>NC_054387.1:68838050-70076384 GCF_017654675.1 Xenopus laevis
CACTCTCCGCAATGCTTTGGGGGATGTGGAGAGCGGGGCACATTCTATCACATGTGGTGGACCTGCGAGATAGTTCAGGAGTTCTGGAAGATGGTAGCCCATATTCTATCAGATATTTTCAATCAACGCATTGAACCCGAGCCATTATCATTTCTTCTGGGCCTACCTCTTCAATCATTGAAAACCTCTGAATCCAATAAATTAGCGACACACATACTTACGGCAGCAAAAACATTAAGGGCGGCCAAATGGAAGAGCACCTTTCTGCCAAATCAAACGGTTCTTCTCGCCAAAGTGAATTGGATCAGAACAATGGAAACCATCAGAGCATATTTGCAGGGCAAGGAATATCAAAATGGTCTATTATGGCTCCCCTGGGCAGAATATGTGACAGCTCAGATGGAAACGACTTGACTCACGGACTTGGCTCCCCTGCGCTCACCCTCTGGCCCCCCCCCATTTACCTCTTCCCTTTCTTTCTTGTTAGTATATTCTTTTCCCCTCTGAGAACTATAGAAAAGCATCATTAACGGTTTAGGCAATCCTGACCATGCAACACGGGTTGAATGAAGGCAATTGATGATAATAAAGACAACGACATGTTCAGTTGGGGAATATAAAGGTTTATTTGCTGCGTAACGTTTCATGTATAGAAATGCTGCCGACTATGTCATAACAACCTGTGATAATGTAACCAGTTCTACAACTTACATGACCATACATGTTCTAATGCTATGCTTGTTGAAATTTAACAGAAAATTAAAATCTTTAAATAAAAAAAAAAAAAGTAATGTTGACCCCACCAGTCTAGGTTTTGAAGGTCTTTTTCAAATAATACCCCTACACTACTTCTCCATATAACCAGCTTTACACCACAGAAGCAAGATGTCTCTATGCACTCCAGCCTTTCTCAACCCTCTAGTCAAACCTCCACCACTAAGGTTTACACTAATGAAACTTAACTCTAGACCTCTGAAGTCAACCTCCAGCCTCCACACTAGACCACAATCCACCCCATTGAAAATAAATCCCACGCAATGAAATGGAACACCACCCCTCTATAGTCAACCTTTACACTAACCAAATTTCACCCTGTTGAAACTAAGTCTCAGGCTGCTGAAACCAAACACCATCCATTTGTAATCCTCTAGCCTCCAACCTAAACCAAAATCTACCTGATTAAAAAACGAAATCCCACCCTACTGAAACCAAACTCAGCCTCTCTAACTCTTAACTCAGTGATCTCTAACCATTGGTCCGTGAGTAACATGTTGCTCACCAACCCCTTGGATGTTGCTCCCAATAGCCTCAAAGCAGATGCTTATTTTTGTATTGCCAAACAGAGCCTCCTGTTGTCTGCAAGTCCACATAGGGGCTACCAATACTCAATCACAACCCATATTTGGCATCCCCAGGAACTTTTTGCATGCCTAAGTTGCTCTCCAACTTTTTCTTACATTTGAATGTGGCTCATGGGTTTAAAAGAATTGGGAACCCTGCTCTAACCCCACAGAAGACAGATTGTCCCTACACTGAGGAGCAGATTTAAGTAGTTAATTAACCCTCGATATTCGACTGCCGAATGTAAATACTTCGAATATGGAAGTCAAAGGATTTACCGCAAATAGTTTGATCTAACGATTAAATCCTTCGAAACGTTTGATTCGAAGGATTTTAATCCATGGATCGAACGATTTTTCTTCGACCTAAAAATTGTTAGAAAGCCTATGGGGACCCCCTAGGGGATCGAAGTTTTTTTTAAAGAGACAGTACTTCGACTATCGAATGGTTGAATAGTCGAACGATTTTTAGTTCGAATCGTTCGATTTAAAGTCGAAGTAGCCTATTCGATGGTCGAAGTAGCCAAAAAAAAACATTCAAAATTCAAAGTTGTTTTTTTTCTTCTATTCCTTCACTCGAGCTAAGTAAATGGGCCCCCCAAACTTAACACCACTTCACTGAAACTCCATCCCTGGATCAATTTAAGATCCAGACCACTAAAAGCAAACTTTTATTATGGGTTCTTGTGCCTATAATTTTATTTCATATAACATATGTAAATGTTCTCCATGTTCTTATGTTTGGCAGGTGGGTGAGAGAGTTCCTGAATGAAGAAAACAAAGGCCTGGATGTTTTAGTAGAATATCTTTCATTTGCCCAGTATGCCGTCACGTAAGTTGAAAATATTGTACCTCTTCCCTTGCTAAGTCACACAACTTGGCTCAGGTATATTAAAGGGGAAGTAAACCTGGAACTAGAGTCTTGCTGTACTGGTTTTTATCGTGTTGGCTACCAATACGATTTTATGGTTATTCAATTAAAGAACACTTATCATCAAAAATGTGTCCCTGCCTGTGAAGATGCGGGCTAAAAAAGTCAAAACAATTACATGTGTGTTTTTGGGAATTGGACGCAGGTTGAGGTCAAAATTTTCAGAGTAGACATTACCCATTTCTTTGGTTCAGTGTTAAAATACCATTAGGTTGTGATCCTTTGGCACAAGTCAGTTGCACATTTTGATGTAAGCTGCTGTGGAAACCCTGGAACTACCACTGTCCTGGGTGGCGGGAGCTACAGGATTCCCCAGCATTAATAGCAGCAATGGGGGTCAGCACAACTATGTGGAATTGGAAAAACTCAGGTACCTTGAATGAATGGCCTTAACTCCTGCCAAATGAAGATTAACTGCTGCACAGACACCACTTTCTTGCATATAGAGTGCATTTAATTTCCAGACTGCCTCCAAGTCAATTAGTATCCAAGCTGTAGAAGGGGAAGAAGCACACCAACTCACACGGGCTTAAGCCTTCATCATATTTATTGCAGACATTGTGGCACAAGTTTTGGGGACCAACCCCTTCCTCGGGTGCAAATACTCCTGCCCCCATTGGGTCCATTTTATCATATAAATGACCCTGATGCTTAACCTGATAATAGGGTAAGCACTTATTTTACTTGCAAATATCATGATAAAGATCGACCTTTTTAAAGCAATGTAGACTTGCTTATCTTGGAAAATATTATATTGGAAGAATATTATTCAAGATGAATATCCACTTTAAATTTGGACTGGGCATGCTGTATGAGTGGGCTATGAGTGATGGCTGCCTGCCTCCAGCACAATTCCCTTGGAGGCTTAGCGGCACCTCCAGAGTTAAGTTGTTCATTGTTCTGCTGAAGGAAGGGTGCCATCATTCAGAGCTGACTGTGTGCCCCTGGGTAGGAAGAGTACCCATATTATAAACAACTCATTGTGGAAGTCCCTGTATATATTAAAAAAAGATGCATGCAATAAACACACATTTATGATTTGTACACTGTGTGTTGTTTACAGAACACAAAATCCCTAGATACCCATAAATCATTTCATATCTGAAATCCCCCATCGATTGGACAGTTGGAAGGAAACAAGTTCAGGTCAGGGTTTTTTTTTTAACCTTTCTGGGCCTTTTCTATTTCCTTTTAGATTTGACTTTGAATGTTTGGAGAACAATGTGGAAAACAGTGTAGATAAATCCAAGCCTTGGAGCAGATCCATCGAGGATTTACACAGGGGAAGCAATTTACCGTCCCCTGTAGGCAATAGCATCACCCGCTCTGGACGGCATTCTACATTAAGGTATGAATACTGCTGAGTAACAGTAACATTTCCTATTGGATATGTCTACTATGTGTACACTTGCATCCTGCACTTTTCTAAATTGCTGCATGTCTCAGAGCCACATGAGTACAGCTTTGCCTGTATTTGGCAACACTTTATCCACGAGGGATGGCGAAGAAAATAACCATAAACGCCAACCTGTATCTGTGGCTGTGATCTCGGCATCATGTGAATCAAATGGTATGCAACTTCCACTCATACAGTATGTATAGTTTCAGATCGAAAGCTTCCCTCAAAGTCTGAGGATTCTGGGAGTGGTGTTGTGGAAGTTGGCTATCCTTGGATTACATAATGTCTCCCCCCTGTTTGGCCTGAAAAATCCTGAGTGCCACTATTCTTTACACACGCACGCACACGTAACATTTAGTTCGCCTTTAAAATGCAAAAATGGCAAGTGTGCCAAAAGATATTATAACAACCCTTTGATGCTGTTTCTTTCCGTTTCAGGTATAATACTTTGCCAAGCAGACGGACACTTAAAAACTCAAGATTAGTGAGTAAAAAAGATGACGTCCACGTTTGCATCATGTGTTTACGGGCCATCATGAACTACCAGGTTAGTAATGTAGCAGCAGTGGTTCCTAATCTGTGGGCCCCGTGGGAGGTTTGGAGCAACAGCAAGGACTTTTAGGGTGAGGCTTGGCTTTGGGTAGAATGTCTAGAAACACCTGAAAGTTAGTTGGCGATCAGTTAGGGTAACAAGAGTGATTTTCACTCTTGTACACACTGGTGCATTGTCCTTTAGAATAGATACCTACTCCTTAGTATAATAACTTGTCCTTAAATTAGATTTTTTGGGGGGAATGTGGCTGAGGCATGTGGAATGTGGCTTTGTTGCTTCATCCATTTGCACCAGAATGCGTCCATATTGATGCCATAATGTAGAACTGGGGTGCCCATTCAGGGAAAGAAAATATACGCATGACATTTTCAGAATAACAATGGCACATTTATGAGCTACAGTGCAGCCATGGGATTGTTACAGCATGTAACAATATATGCATTATATGCCTTAACATTTACACTTACTGTTTCCCATGCCTTCTGTGAACCTGGAGGAGGAGTGGGCTCACTAACGCTCATTACTTTGTAATGTTCAAACCATTTAATCTCCCAGTGTCCCCAGTGCACCCAGACATTGCAACCTTGCTGACTAGGTATACACATGTGTAAATTCTGCATGTGTTAATGTGATTTTACAGAATCTACAGTTCTTGTTGACTAAGCATACTTAGAGTTGTAGTCCAGTAACATGGATTCTCTAAGCAACACTATTGAATAAAACGTTTCCCCAGCTCTCCAGTAATGGTGGCCCAATTATTGCAAGAGGGTCCTCCTGTCAGAATCCTGCCTGCTGGCTCCCTACCCTGTCATACATTATAATTTTCTTTCTCTTTCTTTAGTACGGATTCAACATGGTCATGTCACACCTGCATGCGGTCAATGAAATTGCACTAAGTTTAAATAATAAGAATCCCAGGTAAGGATGGTGGTCGGGGGTTTCAGAGTGGGGATTTGGGGTTGTCGTTGCATGTGGTAAAGTGTTTCTATCATTAGCCATGGATGGCATGCACAACCAAGGTGAAGGGCATATGGGGTATGCAGGCATGAACTTGGGAGG
Organism: Xenopus laevis; assembly: GCF_017654675.1. Taxonomy (NCBI): domain Eukaryota; kingdom Metazoa; phylum Chordata; class Amphibia; order Anura; family Pipidae; genus Xenopus; species Xenopus laevis. The sequence goes on from NC_054387.1 coordinate 68,843,333, forward strand.
AATGGCAGAACTGGAGAGGGAGAAGAGTGGTAAGGTAGTTAGGGATTATGAGTTTTGCACTTCCATTTCTGTAACTTATTTTACTATTTACTTAATAACCTTCTTCTCTTTCATTTGTATTTGATTTATAAATGTTATATGCAGTTCCCTCACCCTCATTCCACTCAAAGTTATTATGTCTTGTCTTTATAATGTCCATCATTCCTTTCTTCCTACATCCTATATGTTCTTCCCTCTTTCCCACTGTTCCTTACCATATGTATTTCCTTTTCTTTCATATTGCCCATATTCTTTCTTTCTTTTTCTTTCTTTCTTTCTTTCTTTCTTTCTTTCTTTCTTTCTTTCTTTCTTTCTTTCTTTCTTTCTTTCTTTCTTTCTTTCTTTCTTTCCTTCCTTCCTTCCTTCCTTCCTTCCTTCCTTCCTTCCTTCCTTCCTTCCTTCCTTCCTTCCTTCCTTCTTTCTTTCTTTCTTTCTTTCTTTCTTTCTTTCTTTCTTTCTTTCTTTCTTTCTTTCTTTCTTTCTTTCTTTCTTTCTTTCTTTCTTGCTGAATGTTGCCCATTCCTTTTCTGTCCTTTCTACATTTGTATAACCTTTTTTTTACTTAATTCTTTGAATCACTCCTTCATTTCTTTCTTCCTTCCTTCCTTTCTTTTTCCCTTTCCTTGCTTTCTTTCTTGTTGTGGCAGACTGATAAAGACTAGTGCAAGATACCTTCTGTCTCAACATCTTCTTCCTCTTTCAGCCTCTTTTTCCTTTGTCCTCCCTCAGCTGCCCCCATGCAAAAGTTTGCTTGGTAATTATAGAAAGCAAACCAGCAACTTTAGGGCAGGGGCACACAAGCAGATTCAGGGAGATTTAGTCGCCTGGCGACTAATCGACTCTTATTCGGGGCAACAATCTCCCTGAACTCCCTTCCGCCTACTAAAATTAAAAATCGCCTGAAGCACTGCACTCGCGGTGCTTCAATTTCCAAAGTCGCCCAAAGTTTCCCCGTGAGGCAACTTTGGGCGACTTCGGAAATCGAAGTTCCACTTGTGCCATGGCGTTTACTCATTATAGCAGGCAGAAGGCAGGGGAAAGGCAGTTCGGGGAGTTTGACACCTTGAAGAAGAGGCGATTAGTCGCCAGGCGACTAAATCCCCCCGAATCTGCCTGTCTGCCCCTGCCCTTAATGTTAAGGAAAGAGTGAGCATGGCCAAGGTGTGTTGTGTTTTATCCACTGATCATTGAATTTTCCCCTTTCTAACAGAACAAAAGCACTTGTATTAGAACTGTTAGCAGCAGTTTGCCTTGTACGTGGAGGACACGAAATCATCTTATCGGCATTTGATAACTTCAAGGAGGTAGGAATGTTGCTGTTTTTCCCCTCTCATCAATTATGACTGCATTGTGACTTTAAACCTCCCTAGCTCTGGTCCAGATCCATCTCTTCCGTTAAAGACACCGATTGCAGGGAAAGCTTTGCAATGGAAGTAATTGTTAATTATTATTTAGCCTTGGAGGCTGGGACTTGTGTTTTGAAGTTGTCTTCAAAGCTTACTTTGATGTGTGTGTTCTTACTAGTCGCAATGGGGACTTTGGGAAAAATAACAGTAGACACTCAGTACAGCTTAATTACTCTACACTTCATTCAAGCAAGCTCTCTTGGCCACGATATATTTAAAGGGGATCAATAATTTGCTAGAGTAATATTCTCATTTTTATAATAGTTTATTGAGTAGATTTTAGCCTAATATAGATAAGAGGATGATTGCTGGCCATAAGCTCTAACAGAGTTAAATTGCTGTTCTTCTGAAGGGTACAATCTGCCGAATTCATATGTAGGGAGTCTGGACAGGACTAATTGGGTTTAGAAAAGAGGAGGTTGGAAAAGAAGCAGCAGGACCTTGTATATGGCCATGAAACAGCTCAGACACTTCTAATATCCTGTATACAATAGGAGGGTATTGTATTATATCCTATGTTATTAGTTCATTTACATATTTTATACATAATAATAACTTGTAGCAGTGGGGACTCCTAAAGTAAAGAGGAGACAGACACGTACTATACACAGCAACATTGCACTTGCCATCTTAACGGGTCATGCCAGAGGGGCTGCTGTTAGATGAGGTAGTCTCTTTTAATTGGGCCCACAGGCGACGTTTGGACCTCCATGTACATGAAATGTCTTTTTGAAGGTTAAAGGAACAGTAACACCGAAAACTGAAATTGTATCAATTAAAATATAATGTACTGTTGCTCTGCACTGGTAGAACTGCTGGGTTTGCTTCAAAAAGACTACTATAGTTTATATATACTAGCTGCTGTGCAGCCATGCTGCCAGCCATTCAAGATGAAAAAAGGATAAAAGGCACAGAATACATAATAGATAAAACGCTGTTGTATTGGACATGGTTTATCTGTTATGTTCTATGTAACCTATGCCTTTTCACCTTTTTTCCATTAGTCTTTCTGAAGCAAACACACAGCTTTTACCAGTGCAGAGCAACAGTATTAGATGTTAATTACTTCAAAACACTTTCATTTTTTAGTGTTACTGTTCCTTTAAGCCTTCCATATATTGGCCACTCAAAGCTAGCGACTCCGACGCCTGCCCGACCAATATCTTACTGAAAGTCGGCTAGATATCAATCAGACCGTTTTGAAAATCTTGACAGAAGAGGACCATGGCATGTAGCTGCAGTCCTCATCTGATGTCCTCAGTGCCAACAATCGACTCAGCTCAATTTGGCTCTGTACATGGGTGGCCAAATCAGACCCAGAGACACCTGTCTAGTGACCTTGCTAAATGAGTGGATGTGGAAATGTCTGGCCAGCTTAAGTGTGCAGGTAGTGGAAATCTGGTAAGACTGAACTATGAGTTAATAAGTCATGGCAAGGATTTAATTAGAATAGAAGGCCTTAGGTTGCAAGATAGAGCTCTAATTTGGCCACATATCTAGTGACTGTTTTAGTCAATTCAGTCATCATTTGTCAGCAAACTGTGTCCACTGTCCAATAGCAAAATTATCTGATCCTAGTGACCAGAGACAGACTGCCATAAGGGGCCCATAGTGTCCAGTGGTCCGAGCAGCACAGGGTGGGGCAAATTGGGGAAGGCATCATCCGGGAACTGAATAAATGTTAAATGCCAGTGACCCACATGAGATTGTGTAAGGGTCATCAAGGGTCAATTAGGGAATGTTTTATCCAGAAATGCATTATATATCACTATTAAATATTACTTAATAAATAAATCTGTCTCTGGGGATAAAGAATACAGTATAATTGAACTCAGGCAGACGATTTGTGATATAAGAAAAAAGTAAAATCCGTCTTGGCAGTGCTGATTTCAATCATATATTCCCCATATTTATTTTTTTTAGAAGCATTGCCGGCTAAAAGCAAAAAAAAAACTATTTGCTATATCTGCCATTGGCTGCTTCCCTTTATATCTTAATTAAGCCGTTTGCTTGAAACAACTGCTATCTCCATAGTAACCGCACTTAAAATACATTGGGGATTTTTGGGATTTGCTGCTAACAGTTGTCATCCTGTAACAGATCAGAGGCAGATCCTCTCTAAGGATACAGGTTTTTTTTTTTTTTTTTTACGTCAGGCAATTTAAATTATGGTTCTTTTTTACATTTTCTCATTTGATTCTGCTGCTGATAGATTTAGGTTATTAACATAAGAAAAGCAGACTGTTTATCCTTTGAAATCGTATTTTTTTCGATCTTAGTAGTAAAATAGCCTTCCTTATGCCCACCTGTACCTTATCACACTGTCTGCCATGTAATATGGGGCTCGTTTATCAGCATTGGACAAATATCCACCTGGGCAGTAACCCATGGCAACCAACAATATGTAGAATTTCATCGTTCTACCTGCAACTGGTTGTATTGGCTGCTGTGGGTTACTGGCTGGCAAATTTGTGGATGCTGGTAAATGAGGCCTAGTTGTCTGCTGCTAGACTAGGTACCACGATCATTTCCACATCAAGGTCTACCTGTCAATGTTCCATGCAGAGGGGGATTTTTGTCAAAATCTCCTGCCTGCCCTGTGGACAGATGCTGCCTACAAATCCAGGCCTGGCACCACGAGCCTCTAATAAGGTGTTTTACATAGTATTATAGTTTTAGTAACCAGGCAGAGTGGGGCATTTTTACCACCATTGTTCTCTGTTCAGAAGAAACCATCAAGTAACTAATATTGACTAGGCGTGGGCGAATTTGACCCGTTTAGTTTCGGCAAAAATAATTTGACGCAAATTTTTTTTTACGCACTGTGCCATTCAAGTCTATGGGTGCCCATCCCTAATAGTGACCAATAAGTTGCTTGCTTTCAAACTAGTGACCAGTAAATGCCCCCCCCCCCCACTATTGGCAGCAATGGGTTATTAGACCTAGTTATTAGACCTAGAGCAAATGTTGTCACTTTTATGATATTGCCCCCAACAGTAGGGGTGACGCTTTGGCTGCTGAGTACTTGCTGTTTAAACTGAACTTTATGGTATGAAATGACATAGAAAGTAGTATGAACTCTATGAATAAATGTATGGTGGATCAGGATTTGACTGGGCCTTACAGACCAATATATATATATATATATACATATATATATATATATATATATATATATATATATATATATATACACATATATATATATATATATATATATATACACATATATATATATATATATATATATATAGATATATATATATATATAGATATATATATATATAGATATATATATATATAGATATATATATATATATATATATATAGATATATAGATATATATATAGATATATAGATATATATATAGATATATATATATATATATATATATATAGATATATATATATATATATATAGGTATTAGGGGGTTTTATGTATGGCAACCCATACAGTACTTTGCATATTGGATTGCAAATAAACCCGGCATCATTTCAGCTGTCATATGATACACACTTGGCACCCGGCAGACGCATATTTCACGGGTCAACAAAACATCTTGTTTCACTGTAAGATTATAAGCGTAGGAATAATTTGCTTGCACTTCCCTGTCTAAGTAAATACAGAAATAGAAGTGGTTCCAGTCTTTATGTGGTGTTATAATTGGTGTGACTGGAGGAAGGAGGCTGTGTGCTGTGGATATCACAATGGTGATGGGGGGGGGGGAATGATGTCATGGCAGTGCTGCCTATGAGCAGATTAGTGAATGGCTGCTCTATATAGTTTCTTTGGAACACGTTTCTAACTGGGGTTAAACAAACATGTGAATGAGTGCAGGGCCACATATCAGTGCCCAGTTTTATTTACTCTGCTCTTTAAATCAACATAGGGAGAACTTGTTATTGCAAGTTCATATAGCTTGTACTGGCTGAGCTGCCTTCACAATTGCCCATTTGGAAAGGTATTGCAAGATTACTGTGCTAATGGGACAGTGGGGGTATTGTACATTATGATCTCATAGATGCACAAATAATGCTTATTGCCATAGGAAATGGTGTCATGTGAATGGTCGCTCTACCTCCATGTGTCATTATTGCATTTTATTTTATCTAAAGGAAATTTCAAGAAGTGAAAGCACAATTTGTGGAAGTTTGAGTCGCCCATGTGTGTGTATCAATACAACCGATTGTTTGTTGCTATGCCTAAAAAGCTCAATGATTATTTTTACTGTCCTGAATAACGTTCGGGATCTGGTAGAATCTCAGTGTTTTTCAGAAGAATTTGTAGTCTCTGAATCTGAGAGCCTGTCGAATTCGAACTTTTAAACATCACTGACATCACTTAAAGTCTTAAAGTCACGCGATTAATGGGGATCGAAAAATTTCAATATGCAAATTAGGGTTGGTATTTGATTCATGATTCCGCCAAATGCTCCCTGAAAGATTCAGGGTTCAGCCCAGTGTCGGACTGGCCCAGTGTCTGACTGGGATATCATGAAAATTCCTGGTGGGCCCAGGTGTCAGTGGGCCCTCCTGCTTCTAAACATTAGGCCTATTTCATGGACATTCCTTATTTTTATGAGAACAAAGAGGCTAAATCATATCTCCCAACTGTCCCTCTTTTGACAGCTCAACCCGCAGTCCCTCATTTGTACTGGAAAGTCCCTCTTTTCTATGCACTGAACAGCCAGAAAAAGAAACAAAGTTTCTCACTTAATTGGCTTTTAGCAGAGAGCCCAGCTAACAGGTGCAAATGAGATACTTTGTAACAATTTTGAGACACAAAAACACAGTTTAGATAAGGAGAAATATTTTCAAACTTTCATAATCTGTCAAATTTTGTAAAACAAACATGGTAATTAGGGGGTGTGGCCACAGAAAGGGGTGTGGCCACAGAAAGGGGTGTGGTCAAAAAATTGCTGCACTACGTGCGGGAAAAAAAATTTTGTCCCTCTTTTTACTTCCAAAATTTTGGGAGGTATGGCTAAATAAATGAAATAATAGCTTATAGTAAATAAAGAAAAGAGAATAGAGGTTGAGTGAGGAGAGGAATAATAGTAGTACCGAGAGTGGGCCCCTTGTCTAAGGTTTTTTGGTGTACCCCTGATATCTCAGTCCGACATTGGTTCCGCCCAATGCTGAATTGGGATTTGGTGCATCCCTAATACAGTATTCATAAAAGCACCACCGGAAACCCATTATCCAGAAGGCTCCAAATTACGGAATAGCTGTCTTTATCTATCCAAATAATCAAAATTTTGAAAAATGATTTCCCTTTTCTCTATAATTAAACAGTACATTGTACCTGATCCAAACTAAGATATAATTCATCCTTATTGGATGTAAAACCAGCCTATTGGGATTATTTAATGTTTACATGATTTTTTAGCAGATTTAAAGTATGGATGCACCGAATCCAGGATTCAGTTCGGGCTTCGGCCAGGATTCTGAGGTTCGGCCAAATCCAAAATAGTGGATTCGGTGCATCCCTAATTAAAAGTATGAAGATCCAAATTACGGAAAGATCTATTATCCGGAAAACCCCAGGTTCCGAGCATTCTGGATAATAGGTCTCATACCTGTATAACAGGCAAAAGTAGATTTTCCGTTGTTTTTTTAATACAATATAGTGGCCCTCTTTATACTGTCCTCACTTACTTGGACACATGAAATATTCTGCTCCATAAAACTATACCCCCATCAATTAAACTGCTTTCTAAATCATTTATTACGATTTTTTTCCATGCATGTAAAATGTTATCAGAGGCCACTGTCTGCAAAATGTAACATTTTAAAGTAATAGCCATAGAAACAATATTTAATTTAAAATGGGGACCTAAACCCCAAAAAGTGCATTTATGTTAACTTACAGAGCGAGAGTGCTTTTGCATTTTACATTTTTTTATTTTTAGTGGCTTCTGAGATATTCACTGGGAATACTAGGTTCTTGGCCCACGGTTAAACTATCCTGACTATGTCCTTGCTGTATAGTCAGTTAACCATAGGGTTGAACCAAGAGCCTGGTATTAGCCAGCGAACCTGGGTGCAAAATTTGCATCTGGCTCCCCTCCCTCAGGACCCATGAAGAAGCTTGCTTGTATCTGCTAGCCTCTTGACTTTCTCAGAAACACTTCCTGAAGAATTCCTCTGCAGGCCCCATGGGTGGTCAGACACGGGTGCACGTACACCCCAGTCTCCGCAGTAGTTCACAGTTTATAGCTTCTCGTATATCAGAAACTACTATAGATAAAATATGTAGATTGCAAAAGTGCTCAAGGGAGCACACTGAGTAGGTTTGCATAGCTCTGTTTCTTGGATTTAGATCATTTTTACTGTGAGGAATAACCACAGAGACAATCAGATGTTCTGTGATTCCTATTTAATATTTTAGTGTTGTATTACATTCCTGGATTATTTTTGTCTCACACTGATTGGTTGCGTTCTTGATATCTCGCTAGGTCTGCGTTGAGAAACAGCGCTTCGAGAAGCTTATGGAACATTTCAGAAATGAAGACAATAATATAGATTTTATGGTGAGTGTCAGTTACTGTGTCTTTGTGTTTTCCTTACAGTTTCAAGAAGGAGGAAGTGCTGTGTGTAAGGCCCATAAAGCCATGAAGTTATTTCAGTAATAAAGTGCTGACAGTATTTCACAAAAGTGTTTATGAGATCAAATTAAATTTGCTTTATTGCCCTGACTCAGGATAGATTGCACCTTTATGTGTAACAATCATAGTCCTATTATGCTTTATATTTAAATGTAACCATTTCCCTTCTGCTCAGCAATGCCCAGTAACTTCTATAACACTGAATCTTATTTGAATTTAAAAAAACAAACGGCGTGGTTGCCCCAGCATTGGCATTATGCTGGGCTCTCTTTACACAGCTTTAATTTCCATGTTTCTTAGAATAATAATAGAGCAACAGAACTGAGCAGAGAAAAATCAGAAAAAGCTTCAGTTCTCAATAACTTAATTTAGCTGGCCAAATAGATCAGCATTGGTCATTGATGTTTTAAATTCATTATATTAGCACCTTTGAAACTGTTAACATCTGAAAACTAGGAAAAAAAGTAAAGAGTGTCAATTGCAGAAGTGGCCTTGTATTGTGTTATAATTCCCTTACAAGAACTTAAGAAAAGGTTAGGCAGCCCAGGGATATGGCCTGCCATAATGACTGTTAAAGGAATTGTTCAGTATAAAAATAAAAACAGGGTAAATAGATAGGCTGTGCAAAATAAAAAATGTTTCTACTATAGTTAGTTAGCAAAAAAATTAATCTATAAAGGCTGGAGTGACTGGATGTCTAACATAATAGCCACAACACTACTTCCTGCTTTTCAGCTCTCTTGGTTTCCACTGATTGGTTACCAGACAGTAACCAGTCAGTAACTTGAGGGGGGCACATGGGTCATAACTGTTGGTTTTGAATCTGAGCTGAATGCTGAGGATCAATTGCAAACTCACTGAACAGTTATGCCCCTTGCGGCCCCCCTTAAAGTTGCTGACTAACTCAGAGTTAGAGAACTGCAAAGCAGGAAGTTGTGTTTTGTTCTGTTACATTAAACATCCGCTCACTCCAGCCTTAATAGATGACATTTTTGGCTAACTAACTATATTAGAAATATTTTTTATTTTGCACAGCCTATCTATTTACCCAGTTTTTATTTTTACACTGAACTGTTCCTTTAAAGGGACTCTTTATAGCAGGAACAGCACCTATTTTTAGACGTAGCATGTACAGAATGATGCATAGCAATATGCTAATATAGTTATTCCTCTATGCTAAGCACAATTCTATAGAAACAGCCTGCTGAATTTTCTCTTAGCCTGTACAGAAATACACCATACAACTATACCAGCATAGGTATTTCCCTGGATCAAGCATAATTCTGCAGGAACAGCCCCCTAAGTTTTTTTATACCCAATATCAACTCTATGTCAGTTTAGGTAAATCCCTTGTATCAGAGAGAATACAGGTCATTGAAAGAAAAGCTGAAATAGGAAAAGGCTAAAAATTTCATGCAGACGGCACAAGGACTGAAGAGATGGATGTTGGGGGCTGGGATACCAAGGGGAGTATTGTATACACTCCCTAGTATTTCTGCACTGCACACAGAATTTCTAATTAGGGAGTTGAGCTCATGCTGTTTGTGTACTTTCAGGTGGCATGCATGCAGTTCATTAACATTGTCGTCCATTCGGTAGAAGACATGAATTTCCGCGTTCACCTTCAGTTTGAATTCACCAAATTAGCTCTGGATGAGTATTTGGATGTAAGTATTTTATTTACATAACCTGTATATGGCAAGGAGACCCTGTTGATGTTAGAAGGTTAGAGCCACAATCTGTAGGATTTTACATACAGCTTTCCTATGGATGTGCATATTTGCACCTTACACTGTGCTCACTCTTTGAGATGCTGTAGAAAAGTTTAGGCCTCATTTACAAAAGGGGGCCCCTGAAGAGCTGGCTGCCCAATTAAAAAAAAAGTATACACTGCCCTAGAAACTGTGACACATTTTTCAACTGATTATTTTCCTGCTGTACAATCATGTATGACTGTATGTATTTATATAGAAAATACAGTAAGCTTTTCCTAGTCTGTTGGTCTTTTCAGCTGATTGTGTTCGTGCATAATGTCTATTTGTGGTCGGCCAAAAGCCAACCACAGACTTAATCTTGTGCCAGATATTCACGAGATAATATCAGTCACAGTTGAATAAACTCATTAAAATTTGACCTGCCCAATTGAGTCAATACAGTATTCCAGTGGCACACTGCTAATGTTATAAAATCACTAAATTTAGTTACCTAAGAACTTTCAGTGATTTTTTTGAGACCTTTACTATTATATATACATTATACTATAAATATATACCACGGGTATGGTTGGAAACCCATTATTCAGAAATCTCTGAATTTTGGAAAGGCTATTTCCCATAGTTTCCGATGTAATCAAACAATTCACATTTTTAAAAATGATTTCCTTATATTCTGTGAGATTAAAACAGCACCTTGTATGATATAATTAATCCTTATTGGAGACAGAACAATGCTATTGGGTTTAATGTTTAAATGATTTGTTTGTATATTTTAGTTATGTAGATCCAAATTTCAGAAAGACTCCTTATCTGGAAAACCCCAGCTCCCGAGCTTTCTGGATAACAGGTCCCATACCTGTATATACTATTAGTTATTAGTTATGTATTTGTATACATATTTACTATTAGTTATTAGTTATGTATTTGTATACATATTTACTATTAGTTATTAGTTATGTATACATGTGCAGTAGCACATGGAGTGCTAGATGCGTAAGTGCCCATGATATTTAATATTCATTGAAGTTTCTTAATTTACAGAAATTAAAGCACACAGAAAGTGACAAGTTGCAGGTTCAGATCCAGGCGTATCTGGATAACGTATTCGATGTGGGAGCTCTTTTGGAAGATGCTGAAACAAAGAATGCAGCTTTGGAAAGAGTTGATGAACTGGAAGAAAACATTTCTCATGTAAGATACAAATAAATAAAGGTACCTAATGGCGTTGTGGGAAACCACACAGGAAACCACCTGAGCTTCACTAATATATATATATATATATATATATATATATATATATATATATATATATATATATATATATATATATATATATATATATATATATATATATATAATTTGAGAATATGGTCTTGATAAGGGTCTTAGGAGCAGACCGCAGCGTTGGCCGGTTCTTCTTTTTAATGTAAACCAATAAATATGGAATTTTAACTTTTTGTAAAAAAATCCTGGTGTGCATCTTTTCCCTTGCTATTTGGATAATTTTGCCATTGAAGATAGCACCCACGTAATTGACTTAGTTATACATGTATTACGGTGTGCGTTAAGGTTTTTGGACTGTGTATGTGTGTGTGTGTGTGTATATATATATATATATATATATTGTATGTTTTCTTCCTCCTTTTTAAATGCTATTTATTTAAAAATAATGGGCAAAGTTCTCTTCCTGATTAACAGTTATCAGAGAAGCTGCAAGACACTGAGAACGAAGCAATGGCAAAAATCGTAGAACTGGAAAAACAGCTTATGCACAGAAATAAAGAACTGGATATTGCAAGGGTAAGCGTCTAAAGTTGGCCCTTTGATATGTTTCCAGTCATAAACAAAGACCCATATTGGAGTGCTCTATTCTGTGCCACAAATAATTGAAACCCAAGACATAATTCTTCTTATTCTACTGGTATTTCTCAACTGGGTATTGGATATACAATATCTTCCTACGGCTACACAAATATGGTGCTCTGTAATGAATATACACGGCTACCAGGCTATGGGCACTTTTATTGTTAAAGAAGGTACAAGCACACTAGTATGTAAAGTACCATAGGCCCAACAATATACTATACACAGTGTAATATAATACCCCAAGGGGTTTACATTTTAAGTTACACAGCAAACAGTATGCTGTGGAACTATAAGAATGTGCAATGATATTCCTGTGGAAGAGCTTCCATTTCTTCTAAAAGGATGTTTCTAATCTAATACATTTAGATTATGCATTAATGTAGTCATACAGGGCAACTTGTACAGTATTCCAATGGACATATACCATACAGGGGGCCATACACATGTATGGCCACCCTTGTATTGTTCTGTTTGTTCAAGGTGAAAGACTGGAGCAGCAGGAAGTGAAGAGAATCAGCAGATGTGTCTACTCTTCACTTCCTTTCAGCTGACTGTTGGAAATTTCGGCCACAACCAAGGTTCCTTGGTCCACTAGGATCACATAATTATTGGTCTGAACAGACCTTCAACTGGCTGTACATTCCACCTTTACTTGTAAAAAAAAAACTATCTACAGATCTCTCCAGTAATCCTCTTTATCTGGCCCCTGCTTACAATTTGTTACACCTTTTTTCAACCCATTTCTGTATTTAATCCATTCTACAGGAGGTTTGCAAAGATGCAAATACCCAAGTACATACGTTACGGAAAATGGTGAAGGAGAAAGAAGAAGCCATTCAGAGGCAATCAACACTTGAGAGGAAAATCAATGAACTGGAAAAGCAAGGGTCGATCAAAATTCAAAAGAAAGGAGATGGAGACATTTCCATTACGCCAATGGTTGCTTCAGGGTCTGTGCCGTCGGGCTCAGAAGCAACACCTGGAGGAGCACCTGGAGGTTCCAATTCTGGACCTTCAATTCCATGTGGAACTACTAGTGTCCCTGGTGCTTCTGGCGCTTTATCTTCAGCAACATTGGTCCCACCCTCTTCTCCTTCATTAGGTCCCAGTTCAGGTAAGAGCCAGTTTAGAACCAGAACGAGAAATAGCTATATATATATATATATATATATATATATATATATATATATATATATATATATATATATATATATATATATATATATATATATATATATATATACGCTTCTTTCTCAAGCATTACAGATATATATCTAATATATATATTAGAAATTGAGGCTGAATATGGAAAATATAGCATTGACATGTATAAGAGTTTCAATGGAAGTGTAACAATTGATAAAAAAAATCTTTAGAGCTGTTATTTTTTAAATATCTTTTATTCTAGTGCACAATGGTCCAGTGTCAGCGCCTTCTCCACCACCACCTCCACCACCTCCTCCTCCACCCCCTCCTCCTCCTCCACCACCTCTCCCATCAGCAGAACCTCCTGTTCCTCCACCACCACCTCCACCACCAGGAGCTCCTCCCCTACCAGGAACAGCCTCTCCGACTGTTATATTCAACTCAGGACTAGCAGGTGTGTCTGTGTGTGCATGACTTTGTGTATATGTGTGTTAGCACATACCAGTGCGTAGATTCTTCTTTATCATATGTTCTATATTACTATACCTGAAGTACATTTCAGTTACTGTGTGTTTTGCTGCTGATGATTTAATAATAATTCAACATATTTCTTTATTTTTGTACTGCCACAAGATGGACCCATCAAGCTATTCTGTAGGTTTGCCATGTTATTTTTCTATGTAATATTACCTTTTTTGTTCTCTTCATTTTGATCTTTGGATTGTGTCTCTATGAGTGGGAGGGGGTATTTGGGGCCGCAAAAATGGCAACATATTAACACAAAGCCTGAGAGAAAATTGCAACTTGATATTTCTTAGAAAAATACTAAATCATAAGAACTATCAGAGTTGACTGTGTAGAGTTGGATTTCCTTTGAAAAGACCTCTGTATGGCATAATGGCATCTAGTCTTGAGAAGCACTTGTTTCCTATTAATATGTTATTTTTAACTACATGGTGCTGAAATTCACACTGGAATAATATATGTAATATGCTCCTTACTAATGTCCTTAAGAAATGTACTGGATCAACAGAAGTCTTTAACTTTGCTAGGAACTGAAATGACTGGAAGTAGGACCAATCTTTTTGTTATAACCTGCATTGCAACACTATGAATAATATTCATAATGATCAAGCCATATGTAAGTGTTTTAAGCCATAGCAGCCAATCGGCAATTAGACCGGACTTGTCACCACAGTTAAGATTAATTCAAACGAGTATATGATTGGATGCTATGGTTTACTACTCATTTGTTTTCCAAAATGGTTGCCCTCTTCTCAATCATTCATCCATCTTTCATTACTTAGAATGCAATATCCTTTTGGCACATGTCCACCTTCATCACATGTGGGAGGTCATTACATAACATTGGCACTAAGTATCAAGGGCTTGTAAAACATCGGCCAGGTGGCAACACTAATGATTCATTGCCTATAACTGAGCCATAATCATTTCCCTAATGTACATCAGTAATGTCACTGAGATGTAGTATTAATATAATATTAAAATCTAAATACCTGTTTTTTTCCCATTTCTGGAATGGTAAAGCTGTGAAAATTAAGAAGCCAATCAAGACAAAATTCCGCATGCCCGTTTTTAATTGGGTTGCACTCAAACCCCATCAGATCAATGGCACAGTGTTTAATGAGATCGACGATGAAAGGATACTGGAGGTAAATACTCTTTTAATGACAGGGAAGGCTTGATATCTGAATGGCATAAGATATACTTGGGCAGCCTGCAGGCTTCCAGATGTTCCTTCTCTATAGCTCTCAGCACACTTCAGCTGTTGGTGGGACTGATACAACAATATTTGAAAGACAACAGGCTAGACATACTTGGCATAAACCAAAGGTTCCCAAACAGCAAAGCTGCCCCTTTTAATAGAGCCTGCGTCCTTTTAATTGTGGGGGGCCAACCTCAAAGATATGTAGAATAAGAACGGTGTTAATGTCTTGCATGTATACATACGTAAGTGCCCATATTACCTTACTTTTTCCTTTTAAAATATTTCTTCCTCTAGGATATAAATGTTGACGAATTTGAAGAAATATTCAAGACAAAAGCCCAGGGACCAGCTATCGACATCTCTTCTACTAAGCAAAAAGTGGCACCCAAGGTATTGAGTAAAGTGACGTTACTGGAGGCAAACAGGGCCAAAAATCTCGCCATTACCCTAAGGAAAGCAGGGAAGACAGCAGAGGAAATATGCAAGGCTATTCAGATGTAAGTTGCCATTTTCATCATATATTTGATTTTAAAAAAAAAACAAGCAAGGGGTGCCAAATGTATTGCTCATTATACTGCATGGTCAGAAAAACATGACCACATCAAAAAAAACTTTTGCAAAAAAAATCAAATTCTTCCATTCATTTGGCAGTTCTTAATTATAAGTATCTAATGTCTTACCCCATTTATACAATTTCTTGTTTATTTGTTTAGTTTTGTCTTAACTTGCCTATAAAATATATGGCTTCTCCCGGCAGTATCATTTTATTTCTCTATTTTTAGAGAACAGAGTTAGTAAACTCAATTGAATCATTACTACTTGTATAAATTACTTGTATGATATAAAACAAATTCCTCATTTATAAACAGAGGTTTCCATTCTTTTTCTATGACAATTTAAAAGCAAGAGGCTTCATATAGAATAATGAATCAGGCTTTCTAGAACACTCAGCGTTTTTTAGATGATTTGTGCTTCTCGCTGTTCTCCGCACGGAGAGCCAATGGATACAATTGGATTCTTGTTTTGAGATCCAATGGTATTCATAAGCTTGCCAACATGGCCAGATTTATCTGCATTATTAAAATCCCTTCTGTTAATTGTGTTATTTACTCTCTCTGCCAAATCCCACATGGACTCTGGCCGGTTACAAGCAATCTTTTTATGACTTGAAATATAGCTAGTTTATTTTCCTTAAAGGGAAACTAATGTGTCAGTTTGTGTTTGTCTACTGGAAATTAAAAAATACTATATGATGATGTTCCATTTTGTTCCCTCCCTGCCAGCACCTTCCCATAGTCCTCCTATTTTATTATACTATTTAGATGCCAATTCATATGTTGGGTAAACCCTATGTAAAAAATAATGAGTATGTTTTTAAACATATCACTCCAAGCATAATACATGGTTGGACGGTGACCCTTGTTAGCCACTGTATGGGGTATTTGACCAATCTGAACCAGGATGTGCCTGCTCCTTCATTACAGATCTGAAGGAATATCCTGTGAGATGATGTATTGTTTCTGTGAGTTTTGCTATTCACATCAATAGCCAATAACCAAAAAACGGTCCCTTGGTTGGCCAGATTTAGTCTGCTGTTTGCATGCACATGGCTTGTATCAAGTGTCTTAGTATGAAGCCCTTGTAGGTGCAACTGGCTTGAGTCTAACTTGGATCCACTATTTTCAAAAACATATAGCTTAAGCTTTTTGATAATTATGTCAGGAGACAACTCAGAGGTGTTGTAACCTGATAACTAGTGATGATCAGACATATAGGGACAGAAATGGCAGCAGGAGTTGGCAGCTGATAGAAATGAACCACTTAAAGCATCATGAATGTGCAGCTGGCATCCGTACAAGGGAATCCTGGATCTTTTACAGCCAACTTGAAATGCACAAATTGGCTACAATACAATCCCAGCTAATGGAATGATACAATTAATTGTAAATTTGAGTCCCTAGTTCATCGCTACTCATTGTGATTTTCCAACTTCCTGTTTATAATAACTTATGATATATGTGTAGGGTAACTGAAAGGAACTTTTTTTTGAGGATCTTTTTGGACTGTATAGAATATTTTTTAAAGACCCTCTTACATTATGGAAACCTTTTGCACCTTTTTGTTTTTGTTACGTTACCTACAGGTTTGACCTGAAGACGCTGCCAGTGGACTTTGTTGAATGCTTAATGAGGTTCATGCCAACGGAGAGCGAGGTAAAAGTCTTGCGGCAGTACGAGCGAGAAAAGAAGCCACTGGAGAATTTGTCGAATGAAGATCGATTTATGATGCAGTTCAGTAAAATAGAGCGGCTAATGCAGAAGATGACCATCATGGCTTTTATAGGGAACTTTTCAGAGAGCATTCAGATGTTAACACCAGTAAGTCTTGTGTACTTGTGCTGATGAACGTCATTTACTGTCTTCTTTCAAATGTGTTATAACTTTATTAGGGCCTGGGCTAAAACAGACTTTGTGGGGACCACATTATTTATAAAAAGTATGACTATTTTTTGGTGTTGTACTATTGTACTGAAAACCTACTGTCTACATCATAACCATAAGTGATCGTGGGTCAAGAGAAGGATGCTTTGTTTTCACTGGATGTATAAGGAGGGGTACTGGAAGAAAAGTCACAATGTTTGCTCCTGGGAACCAGTATGTAGAAACCAATCAGATGCTTTCTTCCAAATGGGTGACCAGTAAATGCAACTTGCTGATTGGCAGCTATGGGATACTAGCAGGGATGGGTGAATTTGACCCGTTTCGCCAAAAATTCGCCGCTGGTGAAATTTCGCCAACAGCCATTAAAGTCTATGGGCGTCCAAAAAATTTTGTTGCACGTCTTTTTTTTTTTTTTTGACGCACGCCGCCATACAAGTCTATGGGCGTCATTTCCGCCGCAAAACAAGGCAAAAAATTTGGCCCATCCCTAGATACTAGACCTTTTGCATACTTTGTAATGTTTATTACATTAAGGAGCATATTACGCTGTGTAAAAACCAGTGGGATAAAACACCACACATCACAATGGCATAAAAAAAACCAGTGTAAAACGTTTACGCCAGAATCAATTGTAAAATAACGGTGGCAAATCTGGCATTTGCATAGTGTAAAATTACACACGTCTTGTTATTATTTTACACATCATTTTTTTCAGAGAATTTCGTTTTACACAGCATAATAAGTATGCTCCTGATTGTTAGACTGGGGGTTTCTGCATTTCTGCAGCACCTGGGGCCCCCACATCTCTAACTCCATCCCTGTCCAACAGTTATCATGAATGGGGATTTTCTTGTATTATTATTATAGCCTTGATGATACAATAGCATATTCCTACTGATTTCTGTATCTTTCATTGTAGCAACTTCATGCCATAATTGCTGCATCGGTTTCCATTAAGTCGTCCCAAAAGCTCAAGAAAATACTGGAGGTATGAACTAAATTTATAATGAGACGATTTGTTACAGGGGTAAATCCTCTAGCGCCTCAACTGGTGTTCCAATAAAATTCCCAGCATGCACCATTTGTTAGGAGTTGCTGGGAGTAATAGCTCCACCCTAGCAGTAGAGTTGCAGGTAAAAATATACCATGGCATTGAACAGAATGTTTCATTTGTTTTGCTCCTTTTTAACCCAGATCATTCTAGCCCTTGGGAACTACATGAACAGCAGTAAAAGAGGGGCAGTTTATGGCTTTAAGCTTCAGAGCTTGGACTTGGTAAGTTTTTAAATTCGAAACATAATATTTCCAATTAATTATAATATTAAAGATGTGTTTAGACTAGAGAATGTATGTGTTTATTTTAATTTATATTTAAAGTACCACTACATCCTCAGATATTCCGGTGCTTAGTACCCGTGGGAGCCGATAAGGAAGGCTGTAAGTGGTCCAACAGAATAACAGTGGTATCTTAGGCATAGGCAACAAGGCAAACAGAGTTAGTAAGACTTTTATAGAAGCTAGAAGGTAACAGAGCAAAATGGATATAAATATACCTTTACCTCGTAAAGAGACAATAATATCCAAAAACAAAAAGGCCCTGACTGAAGCTCTGCCATGTCTCCAAAATTGGCCAATAAAAATTGTCAACTACGTCTCTCCAGACAAAGTCAAAAGTCTTTATGTATCTATTGAAAATGCCATTGGTGTGGGTGGTCAAATTGTGAACCATTTGTTTGGCAGCCTTGATTAACAAACTAAGGCTCAGCAGAACTGAAATCCAAATCACTCCATTTCAGACTAGGACTTTTGCTTCAAAGATAACGTTTTAACATGTGCAGAGTTTAAATAGCTTTGAAAAACAAAAAAAATCACCAAAAATCCCAGCTGTATCTGTGCATGTGTGGCCAATTTTTATTTTCTGATTATGAAATATCAATAAATCCCTGAAAGATATATGTTTTCCCCCTGCTGAAATAGATTTCCCATATGCCTGCAGATAGACTGGAGGAAGTTCTTCCCTCCAGTGGGCGACAGGCAATAATAAATTCATTGCAAAAGATCCATCCTCTAATTGTGAAATTCCATTGTCAGCTTTTAGAGACAAAGTCAACGGACAGAAAACAGACATTGTTGCACTATATCTCCAACGTGGTACGAGAAAAGTATCTACAAGTCGCTCACTTCCATAATGAAATTCATTACGTGGAGAAAGCAGCGGCAGGTAAAGGATTTTGTGTATACAGTAATATATAAACGGCCTCTCTTGCTAGACGTCATTTAAAGGAAAACTGTGCTTTTTTAACCTATATTTGTCAGTGTAAATATAAAGTATTTTTGGGTTTCACCTCCCCCCTCCCATTAAAATTGGAAACATATTAAATGACTTTGCTGAATAGGTAATCATATTTTACCAATCCACAGTAATCAAAGTTGGGTTAAAAAAGAGGGAGATCGAGACAAAAAATAGTCACTCTGTGAGTCTAATTACATAGGGTTCCTCTACATCAGGGGTGCCCAAAAGGGATAGCTGGTGAGCAGTAGATCTCAAGACACTATTAGCGAACAGCTTGTCTAAATTACCCTCCTGTTTCGTTCTTTTCATTCAGATATGTATTACACTTAGGTTACATAAGAAATTGTTACTTGTTAAATATAGCAGTATACATTTTCTTAATATTTAAGTAATATTCTCCATGGAATAGAATGCTAAAAATGCCTTTCTGGATGTAGATCATAATGGGACATCATCACTAAAACTAGACCTTGCAGTAGTAAAGTATGGGCATGCCTGCTCTACACGCAACAGCTCAATTCAATAAATCAATACAGATGGATTGCTTTAAGTGTGTCCATGTGAATGTGATGTTGATAAAGGAATTAACTGATCTCTTTGTTTACTGAAATAACTGCATGTTTGAGACGCTGCATCTTTAAGATTGGGATTTCAACCAAAAAACTCTCCTTCTCCATTAAATGCAGGTTTTCCATACATGTCACTCCAGCGCCCCATGCTGGCCATTTGTAATTATACATAGACAATTGGCAGTAAGGTGTATTCTCTATGAGATGCATTACATGATAAAGACAAAGCCCAGGGGGCACAGTGAACCCATGTTTGGTAAAAATGATCTACTGGAAATATCTAGTCTATATAAAATATATTTTGCCCTTGTATCTATAATGTCCACCCAAGAGGCTGGTCTTGGGGTCTCCATGCAGATGACCTGTTGCTGATATGAGGTTTAAGCTTATATGTCCAAGGGCACAATGAACCCTACAGAGACCCCTGCACAATGCATTCTATGGTAAATCAGTCTACTAACATATCTAGTAGAGGTTTCACTATGTAATATATCTTTTGCGCATCTAAATTGTTAACCCATAAGGCCCTCATGATTTTGAAGTCCCCCATGCAGATGATCTGTGTTCCCAAGCCAACAACCAGTTCTGCTGATATGTGAGTATAAGCCCAGGGTCACAATTGACCCAACAAAGTTCCCTGCATAATGCAGTCCATGGTAAATAGATCTAAAATATTTATCTATATATATATATATATATATATATATATATATATATATATATATATATATATATATATATATGTCTTTTGCACTTGTATCTATGTCACCCCAAGAGGCTATTTTGGGGTCCCACAGGTAAGCATAAGTTTGTCCAAGTCAACAGCCACTTCTGCTGAAAATAACTATAAGCTTACAAGTTCAGGATCTACAATAAATTCTGTGCAGTTTCCCTGCGTACTTCAGTCCATAATACATTGATCAGCCAATTTAGGTTATCGGTAATAGTTTCTATTTGCAATGAGAAATATTACATCCCCATTAATAAGACATCTGTGTATTTCTGTTGGTACCATTTGTTCATCACTGTTTTGCAGTTTCTCTTGAAAATGTTCTTTTGGATGTGAAAGAACTTCAACGAGGAATGGACCTAACGAAAAGAGAGTATTCTATGCATGACCATAATGTCATGCTGAAAGAATTCATCCAAAATAACGAAGTGAGGCTCAAGAAACTGCAGGATGATGCAAAAATTTCTCAGGTAAAGTTACAACGGGTTTTCATTGGCTGCTTTTAGGGATCACTACGTATCTTCCTTGGTGAATTATTATAAGGGCACTCGGGTGGAGTCATCAGAACTTAGGCCCACTGACACCAAGTCCAGCTTTTTAGTCAAACAACTATTCAAAGGAGGTTTAAGTGATATCAAGACTTTAACTGTCTGGGTTTGTATTTTTCAGGATGCCTTTGATGATGTTGTGAAGTATTTTGGAGAGAATCCCAAAACTACTCCTCCGTCTGTATTCTTTCCAGTCTTCGTCAGATTTGTGAAGGCCTACAAGGTTGGGAGCAGCAAGTGTCTTTTTAATGAGATGGAAATGTATAAGATACAATCTGTCCCTGGTGTTCTTTAGAGAAGCACAGTATACTGTATTTTCATGTGCTGTTATGTTTGCAGCCTATTGATGAACTAACAGCCTACAAAAATGGTTCCCAAATTGTGTGTCTGACCCCATGGGGGGAATTAGAGCAGTGGTAGGGTAAGGCTAAGCCTTAAGGCCAGTTGGGGTTTGAATTATGGAAAATGTCTATTTGCTCTTCTCAAAAAATCTGGAAGCCCAACTTGAAGGCTGATAAAGGTGAGCTTTGGGGTGACAAATATTGTCCCCAAATTAATTAGATATTCTTGAAGCTGTGGTTGAATGACTGATACACAGATATTTTCTATATCTGTACCTATTTTGTTGGACCAAAGGTTGGACACTCAGGTGGGACTTAAACTGAAAACTCTTGACAATAACTGGGCTACAGAATCATATCTATCCTAAATGTATATACTTGTTTTAATGTTTTTAGAATGCTGATGAGGAGAATGAGATGAGGAAAAAACAGGAGCAAGCGCTTATCGAGAAGCTTCTCGAACAGGAAGCCATGATGGAACAACAGGACCAAAAGGTTTGCCCAGTTCATTAAGCTCTTCCTGATCTTGCTTTGAGTTAGCGTATGTCTGGCCTGAATTACTAAAGTTTAAAAATTGATAGGTTTAAGTCACCAGGAAATTTTTTCATCAATCTTTTACATTTGGAGAATGGTGGAATGGTGAAATGATCTTCTCTGGTGAATGTTTACTGTTAAAATGTGGTCACCATTGTGGTTCTGCCATAATGGTCCAATTTAAAAAGGGTCAAAAAGGTTTTAGGGCACATCATTGGTTTTCATTGAAATAAGGATTGCCTATTGAAAATATTCAAATAGTTTCAATCATGGATGGTGGAGGGATACAGAAATGGTTGTCAATGTAGAAATTGAAATTTGTAGTAGTAGTAAAACATTATTGAAATCCCATTACTTCTGGGGCAGGTGAACCAGTTTGGCAAATTATTGACGGGTAGTAAAATATCAATAATTTCCCCTCTCATTTTACCCAAAAGTAGTTATTCATGCTCCTTTAGGGAAAAAAGAATTTGGTCAGGTCAAAAAATTTCATCAATTTTAAAAAAAATTCATCAATTGCTAAAAAAAAAGGATTTTTAAGGGGGTTAAGTGATAAAAAGTACAACATCTTCTACAAGTCTAGTCACCTTCAATAACCATTTACTGGTCACATGTGTAAGGGCAGAGGCACACGCTGCAATTCGGGGAGATTAGTCGCCGGCAAGATGGCACGATTCGTTTTCTGAAGTCGCCCGAAGTTGCCTTATGAGGAAACTTCGGGTGACTTTGGAAAACAAAGCCCACCGAGTGTCATCCCGCCAGCGATTTACATTCTACCCGGCGGGAAGGCAGAAGAGGGAGTTCAGGGAGATTAGTCGCCCCGGAGAAGAGGAGATTTGTTGCCGGACGACTAATATCCCCGAATCGCAGCATGTGTTTCTGCCCTTAAAGCAAACAATTAATTGTTTGCTATAGGTTACTACACCCATAGTAGAAATCCTTGGAAAATTGTTTGAAAGGCAACATATCTGTTGAAATATAATAATAATATACTGCTTCATTTTCTTTTCAAATTTCAGTCTCTGTCACATAAATCAAAGCGGCAGCAGCAAGAATTAATCACAGAGCTGAGGAGACGACAGGTGAAAGACAACAGACATGTCTACGAGGGGAAAGATGGTGCTATAGAAGATATCATCACAGGTACGGAAACTGCCTTTTCACTGGGAATTCATAAACTGCAACTACAGTTACATGTCTTTTTCACTAAACTATTTAATGCACTTGGGGGTGTAACATGGCAAAAGTCTAACTAGTCCTATGACTCATAGCAACCAGTAAAAGCTAAGTGCTGATTGGTTGCTATCAGTTCCTACACCAGGGCATGCATGCCCAATGTAAAATTGTGTAGATTCCTTAATTTCAAGAACACAAAACTCTTCTACTCCATATCCCCTGTAGGCACAATATAACTGCCACCTTTAACTGCTTCTGTAAGTTTATACTGGCTTTTGGCTTTTTTAGTTTATTAATAAAATGCATATTTTAATACCCAAAATAGAGGAATTCATGGATCCCAAATGGAATTCAGTAGTGAATTCTGCACTGTTGTTTGTTTCTGAGCAAATATTATAAGGAACAATAAAATAGCAAAGCTAAAAGATATATTTAAAGGCAAGGTTCACCTTTAAGTTAACTTTTAGTAGGTTACAGAATGGCAAATTCTAAGCAACTTTTCAATTGGTCTTCATTATTTATTATAGTTTTTGAACTATTTGCTGCCTTCTTCTGACTCTTTCCAGCTTCCAAAGGAGGGTCACCGACCAACTCTAAAAACAAATGCTCTGTAAGGCTACACATTTATTGTTATTTCTACCTTGTATTATGCATCTTTCTATTTAGACCCTCTCCTATTCATATTCCAGTCTCTTATTCAAATCAACGCATGGTTGCTAGGGCAATTTGGACCCTATCAACTAGATTTCAAACTGAAGAGCTGCTGAATAAAAAGCTAAATAACTCAAAAACCACAAATAATAAAAAATGAACACCAATTGCAAATGATCTCAGAATATCCCTCTCCACATCATACTAAATGTTAATTTAAAGGTGAACCACCCCTTTCAACAAGAATTTAAAAAATCAGCGTTTCTCCATCCACGCATCAGCTGCTCAGTTAATGACTGATGTTCTCTATTTCCAAGAAATGATGGGAAATGTTAATGCGCTTGGGGTGACTCAGCTGCCTCCTGCCAAACTGTGTTTTCAGCCTCGGTGCTCTCTCCCCCTCCCCAGTTAAGATGCCAGTGCATGCCTTGAAAATCTATCCCTCATACTTTACTTTTTCATGCTTTACAAGCAGCATAAGCTCTTTAATCACTATATATATACGGCTTAGTCATGTCATCGGTTCTAATCGGAGCTTGGCGATGTCAGATGTTGGAGTTCCATGACCTGTATAGGTACTCCTAGGTAACTTATCCTTGCATTTTGCAGTATGGGGTACTTTATTCACTATATATATATAGATATAAACACACACTCTGAATTAGGGGAAGGCCATCTCCCATTTTAGAGGAAGGCCATCTCCCATAAACTCCATTTTAATTGAATAATTTAAATATTTAAGACTTTGTACTTGACCCTAACTAAAATATAATTAATCCATATTGGAGGTAAAACAACTTTTTAGTAGCCTTAAGGAATGGTGATCCAAATTACAGAAAGATCCCTTTTCTCAGGTCTTGTCTCGAGCATTCTGTATAACGGGTCCTATACATATATATATATAATACACAAGATTTCATCGTTTATAATAGGAGCTTAGTGATGTTATTTCTGTCACATGACTCACTGAAACTTGTGTATAATAAATAAAATACCCCCTGTTCCAAAATATGAGGAAGTTTGGAGTTCCATGACCTGTATATATACTATATAGTTTTATCAAACTCCTCGGTAACTTATAATATCCTTGTATAATATTTCATTGATCTGATTGGCCACCTTAAAAACGTCATTAAATAAATACTTTAAATATGGCCTTGTTGAGCTTTCCCCTTCCTTATATTAAGCAACGGCCCTAAGGATTACATTTTAACATGCTGTGAGGAATAGAATATCAGTCTATTTCAGTATAGTTTATTACTTTGTGCCTTAGGTCTAGGCGCTTGGGGATTATTCAATTTAACTTCTGGTATCAAATGGAGATTTTCCTATATGAAGTTTAAGACTATTAGTGGTTTTTAGACTATGAGGCTTGAAATTTGATAACTTTATAAGAATGTTATTGATCCTGCTATTATTTTAAAGGGGACCCTTCACCAAAAAAAATATTGCAGATCCAATTTTATAATGTTAGACAAGCAAAATTAACTTTAATTACACTGTAAAAATAATTTAGATCTTGTTTCCTTCCATGTGGGAAATCATAATTATAGCAAGCAGGCAGGAGCCATTTTGTGGACACTGTTTTTAAGGCGTCTTGCATCATCTCAAAATCTTGTTTGTGCACCAGAATGGGGGACCTGATGTCCATCCCCATGCCCTGGCTACACAATTACATGGTTAAGAGAACATGGGGAATGTGGGGAGAGCAGTGACATCGAGGAAGTGCTGAATGGAAAGTGAAAGTAATTGCCTGCCCGCCTCTATGCCTAAGGCATAGAGGAGGGGCAGACAATATTTGATTGACAGCTGAGATTTTTAAATGTGTTTACAACAGCTATGAATGCTTTAAAGGGATACTGTCATGGGAAAACAATTTTTTTTCAAAATGAATTTCTGCACTGAAATCCATTTCTCAAAAGAGCAAACAGATTTTTTTATATTCAATTTTGAAATCTGACATGGGTCTAGACATTTTGTCAATTTCCCAGCTGCCCCTGGTCATGTGACTTGTGCTTGCACTTTAGGAATGAAATGCTTTCTGGCAGGCTGCTGTTTTTCCTTCTCAATGTAACCGATTGTGTCTCAGTGGGACATGGGTTTTTACTATTGAGTGTTGTTCTTAGGGCTAGTCCACACGAGGAGATTTGGGGAGATTTTGTAGCCTGATTTAATAGAAAACGCATCGCCGCGTGTGCATTAGCGCAGGCGACTTTGCTTTGTAACCTATGGGGAAAAATGCTGAGGCAGTTCGGGGAGATAGTCGCTCAAAGACGAGGCGATTAGTCGCCAGGCGACAAAATCTCCCTAAATCTCCTCGTGTGGCCTTACCCTTACATCTACCAGGCAGCTGTTATCTTGTGTTAGGGAGCTGTTATCTGGTTACCTTCCCACTGTTCTTTTGTTTGGCTACTGGGGGGGAAGGAAGGGGGGTGAGATCACTCCAATTTGCAGTACAGCAGTAAAGGGTTATTGAAGTTAATCAGAGCACATGACTTGGGGCAGCTGGGAAATTGGCAATATGTCTAGCCCCATGTCAGATTTCAAAATTGAATATAAAAAAATCTGTTTGCTCTTTTGAGAAATGGATTTCAGGGCAGAATTCTGCTGGAGCAGCACTATTAACTGATTCATTTTGAAAAACATGACAGTATCCCTTTAATTAAAAAAAAGAATTTGGATTACATGTTTAATTTGAAAAGAACTTTTAGTAAACAGATTTTTATGTCTGGGTGACAGGTCCATTTTAAGAATATACAGGACTGCAAATAAGTGACCATCCCAAAAAGCATCATAGTTGACTTCAGACTGCACTTACAAGTGTATTTAGGGCAGAAAAACATCAAGTCTCAACCTTACTTGCTTTTAGCCTGACCCCCCAGTTCCCTGCCATTTGTGTCATTGTGTCTACTCCAATGAGCCAACCACACAGTTTAGGATATGTAAATAATAGGCACCAAGTGGGCTGAGCCAGGGTCTGGAAGCAGTATTACCATGAAAGTTACAGGTCAGCCACGCAACAATGATGCTGTTAGATGGTGGCCAAAAGTTACTTATAGTATTCTCTTTCCTTAGCCAGAGTTTGTTTTTGTATTTTGTGCGCATCATTAGCCCTGGCCATTCAATTTCCCAATCAGGGTAGGACTTATCATGTTGCAATAGGAGGTGCAACATTAGAGAAAAATAAATTAAACGTTTGCAGTAAGTTAAAAGAAAAGGACAACAAACACCATTTCCTACAGCATATTAAAATGTGATTCATATCACAGGACCCTAAAAAAGAACACTAAACAGAAATACATGTGGATATTTGTCTGATTTACAAGTATATAACAGGTTCACATGCCCTGGTAGAAGCCAAGACAAATGTACAATGTATGAAATTGGCCGTAGGCGCCTCTAGACTGTGTATGAGGGTCTGTGTGACAGCCTGTCCCACTAATAGCTGGCTGATAATTAGTCATACACTATATCAGATTAGAAAATTCTATTGGGCAAACAACACATGGGCCCTATTGACTGATAAGGTTGCATGCAATATGGAAGTAGAAATGACCATCATTGCTGTCCCTTTAGCATATACACCATTAAGAGGTACAAAATGCATTTTCATGTTGGGGTAACCTGTATTTTAGGTTTAGTGGTCCATAATGAAATCCTTCCTTTACTCTACTATGTACTTTTTCATCTCTGTGTTTTTGAAGCCAGCTGAAATGTAATTAGCTGCAGAGCACTAACCATGAACTAATGCCATAGAGCCTTGCTTCCTAATGTTTTCTGTCTTGTTTGGCTGTCATTTTCCATGCAGTGCTGAAGACTGTGCCCTTTACTGCTCGAACAGCCAAGCGCGGCTCCCGGTTTTTCTGCGACCCCGTTCTCACTGAGGAATTCCATTACTAAAAAAATTACTCTGTTTCACACCTGATGCTCTTAAAACAAAAGGTTTCTGTATTTCTGTTTGAGGAATCACCTCCTAACACCCGAACGGTTTATCTTGCCTGCTGTCTTTGTGCACCATTATATGTTTTATATATAGCATGTCACTGTATGCCCATCTCTTTCTGCATCAGACACATGACCATCCATGTATCAAGTCTTGTTTAAAGCAGGATTGACCAAACTACAGTTCTCCAGCTGTTGCTTAGCAACAACTCCAAGAATCCTGGCAGGTTGCGGTACTAACAGCAGTTGCAGGACTGTAGCTGAAACATTGGCGTTTGGTATGTAGGAAGCCAAATTAGTAAATGTTAATGCTATTGTATCGAATGGAAATGCCAGAATTAGAGGGTTATTATTGGTATTATTATATGTATTATAGGTTATTATAGGTATTTATGAAACTATTCTGGCCCTGTATGTCAATGCTGGTTTATGTCATTCTCCATTCCAGATTTCAGGTTTCTTATTTTTCTATTTGTATCTTCTAACACTGGAATGATCTGTGTTTATCCTCTGGCAATAGGGGCAGGCTGGAGGCAGAACATTCTTTGGCTGTTGCTGTATTGTCTTTTGCTACTATTGCATAATTACACCCCAAAATCCAGCTTTAGGTTCCTTTTGCCTCACCTTGACTAAGGTTATCCAACTGGAGGCTGGGTGTGGCCATTAAAGAGATTTTTATGGCCTCCAGACTGGTCCATTGGCATGGCTCCATTGATCTCTTGACATAGCATCAGCATTTTCTGGACCCCAAACTTGGCCTGCTATATGGAAACAATTGGACATAGTGTTTCAGGCTCAAAATTCAGGTCTACTATCAAAGTCAGAACAATCTCCTTGGTATTTGCCATTAAATGAAAAAACGTCTGGGCCACACACTTTCTGTATTGAATGGGACTATTGCCTTCCCACCCATAATACCTACCATATTATTAGTGAAGTAGTGCCTGTCCAGATAGCAATTGTTCTCTACAGCATGGTCTGCCCCTATCTGCCTCCACATCTGCATGCTCACATCTGCATGAAATATCCAAGAACTGGATTCTCCTCCATTAATACTTTTTTGTTATTTTTTTCAGTTCCAAGGCAATATCACTAAAATGTTGGTGCAATGGCAGTTAATCAGATGCTGTTTTCATGTCCCAGTAACTGCTGATTGCTTGTTGTGGGTTACTGCTCCACTAGGGCAAACATTTGATTCCCCCCTTTATTCTAATAAATTTTATTTATATATTTGATTTTTATATTATTTTATCAGGGACTAACTAATGCCCTTATTGCACTGGAACTGGAAAAAAAACTGTTATTGTTCAGGTACATAAGTATCAATGAAATCGAATCTCACAAAACACATGGGAGTAAAGCTGGAAACTTAAAATTGTGTTTAAAGGTTTTTAGAACCACTTCTCTTATAGCAGCAGATACTGTGAATTATTAGCCTCCACAACAGATGGGACTGTCAGATTATGAGCAGTTCCATCAATGGGCCCAGATCCTAGTGGGCCCCAGCTTAGGACAAAGCCCATTAGCCCTTTCTAATTTCAACATACACCTATATAAGCGCTATACCATTTGGTACCATCTTCATTAATTAATTCTGAAAGGAGGCCCTTGATGCCAGGTTCTCTGCTTGCCTCTAAAAGCCCAGTCCTCTTTTCCTGGGTTTAACATAGGTGAGGGCCTTAAACAAGGTCTCCAAAACACCCAGAATGTATCATTATCCCATTATGCCATATAGTTGAAGTATTTAGGTGTCTTACTACATGCTGGGAGGACATAAGGTTAGACATGGTGGATTACCACAATGATCTAGGATTGCCTTCTAGATCAACAATTTGTGAACATCACTGTGGAGCTTCACGGCTTGCACCTGAAACATTCTGACATGCTTAGAATTCCCGCCCTTGGGTTTTGTGAGATTCTACTGCAAGGATGACCTTTTCGTAAAACTGTAAGAACTTTCTTTCTTCTTGTGTTAATTGCTGTATTAATGATTTTTCTGGAGCCAATCCTCAAAGCAGCTTGCCCTTACATCTGTCTCGATTAAAAACAAAAGGAAACCAGGAGGACTTTCTTATCCGTAGCCTTGCTCTGCTTAACCCCCTTCTCTTCTGCCCTTACCCCTGCCCGTCTTCCTGCTCTAGCACCTAACCCACCTTCAGGAATAAGGAGAATCTTTATACTCCCCAAACCCCTATTTTTATTTAACCATCATTTTGTGTTTTCTCCTGTTTAGCCCTAAAGAAGAATAATATCACTAAATTTCCAAATGTTCATTCGAGGGTAAGGAATTCTTCTAGCACACCGGTGGTGGAGGATACACAAAGCTGGCAAGCATTACTTTTTACTTGCTTTCCTCCTCTCTCTGTATGCCAGATATGTCACTACTTGCACACTTTGCTGCTTCAGATGATGATATACTAAAGAATACCTTTTTTATTATTAGGGCTTGATCTTTGGTTATTTCCAGTTGAAACCAAGCTCTCGTGTGCTTATTAAAGGGTGGTAAGCTTGCTACTGGTGTAATAACATAGCAACCAATCAGCAGGCAGCATTTTCTGGTCAGACGTTAAAAGGAGAACTAAAGCTTAACTAAGATGGAGGCTAGAAATGTTGTACATTATATTTTGAGCTTCTGTACCACCAGCCCAAGGCAACCACAGCCATTTAACAGGACAGATCTGTGTTTCTGAATATGCCCCAGTAGCTCCCCAGTCTTATTTTCTGCTGAATACTCATTGCCTATATATTTGCATTTACCTGCCATATTGCTTGCTTATACTGCTTACACTCTAACAAACTCCCACCCAATTGCAGTCCTTGCAGCATCATATAAATGTAGCCTACAAAAATGTATCTGTGTTCTTATGAGGAATTGCAAGTAGTGGCAATTGTCTCTGTATATAGAGTGTGGAGCTCAACAGCAGCAGTTTTAGGTTGTAACGGCTCAGTAACATGGCAAATTAGCCTATTAACTGTGGGAGAGATGGTGCCTATAGTAGCAGTGAGATAATTGTCTCTGGGAAGGGACTGTGGCTGTGGGATAGTAGAGAGAGAGAGGGTACCTATAGTAGCAGTGGGATAATAGTCTCTGGGAAGGGACTGTGGCTGTGGGATAGCAGGTATAGTGGGGAGAGATGGTGCCTATAGTAGCAGTGGGGATAATAGCCTCTAGGAAGGGACTGTGGTTGTGGGATAGCAGTTATAGTAGGGAGAGATGATGCATAAAGTAGCAGTGGGATAATAGTCTCTGGGAAGGGACTGTGGGATAGTAGGGAGAGATGGTGCCTATAGTAGCAGTGGGGATAATAGTCTCTAGGAAGGGACTGTTGTTGTGGCATATCAGGTATAGTAGGGAGAGATGGTGTCTATAGTAGCAGTGGGGATAATAGTCTCTAGGAAGGGACTGTGGCTGTGGGATAGTAGGGAGAGATGGTGCCTATAGTAGCAGTTGGATAATAGTCTATGGGAAGGGACTGTGGCTGTGGTATAGCAGGTATAGTGGGGAGAGATGGTGCCTATAGTAGCAGTGGGGATAATAGCCTCCAGGAAGGGACTGTAGTTGTGGGATAGCAGGTATAGTAGGGAGAGATGATGCCTAAAGTAGCAGTGGGATAATAGTCTCTGGGAAGGGACTGTGGGATAGTAGGGAGAGATGGTGCCTATAGTAGCAGTTGGGATAATAGTCTCTAGGAAGGGACTGTAGTTGTGGCATATCAGGTATAGTAGGGAGAGATGGTGTCTATAGTAGCAGTGGGGATAATAGTCTCTAGGAAGGGACTGTGGCTGTGGGATAGTAGGGAGAGATGGTGCCTATAGTAGCAGTGGGGATAATAGCCTCTAGAAAGGGACTGTAGTTGTGGGATAGCAGGTATAGTAGGTAGAGGTGGTGCCTATAGTAGCAGTGGGATAATAGTCTCTGGGAAGGGACTGTGGCTGTGAGATAGCAGCAGGCCCGGACTGAGAATTAAAATAGGCCCTGGCATTTCAGGTACACAGAGGCCCAATCAGCCCCCACCAGCCCACTAAATACTGACTTTCAATGACACCTTATAGCAGCCCCTCTGGCATTTGCCAGAACCCACAGATTGCCAGTCCGGGCTTGGATAGCAGGTATAGTAGGGAGAGATGGTGCCTATAGTAGCAGTGGGATAATAGTCTCTGGAAAGGGACTGTGGCTGTGGGATAGCAGGTATAGTAGGGAGAGATGGTGCCTATAGTAGCAGTGGGATAATACCCTCTGGTAAGGGACTATGAATGTGCGATAGCAGGTATAGTAGGCAGAGATTGTGCCTATAGTAGCAGTGAGATAATAGTCTCTGGGAAGGGACTGTGGCAGTGGGATAATAGTCTCTAGGAAGGGACTGTGGCTGTGGGATAGTAGGGAGAGATGGTGCCTATAGTAGCAGTGAGATAATAGTCTCTGGGAAGGGACTGTGGCAGTGGGATAATAGTCTCTAGGAAGGGACTGTGGCTGTGGGATAGTAGCGAGAGATGGTGCCTATAGTAGCAGTTGGATAATAGTCTATGGGAAGGGACTGTGGCTGTGGTATAGCAGGTATAGTGGGGAGAGATGGTGCCTATAGTAGCAGTGGGGATAATAGCCTCTAGGAAGGGATTGTAGTTGTGGGATAGCAGGCATAGTACGGAGAGCTGGTGCCTATAGTAGCAGTAGGATAATAGTTTCTGGGAAGGGACTGTGGCTGTGAGATAGCAGGTATAGTAGGGAGAGATGGTGCCTATAGTAACAGTGGGATAATAGTCTCTGGGAAGGGACTGTGGGATAGCAGGTATAGTAGGCAGAGATGGTGCCATGGTAGCAGTGGTAAAATAGTCTCTGGGAAGGAACTGTGGGTTAGCAGGTATAGTAGGGAGAGGTGGTGTCTATAGTAGTAGTGGGAGATAATAGCCCCTGGGAATGATCTGTGGCTGTGGGAATTTGTAACCTTAGTTCTGCAAGCAACATGGCATGATATGCATGACATACAAACGTAGGAATATTCCCTGCTAACAAGAAGCTAATTTTTTACCATCTGAAAAATAAATGGAAGGTATACCCTTCCTATAAACAGAGGAATTTACCTTTATAATGACATTTCTAAAGCATCACTGTTATTGGAGATTCTCTATATAGCATTATATCCTAGGTTCTAATACAACCAAGCACATTTTCCTCCATACCCACCGCTATCCATCAAATTTAATTCTAACCTCTTGTTTATACACCCACAATCCTTCTAGTGTCCTGTGTTGCCTCCCAGGAACACTACCAGCGCCGGCCACAGAATTGGGGCCACATCCGATACCTTGTCTTCCATTCCCCTTTACTTGTTAAAAAAAGAAGAAAAAAAAAGATGTCTTATAGGGGCTTGAATGACATAAAAACAAGAGCCTGGGGGGAACATGCCCCTGTAAAAACAGGATTGATGTAAGGGCTGGTGCAAATTGTGCCATAGTTGAAGTAACCCAACCATCATGTACCATTAACTGGTCTATAGAGGCAAACATCTGATTGTTTGCTATGGTATAATACCTGGCACATACTTTGCACCTTTATTTCTTCCTCCCAGTATCTATCTCCCAGTATGGCATAATCTAAAATAACCTGTAGTCTAGTTATACTGAATGTTAATCTTGCACATACTCCCTAACCCTATTCATCGATTACCAGTCCTGTTTAACGGTTCCAAAAACTAAATTCTGAGAGCTTTTTATTGGTCTCTCTGTACAAGCTGCTTTGATTGGCTGCCAGATAGCCATTTTTCCACTTTCATCTCACTGGAGGAACAAAGAACAGTCTGCTAACTTGTTCCTCGCCTTTTCAGATCTTAGAAACCAGCCGTACATAAGAGCCGATGCCATGCGGAGAAGTGTGAGAAAGCGTTTCGATGACCAGAACATGTGCTCTGCAAATGGTGCTGAGATAACCATTTGAGCTGGAGTATCGGCTACTGAAGCCTGGGAGTTCTTGGACACTCATCCTCTTCTAATGAGCCATATATGATACCAACTAAGGCTCTGTATGGAATCTAGTTTGCCTTTGCACCCCAAAAAGATGTAGAAACTGCATATGGGATCGCCACTCAATGAAAATGTTCCCTCTCTAGCTAACAAGTGCCTAACAGATATACCTGCTCAAATGGAACAAAGCAATAGGAATTCTTTTGATCGGGTATCTTTTCACACCAATACGTTACTCAGTATTTTTAACCAAAATGTAAAATACATATGTCTTTTTTTGTTAGGTGGTTCGTAATGACCTATATGTTTGTAAATACATAATACTGAAGTATGATCTGCTGTGGAATTTAGAAGAGGCCTTTATAAACAAAAGCAAGAGAAAAAAAGTGTCAGCAGAAAAATCATCTAACTTCATGTCACTGGGTCTTCGTGACGATCCACTGCTGGTATTTTAAAGACCTTATTTGGGGTGTAAAGTGGATATGGTCTAAAAAAAACAGGATTGAATCCCCTTGACTTGGAGTTAGTTGACTTCTTTGTGTTTGTCAGGAATTGATGGTCTTGATTCTATGTTGCACTTAATCCCTTTCTGTGTCAGAGAGGTCTACAACACAATGCATTGGTGGTCAACCTGCTCCCAAAGTTACAGATGGTCTTCAGTATAATAAGGGCTTAAGATACATGATGGAAGCTATTGGCAGTGAAATATCACCAATGCATCTAATAAAGGGCCAGGAAACAACTTTCTTTCTTAAATATTTTTATGCACATCCCCATGTATGGTCAAGGCATCATATTTAAGGAAAAGTCTTGCACATCATGACCACAAGACATGATGGATAATAATATCATTAATGAGTAGGACCGAGAGTTAGAAATCAGAGTCAGCTTAGAGCTCTGGTGGCATCTCGACAACAGATGGTCCTAATACATTCTTCTTATAAAAAAGAACAGTTTAGCAGTAAACAATTAACACCCCATCAATGTTAACAGTATTAAGGCCGATAAAGGTCTACATGTACTAAAGGTCAAAAACGTTGTTTTCTTGTTTTTTAGTGCTTTTTAAACTTGATTTAAAAAATGGCCTGGGTGGTAGTGAAAATTAGACTGCCTTGAATTTTTTCTCCTTGAAAATGTTAATAGCTCTGCTTCTAGGATTAGCCTAAACTGCCATTGTCTCAGGCTGGTTGGACAATTCTTAAGGCCTCTCAGTTATCTTTTATGGGTTAAGGTGGTCCCTACAGAACAACTAGTCAGCCATCTCAACCAATATTTGGCAAACAAGCAGACAGTAAGAAAATTAAGTAGAAAATCCCTTCAGACGAGGACCACCAAGATGTGATTCTCTCCCTAAGCCCCTATTACAATCCAGTTCTTAGCCTGGGGATTGGAACAAATCCAAACACTGGGCAACCTTGCCACACAAGTCACTAGTACATTACAGGATTCCCAGAATAGGTTTCAGCTAATTGCTAAAGATTTTCCCCTTCTAATTATTTGCACTCAATAAATCTTGAATATTCAAGTTTTGTAAATTCAATTTGAAAATAGAATATTCAATTACAAGAATTTTTGGGGTCCAAGCTTAAAATACACAGTTTTTTCATTTAAAAAAAATTGGGGCGTTCCCCATATAATTTTTACTATTTATTCATATTCATTCTACAGATGAATTTAAGGAGGACCAAGTAAGTTGCTGCATTCCCTTTATTGGCACAATTACACAAGGAGTCGAAAACAGCATTCAATTTTTGTTTGTCTAAATGCACAATAACAAAATATTTCGCAAAAAATATATTTGCGCTGTCAGTTCCTGAGATTCGAATGTACCTTCAGTTCTCTAGTAATTTCACCTTTCTCATAGATTCAAGCAGTTGGATTTATATTTTCAGAATAAACACCGTCCCTTGTCTCTGATATTAACCCAATTATTGTACAAATCGTTGTATAGTATTTAACCGCTTTGGAGAAGATTGTTTTATACTAGTTGATAAAGTAACAAAGAAGCTAGTACAGATTTTTTTTCCAATTTAAAATGCATGTGCAAAAATGATTTAAAAAAAAAAAATAATTTTCTTGCACTACGGATACATTTGGTGGTTCCATTACTTTGTGTTTTCTTCTGTCTTAATTGTGGTCGGAATTTCAATTTCCTGAAATAATGTGTAGTTTTATAATAATACTCTGTTTTTAAATGTACAGATATTTTGCTACTCGGGGGGGGGGGGTTGATGCAGATTTGTTTTTGCTTTTTTATAATATACTTTTTATTTCCAGTCCATTCCCTGGGTAATTACTGTAAATACTGTTTCAAATGCATCAGCCTCTGCTATTCCATTGCAATGTTATTTTAACTTATAGTTTTTGTTTTATTTTATATTTAACGAAAGGAACAATTTGGGGAATCAGACTTTATCATGTTGGTGTCTTAACTTTTTGCAGATAATTTTCTGTCCAACCTGCAATATCCGTCACACATGTATTTAAAGGGAGAGAAGAGCAGCAATAGAAAAGCAGGTCATATATGATCGACGAAAATGTTTAAAAACTGTTTATCCGGCAAACAAACTCTAATAGAAGTGTGACGGAGTAAAACAATGGCAAACAATACAATTATTGCAGATGGAAAAGTGCTATATTAGGGATGGGCGAATTTTTTCGCCGCATAAGTGATGCCAATAGACTTGTATGGCGTTGCGCGTCAAAAGAAAATTGTCACGCGTCAAAATATTTTTGACACCCATAGACTTTAATAGGCATTGGCGACATTTCAAACGGGTCAAAGTCGCCCAAGCCTACTATTTACAGTACTATCCAGAATTTCAGAAGTATTGGCATGTTTTCTTACGTGTCTTGCTCCTCTTTCCCAGTGATATTAGAAACGTCTTCTAAAATCAGTCCATTTTACTTTACTGCTGTCATTGCATACGATCAAATAAAATATTTACACCACTACACAATAATAAGTGAACTGCTTGGACATTTCTTTCAATCCATTTCTCTTCTGGAACAGTGTTGCTCAGCAATGGATTCCCCAGATGTTACTGGAGTATGACTGCAGTCAGTATTACCCGACTTGCATCCGGCTTTATCCATACTTTATCAATCCAGCCCAAGGTTGAGATGGGACTTGACTGCCCAAGATCAGACTCCTTCCATAATGTCAGAAGGAGCCAAACTCTGTGTTGAACACTGTTCCATCAACCAAACAGAGTAGTGAGTCCAGATTTATAGGGCTCAAAACAATGAATGGGCAGGGGGTGCAGTCAGAATGGCAGATACACATGTATTAAAGCTGGTGATTTTTTTATATGGTTCTAAGTAATTCCAGCAAGTGCCTGGCTAATATAGTATACAAAAGGGAAACTTAATCATATAGTAGTCAAGGGGGAAAGATTAAGTTGAAGTGAGCCTGTGCCCAAACATAGGAGGTCAGCTGAAGTGGAGTTTTTTGAAGACGTGCAACTTCACTGATGTTTGCCTCTTTGTCAAGAACCTGCTCCGTTTTAGGACAGGAAGTTCAGGAATCCATCTTGGTGTCCCATATCTCTAATGATTGGTTGATCCTTGAACCCCACTGGGCTCTCGGCGTCAATAGGAGCCATCCTAGGCAAAACTGGAGCAATTTTCAATGAGTTATTTTTTTATACATTTTTGGGGAGAGTTTGCAGATCCACTGAAAAGAAGTAGAAAACAAATTTGATGCATTTGTGCTTTTTTTTCACTGTTTTATTCAATGAAGTTTTTTTTAGATTACTTTTATAAAAATTGTAGTAAAACGTTTAAAACAAAAATTCTGAAATTCCCTTCATCCAACTACACCTACTTTGGGATCAGAAATAGAAGAGTCAGTGATGAATGACAACAAATAACTACAACTACATTCTAAAGGAAGGAGATCTCAAGACTATCATATGTTTTATTAAACATCAATCAAGGCTTAACAAACATTCATGTTGGTGGTGTTTCGGTGTTCATTGTACAAAAGGGAAGTTAAAAAGATCACACAAGCCTTATGTAATATTCCTCAGCCAGCCCACCCTCTATATATAGCAAGGGTCCCCAATTCTTTTCTATCTGTGAGCTATATTCAAACAAAGTTGGAGAGCAACATAAGCATGCAGTAAATTCATGTGGGTCAAATACGGGCTGTAATTGGCTATTAGTAGCCCTTGTGTGGACTTCTCCGTTTGGCAGTAAAAATGTTTTTTATGCAACCAAAACTTGTCCCCAAGGCAGGAATAAGCGCACAGTGATGATTCAGTTGTGGAACAAATGCAGAACCAGCCCTATACATTTATAGGCAACTTAAATACAGCACTTTTATAGCCATGTTTTAGAACTTTATACCTCCTGAGGAAGCGTGGCGAACCATGTAAAATGCGTAGAGGTTCTCAGAAGTTTCCAGGATTTTAAAGATTTCAATGCTTTTATGAATCTCTGTTTGTAAGTATTCCATTTGGGTTTCTATTTAGCTTATACACTATTTTGGTGCACTATGGATATCCACATAGGATAAACAGAAGGTCCCCGATGAGAGATTGATGTTTGGCCTGACTATAAATGCATCTGGTGAGTAGGTGATTATAGGGATACTGTCATGAGAAAAAAGATTTTTCAAAATGAATCAGTTAATAGTGCTGCTCCAGCAGAATTCTGCACTGAAATCCATTTCTCAAAAGAGCAAACAGATTTTTTTTATATTCAATTTTGTAATCTGACATGGAGCTAGACATATTGTCAATTTCCCAGCTGCCTCAAGTCATGTGACT
The DNA here is from genome assembly GCF_017654675.1 of Xenopus laevis. NCBI lineage: Eukaryota > Metazoa > Chordata > Amphibia > Anura > Pipidae > Xenopus > Xenopus laevis. The sequence continues at coordinate 68,881,796 of NC_054387.1, forward strand.
TGTGCTCTGATAAACTTCAATCACTCTTTACTTCTGTACTGCAAGTTGGAGTGATATCGCCCCCTCCCTTTCCCCCCACCCCAGCAGCCAAACAAAAGAACAATGGGAAGGTAACCAGATAGTAGCTCCCTAACACAAGATAACAGCTGCCTGGTAGATCTAAGAACAACACTCAATAGTAAAAACCCATGTCCCACTGAGACACATTCAGTTACATTGAGAAGGAAAAACAGCAGCCTGCCAGAAAGCATTTCTCTCCTAAAGTGCAGGCACAAGTCACATGACCAGGGGCAGCTGGGAAATTGACAAAATGTCTAGCCCCATGTCAGATTTCAAAATTGAATATAAATAAATCTGTTTTTCTCTTTAGAGAAATGGATTTCAGTGCAGAATTCTGCTGGAGCAGCACTATTAGCTGGTTCTTTTTTTAAAAAATTTTTTTCCCATGACAGTATCCCTTTAAGACAAATACAAGATTCCTCTGCACTCAACCCATTATCAATATATATTTAAGACAGAGTAGGTGATTAAGCCAAAGTGTGGTTTTTAGATCACCTTACACCTACACGAGTTTGTATGGAAAAGTTTTGCACTTACACTTATAAGGAAATAAAGCAAGAACATTGGCACATATGCAGTTTTATTTTCTTCATTGAAGGTATAGCACCTGTGGCTTGTTTTTTGCGCTTCTCTATGGAATTGTTGACTTTACTTGGAGTTGCAATCCAGTTATTACACCACAATATAGTGCTGAATGAACTTTCTTTTGTTTATTCAAAAATAAGCAACCGCTTTGAGGGCACTGGGAGCAACATGCAATTGGTTGGAAAGAAACATGTTGCTCATGATCCACTGGTTGGGGATCACTGGTCTATAGGTAGAGATACACTAGCAATACATATCATACTTATTCATCTTCAGTTGGTATATCATGCACCCAACAAGCAGATACTGTATAGTAAATTTGCATTTGCAAATGGACATACATGACCAGGCAGTTGGGCAAAATCAGCCAAGTGGTCCTACCAACCATGAATAGGCAGCAATAAAGGAGAACTTGCTCAAGCATAATGCTTAGAAGTAATGTAACGGAATTGCAGTTGATGACTCTCTCTGTGAGGAGCAAATATTCCCTGGTGGTTTTTCCTCCCGTTCACACAAGGATCACCTATACCCACTTATCCCTCTACCACTAAAAGATTATTTACAGTTATGTGTATAGTAAAACTACATAAAATGTTCCGCAAACACTGTTGCAAAGAGTTTGGAATTTTTAATGGTTGCAACAAAAAGAACTGAAAATGCATCTGTTGTGCTTCATACTCACATTTACATCCAAGACATGAAGTTCAAAGAACTTTTTTTTCCCCCAGTACTAAATAAAGTACGTCCAATACAGTATTTCAGCTAAATCCGAGTTCATTTTTTAATACATTAACCAGATTTAATGCAATATTTATATCCCCTCACTGAGCGGAGGAAGAAGCTTATAAAAATAAGGAAATTACATCATTTCGGTATTTCATTAAGGAACATATAAAATATGGTAAGTACGTTTGGACTTCTGCTGTTTAGTCAGTTACTCGGGGCCAGTCTCAAATAAATACAAGCGCAAGCTAAAAGACAAAGCTTTTAATACTTTGTAAAAAATACAAAAATATCCCGATCGGAAAGTACGTATACCACACAAAGGAACCAAAAAGCAAAGGAGGAAAATGCAGAGAATAAAACAGAACAAATAAAAAAATAGTTTTTGCTTCCATCAAAAAAAAGTACAATTACAGTTTCCTTTTTTTCAAAGCCAAAACTTAGATATGGTTTGTCCATTTGAATCTCGGTGGCACATCCTCTCTCCCCCGTGGATCCTTAAGGCAACACTTTGAAAAACTAACATTTACAACTGGATGAAGTAGAGGCCTAGGTTTTCTCCAGAGGAGACTCTTTTGTACAAAAAGGGGCTGTTTAATACCAAAATGTTTGATTTATAGAACAGCCTCACAGCTCAAATCAAGCAACTGATGTTATTGTAATTACATTTTACTGGTCGTCGTCAAGTTGTTCTAGTAGAGTCCGTCTGCGTTTTTCCAGTTCACCTTCGCTTAGCTCACTTCCAGACGTGTCCCAATTACCCTAGGGAAAAAGGCCGAACATAAAAATGTCAAATTACATTAAAAAGTTAATTACTAAGAGAAATGGTACTCCGGTCGGTTTTGGAGGCAAAACAATTGTATTGGACTATTTTATATTTAAATTATTTTTTAGTAGATTTAATGTATGAAGATCCAAATTATGGAAAGATTCCTTATCCGGAAAAACCCGGGTCCCGAGCATTCTGGATCAAAAGGCTGCAAAGTTGTTCAACTTACAGAATTTTTTCTCCCTTTCCGCTTGGGAGATTTCAATTTGGTTTCTACTCTTCGCTTTGGTCGATCTTTTTCATTCTCTCTCTCTTTTTCTCTGTCCCTGTCTCTCTCTTTCTTCTCTTTCTCCCGGTCCCGCTCTTTTTCTCCATCGGTTTCTGGGGAATTCTGAAAATAAAAAAATAAGGTGTTGCTACCAAATCAACAGAAAAGAAGGGAAATTAATTTCTGGGTTTAACATCACTTTAATTTAAAAGTCACGTGGATGCTGTGTCACTTCCTATGGGCAGTAGTAAGGTGCCATGGAAGGGAAGGGTCCAGAAGGGAAGAGTACTTTTACTCTGGGAAGGCCCCTTTGTCTTCATATCTTATAAAAAGCTGTGTATATACACTATGCCACTGCAAGCTGGTGGACAATACTGCACGTTTACTCTGTATCCTACAACCAAAGCAGTGGCCTGCAGGTGAACTGTATCCTGGACAAAATTGAGTGAATTGAGTTTATTTTTTAACGGTTGTTTTATGTGAATCTGGGCCAGCAGCCCTAATGGAAGTCAAGGCAGCACCCACAACTACATAGTAGTTTGTGTCTAAACTAAATAAAGCATCTAAAGTAGGCATTTACAGTTTGTATAAGTGCAGGCTATGCATTTTTTAAATGAGTAAATTCTATTGTGGTTTTACTTGTCCTTAAGGTGGCATCAGGCTGCTGGCTATAGGAAGCATACCAGCCCCATGACGAACAACAAACTAGTGCTGGCCTGGTCTTAAGATATCCTTAAATTGAGGTCTACAAAAGATAAACTAAAAGGTCATAGTTAAAGTGGCAATATATTTTCCTGAACTGCAACTAGATATAGTTAATTTATATAGAATTCTTGGGACCAAAGGCTTGCTTGATAAGATGTGAATCCTCCCTGAAAGGAAACGCATATTCGATTGAAAAAAAAAAAAGTGTGTGTCAAACCTGCAGCCACAAGTTCAAGTAACCCATAGCAACTAGTCAGCAGTTAACATTTATTAGCATAGTGTAGTCAGGCATCTATGGGTTGCTATGGATAACTGAACCCAGAATTGTGTTTGCCCAGGTTGCTGCCTGAAACCCAGAAAGACAAAAGACACTTACAGACTTGTGTCTCCTCTTCTTGCTCTTCTTTTTGTGTTTCTTTGTTTTTTTGTAGCTTTTTTCTATTAAAATAAAGAGTTAAAATTCAGTTTTTCCAAAGCATTTCATAGCAAAGAAAGAAAGGCAAAGAACCGACCTGATTCACCGCTTGAGGAATGTTCTGATCCTGACCTGGAGTCAGATTTTTGCCTTTTCTTTTTGGTGTGATTCTCATCCTCCTCCTCAGATTCAGAACCCTAATACAAAGAAATGTAACATGGTGTTTTATATATGGAAACTAGATGTGTGTGAGAATTGGGTCACTGTGTAAATAGAAGAACGACGTACCGAGCGGGAACGAGATCTTTTCCGGTGATGTTTTTTAGACTTCTTGGAGTGCTTTCTGTTTTTCGAGTGATGGTGCTGACACTCATGCTTAAAATACATGCACAAAAAAGTTATGTTGATGTTACAATACCGTCAATACTTGACATTTTTTAATATCTCCCTTAGATAAGTCTGTATAAGGATGTTTACATATGTGTCCTGGGGTTGGTTTGGAGGGGAGGAACTTGATGCACTTTGGTGCAATTTACTACAATGAAAGTATAGGTCTGCCCTAACTAGGGCTGTTCAGAGCATTTTCATTTATCAATGGGAGGTTATTGGGTGGGGGAACATCAGCCAATGGGAAGCACTGAGCTTTTAGGGCAACAAGCAATGACTATTACCTCAATGGAATGGATGAAATCTTTGAATATTCTCTTCCTCTCAGACTCTAGTGTAATATCTTCAAAGGCAGGCTCCTTGGTGAACCGTTCCCGAAGCTTAAGGGCACAGACAGAAAATGTATGAGGCTTTGATACTATAATGATTACATGATAGAAGAGTCTTCATGAAAGAAATAAGTTGATTTTTGATATTAAAGTAAGTTTTTCCATTTCTGAACTGCCCTCAAAATACATCAGTTCTAACAAAGTTCTGTAGGAACATTTTAATGGAACCTACATTTCTTACTTTGTTTCCATTTATGAAATTGTTATCATTATGTGCCCTTTATTTTTATTCACAAACACCCCATTAAGTAGGTTGTAGCAGGGTTTCATGTTGCCCTTACCCATTTCCCTTCTCACAGCAAAATAAAGTGAGGCCAGGGAAAGTGCACATCGGGAAGAAATGATGACTCTATAGGAGGGAGGGAAATGCCAGTAATTTAAATTGACAAGCCTCTTACAGATCATCTGCTACTGCCTAGAACAGTGATCCCCAACCAGTAGCTCGTGAGCAACATGTTGCTCTCCAAACCATTGGTTGTTGCTCCCAGTGGTCTCAAAGCAGGTGCTTAATTTTGAATTCATGGCTTGGAGGCAAGTTTTGGTTGTATAAAAACCATGTGTACAGCCAAACAGAGCCTTAATGTAGGTTGACAATCCACATAGGGGCTACTATATGGCCAATCACAGCCCTTATTTGGCACCCCAGGAACATTTTTCATGCTAGTGTTGCTCCCCAACTCCTTTGACTTCTGAATGTTGCTCATGGGTTCTAAAGGTTGGGGATCCCTGGCCTAGAAGGTAACTTTTATACCTTACAGGACAAGGAACCCCATTTATAGATCTCATAAATTCCGTGATCCATCCATTTAGTTTATAGATCTCATAAGTTCCCTGATCCATCTATTTAGCTTATTGGCAATCTAGTAAGACAATTTATGGGTAAGCCAGTAATTCTGTACCTCTTCCCATACAGAGTCGCCTTCAATGGGAGGAGCTGCTTGCTTTAACATGCTCTTGAAAGCAGATTCCTTTCTTTTCATTTTCCGAGCCTCCTCTTTTTCTCGCTCTCGTTCCCGTGCCTCTGCTTTCTCTAAAAGCTGCAAATATAGAACCGATTTAACAATTTTAAGTTTGATTATGCGTAAAAATATATATATGTATGAAAATTTTCCAATGATAAGAAGGTAATGTACCAATGTTTCTGATATCAGTACTGCAGCTTTCTCTTTTGTTTAAATACATTATCAATTCCTTAATTTAAATGAAACCCGAGACAGATATCAAGTTTTACAATTTCTGGTACTTAGGTAAAACCACTGACATTTTCATTTGCAAACCTCAAATTTGTTACAGTAAAGTAACGTACACTGTTAAACGACAGTTTGATATTTCCGGCATCTAACGTAGTTGCCCTTTTGGTAGAGCTGATGACAGTAACGAAATCTTCGAAAGTGGTACTGAGCTCCACCACAAAGCTTTTATCCTGAAAGAAGGAAAAACATGCAACTTTTAATCCAAATAGATCTAATATGGCAATACATACAGCTTAAAAACTGTAGCTTTTGCCTTTTATCAAAGGATTAGAAATCATTAAATCAGTTTGTGGCAGTTTGTTAGGTACCTCCAAGTTACTAACTACTTGGCTTCTATCCTAGGCCAGCGTTCCTCTTCTTTTAAAAATGCACTAGCCTCGGACTGGGTAATTTCCTGCAACAAGGCAATCATCATACTGTCCCAGGTATCCCCTGGATCAGTCTTAGCATTTTCAGAAGTTTCCAAATGTTTCAGATGTTCTATACTGCACATGTGCCAACTCTAAACTCATGCAGGTGTCCCAGGAACGATGATGGCGGACCCTCAGCAGGTATATGTACCATGGCCCATTGCAATTTTTACCCAATGTAAGAGGTAAACAATCAGGTTTCCTTCTAAAACCTGTTCTATACAACAGACAACAAAGTCCACATATGATGTATTATATACCCTCAATATCAAACTGATCTTAAGATCAACAATATGTTGCCCCTTAGAAAAGCCAAGAACTTACCCTTAGAATGTCTTTAATTATCTTCTTCTCATCATGGTATCGGGCTTTCAGTGCCTCTACATAAAATTTAAAAAGGTCTAGTGCGGTGGATCCTGTAACACAACATACAAACATTCACTTGTATGGCAAGACATTCAGTGAAAAGGATGTGTATAGAAGATACAAGATAATGTATAGCGTGCAATGAGTGAAAAATGAGTTGGACTATATGCATAGCAAAGTATTGTCTCTGCAGTATCCTCTTTGCTGAACGAATAGATGGTGCAATGAGAAGCTTGGAAATTGCTGAGAAGAAAGTCAGATGAAATAAAACTGGAAGTGTATGGATACCCATAATTAGCACTACAAACTTTACCAATACAAGTTATGTGGTGATAATAATGTATGTGCTTAGGCTGAGGCCTCCTTTTACCTCTTACCAAGTGGCATGTCAATGAAACTTACTATTGACACATAAATATTGTTTCATGAAGGTACTCTTACCTGGCTGTCCCAGCATATTGGCAAACCTTATGTCAGAACTAATGGTTGGGTATAATTCCATCCAAGAGGACATGGAATGCAATTGTCCGTGATCATGCAATTCATCTAAAAAGATCTATAAGAGATGAAAAAAAGCATGAAATCCTTAAAGATAACTTGTGTATTTGCGCCTAAATTAAATGTTGTAAAAACACTCAAACTCCGATTTTGATTTTTTTCAGGGGACATGAAAAATAAGGGGTAAAATTCTGCCTGAACATACTGTGAATTCAAGGTTTGAATCAATAAGCAATTCACAATTTCAAAATAAAACAAAATAATTGTCACTGAGGTTTTAAGAACAAACAAAAGATCTCTACAGCTATTGCAAGGGTAATGAAAATGTACAAGCTGGATTTTAGCTATTTATGGAGCCTTAGCCAGGATTAAAAATTAGAGCAGATGAGGACTGCATATGTCTATTGATGTGGTCCTTCCTCGGTAGGTATGCATAGACCATTGTTCACATTAAAGAATTGGCCTGGGGGCAAAACAATCACCCTGTTGTAACCTCACCAAACAACTGGATCTTGCTGTGTTTGACTAGCTTCAGGCTACTTGTTGTGGAGCTCAAATTGCTCACTACTCGATCACCATTAATCAAGCACAGCTTTTCAGAGCTTCCCACTGGTGCAACAGGAAGGAACCTATAGCAATTAGTAGGGTTTGACTACCTCATTGCTCCCCAGATCTTGGGGGCACAAACCCAGTAGCCAGATATAAAAATATATCCACTGTTAAATACAAGTCACAAACCTGAAAAGATTCCCTGTTTTTCCTCTGTCGCCGCCTTTCTCTGAGCAAAGTTTTCTGCTTCTCATCATCTTCTTCTTTTTCCAAAGTACGAATATGTTCCTCAAAGCATATTAAGGCATCCTCCTTGTCCATATCTTTAAATAAACACATCAGTTGTATTTAGCTATAAACTAACTGGGTAAAGTAAACTTCCATGCCACTGTGACAATATCCTTGCATTATAAAAGAGAAAACTAAGGCCTTTATTCAAGGCATAGGTTTAGGGCATTGACACTTTCCAGCCCCATTTTGCAGAAATAATGTGTAAGGTAAGTTGGGATGGCTAGAAAAGCTGTTAGTGATTGGGCTAAAGCTAACTTTATGCCCCATGAGTAAATAAAGCACAAAATATGTATTCACGGCTTAAGTTGCTGACAAATTGAAAATAATCTGGGAATCAGAAACAGTACCACATGATTAGGATTTAGAAGAAGCTTCAAGGATCTTAGGGTGTGCTGGAAAGTGCTGCTCAACTGCTCATTGGGACACAAGTTAGAAAGAAAAATCAGAACATGGGCTTACTCTGCAGCTCCTCATCCTCTGCAAAATTAGGGTTGTCCATGAGGTACTGCTGGGCTTCAGACCAAGTGGTGCTGTATGTCACATTTGTCATGTTGTCGAGTATATTTTTCAAGGCTTCCCAATTTCTCTTCCGCAGCTGCTTTGCTTGCTCCTGTTTAAACGAATATCAACGAGTCATAAATAGCAGCAGTGCCACAAGCAAAATCACACCTCTATGCATTAGAGATCATAATTCTTTTAAGAAAATGCTGATCTTAAATCTAATGTTAACCCCAAAAATTATCTTTTGCCTAATAAATGAAAACACAATATACATTCATAACAATTCTTCTGTGGGTTTTGAGTTATTTGTGAATCTATTGCTACTGAAAGCAGTGTTTGTCTGTCCCTTTCTATTCTCTGCCCCGATTGCGGAGACTGTTGATACAATGTAAGACAAGGCAGCTGATTAACAGAACTGTCTATCCTGGGGAACTAAGACTTTTGCAACATGTTTTGTAAAAGCAATTGCTTTTACAAAACATTAAAAGCACTGGAAATTTTTAATAAATGCATATTGCAAAGTTGCTTGGAATTATGTTTTCTTTTATTAGGCAATTTTGTTATTTTGGGGTTGACTTGCCCTTTAATCAAAGGCTTTTGAAGGAGTTGGATAATTTACCCAACAGCTCTGCCCGATACCCAACTTCAATATTTGTGCTAAATTGACTAGACTGGATACATTCCATGGCACCAACATTTGCACAGGAGTTGATTTTGATTATTAACCCAAGTTCTCTTGTATGTGCCACCTAAAAACCACCTAAAAGCTAACTGACTATGTTCACAAGGGTACCTTTTCTTTCTTTGCAAGGAAGAACAGAACATCTTCATAGATCTCAAGCCGGTCCCGCTCAGTAATTGCATTCCATACTTCAAGTTCTACAAACATCTGCTCTGCTTTCCTGTTTTACCAAAAGGAAAAAAAAAATCACTTAGATTTTTTTACAATACAGGTCCCCTTGATGCAACATTATGTTAACTGAATCAAGACAGCTTGACTGGTACAATGTATTCGTAACAAGCCAAAAATGATTACTTGTATCGGGTTGTAGAGGTCATTTTTTCATGGTTCTCTAGAAACTTCTGGAAGGATTCCTTTGCTTCTTTATATTTCAGCCTGGCCTCCTCTTTTTCTTCTTTCTCTGTCTGCACCTTGTAGGCATTATAGGCTTGTTTCTTCTCACTCAGTTTTGCCAAAGCACTGCACATACAACGGGAAAATGTAAAGCTGGAACATCCACCAACATGCAAATACGAGCACATTCCTATCATGCACACTAAATAGTAATGTTTATACACCTAATGTTCACCAGCCATGCAGCCAGCTAAGAAAATACCATCTTTATCCGAAGCGTTACCTGTATCGGGGATCATTAATGATCATTTTCATGGCTTGTTCCCAGGTTGCATTGGATGGAACACGCTGGAAAGATAAAATGTGAAACAAACACTTTAGCTGGAGGGCTATAAGTTTCTTTTTTGATATACAAAAGGATCATAAGGATTTCCTCTTTTAGCCACATTACAGACACCCTTTTAATGGTTCAGTATAAATACCTTTTCTTTAAGAAGTTCCTTAAAAGCTTGTTTAGCTTCTTCCTTTGTGTTCCAAGTGTAAACCTTTTTAGTAGCTTTCTCTTCTTCTTTCTCCTCTATGACAGTTGATCTAAAATGTTTATAAATGGGAACATATTTATGTATATGGGGGAACAGAAAACAGTTGAAATCTATTGTTAGTGCCATTAGATAGCAATGGTGAGCATATCCATGGATTCAGATCTTGCTCTTAAGCAGACACAAATCCAAGTAACTAGAAGTGATTTATTATGCAGCCTCCTTGACGCTGTTGGGTCAGAAGATGACCAATAGTTGCAACACTTCATAATCCCCACTGAGGCTTCTAAAAAGCCGCTATGCCATATGTGGCAGCAAAAAGAAAATATACTAGGCAAACTGTGCAACATCCCATAAACATAAACAAAATCACCTCATAATTCAGTAAAAGCAGATGTCAGGATCACTGAAAATATCCAATTTTTGGCATTTATGTAACAAGTTTTTAAAGTGATGTACCAGTATCACTTTAAAAAAATCTTCCTTTTCAAAAGTAGTTCCAACACTTTTGAGGTGTTTTTTACTGCAATAATGCTAAACGTCATACTGTCCCTTTCACCTACCCTAAAAATGTAGCCTTAAAGGAATTGTTCAGAATAAAAATAAAAATTGGGTAAATAGATAGACTGTGCAAAGGCCATAACACCACTTCCTGCTTTGCAGCTCTCTTGGTTTCCACTGATTGATTACCAGGCAGAGACTTGAGGGGGCACATGGGTCATAACTGTTTGCTTTTAAATATGACCTACACGGTAAGGATCAATTGCAAACTCACAGAACAGTTATGTCCTATGTAGCCCCCCTTAAAGTCGCTGACTAACTGAGTTAGAGAGCTGAAAGCAGGAAGTAGTCTTCTGTTGTTTGACAATCAGTCACTTAAACCTTTATAGATTACATTTATGCCTAACTAACTATATTGGAAACATATTTTATTTTGCACAGGAAATCTATTTATTTTTACACTGAACTGTTCCTTCTCTGGACAGAACAAAATTAATCTGGAGTAGCAGATCCTGGAAGCCAAAAATGTATTGGTCTGTGTGGCAACAATTCTATTGTTTATTATTTTTATTTCTTAGCTATATATTCACATTCTCTACCAGTCTGTCATTTAAACCACTGCTTGGTTGCTAGAATACATTAAAACCTTGCAACTAGTTCCAAACTGTAGAGCTGCAAAACTAAAATCAATCATAAACCACTACTTCGTTCCATGTGTTACAGCTATCAGGCATCACAAATGTACTTACTCAACAGGGGTTTCCGCTTTAGGGGGTTGTTCTAGTACAACATTGCTGATAGCTTCTACATCTTTCTCTTGTAATGAAGAGGTAATGGACACTGGCTGTTCTTCTATTTCCGTAACTGCATTTTCAATATCTATGGCTGGTGTTGCTGGATCTGAATGTGCTATTTCCGGTTCAACTGCCTGAGGAGTTAGTGTAGAATTCACCTCAATGGCTGGGGCAGCAACCACCGGAACTGGCGTTGGCTCTTCACTTGCACTGCTAGATCAGTAAAGGAATGATTCCATTACATCAATACAACACACACACACAATGATACCAACACAAAACACAGAAATCCCCTGATCTTATGTCACACACATAATGAGCAAGCTAGGAGTCTCCCATTATGAGCGTGTGTGTGACCAAACATGGCCAGTAGGGTATGATGTGAATCATGTATTAGGTCTGTAAAGTGCTGTGGAATAGGACATACTTTATAAAAAAAATAATAAAAACAGTGCAGTTGACATAACATAGGCTTTACTTGTTATACATACCTGTTTTCTTCAGCTTTAATCATTACTATGGAAGGGAAAAATAAGAAAAGGTCCATCAGCATATAAAGCATTCTCAAAATAAAAGTAGCATAACATGTGAAATAGATATTCAGAAGCAGCAGCAATGCTAGAGAGAGTTTCAGATGTGGAAACTACATGTCACATGTTATTTAAAAAAATAAAGGAGCCCAAAATACCACCACCCCCACGGACGGGTACTTTCCCAGAACAGGTCTCCATATGCTTTTAAAGACAAACATAAATGGACAAAAAAATAGCACCAACACACTGGGCTGGTAACAATCCCTCACTTAGATATTCACCTTCAAGCTCTTCCAGCTCTTTAGGCTTGGTCCATCTTGATTCCTTAGTCTGGGAATTGTAGTAATATGGTTTGCCAGAGTCGGATTTGAACTCTTTCCAGGGACATTTGGATAATAATTGCTGAAGGCAAATGAAAAAAAAATCTATCAATAGTCCACGATACACTGAAGTAAAACAGACACTTAAAAAAAAATGTAATGTGCGAAATGTTAAAATGGCACCTACAAAGTGTTACAGACAGGCATAAGGATTCTTAGCCACAAATACATTATTTTCAAAGTTTGAGCAAAAGGTACATGGAACAGTGTGTCTCCAGTACTTTAACCCAGAAATCGCTTCAAAAAGCCCCTGATCTAGCTCTATATTGGACACCCCCATTGCCTTTAAAAGTTGAGAGTAGTTCCTTGGTACATACCAACCTTACCAGCTAAAGACCAATTCCGGTAGATCCCAATTATCTCAATATAGTAATTAAAGCCACAGTCTCTGAGATGAAAGTTGTAGTCCGTCTTTAGTATTGATACCGAGTTCCTTGGTACGCAGAAAGGTTAAGGGGGGTAGCTCAGGTTTAAGTTAATATTTCTCCAGTTTCTGCTTGGGGTACACAGGGAACCATGGGGTATAGCTGTTACCACTAGGAGGTAGGACACAACAAGAGAAAACTAGCTCCTCCTCCGCTGGCTATACCCCCCAGCAGGCGGAGCCTAGGTCCGTTTTTCGTGTCCTCAGGAGGTTAGGATAGATCTCTCTCTTCTCTACAAGTGTTTGTCAGTCTTCTGACATTTGGAGATATTCAAGGCACCTACACACAGACACTGTGTAGCATGCCATTACCTGTTGTCTCCCAGCGTGGGAACTGGGCCTGGGGTCTTACATGCTGAACAGCTTGACCATCCAGCTTAACCACCCTCTCTCATTGTATGCAGGAGGAGTGTGACTGGCCAGGACACAGACAACTCAACTCCCAGGAAGGTAAGTTTAGGCAGACAAGCGGCAGCAGTGGAAGGGCTCGTCTGGGAAGTGTAACACTCTTGAAATGCACGCCATTGATTTGCGCCTTCAGAGGACCCAGGCGCAACCCCTCATGATGTGCAAAGGCAAACCGGAAGCCCTGGAACGCGCGCAGCAAAGCCACACGCACCTCCCGCACCGGACTGCAGGTACCTCGCGGCCATATCTATTGAGGCACACGGCAAGGGGTAACTAGTTTTCCTCCAATTATTCCCTACAGCAGGTTAGGAGCTACCTACTAGCCCACCATCACACCATGTCTGAGGGGAACAGAGAAGGCCTCTTTACTAGAGAGACACCAGTGGCCTCTGTAAAATACTTGGCCTGTGCCAAGTGACGCAAAAGGTTGCCCTCAGGGCACAAAGAGCCATTATGCCACAAATGTAAACCAGCTGAACCTGAATCTAAACTACCAGGTCCTGCTCCTCCCTAAGCAGCAGCGACAAACTCAGAACAAACTTCTCAAGGGCAAATGGCACCCACACAAGCAGACCCAGCTTCAGGTCAGACCATTCCAGAGTGGACAGCACATCTGGCTACATGCATTCCCAAGCTTGCTCCGTCTCTATACAAGCTTCTCTTGCGCCAAGAACAACCAAAGTCCGAGAGGGTTCGTTCCAGGGGGTCTAAGCACAGAGCACCCTCCCCATCGGATGATGAGAGTGATGGTCCCTCTCCTACACCTCCACAAGGTGAGGAAGGGCTATGTCAGAGGGGGAGCTTTCACAGAGCTCAGAAGTGCAGGAGGAAGAACCCGCACAGTTTCTTTTCCGAAGCGGTAGATAACTTAATAGCTTCAGTACTAAAAAATCTTAACATACAGGAACCAGAGTCTGCTACTGACATCTCCAAGTCTCTCTTTAAGAGAAACAGCAGAGCTGTGTCCTCTTTTCCAACACATTCCCAAATGGAACAGATAATCCAAAAGGAATGGGATAAATATTTTCATAATAAATCAGTTAATAGTGCTGCTCCAGCAGAATTCTGCACTGAAATCCATTTCTCAAAAGAGCAAACAGATTTTTTTATATTCAATTTTGAAATCTGACATGGGGCTAGACATATTGTCAATTTCCCAGCTGCCCCAAGTCATGTGACTTGTGCTCTGATAAACTTAAATCACTCTTTACTGCTGTACTGCAAGTTGGAGTGATATCACCCCCCTCCCCTCCCCCCCCCCCCAGCAGCCAAACAAAAGAACAATGGTAAGGTAACCAGATAACAGCTCCCTAACACAAGAACAGCTGCCTGGTAGATCTAAGAACAACACTCAATAGTAAAAACCCATGTCCCACTGAGACACATTCAGTTACATTGTAAAGGAAAAACAGCAGCCTGCCAAAAAGCATCTCTCCTAAAGTGCAGGCACAAGTCACATGACCAGGGGCAGCTGGGAAATTGACAAAATCTCTAGCCCCATGTCAGATTTCAAAATTGAATATAAAAAAATCTGTTTGCTCTTTTGAGAAATGGATTTCAGTGCAGAATTCTGCTGGAGCAGCACTATACACTAATTCATTTTGAAAAAAAAAAAAATGTTTTTCCCATGACAGTATCCCTTTAAGGATCACATGGACAAAAAGACGGACGACCTACTCCGATCCTTATTTTCGGCCTCCGGCACATCTCTCTGCCCGATTCTAGCCACAGCCTGGGTTAGTAGGCCAGTCCATTCTTGGTCAGAGTCTTTTACGGTGAGTACACAAAATCTCCTTTTAACGTTATACCCTGTCCTATTCTTTGCAACTTTTAATTGGAATACATTTTTTTTTTAAATAGTCTTCTGTGTCTTTCTAGCTTTCAAACAGCATCCCACTGTTATTGGTAATGTTACTTTTCATTTCCTTATTTTTTTTTTTTTTAGAGTCCTCTCCTATTCATCTTCCAGTCTCTCATTTAAGACACTGTCTGGCTGCTTGGGTAAACTGGACCCTAGTAACCAAACAGCTGTTTAAAGGGGTTGTTCACCTTCCAAACACTTTGTCATTTGTTTTCAGATTGTTCACCAGAAATAAAGACTTTTTTTCCCAAGTGCTTTCCATTTTTTATTTTTTACCGTTTTTCCAAAATTGTTTAAAAAAGTTGGTGCAGATTCGAAACTGTTACAATTAGTGATGTGTGGGCCGGCCCGATATCCGTGGGTTCAGGCCGACCTCAGCACACCATTTTCGGTTCACCTTACACTGACTATTTCCATAATATCTGACTGAAAAGCAAAATCAGACATAATGGAAATTTCAATTCTCAAAAATGAGCTCTCGGGATGCCCAGATGCACATTTCGCCAGTGGCTTTGCCTTTCAGTGGTAATAAGAGCCAAGAGAAGTATAACAATTAGGTGAGTAATTGCTCAATCCCCTCTTCCCTTAATTGAGATTATGTATAATAACTGTAAACCACTGAATAGATGTCAAGCAATATTAATAAGGCATTATAACTTCTTATAATGCATTTGAAACAATAGCATCATGTGTTGTTCATGAATATCTTGTGATGTTGCTCTGCTTTCAAAAAAATGATGTTAGAAAGCAGGAAAAGTAATCTGACATTTCTCTGGTCAGTTTTAAGCAGAGAAACCATCAGGAAATTCATATTTTCAGTCGACTGTAGTAAGTTCAAAATGACCATCAGATGGAGCTTCCGTTTATAAAACGCTTATACAGTAGTACCCCCATTTTATGTCAAAATGGAAAAATAGGGAAATGTGTTAAAGCAACTCATTCTGCAAGTACTCAAAAGATATAAACACAGGAGTCCGTTTTATTTTGAAATGACAAGGGTTATGCATTGCAGCATTAACGTTACACTATGGGATACCATGTGCAAGGCTTATTGGACAGTCATATGTACAGCCTAAAGCAATAAGTGATTTTAGACCAAAATTTTGTTCTAAATAGTCAAGTTCAATAAGTCTGCACCTCATACAGCCATGCACAAATCACTTGTTGCTTTACGTTGTGCAGCTAACAGACAGCTCTCGCACATACCCTCCATAGTGTAACATTCATTTTGCAACATCAAACCCTTGTCATTAATAGGGAGGGGCGATGAGTACTTGAAGAAAAAGTTGCTTTAATACAATCCCCCGATTTAACATTTTCTTTTTCATTTACACTCTTTTCATGATCCCCTGAAAAAAATGTTTAAATTAAATGTGTCATTAAAAAAAGAAACAAACGTAAATGCTAAAGGTACTTACAGGAGCACCGAGCACGTTTGCATTCATTTGGTTGAGGTTTTACATTTACTTTAAATAAGCATTGATTCTGCCTTATAAATAAAAGCAAAGCACCAACAGCTGCAGAAAAAGACACCCGTAATGATTAAATATAGCAATACATTAAAGATACTCTGTAACTACTGCTCAGCGTAAAAGTGTTAAGATTATACTGTATATATCTAAAATGTTCAGGACAATGGAACCCCTACATTTTTAAAGCTTTCCAGGGACACGCTCCTTATATGGTCAGCACATAAATAGGCATCAGTGTCTGCTCTTCTTCACTTTGACTGGCTTTGCTATTATAGTAACAGCAATAAAACTATGATTTACCTCTATAGGTGTCTTCATGTCATCTGGTTTTTCCCATGTAGACTGCTTTGTTTCAGCATTATAGAAATATGTCCTTCCATCTGGGGATTTATGCTCTGTCCACTGTGACTTCTGTAAAGCAAAAGTAGGCACTGATAAGCATGAAAGCATACAGAAAAAGTCTACTGGAACATACATATATAATAATACTTACTGTTTTTGTTTGTTCTTCAGTTCCTGTGCTGTTTGCTGAAACAGCTTGTTGTGCAGCAACTATGGGATGTACTGCCTAAAGGGAAGCAAGCAAGAAAGCATCAAGTGTTTTGCAAATGACATGCAAGACAAAGACAATATCTAGGGTTGTAAAAAAAAAAAAAAAAAAAAAAAAAAAGGGCTGCTGAGTATGAATGACTACAGACATATTTAAAATTCAAAGGCCAAGCTACACTTAGCATGCATCTGGGGAAAAGCGCGGCAGCTTTGTTAGACAGACTGTAAGGGCCCCATTTATGATTGCTCAAGTTATCATCAAGGAAATCCAATGCAAATTTCCTTAATTCACACCAATTTTTAACTAAAAAGGCTCGTCAATTTCCATAATTTTTACCGAACAGTTTTTTTCTACAAAGAAAACTTCAGCAGCTTTCCGGTGCCTAAGTCTTCTTCTCAAGAAAGAAATTGCCAAGCTTTTTTACTTACTAGATTCATTTTTTTTTTGGCTGCTGAGGGAGGATTTATGTGCAGCAGATCCATTGATATATACATACACACACTTTATAATCATTGAAACTAGGTATTTCAGAGCGTTACTTTGCTTCTTACCTGAGCAACAGGTGGCGGCACTAGAAAAGAAAAAACAGTATTACTAAAAATATTTAAGAAGAACGGCTTAATCAAACCCTGTAACAAACCCAATAGCATGTATAGAAAAATATTTAGGGATAGCTTGCGTTGACTTAAGTTTTTTCCACGAAATTCCAGTTTTCACAGTTATTTATTTGACCACCCTTCACACTCATTCTGCAGGGGGTGCACACCATTAAAGACACAAGAGTGGCTGCTGAGGGAGGATTTATGTGCAGCAGATCCATTGATATGCCCCCCCCCCCACCGGGGGTCTGCTGCCATTGGGCATATGGTTTAAATCTAGGGACTGGTCTATGCCAATATTGGTGCCAAAAAACTGAACAATTAAGTACTAAGGTCTTTTTGAAATATCCAACTTTTACCTAAGATCTAAGCAACCAATATGAAATTATACATACCAAGTGGAGATTCCATGCTGTTCACGGCAGCCTGTTACATATTAAAAAAATAAAAGCTGAAATAAATTTTGTGCAGTTTTTTTGCGCAAAGGTAAAGAAAATGAAGCATTTTTAATTTAACCAATCCAGTTTCAATACAGTTAAGTGATGCAATACAATACTATTTAATATTTTTGTTTGACCAAGTTAAAAAATGATGAACGCACCCCATGAAACATTTAGCGGTACAATAAAGAGAAACCCGGAAATACAGAAACCTTGTAATAATGCAAATCTTTCCTATGTTTAAAATAAAGGGTATATCTACATTCAGCATGTCAAAACATTGGCCTTCAGGAATATTGCTAGTTATTATTTTAATACGTTACAGTAGGAAAAGATTACATTGTACATTTGTGATATGCGGATATGTATGGGCTGATTAATCTCTATGTAGTGACTAAAATAAATGTGAAAGCTACTGTAAACGTTTATTTTGTATCCTTAAAGGAGAACTAACCCCTAAAAATGAATATAAATGCCATATTTTATATAGTTCACTTATTGCACCAGCCTACGGTTTCAGTTTCGCAATAGCAGCAATAATCCTGGACTTGTTACAGGGGTCACCATCTTGGAAAGTGTCTGCAACACTCACATGCTCAGTGGGCTGAGAAGCTGAGCTTAAGAGTCGTCGCAAATAATCAAGCAAAAAATGAAGTTGGCCTGTAATATAAGCTGATGCTACAAGGCTGATTATTACATTTGCATGCTAGTTGCATTAGTTCCTGTGCTGCCATGTAGTTTTTATCTTATTAATTACTAATCAGCCTTATATTCTGACATTTATAATCTATGTGTACTGTATTTTGTGAGTTGGTCCCTAAGGTCAGTAACTGAAAGCAGCACAGAGCATACGCAGTGAATCAACAGAAAAAAAGACAGGGAGCTACTGGGGCATCTTTTGGGGCACAGATCTTTACTGCTAAAGGGTTGTGGTTGCCATGGGCTGATATAGAAGCCCAAAACATAATGTACAACATTTCAAGCCTACGTCTTTAGGTAAGCTTTAGTTCTCCTTTAAACTATGGTGCTCCATATAACTGAAAGACTTCTTAACCAGAAAACGCTGTGTCCCAATCATTATGGATAAGAGAACCTGTGTTTCAAAGACATAAGTGAGAAAAAGGAAGTTAAATATTGACCTGCATGGATGGAGGTAATCCTTGAGAAACATGAGTAGCCATCATCATTCCAGACATGAGAGAAGGGATCATTGGAGGCATCTGCATTAGACAGACAGGTCTCAAGATGATTAATAATTATTCAAAATAGGGAAGCTTTAAAGCAGGCTTGATAAATGGCAGATAATGTGCATTTGGAGTACAACTTAAACTAAATTTCTAGTCACTATTGTATTTGCTTCACAAATAAGATCGAGAGTACTATCAAATATGATCTTAAGGTGCTTCCAATATCCAAAACTGTACCTGTCCCATCTGAGGGCCTCCCATGGGTCCTAGCAAAGTTGGAATCAATCCATGTGGTCCTACAGGTCCCCTTGGGCCTAAGCCCCCAAGCCCCATAGCAGAGAAGTGGTGAACCGGATTCATCTAGGAGGAAACAAGAAACATGGACAAACAAGGTAAAATATTGACTGTTTCGCACTACTGTCAGTTAAGAGGTTACATTATAGATTTCTATCTAGCAACAATCATAAAATCACATTCTTATCCTACACTGCACAATAAAAAAATAGTACAGGACAACATGGAACATTTACAAAGTAGATTCAGCACTACCATGCAAGTTCTTCTTCTTCTCTATTGAGCTACTCACTTGTAAGACTTAGGCTACATACACACAGAGAGTGTACTTGTGCATACAGTTTGCTCACAATACACTTGCCATTTTAATTCATTTATGGCTTTATGCATTACACAAGATGCATCATACTAAAAAAATACTTAAATAGGTAGCCTTCCTTTAAATGTAGTTTAGTACGATTGAAACAACAACATTCTGAAATCATTTGTAATTGGTCTTCATGTTTTAGGTTTATTTTTTAAATTATTGAGCCCTTAGTCACACAGCTGCTTTGGAGTTTCAGCCTCAGTCTGTTTACTAGGGTATGAGCAACCAGACAGCACTTTTGAATAACAGAGGATGAATAGAAAGAGGTCTGAATAGAAAGGTGAGAAATAAAAAGTTTAAAATAAATTGTAGCCTCATAAAGCAATAGATTTTGGACTGTCAGAGGCCACTGACCCCTATTTAAAAACTAGAAAGCAAATCATGCAAAAACTATAAAAACAATGAAGACCAATTAAAAAGTTCCTGACAATAGGATCTTCTAAACATACTAAAAGTTAACGTAAAGAGAACTTCCACTTTAAAACTAAACTGAAAGCATCTGAATAAACATCTGTGAGAACTGTTTAACACACTTTGTATTGCACAGTTTGTGTGTTTAATGTGTTAAGGCAGCTTGAAACATGCATCTCAAACACAAACTTAAGTGTATGAACCCTTAGCCTTTGGTGAAATGGAATAAGTTACTTACAAACTGGCCTCTCATCATGCGTGGTCCGTTTGGAAATAATGCTGGCTGACTTAGTCCATTTGTACCATCACTAGCTGACTGAAATATGAAGAAAGAATGCTTGCTTTAAAAAAAACAAAACAGATAACTAATAAACACCATTATGTACATCCCTAGGCAAAAATCAAAAACAGCATAAAAACAGCAGCTAAATTATTTTGCTACAGGCTCCTTAAGGTCACTCTGCAACTCAAAAGGGGTTGTTCACTTTCCAACTTTCTTCAGTTTAATTGTTTTCAGATTGTTCACCAGAAATAAAAACTTTTTTAAATTACTTTCCATTTTTTACCATTTTTTCAAAATCTAAGTTTAAAGTTGAATGTCCCTGTCTCTGGTGTTTCAGTCTGGCAGCTCAGTTATTCTGGTGCAGATTTCTAAACTGTTACAATTTTGCAACATTTAGTGGATACATTTTTCAGCAGGATCGCTGGCATATTAGCAACTATTGTTTCAATTCTAACAGCTGTCTGTAATGAAACTCAGGAATTCTGGTAAAGCTGGAGCAAAGATAAGAAATGTATCAACTAAATGCATCAAATTAGAACAGTTACAGAGTCTGCGACCCCCCCTCCCAGAGCTTCTGTAGAAGGGGAAAAATGACACTTTACACTTTAATATGAGAAAAACAGTCAAACATAGAAAACAGAAAGTAAGTAAGAAAAAGTATTTAATTCTGGTAAACTATTTGAAACCAACTAAACTGAAAAAAGTGTTGGACGGTGAACAGCCCCTTTAAATGAGTAGTTCAACTTTAAGTATGTTTAGAACTCCAAATGGGGGTCACTGACAGCCAATTGCTATTGCTCTGGGTGGCTACAATTTTATGGTTATAGTTACAGTTTATTATTTAAAATTAACTTTTGATATGACATGGACATTGATATTTGGAGACAATTTGCCATTGGTTTTATTTTTATGGTTTTTCAGTTATTTAGCTATTATTCAACAGAGCTCCAACTTAGAATTTCAGCAGATAGCTGGTTGCTAGGGTCTTGTATACCTTAGCAGCCATGCAGTGGCTTGAATGAGAGACTGGAATTTGAATAGACAGAGCCTGAATATAAATAATAAAAAAAAGTAACAATAATAAAACTGTAAGCTCACAGAGAAACAGTTTTTCGGTTGGCTGCCTGGGTCAGTGACCCCCATTTGGAAGCTGTAAAGATATAGAAGAGGAATGTAAATAATTAAAAAACTAAACAATTAATAATAAAGACCAACTGCAGAGTTGTCAGGTATAGGACATTCTATAACATATTAAAAGTTAACTTAAATGTGAACCATCTCATTAAAGACAATGGCACATTTTAATTTCCACCTACTGGTGATAGTGGTAATAAATATACCACTATGGAGTGATAATATCCCACCACCTGCTCCTTCTTTGTATATGAACATATTTCAGTAAGCTCAAAGGTCCAGCATATAGTATTGTTATATTGTCTGATACTCTGCCTATGGTGCGAATACCCTCCCCCTTATCTTTTGCTCCCCTCTCCTACTCTTTTTCTTCTCTCCGTTCTTCTTTTCTTTGTCTCTCTATTTCCATTTCCATATAATTGCATTTGAAAATGTCCTCAGAAGGGCAGAAAGTGTAGCACATACCTGACATTTTGAAACTGTATGGTGAAAAAGTTTATCCAGGAAGATTGCCACATAAACTCAAACATACAAATAAGGGTTTCCCTTGAGAAGTTTCAATGTAACGTGTTTCCATACACATCTTGCTAACTTGGATAGCTTAACAGAGCAGTGCTGTCTATTGCAGCAGAGCATGAAACTGACAGAAAGCAAATGCATTTTAGGAAGCAGTCCACGTAATTAGGGGTTTGCATGTCTCCAACTCAAATTTTTACATTTGATTGACCCAAACATACCATGAATAAGACTGCTTCATTGAAACCCCCTTTAACTCATTAATAACTATCAATCAAACCCCTCATTTGGTGCTGAGCTCAGTAGGGGTAGTGTTGTAGGTCAACATTAATTGGAAAGCAGTTTGTCTATCCCATGTTAACATGCGCTTAGATTGTAAACTCTGCTAACATGCCCCCTCTATCTCCTGTATGGGTCGGTATTTGTACCTTTGATGTGTACACCCTTCCAATGTACAGTGCTGGAGAATATGTTTGCACGTTATTAACACATGATACTAGTGATAATAATAAATGTAATAACATCTGCCAGGGGCAAGTCCCAAGCACGGGAATACCCAGGAATTTGTTAGCTGCAGTGATCATTTAATGCTTCGAGAACAGTAACACCAAACATTACAGTGTTTTAAAGTAATGAAAATATCATGTAATGTTGCCCTGCACTGGCTTCAGAAAACACTACTATAGTTCATATAAACAAGCTGCTGTGTAGCAATGGCGAAAATTGAAAAAAAGGCTATATGGCCCAGGTGAACTAGTGGATAAGAGATAACACCATTATGCTCTACAGAGCTTATCTGCTGTGCAATCTGAGCCGTATCTACTTTGAATTGCTACAAAGCAGCAGTAGTACTAGTAGTAGTAGTAGTGTTTCTGAAGCAAACAGTAGTTTTACCAGTGCAGGGCAACACTACTTTATATTATTACTTTAAAACACTTTAATTTTTTGGTGTTACCGTTCCTTTAAATTGAGTTGTAAGCAGGGTTAAACAAGGACATATATCCAATGCCCCAACATGATAATAACTTGGGGGCATAATTAAAGGAACAGATTACCTATTTATTGTCACAGATACAAATCAGGCATTTGGCTATTGTTGTGCTACAGTTGCAGACAGCTATACGTGAAGGCAGCCAGTGAATACTGGGAGTTGCTGTTTAACAGCAGGTAGAAGGGATGAAGGCTGGACACCCCTGATTCATGGAATTTTGCGATCAAATTGGGACCCCAGTTTTCCTGCACTGTCAGCCCAATAACTCTGCCCCTTGGTGTTACAATTACAGAGAGTGAATGATGCTTTTGTACTACAGCTCCCATCAGTCTCTGGAAGCTCAGTGCTGTATAAAGGGTCCCTGGGAGTTGTAATGTGAGAAAGTAAAGGAGCACTGGGCGCACATTAGCACCACACGGGCAGACTATTTTATAAGGGGCACGGTCGAGATTACAGAGACACTACCTGCCTGCTGAATGGAGTCCGGGCCTAGTTTTACTCATGGCTTCTAAGAAAATGCTGACGATTAGCCAGGGCAGCTGAAATGTCCCGCGGGAGAGACCCCAGGCTTCCTTTAACCCGTATCCCAAGCCAGGCCTCCAAGACCAGAGGAAAGGCCAATTACAGTGTCCTAAATGCAGCGGGTCTCACTTTCCTTACCATGATGTCTCTCTCTCTCCGGCCCCCGGCCTTCTCTGCTTCACCTCCCAGTAACCACAGCGCTCATTGGTTGCCAGAGAGAGAGTGTAAGTGGGAGTCGCTCTTTTGATGACGCAAACCAGAGACTGTAGTGAATGTAGGAAGGGTAATAGGGCGGATGTGGGAGCTGTCGAATAGCGGTCTGACTTATACTTGCTTGCTAAAAGCCTGCTCGCTATTGGTTACTTTGTCCGGAGAGTAACTGGGCGCCATAGTTAGCTTTGTGGGAGGGCAGAAGTTAGGAGATTTTGGGGAGGAAAGGTAAGAAAGAGTGGGCACGCACCGAACTCGGTAAGGAAGAAAGCAAAGGTACCTGTCTGTCTGCTTTTGTTTTAAACCTGCCGCTATTCATTTGTCTCTAGATAATGTATCTACCAAGATGCCCCTTGGCTGAATGCCCCACTCCCAAAACATATACAGTAAATGTGGAGAGTATTTAGTAGGGTCAGACATCATTTACTATCCTACATCACTGGGGCCCTTAGAGCAACATATGTTGTGTATTGTGCATTCCTGACACCGTTTGGCAGCATTTTGTTTATATGTATATAACTGCAGCCCCATTTCTGTTGCTGAACTGCAACTCTTAGAGGAGTATTCTAATAAAAGTACAGAGTTTACTGCAGGTAGCACTGTACTATTTAGCTATGTGTGAAAGCAAACAGCTCATTCCCAGCTAGACCTGCGGTAAACGTTGCACCTTTAAAAGGGGTGGTTCACCTTTGGGTTCAATTTTGGTATGTTATAGAATGGCCAATTCGAATCCACTTTTATATTGGTCGTTATTATTTATTTTGTATAGTTTTTTAACTCTTCCCAGCTTTCATATGGGGGTCACTGACCCCAACTAAAAACAAATGCTCTGTACGGCTACACATTTACTGTTATTGCTACTTTTTGTTACTCTTCTTTCTATTTGGGCCCTCTACTATACATATTTAAGTCTCTTATTCAAAGGAGTTGCTAAAAGCAGTTGGATCCTAGCAACCAGATTGTTGACTGAAACTGGCTGCCAAAATAACAGATCAAAAACCACAAATAATAAAAAAAAAAAAATCAAAACCAATTGCAAATTGTCTCAGAATATCACTCTCTATGTCGTACTCAAAGTTAACTCAAAGGTGAACAACTCCTTTAATTTGATTTCTCCTTTAGAATCCCTATAGCAGCCAGTAGGCTGAAGGTCCCTTGTTTATGTGAATCTAGTGATGGGCAAGTCCTTTCAGCATTGCCAGAACCACCTCTTGTTTAACTCATGCACTAATTACATATTTAATAACACAGGGACATGTTTGTAGTGCTACCAGGCCTGAATTGTGTGGTATATGACACACCCACCCTGTATAGGCTTGCCAACACATATTATGCTTAATGTCACTGTCTTAAGAGGGGGGGGGTTCACCGTTAAGCACCGTTAAGTTAACTTTTAATATGTTCTAGAATGACTAATTCTAAGCAACTTTTCAATTTGCCTTCATTTTTTCTTTTTATTCTTTTTGAATTATTTGCCGCCTTGTAAGTCTACAAATGTATTGTTATTGCTACTTTTATTAAATATCTTTCTATTCAGGTCCCCTCCTATTCATTTTCCAGACTATTAAAATGAATGCCTGGCAGCTAGGTTAATTTAGAAGCAAGCAGCCATATTGCTGAAATTGCAATCTGGAGAGCTGCTGAATAACATAAATAACACAACAACCACAAATAATAAAAAATTACAACCAATTGCAATTTATCTTAGAACATCACTTTCTATATCATACTAAAAGTTAATTCAATGGTGAGCAGCCCCTTTAAATGCACAATGTACTTGTTCAACATGAGTGCAATGAATAGAATTTACACTGAACATAAGTTTTCACAAGCTTGCCTCTTTTTTCACATAGACACTTTGCATTATATATAAATTGTATGAATATGTCTTGCAGGGACAACCACCTCTATAGAAGTTCCTCTTCTCTAGTGATGCAAGTTGTCAGTAAAAATACCAGGGATTTACAACCTAATAGCTCTCACATTGTTGTTGTTATCTGTGGGTTTCATTGTTATGATACTTGTAGACTGACAAACCAAATGTCTGCTTAGCCCATCATTGCTGTGTCGTATGTATTTTTAGGTTCCTTGATGGATTTGTCCTTTGGAGGAAGCACCAAGCGTTTGAGAAGCAGCATTCGCGATTTTGTAGTGTCCGGCACATTCACATCCCAAAGCCAAAGATGGACTTCAAAAGCTGACAATCAAGAGAACTCGCTAGTGAAAAACTTGGATGTTGACTTCTATGAGGCTGTGACTCCCCTCGGTTCAACAGCTGACAGTGTAAGAGAAGACTCGCTGCCCAATCCAGGCCCTGAGGAATTTGGGCATAATGGGACTGTTGTGTCACAAGTGGTGACTGCCAAAAGGCACAAACGATGGACCGCTCGAATTTTGTCAATGTTGTGCTGCCTTGTGGTCGTTTGCATTCTGTCTGTTTTGCTGGCAGTCCTCTATCTTGTTGTACAAGGTATGTGGCAATTCTGTATAGAGTTAATTGATCAACAGTCTGTCAGCTATCATAATCATGTGCCTTTTCCCACATTGGCACAGGGGATAGCATTACTGCCTTGCAGCGATTTGATCCTAGGTTCGATTTTAGCCAAAGTACTGCAAGGGGTTTGCATGGATTTCTGATAAAACCCCTGATAAAACTGACCATAGGGATTTCGATTGTAACTTCTACTGGGGCAGAGACTGATCTGAATGATGTATAATCTCTGAAAAGCGATGTACTATGTTGGCACTATATATAAAGAAGAACATTAATACTGTAAATTATATTTATATAGTGAATAAAGTGCCGCCTCTTGTAACATATAATGAAATTATACGTTACCAAGGAGTTCCATGACCATATTAAAGCACAAGGCCGATTGTATTTATACAGGTCATGGAATTCCGAGGTGACTTCTAATATCCTCATACTTAGCAACCAACGGGGTACTTCATTTATTATAATATACGTCATTTGTCATGTGACAAATGACATCACTAAGCACCGTTTATATGGATATGACAACCAAGTGGTTGCACACCCATTCAATCAATCAAAGCTGGGTGCTGCTGCAATGCCACTTATACATCAAATTCATATTTTTGTAAAAGCAGCGCACACCGGATTTAAAATAATCACTTCTTTATTATTCAAAAAATTAAAAGTTATCAGGACCAGGAAACGTCGATCCTCTGGCTGTTTTTTATATACATAATTTGTTTCAAGACAGACAAGCATGTCGGGTCTGTGACCTGAGCTCATACAGTACAGATATTTGGTGGGGGCAAACCTATCAACCAATGAGCATGTCGTGTTTGGCAACTTATAGCATGAAATTAATACATAGTAGAGATATGCGTTATAGATTTCAAATAATGGGGTTTTTTTTTTCCTTTTAAATGTCAGTTATGTACTGGTACCTATTATTGGATTGTTATGATCTTCTCAAATGTAGGTTTCTGTCTAATTCTCATTTTCCCCTCCTTGTAAATTGTAGACATGCGATCTGGAAGAGAAATAAATGATGAAGGAGAGAAGATTAGCCTTTTAGGTATGAACAACAAAGTTTCCTTAAATGTTAATATTAATGGCATCATTTTATACTTTTGTACCCATTCTGTCCCCTGGCCTTACTGATTCATGGCATGATTGTGAATACACTGAAACAATGAATCGTATAGCTGCATTGTCCAACAAGAGTTGTCAAACTTTTATAGGCTTTACTTCTGACTTGTTTGGATTAACACATTTTTCTCCTTTGCTGCCTCCAATAGGATTTGTTTTTATTAGTTTACTTCATTATTGCTGAATGTTTTATTCCTTACTGCCATCCTATGGGTTACTGTAGGCATATAATCCTGTATTGTTTTTCTCTAACATTTTTGGTTCAGAGTTCATATATTTGCTTTGTTTGCTCGTTGCTACATGAAACAAAGACCTCCCCAGGCAGCAGTGTAGTAATTGTAAGGAAACGGTTTAGCTAAACAGGCTTTGTGGCTTGTGGTTTGACTCTGAGTGTATATCTTAAGATATCTGCTATACTCCAAGACATGTGTAAAGCTTTTTGTAAAAAGGAAATAGAAATGCGAGCATAAAAAAAATCTCTGCCCCATGCAAGCACAAAAATGAACCACAGATTTTTCAGAATAACCATGCACTATTTCTTTATAACTATACCACGTTCCACAATATTGCACACTGTTTCCAGGGATAAGTAATAACATTTTATTCTGATAAATAATGAAGGAAACAGGGCATTTCCCAATAAAGTAGGAAGCTTTTGGGCATTCTTTTTCTCTAAAGCATTAATTCTTTCACAGGCAGCAAGGCTGTAAATATAATAGCAACCCAAGAGAGTCGCAGTGCCTAGATTCACATTCTTTATATATACTGGCCCTGGTTACTATTAAACACATGCAATGAAGCAACAACCAGGTGTTTGTTTGTTTTTTGGGGTGGGGGGGTTTGCATGAAAAGCACCACCCACAATTTCTTCTGTGAACTTTTTTCCCATGCTCAGGTAAAATCTTTAGAGTAAATTAAAAAAATTAAAACAAAACACATTATTATTGTTCTAATACAGGATTCTGGAGTCTCCTTACCTTGTCCATACTAGCGGGTCTATCCTGCTGCAGCTTCTCATGGACTGTCACCTACTTTGATTCTTATGAACCGGGGATGTTTCCTCCAACTCCCCTTTCTCCTGCACGCTTCAGGTAATTTCTATACTTGCATTTCATGTTTACTCTATTTGCACTGAGGCAAAATACTCGTGTGCGTGCACACACACACATACAGACAAAAACACACACACAGAAATAAAAACACTGACACGCACGCAGACACAAAACACGCACGCAGACACAAAACACACGCACGCAGACACAAAACACACGCACGCAGACACAAAACACACGCACGCAGACACAAAACACACGCACGCAGACACAAAACACACGCACGCAGACACAAAACACACGCACGCAGACACAAAACTCACGCACGCAGACACAAAACTCACGCACGCAGACACAAAACTCACGCACGCAGACACAAAACTCACGCACGCAGACACAAAACTCACGCACGCAGACACAAAACTCACGCACGCAGACACAAAACTCACGCACGCAGACACAAAACTCACGCACGCAGACACAAAACTCACGCACGCAGACACAAAACACACGCACGCAGACACAAACAACACGTGCACACAGAGATGAAAAAACATGCACGAAAACACAGACGGGCGGGCAAAAACAGACGGGCGGGCAAAAACAGACGGGCGGGCAAAAACAGACGGGCGGGCGGACAAAAACAGACAGACAAAAACTTCTGGGCATGTTTTATTGGAGCAGGTAGCTATACAAAACCTAACGCGTTTCAGGATGAGATCCCTTAATCATAGGCTGAAGTTCCATTACACACAGCTATGATTTTATACAAGTTATTATAGTGACCCCTAGTGGGCCTAATTGAAATACTTTTTTTATGTTAAAAAGTTTAATATATATGAAAAACATGTTTTAAACACAATGCATCAGTTAATATTGCTGTCCTCCATTGAAATTAATTTTCCAAAAATATTTTTTTATATCAAAGTGAAATCTGAAGTGGGGCTTGTTCTTAGTTTCCCTAGTGCCTTAAGTCACTCTTTACTGCTGCACTGCAAGTTGCAGTGATATAGCCTCCCTCCCTTTTCCTCCAGCAGCTCATCAGCAAAACAATAGGTCCCTGACACCTGCAGTGTTAAAAATCCTCCCATGCCTCCCACCTAGTGGTAGATTTGACAATAGCAATCAATAGCATAAATCCTATCTAACCCATATCATGGCTTTCTTAAGTAGGAGAAACAATAGGTTATCTGAAAGCAGTTTTGTTGTGATGTGCTAGCTCTTTCTGAAAGATCAGAATCGGGCACAATAATCAGAGATGGCTGCCTACACACGGGTGCTGCGCATATGAGGAAAGTTGAAAAACTTGCCTTACGTGGCAGCACCAAGCAGGTTACCAGGGGCGTCAAAAAGGAGCTCCTGGTACCTTTTAAGCACTAAATTCTGGGGTCTTAAACCAGAAATTCAGCTTTTCTCGTGCAAGAGAGCACAGATACGCTTTCTGCACTAGCGCCCCCCCCCCACAAAGCAGAAAAGGTAAGCACTAGGGGCAAGGGGGCTTTAATGGTAAAATGAATTTGTTGCAATGTACACCGTGTAATTTAGTAATACAAACTATACCATAAAATCATGATTTAATCCCTTTAATAAAGTTTAGTTTTGCATCCATTCTCTTTCTTATTGCGCCTAGCCACATCACTAAAGAAGATAGCAGCTGGTCAAATGAAAGACTTAAAACATCTGTATGTGACTTGCCCAACTTGCTTTAACATTGTCTGTTAAAATCTGCACATGACAAGAGCCTACACTGCTTGCAGCATTGATTGGTCAGCAGATGGAGCTCTTGGATAGAGTTATTCCTTTTGTTAAAATGAGTGAGCACAAAGCTCTGATTTGAGATCAAAACTAGATGATATTTTTTTTTTCCTTTGTGGAAAAATTAAAATGTGGGTAAATATTTTTTGTTTTGAAGGTATGTTTTTTTTCTTGTGAAAATGCATGTTTTTAATGGGTTCCTCTCCACCCCCCCCCCCCCCCCCACCAAAAATTGTTCACCAGCTGTGAAATTGCGAAAACCATGATGACCTATGTCTAAAATTGTTAGGATTCTGAAGTTGTGTGTGATCTATGGGAGGCAAAAAAAATTATTTCCACCAGTAATGAAAACTGTGCAGTCTGACTGGCCAGCCACACTTATTTTTCCAGAGCCTTAAGGGTTTGATCTTTACAAAGGGGTTATTCACCTTCCAAACACTTTTTTTCTCCATTATCGGCTTGGGGGACACAGGAGACAGTGGGGTATAGCTGGTATAACTAGGAGGCAGGACACAACAAAGAATAACTCGCTCCTCCTCCACTGGCTATACCCCTCTAGTGGGCAGAGGTAGTGTCCTCAGGAGGTAGGACGTATTTTTCTTTACCTGAAGATTTTTCATGTTTTATCTTTTCAGGAGAAAGTTGAGACTCCTACACTGAGTAGGTAGTCTGTTAGACATCTCCCGACGTGGGAATGGTCCCTGGGGTCTGGTGTGCTGCTAGCACGGACCATCCGGCCATTAAATCTCTCCTTCATTAAAGGAACAGTAACACCAAAAAACACCAAACTGTTGCCCTGCACTGGTAAAACTGATGTGTTTGCTACAGAAACACTTCTATAGTTCATATAAACAAGCTGCAAAACTACTATATGGCACAGGTTAACTAATGGATGACAGATAACACCATTAGACAGACAGAGCTTATTTGCTATCTGCTGTGTAACCTGAGCCTTTTCTCCTTTGAATGTCCGCCCCCATGGCTACACGGCAGCTTATTTATATAAACAATTGTAGTGTTTCTGAACACACCAGTTTTACCAGTGCAGGGCAACACTGCATTATATTTTTATTACTTTAAAACACTTTTATTTTTTGACGTTACTGTTCCTTTAAGCAGGAGGAGGAAGGCACGGCCAGGAGACACACTGGAGTTGGCTTCCTCCGGGTGAGTATGCCAAGTCTCTGAGATACCTTAACCCCTCCTTACGCCTTTACATGAAGCGTTATAGCAAACTTTTCTGGCTATAACTGGAGTTTCCAGCAATTGGTTGCTAGGAGACCAGGGGACCGAGCAGGCTTACGTGCCTCACCGGTTAAACAATCGTGAAGGGAACCATTTCTAAATAAGAGGCTCATTTGACTAGTGTGAGGCTAAAGTAACAGTCTGTCGGCGCCTGTACGGGATTATTGGCAGGTCCGCACTGCAGGCTCTTCCCACAACAAAAGCACGCGCAACTTTTTGCAGGGGAAATTTTTTTTCGTCCCTCACAGAACAAAGGTAACATCTCGACCAAGAAAGTTCAAAATGGAATCGCTAAGATCCATCATAGCGGCAATGAGTCAAGGTCAGTTCCTGAGTTCTCTTGATACCAAGGATGCTTACCTGCACGTTCCAATTTTCCCTCCCCATCAGAAGTTCTTGCCTTTCAAAACCGGCATTAACAATTTAAATCTCTTCCCTTCAGTCTGACGTCCGCACCGAGAGTTTTCACAAAGATAATGGCGGTAGCCACAGCACTAATCAAGAATACAGGGGTTTCAATAACCCCATATCTCGACGATATGCTCGTAAAGGCACCATCCCTAGTGGAAACCCAACATTGGCTCAACATCACCATGTCCCAGCTAAAGGATCTAGGTTGGTGTCTCAATTTGGAGAAGTCATCCCTAAGTCCCAGCCAATCCATGGTCTTTCTAGGGATGCAGTTCAATACTCTAACTCAGAGAGTAGAGAAAAAATCTGCAACATACAATCATTAGTCAAGGCCTTGCTAGCGAAAACAAGTCAGCCAGGTTTTGTATGAAGGTTCTGGGGTCATGGGGTCAGCAATAGAAGCATAGAAGCAGTGCCATTTGTACACCACCACCTCAGAGAGCTTCAATGGAACATGCTAGCAACATGGAAATGGAAATCCCTTTTCCAGAAGATTTGGGTTATCACAAAAAACCCGGTCTTCCCTTCTGTGGTGGTTACTGACCCAACATCTCTCCAAGGGCTGTCATCTAGGAGAACCTCTCATGTTGACAGATGTGAGTCTATTCGGTTTGGGAGCAGTACTAGATGGTCATACAGCACAAGGTCAGTAGAATCAAGAGGAAAGTCTCTTGCAGATAAATCTTCTCGAAATACAATCAATCCGATTAGGCCTCCGATATTGGCAAAGAGAGCCATTGGGCCAAGCAGTAAGAGTGCAGCCGGACAACTCCACAGTAGTGGCGTATATAAACCACCAGGGCGGCACAAGAAGCAGAGCGGCCCTGAACGAGGTGAAGTTAATATTCAAATGGGCGGAAGTAAATCACACTCAACTATCAGACATCTACATCCCAGGCTTGCGAACTGGGAAGCAGACTTTCTCAGTCGACAAACATTAGATCCAGGGGAATGGTCACTGGTAGAGGAAGTCTTCGACCAGATAACACAAATGTGGGGGATGCCAGAGGTAGACCTCATGGTGACAAGGCACAACTGAAAAGTACAGACTTTCATTAACTAACATACTAGACTTCAGGAGGGTCTTTCCAAGGGTCTCTCTTTTGGTTCACTCAAATCACCGCTATCCGCTTTGTCTGTATTTTACCGGGTGTTAACATTTTTTTTAACAAGGGGTGGCCAATGTGGCTCCTCCATTCCGAACACCAGTAGCAAACTGGGACTTAACTTTGGTTTTAAAGGCTCTTCAACAACCACCATTTGAGTCAATGGTGTCAGTCTCCTTACAATGGGTAACTTGAAAGACAGTTTTTCTAATAGCAATTGCTTCAGCTAGATGAGTATCTGAACTTGGTGCATTATCGTGCAAGTCACATTTCCTCACCTTTCACCATGATCGAGCAGTTCTTCGAACGGGACCATCTTTTCTGCCTAAGGTGGTTTCCTCTTTTCATCTGAACCAGGAGATTATTATCCCAACATTTTGTCCTGCACCAGCTAACTCAAAAGAAGTTGCACTTCATTCTTTGGATCTGGTTAGAGCTCTTAAGTTCTATCAGCATAGAAGTCAAGTCATCTGCAAGTCAGACGCACTGTTTGTTCTTCCATCAGGGGCTTCGAAGGCTTCCATTTCAAGGTGGATAAAACAGCCTACACTGCACAGGGGAAGACGCCACCAGTCAACATCAAAGCCCACTCCACTAGGGGGATGAGCACATCCTGGGCATTCAGAAATCAAGCCTCGGCAGAGCAATTGTGTAAAGCAGCGACTTGAACATCTATCCACTTGTTCACTAAATTTTATCATTTTGACACTTTTGCGACACATGACATGCTTCGGCAGGAAGGTTCTTCAGGCAGCAGTTGTGTCTACTGTATAGGGCCTCTTCCCACCTATATTTTGGGGACAGCTTTGGTACGTTCCCACTGTCTCCTGTGTCCCCAAGCTAACAGTGGAGAAAAGGAGATTTTGTGATACTCACCGTTAAATCTCTTTCTCTTCAGTTGCTTGGGGGACAAAGGACTTCCCTCCCTAAGAGGAGGCCCTCGCTTTCCTTCAAATATGTTTGGCAATTGCCAAGAGTTTTTGGCTTAAGCTTTTTGATTAGTTCATATTTAACCTCCTTTGGTACAAACTGATTAGGCTCCGCCCACTAGAGTATAGCCAGTGGAGGAGGAGCAAGTTATTCTTTGTTGTTTCCTGCCTCCTAGTTATACCAGCTATACCCCACTGTCTCCTGTGTCCCCCAAGTGACAGAAGAGAGAGATTTAACGGTGAGTATCACAAAATCTCCTTTTTTGTTCAGTTGTTTTTTTGTTTTTTTTGTTTTTTACAATTTTTCCAAAATTGAAGTTTAAAGTCTCCAGTCTGGTGTTTTATTCTGGCCACTCAGTAATCCAGGTGCAGACTCTAAGCATTTACAAGTTGCTGTATTATTTGATACATTTCTCAGAAATGTCATTTTTTGTCGACTTTTTATTTTCGGTGAACTATCCAAAAACAACGGACCACCAGGGGGTGGTCAATCAAACAGGCTCATGAATAGCAGAATGTCCATGATGGGTTTTCATAGCAGAGACAACTCTGTTTTTTCTGTTAGCTGATTCAAGAAACATCATGTCTGAAAGGATATTCCCCTGTACCCATGTTACTTCCAACTTCAATCCCAAAATTAGCTTTATGGTTAAATCCCGCCGCCCTTTCCACAGTATTAAGTAGGTCTTAATACCCCAAGTAAATAACTGTAACACAATGTAATGCTGTACTAATTACTCACTAGCTACATGCTCCTTACTATACCTCAGACAACCTTTTAGGCAAACAAACACATATAAGAATAATGTGTAATGATAATGATCCTTGTCTTGCTAAATTTAGAGATAAGAAGAACTAGCACTAAGGATTGTAATTAAGCAAGGCACTAAAACAACACAAACACATGAGCCTGTTAATATTCAAGGTCCAATTAGGTTACAATACGCAAGTAAAGACATGGTATACTGTAAGATTAAATAATACCTATAATTAGAGCAATGTGTGGCTGGAATTGTAAGTGTTGTTCGCTTATAAAGTGTTTACCAGCACTTAACATGAAAAATGCTTGGGCGCATTTACTGATTTGCTGCCTCTTTGTATGGTTTTGTATTTTGTCTCCTCTGCTCAGCAGATTTTGGATACTTGACCCTTAATTCATATAACCTATCTGTCTTATTTAAATGCCAAAGAATCCTGGAATTAATAATTTTCTTTTCTCCTCCTAGGAAAATGACTGGCCATTCCTTCCACATTGGCTATACTATGGCAATACTCAATGGCGTTGTGGCAGCTCTGACAGTTCTCTGGTGTTTGCTATAATCGTACTCGCTATAATCGTACAGCACTTTTTCCAAGCAATGCCTATTTTATAAAGGGACTAATTGATCCAGAATGTTGTAAAACAGAACAGATTTTTGTATATAGAGAAATAATTTTAGCCAAGTCAAAAAGTTTGGGAACCCCTTTTATTTCTTTGGAGTTTTGTTTATCATTGGCTGAGCTTTCAATGTAACAACTTCCTTTTAATATATAACATGCCTTATGGATCAGTAGTATTTCAGCAGTGACATAGTTTATTGGATTAACAGAAAATATGCAATATACATCGTAACAAAATTAGACAGGTGCATAAATTTGGGCACCCCAAAAGAGATATTACATCAATACTTAGTTGAGCCTCCTTTTGCAAATGTAACTGCCTCTAGACACCTCCTATAGCCTTTGATGAGTGTCTTGATTCTGGATGGCATTATTTTTGACCATTCATCCATACAAAATCTCTCCAGTTCAGTTAAATTTAATGTTTGCCGAGCATGGACAGCCTGCTTAAAATCATCCCATAGATTTTCGATGATATTCAAGTCAGGGAACTGACAGCCATTCCAGTATATTGTACTTCTCCCTCTGCATAAATGTCTTTGTAGATTTCGAAGTGTGTTTAGGGTCATTGTCTTGTTGGAATATCCAACCCTGCGTAACTTCAACTTTGTGACTGATGCTTGAACATTATCCTGAAGATTTTATTGATATTGGGTTGAATTCGACCGACCCTCGACTTTAACAAGGGCCCCAGTCCCTGAACTAGCCACACAGTCTCACAGCATGATGGAACCTCCACCAAATTTGAAAGTAGGTAGCAGGTGTTTTTCTTGGAATGCAGTGTTATTCTTCCGCCATGCAAAGCACTTTTTGTTATGACCAAATAACTCAATTTTTGTCTTATCAGTCCAAAGCACTTTGTTCCAAAATGACTGTGGCTCGTCTAAATGAGATTTTGCATACAACAAGCGACTCTGTTTGTGGTGTGAGTGCAGAAAGGGCTTCTTTCTCCTCACCCTGCCAAACAGATGTTTTCGCTGAATTGTAGAATGATGTACAGATACACCATCTGCAGGTGATCTTTGGGTTGTCTGTAACCATTCTCTGCATACAATATGCCGCTCCTGTATTTTTCTTGGCCTGCCAGATGTGGGTTTTACAGCAACTGTGCCTGTGGCCTTCCTTTCCCTGATTACATTCCTTACAGTTGAATCTGACAGTTTAAACCTCTGAGATAGCTTCTTCTTTTTTAAGCCTTCCCCTAAACCATGATACTGAACAATCTTTGTTTTCAGATTGTTTGAGAGTTGCTTTTAGGATCCCAAGCTGTCACTCTTCAGAGGAGAGTCAAACAGAAGCACAATTTGCAATTGGCCACTTTAAATACATTTTCTCATGATTGGACACACCTGCCTATGAAGTTCAAGGCTTAACAAGCTAATCCAATCAATTTGGTGTTGCCAGTAATCGGTATTGAGCAGTGACATGCAT
The DNA here is from genome assembly GCF_017654675.1 of Xenopus laevis. Taxonomy (NCBI): domain Eukaryota; kingdom Metazoa; phylum Chordata; class Amphibia; order Anura; family Pipidae; genus Xenopus; species Xenopus laevis. The sequence continues at coordinate 68,918,387 of NC_054387.1, forward strand.
TCAAATTAGCAAAATTACAAGGGTACCCACATTTTTGTACAGCCAGTTTTTCACATTTGATTTAATTTCATACTGAATATTCAAACTGAATACTGCTTTACTAGTTGTTTAGAAAACACCCCAGTACTCAGTTCCTGGGAAATGAAAGACATACCACTGTTATCATTTTTGTTGAAAGTGGAGTAAATTATAATGCAGGGTGAGAGGGGTTCCCAAACTTTTTCATATGACTGTATGAAATAAATATATATATGTCCATGTGGGCAGCACTCCACTATTTTTGTTTCAACTTGGGTGCAAGGTAAGGAAATCAGATATAAAGAAGAATGACCAGCAACACGCAAGGTATTTCGTGAATAATTAAAGTGTATTAGAAAAATCACATGTAAAGCCGATGTGACGTCCTTTCTCAAGGCGGTGTTGCTGGTCATTCTTCTTTATGTGCACACACACACACACACACACACACACACACACACTTACTTTAAGGAATCTTTAGTCTTAAGTTTTTTTGCTTATCTATTTTATATCATTATCAATACACATTTAAGTAATTTTAGCACCTAACTATAGCCTGTTCGTGGTATTCCCAAGTGGGCCATTATCAGGACACCTGCGCTTCTATGCATCCTGCTTTCCACAAGTAGCAGATCAATATATTCATGCCATATGCACACTTCGGGGCATATTTGTCAAGGATTGAATTCCGAATTGAAAAAACTTTGAAATTCAAAAAGACCAACCGAAATTAAGTCAAAGTTTTTTTTGGGTCGAATAGGTCAGTTTCTGATCGATTAGGTCCGTAATCAGCCAAATTAGAATCGTAGGAATAGCGCATTCGATCAAATATGATTAGAAGTTTTTCCCAAAGTCCACCAATTGACTCTAAATAGGTTGTAGGAGGTCCCCAGAGGCTAAAACAGAAATTCTGCAGGTTTTAGATGGCGAATGGTCGAAGTCGAATTTCTTTTCAAGACAGCACATTTGACATTTTGATATTTAAATTTTTGAATTTTTTTCAAATTTGATTCGAATTTGGACTATTCCCTAGTCGAAGTACAAAAAAAAAATAGCTCGAAATTCGATTTTTTTTTCATTCGAAAATTCACCTCGACCTTTGATAAATCTGCCCCTTCATGTTTACACACATATATGATCTGTTTTGTTTTTGGGTGTACAAATTGTTTAAAAAAAAAAAAATAATAATAATGAATCTGGGGCTCCGTATTTAGAAATATTTTATAAAGTATGGGAACTTTTAATTTTTGCAGATAAATATTTTACAATTGACATTTTTAACTATATATACAGTACATCATAAATCAGTTCTTTTTTGTTTACAGAACAATTGAAATATTCATAAGATGGAAATGTAATGAGGCATTGGTATTGTATTAAAGTAGATTGCTTTTTAGCTCTAAAGGAACCAATTATGTACAGTTAAACAGGTTTTTGTGTGCCTGTGTAACATTGTTGGTCTTTGGCTTTGGTTTCTAGGCTTGAATCACAGCATCAGAGAGGTCCTTTATCCTCAAATTGGTGCACCACCTTCTGCCATAAGTTACATGGTTTCTAACTTAATGCTAATCTCTTATAATAAGGGACAGTAAATGGAAACGCTTCCCCTTTAGTGTAAATCCAAGGGCTATATAATATGCCTTTCACATTGCTTCTTACTTAGCCCTATAATAAAAATATAAAGTCCCCATTTATACAGACAAAAAGTAAAAAAATTTCTGTAGTATACCAAGACAGATCCATGCTTTTTATAATGCAGAAAAATATTATTTATTTGAACGATAACTAGGCTTGCATTTAATGCACATAAATATTTTACTTTAGGAATTTAAAAATGTTCCAAAGTCTAAAACTAATATTTGCATAAATCTGGTTATCCTACTGAAAAATGCCCAGGGCCTGGAGGTTCTTAGACTGCAGTGGGTATTGTGTCACCTGGTAGAGTGAGAGCAAAGTACAGTCAATATGGTATTCTAAACCTGCGATCCAAGCACCTTATTTGATATAGTCCTTAGCACATTACCATAAGAATCAGGTCTTCAGGTTGATATGAATCATGGCACATGTAACATTATAATTGTTCTTTCCCAACGTGACTTTACACCACTGTTACTGTCAATGGGAGTGTTTCTAACATAGGAGCAAATTCCCTGAGCAATGAAAATTCACCAGCGATGGCTTCGCAGCCGAACGCTGTCAAAGTTGCGCTAGCGTTACTTCGGCAAGCAAAGCGAAGCTGCACTAGCGTTGGCTAATTTGCATACGGCAGGAAGTGAAAGTTTAATGGATTTATATGTTGCATGAAATACATTATACTACACAAGCCCAGGGAAGCTTAATAAATAAAATAGAGTTGTTATAATGCCCTACCCATGAGCCCAGTGTATAGTTTATGTGCCATATGTTAGGAAATGTAGGGGGGAACCCGGTTACCCAAAAAAGAAATTATGGTCTTTTGCAGCCTATCAGTCAAAAAAAGGAAAAGACGCCAGCGTTTTTTTGGGACTTAGAACAGTTTTCAACAAAAGGAAGTCCTATCTACTCCATTGTACCTGGTCTGAGGTGGCGAAGGCAAGTCTGGCGCAAGAGGTAACGTTCAGTAAAATCAGAATCTTAAGGAATTTGTTCGCCAGAGCGAAAATGTCGTTAGAGTGCGACTCAACGCTAACGTCTATCTCCTTTGCCAGCGTCGTGACGCCTGCACCCGTCAAGGAATCTGCATAGTTACGAAATGACGGCACACTGACGAATTTTCGCTAGTGTTAGTCAATTTGCCATTTAGGGAATCTGCCCCATGGTGAGAGCAGCCTCACTTCTATGTCTCTATTAGTATAGGTGCGGAGACTCAAGCACATTACTTTTTCCCCAAACATTCCAGTTGCTGCTGTTTTTTTATGTCTTAAGTGCTCAAATATTGCCTCCACAGAACACCATAATCAGTGCATGTGTCACAGCTCTCTGCAGCTGCAACTGTTGTAAACATTAAATGATTATAATAATGTTTCTTAATGGCTGGTGCCTGGGTGAAAAGGGCTTCAGAGCTACTGGTCAATGGGAAAGCCGTGAGCTTGCTTTCTATAGATCAGGGGTTGTCACCCGTTTGCTTTTGCAGATGTTTCTGAACTTCTGCAATACCTGGAGTGGTGTAGGTTACCCCAGTGGCTTTTTCTAGACCAACCTCTTGCCAGGGCACCCTTTGGTCTATGCAATGAGTACAGATATAGGAAAATATTGTAGTTTTGGGTGTATTTAGTAGACCATATAGTAGCCTATTCTCCCCAATTCGAGCTCTAACAGGTCTTGAGGCTTTGCCATCCACCACTGCTCTAAGCTCTTTTTGAGAACTAGGACTGGCTTTTCTTGACCAAGCCAACATAATAACGATACACGTGTATTCTGCCTGTTTGCAGCAATTTTATATTGTACTGCTTTCTATGCTTTTCTATGGCTAAAAATACAGTGGTTACTATTTTATTTGTGTTATGTGTTTGCTTCTTGGAATGTGTAAATTATAAATGTAATAGGGCTTTTAATGAAAGCGTATATAAAGAACCAATTACGAACACAAGTGCTACAGGGGGTAAAATAGACACAACCTGGTGTGCATGTAATTGTGTGCAGTGTGTCTGATGTTGGGTATCCTTGGATGTAGAGGTATTTCCAGGATTTCAGCAAAGGGTTTCATCAATAGACAATTGCTCCCAATCAAATTCTACTTCTGTTTTTAATGCACATGTTGTTAGTGATGCCATGTCCACAAGGTTTGTCAGCCTTTATTGTTCAAACCCAGCTGGGTAGTCACACTTTTGGTCAAAGCTCCCCTTATCTTATAATAACATAACAATTACACTGTGTGATCAAAGTATCCAGGCAGCCAGTTCCATCTACTTTGAATAGTTATTCTGCAGCCATCATTAGCTACACTGGGTGCCACATTTTTGACAATTCTATGCTGTCTACTTTGTGTTAAACAATTTGGAGAGGACCCTTTCTTGTTAAAGGGATACTGTCATGGAAAAACATGTTTTTCCAAAACGCATCAGTTAATAGTGCTGCTCCAGCAGAATTCTGCACTGAAATCCATTTCTCAAAAGAGCAAACAGGTTTTTTTATATTCAATTTTGAAATCTGACATGGGGCTAGACATTTTGTCAGTTTTCCAGCTGCCCCAGTCATGTGACTTGTGCCTGCACTTTACTTACTCTGGCAGGCTGTTATTTATCCTACTTAATGTAACTGAATCAGTCTCGTTATACCTAGATTTTACTATTGAGTGCTGTTCCTAGACCTTCCAGGGAGCTGCTATCTCGTTGCCATTGTTCTGTTGTTAGGCTGCTGGGGGGGGAGGGGGTGATATCACTCCAACTTGCAGTACAGCAGTGGTTGAAGTTTATCAGAGCACAAGTCACATGACTGACGGCAGCTGGGAAATTGATACTATGTCTAGCCCCATGTCAGATTTCAAAATTGAATATAAAAAAATCGGTTTGCTCTTTTGAAAAATGGATTTCAATGCAGAAGTCTGCTGGAGTAGCACTATTAACTGATGCGTTTTGAAAAAAACAAGTCTTCCCATGATAGTATCCCTTTAAGTTTGTTGCCCAACTGCCCTTTTGTGTAATGTTAGGTCTATGCAGAATGGGCCTGACCTCACCACAACTGAGCATATGTGCAATACTACTGAGAGCCAGGCCAGTGCCCTTACATATGAACAGAAGCAATCCCCACCAACAATGTTCCAACATCTAGTAGCAGGTCTGGACTAAGAATTAAAATGGGACCTGGCATTTCAGGTACACAGAGGCCCAATCAGCCCACATAGAGGCCCAAACAGCTCCTACCAGCCCACTAAATACTGACTTTCTATGGGACCTTATGGCAGCCCCTCTGGCATTTGCCAGAAACCACCGATTGCCAGTCCGGGCCTGTCTAGCAGAAACCTTTCCAGCCACCTCCAAAGATTTTAGTGTCAGTTGGTGGGGGGATATGACATTTCTAGGTTGTCACTATTCACCCCAGATATCCACCTAAATTACCTCCTTCACTAGCCACCTACCAGTATTCTCCAGTTTGGGACCACTGCAGCGGATTGGGTTCAAGCTGTTGCAAATACAATCGTGGCTGCTGGGTTTAAAATCAATCTGATCCATATAACGTTTCATTACTACTACATTATTCTAAATGCTGCGTGAATAATGTCACAATTAACACATAATGTATATAATCTCACCTTTGTAATATTTTTAGCATATAAATAACAGGGAATGGTGAATCTCTTAACATTATGTATTGAGGTTTATGGACTGAATAGTTTGTAATGTATTTATCACAAATGAGTTGTTCTCACTACGTGTCAGGGCATGCCAAGTGACTCCATTCTATCGACTGAAACCATCATTTGCATTTTGGTTCTTGATGCAGCATGGTAACAAGCTGAATTCATCTAGCCTGTATTTCATAGGATCAAATCAAGGGCTTTCAGTTGTGTTATGGATGAAAATTCCATTCCAATTAGCCATGCTGTTGGTTATGTCACTGGAGATGTGTGATGTCCTTTGGGTTTCAAAGGATTTCGGCAGGTTTAAGCATGCAATTTTTTTCGGCAGGAATTTGCCAAAACAGCAGAAAGTAGAGTTGTTTTTTTTTTAAACACAACAATCTGTGACATAAAATCCTCACGTGATACATTTAGAAACTAGTTTCCATTGACTGACCTGACAGTACTATTGTTGCAGTATATGGGTATTCAGAAATCAAAATCCCCATTATTAACATTTGTCTCAAATTTGCAGCCTATTGTCCCAAATTTTCAGCTCCTGTTCCTATTTGCAACAGGAGCTTTCTCTTCACTTACATCAGGGGGCTATAGCATATCCCTTACAATTCATTTGCCTGACACCTTACTATCTGTGAATAGTTTAAAGGAGAAGGAAACCCTAAAAATAAATAGGACTAAAAATGTCATTTTTTTATATACTGAACTTATTGCACCAGCCAAAAGTTTCAGCTTCTCAATAGCAGCAATGATCCAGGACTTCAAACTTGTCACAGGGGGTCACCATCTTGGAAAGTGTCTGCGACACTCACATGCTCAGTGGGCTCTGAGCAGCTGTTGAGAAGCTAAGCTTAGGGGTCGTGACAAATTATCCAGCAGAAAATGAGGTTGGCCTATCATACACGCTGATGCTACAGGGCTGATTATTAAATTCTGATGCTAACTGTACTGGTTTCTGAGCTGCCATGAAGTAATTATCCATAATAATTACTAATCAGCCTTATATTGTGACATTTCTATTCTATGTGTACTGTATATTTTGAGTCGATCCCTTAGCTCAGTAAGTGACAGCAGCACTGAGCATGTGCAGTGAATCACCAGAAAAGAAGTTGAGGAGCTACAGGGGCATCTTTGGAGATACGGCTCTTTACTGCTAAAGGACTGGGGTTGGTACAGAAGCCCAAAACATAACATACAACATTTTTAGCTTATTTCTTTAGTTTAACTTTCCTTGTCCTTTAACTCATACGGCTTCAGGCCTCTCATTCCCCCGCCGTGATTTCTTCCTTCAAATAGGTTACACCAGGAAACTTTGAGGCTACCCAGGGAGATTTGTCGCCCTGAAAAAGAGATTTGTCGTTGGGGCAACTAATCTCCCCCAATCTGCCCATGTGCCCTTTCCCTCGGAGCTGTCCACAGGAGCTCACCATGAGCATCTATCCTTAGGGGCCCTTGCAAGTGAATCAGCAGAAAAGAAGATGGAGAGGTACTGGTGGCACATTCAGAGGCACAGATCTTCCTTTCTAAAGTGATGCCTTGCGCTGGTACAGCAACCCAAAATATAATGTGCAGGATTTATAGCCTATTTCTTTAAGCTTTAGTTATCTTTTAAGTTCTGCTTAACATACAGAGATACCGCTCCTTTTGGAAAGTTACTTTTCTGCTTGTTTTCCCTTAAGAAAGGTCACAGATAGCTAACAAAACATTTCTTGGAAAATCTCTCTAAAATTTTTTCGTTACCCCAGAATCCTCTAGTTATGATTATACTATTTTATTAAAAAGATTCAATTGATCCACAGATTCCTTTCATGTCTGCTCTCATTTCTCTGATGAGCTCTACATGTTCAGGACTTAAAGCCTTTTATATCTGATCAAGCAATTCTTTAGTAAATAATGTACCTCACTTTAGTGTTCACAAGCATCAGAACAAGACTATGCAAATACTGCCAGCATTCTTCTACTATGAAGGTTACTCTTGGCAATGACTTTGTAGGATGAAATATCTTCCTGCATCAAAAACTTAGTTACATAAATCATCTCCAGCTGCTTAATTCAAACAGAGCTAATGAAGGTCCAGGCTAAGTCATTTCGGAACTAGACAGAAAAGAAATCAGTCGCGCTGAACTCTAACAACCATTGACGTACTGCCGGGAATACTCTGCTTGTGCTCACTGTAATTTGCACAACGTAGGGGGCATCAACTTAATAATCGCAAATCGTGCAACGTAATGAGAAAAAAGCGAGGTTTGATATAAGCTCGGGGAGATGTGTTATTGACCACCCTAGGATCGTTGAGTTTTTAATTTCAAAGTCTATTCTCAGATTTGAGCCCTTAGGTTATAATGAGATCAAAACTTTCAAAGACTTAAAGGAAACCTTGCAGAATTATGAACAGTCTCTTCTGAGCGGCAGTAGAATTCCCATTTTCATAGCCAGGAACAAGCCCCTAAAAATCAGAGGACTATTTGCCCCTGAATCTATTATGGTTTTGCTCAGGCAAAATATGTTCTGTTAATATGTCTATTAAATATTATGACACATTCATTTGCTGCTGGGGATATTGAGGAAGGGGTCAGGGATCAATGATGATGATGGACCTTCCTACAAAAAGGGAAGGTGCCAAGGAATTGAGCTCCAACTTTTGTTCCTGAAGATGCAATAAAAACCTTGCAATGTATTGTGGGTGCATTTAGAAACTGTGTGCTACACACTGCAGGGGTGCTGGAGGCCTTTGCTTTATAGGTGTGCGTGTGTGTAACACAATTTTGGGCTATGCAGGCCAACGGGGTTAACAACCAGCTAGAATACTAGAGCATTGATTACATTTGACTGTAACACTTAAAGGGGATGTTCACCTTCAAACAGCTAGTAGTTTTCAGATAGTTCACCAGAAATAATGACGTTTTCCAATTACTTTCTATTTTCTATGTGTCACCATTTTTCTAATATTGAAGTGTAAAGTGTCTTTTTTTCATCTTCTAAAGCAGCTTTGGGATGGGGAGTCGCCGACCCCCTAAACTGTTTTAAATTGATACATTTAGTTGATAAATTTCTTATCTTTGTCTCTGCTGAGAAAAATCTATGGGTCTCATTAAAGGCAGCTGTTAGAATTGATACAATAGTTACTTATACTCCAGAGATGCTCCTGAGAAATCAACTGAATGTTGCAAAATTGTAAGAGTCTGCGCCTGAATTACTGAACTGCCAGACGGAAACACCAGAGATTAAACTTAAAAATAGTAAAAAAATAAATAATGGAAAGTAATTTTTTTTTTTATTTCTGGGGAACAATCTGAAAGCAACTGAACTGAAAAAAGTGTTTGGAAGATGAACAACATCTTAAAGGCTGGGCCTTCGCAAAGTGGACGAAACGGAAAATGTGGTGTAGTTTAACTACAACTCCCACAGGCTACTGTGCAGAAACTGAATAAAGAAAAGAGCGCCAGGAGGTTCTTGCAAATCAAACAGAACAGAATATTTTATTTGTCAGAAACAAATGATCCACACGGTTACTTACAGTGCATACAAGCATTTGTAGAATATATTCACAGGCTAGGACAGTACATCAGAGCCAACTGCATATAAATCCCTGAGGATGTAGTCAAGGCAGTACAGTACACCTCCAGACAGAAATACCTCACATGTGGTCTGGATCTCACTCAGCAATGTGGTCAGGGAGGAGAAGCTAAAGCCTGACACTCTATCCACTGTGGTCCCTTCACTGTAGGCCAGCAGTGCCTATACTTTACTAATGCGGGGTCTACTTTTAGTGATGTTGTCCCATTATGATCTACATCCATAAAAGCATTGTTAGCATTATAGTCTATGAAAAATATTACTTAAATACTGATTAATGGGAAAATGTATATTGCTATATTTAACAAATAACTATTTTTATGTAACCTTAACATAATAAATATCTGAATGAAAAGCATGAGACAGGAGGGTAATTTAGTCAAGCGGTTTGTTGACAGTGTCTTGAGATCTGCTGATCACCAGCTAAAGGTCTACTGCTAGATCCCAATCTACCTTTTGGGCACTCGTGCTGTAGGCAATCTTACAGCCTAGAGAAGCTACCCCCTGCTACAATCCTTGATGGAGCACACAACTGCTCTTTCTCTCTTCCCTCGCTGTCTTATTATCCTAGAGAGTCTATAACAGATAGTAATCCTGTCACTAACTAGCCTTGTTCACAGGCTTCCTGCTCCCCGACTTATCTCTCTAGAGGTACTGGTGCCTCAAGGGCAACTTGGCTTCACTGGGCCTTGGTGTACCCAGGCACCCTGAAAACATCCAGCTGGATCAGCAACCAGAAGCCAAAGAGGAAGATCCACCCCTTCTCACTCACTATATCAAAGTGTGAGGAAGTGATCACAATACCTCTTGGCCATTAGCACAACTATGCACATTACAACTAGCTACATGGTCATCTGCCCAGCAACAAGGGAGATCAGGAAGGGTAGGGATTTAAAGCCATAGGGGCGCATTAACCCTATGTATCCCTACATGTGCAATGTGCAGAATGTCTAAGAAGCAAGATAGAAATAGTGGCATCAGACCTGTCTTAATACCAGTTCTCTGCAAAGTGCTGCAGTTAATGTTTCCTATAGGAACAGAGAAGTCGGCCATATTTTTCAAGGGCAATGCTTCTCTTGACAAAACCATAGTGCTGAAAGGAGAACTAAAGCTTAACTAAAGAAGTAGCTAGAAATGTTGTACAATTATGTTTTTGGCTTCTTTACCAGCCCAAGGCAACCACAGCCCTTTAGCAGTAAAGCTCTGTGCCTCCAAAGATGCCCCAGTAGCTCCAATCTTCTTCTCTGCTGATTCACTGCACATGCTCAGTGCTGTTGTCAGTTACTGAGCCGAGGGTCGGACTCAAAATATGCAGAACTCATAGAATATAAATGTCACAATACAAGGCTGATTAGTAATTAATAGAGGTAATTACTACGTCAGCACAGAAACGAGTGCAGCTGGCATCAAAACTTAATAATCAGCTCTATAGCATCATCTTATGTTATAGGACAACCTAATTATCTGCTTGATAATTTGAAATGATCCCTAAGTTTACCTTTTCAGCTGCTGCTCAGAGCCCACTGTGCATGTGAGTGTTGCAAGATGGTGACTCCCTATCCAGAGTTTAAAATTCTGGATCTTTGCTGCTATTGAGCCAACCAACTTTAGGCTAGTGCAATAAGTTTACAGTATAAAATATGGCAATATTAGCCATATTAATTTTTAGGGGTTAGTTCTCCTTTAAGCACATGAATTATTTTCCCTGGGAAGGGGATGGTTTCCTAATTGCTGTACTAAATGGTGACTCCAGGCTACAGAGAACAAGAGCACCACTAAACCTTTGGATAAAAAGAGTGCAAGTGCTTTTCTTCTATAGACTGTTTTGTGTGCAATGCACTGCACTCCAGGTACAATTGGATGACAATACATTGTACTGCATGGGCACTGGAGGCTGACCTTTTGAGGACCAGAAGGATTAATAAGATGTGGGTGTGCTACCCAAATTTTAGATCAGACTGAATGGACTCTTCTGCTAGCTCAGCAGCCAGTGCTGATGTCTCAACCTTTAATTTAGATGCAAAGTGTATATCTCCATCCCAATACAAATAAACTGATTTCCTCAAATATAGTCCAGTGTGTGTAATTCATAAATATCAATTCATGGCAATAATGGTAAGGGAAAAGCATAATTGTAATAGGTGGCCAGTTTTCTGTATCTAAATACCCATGATTAACGCCTTTCCCTGCTCCAGCCAAATCTGTAAATCATTTTAATTCATCCTTGCCTTCAGTTAAGCACTCGTATTGAGCTGAACTCTGTTTCCTTGTTGAGTCTGTAATTTCTCTAATATAAATTATGATTCCAACGATGTTGTCAAGGAAACCAAATTGGAGAGAGGCTCAGAAGAATGAAGGGTTGTGTTGTTATAAGAAAAAATCATTATGAAGCTTTATTTTTTAAAAAGAAAACACTTTAATAAGAGATTTTTTATAGAGGATAATGTGGTCTGCACCGAGTGCTGGGGACAGAGGATTAATAGTTCTTTAAAGCAGATTTCTGAGTCAATTCCAAGTGCTGCACAGTCACCATGTACATGTTAAATGTCACCTTCTTGTCTGTCAAAACACTGTCTCTTTCTGGAATAAAGATACGCAGAACTCATTTTTTCCCCTTGTAACCTCAATAGACCTCAGCAATGATCCCTGTCTGTGTAGCTGGGCCTAAAGTTTTTCAACAGAATGACTAATAAAAGGCAAGCAATTCAGCTCACTCATTCCTCTTTTCTATATTAGGAGTATTGGAGAGAAGGCTAGATGGTACTATATAGAAGTATGATAAAAAAGAGACTAAGGGGGTTATTTACTAAAATCTGAATTTATCTCATAATTAAAGTAGAAAAAGCTTGAACAAACTCCAATGCCCAATTTTGCCATATGTATTAATAAAATAACTCAAATTAATTGGATCAGGGAAAAAACCAGGTACAATTGAGTGAAACCCCAAATTGTACGATTTCTCCTGACTTTTTTCCTGAATCAATCAACTTTTCTTCGGGTTTTTGCCTGAAAACCCCAAATTTATAGGATTATTGGGCTAAACCCAGTGCAAACCACAATATCTTCAAATTGGCATAGGGACATCTCCCATTGACTTATACATGACCTCGACAGATCTGGGATGGCGGCTCCTAGCTTTTTGCAGCATTGGGATATAATAAATCTCGAGTTTTCTTTTTCCATAAAAATTTGATTTTTTTTGCCGCAAAAAGCCTGACCAGAATTAGGGGTTTAGTAAATAACCCTCTAAGTGAGGAGTGGAAAAATAATGCAGAGAGCAGGCCTATGGTCTTAAGTTTTCTGGTGAGCCCCTGACATTCTAGTCTGATTCTGTTATTCTCCACATGTGCAGTAGCCCTATGATATAAAACATTGCTGTGTAATGTTTATTAAAACAGTTCTATTACAATATTAAAGGCTATAACCACCTCTTTGTAGACCAACAGTTGATCAGAGATTATTTTACCCATTATTTGTCATACTGCTACCCCTAAGCGACCTTCATGCAGTACTTCCAGAAGGGCAAAAAAAAACATTATATAGCATATACATTACTATAGCCTTTCTTGTGGTCACACTGACTGCTTGGACCTCTCAATGATATATAAATATATTTATAGAGACCAGGGGTACAAAACTGAGGTCATATACAGTAACATGTTTTGAAGATCTGGTCTGCAGACCTCCAATTGATCAGAGCTGCTATACAGGGTAAGTCATCAGAAGCTCCTTCGTACAACTCCAGCATCCTTCTTTGATACATGTGCCCCTCAACTGCCACCATTGACATATAAGTGAAACATGGGACATACACCAAGATTCACCTAGATGGGGGCGGAAGTGAAAGAGTGGAGGATGCTGGGGAGTTGAGATTTAGTTTGACTGACAGAGATGGTGCACATGCAAATCCAAGTAGAAGAAACATCATGAGACGTGTTAGAAAGTAAATTAAGGTCAACTTCCCCTATAATTCTAATACATGTTTTATTGTAAGATTGTATTGAAATTTCTCAAATGCCTTGTCCTACCACTGCCTTTTCCTTAGTTGCAACCTTCCTTTGGCATTACATAGGGCCAGATTAAATTCAATGAGTAAAAGACTCATCACTGGAAAACTCATAGACGAGATTCAATTTGAGATGCAATTCAATTCAGAAAAACTTATGTCATGGTTTATCATGTGAAAACTCTATGGAAGTCTGTGGGGAAAAAATAGACTAAGAAGAAAATATTTTTTCTCGAATTAAATCTCGTCCATGAGTTTTTGCTTGATAACGTATGAGATGAATCTGGCCAATAGTCTGCTGTATACTGTATTACCACATCAATATAGACTAGAAGACCCTTTCATTCATAAATTATTTAAAAACCCAAATGCCTGTCAGGGGACATTTGTCCTGCTAATAATTACTGAGGAGGAAAGGTGAATATAAATCAAGGACCAGCCGATTCATCACATTTCTAATTAGAATTTTATGGAGGACCCATAAACAGGCGAGTTGACCTCAAGGTTGTAGTTGGACCAACCCTTACCGAACTCTTCAGTTTCTCCCACCAGTAGTTAAGTGCTTCACAATCTAATTTGCCACAGTATCATTCCCAGCTCATTAGCACTCTGAACCTTGCACCCTTTGCTCTACAGTCTTTTCTCAACAGCCTTTGCTCTTACTGAACATTGTTCATGAGCCCTCTTTTTGCCTTGGCTATGTACTGGGCTCAATTGCACCACATGCTTTTCCCACACAGGCTTGTAGGCATATATACAGTGGGCCACAGTACTTGGCCAAGGTAACTGTGCCTACTACAGGCCAGCCCTAAGCATCTGTCAGTATTCATTTAAAGTCCACTGAATCCTATTTGGCATTTATAGCATATTTCCAAAATAAAAATTAACTTCCAGGTGCAGAATGTGGTATCTTGCTCTGTAGGGGTGCCCTACCATTTTCCTATATACAGACTTCTTTAACTTGTGCTCAGTGCTGTAAAAAGAGCACTCCGAACCTCATGTAAAATAAAAAGGGACTGGAGAGCCTTCCACTTCAGTGCTTCAATAAAAACTAAAAAAAAATTCAGACTGGAAGGCTCTCCAGTCCCTTTTCATTTTACATGATACTGCTGTGGAGATGGCTACTCCACTAAACTGTTGAAGAGCCTGAACATAAGACTTTGGAGGATCAGTTGAGGAAATCATCGATTCTATTACACTCAGAACCTCACAGCTCCATCTAGTTTTTCAGGTCCCAGAACTTGGTTACAACTCTGTGAATGCCCCTGTTCTGCCTATTCAATGTCATTAAAAGAGACCTGCCAACCAGACATAAAAAGCTGTATAATAAAAGTATTTTTCACATTAAATATTAATATACACTAATTCAAATGTATCAGCTGTCAATCATATTTTGCCTGCCCCTCCTCTATGCCTTAGGCATAGAGCCAATTACTTTCACTTTTTGTTCAGCACTTCCTAGATGTCACTGGTCACCTCACATTCTCCCTCCTTCCTCACCATCTAATTTTGACGCCAGTGCATGGACAAGGTGCATAAACAAGGTTTTGATATGATGCAAAGCTTGCCTTAATAACAGTGTCTACAAAAAGGTGCCTACCTGCTAGATATGAATGTGAATTCTAAAAGACTAAAAGAAACAAAACTGAAATAATTTATATAGTGTAAGTGAAGTTTATTTTTCTGACTAACATCATAAAATAGGTTTTCTAATTATTTTTTAGGGTGACAGGTCACCTTTAATGATGTGAATGCAAATGGATCACTATTGTAAAGTCAAATATTTTACCTATTGTTTTTGTCTTTTCCCCAAACAATTGCTGTCTGATATCTCATTGTTTGTATGAACATACATTGTATCTCATTTCAAATGTTCCCTATGCAGTCGCTTCATATCCAATGTTTTCTTGCAGCTTGCAGACTAAAAGTGTTTTGTTCCATTCCAAAAGGTGCTACGCACAGAGGAAGAGGAAATATTAATAAGTTACCCCGGGTGACACTGAATGAAGGTTAGAAATGTATAAATAATATGGTCTGAAAGGTCTGACATTTACTTTAGTATTTCAGGGAAAACATGTACTGTTTGTGCCAGTAAATGAATTTAGATCCATTAGGCAGAGCTTAGTTTGGAAATACAGGTGATTAAAGGTACAGCCACTAAGATCCCTGAATGAAATAATAAACAATTCCCCAGACTCAGAATACTTCTATTAGTATTGTCTGGGGAAATAATTAAACCAAGTTGAACATAAAAGGGGTCATTCACCAACTGGAATGCCATAGGGCAAATGTAGTTCTTTATCATGTAATAATTGGGGGCAGATTTACATAGGGTCGAATATTGAGGGTTAATTAACCCTCAATATTCGACCATCGAAGTGAAATGCTTCGACTTTGAATATCGAAGTCGAAGGATTTAGCGCAAATAGTTCGATCGGACAATTAAATCCTTTGAATCGTTCAATTCGAAGGATTTTAATCCGTCGATCGAACGATTTTGCTTCGACCAAAAAAAGCTACCAAAGCCTATGGGGACCTTCCCATAGGCTAACATTGACTTTGGTAGCTTTTAGGTGGCGTACTAGGGGGTCAAAGTTTTTTCTTAAAGAGACAGTACTTCGACTATCGAATGGTTGTAGTCGAACGATTTTTAGTTTAAATCGTTCGGTTCGAAGGTCGAAGTCGAAGGTCGAAGTAGCCCATTCAATGGTCGAAGTAGCCAAAAAAAAAAATTCACAAAGTTTTTAAGTTACTACATATGTTAGTGTAGTGTGTAGTCATTTGATACACTCTTTATTACAGTTTTACTCAAAAGTTTTACCACTCCTTTAAGATGTTATTGGTTACTAGTCAGCCATATGAAGCAAGCATAGATTGGGCATTCCATTGTCCTCTTTAATTATTGGTATGATTTCAGTAATAAAGATTAAGAAATGTCTCTTCATTAGAGTATCTATTTATAGGTTAGGTTGTCTGCTGAAGGACTTTACCCAAGTTAATTTGCTTACAACAGTACTAAGAAGTGGAGGCATGGCATAAAATCAATATGTGATTGGTTTGATATGGACCACTAGACCTAGAGGAAATGTTATGTCTGCTACTACAATTCAGTGTCAAGAACAAGTGAATTTCCATTATATGCCTCTACAAACCACTCCCTAAGATGTTATTGGTTATTATTCAGCCATATGAATCAAGCATTGGATGGGCTCTTACAGCATTCCACTGTCCTCTTTATTTAAGATTACAATTTATTTGTAGGGCTTCAGGAATAAAGATTAAGAAATGTATCATTAAAGTATATATTTGCCTTACTAATAAGAAGCAGAGGCAGAACATAAAGTCAAAGTGTGATTGGTTAATATGGGCTTCTAGACCTAGAGGACATTTTATATCTGCTACTACAATTTACTGTCAAGAACAAGTGCCTTTCCATTGCACCTCTACAATCATTTTGTATAGCTTTACTCAAGGAAAAAACAGCAGCACACCGGATCCAATTGTAGTAATGTGCAAAATTCAAACTTTTATTAAGCCCATATGCAAAGGCAACGTTTCGAGCCCAACCGGCCCTTTATCAAGCCCATGTGTTACATCATAAAACCACCTTTTGTAATAAAATTAGGGGGTGTGGCTATACGTCCCACCTCCTAATTAGTGACATCATAGTAAGTGCTATTTTGCATATTAAAAAACATGTGTCGCATGCTGTGCTATCATAACATATTACCCATTCTCTTGTGAATCCAGCGAAAACATACCTCATTATTTAAGGAAATTACAGAAGTGAAAAAGAAAAGAAGAAAAATAAAATGTTCAATTATTCATTTCCATCAAAACTTGTAAAAAGACCATTAGTGCACTTTAATATCAATAAAAACTCGATGTGTAAGTCCGCTTGGTGTATCCATCATTTGTGTTCAATCTTGTATCAAAAGATCGTGTCCATCACATCCTTATTATACTAATTAGTAACATTCTAAAACATTTTGAAACTTCTGTTATATAAGTATATATGGAATATTAACCATTCAATAACATGAATCTTTAGTATCATTTGAAAGGTAATGATCCAGCATACCTGAGTTGCCTCAAATGACTCACTCTGCACATCGTACTCAGTACTTTTCTGAGACATCTGTGATATGCGAGGTGTTTGTTAGCACTCAAGGTATTCTAGCGGATCTTTAATGACCTAACAGTTTATATTCTAGGTCATAGAATATAAACTGTTAGGTCATTAAAGATCCGCTAGAATACCTTGAGTGCTAACAAACACCTCGCATATCACAGATGTCTCAGAAAAGTACTGAGTACGATGTGCAGAGTGAGTCATTTGAGGCAACTCAGGTATGCTGGATCATTACCTTTCAAATGATACTAAAGATTCATGTTATTGAATGGTTAATATTCCATATATACTTATATAACAGAAGTTTCAAAATGTTTTAGACTGTTACTAATTAGTATAATAAGGATGTGATGGACACGATCTTTTGATACAAGATTGAACACAAATGATGGATACACCAAGCGGACTTACACATCGAGTTTTTATTGATATTAAAGTGCACTAATGGTCTTTTTACAAGTTTTGATGGAAATGAATAATTGAACATTTTATTTTTCTTCTTTTCTTTTTCACTTCTGTAATTTCCTTAAATAATGAGGTATGTTTTCGCTGGATTCACAAGAGAATGGGTAATATGTTATGATAGCACAGCATGAGACACATGTTTTTTAATATGCAAAATAGCACTTACTATGATGTCACTAATTAGGAGGTGGGACGTATAGCCACACCCCCTAATTTTATTACAAAAGGTGGTTTTATGATGTAACACATGGGCTTGATAAAGGGCCGGTTGGGCTCGAAACGTTGCCTTTGCATATGGGCTTAATAAAAGTTTGAATTTTGCACATTACTACAATTGGATCCGGTGTGCTGCTGTTTTTTCCTTGAATGATATTTTGGCCCAAGGACAGGAGTGGGTCTCACAGTTCAGCACCTGGCACTGCGAAAGCGGATACTGGAGGGGTGAGCACTCTAATTTCGTGATTGATTGTGAGTTTGTATAGCTTTACTATGAATTTCACAAAAGTCTTACTAGTAACAGCTAGCCATTACATTTCAAACTGGTTGCATTCCCAGACTGTGCAAGAAAGCTCTCAGCACTTTGCACTGTAGGGTAGCTACACTGACCTGAAATGGAACTGCAGTTCATCTTTACCTATTTTAAATTAGAGGTGTGAGAAGGCCATCCCTGCATTAAACTATGGCTTCCATCATCTTCTAACAGAGCTGGATGGCAAGTTCAG
Source organism: Xenopus laevis (assembly GCF_017654675.1). Classification (NCBI taxonomy): domain Eukaryota; kingdom Metazoa; phylum Chordata; class Amphibia; order Anura; family Pipidae; genus Xenopus; species Xenopus laevis. The sequence continues at coordinate 68,936,581 of NC_054387.1, forward strand.
ACATATAACTGAATTGCTCAGCCATTTTAGCATCTATTTTTTCCCCATGCTAAACATTACTGAAGTCTGCATTTTCAATGAGGGAGAGGAGAGCACTCAGACGCAGATTAACTGCTAGTGTTTATTTTTATTCATGCTGCTCGACACGACATGTTTCGGGCTAATAGTGTGGGCACTATTAGCCCGAAACATGTCGTGTCGGGCAGCATGAATAAAAATAAACACTAGCAGTTAATCTGCGTCTGAGTGCTCTCCTTTCCCTCATTGAAAACGTGGATATTCCTGGATGATTGGTACATCGTTCTGAGAGGATTGACACATTTGTTATAAAACGTTATTATTAGGCTGAGCGCAGATCTTTATAGCTTCTACAGATTACTGAAGTCTGATTGTTAGCAAGGGATAAAGTTTATCACTCAATCTTGTTCTTGACAATAGCTGAACTCTTTTATTTTTACCCAAAACACAATACTCCGCGTTCCACTATAAAATATCCCTGGATCAATCAGTGCTGAGCCAAGCAATGCAAGAGGCGGTGAGCAATTCTTCAGACTTTTTTTCTATTAAAAGAAACAGTCCTTGAAGCCTATTTTTTATTACAAAAAACGGAAAATGAAAATAAAAATGAAATAGAGTAAAACTTTCCAGTAGAAAATGACTGATGGTGTCAGTAATCGTTCTCCCCAGGAACAGGGGAGTGCCAGATCAGCGGCTGCCATTAAATGGTGGAAAATAACTCTATTTATTTGTGGTTATTATCGTTTCAAGTTTGAACTCTTACAAAATGAACTGATGTTTCTTTGAAACATGAATTACTGGGGAAGGAGTGGGTCGGTGACCTGATACACCAAGCTTGCAGGCAGGGAGCCCTGCTTTGTTTTATGCTCTTTGGCACCTCACAGTCAGTTAATCTCTTTACTTCAATTAAGCTCTTTATTTTAGAGTGGAGGTTTTCTGGCGTTTGCAGTTCAGGCTGCTCTTGGAGGTGCAAATCTTTTGTCAGAGCCTCCTTAGTTAATAGCAAGGTTACAGATATAGGAAAACATTGGTGCATCACTCATTCAATAACAATTTCAAAAATTGTAAGGCACAAAATAACTTTTCATCCATAAACTCATCCTAATTGACCGTCAAGCTGAACTTTAAAGTGCATATCGGAGAATAAACAGGCATTATCCCCAAACCACACCCTAAATCACCTTCAGACTAAGCCCATCCCATCATTGTTCCATGCTACCCAAGGGGGACCAGCCTCACAATTTGGAACATTGTCTGAAGGGCAAATCACTATGTTATTCCTACAATGCAGCCTTTTCCCTGGATGTAGAGCCTTGTTGCTAGTTATGAACTGCAGCTTGCATGTGAAGCACCAAATACAGATGTCATTTGGCATCTGGTTCACTTGTTGCAAGTCAGTTGTAGCAACGGTTGCAAACCAATAAGGAGACCCTAGAATTACTACCAAGCCAGAGCAGGATTGCTGGGTGCATTGGCTTTTGCACGAGATGCAAAGCAATGTGTTTGGACAGAAGTACCTAAATAGCATCAATGCACAGTTAATTTTGGGTTTGGTATGATGGCAGTTTGAAATGCTTTGATTTTCCTGTATGTAAGAGTGGAGCATAGCTCATGGGCGGTGCACTAGGGAAACACCTGCCTTCCTTGACCAGAAAAGTTTTACTGCAAATTCTCAGGTGCATTGGAATAAGCAGAGAGCAAAAGTTGTCTTGGGGGTTATCCTAACAAGAATTAAACATTTCCTCTATAGACGCACCGATAATATTGCACAAAACAATTTTTTTTTCGGTGCGTGTATGATGGGAGACAAGCTGACCAATATTGCCAGATAAATTCGATCAAGCGCTTTTGAAGGCACCCGAACTTCGCCTGAAGATTCAGCTCTAACAAGTCTGTATTGAAAATGAATGATCTTTCCTGTGACCAAAATCTTGATCATAATTGTTACATCTATATCCACCTTTACTCTAGTTGACCATCTGGCTGGCTCCCTCACCGATTCCTTAGGGCCTTACCCATTGCTTTGGGCTGCCTTGCTTCACGGTTTGGGACACAGGCTCTGTGCAGGTTGGAGCTTTACAGATATTTTAAATAAATATTAAAAAATAAGTGAATAAAATGTTAAAAACTCATCAGCAATGTAATGTGCTAAATACTGACACTAAAATATTGAGCAGTCACTAATGCACTGCACAGTGTTTATACTTCTGTTAAGGAAGGGAGGCAATCTAAGTTAACGGCTGTTTATCTTTATCTATAAACTGTATTGTTCCAAAATAAGTGAATTTACAACAGCAGGACTTACAGATCTGTGTGCATTCTATTTCCACTAATAAGGATGTGCTACATTATCCGCTTTCATGTGCAAAACAGTGACGGGGCGCTACATATATCTTCATCTGCTGTTAATGACGCTACATTAGTATGCCGTTTATGATGAGTTATCGGGAAACTGGCTCTTTGCATTGTCTCTTTTTATTATATTCATAATAAATGAGTTTGCTTTCTGGCGGGTATTTTATGTGCCGCGCCATTAAAATGGAATTCTAATGCATTTTTTTGGAAATGTAAATATTGGTAGAAGAGATAAAGAGATAGGAGCTGCTTTTTGCGTTCAGTGTGGGGATAAGTGATGTTCCCATGGAGAGATAATTCTGCTGCATTGGCTTGATGGGAAGTGGCTATTCATTTGAACCTTTCTTCTTTCTGCAGGGATTTGCAGGAATCTAGATTTTAGATTATGGGTTCAGATAATTCTCTTTTTATGAAGCCCTTAATCTTATGTTTGATGCTCATCATTCCTTGCAACCCCCTTCCCTTAGAACCCAATGATATTGGCCTAAGTGCTGCAAGTGTTTTTTTTGGATCTCATGGCCAATCAAAGCAAAATATTTTCCGGCTGAAACTGTGTAATTTGTAAGGTACACCCTGGCTCATCTGTAAGCCAACCTACAGTATATGTGCCCCAGTGGTTTGTTTGTGTACACAGTGAATCACAGGATCTCAGGGGGTGGGTCTTCTTTTTAAAATGTCAATTTTCTATCTAGGATTACCCATTGACACATACTACTGATAATATGTAATTATGAAAATGGTTTATTTACATATGAGCTGTTTTCTGCAATATATTTTTATAGAGACCTACATTGTTCCAGGGTGGGTGGGGTATGCTAGGGCTGTATTTAAATTTTCAAATTATGAAAGGGAAACTATACTACAAAGAATCCTTTATCGATATACAACTTGGAGAACAGTCAGTATTCAAAACACTGTTTTCATATAAATAAACAGTTTTCAACCAAAATATATGCTTCTTATAGTAGGTTTAATTGGCTATCCCCCATTGAAACACTGCTGTTCATACACACAAAGAGAACTCATACATGCTAGGTTAAATCAGCCAGATGGGTCTTGTACTCCCACTTATTCCCAATTAGAGCCTGCGTTATATCCTGTCAGTTAATCAGTTAGATACAGAGGAAACATCGCAAAATGGTAACTCAGGGGAAAAGATGTATTAGGGAAAAATTTACTGATGTGTATATGCCAAATTGATAAGATTCCTTATTAGGATTTACATTATCTGTTAGTTCAAATTTTTGTTCAAAGTATAGTAATAAATGTCTGGTGTATGTGTGTGTGGGGGGGTTTGTGTGGATCAAAGATTTTCTGATTCAGGAATAAAGGAACAAACATTACTTGCTGGCTAGGCACAGTTCTGTGGCCCCATGAGGACACGCTGATAATCCATATGACCACAATGTTTCACAGCTTCCTGGTAAGAACTAAATGATTTGAGAAACACTTCTATCCCACTGTGGCACCTTTATAAAGAAACAGAGAAATGTGAATTGCCTCATCTGCAGCTCTTATTTTCTTTTCTGCACTGTACCAAATTTTTCACAGAGACCAAATTATGAGGAATACAGGAAATATTTTGGGAAAGAAATCAGATAAAGTGTAATTTAAGGAGAAGTAAGCAAAATCCCCACTTTTTTTGCAATGCATTTTCCAGAAGTAATTAGTGGCCTGGTGGTATTGGTGGGTGCTGTTGCTGATGCTGATCAATAGGGATGTCGCGGACTGTTCGCCGGCGAACTTGTTCGCGCGAACATCGACCGTTCGCGTCCGCCGAATGTTCGCGAACGTAACGCAACGTTCGCCAATTTGGGTTCGCCTTAGCTGGCGCTTTTTTTTGCCATTTCTCCCCCAGACCAGCAGATACATGGCAGCCAATCAGGAAGCTCTCCCTCCTGGACCACCCCCACACCCCCTGGACCACTCCCCTTCCATATATAAACTGAAGCCCTGCAGCGTTTTTTCATTCTGCCTGTGTGTGCTTGGAAGAGCTAGTGTAGGGAGAGAGCTGTTAGTGATTTGAGGGACAGTTGATAGTAAGTTTGCTGGCTAGTAATCTACTTGATACTGCTCTGTATTGTAGGGACAGAACTCTGCAGGGATTTGAGGGACATTTTAGGTTAGGTAGCTTTGCTGGCTAGTAATCTACCTTCTACTGCAGTGCTCTGTATGTAGCTGCTGTGGGCAGCTGTCTGTCCTGCTGCTGATCTCTCATCTGCATCTGTTCTTCAAACCACTGCCACTTAGCTGTGTGAGCTTTTTCACATTCTGTCTAAATATCAATAATAATACCGTCTCCAGAAACACCACCTGAGTGACGTAGTGTGATTTCTGCCCTTTACAGCACAAAACGCAGCGCTGTGTCAACAATGGATTTTTTAGAAACATATTTGCCCTTGATCCCCCTCTGGCATGCCACTGTCCAGGTCGTTGCACCCTTTAAACAACTTTAAAATCATTTTTCTGGCCAGAAATGTCTTTTCTAGCTTTTAAAATTCGCCTTCCCATTGAAGTCTATGGGGTTCGCAACGTTCGCGAACCGTTCGCATTTTTGTCCGGACGTTCGCGAACATGTTCGCGAACATTTTTTCCGACGTTCGCTACATCCCTACTGATCAACTGCAAGACTGGGGGGCACCCACCCACCAGCGGGCTGATGGTAGACTGGTGAGAAGGGAGCTTGAGGAAAGAAAGAGTGGGTGGCTGTGGGTGCGATCTCGGCAACCCTGAATAATTTTTTTTGGGGAGCGGCTCTGTTAATTTATGACACTATCTTGCCTGTCTATATATTTTAATCCCCTGTCTATATCTTCTAATCCCCTACAGCTGTGGCTTTGTGGGGTTCCAGTATGCACTTAAGAGGTTGTGCTCAGGGAAAAGAAGTGCATAATACAAAGTGGCTCATTTAGAACCCCTTTGTACTTATAAGGTACTTGCTTCCAGGGTCTGGCTCAAGAGTGCAGTGATTGCGGGCAGGCAGAAAATACAAGGGCAACTTTCCCTTCAACCACTGGTGTTCCCTACCTAAAATAAACGACATGCAAATTTGCCCTTTGCACCCTACCTTGTGTATGGTAAATGCCCCCTTAGATCTATACATAGATAGCCAACTGTAAACATATGTTGCTGGATCCAAAGTGCCAGCTATAGTATATAGAGGTTTCGGCAGGGGCATTTATTTACCTTTCTAGCACTATATACTTGCTGTGAAATTGTAAAACTCATAACACGTGAATGCTCTTGCACCTAATGCCATCTTCTGCCCTTAATATTGAAGTTAAAGATAATAGTACAGATACGGCATCCTTGCACTACATACTGGCCCAAATTGATGCAGTATATGCAGGCTGTGAGTATCTGCATCAGTATCTTTGTCTATGCATATTACATTAAATCACAGATTTGGGTAAAGGGGACCTGCCACTGGGATATTTGCAAAGTACCCACTCACAAATTAAATCAGTTACATAGTTAAATCAGGTTGAAAAAGACAAAAGTCCATCAAGTTCAACCCCTCCAAATGAAACCCAGCGTCCATACATACACATTCACATCGGCCCCTTCAAGCACTCGCATAAATTATATATACCAATATCTATACTAATTGTAGATTTTAGTGTCACAATAGCCTTGGATATTATACATGTCCAAGAAATCATCCAAGCCATTCTTAAAGGCAGAATCAGCCATCACAATATCCCCCGGCAGTGCATTCCACAACCTCACTGTCCTCACTGTGAAGAACCACCTTTGGTTCTTTTAGTTCTTTTCCTTTAGTCTAAAGAGATGACCTCTGGTGCGGTGGTCCTCTTTATGGCAAAAAGTTCTATTGAGGTACATTCTTCTTTCTGCTCTTTAATTAGAATGTTGTATAATAATATATCATGTTATATTGTATAAGTCTGGAATTTAATTAATCTGAACTGGATAAAACCTTGAATGGGGCCCTCCTGAATTGCTCTGATAATCCGCCGTGCCGAGAAGCCTAAAACATATCTAAAACCATGATAAATCTCAATTTATACCTACTCTGTAAAACACTGTAAATTAATTAGCACGGAATTGGAAGCGAGTTTTCATTAAAAAGGATATTCAGAGGCTTTTATAAAAGGCAATTATCAACCTCATTTATAATAAAGGTTGCTTTCAAAAAGGAGCCGGCTGCTAAATATCAACTGAGATGTCTTCTGCTTCATTCATTTTTTTCCTATCAATTTACATTTTTCCTGGAACTGGGGAAAATATGAGAATTTTATCCAGGAGCAGCTTTCACATAAAATGCATGTGAATTTTTCAAATAAAAACTATCACTTTTCAAATTGCGGGGATTCTGTGTTACTAGAATCCAGGAGCAAAAAAAATCAAACCTCTGATTGCTTGGTTTTAGGAGTTGTTGTTGTTTAAAGGAGAAATAAAACAGTAATGATCTATCCTTCAAAATTGTCTACAGGAGCTCTCCATCTTAGATCTTCATAGGCAATCTATAGATTGTCAGTGGCATTGTACATGCTCAGTGTGCTTTGGGCTGCTGTTGAGAAATTACGTTTAGGACAGTGCTGCTTGCATTTAGCAGATACAGTATGTGATCATGAGGGGTGGAATGGTAGGGATAGCACTGTCTAGAGCCAGACCCTGGACACAAATGCTTTAGTGCCCCTTAGTGAAGTGGTGTCCCTCTGCTGTTTAGTGAATTTTTAGAACAAGTTCCCCTTTAACCATCAATTTCAATGGTTTTTCCAATTAATGGGTAACAATAAGCAAACAAATACATATAATATTGTACCTAAGAAAGGCTTTGCAATGATTTGCTTTAGCATCTATTATTCAGGCTTTCTCGTTGCCCTCGTAAATGAGGTAAAAAAAATGATTATAATCTAAAGAACTCCTGGCCCACTTTGGCAGTTAGTGCTTTGTGATCCTATCAGCTGGAAAGCACTGTCCCTGTATATAAGTAGGCCAGGATCAATACTGCTAATGCTCATCTAGAGGAATATTGTAAGGATGCCTCTGTCCTGATGAGATTTTAGTGTTATAAATAAACTGTAAATGTGTTTATGGCTACAAATGGGATCTATAAAATAGTGTAATGCAGCCTCCCTATTCCTGTCGATTGTACAGGACATTTGACTTTCAAATAACCTTTGCTATTCACTAAAGTGTGTACTAAGTGGCTATAAAATCAAGCATTTGTAAAGCAACAACATATTCTGCAGCACTGATAAACAGCATGAAATTACAGTACAAATACTGACAGATACTTAGAGCTTACAATCTAAAGAGAAGGTGTATGAGAAACATGGTGAAGCAGAGCTCCGTGTCCGGATTTCACCCACACAGCCCAGTTTTCAGTCGCTTAAATGAATGGTGTGACGATTGGCCAATCTGCGATCGCCATGTCATAAGCCCACCCCCAATATCACAGACACACCTCGAACTGGCAACCGGCTGGACCCCTGAAGTTATAATCCGCTCCCATCATCACAAGGCCCACCCCTGAAGTCACTGGACTAGCCCCCCTGCAGGTCTTTCTGATGGCAGATGGTGGCAACTCTACCCGTGCTTTATTAGATTTGTATCAAGGTGGAAATTATGTGGGACCTCAGATTGCTGACAACAGTCACCAAGTTGCCAATGACTCGTTTTCTCATAGGCAAAGTGCTCTAAGCAATGAGCCATATTTTTCCAATAGCTTCTCTGCAGCTAAATGGTACCCACTGCCAATCAGCACAAAGTTCTGCACATGGCACTACGCACAGAGGGAGCGCACACTTGTGCCCTCTAGGAAGCATATGGACGGGTCATGTGCATATACTTATATGCATATACTTACATTCCCCTTAACTATGTATATTTTTGAGTGCACATGGCTGCAATGTGCTTTACTAATGCACTAAATAAGGCCTAATATGTAACAGGCACAGAGTATGCACAGTACATGGTTTCTCTGAGGCAAAGTGGTCAAGGCACATTCAGCTACAGAGCGTATCACATACCACCTTTGGGATGGACTTCACCTCTGTACTTACCTAGCTCACCTACCACTGTTTTCCTGTACTGGGGTCCCAGGCTCTCCAGCAGACATCCACCTTCCTTAACATATGGAAACCAAAGAGGAAGAACATGTGGTGCCTCCCCTTAATAAAATGAAACAATGACACCCCAAGCCTACCAGGAGAACAGTTTAAACTGGAAATAGTTCCTCATTTCAAATTAGGGTTGCCATCTGTCCAGTTTTCAGAAGAGTTGTCTGGCTGAAAACTGCCTGTTATGCCTCCAGCATTGTTTTATTGTTTGTATAGCACCACCTACTGGTTTAGTTGATGGTTTACATGCATTGTTGTGAACATTGACTTTCTTTGCTTTCTGTACCACTACTATGTGACCATGTGTAACACCAGGAAATGGTCAGTCTATCTGACATCTTTGCAGGGTTCACAAGATAGAGAACATCACCTGCAGTTATCCTACCCCATCCTTGTGGTAGCATCGTGGCAGGTATTATTAATTCCCAGCGCTTGTTCAAAACTACAGATTTTATAGCTTTGTACATCCAATGTGAGTTTAAAACATAATACATGCAGCCACCTCATGGCACCTCTACATAAGTTTGCCAAGGTAATTAGGCCTTACTTTTACACAGATGCCTCTCATCATTTATGCATTTAATACATGCTATTGTCCATGGTGCTTAATCCCCTAAACCAGGGGCTTTCTAACAAGTAGTGGATTTCACTACCTGTGCCATTTGCACTCTAACTACAGTATCGCCAGTAGGGTTGGACCAGGGCTATTATGGGTAAGTCATGGGGAGAAGCGAAAATTTGTATTTTCCATCGATTCATCTAAGTCCACTGGTCACAAATTTATATTTAGTCTATTTATAATAGCATTTCAAACTCTGGAACTTGCTACTAAGAATATTATGTGGCAAACAGAAAAAAAGAAGTTTTATCACAACTGCGAACAATCAACTGATTAAAACACCAAAGCGTTCGGCTTCATTTCCGTTACCAAAGGGGGGAGAAAAAGGTTATTTATAGCTCTTCCATCACTCTATATTGGGCCTAAGATCACTTTCATCAAAGGCTGTCAGAAGAAAAGTGCGTCTCCAACATCCTACAATAAAGAGCGTAGGGGAGACAAGGTGACAGTCTCACTTTATCAAAGAACTGCAACTGCCTCTGACAGCTGCAACCTGTCATATAAATAGTCCCGTTTAAAAAGACAACAATTTCATTCAATTAATTTTGTTATTTATTATATTGTTTTTCTCTAAGTAAATATGTGCAAACAACCCTTCTTTTCGCCGATCTTTAACTTTGAAATAAAATAAATGCATCCACTAAAGAGGAAACACAGTATATTTTTGATTTTCTGGCATTACAGTCACATTTAATTGGCAAAGAACCAACATTTTGATGTGTCACCCATAGACGGCAGCACACTATAAGATTGGTCTGGCCTTCTGCAAGGCTTAATTGTTACATCACATTCTTGTTTTATAGATCAATGGACTAGGGATGTGCGGGTTGACAAAAAATTAACCAGCACCTGACCCTAATTCGACTACTCCCAACCAAGCCCTGCCTAATATGGTAATCCACCTCTATTTAGAGACCTGTTGTTACAAAGTGGGGCAGGATGGAGCAAGATCCTGATGAAGGGTGGATTGTGCCTCGCCAAAACGTTGATGCACATGTGGCCGCCCACAATAAATGGGTTAAGCTGCCCAACTGAGCACAATTTTGCGTGCTACACCTATACACCTTTACTCTTTACCTTATAATCTTTTTCAACAGACTCTTTAAATGTACCAAACACTAATTGGATAGGATAATAGGATTTCTCCATTGTCCATTTGGAGAACTTTTTTATTGGGATCTAAGGCAGATACTTAATTTTCAGCAGATGAGCCATTACAGAAAATTACACTGAAATAATCAGGGACATGGCTACAGGGGTTCCAATTGGACTTAGACTTGGGAACTAATGGTTATTTCACAATGTAAGAAAAACACTGTATTGTGAAAGGGACTTGGAGCTTGGGTAGTGAATGGCATCACAAATGTCCTGCACTAAATCTGCACTGAGAGTCTGAGACCCATGAGCCCATTGCTACAACTCTTGAAAGGGGATCTAAATACTGCTGTACTGCACTGCTCAACTACATGTTACTCATTTGTTGCTGGACTACAAACATGAAAAGGGCTAATATGCTGTTTAGGGGTTTAATGGCTCCAAAGATGATTAAACAAACAAAGAAATCCAGATATAAACAGAGCAGGCATGATTCTGACTAGAAGACCTCAGCTAGGGCACTGGCTATGGAGAAATAGACAATAGGTTTAATAAGCAGTATAGTGTAAAGGATCTAGTTTAAGAGGTCCTGGACTCCCAACATGCTTTAACCACTGAAAATGCCTGGAGCTATAAACCAGTAGCATTCGGAAACCCATATTAACCCATTCTAACTACAACAGAAGGCATACTAAATGTCATGAGACCTGGAATCTGCCTTTCATTGTACTGTGTAGTCTGTGATTGGTTTGTTTATTTGTCAGACTTCCAAACAATGTCATTTGCAGCAGGTCATATCTGGGAATTCTGAGGTCAGGCTCATATATGCAGAATCTAGTGCAGGTTCCTCAACTTGTAGCTCAAACACCTATGTCCTCCAATGACCGATCTATCTATAACCTCTCCATCTACACATAAACCTCAATCCCTGCATGTGGCTATGTAAACTGAACCATTTATTCTACAATTATTTCTCTGCAGTGATGGGCCTAATGATCAGTGTCCATGGTACAATCCTAGGTCCTGTATAACTGGTTTGGTAGTTTCTGCCTGCTTCCTTTACTAAGCAGCAAGAAAACCCTGTCAAAATATGCTGGTAATTACAAGCCATTATGATCTAATTAGTACAAAGCAGAATGCCATTATTTAGGAAAGCTATTAAGGTGCCGTCAATAATGTTGCTAGGGCACTGCTGCTGGACAGAATATTTTATAATGGCTGTTATAATGACCAAAATACATGTTACTAAGGCTATTGTTATTAGATGTTTTAAGATACATCCCACAATGTAGGTCCATTTTTGTTTGCCCCAGTGGATAAAAATATGCATATACTAAAAAATACATTATTTTCTGCATCATTTTAATATTTAAGTGATAATTATGTTTGTTATGGCCTTTGCTACATCCATCCCCCTCCCATGCCTATCCAGCTATTGCCTTTATCTCAGGCTCACAGATATAGAGGAGTTTAAGCATCTTCTTCAGATCCGACGCACTGAGAGGAAGCGCATGCCACAAGTCGGATGCGCCGAATATAATGTAAGTAATAGAAATATGGCACCTACAAACTGCGTGCATCTGACACAACACAACTGTCGGATGCGAACGACGCATGTTGCGTCTTCATCCGACAGTCATGTTATGTCGGATGCATGCAGTTTGTTAATATTCTATAATTAGTTGAATACCATGCAATGCCTGCAACTTCTCTCACATATTCATAAACCCAACCCGTGCCATGTATAATGCCCAATAACCGAACAAATAAAACAAGTGCAGCTGATGGAGTGGCGGTCTCTCAGGTTACTGGCTGTACAGATTTGCAGCATCTGGTAATGCACTTGAATCATGCACGACTCATTACACCCAAAGGTTTTTAAACTGCACAGACGAGGGCACATTTTCAAATCCCACTGCTGATTCATTCTCATTCTCAGGGTTCGGCAGTCATGATCCCTGTAATGCTTAATAAGGAATGTACAAGTCTTCCCCACAGCAAAGAGCCATGCTGGAGAATGACATGATCAATGCTAGAAATGCTGCAGATCTTAAACCAACTTGCTCTTTGCAGGTTTAAGCAAAAGAGCCAGGGGCACAATTTAATTGTAGCTTGTGTCAAACAACTGCCATTCAGGGAATAGAAGGAGCTGTCAATATCCATTTATCCTTTTAGGAGTCCTCAAGCTGTAAAACCTTTGTTGGCCTGACTGTAAAACAGGAGATGTTCTTGTGCACAAATGTTTGAAAGATTCCTCTCCTCTTCAGAGAAAAGATCTACATAGAAATATTTTTTTCACTATTTTTTCTTTATTTTCATTATTTATTAACAGAGCCACAATGAGCAATGTGCAATTTCTACGCAGCTGATTTAAGGGGATTCTGTCATGATTTTTATGGTGTACTTTTTATTTGTTATATTACAAATAATTCACTGTACTGTATAAAATTTTATTCCTGAACCAACAAGTGTATGTTTTCTTAACTGTAATATTGGTGGGTAGGCATCCATCTCAAGTCATTGTGCCTGATCCTGTGCTTTCAGAAAGAGCCAACACTTCACAATGGACCTGTTTTCAGACAGGCTAATGTTTCTCCTACTCAATGTAACTGGAGGAGTCGCAGTGGGACTTGGATTTTTAATATTAAGTGCTATTCTGATATCTTGCAGGGAGCTTGTTATCTGTTTACCTTTCCATTGTTCTGCTAAGGGTGGTGGCAGATGGGGAGATCAGTCACCCAGTGACAAATCTTCTCTGCTGTGGACAACTAATCTCCCTGAAATGCCTTACTGCCGACAAGAAAGCGAATCACTGGTGGGATGGCATATGTATCACTTTGGAACTCCAAAGTCTCACAAGGAAACTTCAGGCGACTTCAGAAAACTCAGCGCTACGTATGCCATCCTGCCAGCGATTCGCATTCTTGCTAGTGGGAAGGCATTTAGGGAGATAAGTTACCCGCAGTATAGAATATTTGTCGCTGGGTGACTATTCTCCCTGTCTGCCACCACCCTTAAGGGCTGCTGTGGAAGGGAGGGGAGTGCTATCACTCCAACTTGTAGTACAGCAATAAAGAGTGACCGAAGTTTATCGGAGCATGAGTAACTTGGCTGAGGGCACCTGGGAAACTAACAACACGTCTAGCCCCATGTCAGAATAAGAAAATCATTCTAATCTTTTGAAAAACAGATTTTAGTGCAGAATTCAACACTATTAACTGATACTGATATTTTCCTGCAACATAATACCTTTATAATAATTTGGATAGTACTTACTGTACAGGGCCAAAGGTTCAGCATCCCTATGACCCATGGCCATCAAAGTTGTCTACAGGAGCTCCCCATCTTGCATCTTGACAGGCCATATTTTGTGTGTCAGGGGCGCTGCACATGCTCAGTGTGCTCTGGGCTGTTGTTAAGAAGCTAAAGCTAAAGAAGCTAAAGAAGGAGCAACTGTTAAAGGGGAACTATCGCAGAAATGAAAATGTAATATAAGCTTCAGCATAATGAAATAAGAAACTTTCTAAATACAACCAATTAAAAATTCTGTACCGTTTCTGAAATAATCAAGTTAATCTTCACTATCCCTCTCTCAGCATCTGTTTCGCTTGATTCTCTCTTCATGCAGGAGTTGGGTGTCAGATAATCATAGACAGTTATATCCAATATATCTTATAGGATATAACTGTCTATAAGATTTTGTATTAGAGCTTACTCTATTAAAATCACAAGAAATTCTATCTCTCTACAGAATTTGTGCAAAAGGCAGTTATTTTGTTAGATTTTTGTTTGTATTGGAATCAGTTATTTGAATGAGATCTAATACATCTGTTAGGAAAGGAAGCCCCCTATATGATATATTGTATCTAACTGGCAATGAATATCTTACACCCAACTGCTGCATGAAGACAGAATGAAGAGAAACAGATGGTGAGAGAGGAATAGTGAAGATAAACTTGATTATTTCAGAAACGGTGCAGAATTTTTAATTGATTGTATTTACAAAGTTTCTTATTTCAGTATGAAGCTTATATTAAATTTTAATTTTCACTTTAAGCTATAATGATGCATAATGCACTGATTTATAAGCTGCCATTTCAAACGAATCTGTATTAATTACTAATTAGCCTTGTAAGATTACATTTATATTATATTCTCTCTCTGCAGTATTCGCTGAAATTGGTGAAAGATTCCCTTACCTCGTCAGAAACGTACATACTTAGCAAGAGGTTGCCCAGAGAAATTTGAAGCTAAATGGGGGACCTGGCTGGACTTGCAAAATATTTGATGATACTTGAGTACTACCTAGTAACAAAATAATTGGAACCCTTGCCTCTTTCTAGTTGCTTTCTTCTCTTCCTTTTTTCTTCCTTCTCTTTCCCTTTTTCTTGTTATAGTAACTTTTTAATTTTATGTTTTGAGAATTGAAAAATAAAATCTTAAAAATTATATAAAGGTACACTTACTTTTTCACTTACAGCCCTTATAGTGGACTGTTATAAGCTCTTCCCCTATCATCAATGTTATCCTAACCAGTCCTAACTGTTTGGTTGCCTTACACAGTGGGTTTAATATATTTTATTATATAGGGAACAAGAAAAGGAGAAGGGTTACAAGTGTTAATGCCTGCTTTACTTTTGTTATCAATAAAGGACAAATTAAGAACATCTAATCTTCGCATACACTCCTGTTTTTTGTGCTTGAAATAATATTTTCACTTAAAATAAACCTTTCAGCAATCTCTATTATCACAGGTTTTCCATTTTCCACAAGATTTAAATACATGGATAGGGACAAGGAGAAAGGGCTAGGAAAACCAGACACACACATATATGTATATATAAATTTTGTAATAGACAGCACCTCTCTCCACAAAAGCTACTAAGTAGCTGCCCCTTTGCTCGGAATGGAATTCATATACAAAATAGAACAAAAAAACAGCACCAAGGGTCATAAAGTGAAAAAAGCTTGTATTGTTACATAGTATGTAAAACCAACTTTTTCAGCTTGATACTATGTAACAATATAAGCTTTTTTAATTTCAAGACCCTTGGTTTTTTTTTTGGTCTATTTTATATATATATATGTATATATATATATATATATATATATATATATATATATATATATATATATATATATATATATAAAATAGAACAAAAAAACCCGCCACTTCGCTTTTCCTGCAATGGTGGTGCTGGTCCTTCGTAGACCCCGGCAAGGTCCCTCAGTAATAGTAGTAAATTCAACGTTTCGGGGGTTGAACCTCCCCCTGATGAAGGGAGGTTGAACCCCCCGAAACTTTGATCTCTGTGGTGAAATATTAATAAAAAGAGGGGCCACGTCCTGGACTGCAGATTTATGGCGTGTGTGCGGACCCGTGAATTTACTCCAGTTCTGAGTGTTACATAATTCCAGTATATTAACAGTAATACTCCAGTCTGAGCAAAATTGTTTTTTCCGGACAACGGGAATTCTGCATAAAATATTACCCAGCTGAAATTGTATTTCTTAAGATGCTACCATCCGTGAGTTAAAAAAAAATCCAATTTAATCCACAGCAACCTACTGGAATCATTATCAAAAAATCGAATTACACTGGGTGTTAAAATACTTTGGCTTCAGAGAAAGTCTGGGGAATAGATGGCCATATGTTGAGATTGATTTTGAGCTGTGGCAGATTTTACTGAAAGGCTTTCCAGCAAATGCATCATGTTATATTCCCTCCCTGTACACAGGAGAACTCTCTTGGAATTCAGCCGCGATACTGAGGGGCAGGCGGGGGAATCAAAGTTAAAATTGAGATTTTTTTTTTAAAATGGAAAGTGAGATAAACTAGAAGTGTTTCAGCTGTGAAACTAGGAAAAAAAAGCCAGAACTGTGTGTTTTTAACTATGTAAAGGTGATACCAATAGTAATGAGCTAAGTGAGGTAAATAGAAAGGTGTTATTTGGATAAATACCACAGTGACTGCTGCAACATTTATATTTGTATATGTTTATATTTATATATGCATCTATTTACCTTTATATAAACTGTGAATTGTACATTTTTAATATGTCATTCTTCTTCCCATGAACAAAAAAAAAAACAGGGATATAGGTGTTCATTGGTGATGCAGGTGGCAGATCTGGCTCTCCCTAGGCCTATTCCCTCTACCTTCCCAACCCTTTTTGCAGAAGGCCATATCTCCACGCTGTTATTTATATCCTCACTCATGTCCCTTCTCTCTCCCAGAGATGGGATATATAAATCACAGCATGACGGGCCAGGTTTGGCTTGGGTGAAGGTGGGTTAGAGTTTTTCATGGGTTGAAAAAATTTTCAACCCATGGATTACTAGTGTGCACAGAGCAGACAGGTTTTTCACTTGAGGATAATCTTTGTATAAGCCATAATAGTGATATTTGGACGGTAATCCAGGGTTTTTACCCAGTGTTTTTCACCGAATTCTTGTATTCTGAGATACACCCACCCAATGAGTCAAGATAAAATGTAATCGCGCGCACAGTTTTCTTAGAATTAGGTGCAAGTTGCAGACAATAGTAACAGAGTTGGGATTGTGTTGCAACACCAGTAGTATGTGATGCTTTGGCTCAGGTCTGGACTGGGAGTCAAAATAGGCCCTGGCATGTCAATTACACAGAGGCCCAATCAGCCCCCCACCAGCCCACTTAATAGTGACTGTCTTTTGCAACTTACAGCAGCCCCTCTGGTATTTGCCAGAAGTCACAGATTGCCATTCCGGGCCTGCTTTGGCATTGCACCTACTGAGGGTACCCTGGAATTACCACTGCGTTCAGGGTGAGTGAAACTCCAGGTTTTTACAGCTTCAGTAGGGGCACATCAGAAGTATAGGAAGGGCAGTCACAATGGCACTTGGTGCAACTACAGTATACATAAGTGGAAGGAGTATGTATGGGTCGAAAATAATTTTAATAAGTGGTGTCAATATCCTCAAACTTTTACTGCAACCATACTTGCAGCATTCATAAATGGCCCCTATAGAATTGTTGCTTTACTATAGATCCCAACATTCCACCCCCAACAGAATATTGTCCTACCGTGGGTAATTTAGCCCAGCAACATTTGTTTGGGCAACATAATATACAAAAATGTTTCCAGCTAATGTCTCCCCAACACAGAGTATACACACCATGCTGCGGTTAGCTCCAGAACAGAACACGACTGAGTATCTATTTCAGGCTGCTGTAAAGGAACATTGTACAGCGAGTCCTGCTCACTTACACGTCTATTTGGAATGAATATTAATGCCACCTTAGGTGACACTGATTTGATACAACAAGAAAAGAAAATTGCATGCCCTGGAACCAATGTGTGAAGAGAAGACTTGCTATTTGTTACTATGAGGCACTTGGTTCTCTTTTACAATTCCTTCCAGTGTCTTGATTCTCGTGCGTAACTGACGGTCGGATGGATGCAAGTGTCCAATTAAACAAGACAAGGAAATTTGTACTTGAAGAGGAACTAAAGTTTCAATATGACATCTCTATATGTTATTTATGAAACAGCCATCTTGGCAGGCCCGGATTTCATCTTCGGGCGCCCCAAGGCTGCAAGGGTCTAAATGACTGCCCGCCCTTGCTAGAGCCCCCCTCAAGTGCACGGGCACATGCACTGGAGCACTGGGGATTACACGTGACCCCAGTGCTCCTTAAAATGCAGCTGGCCTAGTCACAAATCCAGGCCTGCATCTTGGAAAGATACTTGTATGTTTCCTCAAATGTTTACATTTTTGAGGAAAACACAATTTTTGGAGCTGAAACTTTTTTATTTTTTGGGCCTTTTCAGTGTCAGGTGCCTTATATACAGGCATACAGTGTTCAAAATTCTGCCCCAAGTAGAATAGTCCTGTATTATAGGTGCTCATACTAGCTACATGGATAAATAAAAGTCAGACTGTTTTGGCAGCTTCTTAGCCGTTATCAGAGAGGGCATGCCTGATTGATATCTGTCTTCAGGGCCAATTGTCCAGTTTATGCATTATTCAGCATATTATTATTATTTATTATTATTATTATTATTAACATGTATTTATATAGCGCCAACATATTGCGTAGCACTGTAAAGTAACTGTGATTATACAACTACATCACATGAATTACATACATAGAATATATGGAGTAACAAACATCACAATCAATACAGGTACAAAGAGGTGAGGAAGGCCCTATGCATAGGCATATAGTCTAAAGGGAAGGGAGTAATACACAAGGTGTGGGAGTGGGCAAGATCGAAGTAAGTGGGTGAGAAATGTGGTGTTGTATGTGGTGTTGCGTTTGGTAGTTAAGCAGAGTGAGGGTAGGCTTCTCGAAAGAAGTGCGTTTTCAGAGATTTTTTGAAAGCAGAAAGGTTGGGAGAAAGTCGGACAGATCGTGGGAGAGCGTTCCAGAGGAGGGGTGCAGCCCTTCAAAAGTCTTGAATGCGAGCATGTGAGGAGGTAATGAGAGAAGAGTTGAGTAGCAGGTCAGTAGAGGAGCGAAGTAAGCGAGTGGGTGAGTATATAGAGATGAGTTCAGAGATGTAGGGTGGAGCAGAGTTGTGAAGTGCTTTGAAAGTCAGTGTCATTAATTTGAATTTGATTCTGAAAGGTAACGGAAGCCAGTGCAGGGATTGACAGAATGGCGAGGCAGAGGATGAGCGGTTGCTGAGGTGTATGAGCCTTGCAGCAGTGTTCATTATGGACTGGAGAGGTGACAGTCTCTGGAGGGGGAGGCCAATTAAAAGAGAGTTACAGTAGTCTAGACGCGATATGATGAGAGAGTGAATAAGAATTTTGGCAGCGTCTTGGGTGATAAATGATCGTATTTTGGATATGTTCCTTAGGTGGAAGTGACATGATTTAATAAGTGACTGGATATGAGGAGTGAATGACAGGGCAGAATCTAGGATAACCCCAAGGCACCGGGCCTGGGGAGAGGGGGTGATAGTGGAATTGTTAACTATGATGGATACTTCGGGGATGCTACTGGTGTTTCTTGGAGGAAAGAGAACCATTTCAGTTTTAGAGAGGTTTAATTTAAGGTAGCGTTGCGACATCCAGGTAGAGATAGCGGACAGGCAGGAGGAGACGCGAGTTAGGAGTTCTGGGTTGAGATCAGGAGATGAGAGATAGATTTGAGTATCGTCAGCATAGAGGTGGTAGTGGAAACCATACGAATTTATTAATTTGCCAAGGGAGGAAGTATAGAGGGAGAATAGTAATGGTCCCAGGACAGAGCCTTGAGGAACTCCAACAGAAAGAGGTAGGGGAGAAGATGATACTCCATTGTAGGAGACACTGAAGGAACGATTGGTGATGTAAGAAGAGAACCAGGACAGGGCTGTGTCACGAAGGCCAAGCGACAGAAACCTGGGAATTGAAGTTCAGCAACATAACAAACCAATTTGGAAAACAATGGGATGCAAATAGGAGAGGTTTAGAGAGGGGAAATTGAGAACATCTAATCTTAGCATACATTCCTGTTTTTTGTGCTTGAAATATTTTTTTTCACATAAAATAGACCTTTCTGCAGTCTCTATTATCACAGGTTTTCCATTTTTCACAAGATTTATTTAGACCTTTCCTATTGCAAATAGCACACGGTTGATGTTTTCATTTTCAGGCTTTTAGTCAGGCACAGTTCTGTAATGTAGAAATGCATGATTTAAAGTATGTATGATATATCTCCCAATGCCACCAAGAAAGCTATTAAACTCATTCTGTTGGGTGACAGGCGTAACATTTTTGTCTGTCTTACTGTAGTTTGAT
The DNA here is from genome assembly GCF_017654675.1 of Xenopus laevis. Classification (NCBI taxonomy): domain Eukaryota; kingdom Metazoa; phylum Chordata; class Amphibia; order Anura; family Pipidae; genus Xenopus; species Xenopus laevis. Next base: position 68,956,525 of record NC_054387.1, read on the forward strand.
GGGGTCTGTGGAAAAATAAACTTTGTAGGGCCTAATTATCTATACAAACTAGACCTGAACAGCCTGTGGCCCTTGTTAAAATACAATGCCCACAAATAGCCAAAGATTTAAATTTGGATATATATTGTTACTGTCGCCATCTTTGTTTGCTGGTGTTGTCTTTTCCTACTTTTACCATCTTACCCTTCTGCTGCGATCACTACAGTGCAGTTTCTATCTTGTTTTCTTCTTCAACTGATTCCATCTTACATGCTGCTATACTGTATTTCTATATTGTCACCATCTTGCATTACCTCTACCATCTTTATCTTCTGCCACCATCTTGCCCTGCTGTCTCCATCTTGCCCTACTGCCACCATCTTTTCTGCCAGTCTCTATGTTGCCTTTCTTTCTTTCTTCTCATCATCATTTTGCACTCCTGTCTGCAAACTGCCCTACTTTTGCCATAACAGTAATAATAGTTCTATAACCTGTTATCCAATATTTTATGGCTCAATTAATTTCTAAAGCCCTTTGTTCTACACGCTGCCTCTATTGGACACAATGCTTGCTTTTTGGTTTAAGGAAGCAATAAGAGATTTCATATTATTAAATAGTTTTGCAAAGATTCCCACAAATCATTGCAGTTTGCAATAGTGAGGTTTTTCTGGTTTCAAGAGGGCGTAAAGCTCCCATAACGATAATCAATAATAATCAATATCAAATAACAAGCATATTGAATTGTTTTTGTATATCTAATAAAAGAAGGTTACGTTGTGCGATTAAACACTGAACATTAAATATTAAATCACTGTATTGGTTGTGAGATCACTGAAATCTTTGCAGTTGGACATCCAAGAGCACAAAATTTCAGGGATAGAGATTCAAATCCTGGGATTATTTCTGAAAATTAGGATACTTCACAACTATCAGAGCCTATTTTAATGGTATCTGCGATGTACAGCTTTGTGGTTGAGTGGTTGGACAGATCACTCAAAGAGGACCTTTATTTTAAGAGTAATTTTTGTCCTTTAAGAAGTGATTTGATCTCCTTCCTGCAGTACAGCATTTGGCTTCTGTTTTCTCACTTGAAATCTTTCAGAGGAGCACGAAACAAACAACCCCAGAGGGACATGAGACAGCAATCTGAAAAATAAATAATTGCAGCAAATCCCACAGTGCACATTACCAAGGCATTTTTTTCAGTGCTGAAGGATCTTTTACAGCTGCTAGATTGTAACACAGGACTGTCTTGGGCATTGCAGGGATACCAACATCTTATTGCTTTCGATTTTGTTGTGTAATTGATTGCTGTGCCTCTGTTGGCAAGTCCGTGCCCTTGAATTGAGCATGCAGATTTGTCTGCAGTAGACACATCTATATATATATATATATATTTATATATATATATATATACAGATCTTAAATACTCAGCCTAGCTTGGTATAATTCAGCTTCCACTAGCTATTCCTGCATCATATAATGCTATAATTGTTTTATCGTTATTGGGAAATTGCTTAAGTGCTATCTATCCCTGAAAGAGGGGATTTTATGAAGCAGGGATGCCAAATGCCCTCTCCCTGAATCCAGCCCTAAGAAGTTTCCCTCACACTTCCCAATTCCCAGTTTGTGCTCTGAAACATTAAAAAGACTCTGGCTTAAGGGTTCACTCTCCATACTTCTGGATTAGTATGCAGAGCACATAGGCTGGGGCTCAAGACATAAGGCTGAATGTCATTGCTAAAAAAAAAGCTCTGTGAAACAAAAGGGAACATGGAAATATGTATAATGTCATTGTTCTGCAGGCAGCACAGCTCTGTCTTTAGACAAATGCTTTTCTACAGTGAACAGTTTACAAATAAGAATGCATTTTCTTGTTTGCCTCTGGTTTAGTCATTTTACTTTGCTCAATGCCATCGGATTTGTATGTAATTCCTTGCTAATCTTCAGCGCTGGAGCCAAATACAGTAGGGGAGACTTACAAAAGACCTGCGCGTAGTGGAGCCATACAGAGCAGAAATAATAGTTCTGTGGAACTGTGTAGGGCAAGATGAAGACCATAGGACAGAATTACAACAGTAGCACAAGATGGAGACAAGAAGACAAAATGACAATAGTAGGACATAATGATAACAGAAGGGCATGATGGAGATAGCAGGACAAGATGTAATTAGTCAGTTTATCACTAACTTCTGGTCCTACTACAGGTTGGGCAGCTCTGATAAGAAGTTATAGTAGTTAGGAAGAGTGGGACATGGTAGACAGTAGGACAATATCACAACAGTAAGACAAGGTGGAGACAGGATCACAACTGTTTTGGTAAGATGGGGCAAGATGTTGCCTTATCAGAGTCGCCCAATGTGCTGTCTTTATTTGTTGTTTAAGTGCAATACTTATACAGTTAATTTATGTGGGTATCATTTACTGTGTACACAGATCACACAGTTGTACCAATATCTTTTGGTAATATGGCAGCTTCTACTATGTGGTAAAAATGCAAATACCTAGAGAAGGAATGTTTTATACACACAGTCAGCTTTGAACTCATAGCTTGTTCTCCATAATCCCCACTTACAGAAATGAAACTCTTTTTTACATCTATCATAATATTGCCTTTGACAGCTACTTATAACTTTGCCATAAAGTATTTGCACAATGCTTTTATATTAGCTTTCTTACCCCCATGTTCCTGTATGAGGGGGCTGCCACATTTGTGCAGCAGGGGTCTGTTAGTAATAGAAACTCCAAGTTGGCAAAACAGTCAGGTTTAGGAACTTCAACTAACAATTATTTACAAAAATAGAGCTCTCAGCAAAAAACGATCAACATGACCTATAGGTAACTTTTAATGTACATTCATATTTTAAAAAGTAGTTTTTTAGTGTTAGTATCACTTTAATTATGGCTGTTCAACAACAGAAGTGTCTGGCAGTAGGGATGGGCAAAAATTTGCCGCGGGCAAAATATTGCCGACGGCCATTAAAGTCTATGGGCGTCAAAAATTTTTTTTTTTGACGTGCGTCTTTTTTTTTGGCGCACAACACTATACAAGTCTTTGGGCATAATTCACCCATCCCTATCCGGCAGCCCCCCACCATTACTTGTCGTTCATTGAAAGGAGGGCTGGATATTACTTGTACAGAGACTATACTACTTTGCTTCCCACAGTAAAAGAGTCAAATTGAAGTATTTCAAGGAGTACTAGGGGACATAGTAGGAACGTTTTGAGGAGTGTTTAGATCCATCTCAATCCTTAATCCTTACGGTCCCTATAAAGTTTTAATTTTACCTTTTGTTTTGCTTGATCATTAGAAAATAGTACAATACATTCTGTATAATATCTCATTGTATTAATCTTCTTATTCTGGATACTATTTGTTATCATATTGATTTTTATGGTTTATTGTGAAAACCAAATAAAATATTTCAAGATAAAAAAATAGTACAATAAGATTTTAATGTTCCTATGAATGGTTATAGCACAGAGCTTATGTATCAGATGAACACATCATCAGAATATGTTGTTCTGCACAATCACTTCTGTGCCAGTGTTTGTGTCATAAGATATTCAGTCCCTGTTATCTAAATCCATCAATGTGAATCCTTGATATAATTATGTGTATACAAAACACAGCACAAACTATCTATGCTGAATTGTTCCCTGCAGCTTATAATGGAATAATTTAATTTTCTGCCAGCCTAACGTTGTTCTTAGTCAATCCTATGCAAAAACAAGTCATACCTCCATTGTAAATAAACAAATTGCCCTCAGAATCTATTACCAGAGATTTTCTTTGCCGTTCAGGTTAATTGCAATGTGTCAATGGCAGAAATGTAATATATCCACTCTTCAGTATGAGTAAAAAGCTTTCAAAAACAAACTAGATAAGGTAGTTGGGTGTTCAGACTTGGGGTAGCGTTGTGCAGTTTGTTTTAAAAAGTTAATCCAAAGAAAACCCCAAATATGCCAGACAGAAAAAGCAGTGCTTCACTGCATTTCTGTCAGGGGCCTATAGGCTCCAAGCAGAGAAGTCTGGACCAAGGAGGAAGCTTTAGAGCAAAGTCCAAGCTCACGGTAACCAGTAGGGATCAGGAGTAGTTGAAGTCAGAATCCAGGCAGTAGTTCAATAGGCAGGCAGAATAGGAGCAAAATCAAGGTTCAGGCAAGGTCAAAGTCCAGGAATCAAGTTAGGAAGAATTTAGGAACACCCAGGGTTGCAGAAAACAAATCCTATTGTCGGGCATTCAACCTACAACCTCAACGTCTATTTATGATGTTATGCACATGACAGGGCGCAACAACGTCATCACGTGGTGCCGGCCATCACCATCTTTAATACTAATTGGAGCTCTCCACAACAGTACCCTCTTCCCCTGGGGGGGCTGCTGGACCACTATGTCCTGGCGTCTGTGGAAACTGCCTGAAGAAGTCTTGCACCAAATGAGGGGCATGGACATCTGACTGTTTCACACATGAGCACTCTTCAGGACTGAAGCCTTTCCACTGGATGAGGAACTGTAGAGAATTCCTGGAGAATCTGGAATGCAAGATCTTTTCTACTTCATATTCTTGTCCACAGTGACAGAGAGAAGATTGTTCAGAAGATAAGCGGTTGGCTATAGCCTGTTTCATTAGAGATACATGGAACACATTAGGGATTCGCATCTCACAGGGTAGCTGAAGTCTGACAGCCACATGATTAACAATCTCCACAATGGGCAATGGACCAACAAATTTTGGACCCAACTTGGGTGAAGGAACTTTTCTCATTGAAATAATTGTTGTGGGATAGGGAACTCTTTTCCAAATTGGCTTTGGTAGCTGACCAAATGGAGGACATGTAGGCTACATAATCATCAGCTGCTGTAACATCAGACAAGAGGAAGTCTAGAGGGAAGGCTTGTGGATGTTGCCCATACACGGTCAAGAAGGGTGATCTACCAGTGGAGGCATGACAAGCGTTGTTATGAGAGAATTCCGCCCAGGGAAGTAGATCGGCCCAATTGTCCTGACAGAGGGATACATGACTTCTCAGGAACTGTTCCAGCGCTTGTTTTACTCTCTCCACTGCCCTGTTGGATTGAGGGTGATAGGCAGAATAAAATTGGAGAGGCATACCCAGATTTTTACACGAAAAGCACCAAAACTTGGACACAAAATGGGAACCTCTGTCTAATTCAATCTTCGCCAGAAAACCATGAAGTCGGAAGATGTATTGAATGAACAACTGAGAGAGTTCAATGGCAGAGGGAAGTTTTTGAAGAGGGATAAAGTGTGCGATCTTACTGAAGCAGTCAATAACTAACTATATTACAATTTCCCCTTGAAAGGAGCAGTTTGACAATAAAGTCCATAGCTAAATGAGTCCAAGGACAGGAAGTAATGAGTAAAGGTTGCAAGGGCGAGAATGACTAGACTTAGAAGAGGCACAAATGGCACAGGCCACCACAAAGTCTTTCACATCCTTCCAAAGAGTTGGCCACCAAAGGAGTCGACTAACAAGCTCAAAGGTATTTTGGGTACCCGGATGTCCAGCTTGCTTGGAACAGTGGCTTTGCTGAAGGATGGGAATGTGGAACTCGGGTGGCACGTATACCATACCTATGGAGGTATCAGCAGGAGCAGAGGACTGGACAGATAGGATCTGGCTAGCCAGTTGAGGGAGCAAAAACCTCGGTGGGGCCCATGGCCCAATAAAAATGGCAGGGGCCTATCGGCTCCAAGCAGAGAAGTATGGACCAAGGAGGAAGCTTTAGGGCAGAGTCCAAGTTTGCGGTAACCAATAGGGATCAGGAGTAGTCATAGTCATAATCCAGGCAGTAGTTCAATAGGCAGAATAGGATCAAAATCAAGGTCCAGGCAAGGTCAAAGTCCAGGAATCAAGTTAGGAAGAATTTAGGAACATCCAGGAATGCAAATTTTCGCTCTGTTTGCGCCGCAATGAGCAACTCTTTGGATACATACATGAATAACATTTCTGCACAAATCAGTGATGGGTATGTGTTCTCAATTTGGACATCCTGTTTCGTTAGTCAGAAGGGTGATCTGTATCATGTACTGTATGCTGGTCTGAACCTTGATCCAAATGAAGGTATAAGTAATCCTTATTTGAAGCAAACCCAGCCTATTGGGATTATTTAATGTTTATGTGATTTTCTAATAGACTTAAGGTATGACAACCCAAATTACAGAAAGATCTGTTATCTGGAAAACCCCAGGTACCCAAGCATTTTGGATAACAGGTCCCATACCTGTAAATGCATTTGCTGGATTATAAAACTAATATGATTGCTTTGTCTGAATAGGTAAAATCCAGGGGGTAATACATTTAGGCTCACAAAAATGCCATTATACTGTAAGTGTTAATTTTTTAGCTTTATTTAATTAAAACGGGGGATGGTGGGGGACAGCCTGGCTTATTCTTAAAACCATTACAGGTCAAGGATATTGGGAATTGGAATTCTCTGCAGAGGAAGAGCTGTGGGCTTGACATTCCTATTTTAAATAATCAGACTCAGTAGGTAACATGTTAAGAAGTGGTACCTTGTGGGAGTTAAGATCACTTGCTTGATGAATGTGCCTTCATCTTCTGCAATTATAGAACAGTACAGCCAAATTGGGTGCTATTTTATTAAAGAGAATAGAAAAACTGGTGCTGGTGGGAGATTTGATGAATTTATACAGAGGTAATGTATTATTTTAGGCAGCTATAGCTTTTCACATTTGATATTTGTCTAAAAAAGTGCATGTAATGTAAATCCCACAGAGCCACGGCCAATAAATTGTATAGCTGCACAGCACCAATCCTGTACTTAATTACACACCGTGTAACAAGGAGGATTTATTGCGCTAAGTGTTCCCAGTTTCTTGCACTGCACTTTCCCCGAGTTGTCATACAATGAAATAGAACTTGGAGTGAATGTGGATTCTCACTGTGTGACATAGAGACACACAATGTAATTCATTTTGACAGATTCTGCTGCAATTGAATAAAGGCAGAACAATAAGAGTACAGTTATCTATACGGTTAAATAAAGTAACAATTGCACTTATTATATATAGTACATGGTATTCTGGCTGAGACTCGTGTGCACCGTAAAGGGGCAGTATACCTGATTTTTCAACACAGAGTAAAGGGAGGGGATTGTATATTGGTATTATCTAACTTGTAAGGACCAAACATTTTCCTGTTTGTGATTAAAATAATATACAAAATAATAGGCAAATATTTTTTGTGATTAGAACAGTATGCGAATAGGATGTTCAGCACAAGCTCATTGAACTCATGTTGAACAAGGGTGTATACTGCCCCTTTAATCATACTGAAAGAGCCCCTGAAACATGGGGGTATGATAATTAAATTAGGAGGGGGGGTTTAGCCACATTTTGCTTTCTCTGAAACCAGAGCCGGATTTGTATTTCAGAGTGCCCCTACGCCAGCCCCTGTCTGTCCGCTCCCCCACCCCCTCCTAATGCGCAACACTTTTGCTGTGACAGTACGGAGGACTTTGTGTACGGGAGATGTAATTTACTGTGAAAAATTTGCAACATGTAGAAATTAGCCAGTAGATGCGGGTGAGTGGTATCCTGCCACTGAAACTGGGCCTTCCCACAAACCCAGGCCTGTCTGCAACACAATTTAAATACATGTAAGTTCCTTTCATTTCTTAGTGACATTGCTAGAATATTATGTTTCATTGTTAATGGCTTATTTCAGTCATTAGACACCAGGGGGGGAATGGAAATTTTCCTACAAAACCATCAATTTCCCATGCCCATATTTGATGATTTGTGCATATTCATTTTTTTTTTCAGTAGCTTTGGATTGGTGTTCATAGGTTTTCCTATAAATAAATATTAAATACATGCAATGGAAAAATGTGAAAATGTAAGACTACAGAGAAATACATTTCAAATATGAAGCTTTATATTTATCCGGCTTAGTGGGTGAACATCCACCATATATATATATGTGTATATATATATATATATATATATATATATATATATATATATATATATATATATATATATATATATATATATATATATATATATATATATATATATATATATATATATATATATATATATAATATCAAAACAGGGGGGTTGTGGGAGCACTCTAAAGGGTTTAAAGTATGTATATAAGTATAATAAATGCTATTGCATATGTACCCAAAACAGGGGTTATTTTGTTACAAAGTTATGATCATAAAATTGATAAGCCACCATACCACGTCAAGGTAAACCCCGAATGGCGGTCCCTAACTTGTTTTATATTTTATGTGCATTTTAGCATTACCTGTAATCAATGTCCATTGAACGCTGTTTTTTCACTGAGGGCTAAATCCTCCCCAGCCAGCAATCAGGCTTTTAAAGGAGAGATATTCCCAAAACAAACGCCCAATTTTAAAAGCATAGGATCACCACTAGTTTAAAGGGGGGGTATGGGGTGCTACAACCACTGAAGCTATACCACAGCTCCTGGCTAAATATACAATATCAAAACAGGGGGGTTGTGGGAGCACTCTAAAGGCTTTAAAGTATATATATAAGTATAATAAATGCTATTGCATATGGTATGTACCCAAAACGGGTTATTTTGTTACAAAGTTATGATCATAAAATTGATAAGCCACCATAGCATTTATTATACTTATATATATATACTTTAAAGCCTTTAGAGTGCTCCCACAACCCCCCTGTTTTGATATTGTATATTTAGCCAGGAGCTGTGGCATAGCTTCAGTGGTTGTAGCACCCCATACCCCCCCTTTAGACTAGTGGTGATCCTATGCTTTTAAAATTGGGCGTTTGTTTTGGGAATATCTCTCCTTTAAAAGCCTGATTGCTGGCTGGGGAGGATTTAGCCCTCAGTGAAAAAACAGCGTTCAATGGACATTGATTACAGGTAATGCTAAAATGCACATAAAATATAAAACAAGTTAGGGACCGCCATTCGGGGTTTACCTTGACGTGGTATGGTGGCTTATCAATTTTATGATCATAACTTTGTAACAAAATAACCCCTGTTTTGGGTACATATGCAATAGCATTTATTATACTTATATATATACTTTAAAGCCTTTAGAGTGCTCCCACAACCCCCCTGTTTTGATATTGTATATATATATATATATATATATATATATATATATATATATATATATATATATATATATATATATATATGTATGTGACAATGAAAACTATTTTTCTGATGAGTATTCAGTTCTTTTAATTGTGTCAGTCAGCTGAACTCAGGGCAGAGATGTGGCTTCTAGGGAGAACATCACAATGAATTCATTTCAAAGAAGAACAATTTGTCTCTATAGGAAATTGGGCTGACCCTAGGTCGTTTCACAGCATGTCTGTCTTCATTATATGTTCGTAATCTATTGTATTACACTAAGGGAACATTTTATAGTTCAGTGTGATTAAGAGTGAATGTGAAAGCAAGCTGAATGAGCAGACTTGCTTTATATATATATATATATATATATATATATATATATATATATATATATGTGACTGTATAGGAGTATGTACTAAATTTCATGATATATTCTTTCGGTTAGTGTCAAAATTCAGATTTTCCTGCATTCTTATATCTATGGGCGCTTTACTTCTTCATCTGACATCATAGAGAGCCATGGATATCACGAGCTAGAAGTCAGTCATGCTAATAATAATGCTCATTATTAAAGCCTCCATATTTTGTTTTGGATTCCCCCTCCTTTTTAAGTAGAACTGTGTACTACTAGTGTCCAGGGTAAGGTGTATAATAAGTTACTTTGTTACATTATTCATTAGTAATATACTCTTTTAAAAGAAGAAGAGTTGACTTTCAGTAGAAGTGCTTCTTAAAGAGTGTATCACTTGAACCCAACATAGTGAATACTTTTCACTCCAGTATAAGAATTCAAAGTATTGTCACTTCAACGGATACTGTGGTCTTTGATGTTCTTCTTTTTCAGGTGGTGTAAAAAATAATGGCTGGAGTAGTGGCCACTAACAATGACCTCTGCCATATAACCCAAGAGCTTTTGTGTGACTTGTGACATATCTATAGTGAATTTCTGCAACATATGTCTAGCTACTTTATAATGGAGCTCCTTGTTTTGGAAGATGCCACAAACCAAAGGATTAAGTGGTCTAAATTTACTCTATGGCTCCAAAGATATCTTTGTATAATCCATTTAACAACATCACTGTGGTATGCCAGATTATCATCTCATTACAAACAAATAATTAGACAAGACTGTCATAAATGTCATTAGGGTTGCAGATAATAATCAGCAGTCTGCAATTATTATGAATCATTTTCCTATTAAATACAGTATGAAGCACAACACAGATTCTCCTTCTATGTTGAATAAATATTTTCTTTTTCAGCAGATTTCTTTTGTTTTGCCAGTTTTTGTAGTATTTGGCCATAAATATCAAACAAAGGCAGTTTTTTTGTACCTATACTCATAGACCAAAGATGAGATAAATGAATAGATAGTTGGCATGATGTTATTATAATTCAAATTAGAATGAACTAAAGGTTAATGCAGTTTTATAAAAATGTGTGCCTAGTCTTATCCATCTAATCAGATAGTATGCTAATTTTGAAAGAAAAAACCTGCCTGCCTATTTGCTACATATGCTCCTTTATAATACATGTCACCTCTCCTGCTGGAGTAATGCCTTGGGAAGAACACAAAACATATTACCAACCTCAACATATTTATATACACAGTTACATCTTATAGCAGGTTCAGGAACTTAGGGTGTAGTACAGGTATGGGATCTGTTATCCTGAAACCCATTATCCAGAAAGCTCTGGATTACGGAAAAGCCGTCTCTCATAGACTCCATTTTATCTGAATAATCAACAGTTTTAAAAACGATTCTCTTTTTCTCTGTAATAATAAAACAGTACCTTGTACTAGTTGATCCCAACGTATTCCTTATTGGAGGCAAAACCAACCTATTGGGTTTATTTAAAGTTTACATGATTTTCTGGTAGACTTAAGGTATGAAGATCCAAATTATGGAGAGATCAGTTATCCGGAAAACCCCAGGTCCCGAGCATTCTGGATAAGAGGTCCCATACCTGTATATTGAATATACCTTTATCTTTCATCAATTACAAAACCAATGTTCCAGTATCTCACTAGAAACATGTACCTTATAATAGTATTTGGAGATTTCAAGCTCTTCTAAAGGCAACGGTTCCTATTCCTTAGCAAACATTAGCAGTTTATAATTCTTGGTATTAATAAATTAATAATAAACCAGGTCTAGTAACCCACAGCAAAGAATTTGCTTTCAGACAGGTGATAGGTAAATTTTATTTGCTTATTGGTTGCAGTTGATTATACGTGTGCAAACTTAGTAACTTTTATAACATTACCCCTTTATTTGCCCAGTAGAAGGTCACCAGGGCTATATATATCTAGCCATATACTAATTGCTGCCTCTGCATCACAATAAAGGACGGCAGTGGCTAAATTGCTTGTGTAACAAAGGCAAACAATGCTTTCCATCTTGGCTATTCATTCTTTTTTTTCCCTTTTTTTCTGACTCGAATTCTAATCGCAGAGCAACGAAATTAACATATTTTGAAAGCTCTGAGTAATGCTTCCAATTAAAAGTTAACATAATACTTCAGAGAGCAATACAGTAGCCTGAGCTGTTTCTTCATTATTTTATAGGAATTAATTGAAACCCAATGCTATTAATCTTCTCGGGACTGTGATATGCTGACAATTTTCTAAGGTTCTTGTTTTTCATTTTTAATTAAAGCTTCATTTATAGAATGATTTAATTTAATTTTTGAAGTGTCATTACGCTGTATGTTTCCAACTGCTTGAAAGAACAAGCTGCCGAGGGAAAGGCAATGTTTCCAATGTTTTGGAAAAGCCTTGTTTAACAGGAATTAAATGTGGTTTAATCACTATAATAAGAACTTGATAAGAGTCTAACCTGCTTGAGGATGAATCATATAGAATATTTATTCATTTGGATACACAGTTGTGCTTACCACATGGACTGGTGAGATGGACAGATACTAACATTTTACTATTTTCTTATATACCCTTTCACTCATATCCCAGCCCTGTCCTACCTTCAGTTCCGAGTTTCCAACAATTCAAAATGCTTAACTGTGTATTCTATAGTCTTATCCAATAGTCAGGGTGCATAGGGGGATGGGATTGCGCTGACAGTTGTATTGCAGGGAGTTAGAATCTGAAGGTAACCCTGGGCTGGCGGTACATTGTACGTTAAACACTGCAAAATATATTTAATTTAATGCACACCAAAATAGAATAAATGCAATATATTCTTATATATATATATATATATATATATGTTTGAGAAATCAGCTTTAATGTATGTAACTGACATCAGAATAATAAACAACAAAGTAAAGGGTTACAACCCCAACTAAAATCCTTAGCATGCCAGCCTATTAATCAAAGAATAGAATATAAAATCTTTCTTCTAACATTCAAAGCCCTTCACTCCTTTGCTCCTCATTACATTTCTTCTCTTGTGTCACTATACGTTCCTGATCGTCTTCCCCGCTCTTCTCAGAGTCACCTTCTCTTCACACCACCTACATCCACTGCCTCCTCTCGTCTCAAACTCTTCTATCTTGCTGCTCCTTACCTCTGAAATTCCATCCCTTGAATTCCTCTGTAAGGAATCCTCTCTTAGGGGGCAAATTCACTAAATCGCGAAGCGGCTAACGCTAGCGCAAATTCGCCAGCATGACATAATTTTGTTACTTCGCCGATTTACTGATGGGCACTGGCGTAAATTCGCTAGCAAAATGTACCTACTTTAGTGAAGGGACGTAACTACGCTAATTCACGCGCATTTTACTGAACGTTACCTCTTGCTCCAGACTTGCTTTCGCCACCTCAGACCAGGCGAAGTGCAATAGAGTAGATAGGGATTGCACCAAAAAAAGTTGAAATTTTTTCTAAGTCCCAAAAAACGCTGGCGTCTTTTCCTTTTTTAAGGGTGATAGGCTGAAAAAGATTGTAAATTTTTTTGGGGGTACCCTCCTTCCCCCCTACATTTCCTAACATATGGCACCTAAACTATACAGTGGGCACATGTATAGGGCAATATAACAACTCTATTTTATCTTATGAAGGTTTCCTGGGCTTGTGTAGTGTAATGTATTTGCTGCTACATATACGTCCATTGTACTTTAACTTGGCGCCATATGCAAATTAGGCATCACGAGCGCAATTTTGCTTTGCTTGACAAATTAACTGTAGCGCAACTTCACTACCATTCGCCTCCCTGAGCGCAACTTCGCATTTTAGGGAATTTGCGAAGCGCTGGCGAAACTACGTGCGGCAAAGCTGGCGCAACTTCGGATCTTAGTGAATTTGCCCCTTAATCTCTTCAAGAATGAACTAAGAGCCTACCCTTTGGAGCACTAGAACATTAGCCTAGTCCTGTCCCTACTGACTATGTCTTACCCTATGCACTTTTTCACCTCCACTTTGTGCCTGTTAGCCTCCCATCTACTTAGACTGTAAGCTCTATGGGGCAGGGACCTCCTTCTCACTACGTTTCTTACCACATCACACTTAAGCTCTTTGTCCTATGATTCTGTATATATTTATTATGTGATTTGTCTCCCCCATGTATACTTTTATGTATATATATATATATATATATATATATATATATATAGATATTGTACTTTTATGCACTGTACAGCGCTGTGGCTTCTTAACAGCGCTTTACAAATAAAGTTATACATACACACACATACATACATACATACATACAATAAACATACAAATAAGATCTTTATAGAAAAGATAAAGTAGAACCAGCCAAAGCAGAAACGTTTGGGAAACCCCGACATTTCGGAAAACGGTCCTTTATCAAGGGGAATCAAGGACTGACTATAAGGACATTCTATTATTCCTTTGCACCCAATTATTTGCAGTACTTTAAATTCTTGGTTTGCCCTCCATACATTGGCTTGATCTTTGGTTACATTGGTTAAAGACTGCCTCTGTTTGTTTTTAGTGATACTTGAACTATTCCTATCATTGATGGGAATGTGTTAGTAGCACTTAAATATTTACATAAATGTATTCTGTTACCTGTATAATACAGTCTTTACTGGGACCTGTTGTACATATATTTGTATTTTACAAGAACCCTGCTATACACTAAGGTACAAGGGAACCTGAACTATACACCTTCCAAATGCATTTTTGCTCCATGCACCTGTGTAGTCAATTGTTCCCTTTACACCATTAAAATCACATGCAGTTGGAGGTGTGTAAGAGAACAGCCGTGTCCCACCCGTATGATGTCCATAGTCACCTCTTAGTATTAAATGAAAAGTTGGTTATTGTCCACTTCCTGCAGTAAACACTGCAGACTAAGGGTGTGTTAATGTAAAGCTTTGGCAGTGAGTATGTTATTAGTAAAGCTCTAATTTGCATTGCCCATTAGAAGCTGTAGGTCCAATAGGATAATAAAGAGGTTATGGAGAGGGTAGTTCTGACCAGATGAGATATACCTAGATATTAGTAATGGAGGAAGAGTTTGGGGAGGGACCAAGAAACAGGAAGGCTGTGAAGAGGGTGGGGATTGCAGGGAGTGTTAACTGGTTGGGGGGATTATGGGTGGTATAAGAGTGTAATGGGGAGGCTTGCCCATGCATGTAGAGGGAATTGTTTTCATTGGGTGCCTCAGTCTCCTCTAAAAAATACCTTGTACTTGATCCAAACTTAGATATAAATAATCCTTATTAGAGGCAAAATAACCCTATTGTTTTTTTTTAATGATTAAATAAATTTCAGGTAGACTTAAGGTGGCCATAGACATAACAATTACGATCTTTCTTGGAAAAGATCTTTCCAAGAAAGATCGTTCTTTCAATACTATCATAAACTCGAAATCTGGAAAAAAATCGACCAATCGAAATTTATTTAAAAAAAAAGTAATTGTTTAAAAATGGGTTAATAGGATCGAGCTGCAAATTCAAATCAAATTCAAATCGAATTTGATTAAATTCGATTTGAGGTTTCTCACCCCAAAAAAAATGTTTTTTTTTTCTTCAAAAGTCCACCAAATGACTCCAAATTGATTGAAGGAGGTCCCCAACCAATTTGGAAGGGTTCAGATAGTGAATAATCGAATTTGAATTCTTAAAGGGACAGTACATGTTAAAGTTCAAAATTCGAATTTGGACTATTCCCTAGTCGAATTACACTAAAATAAACTCAAAATTCTAATTTAAAAATTCAAATTTGAATTCGACCCTTCATAAAATTTAAGGAGATGCAAATTACCTTATCTTGAAAACCACCATACCTGTACTGCAAATGCCCAAGCCCAGAGGATGATTGGGCACCAAAAGGTATGTTAGTGCAAGAAGGGAAATGCCCTTGGTTAGTGCATTTTTGAATGAGTATGTGTGGTGGTCTGGGTCTGAAGTAAGAAACTAGAATCATTGGGAGTGACTAAGAAATTTGCCACCCGGTATCCTAGGTATCTACCTTTCCTTGTCTTTTATAAATATAATTTCATTAAGCAAAATGGAACATTTGCTTTGTAAGAGAAAGGAAAGAGATACCATTTGGCAGTTCCCTATGTCAATGTCCCTTTAAATACAAGTGTGGTTTTAAATGGTTTCAACTAATTATCAGCAAGCGCTGCACAATATCCTGCTTTTCAATCAGAGCACTTGTTTTAAGTAGAATTCTACCTGCGCAAACACACAAGTTACCCACAAATATATTCCCTTCGGTAATGTTTGTCCGGTGCATCGAATAATCACCAATCTGAATGCAAAATCCATTTGCTTAATGTCGGTAATTTACAGGCTGTAAAACTCATTACCTGGAACAAAATTAACATTTCTGAAACATTTAGCAATTATCGTGTGTATTAAACAACACTGCACTGCTACCGGGGAAAATTAGCAAACCCACATTCATTTTGCTGTTCTTTAAAGCTTTATGATTCCCCAAATGTTGCTGTCTTATGTATCTACAGTAAATCAATTTAGTCCTACCTGTATACACAGCACTTTATGTCCACTATAGACAGGGGAACAAACAGTGGAAGAAACAATAACATTTGGATGCAGATATGGGAAGCATTATCTTGAAGCCTGTTATCCAGAAAGCTCCGAATTACAGAAAGGCTGTTTCCCGCAGACTCCATTTTACCCAAGCAATCCAAATTTTTTAAATTTTTTTTCCTTTTTCTCTGCAGTAATAAAACAATACCTTATACTTGATCCAAACTAAGATATAATGAATCCTTATTGGAAGCAAAACCAGCCTATTGGGCTTATTTAATATTTACATGATTTTCTAGTAGACTTAAGATATGGAGATCCGAATGAAAGACAGATCTGTTTTCCGGAAAACCCCAAGTCCTGAGCATTCTGGATAACACTGGACCCTGAAATTGCAAACTGGGTAGCTGCCAAATAAAAAACTACAGTATAATAAAAAATGAAACCCACTTGCAAATCGTCTCAGAATATCACTTTCTATATCAAACTAAAAGTTAACTCAGAGGTGAACAACCCCTTTAATAGTGTCAACTACATTTTTTATTGCCTGGTTTATTATGTTTTTCAGTACTGCACTATTTATTAGCTACGCTAAAGTACCTTCCACCAATTCATATATATTCAGCTTACTGTGCTCTGTTATCCTGGAAACTGACAGCAGCAAAGCAATTTCTTGACTTTCTATATCCACAGAAATTCAAGCAATTTAACATAAGGTTTAGGCTAAATAAAGGATTTTCTTTATATGGGGAATATCTGATTTCTTCTCTTGACTGGTTTGTATCTTGTTAAAAAAGGTCTATAAAATTTGATCTTCAGTTTTGCAATAAAAGAATAAAAAAGGAATACAGTCTATTAATAGATGCAAGATGATATAAGTGAATATTTGCTTTTTTTAGCCTTTTATTTTTGGCAACAACATACATGGCAGACAGTAATCTAAACCAATTTAATTCCTAAGCATTTAAAGTAGAGAAATCCTGTTCAATATACTGTAAACAGTAGAAGTTGAAATTATTCATACTGGTAAACCTCCAAGAAAGTTTGGCATGTCCTACATTATCCTACAAAGAGAGTGCCTAAGGAATGCCTAAGGATCCTAACCCTTATCCCTTACCCTTATTAATATAAGGAAATCAGCTGCAAACTTTCACATCTTTATCGGATCAATCATTCCCTTCATTAATTGAGTTAACCACCTTTTTTCCAGTTCTTCCCATATATACAGTAAATCCCATGACTGTACTCAAGTTATGTCTAATCAATGAGTAAAATATAAGCAGAATTGCTCTCTTTTTGCTTCCCTAGAATCAAACAATACTTTTATTTATTGCAATATCTTAATATCCTTTGCAGCAGCTGTCTGACACTGAGATGATACCAAGCCTGCATCCTACTAGAATTGCTAAACCCACCCCAGCTGTAAAACTACTGTACATGTCAAAGTAATGGATGGCTTTAATATCTGACCACATCTATCCAAGAGTTCCATTTAACCCATTTATATTAAATAATAAGGAAGGTGACATGCTTTGAATTGTGAATTAGAGCAGAATCAATTCCTATTTTCCTGTGCCACACCTGGAACAGCTCAATGAAGATTTCATTAGCGCAATTAAATATTGAGGGGGTTGGATTTATGACCAGAGGTCCATTAGTCTTCTTAGTAATGCCTGATTTTGAAGGCTTAATAGAATTGGGACTATACAACGTTTATATTAAGCATAAAATATCATTAATCTTCTTATTTTTTTTTATAGATGTCTTGGAAAGCTGGTTACATATCAGAGAAGCACTTCATGTTCCTTGCAGCACAGTTTAATATAAATGAAGAATACCCTGTACACTGATATATATAATAACAGGTTAGCTTGACAGGTCTTGAATATTTAATATTGACCTGACACAGTGACTTAAATGTAAAACCTCTTTAACTTGTCTATCATATTTTGAAGTAACCATTAACAATTAGATTATATCAGACTAGTATAGAGCCTTTAGGAGTCATTTATTACCTTCAGAACATGGGTGCACTTTTTTACTTGCCCTGCAGGTAGGCAAGGCCTCTGGCCTGCATTTCAGAGACCTGGGCTCAACCCATGAATACAGTGATGCCTGCATTCAGCAGCACTGTATTCACCAGGGATTGAAAGGAAGGAGGCACATAGGCATTCTCCCTACCCCCTAACAATCGCTTACTTGCATACAACTCAGATGTGTGGAGGATCAGGCTGCAATGAGTCACTGTATTAAGGACAGGACTAACTTGTGTCCGTCTTATGCTTTTACTGCATACGATTAATTGCATGGGATTCAAGGAAGTAGATGATAAACTGTCAGTTAGTGCTTCTGGGATACATGGTATTGAATACTGTGGGGCTTGCATGAGAAAATGAGGGGCTTCAATGAGAAAAATGAATTATGTGAGAAAATTCTGAACAGAATTGTCTGACACTGAGCAGCTGTCAATTGGGAAACTGTATACTGGTTACTTAATATGTAGCAGTAAAAGGGGATATATGATGTTGTTTTGAGGATAACGGATGTCAGTTTCACCGGATAATAACCTACACATTCAATACTTTTGTTAAAATTCTTTTTTTACTATATGCCAGAATCCTAGCCTAGAAATACCTTCTGTGTGATATTTGTTGTTAATTAGGATGATTTGTTTGTCTGGATAGCCTGACTCTCTCACACTGTACCCTGCTGACAAATGGATTGAACTTTGACAAACAAAAAGCCCAATTGTATACATAGTTTCCATTCATTTGCCTTTCTTTAGGTATGTGCTTGATATGCTGACTTTATATATATATATATATATATATATATATATATATATAATTCACAGTGCACTTACAGTCCCTGTTCTTTCAACTGCCAGATAATTTTACTGACAACAGCCCTGAGGTCTAGCTCACATCTGATCAATTATGTGATGCTCTGCTGGATGCCGTGTTCTGCAATGCAAGGACTCTGTGCAGCCCATCAGCATTTCACTGCCTAAAAAACATTGCGACTGTCAGACTGGTGCAATACTCACTCTAACCTCTGGCCCGGCATAGCTTTCATAACCTTCTGTGCAGTTTGGACACACAGTAATTACTGGCGATTAACTGCGAAGTAATATCTTGGCCTTTTATGTTCCAGGTCTATATCAGATTATTGGAGTGATTCAAACAAGCTGTAGTCTTGATATATTGTATATATTAGAAATGTTCCAGTTTATGCAGTGTTATAAATGCTGGAACAGGAAATGAAATAAAGTTTTAGCAAATAAACGGAGAACCATGCATTTGGCAAGAACATTACGACTGACGTATGTCAATGACTAAACTTATTCTTATGTGAGAAGAAGTGGGGGCATCAGATCTTTGATTGATTTGGTCACTTGCATTGTGGGTTATATTGGGGAGATCCTGTTGTCCACTTTGGGAGCTGTGAAGATCTATGGTCTAAAGATCTCATTCATGGACCTAAGCTGGTGGCATTTTGTTCTCTGTAATAATAAAACTGTACCTTGTACTTAATCCTATATAAACTGCTTTAATCCATATTGAAGGCAAATTAATCTTATTGGGTTTATTTAATGTTTAAATGATTTTTCAGTAGACTTAAGTTATAGAGATAACAGAAACAGAAAGTAACAAAAAAGTCCCTTATCTGAGCATTCTTGATAACATGTCCTATAGCTGTGTATTAACTATACATGATGGGGCAAATTTTCAGAGCAGTTTTCATTTGGAAGAAGTACATTTCCTTGCCACATTAATAAGCCTTAACCAAATGAATGTGCATTGAGAGCTTTTTTGGACAAGGACTCAACCAGGAGAACTAAACCCCTGTGATGCTCGATATGTTCTAAGCAGCTATTGAAAAGCTAAACGTAGCAGTCTTCTCTACAGAGCTAAGTATTACTTTCTAATGAAAATTGCGCCGGAGCTTTGTATTGTGACATTTATATCTAATATGTATGCAGTGAGTGGTCCCTAAGTTCAGGTAAGTGACAACGGCCCAGAACATGTGCAGTGAATCAGTAGAAATGTAGATGGGGAGTAACTGGGGACATCTTTGGAGGCGCAGAGCTGCACTGCTTAAGGGCTGGGGTTGGCTTGAACTGGTACTGAAACCCAAAACACAATGTACAACATTTCTACCCAACTTCTTTATTGAAGCTTTAGTTCTCCTTTAAGGCATGCATTTACTATACTTTCAGGGTGGGCATTATACTTTTAAGGCCCCAGGAATTGCAAGAAGTTTGTGGCCCCAATCCTAATTATAACTACATGTTATTCCTGCAGTGGTGTAACTTGGTAGCGTTGACCCCCCCCTGCCAAAAATCTACTGAGGGGGGCTGATGCAAACAGTCCTCTTCCCCTGGCCCCCAACCCTCTTAAACCACACTTTCCAGGCCAGCACTGCGACACTATTTTAAAGGTAAAAGATGGGTCAGGGACAGGGACTATGATGCAGCAGACCCTGTGGTCCAGACGCCCCTGTTGCCCGAGCCCCCCGTGGCTGATGGGTATGCCGACTAGGCAATTACGACAGTGTATTCATGGATGTTCAAGCTATGACATGCAGAAGTGCACTTTTAATCTTTGGCATGATTTTAAACAGAGGTTACCACTGCTATCTTCAGAAAAGACAGGACAGTCACCAGAGAGGTGGATCCCAGATCTAAAGTCAGGTGGAAACAAAGTAGAGAGCAGAAGAATTAAGTTGGCCATACCTGGTGCATGGTGCTTTATTTTGGGAGAACCTATAGTTGTGCCTTTAAATGGCAACTTCAGATGCCTTAGGAGTAAGGTGCAAAGTGCATTTTATTTGCATTTTTCATTTTGCTCCTTGGCCCATTTTAATAAACAAGGACTTCTGTCTGTGATGTATGAATGTGGTGGCTGTATAATCACAGATGAACTCATTCATCTCACCAAGCTACTTTCTGAAAAGCATATTTACAGTCACCCACATATGATGACTAATTTCAACTGAGAGATGATTGGTTTGTTTTGTGTCCACCTGGTGATAAAGAACAAATTGTCCTGAAAAATGACACGCAACTTTCAGTCATCACTTTTCCCAACATACATTTTTATTGTATTTATTTTTAATGAGCGCCCAAAAAATATTTTTTGACAAACAAGCATGTTCTTTCAGATTTTGACAGCAGCAGATCATCATGGAGAGCAAATTGCCCGCAGCCCTTTCATACTAATGGCTTTTTCTATTCCTGAAAACCACAGAAGCAAGGAAGAGGAAGAAATATTTTTCATTCAATATAATGTCATGTTTCACTTGTCAGGGAAACCAGCAGCGGCTGATTTGTATAAAACCATAAAATAGTAACCTGTCAAAACAATGGAAAAAAGGTCTCTTAACTTTCTCTTTTTGGAAAAAGATAAGGGAAGTGCTATTTTGTGGTCAGAATGAGGGGGTGCACAGGTTAGCGGGAAAAGGTTCATAAATATGCAGTTTTATTGCAATGTGACTGCCTCCATAGAAGCGGCTGCTTGGTGATACATAAAAATGCACTTTTAGTAAAAATGTCATTATTCTGGGATGCATTCTCTTAATAAATACATGTTTCACATTAAAAATTCAGCCAAGTGAATCAACCTCTTTGACCTTACTACTTTTAATGGAAGTCTCCCATTTGGATGACTTTACCCTTCCTGATCACCTTGAGATATTTCTGGGGAAATATTAATCTCTGGTGCGGGAATTGCAAAACTATACTAAGAATAAAGGGCAAACAAAGCATTAGGCTGTTTCCTGTTTAGACCTCTGAGGGCATGCACTTAGTAGAATTTTATAAGAATATAATTGACACTTTGCTTTAATGGATTTTAAAGGCAGGTCTATGTCCAGAGACTCAGCAGACTTACATCCAAGCTTTGAAATATTTTATAGAGCAGTCAATTTTATGGACAATCAACTTTAACCTATAAATTAGTGTTGGCCAGTGGTCAGCTGGGTTTTTATATTCTGAGCACATGTACAGACAATAGGCTCCATGTCACATAGGCATTCCCCTAAAGCAGATGTCAGAGCACCCAAAATCTATCTATGTGCTATTGCCCTAGGGTAGGGATCCCCAACCTTTTTTTCTAGAGAGCCAAATGTAAAAAGAGTCAGGGAGCAACAAAAGCATGACAATAGGAATTCAAAAATAAGCACCTGGTTGAGGCCAATGGGAGCAACCAAGGGGCTGGTGAGCAACATGTTTCTTGCGAGCCACTGGTTGTGGACCACTGTTGGGTATTGTTGGGCCAGGGGAGATAGTAAAGGAGGCTTGCTTTAATAGGGATGCATCAGTATCACTTTAAGGAGATTGCTGACTAAGGTTTACACTCAGCAAGGAAATACAGAGATATTTAGCGGAATGTAATAAAAGTCGGTAACGGTAAAAATATTGCCAATGTGAAAAGTTATGCCTCTGTGCGAACAAATTTTCCTTTGCGAGAATTTAATAAATGTTTAGTGACCACTTCCGACAGTGGAAGAAGCTTTGCAAATGTTAGCACCAGTGCGCAGTGAATGTAATAAAACTTCTTACTGAATAGTTGTTATGTTTGCTCCAAAAGATTACGACACCTTCAAGCACTTCTTAAAAGTGGGGAATGAAAATTTGCAATGCAATAATAGTTTAAGGAAGCATATTATCTTTCAAAATTCGATTTTTTCTATTTGTGCAAATTATTTTGCTCTTTGAGACTTTCATTACATTCCGCCAATTATGTTTATACATAGAAGTCGCTGATTTTCATTTAGTGCCTCTGAAGTTGCCACTGGCTTGACTCCAAGAGGGTTAATAAAGATTTATCTGAGTATTGTTTTTACGATCTCTGCCCTGTCACAGCTGAATTAAATTATATTGAGATACAGACATGGAGTACGTTGGATTTAAAAATAAAGCTGCTTGTGCAGTTCTTAGTTCTTGCAGTAAGAAATTGACAGCGTGGAAAGATAAATCTAAGAAATCTAAAATGATAGAATATCCAAAAAAACTGTATTATTTTTGGCTCCCAAGCAATTTGCATTTATACATTTTATCCATTGGACCTTAAGGGCATGCAAAGCCAAAAATAACATTTTACACACTGGAAAAACAGTTTTCAGTTTATAAATGGCCCCAAACCTTTATACTAGGCAAGGAAATAATTTCTCATTGTAAGTTTATTTTGCTATTGAAGATAATGACTCAGTGTGTCATCATTAGGATTATGTTATATGTAGCATTTTGAAGGCCATGGCTCTTTGAGGTGGATGTCAAAACTCTCCCAAGCATTGCCTGCCGTTCACCAACTGAGCATTTGTAATCTTTTTAGTTTCAAGTGGTCACAAGTGATTTAAGAGGTTTTCTGCATTTCAGAAATTCTCCCTAAGGGGCAGATTTATTAAGGGTTGAATTTCGAAGTACAAAAAACTTCTAAATTTGACCATCGAATTAAAAAACTTCGGATTCGAATATCGAATTTGATGTTTTTTCTGCAAATTTGGCAATCCTGCGGTCGAATAAAAATCATTCGATCGAACGATTAAATAGTTGGAATTTTTAGCGATCCGTCTAAGGATTTTTATCCATCGTAGAAAAGTGCTGTGGAAGGTCCCCATAACATTGCACTTCGGTAGCTTGAAGTATGAAGTCGAAGTTTTTATTAAAGAGACAGTACTTCGAATATCAAATGGTCGAATAGTCCAACGATTTTTACGTTCAAATCGAAGTCGAATGGTCGAATATAGCCTATTCGATGGTCGAAGTACCCAGAAACTTACTTTGAAATTCGAAGTTTTTGAAATTCGAACATTCACTCGAGCTTAGTAAATCTGTCCCTCAGTCTTCTTTGGAAGAAGGACAATATTTAGGTTCTGCTAACCTCATGAAACACATTTTAGTGTACTGTAATAGTATCCAGAACAGCAAAATAGTATTTAACTCAACCTTATCCAGACTGTCTTTCATGCTGAGCCCCCCGTCCACTTCTCAGATCTACCTCTTGCCTTAACTTTATTGGCTCTGTAATGTTTTGTGTACATAATATGACTAATTAAGGAATTGTATATATTTTTTGAAGTCCAATATAACAAATAATATAGTCAAAAAAGTCATCACAACTGAACTGAAACAAATCAGATGAAAACTGTCACCCCCTGTATGTATTAAGAAACCTTCAGGGTAAATATGCCACATATTTATTACACCTAGAGAGACTGGAGTCAGACAAGTATGAAGTGATTTGTTTGGTGCCTGTTGTTTTGGTTGATGTTGCACGGCCAGGAAAGTGTCACCGCTTGGCTGGTGCGGATGGCGGATTCTAATTTCACCTGCTACATCTGCCATATGGAGCACTGACGAGATGAGATAATGTTTGTGTGAGGTTACGGACTAAATTCCCCAGAGCCGGCGTGTGTTCCGTCTTATAAAAATGAATGCTGATTACGTTTAGGAAAGAGTAGCACCAACATCCATTTTAGCACAAAAGGAATGACTGAAAAAGCCAGTGGTGAGATAAAATTCTGCAAGTATGTATAAACAAGATCACTCTGTTTATAGACAATCTAAGAAATACATAATAGAGAGGAACATTTCTAGGTGGATTTTCTACATTGAAAACCTTCAGCACTAAAAGCTGTTGCAAAGTAGGATAAATGCTCTTATTATGAGACAGCTTCCTCGAATAGAAGAGTCAAGATTACTAACAAGCACATTTATTTAAGTTACAGGGTGATAAAACCTATCCACTGCACAAAATGTTTCCCTGATAAAGAACACATACCATGTTTTTAATACAGTTTATTACCTCTGCTTCTTCTCTTGCTCACTGCCACCCACCCTGTCATTGCATTAATAAACACTTGGCCTCTGTAATGAGTCAAGTGAGGGCTGAAAGCTTAGATCATTACTTATAGGTTAAAGCAACAAGAATTGTACAGCTCCTGATATTATATTGATCTTGTGTTTTTGTAAGAAACTGCAGAACAAAGGGGTCATATATTATCATGGCCCTTAGTGCTCTTGGGCATAGCCCTTGCATCTGGAGCATTGGCTGTACTTACTTTGTACCATATTCTGGATTAAAACTCTGGGGCATTGTGCAGAATATTTAATTCTTGGGCCCAAAGCAGCCCTGTACTTGATGTCAAAGTGAGGATGCCTTTGCCCCACCTGCCTCCTGCACATTCAGGTGTTACAGTATGGGTGCAGCACTGGAATTGGCTAGGGACAAGATGGTGCAAAGTGTTGGCTGATACTGTTACTACGTTTATTAAAGGGGTTGTTCAACTTCCAAACACTTTTTTCAGTTCAGTTCTTTTCAGATTGTTCACCAGATATTAAGGGGGTTATTTATCAAAGTCTGAATTTATCTCAATATTTTCTGCTACAAACTCCGATCAAATCCCTTGGGTTTTTACTCTTATTTATTATTACATTTTCCCGAAAAAATTTATGCGGTAAAAAGTCAAATTGTCACAAATTTTTTGGAATTTCTCATGCGATTTTCAAGATTTTTTCGTAATTTTCACCCCTGAAAACGTTGTGCCCGAAACCCAGCGTCCATCAAAAAATCATTGGAAGTTCTCCCATTGACTTATATGCAACCACAACAGGTCTGAGATGCCGGGTTTTCAGATTCAGACTTTTCCATCCTAGGGGTTTAATAAATTCCGAAAAATTCGTGATTTTTTAAAAGTCAGATTTTATAAAAAAAAAAAACACACAAATTTTTCATGATTTTTGCATTTAGTAAATTTATTTTTCAAAGTTTAATGTTCCTGTCTCTGGTGTTTCAGTCAGTCTCAGGTTTCCAGGTGCAGATTCTGAATTTGCTACATTAGTTGCTACATTTCTCTGTACAGGTATGGGATCCGTTATCTGGAAACCAATTATCCAGAAAGATCCAAATTATGGATAGGCTGCCTTCCATAGTCTCCATTACTGTATATCCAAATAATCCAAGTTTTTAAAAATGATTTCCTTTTTCTCTGTAATAATAAAACCGTAGCTTGTACTTGATCCCAACTAAGATATAATGAATCCTTATTGGAAGCAAAACCATCCTATTGGGCTTTTTTAATGTTTACATGATTTTCTAATACACTTAAGACATGAAGATCCAAGGAAAGATCCATTATCCGGAAACCCCCCGGTCCCGAGCATTCTGGATAACAGGTCCCATACCTGTAGTATTTGTGGAATATTAGCAACTGTTATATCATTTACAGTAAGTATCAGCCCTTCAAGAGCATTGCATTAAAGATAATGCATTAAGGAATGATTTTCCAGCCATTTATTTGCTTTCTTTAACTAGGTTCTGATCCAGCATTTTCTCGGTTATAAGTCAAATGAATTTGAGTAGGATTGTGGTATCAAAAAAGTTTTACAAAGGAACATAAAGAGCCTCAGGAGGAAGAATGTCCCTGTAAATTCACATTCAATCTACAATACATATAAATAATGATTTAATAATAGGTGCTGTTTAGCACCCAGCAGACCTTCCTCACGATCCAAGAGTCACTTGTAGAATCTAATGGCATCTTTATTTTAATTGGCGTAAATGTTGCATGCAGTTGGTTTGTATAAGATTATCATTCATTCTTTAAAGCCCCAAAGATGTTCCTGGTCTGTGATTCAGTACAAAGTTTATGACTTGGAGCATGTTACTGGCGGAAGATCAGCAACTAATCTTTATTTACCTTCTGGCATGCTTTCTGTATACACTCTGCAATATAACTATGTCACTGTACTTTTTACAATACTTTTAGTACATTTAGTTCTTTTATGGTCATTTAATAGTTTCATGGTAATACCTTCTGGAAAGCTAGAAGTCAGTTCAAAGGCTTGTGATGCTAGATTATAGTGCAGTTAGAATGATCTTATTGTAGTGTTCTGCTTTAATTAAGGAATTCATAATTTATTAGAAGTGTGTGGACTGGTTTATTCTGGGACATAAACTTAGCTAAGGGGACTCCCCTCTTACCAATGTCATGGTCCTGTCTTCTCCACCTGTCCAGTCCCATTCCCAGAGCCCACTTTATATATGTTTCATTTTAACTTTGGTTTTTCATTTTTGTAACTTGGACTCAATATGATTGACTCGTTTATAGGAGGGAGAACATTACACTGCAGTTAAAAAGGCTGGAGATCCAGCCAAAATATTGAATATAACCTCTAAGGTATCTATAAGCCCTGCAAGTATGGTTTATTATGGCGTTTGGATACCTGTTTCTGTTGAGTGGGTGCCAGCGTTACTTGTGGATCTGTAACACCAATGAATACAAAAAAAATAGTTCTGATATAACAATAATAAGACTATGAAAAGATGATGTCAGAGTAGTGACATTGCTTATCCATCAAAAGGAAAGAAGTTCTACTAATCGAGTGGTACTTTAGAGTCTGTATGACTCCATGAAACCACAGGAGACTTGAGATGTCCCACAAGGGACCTAGGGATATAAACACAGATTATTCTTCTTTATAGTGTGTTCACAAACCTCAGAGTTTCATGACCTTTAAAGCTATATCTGTGTAACCATGTCTTTATATGGCCATGGAACTCCTGGGGGACTTATCGTCAGAATTCACAGTAGCTGATATGCCATCCATCATTTAAATGGAGACTGCTGTCATAAGCACAAACTGAGACTTTACGGCAGCCACTTTCTGTGCAGTTCCACTAGGAGAGCTAAAATACTTCAGAAATGTGCTTAATATTGATGCTTTCACTTCACAAAAATAATTTGACTTTGGACTTCTATTATTAATGGCATGCATTGGTTAGGACAAATATAATTTTGAGATTGTTTGCCTGAATCCAATAATAAAAAAAGCAAATAAACAAAAAATGAATTTGACATTCCTTTGCAAAATTAGTACTTGGTGTGCTTTTGACACTGAATTTCAATACTGGTACAAGATGGTGAAGTGCCAGTTCTGCTAGTTCCTTAGCCTATCATCAATCCTGCTCATTGTAGCACAATTCAAGCGGTCTAGTCACTACTCTGCTTAGTTCATAGCCAAACCTTCTCATTGCAGCACCAGTGCTGCTCTATGTAGTGCTAGATCTGCTCAGTGTATGATCACTCCTGCTCAGTGTAGTCCTGTTTAGTGTAGTGCCAGATCTGCTCAGTGTAGGGCCTGTCCTGCTCAATGTAGTGGCAGATCAGCTCAGTATAGGACTAGTCAATGTAATTTTAATCTTGTTACTGCAGCACCACTCATGCTTAGTGTAGTAATAGTTCTGTTCAGTGTAGTGCCAGATCTGCTCAGTTGCTCGATGTAGTGGCAGATCAGCTCAGTATAGGACTAGTCAATGTAATTTTAATCTTCTTACTGCAGCACCACTCATGCTTAGTGTAGTAATAGTTCTGTTCAGTGTAGTGCCAGATGTGCTCAGTGTAGTGCCAGTCCTACTGAATGTAATGCTAGTCCTGTTCATTGTAACTTAATTTTTGCGCTCTGTAGCATCCTGATTAATGTAACACTAGTTTGTAGCTCCATTCCTGCTAAGTGTAGCAGCAGTCCTTGTGACTGCACTAAGTCCTGCCGTAATAGGCATTGATTATTGTACTTTGGGAAGAGCCAGTCCTACTAACTATGTCACCAGTTCTGGGCAATTTAGCAGCAGCCCTACAATGTGTATAGCCAGTTCTAATCTATGTAGTAATACCAGACTTGCTTCTCCTCCTTATAACGCCAGACCCAACTTGTTTAATACCAATCCTATTTGTGTGTAGCACCACTGTGTGTGTAGTAGCAATCCTCCTCTGTAGGCTGTAGTTCTGCTCTGTACAATGCTAGTCCTACTTAGTGTAACACTAGACATGCTTCTGCACTGTGTAACGGAACTCCTTTGTTAGACGCCAGTCCTTTTTTGGGTAGAGCTAATTTGTGTACAATCATTTCTGTTCAGTACTAGCCCTGCTTTGTGAAGCACCAGTCATCTCTATTTCTTGTTCGTCAAGAGCCAAGAAATATATCAATATATAATTATACTTTTCAGTGCCATATTGCTATTGATGGATGACTTGCTTCTACATCCAAAACCTCAAAAGGTTAAATTGTGAGGGCCTTAATAAAGCTGAACCCTGCAGGGAATGACTCATAATCCTGGAAAAATTGTGTTTTGCACAGTTTCCTGCCTTTTTGGGTGTAGGGGCTCCAGTCATTCGATTATTCTGCTAATATGACAAAATAAAGAAAGGAAAACAGAAGTGCAGCAGTCTGCATTTTACAAGAATAAATGTATGGCTTCCTTTATGTAGCGTAGCGGAGAGAATATTACCTGGCTTCACGTTTAAAGAAATAACATGTCTTTCTATAATGTATTTTATCAGCAGGGGACCATTTCAATTCCAGACTCACCTTGAGCCTGACACCTATTCATATGGCATCATCAGAATGAGCAAAACCATCTCACTGTATCCTTGATCTATCACATTCTAAGGGGAATATATGAGACTAAAAATCCACTTCCTAATGTTCATGTGTTCATTTTATCTGGCTGGATCTGAGGGCTTTCAACAGAATATTCACTTGCAAATCACCAGGAGAAAATGTCTTATGGTTATTCATATCTGGCATATGCTGTCATGTTGGAATACAGAGCATAAACTGTGTGTGATGATTTCTAAAATTTACATATTTCGGTTTTCCAAATGCCCTTAGCATTGTGTTCTGCAGTCGATTTTGAAGATCTACAGTAATGGTTTAAAGCAGTGGTTTATGAACCTTTACAGTTCAAACCCCCATTTGAAGCATAGTATTTAGTCAGAGCCTCTCTTACCCCATATAAAAGTTTCGGAAAAAGACATCAACTGTAATTCTAACAAAAATTGCATTACTATAAGAATTTAACCCAAACAGCAAGAGACTGGGGTGTTCGGATCCCACAGGGGCTACTGCTTCACAGCTGCACACCCCAGTTGCAATGGTCCAGATCCAGCCTTTCAAAGAAGACCTTCCCTGCCACTGCACATTGCGTTACTTCCTTCCTCTTTGCAGATACTATGACATGGTGGGAATGCCGGTGCCCGTAGTTTCCAGCAGAGGGAGCGAGCCAGAGTTGGCAGGGCTGAGCTGAGTTGGCAGGGCTGAGCAGAGTCAGAGGGTCTCCCTCTGACCCCGGCCAATACTACAAAGCCCATTTTGGGGGCCCTGCTGTGTGCGCACATGCCCCCCGCACGTGCTTGTACTGTAAGTGATTTACACGGATGCTCCAATGAGAAGGTAATCCTTATCCTTGCTATTCCCAACCAAACACTGAACAGCTTCGGTGCAGCATCAACTTGCACAAAGTGTGGCTTAGCGTCTCCGATACTGTGTGAATGGCATCTTTGCTAAGTCCCTCGTGAGAGGCACACCTCCCGGCTCCCACACGTGCTTGTACCTCTCACTACCACAGGCTCAGGGCACAAGCACTAGCCAGCGCACATGCCCCTCCCCCCGCGCATGTGCTCGATCGCCCCTTTCCCCTTTCTGACCAGGACCAGCAGGAGTGGGCTCAGTGCAGCGGTGACAGGGGGCAGGTCTGGGCCGACGGGGGGCCACAAGAGCCAGGGCCCATGAGACTCGGGGCCCACCGGGTTTTTTCCCGGTGTCCCGTCGGCCCAGTCCGACACTGGGGCTGAGAGGTCCAGTGTTCCCAGTATCTTGCTTGCCCAGTCTGGCCCTGAACCCAAATCCCACTCTAACTAAAACTAAAAAGTTGGGCTTCCAGGAGAATCCAGGATGAAAAAAATTAGGCATCATCTCCAAATCTCATCTTAATTTTACATCAGGGCAGGTACTCAAACCACTGTACTAGAGCCATGTAATCTGGAAACCACTTTTGACCATAGAAAGGCACAAGACTATTAGAACTCCGACATACAACATTATTAAACACCCATTATAAATGATTACATCACTAAGCACAGTTTATATAGTGAATAAAGTACCCCCTCTTGTAAAATATAAGGATATTATAAGTTACCGAGGAGTTTCATGACCAAAGGCCGAGTGTTTTTATACAGGTCATGGAACTCCGAGTTAACTTCTAATATCCTCATATTTTTCAACTGGGGGTACTTTATTTATTATAATACACAAATTTCAGTGAGTCAAGTGACAGAAATGACATCAGAACTCACCGTTTATAACTGATGACATCAGAACTCACCGTTTATAAGGATATAATTTACAAGATATTCATGGCTTTTGTGTATTATAAGGATATATTTACAGAGTATTCATGGCTCTTCTGTATTATCTAGCATTAGGTATCTGTCCTGGGCTGCCTACTTTAGAGAGCTTTTGAGTGCAGTGGGAGAGATTCTGTAGAAGGTTTATGTCCCCTTTAGCCAGCTAAGTCTTTCCAGATGACCCCTAATGAAGGTGTCCTTGCACAAACTGAAATGGCCGCACTTTATTTTGTAGCCGAGAAAGAACATAGTTAACAGTCTTTATGGTAACAGCTGGAGTATTCACTGCCTGGGTTGTTTGCCAGCGAAGCTGTCAAAAAAAAAATTAGCCTTTGGTGCCCCCGTCTTAACTAAATGGCAAAGGATAAACAAGAGTAGCTTTGATTTGCTTCATTAAGGATAGATTTTGCTACTTGTCGGATTCAGAGAGTAATTTAGTCAAATTCTAATCCATCATCTGGGACAGCAAAGGAAATGTCTTTTCTTGCAAGTGCTTCTAAAAGTGTACTTAGAGCACTTATGCCAGTCTGTGATAGCCATGCCCTGATCAGTTCTCCCATAACTGTGAGCCCAAAACATTGTGTTCTTCACTCTAATTAAATGCAGCACTGGGCATTTCCGGATGGCTACTGAAATATACTATATTGTGAGGCTCAATTATTTATTCAAACAGTTGTAATAAGTATTTTGAGGAACATGCCAATGAATAATGAAACCAGATTTGTAATTAACTGTGTACGGATGTCATATACTGTATGTATATTCACACTAATAAACAAGAACCCTGAACAACCTTTAAAGTACTTTCTGATAAATAGGGCTTAGTGATGTCTTGTGTCACACAAGGCACCAAACTTTGTGTATTATAATACATAATATACTACCTACTTTAAGACAAAATAGTATGAGAAGTGAACTTTTAAGAATTTAGAATAGGGGTTATCACACTTTTAAATGCATATATGTTCATTTATTGGTGCTACTCAGAGTTCCCTGATCTGTATAACTTAACCTGCAGCCTTCTGACTTTATATGGTCACAAAACTCCTCAGTAACATCTAATATCCTTATAATTTACAGTAGGGGGTACATTGTCCCTTATTATACATGAATGATACTCAAGGTTCCCTGTATATCTCAGCCTGCAGCCTTCTGCCTTTATATGGTCACTGAACTCCAGAGTTACTAATTCCCTTATGATTTACAGTAGAAGGTTTTATCCCTTGTAATACATGACTGTGGGGCTCATTTATAAACTTTGCACAAGGTAGATTGGTTCGCAAAGTGAATAAATTTGCCCTGCACATGATTATATTTATAAAGCTGAATAAGTGTGGTGCAAACAGAATTGCAAATTTTTTTTCACAATGCGAATGTCTATTAGAGCTTTTTAAATATGTAAAAAATGGCAAATTGCGAATATTTATGTGCGCACTCTGCGACTGAATTACGTCACAACTTGGTGGGGAAAATACGAACAAAACACTTTTGCAAATTCAGAATTTAAGTTACTGTCCACGCTATTTTCGTGCACAACAACCTCACACAGTGGGCGCACTCATGCAAACACCCATCTCTTTTGCGAGCCATTTGCAAAAATGTATTCTCAATGCGAATTGGAAAAAAAACTGAAAGAAGGGCACAGCAGTGCAATTTTTTAGCGTTCAGGAAAAAACATGGGCAATGCAACCATTTGCGAATAAGTATGCGCTGCGCAAACTTTATAAATGACCCCCTGTGACTCAGAGTTCCCTGTATAATTTAGCCTGCAACCTTGTGCCTTTATATGGTCACATACTGTAATTACTCAATGACTTCTAATACTTTTATATAATAAAGTTAAAATTCTGCTCGCAGTCTTGTGTCTTTATATGGTCACAGAACTCCCTAGTGATCCTCCCTAATATCCTTATAATTTACAATAGGGGGTACACTCAGAATTCCCTGATTTGAATAATTCATTCTGCAGCCTTGTGACCTTAAATAGTGTTGGAACTCATGATGGTTCTAGTAGCCTCTTACTTTGCAATAGGGAGGTTCATCATCTCCTATATAAAATACATATGCCTTAAAATATCAGTGAAATATATTTTATATTATCCATTTTGATGTCAGAAATTGACAATATGTCTAGCCCCATGTCAGATTTCAAAACTTAATATAACAAAATCAGTTTGCTCTTTTGAGAAATGGATTTCAGTGCAGAAGTCTGCTGGAGCAGCATTATTAACCGATATGTTTTGAAAAAAACATGTTTCCCCATGACAGTATCCCTTAATTAATATAAAAAGATCCTTCAATGACAATTCTATTTGTCTCCTCTGCATAGACCTGGCTCCCTATTCTTTATGCATTAGTCTCTATATCCATTCAACAGATTTTCTCCAGCACCAAGAAAACTAAGCAATATTACTATTTGACTTTTTTCATTACAATGTAATATCAAAAAAACCAAAACTGCACAGAGATCTTTTTATGTTAAATAACAACAGGAGGGCTAATGTAGTTCTGGTATGGAGAGTGCAGTTTTTTTTTTTTTGGGAAGGCTCATAACGTCTTCAAGATTTTCTATATACTATAACATAAAGCCTGTTATTTTGTGTGCATGAACTGATTTCTAGATTAGCAATGTAGTTGGTTTACAGATGCATCCACTGATATTTAGAGCTTTGACAAATGTACCCTTCTGAGGCACTGTAGGGTTCCTGGTTTATAGAGGACTAATGGGGGGACTTGACAGAATGACTAATTTAATTATATTTTTGAGAAATTGATTATGTTGCTCAAGGTCTGGGAGGAGGGGAGCATCAGAAAGATTTTATTTGGATCCAATTAATTTCTATTTACACCAATATAACCACTGGGCCCCACTGGACACCTCATCAGATTCCCTACACTCAATAAAAATGTTTTACAAATATACTTTGTTTTTTATGTTTCCTTCTTTGATTATTATTAATGAAACTAAATAGCTTGGAAACTGTGGGGGCAGGGGTTTTTAAATAGTGGTGAGGGTGAGTCTATTTGCTCTCTTAGATACACTTGAAAGCCCAGCTTGAAGGTCAGTTAGGATGAGATTTGGGGTGATCCTTTATTTTGTATCCTAGTTATTCTTGGAACTCTGCCTATATAACTAGTAAACCAATGTTTAAATAAAGATGTAGCTGTACTTCAACCCTAGAAACATTTTTAGAGCTAAAGAAATTAACTGGATAATTACCATAACAGTGCTTTAACTGAGTGTGGATGGTTATGAAGAGACTGCTTCTGAGAACCTGAAGTACATAAGCATTCCCATACCTACGTCTCTGTGGATAGCACTTCAATGAAAATTGCATTTATGAATGGTTTTCTCAAGTGAACAGAAGTACTGTTTCCAGGTGTAATGGTTTAATTTGAGATAAAAGCCTTTCGGCATTTTTATTCTAATGTTCAAACTGGAAGAATGCACTGCAGTTAATGTAAAGTGTAATTAGTTGTAATTCAATATTAAAATGTAATAAGGGATTTAATGACATCCTGGAGGAAAATGCTCTGAATAAATGTTGGATGGGGGGTTTTGGTCAATGGTGAGAACTTAATCTGCTACAGTATGTCAGGGGATTTAAACCCTATACCCTATGTCAAGGGACATAAACCTTGTACAACTCTGCCTTTAGACTTCCCAGCTCTCAGAGCACTTGCAGTAAATTCAGTAAATTGTGTTCCCAGCATAAGTAGAGGTATTATACATGAAGTTGGAACTGCATTTATCCTGCAATATGTGCTAGGATTATTACAGTATACATGAAACTAACACTGCATCTATATTACCATGTGCTCCATGGGACATTATATAGGTATGGGACCTGTTATCCAGAATGTTCTGGACCTGGGGGTTTACAGAAAAGGGATCTTTCTGTATTTTGGATATCTCTATCTTAAGTCTGTTAAAAAATCACTTAAACGTTAATCAAACCCGAAAGGCTTGTTTTGCCTCCAATAAGGATTAATTATATCTCAGTTGGGATCAGGTACTAGGTACTGTTTTATTATTACACGGGAAAAGAAAATTATTTTTAAAATTTCTAATTATTTTATTAAAATGGAGTCTATGGGAGACAGCCATCCTGTAATTTTGAGCTTTCTGGATAACGGGTTTCAGGATAATGAATCCCATACCTGTATATAGAATAGGCACATCTTCTGTCTGGTTCCCAGCCGTCCTATAAGAGCTGACGGACCACTTGGCCCAATCAATCTTATTGTGAGGAACACCTTGGTTCCAAACTGGGGACCTGTTGTGTTCCAGGCACTGCTCCTCCTGCTTGAGTCATAGGAGGCAGTTTGGTGGTGGCCTGTATCTGATAAGATGACTGTTGCTTTGATGCCTCCAGTTCAGCCTTTCTCAGTTCACACCCCCAATCCAGCTAAGGGCAAATTCTCATTTGAGGGCTACTTGAACCTAATTCCCCAACACCCTGTGCTGGATTATTGGCCCTACCGCTAGCTCCAAGCCTCGTGACCTTGATATCTTTATCATGTTCTTGATCCTGTTTTGGTTTCTTCTCTTGTTCCTGAAATCTTGAACCTGGTAAATCTTGTCTTGTTCCTGCCTTGTTTTTCCCTGCCCTGTTTCTTATCTACTCCCTGTACTCCTGATTTTGGATCTCCTGGTATTGACCTCAGCCTGTTTTTTTACCTTGCACGAACTCTGCCTGCCTCAACCTTTGGACTGTCCCTCAACTGTTTGTCTGCCACCTGCCCTCGAATTTCAGCCTGAATCTGGACTTGTGTTTTTGCTGCCTTTTAAGTTTCTGCAAAGGTCTGTGCACATTTTTTATTTAATAAACACCTTAAGTTATTCAGCGCACACAGGCTCCTATCCGTGAATACTTACACTTAGTGACTGTATTGGGACTTTTAGAAGAAGGTTAATAGAAGGTTGTGCTAAAAACAACCCAATGGATACTGTTCAATATCTATAACTACTGATTAAAGTAAACTAAAATGTTCTCAGGAGCACCCCTTGCTTACAACCCTTTCAAGCAAAGGATCTAAAATTATGGTGAAGGAACACTCAAGAAGTTGCAGTCTGGAGGCCTGGTTGGAAGACACTTAGAATGGATGAATAATAGCTCTCATAGAAATTTCTAAAAGACCAGTCTAAGTATTAGTTAGGGTTACAATTAAGGTTGGGTGCTTATTTTCTGTCTTATATATCTATGAAACAAGCAAGACGTTAATTTAATGTTCATTTTTATAAATCATTGATCCATTTTTATCAATCATTGTTTTCAATTTCTTCTTGTCTTAAGAACATCATTACACAATGAATGTAGTTTCCTAGCCATTGTTTTCCAGATTCCTTTTTCTCCTGATACCATGGCTATACGGTACATTATTGTTCACAGGGATGGATTATAAGCTTTATAAGATTTATTTCATAACCTCAATGAAATCAAAATGTGTCATCTTCTCAAACAAGTCCAAAATGCCACATTAGTTACTGGGTCCTGTTGAAAGGTCAATGTGCATTAATTATAGAGAGCTGAGCAGGCTCTAGAGAGACATACATATAACTGGCGACAGCTCACAGCCAGTAGCTGTGGTACTGCAGTGATCTTCATTAACATCATTATATCTTATTCTCATTCCACATTGTGGTCACTGTAGGACACCCAAAGTGAGAAAGTAGATGGGAATCCGCAGGGCCAAAAACAAGTTAAAAAATAGATTTTTATTGGTCAAAGTTAAAAATGTACATACATTTCCTAGGGCCTAGTACATTTTTAACTTTGACCAATAAAAATTCATGTTTTAACTTATTTTTGGCCCTGTGCCGGAAAGCCCTGCTTTTTCTGTTATACAATTCGGTTTCCCTTCAACATAAACTTTAAACTAGTGGTTTTCAAACCTTTTCAATTGACACCCCATTTGAAAGTCCAACCTTTGGTCTGGACCTCCCTTGAAGGTCAAACTTCTGGTCATGGCCCACATCAGCTGATACATTGGATAGAGATTGGAAAATATTGTGGTATTAGTCTTTCAGCCATAGTTTTAAGAATATCTATGACAGCAAATACATATTCACCACAAAGCTCACCCTAAATGACCTTCAAGCTGGGCTTTGGGATATCTAGGAAAGGAAATGGCCATTCCTCCAATTATTACCAGGAAAACTCATCAAGCAAAAGTAACCTTTTTTTCTAGACTCTGCCATTATAGAGTAACTTGATGCTAAGGTAATAATAGGAATAAACCAGCAAGCCACTCACAATTTACATAATTTTGTAGATAGAGCAGCTGTTACCACTGGTGGAGAAAATGCTAGGTAACCTGGACCTTAGACTCATTGAAGCTTTTCTGTTTGCTGTGTATATAACTCTTCAGCTAATATCATTGCATGATTTTAAACCTCAGGGCTTGGAGGAGGTGGGAGAATAAAATAACTTCTGAATTTAATAAATTCAGTACATTTTATATTATATATCACCACCTAGTGTAGCCACCCTGCTGGTATTTCGTTTCATTAGTAAATCTGCCTCATTGTAATACAAATAATTATTAATAGCTTGTCCTCTGCCCCCGACATATTGCTGATTGCCCCCCAATCCCCTCACCTAGTGTCCTTTTATCCCATAGACACCTGTCATATTTACTAAATTCCCATTTGATTTGCTCAATGACATCATGACTTTGCCCAATTTGCATCATGGCTCTGTTCCTTACATCATGGACACGCCCCCTCACAGATCCACCCTGCGCTCTGGCTGGAATAACGCAAGTAAAAAGGTGGCAACCCTATCAGCACCATAATGACAGTTGAGACAAGACTAACACTGCAATTTGAGTCACTAATACATTAATACATTTATTTTATTATATTTCTCTTAAACACACAGAAAGTCCAAATAAAAAAAATGAAAGAAGAGAAAGGGATGGCAGGCACAGTTATATATAGCTTTTTAACAGTTCATATTTGCTTTTCAGTAAAGTTCCCCCGAACACACAGTATTAAAACTGAATTTTCATTATACAATCCCTATAAAAAAAAACGTAAATCTTCCTCATTGTAAATGAAATCCTTTTTTCTTTGCCGCTCACAATACCTCAACAGAGTAGTTTGGTTTAATGTACCTTCCCATTAAAATTTCACCATCTGCTCAAACTGTCTGAAAACAAAAGCTGTAGCATTTGGTTGTGAAAAATGACCGTCACCGAAGCGAATGTTTGCCAAGCCGTTCAGATTCACAAAGCTCTGCACAGTTCCCACAAGTGGGGAAAAGGCCAGTGATCTACACGTATTGTTGTTTAGAGACTGTTTATTTTACATCTTTCATTTGGTGTTCATATTGTTTCTGTTTTTCTAACATTGTTTATCACCTGCCTGGCATCCTTCCCTACTCAGGCACTTCTATCCATGGATTTATTGCTCGCAATCACAACTGTGTGTATAGCACACCTCCGTGCACTGCAAACTGAGTAATTATTCTCAAGGACCGTCACATTTCCATCACAATTACCAGCACTAACATGAGAGCTGTAATAAAAACAAAACAATATGTTTTCAAAAAAGATATTTGCAATATGTAGGCATTAAGAGACCTGCATGTGCCCTATGAATACATTGCTGCCTGCATTTGTTAGTGATATATTCAGTGGAGGGGCATACACACCCCCCGTGTGTAGGTATCATTCAGATGCGTGTACGTTTTTACGTACAGCACCAAATTTCCATATAATAAAATGCCTTTATTGGATACACAAGGCAGAACTTGGATCAGATCAACGTTTCAGGCCTCCATCAGCTTTTTATCAAGCTTATCAACCACTGGGCAATTAAGCCCTTTTATAGACAAGAACATTTCACCATCTACTGGCGATATACAAAGACTTTACACAATCCTTCAAACAAGTTGTTACAATGTTACAGGTTGTTACATATTGTTATATATGTTACATGTAACGTAACAATCTATGTTAAGTATTGTGTAAAGTTCTTGTATGTAGCCAGTAGATGGTGAAATGTTCTTGTCTATAAAAGGGCTTAATTGCCCAGTGATTGGTAAGCTTGATAAAAGGCTGTTGGAGGCATGAAACATTGATATAATCCAGGTTCTGCCATTTGTATCCAAATTTTCAATTATTATATGAAAATTTGGTGCTGTATGTGAGACGTTTTTCAGGATGAGAATGAACTATGGCCATTGATTATACGTGCACCAGGCATTCCAGATTACAGGGTATTGGAGCTGACTTAATCAATTCTACAGACATCATTCAGATGTGCAAGTTGAGAGCAAGTGGACGCAGACCACAATGGAATTCTGTACTTATTACCCATTCTATGGCAGACAGCAAGGACGGGGCTGCTTTGAGCTTTGATGCTCTGATCTGTACCGAGCACCAGATTTCCAGGCCAGTACTAGATGCCAACCAGACCCTTTATGTAAGTAGCCTCTCCCTTTGTTTTAAGTATTATTTGTAGATTTCTGCATGTATTATGATCACTACGACAGACAGACTTCTACATTATTCTGCATTCTTCTACACAAAATAACAGTTGGAATATAGCATTATGGAACACCCCATTTATGTCCCTTTTCACCATCCACTTTAAGATCTCAGTAGCTCACTCTCCTGAATTATCCAGCAGTCACCCTCCCTCTCCCGTTCTCCCCCAGTAGCAGGGCAGTTGCCCTCTTCCTGTAGTTTGCTAATTTGCACCACACCACAGTTGAATCTGTAACCGAAAAGGTCCTAAACCCTCCTGAACTTACCTTTGATACAGACATTTTAGAGTTTATATTTGCTTGCAGAATGGCAATGAGAGAAGCCTATATAAAAAGATGTGCTTGTTCTGACTAACTGCAGTGCTAGGAGCAACCAGGCCCCGTACAAGCATTTATTGTGAAGCTAGAACTAAGTTTGCATAGAAACAGGAAAATACAGGTATGTGATCCATTATCCGGAAACCCGTTATCCAGAAAGCTCCGAATTACAGAAAGGCTGTCTCCCATAGACTTCATTTTATTCAAATAATTCTATTTTTTAAAAATGATTTCCTTTTTCTCTGCAATAATTAGGGATGCACCGAATCCAGGATTCGATTCGGGATTCGGCCAGGATTCTGCCTTTTTCAGCAGGATTCTGCTTGGCCAAACCGAATCCGAATCCTGATTTGCATATGCAAATTAGGGGTGGGGAGGGAGATTGTGTGACATTTTGTCACAAAACAAGGAAGTAAAAAATATTTTCCCCTTCCCACCCCAATTTGCAAATGCAAATTCGGATTTGGTTCGGTATTCGGCCGAATCTTTCACAAAGGATTCGGGGGTTCGGCTGAATCCAAAATAGTCGATTCGGTGCATCCCTAGTAATAATAAAACAGAACCTGATTACTTGATTCAAAACTACAATATAATTAATCCTTATTGGATACCAAGCAAGCCTATTGGGTTTATTTCATGTTTAAATGATTATTTAGTAGACTTGAGGTATGAAGATCCAAATTACGGAAAGATCTGTTATCCAGAAAATCCCAGGTCCTGAGCATTCTGGATAACAGGTCCCATATCTCTCTGCTGCTTTCCTGAGTCAATTTTGGAACTATATTATGAACTTCTATCAAATTTTTCACAGTAAGGAAAGTCCTATATAACATATTTTCATTACAAAAATAATGTACTATTAGACAATGGCCATGTTTGAAATTAAGTGCAATTCTAGTCAAATGTTCTGAAGCTATAAAATACATGAGACAGAAAAACAGATGTCTTTTATAACTGATATATTTCTTCTTTACATAATCATTCTCAAAGTGAACTAAAGATGTCAGTGTTGTAGCACAGCCTCTCTAGAGGGCTAATTTCTTGGTCATTTATGCATTATGGATCTGGAAGGAGTGACAGTCTCCTTTTTATGCTGATTTATGTAAGATAATTAAGGGAGATGAAGCCTATCTTACTAGAAAAAGATTTAGATACCTTAGAGAATCGAACAGGTAAAGTACAGTGGAGATTTACAGTAGATACACGTTTTTTTATAAGTTAATGAAAGGAAACAAATTAGAAATTAAATGATGTGTCATGAATAAATAGAAAAAAATAACAACAGCCAATGTTGAGCAGCAATGCTTAATGTCAGGCAGCAGCTACAAACGCTGAATAAATCTTGTTGAGGTAATTAATTAAGGAACCATAGCTTTGAACTAACCTACCACATACAATACAGAACATTCAACAGGGTCAATCCACAATCATTTGCATATTAGATATTTGAGGTATGAGGTTGAGGAATGTCAAGCACAGATATAGAGAAGACATCAACAGGGACATAAGGTAGAATGATATGTGGAATTCCAATTAAAGAAAACAAGGAGCAGTTTCCACAGAAACAGATGCTGGAGCAAGTAACCATGCAGTTTAGATGATTTGCTTATGCTTCTTTAGTCTACCTTCCTAGGTTTTAGGTTACACATCACAGCCTCTATCTTACCCTACTATATTTGTCATATTTTATTCTTCCTAAGTATAAATGCTGCTTTGTGTGGCCCACTACATGTAGGACCGAGGGCAATGTTAGGAATGATTCCCTTGCTCTATTCTTTCTGCATGCTTGCTCAGTAGTGTTAAAATCCTGATTTTGACAAAAAAGCAGTTTTTTTCGCTCTACTGTGTATGCGTCAGCTGCAGGATTTTAAAGAAAGAAGAAGTGAGCAAGAGGATTTATCACTACTGAATCTCATTTGACAATTTGCTGCCCATTTCTCCAATTTAGTCAAATCTCTTTGCAAAGTGGCAGCATCTGGAATGGAACTTACAGTTCTGCACAATTTATTATTCATCAGAAAAAAAAGACTTACAATGCCAACCTCAAGGTTATTTAGGAACAAATAAAAAACATAGGACCAAGGACAGAGCCCTAACAAGAAAGCTTTGCTGTGTTATAAGCGCAGACGAGCAGAACAAAATGAAGGAATGAAGAAAATTCGATAAATGGGTACATATTGTGTTGGTACAATATGACAAATGAGGATTGTAACTGAATAAAAGATCATGCAAATCACGGTAGAAAATAGGATGCATGAGAAGGCAGTGAAACCCTGCAATAGGATCAGTACCTAAGACGGATAAATCAAACAATGCTTAAAAAAGGCAAAGGGATGAATAAAAATAGTAACTACACCGCGGTGCTGACATGGATCTTGTAATTGAGACCCTTGGGTGAAGTAGAATATAAATAAAAGATCCAAAAATACTCTCCCTGGAATACGTTATCTCTCCCCCAACATATAAAAAGTGTCTTTACCTGTAACTGTTAAAGTGGGGGAGGAATACCCTTAATAGTCTTTTTCTCTTGTGCTTTAAATATTTATCCTCCCATTTTTGCTCTCCATTCTGTTTCTACTTTCTTCTCTGTTCCTACTACTCTCAACCTTCCTTTTTCGCTTCTTATTTCGTTTATACTCTTTACGTTTCTCTACCTGTCAATATTATGCTATATTGTGCTCTTTTATGCTATATTCATCTCCCTGATGTGTTTTATCTTCTCCTCCCTTTGCCATCTCCATTCCCTCTCATCATGGGCGCTCCACCAATGAGGTGAGTTGAGGCACTTGCCATGGTCAGCAAAAATGGCGCTCCTGGTAACTAAGAACCGGATTTCCACTTTTCAACCCAGAAATTCGGCTCTTCTAGTGCAGAGAGA
Organism: Xenopus laevis; assembly: GCF_017654675.1. Taxonomy (NCBI): domain Eukaryota; kingdom Metazoa; phylum Chordata; class Amphibia; order Anura; family Pipidae; genus Xenopus; species Xenopus laevis. Next base: position 68,999,445 of record NC_054387.1, read on the forward strand.
ATAATTGCGCTCTTTGCACTAGTGATGTGGACCGCCCCCGACTACTCCAGTGCAACGTGGACCGCCCGACCCCCTCCGGTGCCGGCGCTGAAGAGGGGTGGGAGCAGCAAAAGGAAGGTCGTCTGAGGTGGCAAAATGACCAGGATCGCCCTTGCCTCTCATCCATTTTGCCCCTTTTATTCTCTCCATCTTATTTCTCAGTCTCATTCAGGTTTAAATAGTTAAAAAAGAACAAATGGGAAATAACAGCAGCCTACTGGTTGTGCTGTATATATCACCGGATACATAGGCAGCTTTTAAACAGAAGCTCTGCTATAATGATGAATTATAAGGACACCTGAAAGCCTTAAGTCCTCGTTTATAATGCCTCGGTTGCTGCTGTATAGACAGTTTTCTGTGTATACTGAAAGAGATTAATGAATAGAGAACAAAGGATCAGATTATTTGCAGACACTTAGTGAACAATTCGAAAACTGGAGATGCAAAGAAATCATTTATATAGTGGCTACTGTACCCCCTACTGTAATTTATAGATATTAGTATTATAAGTCACGAGGAGTTAGGTGACCATATGAAAGCAAGAGGCCTGATGTTATGTGTTGTTATGTTCTGCTGGAAACTGCTCTCTCTAGTATCTGTTTAGTATCTTCCTCTCCACTTTTTGGCAATTTAGCCATGTTTTTCTAAGTAAAACTTCTTCCACCAGCTGCTGTGAGCCTCATCTGTATAAACAGAATTCAGAATTCAATAGTGGGTATTCCACATGTGGTTACCCTATGTAAAAAAAGGTTAATTTTCTTATGTAAGGGCAGTGTGCAAAGTGCAAATCTGATTTGAAATAACAATGTTTGTTAGCACAAATACAGTGGTTTCCCCCAAAAGTTCTAGCATTGTTGTGGCTGAGCACAGCTGTTATTGACGCAGTTTGCTGCGGGAATGTTGCTATTATTGCCACTTTAAGGGTGCACCTGCACACACATTTTGTAACAAATAAATGGGTGCTCATCACAACAATACGGAGGTCTAAGGAGTGTGTTTAGACACAAGTACCTTTAATAAAGAACGTCAAAATGTGCCTTGCGATTGTCTGAGCTAAGACACTCTTTCTTTCATAAATAAGCCCTTAACTTTAGCCATGCTTCTAGCACAAGAAGTGCAAATTTCATCAGAAACATGAAAATGTGTAAATTCTGGTTTTTCTATAAAACTGAGTGCAGATTTATAGGTCAACAGCAGCAAATAAAGTAACACAATTGTACCGGTGTTTCGAATCATAAATATCTCACTCGTCACCTTTCAAATTGCTCCTGTGCGACTTTGCATCAGGCTCAGGAGACTTTCAAATTCGTAGATGAAGATTTGCAGGCTGCAGATAAGAGATATCCATAATGAAGCCTGTGGTGACAACTGTGCCCTGACAAAACAGATGAAAGAAGGATCATTGCCCTTCAGTGCGGGGACCTGAATTGTCTCATTACTTCTTTCCACCAGAGACTGAGTTTGTTTGAGAAGAGAGAAAATGATGATTAGAGGTGATTTGTCCCACTGTTCTACTGTTGTTCTGTAGCGCTGTGTTTCATTTGGATTATCAGTATTTCATCACAAAGCCGTGCCAAATGAAACAGATCACAAAGAGGATGACAGAGTGAGACAGATTTGTCTGCAGGTTGTAATTTTCTTTAATTAATACTCTGGGGAACAAATGATTCTTGGCAATACTTTTTAGAGCCAGTACCTCAGCAGGTAGAGAAGGCCTTTCTTATTGCCTTGTTTGACTGAAATACTTACTATGGGAATATAAGCTTGTGGCAGATTCTTGCATAGATTTTATATGTATTTCTTATAGTCCAACACATGAAAAACCTTCTGTGTTTTTCATTCCTCTGTTGAGCAATTAAGAAAAATCTGTTGCTATGGGTAACTATGATATCTGCAGTACAAAGTTTACAGAAGATCTAGTAACCCTTAGCAACCAATTAGTTGCTTAAACTAGCCATAATTGGTAAGATGGGTAGTCAAATTGTGAACAGATCTGCTTGCTTAGCAATCTTACCAAATGAGCGGATCTCTGTCCGATTTGGCCACTCATGCCCTAGGGAAAAGCAGTACACAACGAAACAATGGATACTAGACCTGTAGCACATTTACCATATTTTATTAAATAACCACCTAAAGCAGTGGTTGTCCATGCTTTGGCCACAGCCCCCTTAAAAATCCTACCTTTGGTCAGTGGCCTCTTAAGCTCATGAAATATTTACAGATATATGAAAATATTGGTATATTAGTCATTATGATAGAAGGTTTATGAAGACACCAGGACCTCTATAATGTGTTTCCGCCTGGTGCACAGGGCCCTAGGGAGACAGAATTCCCCTAACTACATAGAAACAATTAGGCACCAGCACTCAAAGGCAATGCAAACAGGAGACAAGCCCCTTGTGTTTATTTGATCAACCAAAAAACAAATAAACACAAGGGGCTTGTCCCCTGTTTGCATTGTCAGTGCTTAATTGTTTCTATATCAGTCATTCAGTAATAATTTGAAGATTACCTAGGACAGCAAATACATATTCACTCTGAATCTCACCCTTAGGCTGGCCATAGATGTAAAGGTTTTTAAAAGATCTTTTCGTTATCGTGAGACCAAAATGATCTTGAAATGATCTTTTAAATGTACGATTTGTCCATCAACTAAAAAGACCATTTCAAGCAATTGTCTAGTTGAAGCCAGAAAAATGTTGGACGAAAAATCGTAAGATGCACGATTATTCAATTCCCACCTTGCTAAAAAATTGCATTGTGGCAGTAGGTTAATGAGGGGTAAGGAGTGTGGGGGCTTGTTGCAAAGAGGGCCCCAAAAGTCTCATAAAGTCTCATATGTTTTGACAAGAGATGGCCCAAGTCAATGAGCACAAAAATAAGGCCTTGCTCTCACCATTAATGACTCGAGACCTGAATAATGAATGATCTCTTTAACTAAAGGATAATAAATATATAGGATTAGTAGCCTATTTTTGAGAAGTGATTAAAAAAGCTCACAAATGCTCTTATTTGACATATCCTATTGATAAGAGTTTAATTAGCAACTATGAAGCGAGGAAGGTGTTAATTGACTGAAATGCTGACATTTTGCACTACATTTAGCAAACTTGTTATTTTTAGTTTGGAATATTTGGTTCATTAGACAAGATTAATGTCAGCAAAAAATTTACAGATGAATTGAAGGAGACAACAATGAGTTGAAATAAGAAATAAAAACCAAGAAGATCTTAACTTGTGCATGAGCTCTTGCTGCTCTGGGACTATTGAGAAGCTGGTGCTTATGGGTATGCATGTGCTAACTGGATGTGATGGGATAGGGTGTCATAACATAACCCTAAATCAATTCATAAGGACTAGCAGTACAGCACAGAAAGAAATATGTATTGCTTTGAAAACAAGTCAGGAATTTAGGCTAAAATGGTGTAGTGATTTTCCAGGTATGGAATGTCAACTGACTACAGCATATCCATCTCAGAATTGCCATTTCTGGCATCTGTATAGCACAAATTCTTTTTAATACAGCGATCCCTGACCTTTTATATGAGTTGGCTTCTTATGCATTAATGAGGACTTTTTTTCTTGCAATGATGAGGTCACTTCTCTGCAAATAATGAAGTCACTTTTATGGTAAGGATGAGGTCACTTATATGCCACACATATGGTCACTTCTCTGGTAATGATGTGGTCATTCTTGCTGTAATGAGGTCACTTCTATTCCAGTAGTAAGTTCAAATCCTTTGTAATTATGAGCCTCACTTGTCTTTCGGGTAAAAGCTCACTTCTTTTGTGGCTGGAAGATTACTGCAAACTGGTTAGAACCTATTGATGGTAAAGAAAGAAGAGGAGTCTTAATTACAAACAAAATGTGCACAAAACAAAACTGTTTCCCACCATGCAGTGCTTTCCCCCAAAGTCCAGTGTCACTGATCCTGCTGAAAGTAGCTGCAAAATAAGGGAGCTGCTAAGCACAAAGTACATGGGCACAATATTTTTCTCTTTTGCAAGAGTAATTGAGTTGTGGCCACATTCACTTGCACACCCTTATGCAACAAAAGGAAGGTTTAGGTGCAGAGGAAGTGTTGTACAGAGCCCATGGCCCCAATTATTGCAATGACACTAGTTACAAGAAACCATAAGCTCAAGTGTTTTGGTCAACCTGTTCTGCTCCTGCTGATAGATAACAAAGCCCACTATGTTCTTTAATTAATGGTTTATTCAAATGAACCCCATTTTGTTTTATTTTGTTACAAAAGTAATTTTTTTTCCCAAATTGTATGTTTTGTACATGAAATTACCTCTGCTCATAGGGCTTCTAGTTAAAAAAAAATCTAGCACCAGTATCAGCTACAAATACAAAGCTTCTTGTGTGTGCAGAATGAATCCCTGCGGGGCCTAAGGATCAAGTTGAAACCAGTACCTTTCCAATTATTGCTCCAAATGTGCTGTCATAAATCTTTCCAACTTAATAAGAGGAATATTCCTTGTTGATAAATATGGAGCAACGATTATATTGTAATTGGTGACAGTGCATGAAAACACACTCAAAATACTATCTTCAATAGAGAACCTTTTCTCTCTCTAATGAAATGTTTTAAAAGAAAAAAATAAATAAATTATATATATATATATATATATATATATATATATATATATATATATATATATATATATATATATATATATATATATATATATATATATACAGTATATATATATATATATATATATATATATATATATATACACTAGTCTGTCATATTTGCCTCTCCCCAAAAACGGTTCATACTAAAGCAGTTTTTGTCGACTGAAAAATAAAATATGCTTTTCAAGTGCAATCTCCATCTATAGACATTCTATGGAAAAGGTGTATTTATTCAATGGTAACCCAAAACAGAAAGGGCAGAGAGTGGAAATAGTCCAAACAAAGGTCCATGAATGCAGCACTTAGCAGTTTTAGTTCCAAATTGGAAATGCTGCTTTAGTGCCTTCTTTTTATCATCAAGGCACTACACCAGGTCTTGTGGATACATTGAATAAAGTATTTGTTGTGACATTTCACCAATAAGAACCAACAGCTCTTCCTTTGTAAACAACTACACATTGATTTTTGGAGCATTACAATTACAGATATCAGAGAAACTCCAGATCAGCACTGGCTCTTTGTTTTCTTTAAAGACTAGAATAAGTGCTTTGTAAGCAGCTGAAAATACAGGTTTATATGATTATGGTAATCCTACCAATCACACGCTTTATCATGCATGGAAAAATAATGTCAGATTATCTGATAAATAAAATCAGCAGATGTTTAATAGCTTTGCATTGCAAAACTGTGGGATTATCTGCATTTTACAATGTGGCAGATATTACTGCTAATTATAAGATTGGCTTTTATTGTAATGAGTTTGGGGTGGCTTATTGGCAGCTGGTTTAACCCTTTATCTTGCTGTGGCATGTGTTGCCAGTAAAGATGCAGCCTGGAATAGATCAAAGAGAATGGTGGAACCTGAGAATCTATGGCATCACCACACTTGTATTTCAACCTTCTGAAATACCCTCTCATTATGATCCAAAGTATTGCAAAGTAGGTAGAACACTGTGAGGTAGGTAGGTAAACAGTGAAAAGAAAGACAAAATTCAGTGTAAATAAGTATCTGGTGCAAGAACAAATGCCTCCAACTCGAGCACACAGGATCAAAGAACATGAATATAGGTGAACACAGTTCAGACAGGATTATTGTGCATCCTCATGCATTATTTAGGCTGTTGGCCCTGGGGAACTGGAAAACCATCCTTGCCTTAAGAACCCATCCCCGATGTTACTGGACTATAGCTCTTGGTGGCTGCTAAGCGAGTTGCCATGCCATGTTAGGACCTTGAGTATCTGCAAATCATAAATGTATTAACTTAAACTCAATGATAATGTGAGTGATGTCCACTTTAGTACCTTTTCTGTTCACCAGCAGAGGGCCACCACACATGGGTTTTCTTAGTACAATTGTATACAAAGAAACTATTATGACCTCTATAGTTAGATATGAGATTTATAAATTTGCATTCATAGAAACAGGTTTTTTTAAATGAGATGCAGGCATTCATTGTTCTACTGTCTCTCTGTACAGGCTATGGTCTCCAAAACCATTAAAAATCATGCCCCCCCCCACTGGTTTCACATAATTATAAGGAATTATAAGGCTATGGTAAAATTGAACTACCCAGATCTCCCTAAACCGGTCGGTTTACCAACAATTGTCCCGAATGTAACTTTGTTTCCCAGGTGTGGAGGCCAGTTTTCTGGTGTAACTATGTAACTATGTGTCAGGCTTACCCGGAATCTGGAACCAATAGGCTGATAGAAGGCCGCTCCTACAGTACCCCACACGGTATACCCTCGATATGAACAGAGGAGAGACTGGTAGGGGAAGGTATGAGAGCCGATTTAGCAGTAGGATGTTGAAGCACAGCTCCCAGCGGAGAAGAAGAATATTGGTCAGGCAGGCCGGGTCAGGAACGGAGAGGTCAGCGGAGTCAAGGTCGGGCAGGGTCAAACCAGAAAAACAGCAACCGGAACGTCAAAACAGGAGGAATAAGCAAGAGGCGTAGTCAAGTGGATCGAGTCGAAAAGAATCAAGCTTGGATAATTCACAGGAATCTTCAGAGTAGCAAAGACGATGTCTGAGCAAGGTCCTGCTCTAAAAGGATGGTTTAAATAGGCCCAGCGTCCAAAATGGCGTCAGCGTCGGCGTCAGCGTCACATGCCTGCGTCACCGCGCCGGCGTCAGTGCCATCGCGCTTGCGCCGGCGTCACCGCGCTTGCGTCGACGTCACCGCGCCTGCGTCGACGTCACCGCGCCTGCGTTGCTTCCGAACGCGCTGCGTGACTGCGCCTGGAATGTTTCGAGGGGCGGAGCCAGAACCCTTACGATCCTGACACTATGTATCTCGAGATAACAGTAGTGGGGGTTCCAGTGGTTCTCAAACAACAAGGCTTTATTTAAAGAAATCCCCAAAGACGTATATTGAATATCAATGCAGGAAAACAAAGTACAGCAGCAAGCCATATACTCATGATACAGCACAAATAGTCAGCAAATATCCTCTATACACTTAGGGACCTATTTATTAAAGCTGAATTTTTTCTGGTAGCTTTTTCAAAGGGGAAAACTCAAATTATATTATTAACTCAGATTTATTATACCCCAAAGCTGCTAAAAATCTGAATCTGAAAATACTCCAGCTAAAACCTGTGGAGGTCATGTAGCAGTCAATGGCAGATGTCCCTGACTATGTTTCTTGACATCTTGATCTGCACTAGATAATCTCAAAAAGTCTGGGCTTTTCAGGTGACCAAAAACATACAATTAGGGCAGAAAATTTGAAAAAGTCATGCGATCCAACTTTTTCTACGATTTTATCAAGACTTTTCCCCTTGGGTTCTTTCTTCTTCCTCGCTCCTGTATTCAGGAGCTTAATTTTATTTCAGGGAAGGAAGCAGGGGCTGAAAAGCGTCCCAGAGACGAGGGTTTTTTTGCCTAAAGTTTTTCCCTCTGCAGCATACCTCATGTATGCGGCTCCCTAGTGAGTTTGCTGGCTGCGTCTCCCTGTACCTGTTCCGTATCGGCCTGCCTCACCAAGGGCGTCTGAAAGGAAAAGGGCTGTTCCTCCCAGCCTAGTCGCATCAGCAGGTATCAGGAGGGGTGGCAGCAGTCCGGGATTCACGTAGGCGACGTCTGGCAGAGCACAGGTAATTCAGTGTGTCTTTCGCGCACCGATGACGTCATCCGGTATGGAAACGAGTCTTGACACGCATAGCGTTGCCTTACGGATGCGCTCAGCTTCCTGGGGGCGCATCGCGGTGGGGAAGGCGGAATAGCCTCAGGCTTGGATCAAAAGTCTCCGTATAGCCCTCCTCTGCACTGCAAGGGCTCGAGGAGTCAGGAGGGGAGGGGCAATACCTATTTAGGTGGCTCTCCATTGTTGCCTCGTGTTTGATGGCGTCCACATCACACGCTGGCAGTATAGTGCTCTGCTAGGTAGGTAGAGGGATGTTTTAAAGGGGACCTGCTCAGAATCCTAGAGGTTCTGTTTTGTGATTTTTTTTTTGCGTTCCTTTTGCAGGTATTCTTTACTCCAATTCATCCCAACTGCCACCCCAGATAAGTCTTCCTTCCCTGGTTGAGGTAAGAAAAAAAAAAAAAAAAAAAAAGGATCACTGACTCTTGGCTTACCATAATTTTTGGTTACAGTGCCAACGTGCGACCATCAAGGTCAAGAGAGAGTTCTAAGAACATCGCAGAAGATAGAGAGGAGGCACAACAAACAGGATCCAAGCAATGCTTAGGATGCATGGAACCTCCATTACCCGACAAAAAGTTATGTCAGGCATGCCTAACAGCCGCATCGGGAATAGAGGCAGACACAAGCGCAGGAATTCTGGCTTGGATAAAGGAGGCAGTAGCTAGAGAAGTTTCCAGTGCTACAGCTTCTACTTCAAGAGGTCCCCAGGTGGAATTTGATCCAGAAATGGAGGATACAAGTGCAGGAATGGCTGAAGATATGTATTTTTCTTCTTCTGAGGAGGAAGAAATTCAATCTTCCTTTGATTTTTCCTTAATACAGCCCTTAATTAGAGCAGTAAGGGCTTCACTAGCCTTGGAAGAGGATAATCAAGCCTCATCATCGGCATCTTTTTTACCTTGTTCCAAACCAAAGGGACAAACATTTCCTTTGCATCAGGAAGTTATGGATCTTATTAAAACGGAATGGGATATTCCGTCAAAAAGAACTACCATGCAACCAAGATGTAATAAGCTATATCCTTTCAAAGAAGATGAAGTGAAAGATTTTTGTACCATGCCTAGAGTGGATGCACCAGTCTTGAATATCTCAAAAAACACGCTATTGCCGATTGAAGACCATGGGGTAATGAAAGACCCAATGGACAAGAGAATGGATGCGGGTTTAAAAAGAATCTTCTCGGTAACAGGGGAAAGCCTTAAACCAGCAATTGCTAATATTTCAGTGGCCAAGGCACTGGAGGTTTGGCTAGTCAATCTAGAGATAGCATTAAAAGAGGGCCGGGATACATCTGAAATTCTGGAAGGCCTGAAGGAATTGAAGCTTGGTTCATCGTTTTTGGTCAATTCATCTGTGGATCAAATAAGGCTGGCTTCAAGGTCATTGGCGATATCAGTCTCAACAAGGCGGGCATTATGGCTTAGAGCGTGGGAAGCAGATGCAGCATCTAAAGCAACTCTATGTTCGTTACCTTTCCAAGGACAAGTTCTTTTTGGAAAAAAATTGGAAAACCTCATATCAAAGGCATCAGGAGGCAAAAGTCAGTTGTTGCCTCAGAAAAAGAGACGTCAGCCATGGAGACAATCATTAAGAGGGAAAACTTCAACTAGAGGCAGATTCACACCATACGATCACAGATCATTTCGGTCGGGAAGGGAAACTGCAAGGCAAGACAGTTGGAAGGCAGGACAATCTGGTTTCTTTCGTCTGCCAAGGGGTAAGACAGGAGAGAATACCCGCAAACCATTATGAAGGTGGTGCGACCCAGGGGCCTGCCGTAGGTGGGAGACTTCATCTTTTTCAGGCTGCCTGGGGAAAATCCATCGAAGACAGATGGGTTCAAGGAATTGTGAGAGAAGGTTACAATCTGGAATTTTCATCCATTCCCCCTTCTTCAGGATTCCTGTTATCCACCCTACCTACAGAGGTCTCCAAGAGAGAGGCGTTTCTAATCTGCCTTGCCAAACTGGAACAGCAGCGAGTGATTGTTCAAGTTCCACAAAACCAGAGAAGAACAGGAGTTTATTCTCGGTTTTTCATAACAAGAAAATCCACGGGGTCATGGAGACCTATTCTGGATTTAGGAAGAGTCAACAAAACATTGAGATTTCAACATTTCAAAATGGAATCTATCGAATCGGTAAAGTCAGCCATATCACCAGAGGACTGGATGTGTACCATGGATATCAGGGATGCGTATCACCATATCCCGATAGCAGCAACAGACCAAAGATTCCTTCGGTTTGCAGTGAAAAACCATCATTATCAATTCAGGTGCCTACCCTTCGGGTTAGCAACAGCACCAAGAGTGTTCTCAAAGGTGTTAGTTACCCTAGTGGCTCATCTCAGATGGAAGAAAGTGCGAATCTTCCACTATTTGGACGACCTAATCCTATTAGCTTCATCCAGGGAACAGGCAATCTCTCACAGGGATCTGTGTCTGGAGACCTTAATAGCACATGGTTGGCTCATCAACTATACAAAAAGTCAACTCATTCCATCTCAAAGGATGACGTACCTGGGGGCAATAATAGATTCAATCTCAGGGAGACTGTCTCTTTCAATGGAAAGGCAGAAATCTCTAATCATGATGTTGGAAAGACTAATGTTAGTGACAGAAGCATCAGCAGAAACATTGCTCAAAATCCTAGGAATGATGTCCTCGTCAATAGGATTAGTCCAGTGGGCCCACTGGAGGATGAGGCCTCTTCAATGTTGGTTTCTGCGCCAGTGGGACGGGAAATCCCAATCGCAGAACATAAAAATGCTGCCTCAAATGAAAACATCTCTTCTTTGGTGGAAAGAACAAGTGAGCAAAAACACGGGTACAGAGTTGTTTCCAGAAGCTTGGGTCGTCATGTCTACGGATGCCTCAGGTCTAGGCTGGGGTGCAGAACTAGGATCAAGGGTAGCACAGGATCGCTGGCCCTATCCATTATCAGACGTGCCATCAAACGTCTTGGAACTAAGGGCATCTTGCCTGTGTTTTCTTTCAAGATCAATTAAGAAGCACAAGACTAAATATAAGATCAGACAATGTCACTGCCGTAGCTTACATATGAAGGCAAGGAGGCACAAGAAGTCTGGACCTCTTGGAAGAAGTGTATCCCATAGTACAGTGGGCAGAAAATGTCTTGAAGGATCTGACAGCAGTGTACGTTCCAGGGAAAATGAATATAGTGGCAGATCTGCTCAGCAGGAATTTTGCAGACAGACACGAGTGGATTCTGAATCAGACAATTTTCAGGACACTGGTGCAGAAGTGGGGTCAACCTTCCATAGACTTGATGGCATCATCCATAAACACCAAGTGTCTTCAGTTCTATTCGAGGAGTTGGGATCCAAATGCATTGGCGGTGGATGCATTGACACAGACATGGAGATTCCATTTAGGTTACATCTTTCCTCCTCTTCCTCTGATACCGAAAGTGATTCAGAAAATAAGAGAGGATCAAGCGGATGTGATTTGTATCGCTCCAGCATGGCCACGAAGACCCTGGTTTACAGACCTAATCCAGCTGTCAATAGACGAACCTTGGAAACTTCCAACGTCAAGCAACCTGTTGATTCAAGGACCATTTGTCCATCCAGATCCAGGAGCACTGTCCCTTACGGCTTGGAGGCTGAGAGGCAAGGTCTAGAAGCGCATGGGCTATCTAACAGGGTCATTCATACCCTACTACAGTCTAGAAAGCCCTCAACCAGCAACGAGTACGCGAGATTATGGGAATTGTTTAAAACACATTCTAATATGAGTTCCACAGAACAGATATCAGCCTCAAAAATCTTGGAATTTCTGCAGGCAGGCATGGATAGAGGCTTAAGCGTTAGTACTCAATGGGGGTTATGTAATAAAAGGCACTAAGTTTGCCCTGGTGCAGTAACCCATAGCAACCAATCAGCAGGTAGCATTTACTGGTCACCTGTTTAAAAGGAGACATCTTATTGGTGTCTATGGGTTATTGCTCCTGGGCAAACATTATGCCATTTATTACATTTGGGGGTAAGAACGCTAGTATCAGCGGCTATCTCAGGGACAACATGGGCTCATCACCCCTTGTTAGTCAGATTTTTTAAGGCAGCCATAAGGATACTTCCGGCAAGACGGTTAAGATGCCCGAACTGGGATTTGCCGTTGGTTTTAGCTATGCTGTCTTCAGATCCATTTTCAGTCAAGCATCCTATGACTTTGTGGAATTTAACTCTTAAAGTGGTGTTTCTAGTGGCAATCACTTCAGCCAAAAGAGTGGGGGAACTACAGGCATTGAGATTTGGGGAAGATAGTCCTGATATCTTTCCGGATAAATTAATCTTGAGGTTTTGTTCTTCATTTAAACCGAAAGTCGTCTCTTCTTTTCATTTGAAAGACGAGATTGTAGTCCCTACATTTGTTCACCAAGATTCGGATAAGGAACTGGACGTAGCTGAACATGTGAAAATGTACTGTGAAGCGACTTCAGCAATCAGGAAGTCAGATAGACTCTTTGTGGTGCCCGGAGGAGCAAGAAAAGGGGAAGCTGCGGCCATCTCTACAATTTCTACTTGGATTTGTTTGGTAATCAAGAAAGCCTATTCTTCGGCAAATCTAAAAGAACCAGAAGGAATTAAGGCACATTCAACCAGGGGTCAGGCAACCTCTTGGGCGGCAGAGGCAGGCATTTCACTGGAAATGATTTGCAAAGCAGCATCCTGGTCTTCTCCGAGCACTTTTATCTCACACTATAAGCTGGATGTCAGATCTTCTGAATATGCACAGTTTGGTTCAAGCATTTTGATATCGGCTACCTCAGCCAAATAAAATTTTCAGCATAATGGCTTTGAGTCTTATTTATCCACCCAGGGACAGTATGCTTTTTAAGTCCCAGCAAGTATGGACATGTAGAGGGCCAGGGAAAAGGGAAGATTGTATCATACTTACCGTGATCTTCCTTTCCCTGGCCCTCTCCATGTCAGGTTCCCTCCCTTGGTTTTGGTAGAGTTTAGAAATTTTTACTAGACACCGAGGTGGGGGAGGTCCTCCTAATTTATAAGTTAGGGGGTTGGGTTCTTCATGAGGGAGAGGGAGGGGCTATTCCAGCAAGTATGGACTAGAGATGTCGCGAACTGTTCGCCGGCGAACTTGTTCGCGCGAACATCGGGTGTTCGCGCTCGCCGGAAGTTCGCGAACGTCGCGCGACGTTCGCCATTTTGGGTTCGCCATTGTTGGCGCTTTTTTTTGCCCTCTCACCCCAGACCAGCAGGTACATGGCAGCCAATCAGGAAGCTCTCCCCTGGACCACTCCCCTTCCCTATAAAAACCGAAGCCCTGCAGCGTTTTTTCACTCTGCCTGTGTGTGCTGAAGAGATAGTGTAGGGAGAGAGCTGCTGCCTGTTAGTGATTTCAGGGACAGTTGAAAGTTTGCTGGCTAGTAATCGTTTTGATACTGCTCTGTTATTGGAGGGACAGAAGTCTGCAGGGGTTTGAGGGACATTTAAGCTTAGGTAGCTTTGCTGGCTAGTAATCTACCTTCTACTGCAGTGCTCTGTATGTAGCTGCAGTGGGCAGCTGTCCTGCTTCTGATCTCATCTGCTGACTGCTGCAATAACAGTAGTCCTTGTAAGGACTGCTTTTATTTATTTTTTTGTTGTTTTACTACTACTACTACTACTACTACTATAAGAGCCCAGTGCTATTAGTCTAGCAGTGTTGGGGAGTGGGACTGGTGTGCTAATCTGCTGCTCCTAGTAGTTCAGCAGCACCAACTTTAATTTTTTTTTTTTAATATTAATTTTTTTTTTATTTTACTTTTTTTTATTTTACTACCGCTGTAGTAGTGTATAAGTTGACCTTTTAGGCATTATTTGCCCTGTAGGCATTATTTGCACACTGTTTTCTTCAACCCGCCATCGAGCTGTGTGACCTTGTTCCCATTCTGTCTAAATATCCATAATATTACCGTCTCCAGAAAAAACACCGGAGTCACTTTTTTCAAGCAGCCATAATATATTTTACGTAATCCGTATCCACCGCTGTAGTAGTGTATACGTTGGCCTTGTAGGCATTATTTGCACACTGTTTTCTTCAACCCGCCATCGAGCTGTGTGACCTTGTTCCCATTCTGTCTAAATATCCATAATATTACCGTCTCCAGAAAAAACACCGGAGTCACTTTTTTCAAGCAGCATTCATATATTTTACGTAATCCGTATCCACCGCTGTAGTAGTGTATACGTTGGCCTTGTAGGCATTATTTGCACACTGTTTTCTTCAACCCGCCATCGAGCTGTGTGACCTTGTTCCCATTCTGTCTAAATATCCATAATATTACCGTCTCCAGAAAAAACACCGGAGTCACTTTTTTCAAGCAGCATTCATATATTTTACGTAATCCGTATCCACCGCTGTAGTAGTGTATACGTTGGCCTTGTAGGCATTATTTGCACACTGTTTCTTCAACCCGCCATCGAGCTGTGTGAGCTTGTTCACATTTTGTCTAAATATTGATAATATTATCGTCTCTAGAAAAACCACTTGAGTTACTTTTTTTCAAGCAGCATTCATATATTTTACGTAATCCGTATCCACCGCTGTAGTAGTGTATACGTTGACCTTGTAGGCATTATTTGCACACTGTTTTCTTCAACCCGCCATCGAGCTGTGTGACCTTGTTCCCATTCTGTCTAAATATCCATAATATTACCGTCTCCAGAAAAAAGACCGGAGTCACTTTTTTCAAGCAGCATTCATATATTTTACGTAATCCGTATCCACCGCTGTAGTAGTGTATACGTTGGCCTTGTAGGCATTATTTGCACACTGTTTTCTTCAACCCGCCATCGAGCTGTGTGACCTTGTTCCCATTCTGTCTAAATATCCATAATATTACCGTCTCCAGAAAAAACACCGGAGTCACTTTTTTCAAGCAGCATTCATATATTTTACGTAATCCGTATCCACCGCTGTAGTAGTGTATACGTTGGCCTTGTAGGCATTATTTGCACACTGTTTTCTTCAACCCGCCATCGAGCTGTGTGAGCTTGTTCACATTTTGTCTAAATATTGATAATATTATCGTCTCTAGAAAAACCACTTGAGTTACTTTTTTTCAAGCAGCATTCATATATTTTACGTAATCCGTATCCACCGCTGTAGTAGTGTATACGTTGACCTTGTAGGCATTATTTGCACACTGTTTTCTTCAACCCGCCATCGAGCTGTGTGACCTTGTTCCCATTCTGTCTAAATATCCATAATATTACCGTCTCCAGAAAAAACACCGGAGTCACTTTTTTCAAGCAGCATTCATATATTTTACGTAATCCGTATCCACCGCTGTAGTAGTGTATACGTTGGCCTTGTAGGCATTATTTGCACACTGTTTTCTTCAACCCGCCATCGAGCTGTGTGACCTTGTTCCCATTCTGTCTAAATATCCATAATATTACCGTCTCCAGAAAAAACACCGGAGTCACTTTTTTCAAGCAGCATTCATATATTTTACGTAATCCGTATCCACCGCTGTAGTAGTGTATACGTTGGCCTTGTAGGCATTATTTGCACACTGTTTTCTTCAACCCGCCATCGAGCTGTGTGACCTTGTTCCCATTCTGTCTAAATATCCATAATATTACCGTCTCCAGAAAAAACACCGGAGTCACTTTTTTCAAGCAGCATTCATATATTTTACGTAATCCGTATCCACCGCTGTAGTAGTGTATACGTTGACTTTGTAGGCATTATTTGCACACTGTTTTCTTCAACCCGCCATCGAGCTGTGTGAGCTTGTTCACATTTTGTCTAAATATTGATAATATTATCGTCTCTAGAAAAACCACTTGAGTTACTTTTTTTCAAGCAGCATTCATATATTTTACGTAATCCGTATCCACCGCTGTAGTAGTGTATACGTTGACCTTGTAGGCATTATTTGCACACTGTTTTCTTCAACCCGCCATCGAGCTGTGTGACCTTGTTCACATTTTGTCTAAATATTGATAATATTATCGTCTCTAGAAAAACCACTTGAGTTACTTTTTTTCAAGCAGCATTCATATATTTTACGTAATCCGTATCCACCGCTGTAGTAGTGTATACGTTGACTTTGTAGGCATTATTTGCACAGTGTTTTCTTCAACCCGCCATCTAGCTGTGTGTATTATCGTTTCCAGAAAAACCAACTGAGTTTTTGTTGTTGTTGTTGTTTTTTTAAAAATAATGCCAGGCAAAGGCAGGCCGCCACGCAGAGGCCGTGCTAGGGGCCGTGCTGCTATGCAATCCTGTGGCCCTAGCAAATTGCCCAGTTTTAAAAAGCCAATGACCCTGAACTCCCAAAATGCTGAAGAGGTAGTTGACTGGCTTACACAGCACACCCCATCCTCTACCGTTTCTAACTTTACCACAACATCCTCCTCATCCTCCACTGCTATGGCCACCCCACGTAACACTTCCTCCACCACCGGTGCCCCTTCTTCACTGGGGTCAGAGGAGTTATTTTCCAATGAGTTTCTTGAACTGAGTAATGCGCAACCATTATTGCCAGAAGAAGATGAAGGAGATGAGGACCTTACACCAGATTTAATTCTGGCAGAGAACACGATAGAGATGGACATAATGAGTGATGAGGAGGAGGTCCCCGCTGCTGCTTCCTTCTGTGATGTGTCAGAAGAAATTGATGCATCTGAGGAGAATGATGATGAGGAGATTGATGTTTTGTGGGTGCCTAGTAGAAGAGAGCAAGAGGAGGGTAGTTCAGATGGAGAGACGGAGAGTCAGAGAGGCAGTAGGAGAATAAGACTTAGAAGAAGCAGGGAGGACAGCCCGCAGGGATCAGCAGGGCAACAACATGTATCGGCACCTGTGTTCAGCCGGCCAACGCACCCGCCATTGCCGCCAATACCGCCAACTCCGCCAACTTCTACTGTTACCGCCAGATCGCACACTTCCAAAAAGTCAGCAGTGTGGGATTTTTTTAATGTGTGTGCCTCTGACAAAAGCATTGTAATTTGCAATGAGTGCAGTCAGAAACTGAGCCTTGGTAAGCCCAACAGCCACATAGGTACAACTTCTATGCGAAGGCACATGAGCGGCAAGCACAAAGCACTTTGGGAGCAACACCTCAAAGGCAACAGGCAAACTAAAAGCCACACTCCTTCTGGTCCAGCATCTTACTGCTCTACCTCTGCTCTCCTTGACCCGTCTGAACCACCCTCCACTCCGCCTTCCACCTTGACCACCTGTTCCCATTCCCAGTCATCTGCCACCAGCCAAGTTTCTGTGAAGGCCATGTTTGAGCGTAAGAAGCCAATGTCTGACTGTCACCCCCTTGCCCGGCGTCTGACAGCTGGCTTGTCTGCACTCTTAGCCCGCCAGCTTTTACCATACCAGCTGGTGGACTCTGAGGCCTTCCGCAAATTTGTAGCAATTGGGACACCGCAGTGGAAGGTACCCAGCCGCAATTTTTTTTCTAAAAAGGGAATACCACACCTGTACCAACATGTGCAGAGCCAAGTTACCGCATCTCTGTCACTTAGTGTTGGGCCAAAGGTCCATATGACTACTGACGCATGGTCCTCCAAGCATGGTCAGGGCAGGTATGTCACCTACACTGCCCACTGGGTGAACTTGGTAATGGCTGGGAAGCAGGGAATGGGTAGCTCAACAACAACAGTGGAGTTGGTGTCACCGCCACGGATTGCACGCGGTTCTGCCACCACCTCTACTCCTCCATCGCTCTCTACCTCGTCTTCTTCTTCTTCTTACTCTGCTGCTGGGTCCTCCTTCTCCTCCTCCACACCTGTGCACCCCCAGCTCCCCCTAGGCTATTCGACGTGCCAGGTACGCCGTTGTCACGCTGTCTTGGGGATGACGTGCCTGGAAAGCAAAAACCATACCGGATCTGTACTCCTGTCATCTCTGCAGTCACAGGCCGATCGGTGGCTGACCCCACACCAACTGCAGATCGGAAAAGTGGTGTGTGACAATGGAAGCAATCTGTTGGCAGCGTTGAGACTAGGCAATTTAACACATGTGCCCTGCATGGCACATGTGTTAAATTTAATAGTCCAACGTTTTGTCTCCAAGTACCCAGGATTCCAGGACGTTCTCACCCAGTCCAGAAAGGTGTCGGCCCATTTCAGACGTTCCTACACAGCCATGGCACGCCTTGCTGACATTCAGCAGCGCTACAACATGCCAGTCAGGCGTTTGATTTCTGACAGCCAGACTCGCTGGAATTCAACGCTCCTTATGTTGGAACGTCTGCTGCAACAACAAAGGGCCGTCAACGAGTACCTTTTTGAACTGGGTGGTAGGACTGGATCTGCACAGCTGGGGATTTTTTTCCCCCGTTACTGGGTGCTTATGCGCGATGCCTGCAGGCTCATGCGACCTTTTGAAGAGGTGACAAATATGGTCAGTCGCACCGAAGGCACCATCAGCGACCTAATACCCTTCGCTTTCTTCCTGGAGCGTGCCGTGCGACGAGTGACAGATGAGGCTGTAGACCAGCGTGACGAGGAGCTGGAAGCGCACGATTTCTGGTCGGAATCACCAGAACGAACCCAGGCACCTGCTGCAACGCAGGGAGAGGTGCCAGAAGTGGAGTCAGAGGAGGAAGGTGGCTTTGTGGAGGAGGAGGAGGAGGACCAACAGGAGCAGGCTTCCCAGGGGGCTAGTGGTGACCTTTTGGGGACCCCTGGTCTTGTACGTGGCTGGGGGGAGGAGACCGTGGATGATGCAGTCCTTGATAATGAGGAAGCGGAGATGGATAGCTCTGCATCCAACCTTGTGAGAATGGGGTCTTTCATGCTGTCATGCCTGTTGAAGGACCCCCGTATCAAGAGGCTTAAGGAGAAGGACCTGTACTGGGTCGCAACGCTACTAGACCCTCGGTACAAGCATAAAGTGTCAGAAATGTTACCAACATACCACAAGTCCGAAAAGATGCGGCATTTACAAACCAGCCTGCAAAACATGTTGTACAATGCTTTTAAGGGTGATGTCACTTCAGGAACTCATCAACATTCCAGGGGCAGAGGTGCCAGTAATCCTGCCACGAGCACACCTGCAAGGACAAAGCCCTTTGGCCAGTCTGTAACGTCAGACATGCAAATGTTTTTCTGTCCAAGGCAGCGCCACAACCCTTCTGGATCCACCCTCAAAGAACGCCTCGACCGGCAGGTAGCGGACTACCTGGCATTAACTGCAGATATCGACACTCTGAGGAGCGATGAACCCCTGGACTACTGGGTGCGCAGGCTTGATCTGTGGCCAGAGCTGTCACAATTTGCCATGAACCTCTTGTCTTGCCCAGCCTCAAGTGTGCTCTCAGAAAGGACCTTCAGTGCAGCAGGAGGGATTGTAACTGAGAAGAGAACTCGCCTAGGTCACAAAAGTGTCGATTACCTGACCTTTATTAAAATGAATGAGGGGTGGATCTCGGAGGGTTACTGCACGCCGGAAGACTTGTTCTGACTTCTATGCAGCTGTCCTTCTCTTCAAGCCTCATGACTCCACACACAGCTGTCCTTTAGCGTCCTCCTCCTCCCTCCGCCACCGTTACAAACTAGGGTGCAAACCCTACTGGTTTAATTTTTTCTGGCCTCTGTGCTTCAGTGGCTGCAACCAAAAAAACTGGGCAAACAATGTCTACAAGGTCAACGTATGGCAAAAAATGACTATTTTCAGCATTTATATGGCATATTTTTTCTGGCAACTGTGCTTCAGTGGCTGCATCCAAAAAAATGCATATTTTCTGCATTTATATGGCATAATTTTTCTGGCCTCTGTGCTTCAGTGGCTGCAACCAAAAAAATGCATATTTTCTGCATTTATATGGCATAATTTTTCTGGCCTCTGTGCTTCAGTGGCTGCAACCAAAAAAATTTATGTTTTCAGCATTTATATGGCATAATTTTTCTGGCAACTGTGCTTCAGTGGCTGCGACCAAAAAAATGACTATTTTCAGCATTTATATGGCATATTTTTTCTGGCCTCTGTGCTTCAGTGGCTGCGGCCAAAAAAACTGGGCAAACAATGCCTACAAGGTCAACGACGTTGACCTTGTAGGCATTGTTTGCCCAGTTTTTTTGGCCGCAGCCACTGAAGCACAGAGGCCAGAAAAAATATGCCATATAAATGCTGAAAATAGTCATTTTTTGCCATACGTTGACTCAACGTATATGGCAAAAAATGACTATTTTCAGCATTTATATGGCATATTTTTTCTGGCAACTGTGCTTCAGTGGCTGCGACCAAAAAAATGCATATTTTCTGCATTTATATGGCATAATTTTTCTGGCCTCTGTGCTTCAGTGGCTGCAACCAAAAAAATTTATATTTTCAGCATTTATATGGCATAATTTTTCTGTCAACTGTGCTTCAGTGGCTGCGACCAAAAAAATGCATGTTTTCTGCATTTATATGGCATAATTTTTCTGGCCTCTGTGCTTCAGTGGCTGCAACCAAAAAAGTTTATATTTTCAGCATTTATATGGCATAATTTTTCTGTCAACTGTGCTTCAGTGGCTGCGACCAAAAAAATGCATATTTTCTGCATTTATATGGCATAATTTTTCTGGCCTCTGTGCTTCAGTGGCTGCAACCAAAAAAATTTATATTTTCAGCATTTATATGGCATAATTTTTCTGGCAACTGTGCTTCAGTGGCTGCGTCCAAAAAAACTGGGCAAACAATGTCTACAAGGTCAACGTATGGCGAAAAATGACTATTTTCAGCATTTATATGGCATATTTTTTCTGGCAACTGTGCTTCAGTGGCTGCGTCCAAAAAAACTGGGCAAACAATGCCTACAAGGTCAACGTATGGCAGTTGTTTAAAGAGAACAGTAGATTACTAGCCAGCAAAGCTACCTAAGCTAAAATGTCCCTCAAATCCCTGCAGACTTCTGTCCCTCCAATACAGAGCAGTATCAAGCAGATTACTAGCCAGCAAACTTACTATCATCTGTCCCTGAAATCACTAACAGCTCTCCCCCTACACTATCTCTTCCAAGCACACACAGGCAGATTTTTCAGATACATTTTTGCCCTTGATCCCCCTCTGGCATGCCACTGTCCAGGTCGTTGCACCCTTTAAACAACTTTAAAATCATTTTTCTGGCCAGAAATGTCTTTTCTAGATGTTAAAGTTCGCCTTCCCATTGAAGTCTATGGGGTTCGCGAACCGTTCGCGAACCGCTCGCGTTTTTGCGCAAGTTCGCGAAAATGTTCGCAAACTTTTTTTCCGACGTTCGCTACATCCCTAGTATGGACATGGAGAGGGCCAGGGAAAGGAAGATCACGGTAAGTATGATACAATCTTCCCTTATCTTAAGTAGAAGGGCAATGGTGCCTGAATATACAGTATTCAAGCTTGGGGGGCAGGCGTCAAACCCCTTGTAATGGCTCTCCATTTATTTCAGTGGCTACAAAATGCACAGAATTGCACATCATTGCTTTAACAAGCCAGAAGCCAAACAACAATTCTATAATTGCCCACTGGAATCTAGATTCGAAATCTATGGGTAAGATGGTTTCCTTCTTGTCAGTACAATCAATATGGCAGATCCAAATCATGCATAGAATCACTCTCCCTGTGCAGAATAACCACTGAAATATATATATATGAATATAAATATGTATTATACAGTATCTATCTGTCTGTCCATCCATCTATCTATCTATCTATCTATCTATCTATCTATCTATCTATCTATCTATTCATCTAGTCCTTTTAAAATAAACAGGCCAACTACACATCTTTTTTGCATTTAGATTTTACTAAAGCATGATGGTTATTTTGGTCAAACTCTAAGTAACGTTTTTTTTGTAACAAGAAATACATATGATGCCAAAGGGAATATTTCTGCAGAGCACTGATTGACCTATAAAGGGGCTGTCATACAGGATCAGACTGGTGAGTAGGAAAGTAGGTGACATCTATCGGGAATGGGTCACATGTGTAATTGGGCTCTTGAGTGTTTTTAAATTTGTTTCAATGTGCAGTGTGAAAAAAATCTGTATGTGAGAGTAATTTGGGTAAAGCTGCTTTTTGTACGTAAGATTTTTATCACTATGATGTGAAAAGCCAAATGAAATTACTTTATATACTATACACATTGCCAGCACTCCACTATATAGGTTTTAATTAAAACTAGATCCTAATCTTGCAAACATTAAAAGAAAAAATTCCTGCACTTGATAAAAAAAAGAGATACATTTAGTTACATGGTTTGTACAAAGCATTGTAGCATTGTATGCATAAGTTGACGAGCCCCGTCAAGTTAGTGTCCTTGCATGAGTCCGAACTAACAGTCCTGAGTATTTTCATTGGGGCAAGAAAGCCCACACCTGCTTTACTCAACTGGTTTTAATTGAATCATGGGATGAGTGTTTCAGGATAGGTTATAGATACTGGTGGGCCTCTCACCCAGACCCCTAACTCCCATTTACACCACCTTGGACCCACTACCTGATCCAACTGCAACTGCTTTATCCACAACATGACCCATTGTCAGAAGTTGGTGAGGTGAAAAAAGCTGAAAAAAATGAAACAGTTTTTTATGCTATTTTAACTTTTTACAGACAAATGATTAAAATAGGGGACTGCTTTTATCCATTTCATGCTGCATCACCTAATGATTATGTATTCTTAAAATTACTTGTTATGAAAGCACAGAATTCCAAGGGATTCTAAGGCAGACAGCACTATATTTTGAACAGCTATTTTGATAAGAATACTGTACATGTATGTTTGATTTTCTCTCTCTCACTCATCATTTTATTTCTTTCTATGAAAGAACAATTATCTCTAAAATGATTGTTTTCGAGATGTTCTCTACTGGGGAAAACCCAATCTTGAGGTTGAAGTGAAAATTTTAATTTCTGCCATTAGTTTCTTTTTGTTGAAAATTAAAATTCATTGGCTTACAACATGGGCAGGAGGGAAAAGACATGATGGATTGGAGGCCTCTTTGTTTGTGAGTATTTCTATCTGCTATTGCAGATAAGACTCTTGTTTCCACAATGCCTTGCATGTTCTATGATTAACAGACTTGTGTAGAATCATACATGAACATCATGGCTAGAGACAGACAGCAGAAACATCCAGGCAAATACTGATCCAGTAACAATTGCATTTACATGTACCTTCACAAATATGAAAAAACTGGACAGTGCCTTAGAATTACATTTTCTTTCACTGTGTATTATTGGGGTGGTATTTCCCTTTCACTGAAGTATTCATCTGTACTGTAACACTCAAATGGAAGATTACATGTAACTGTAGAGGTTGTCGCTGCAAAATGCAGAGTCCTCTTAACAAAAAATGACTGACACTTGCATGTCCCATCGACTACTCCCTTTCTTCTTGTCCATGGGTTAGTGCATTTATCTGACATGAGCCTGCTGGGGTTCTCTTTCTACAAGATGACATATCAGTACAAATTTAAACAGTTAACTAGTAGAGTAACTAGAGTGTTTGCAACGGCCTTCCATTTCCTGCCCCCCTCCTCACTTAAAGGACCAGTGACATCAAAAAATTTAATTGTTGTTGTTGTAAAGTAATAAAAATATAATGCAGTGTTGCCCTGCGCAGGTAAAACTGGTGTGTTTGCTCAGAAACACTACTATTGTTTATATAAATAAGCTGCTGTGTAGCAATGGGGGCAGCCATTCAAAGGAGAAAAGGCTCAAGTTACACAGCAGATAAGCTCTGTAGAACATAATGTTATCTGTTATCCATTATTTATCCTGTGCCATATAGCCTTTTTTCAATTTCCGCCATTGCTACTCAGCAGCTTGTTTATATGAACTAAATGAGTGTTTCTGAAGTAAACAGATCCATTTTACCAGTGCAGGGCAACACTACATAATATTTTCATTACTTTAAAACACTTTCATTTTTTGTTGTTACTGTTCCTTTAAGCAGCTTCCCATTATAATGATGTATCCCTTGTGGGAGGCTTGCATTACTAACCGGGTGGGCCTTGGTGAAGTTACTACAAGCTGAATCACTATTAATTTCCAAGTTTGTCTACAAGAATCAGGAGGACATTTTAATCCCTACACAGGAATATCTAGTCAACTGAAACTAAAGATCATTTGCCTCTACAAACAGTACTATGGGTAAGTGAATTGTGTGTATTGGAGTCTATGTCCGCACAACACAGAAACAGATACTGTACCTGATCTAAGTGAGTATATAGATATCAGGCAGATTATTCAATTATAAACCCTGATTTAAAATGTACAGTATATTAAGGCTCAGTAATACCCATCGCTGGTCAACTATAGGAAGTACAATGAAAACTACTTGAAAAACTGGAGTCTCTCTCTCTTTTTTTTTTTTTTAAATTAAACATAATCCCCTTCCAAGTCACCTTCCAAGGCCTTACAGTTAAATGACCATGTAGGGAAACAGTGATACTGAATGACTTGTATGCACTAATTTCATCAGTCAGCCATATTAACTTGTAGAACATCTTCCTCCTTCATTTATAGTCATCTGTTTGGTGCTACCCAGCTCATGCCATGTTTTGAGCCAGTTTGACAGTAAAGCAGTAACATTTCCTGAACAGTAAACAGCCTTGAACCTCAGTCTGATGCATTGTCCTTACCCTCAGCTCTTACTGAACAGCCATCATCAACCCCTACATCTATTTAACCTATTCTGTCTGCCATTCTTCTCTCTGCAATACTTTTTCCAAAGCTTTCACATAATGACCAGGTCATGGACTGAATGGTTGGTCTTGCTGATCTGGCCTCACACACGATTAATCAAATAGTACATATTCACCCTCAAAGAGTAGGTGGCAAAGAAAGTATGGTCACAGGGTCCCAGTCCCTTCTCGGGTGGCTGGCCTCAGGAGGATGTCATGCTCATAGTAATTGTCAATTAATATTGCAGGAATCAGCCAAACTTACTGTCCATACTTATTGCACATTTCTAGTTCTACTCTTCATTGTGTTCTTGGTTACTGCATTCCCATTACCACAAAATCATATAACAGGTTTTTAGAATCCTCACAATCTTTCAGTACAAACTGAAAATTAATTCATTCATACCATTCATGTGTATTATAGGACACTTGCAGTAGAGGTTGTAGATCCTCACAGGGAATGACATTTTATATTGTCAGATCAGTATCAAATTTGTGGCTTATACATATATACAAGTACATATGTGGTACATCGCAATGGTGGAGCCTCCCCCCTAACTATAAATTCTGCACTCCCATTCTACTTATAATCAAGCTTCTGTATATGCATTACTTTACATGTCTATACATCCTCTATATTACAAGCTTTTAGGAATGGGGCCCTCCATCCTTTGAGCACCATTATGTTAATTAATATGGTTCAACCCCTTGGGTGCAGTTTATTGTATTAGCACTTTCAGACTCCATCTCCATTTAACAGAAAGCTCTTGAAAAAAAGCCCCTTCCCCCAGCCTCCTCTTTCAGCACCTTAAAGTTAAAAACCCATAAAATATTGGGAGCCAAGCTGGACAATTCAGATTCTACAAGGAAGTCTGTCCCACAAAAATCGGGAATTTGTTAGGTCCATTTTATATATATTTGAAGGACAGCTCTTGGGCACAAGCTGTTGATTGTTGACAAACGAAAAATAAAAATTACTAAAGTTGCATTGAATCTGTTTTCCTTTGGCCTTTTAATTCCCATGAAACAAAAGATGAAGACTGTGGGTGCAGTCAAATTGAATTGGATTTCTTTTATGTAGTTTTCTTTTAGTACGTCAATGGAACAGTAGCCACAAAAAAAGAATATATTAACTAAACAAAGATTGTCCTTTAAAAGAATAAAAAGGGCTTTGTTATTTAAATATATCTTGTATCATTCCAAGATCTTTCAATTTACAAGCACAGAGACAAAGCTGTTTTGTGTTGGGTTAGCCGAGGATGAGTAGAGTATAACAGTGCTTTATTAGCAGAGTCATGCAGGCATTACATAACAGAAAGCTTTTACTTTCACTTTCACGCTGTACAGAAAGCCCTGTGTATGCACAGTACAAGTCGTGTGCACAGTGACTACCGCAGGCCATCTGTATAAACACCACAAAAGCTTGTGTGAACTGGTGAATTTCCTTCCATTTTTCAGTTACTTCTATAGAAAACTAGGGGGCGCAATGAGACAGCATTATAGTTGTGTTTAGAAACCCTTTAAAATCAAACACTATGCTAACAGGTAAAAGCTAACAGGTAAAACATAGAGAAGCAAAGGACAGGTGGCCAGACATAAGAAAATCCTCCAGTAAAGAATTCTGCTTGCCAATGTTGCCCTTATCTAGCTTACAGAGATTGTAGGGTCATTTTTGGTTTACAGTATTGCACTATAAGAGCAGATGTTTTATGTTTTCAGAGAAAGAATAAATATGCTTAAAGCCTTAAGATATGGTAATAAACAGAAAAAAAACAGACCAAAAATGGAAAGATCAATGTGAATTCAGCGATGTGAATTCTGCTGCTCAATAAAATGAATCAATGAGCATACTGCATAAAAGCCCTATGACTCTGGCTTTGGAGAGCCGGGGAGCAGATTTATAGTGAAATACTTGAAGCATACAACTCTGATGTTGCAGGATGATAGTTCCCAGCATGGTTTAAAGGAGTGCTTCACCTTTAAGTTAACTTTTAGTATGTTTAGAATGTCCAATTCTAAGCAACTTTTCAATTATTCAATTATTTGCCTGACTCTTTCCAGCTTTCAAATGGGGGTCACTGACCCCATCTAAAAAACAAAAGCTCTGTAAAACTACACATTCATAGTTATTGTTACATTGTATCACTCATCTGTCTTTTTAGACCCTCGTCTATTCATATTCCAGTCTCTTATTCAAATCAATGCACAGTTGCTAGGGTAATTTGGACCCTGGCAACCCGATTGCTGAAACTGCAAACTGGAGAGTTGCTAAATAACCACAAATAATAAAAAATGAAAACCAATTGCAAATTGTCTCAGAATATCACTCTCTACATCATACTAAAAGGTATCTCAAAGGTGAACAACCCCTTTAATGTCACTTCCCTCAATCAGGGCTGGAACTAGGGCGCAAAGCTTGGGGGGCACCCAGCACATACCTTTAACTGCTGCCTACCCCCGTCCGGTCTTCAGTCCTGCTCTGTGTGCGCATGCACGCGCTCCTATGTGACAGGATGTTACATCTGTGTGCGATGTTACATCTGTGTGCTCATGCGCATGCCTAAGTGACACGAGGGTGGCGTGCACTGTGATGCTGCTGTCAGTGCGCATGCTCAGTGGAGGGGGTGTCTGTCGAGTTGTCTGTGGCGCCCGCCCGGCCCTGCCCTCAGTCCACGGGTACCTACTTCTGTTGGGACATTCTGTCTGTGAAAGTAAGCATGCAACCATCTAAATGGGCTGGGGCAGTGCCAAAATCCTATAGGTTGGAGCACTAATGTAACAGCATATCAGGTGTTTGCAAAGATATTTACAGTTTTAGAGAATTTAAAATTCTTGCTTTTTTTTTGCTTTGCCAAAAAAATGGGGAAACATTTGCAAAACTCTAATTTTGATGCCTGCATAAATTTTGACGCCCTCGTCAATTATAACACCGAACTTAAAGTGAATGGGAGTCCGAATAGTGTTGACGCACGGCAGTTTTTGCAAATTTATTCAGCGGCAGTGAAACATGGAAATTCAACGCAGAATTTTTTGCCCATCACTAGTGCTCATATTTGCCAAATTGATATTCAGCTCCTCAGTACTATTCGCTTACCAATACACACACATGCATCTTCATACTGCTCTAGCCTCACCAGTCCTCTAAAATTGACTTCCACATGTCATGTAACTTTCAGCCTCTAAACAATCTTTGGCTTCCACCCAAAGGAAAAAAAACAAATATGTATACATATATATATTTGTGCCTAATAAATAAAAATGTCTTTGCAACCAACTTTCCAATATAAATTAATTACAAATTTCTAGTGGTTTTAAAGTTATGTGTAATTATAATTGCTATTTATAGGAGTGCCTGCCTGTCACTGGTTCTGACTCTTCAAACACTGTCACTGAAGTCAGTTCTCCTCAAGGTCTGTTAATCAACTGGCTTCTGTAACATTCTTTCAGGAGTCAGGACCAGTAGTGCAGGGAATAGAAACTGCTAGACAGTTATTGCTTCCAATAGCAATGACATTTACAAATAACTTTTATACCTGCTGAATATGTTGATAAATGGAAATTGGTTTACAGGATTTTTAGTTCACTATTGATAGGAATGAATAAGTGAGTGTGTTTTTCTGTATTGAGTTCTAGAGGCACATTTATTAAAGGTCAAATTTCAGAATTCATGTGAGTTGTTTTAAACTCTTTAAAATTGTAATATACTCGAAATTCGACTGGGGGTTATTTATAAAAAAAACGAATATCTAAAACTCGTACAGATTTTACCGACTCCAAAATTGGAATGTCAGGAAGGCTACTAACATGTCCGAATTGGTGCCTGGACCTCACCCATTGACTTATACATGTGGCGAATAGTCGAATTTGAACTCTTAAAGGGCCAGAGTTTGATAAATCTCGACATTTGAATTTGAATTAAAACTTGAATCGAGTTTGGATAATTTTCAATTCGAATGAGAGTTTTGACCATAAAAATTTGATCCTTAATTCATCTGCCCCTTCATCTCACACTTTGATAAATCTGCCCTCTAATGTTCATTTAAAGGTGAACAACCCATTTAACTCTTGGATTCGGATTTGTAGTTTGTGTTGTTCTGCAGTAGTGTTTTAGGGCTCTTACTGATGAGCGGTTGTAGCTTCGCTCCCCTGCGTTCCGTTTTATGCGTTTAGCCGCAGGGGAGTGCAGGAATAGACGCATTACATTTTTTCCAATGGGGTTGTACTCACACAGGCGCGTGTAGGCGCTGAACGCAAGAAAAATGCAGCATGTTGCGTCTCAACCTGCGTTCGGCGCCTACACATGCCTGTGTGAGTACAACCCCATTGGAAAAAATGTAATGCGTCTATTCCTGCGCTCCCCTGCGGCTAAACGCAGAAAACGGAACGCAGGGGAGCACAGCTATAACTGCTCATCAGTAAGAGCCCTTAGATTCACTTTAAACTTTAATTATATGGAGATAATTGTGAGTTAATTAAGGGTTATTTACTTAATTGAGTGCAATTTGCAAAGTGCAATTTGGATGCAATTCACCATGGTCTTTGCTCATAACACAGTGTTTCCCCTTGCAGCATAAACACGACTGTTGCATCCAATATAATTGATTACCAATGTGTTAAAATGTGTGCAATTGCGTTTTAACGTTGATTGTATACGATTGCACTGAAGGGATGCTGTACTTGCCAGTGCTTCGTGCCGAAATGATGTTTGCATGTCATTCTTTAGATGCGAGACAGCTGTGTGACTGTGACTATACTGAAGTGCAAGGAGAGTCTTTTGACGTAAGCGTCTTTAACGAATAATCACGATTCTCGCAACAACAGCATCATTTTTACTTGACCGCAACCACGAGCCCTATAGTCTTGCAACTAATGAATAAGGAATGCTGGAGGGTTTGCAGTCTGTTAAATGGGAAATTTGTAAGGAAGTAAAATACTTTCAGATACATTTGTTTTTGTTTTTTTGACTAACAGCTGAAAAATCCTATTTACATTAAGCACAACATGTTTACAGCATAAGAATTCTAATGATAATTGTTTATAATAAATTGCCAAGTGCAGAATCGCTGAAAATACCGATGTTGGCTTGGTGATAAATGTGTACACAAACACGCATTTTATTTTCCCATCGAGCAGCTGATACCTCTTGTGAATAACGCTAAGGGAGACAGCCATTAAATGGAAATTTGGCAATATTTGTAGTTGTCTTTTCTCACATTTATGCTATGCAAAACAGTAACTCAAATGCACAAAATAACTCAATGTTCACTTACGGCTTTCTGTAATGATCAAAATAAGCCCCTGTTTGCTCAGATACCAAATATGTAGAGTTTTTTGCCTTGTATATATCAAGAACCCACAGCAGTACTATACCCAATTGTTAAAAGACGCATCAGAAAAAAACATATTCTGGACTGAAAGGCCAAAATTCCGTTAAAGTAAAACGAAAGCTACTGAAGCAGTTTATTGCCAATAGATTAGCCACAATAGTGCAAGTTATAACACTATATTTATTCTGCAGAATGCTTTACCATACCTGAGTAAACAGCTCTAGAAGCTCTCAGTTTGTTTAGGATAGCAGTTGCCATATTAGCTTGGCGTAACATCACTTCCTGAGTCTCTCCCTGCTCACTTATAGCTCTGGGCTCAGATTATGACAGGGTAGGGAGGAGGGAGGGGGAGAGGAGCAAACTGAGCATGCTCAAGCCCTAACCCTGGAGGTTTATGCTGAAAACAGGAAGTCTGATACCGAAACCCACGAGTACAAAATAGAAGGAAACAAATGCTGTGTTTCTTTTGACACAGCATTTGAGGACTAAGAGCAGCATTACTTTGAGAGTTTACTGGTGTATTTATAAAGGCCTTTCTGATAAAGCTTACTTAATTTTAGCCTTTCCTTCTCCTTTAACATTAAGTTAACTCCAGAATGCCATTTAGCCTTTTATGTATAAATTCTGACAAATATTCAGTGATTAAACAGGCCTTTCTACCCCAAACCACCAACTTCAAAGCTTTCTTAAAGTTATTTTATGATATTCATGAAGTTTGAAACATTTCTCCTTCAAGTTGCTAGGTACATCACATACTGTAGGAATATCTGGGCTGCAGACTTCTGCAGTAGAAAACATTGTACAAGGAAGTTGTTCCTGCCCTATGAGCCTAGAGGCCACTCATACTCGCTGCTACCTAAGCAGCTCACTCATGCTGTGTACCCTGGATAGACAGCAGAAGCCGTCAGTACTAAGTGAGAAGCAACTGTCAGTTCTAACAAACTGATTCAGGCTGTGCTGGTGATTTGGAATGACCACCTGCCAGACACTATTTATCTTCAGTAAGCAGATGTGAGACAGCGGTGTGACTGACTGTGACTATACAGAAGTTCAAGGAGAGTCTTTGGACGTAAGCGTCTTTAATGAATGATGTCAATTCTTGCAACAACTTGACTT
This sequence comes from Xenopus laevis, assembly GCF_017654675.1. Taxonomy (NCBI): domain Eukaryota; kingdom Metazoa; phylum Chordata; class Amphibia; order Anura; family Pipidae; genus Xenopus; species Xenopus laevis. The sequence goes on from NC_054387.1 coordinate 69,030,361, forward strand.
GAATTTGTATTTATACTTGACCGCAACCATGAGCCCTATAGTTTTGCAACTAATGAATACAGAATGCCGGAGGGTTTGCAGTCTGTTAAATGGGAAATTTGTAATGAAGAAAAATACTTTCAGATACATTTGGTTTTTTTTTTGGAGAAAACAGCTGAAAATCCTATTTACATGAAGCACAACATGTTTACAGCAGAAGAATTCTAATGATAATTGTTTATAAATTGCTGAAATTACAGATGTTGGCTACCCTACTCTATAATAGGTAGAGACCTCTTGGGCTATGCAGCATTTTCAAACGTATCTTTTCCAACAGGAATAATACGGAAGCTACCCATACATATTATAAATATAAAAAGATGTACAGAATGCGGCATACTTGTATACTTAAAATCTATCAAAGGTCATGTTTTTCCTTTAACAAAGCAATTTTTTTGAAATGTTGCCTTTAAATTGAGTTGGATTTGAAATAAGTCACAGGGTTTGTTATGTTACTTCGGCTTTAGACAATCAGTTCATTGAAATAAAGGATTCCATACAGCATTTCAAAAATATTCTCTAGCAAAATATAAATAGCCAATGCATTCCTAGATCATTCATTGTACCTAGTTACTATTGCCAGGGTTACCTGTTTCTATGCTGTAATGAAATGGGTGCTGAGCGGTGTCTCATGCCTGGTTCCAGCCATCTCTGCCTCATTATTCCCCCCGGGAATAGTACAATGTGCAATGGGAAGCAGGGGAAGGTTGCAGGAGGTGAGGGATTGCTGGGAGTATTACCACAGATATAAGTGACAAAATACATTGACAATGATTGTAGACTGTGAACAACTCAATTCTCAAGCCTCAACCACAAATCATCTTATGATAGTTACATAGTTAAATTGGGTTGAAAAAAGACAAAGTCCATCAAGTTCAACCCCTCCAAATGAAAACCCAGCATCCATACATACACCCCTCCCTACTTTTAATTAAATTCTATATACCCATACCTATACTTACTATAGAGCTTAGTATCACAATAGCCTTTGATATTATGTCTGTCCAAAATGATGGATGTTCAAAGAAAACCTGCTAAAGAATATTCCATTTATGACCTTGGTTTCTAGGTCATCCCCCTTGGCTTACAGAGCTCTATAACACAAAAGTTTGAAAAAGGAGGCTAAGCATGTCCAGCCAATATTGGTATAATGTCACCTTAGTTTAGGTTTTTACTTTGGAGAACTGGCAAGAATTTTATGGAAGGTTTGTATGTTGGAGGGAAGTATTCACAGTATATATCACAACTATTCAGTGATTGTCGATTCAGGGCACCGCCTGTGCTTGGAATCATAAAGCTTCTATTTAACAGCTCTTAGGCTCACACATGGTGCATGCACACAGATGGCACCTTTAGTCCTCCTTGGTATTATCACCTGCGGCCTTTGTATGGCTGATGTGTGAAGTTGCTTGGAACCAGCCCATGGAATTAGACCAGCCCTGCCAGAGCTCTGGTCTGACCCACCCCAGTCCGACTGCACCAAAAACAACCAAAAGCAAATTCTACCAGTGCCCATACAGTGAAGTGATAAAATTAATGAAAATAAAATTTTCCCCACAATGTAGCATTTTTATAAGAACTGTGGTGATGATTTTGTCTGCTATTTGGAACAAGTTGTGTGAGAACATGGGCAGGTGGGGCCTGGGTGTATAATTGTATGCACATACAATAAATTGCTTGAGATTTCATAGGAAAATCATGGAAGAGTGCAATGCACAAAGAGAGCTGTATAGTTAGCACCTGGGTAGTTGCAGGTGTAAAAGCCAGGGGGCAAATTCACTAAGAATCGAAGTTGCGCCAGGCGCAACTTCGCCGGACTTCGCCAGGCGAATTTTCGCCAGCGCTCCGCAAATTCACTAAAATGCGAAGTTGCGCACAGGGGTAGCGTAAGTTTGCGAAGTTGCGCTAGCGTTGATTCGCTATATAAAGCGAAGTTGCGCTAGCGAAGGCTAATTTGCATATGGCGCGAAATTCAAATTTCAATGGAGGAACACGTATCTGCACTACTAATGCCTAGAAAACCTTCAAATCTGCAAATAAAAATGTTATTTTGCCCTACACATGTGCCCACTGTCTAGGTAAGTTGCCATGAGTCAGGAAAAGTAGGGGGGAGGAAGGGGAGCCCCAAAAAAATTTCGATCTTTTTCAGCCTATCAGCCATCATGTAGAAAACACGCCAGCGTTTTTTGGGACTTAGAAAAAATTTTGACTTTTTTTGAAACAATCCCTATCTACTCTATTGCGCTTCGCCAGGTCTGAGGTGGCGAAGGAAGTCTAGCGTAAAAGGTAGCGTTCGCTACACTGCGCAAGTTAGTGAATTTGCGTAGTTTCGTCGCTAGCGAAAATTCGCCTGGCGTAAGGTTGCGAAGTAACACTAGCGAAACTACGCCAGCGTTCGTTAGTGAATTTGCGCAGTAGCGAAAATGCCGAACGCTAGCGAAAAAACGCTAGCGTTCGGCGCTTCGCGCCTTAGTGAATTTGCCCCCAGGTGTCTCGTGTTCCTTGCATTAATAGTGCATTGGCAATAGGTGTGAGAAAACAGGTACAAGCACTTTATGCATGGCATCTTACTGTGTACAGAATTTTTTTGCTTCCGCAAACAGTAAATGAGGCCCCTGAGGTTTATAGTAAGCTATAACCATCCATCTCTTCTAACATTAATGCAAAATTAATTAATCTTTCATTGTAGGTATACAAACTGCAGTTCTATGTGAATTCCAGTGAGATTATAATGAGCACCAATAGGGCAGCTCACACTCCTTGGCAAAAGCTACTATACAGAGAAGGAGTATTCTGTGTACATTATAAACTTACACTTTCACTGGAAGATTTTATTTATAAATAGCACTTATTTTGCCTTTTTTTGAAGGGACCAATCCCTAAGGAGACTAAAAAAAGACCCAGTCAGAATGCAAATTCGACAATTTGTGCCTCGGTTCATATCCCAAATCCACTCTTCACCCCCCAGCAAAGATAATGGATGTATCCAGGGCACTGATTCCCAACACTTCACAACTGCTGCTTCAATTAAAGTCACAAACAAGGCCAAATGCAATATATAGATGTATATAGAATACAAAGACATCTCCTCCTCCAGATTCTTCAGGTAATCAATTAATAAGACATTACTCAATCTGCTGGGCGTATTTATACTGACAGTAATAAATGAGAGGCATAATGGCATGTGTTTTAAAGGGGTCCCCTCTCAAAAAAAATTTTTGTATAATGAAAGAAAATTTAATTCCCAGCAACTGTCCAATATACATGTATCAAACATATTCAGCAGGTATAAAAGTTATTTGTAAATGTCATTGCTATTGGAAACAATAGCTGTCTAGCAGTTTTTTATTCCCTGCACTACTGGTCCTGACTCCTGAAACAATGTTACAGAAGCCAGTTGATTAACAGATGAGGAGAATTGACTTCTGTGACCTTGTTCTAAGAGACAGGACCAGTGACAGGCAGTCACTACTTTAAATAGCAATTATATTTACACATAACTGTTAAACAACTAGAAACTTTTAATTGACATATTGGAAAGTTGGTTACAAAGTATGAAGATGCGTTTGTGTATAGTTAATGCAAATAGGTCTGCCAGAATATCAGTTTGGCAAATGTGAGCAGCCATATCTATACAGGGCTATGTCTGCAGAATTTCCAGTTATCTAAAATTGTAAATATCTTTGCAAAGACCTGATAAACAGTTACATTAATGCTCCAACCTGTAAGATTTTGGCACAGCCCAACAGCCCATTGAGATGGTTGCACGCTTACTTTCCCAGACAGAATGTCCCAACAGACAGGGCCGCTTCTACCATGAGGCAAGGTGAGACCCTTGCCTCAGGCGACAGCAAGCGACCAGTTACAAGGGGCAGCAAAAAGCCGCCTCTTGTAACTTTAAGAGCAGAACTTCAGGGTTTTAACCCGGAAATTTGGCTCCACTAGTGCAGAGAGCGCTTTGTACATCCCTGGGTAGGCTAATATATAGCAGTACCAATTGTCATGGTTTGGATTATCGTTTTTTGTTCTTTTTTTTGTCTTACCCCATACAAGGATAGGCTGAAAGAGGCAGTCTCCTTGATGTTTTTGGACATTTGGACACTTGGGGGCACATTTACTTGAGTGAAGGAATAGAATAAAAAATACTTCCAATTTCGAAGTATTTTTTTGGCTACTTCAACCATCGAATTGGCTACTTCGACCTTCGACTACGACTTCGACTTCGAATCGAACGATTTGAACTAAAAATTGTTTGACTATTCGACCATTCGATAGTACTGTCTCTTTAAAAAAAACTTAGTAGGCTTTCTAGCCTTTTTCTGATCGAAGGAAAATCGTTCGATCGATGGATTAAAATCCTTCGAATTGTTCGTTTCGAAGGATTTAATCGTTAATTTATATCGCTAAATCCTTCGACTTCGATATTCGAAGTCGAAGGATTTAACTTCGACGTTCGAATATCGAGAGTTATTTAACCCTCGATATTCGACCCTAAGTAAATGTGCCCCTTGGACACTATGGACTATTGAATATTTAAGATTCACAGTGAAGTTATCTAAATGTTTAGAGTTTTTGAATATTTTTTATCTTGTGAAATCGTATTTTCCACACTGTCACTTTAAGTGGGGGAGGTGGCGTCGTGTTTCCAGGAAGGTATTTAATTCCCACAATGCCTTCGTGTGTTACAGTTGATAAAGGGCTCTGCCCGAAACATGTAGTGTGCCTACACTGCTAAATAAACAAATTGCAGTTTAAAATTACTGTCTGGAGCTGTTTTGATTCAACTACTTTCCTTGGATTATGCACATGAGGTGTAACACAGACACCTACTGAATCTTACAGCCATAAAGTGAAGGAATTGGAAACTGAATCATACCTGTTATATTAAATAAATAAGACCAATTGAAAAGTTGCTAAGAATTGGCTATTGTTTAACATATCGAAAGTTAATTTAAAGGTGAACCACCCCTTTAAGATTTGGATGCCTGCTTTGGAGAGTTTATGTAGTACAAAAGAGTCACTTTTATGGAAGATATATTTCTCCTTTAATTGTATTCACACTACTGTGTTCAAAGCTGGCAGTAAACTGCAAAAAAAGTGAGTTTTCCATACAATCTATGTGCTGCGTGACTGCGTCCCATCAAACCTGTTTGGAAACATTCGGTTCAATGTACAGTAACTCTTCACTGAGCTGATCGATTGCAGCGGGTGTCAGAGCAAAGCTGCTTAAATAGTATAACAATATAAAAAAGCATTTCGGGTTCTGGGACAGGAAAAGCAGAGGTAAACATCCCAAAAATTCCCTGGTACAATGCATGGCACTGAGGCAGGTTTATTTGCAGGAGCAGATCCCAAATGTTATTACTGAGAATGAATGGCTAATGTGTTCTAAATTATACTGAAAAATGTAGGGCATCAAAACGACTTTAACCAACTAATTTATAATCAACTTGTTTCCGTTCAGAGTCAGTTGGCTGCTCCAATGTGATTAGGCACAGTCAGGGATGCACCATGGCCACTGACAGTCTGTTTGGATGGAGTGATGACTTGATTTGTTGGCTAATTATATTGTCAGGCAAAATGTATTCCACGTCCTTTGCACACAGCTAAAGCCCAAAACTCTGTGTTTCAGCACAAGGTGTATATATGTATAAACGGCCCCAGATCTCCCATGGTCTCATGATCTTCTCTGGAAAGGGAGAGCAGTTAATTAATGTTGGTCATATATTTTATTAACAATTCCTTTCTCTTAATTCAGCTGCATCTGTTAATACTTATTTTAAAAGAAATTCACACAATTAGAGTTATTTATAGTTATTAGTGTGATAGCTCATGAAGACTTTACTCATTAGTGCATCTTAAAAGTGTCTTGTTAGAGCATTAGCTGTACTTACCTCAGGCTTCAGGCACACAAGTCAGCTGGTTTGCAATGGTGATTACATTTAATGCAGTGTAGGAGCTGCTGCTTAGTTTGTCATTGTGCGTTTTCCTGCTGGCTGCGAGTCATTAGTGCAGCAATTATATAATAGTAATAAAGGAATTCCTCTGGGCGAAAAAAACTAAGAGCTGAAACAGAAAATCATTTCCCATTCCAGCTATTATATACAGTATATCTTCATTAGAATAATATGATTAAATTGTAAAAAAAATAATGTACCCCGTGTTGTAAAATATAAAGGTATTAGAAACCACCTTCTAATATCCTTATAATTTACAGTACATTATCCCTTATAATACTTGAATAATACTCAGGGAGTTATTTATCAAGGTCCGAATTGATCTCAATATCGGCTGCTACAAACTCCGATCTAAGCCGCTCGGGTTTTTAGCGCTTATTTATTATGACATTTTCCCGAAAATTACCTTTGCGGGAAAAGCTCCGATTTTCACGATTTTTTCGTGAATTATCCACGAAAACTCTGAATTTTTCACAAGAAAGCTCCGAAAACATTGTGAAATTGCCCAAAACCCCCGACACAACCATAAAATCAATGGGACTGTTCGTACTTACTTTTATGCAACCTCGACAGGTTTAAGATGCCGTGTTTTTATATTCGGGTTTTTTAGCCCTCTGGGTTTAATAAATTCCGAAAAATTTGTGATTTTCTTAAAAGCCTATTATAACACAAAAAATCACAAATTTTTCGGATTTTCGGGATTTTCGGGTATTCTGAGTTTAGTAAATAACCCCCTCAGAGTTCCCTTTACAACTTAGTCTGCAGCTATGTGCCTTTATATGGCCACATAACTACTCAGTGACTTCTAATAACCTTATAATTTAGAGTAGGGGTACATTATACCTTATAATACATGAGTGATGCTCAGAGTTCCCTGTGTAACTCAGCCTGCAGCCATGTGCCTTTATATGGTCACAGAACTCCTCAGTGACTTCTGATATCTTTATGATTTATAGTAGAAGATACATTATTCCCTATAAAATAAACTTTATGTAATAAGATTTAAAGGAGAAGTAAACCCATACTCATAGGGTATATATAATGTGATTTCTAGGACATTTTTAATGGTTGGGCATCTGCTTCAAAGCAAGTATTCTAACAAAGTCTCCTGATTCAATCACTTGGAAAATATAGTTTGTTCAGAGTCAGCCTGACTCACCGCTTTCATCTCTTCTGCGTTATACTATTCGGTTCCCATTATAATAATGATATAATGAACAATGTTGGTAGAAAAAAATCCGAGGCTCATTTAGAAGCATCATATTAGTACCAAAGCCTTAAGATCTGAAAGTCTCCTTGATCTTGTTTTTCTTCAAAGAAAATGTATCTATATTTATATTGCATTATCCTGATGAAGTCTCTCTTTATGTTATAGTTTTTGAAATCTGCCTAAGCTACCTACTGTATGTTTGCTCCTACTTACTGTACACTTGGCATTTAGATAGGAGCCCAGTTTGGTGCAAGCCCCCTCAAGGAATATAGTGCCAAAGAGCATATGTAGTACAAGTCCCTATTTACGCCCATGCCCCGATGTATACTCTGCAACAGGGGGTTAAACACAACATTTGAATAAAGGCTTAGCTTGGCACCTGGAATACTAATATAACAAAGGAAGCCATAAAATAATACACAGCAGATAACAGAATTATTATATCATTATAAGAACATAGAAATTAAGGAGATGTACGTGTATTAATTTACCTTATTGGCACAGCTTTAATGTATATAAATATAATTAATAATTGGCCTTTAATATAAAGCTTGCAGCAAAGAAGATTACGGTTTTGACTGCAAACTCGCTGCTGTATGTCTTGACAACAATCAGGATAAACATGGAGACAATTGGATTAGCATTGTTTCCTCAGGCTAAAGGAAATATAGACCATTAGACATTGTCTCATTCAAGACAGAGATAAAATTAGTGGACATTTCTTCAAGTTCATTTTTAAAATAGCAGCCTCTATTGAATCACTTAGTAGTCATCAGATGTCTATGTTTTATAGAGATAATACTTGATACTGGAGCAGCACACTTACTGTTATTGTAGAGATTACCTGATTGTTGCTGCATTATCTTTTGTAGTATAATCCAATTTATCAAGGGTTAAACACGCTGAAAGCCATACATCAGGGATGAACCATCAATATTCAATAAATCTTTTTCCCCAGCTCTCCAGAGTCAGAAGCCCCACCTAAATTTTGAGAACCTGTTTAAAAATTGGTGCAGGGTTCTCTGCTTCATTTTGGAGCACAGAGACCTTCAGCTAGCCACTTGAATAGAGTGCAGCCTTTATCCAAGAGGGGTGCGGAAGTCTACCCATATCTATCATCTACCTTGCATGTCTTTTAAATACGTACATTAGGCGCAGTCCACAAAGGAACCCTGTCCTCGCCCCTCACCCTCATTTTCTCTTGTGAAGCTATGCTTCTCTCACCAGAACATTTCCTGAGGCGCTAGAGCTTGTTAGAGGAGCACTAAGGGGAGAACACTTGCACCCCTGGGAAAATACATTAACCCTACACAGTGTCTACCAAATGGAATATAGCTGCTACTGGTTCAGGATATTCTGATCGATTCCCTTCTCACTGTTCAGCATCCCCAGAGAATTTTACAGGAACTAAATAAAACATTTTTATTACATCTCCATTGCATGTATTTATTATTGGTATTATTTATTAGTAGTATTATTAGTAATCTCTATACTCTTGGATGTCTGTCTATTTTCCTCAACTAGGTCTCTTCACTGATTTGATTTACATGAGTTACATACTTCCATGTATAAGTAGGAGACCAAAAGCCCCATGGTTTTTAATTGCTGGTTCCTGGAAAATTAGGTACACATGTTCAAAATGTAATGTTAGCAACCAGAAAGCCTAATAATCTGCTGATCTTTAAGCCTGCAATGAGCTCGTACTTTGAGCCATGAAATGCTTCAGGAAAGTTACAGACAGTTCAAGGATGCAAGACAGCACGTTTCATGTTGCTATGCCATTTATAGGAGGATTGTGCACAAGTCCATAGATAACCTGCCTCTATGAGTCCACTGCAGGTGCAGCCAACTTCCCTCTCAGTTAAAGGAAAAGTAGGAGGTTTGACCAGACTGAGCTTTGCAGACCCCCTACACTGAATTGATCTCAATTGAATTACAAGGAGATTACAATGACCTTCATTGCACCACAAGGGCATTAGCAGTTGATTTGTTCTGATTGTTCGTATTCTTTCTATGTACAAACATCTTGATTAAAAACCTTTTTCTGATTAAATACAGCACAGGTTTCTGAGTCTCTGGAACATGTTGTCTGACCTGCAATAATCTGCAATGCAACTGGGTATTTTGTCCTATTTTTATTTTTATACATAGATATGACAGTCACAAGCTGGACTTTTGTTGCATCATACATTACAAAGAATTTGATTTCATACTGAAGCATGAACTAAAAACTAAAACTATCCGAGTGGAGAGTGATCTAGAGGCTATGACACACTAGGCCTATTAAATAACACTTGGGGTGGCCATGTACAGCAAATAAAAATGGCACCATGGAATATTAGATAACCAAATTAATGAACTTTTATACTAGCCAAACATCACTCAGTTACTCATGAGCAATACTCATAACACATAATCTTATATATTAAAAACACCAACCCTCTCCCATAAGAGCCCATTTTCCTACTATTCAATTTATTTTTGGTATACTTCTTATTGGTGTTATGCAATGGGGTGTTTATAATAAATAGCACTATGAGTTATGAGCATTATTTGTGAGTAAATGCATGGCGTTTGACAAGTAGGTGTTTCTTCTGTATTGTGTTTCTATTCATTTTATTATCCCCAGGCACACTACTCATATTATATTTATACTAAAGTCTATCTAAGTTGGTCAATCGTTCAACGAAAGCTTTTCAGAATGTAAGATGACAGATGATGACCCATTCTAATAGTGAACTCCCACTTGAGTATATTATTGCATCGATATGACTTCAGAGAGCTAGAGGTGCAATGGGAGAGTATAACTGTGATTACAACCCCATTAAAGGGAACAAATACTTTCCAAAGCACAGTTGCTCAACCTTAATGTTGCTGGACCAGAACACAAGCATTCTTCATGATATTATGAAGAGTTAAAGCATGATGGCAGCTATAGTCCAGGACCTACATGAGACAAGTTCTCTAGGGGCAGTTGATGCAAAGGTATCCTCCAATAAAAATGCTGTCCTGCTTTCATTTGAATCTCTGCTGCTCCCCTGTTAACAAGCAGGAGTTGCACAATAATCCCAATATGTTAGATAACAATGAGATGACTGACATAGAGCTGTAAGGATCAGTCTCATTAAAGAATTCTTTTGCATCTGTAATTAACCTTTGGATATTTATTTTAGAGAGCTAGGGGAAGCCCAACAGTCATTTTTAAGGGATTATGTTTTGATTTTATGGTGTCGTTTTTATTCCTAAATTAAACAGTTTACACTGCATATATTTCACTCTACCATATAAAATGTAATTCCTAATCCAACAAGTTTTAATATTGATGTAGGCAGCCATCTCAGGTCAAGTGCTTTCAGAAACAGCCAGTGCTGCACTATGGAATTGCTTTCTGACAGGCTGTTGTTTCTCCAACTCAATGTAACTGAATGGGGTCACAATGGGATATTGTTTTTTTCTAATAAGTGCTGTTCTTATATCTACCAGGGAGCTGTTATCTAGTTACCTTCCCATTGTTCTGCTGATGGGCTGCTGGGGAGGAAGCAAGGAGGGTGATATCACTCCAACTTGCAGTGCAGCAGTGAAGAGTGACTGAAGTTTATCAGATCACAAGTCACATGACTGGGGCACATGGGAAACTGACAATATGTTTAGCCTTATGTCAGACTTTAAAATTAGATATAAAAAAACAGTTGTTTTTTTTTGAAAAACAGATTTCAGAGCAGAAGTCTGCTGGAGCAGTACTATTAACTGAGGCGTTTTGAAAACAACATTATTTCCCATATAAGGAGGGTTTCAACACATTTTTTATCCTTGTCCTTAATTTAGAGTGTAATATCAGCAAACAATAATTGAACAATCATCCCTCTTGGTTATGTGATATTAGGTATAACCCTTATTGGACAATTATCTTGCATTCATAGTTAATCAGAATTCAGAAATCAGAATTTGGAGAGCTGGCAATCTATTTAAACAATACTTTATATGCTATTTATAAAGTATTAATGCCTCTGACCAGGCTTTGCAACCACCTTGGGTCTTCTTTCAACATAATCAGGTTTGACATCTATGTGGCCATGCGTATTGTCACGTGCTGGCTTTAATCTATGCACTCAGCTGCCATGTGCAGTGACATGGAAATGATTAGAAGCCCAGAGCGGAAGCCCTGTGACCAAGGAGTAGTTTAAAATGAATTGTAAATAAATGTGATGCAGTACAAAGTGTGAGCAGTTGTCCCTTTTTTAAATGTGAATATATTTCCATCTAATCCCCTAATGGTAGAGAATTGCCATAGATAAAGAAACTGGAAGATATTAATGCTTTTACTTTTCTAAATCTATTGAGGCAGCTGTTTACACATCAGCTCAGCTGTGGCCCCAGAGAAATCTCTGCATTAGGAACATACCTTGCTGACATCCTGCTGCCATTAACAATTAGCTTTATAACTATATAGAGATATTCCCAGCATCCTGTGTATGGAAATAAGCCCTAGATTTACATGTGCCCTTTGCTCTTGGAAGTCACTTAACTTCTATCATTATTGTGATATCTTTATAAAAAGGAGTGTTTGACAATGTTGAATCTTGATATTGTTGGTTTGGAGAGCACTTCAGCACAGAAGATGCAATGAGCACTGATTGATGACATGTGAAGAGTCACATTTAGGGTAAGTCCACACTGGGCGTTTTGGGGAGATTTGGTTGCCTGGCGACTAATCGCCTTGTTTTTGCGGCGACTTCGGAAAACGAATCGCCGAGTGTGATTAGCGCCGGCGTTTTTTTATCATTTTAGCCGGCGCAGATTCAGGGAAGTTGTTTGGGGAAATTGGTCGTCACAAAAACGAGGCGATTAGTCACCAGGCAACCAAATCTCCCCAAAACGCCCAGTGTGGACTTCCCCTAACGTAAAACAAAAAGTCATTAAGAGGCCAAATGCTCTTCTGAGGCATCCCAAGGCAATTAGCTGGATTATATACTGTAAGTCTTCATTTTAATTACAACTTTTTTTTTACTTCTCAGAGATGTATTCATTAATGGGGTGCTGTAACCCTGAGAAATCGTTTCAAAGTCTTGTCTATTGTGTTGGTCAATCAAATTTAGCACTGTTTCTGCTTCAGAATGGGGGAACAGATGCTCATGCCCATCTACACAATTAGACAGTGAGGAAACTGAAAGTAATTGCCTGCCCCACCACTATACCTGAGGCATTGAGGCAGGGCAGGCAATATATGATTGACAGCTGTGATTTTTAAATACCTTTATTACAACTACCCAAAAACACAAAACCCAAAAAGAAAAAAAGGGTTTCATGTTTAATTTGCTAAGGACTTTTATTATTCAGCTTTTTATGTCTAGTTGACAGTTCCCCTTTAACACTATCTGGCCAAAAGGGGTTGAACACCTGCCCATTTAACATTTCATTCCCAAACCAAATGAATTAATACGAACGTTGTATTCTTGCTTCTAAAACAGCTTTAATCCTTTTGGGTAGGTTCCCACTAAATATTGAAAAATTTCAGTGTAATTTACTTCTATCATAAGTGAAGTTGCACACTGATATTGAGGATCAGATTTGGTTTACAATTCATCCCAAAGAGGCTTGGTTGGGTTGATGTCAGGGTTCAGGGTTCGGTACAGTTCTTCCACTCCCATACCAGCGAACACAATCATGTGCCTAGGGTTATTATCTTTCGAGAACAGGAAAGGGTTTTCTCTAAACTGTTGCCACCAGGTTGGAAGTAACAAATTTCCAACAAAGTCATTGTATAATGTGGTGGCACCTGTGTCGGCAATGATGGGTTTAAATAGCCAATTTCAATCATTGGAAAAGCTGTCCATATACTTTGAGCCAAAAAGTGTATCTATTTTAGCATATGCATTATTAGGGGACTCGTAACTAAAGTAAAGTACTGTAGCAACATTAAAATGATTTTTGTATTCTCCTGTATTATATATCAACTCCACAAGTGCTACTCCCTTCCCATTCGATTAAACATTATCCAGGTTCCTGATTAGTGTGAAATCTCCCAGGCCTAGTTTGTTCCACTAATTATTCTTTTCTTTTACAGGTCTATGGACATGCCTCTATTTGCTCCTTTTACTTTATTTGTAGACAAACCCCAGTGTAGACCATGAGTTTTCTTTGCGGGTATACACCCATGATAATCTTTACCTCCATAGTTGGTAGATAGCTCCCCCAATCAGCAGATTGACAGAAACAAAATATAATGATATTGGCGCACAGTCTTTAAATAACAGTTAGATTTTTAGAACTCACAAATTAAACTAAAATAAGCAAAAAAAAAAGAAAAAAAAAGAAGAAGAACATACAATTAAGGTTAGACAAACCTTTGAGTCTTCATCTTAAAAAACTAGAATGTACAATACTGGGCCCAATCACTCAGAAATTACATCTGGATACTGCTTTGAGCCCAGGGTGAGCCAATGGGTCTCCTCTTGGTGTCTACGATAATGAATAATGAAAATGTGAGAAGAATGAAGGTCCTTCTCTTAGAGCCCTTGCAAATGGCATTGTGAGCATTTAGGAAAATGGCCAAATCAATATGAAGTGGCTATCATGCAGATGGTCTGTGCTGCTTTTAGACTGTTAATATGTGCAATTAGCAGTTGTTTTGCCTGGCAACTGGGATAGTTACAGTGTAACTGGCTGGCTGAAACTATTTTCTGCATTGAAGTGTGAAAACTGAGAAGCTACACAATGAATTAAAAGTATCTTTTAAAAAAAAAAGTATCCTTCAGTTGGGAAAAATATTTTAACTCATTCTGATGATCGTACAGTGTATGTAAAGAGGATATAAACCTTTTGCACATTTGACTCCTTTCAAGCCCCAGCTCTTTAGTCTTTAGAGTCATAAAGAAAACCATTAAGCATTAATACATTATTGGCTAATGAGAGGCACACTCTGAGATTGCTGGTGTCATACCACTTGCCTTTATTACATGGACTTCCAATCACTCTGATTAGAGTCCAATTTCAAAAATTCAGGTTGTGGGTAGGTAGATGTGGGCTAGGTAGGAGGGTCAGAGTGTATGTACCATTGTGCCCTCCTTCTGCCAATGAATGACACCACTTCCTATTTTATGATGTCACCTCTCCAGGTTTTACAACTGCAGGCCACTGATGCTACAGTATGTGATGTTTAACCCATATTAATTACTGTATATAATAGCTCTGTCCACCCTTTCAGCTTTAGCAGGTCCTGTACTGACTATGTGACAAAGGATAAAAGTGTTACCTTTGACCTTCATTTCATCAGTGCTAAATGAGGATGCTGGGAGTCGTAGTACAGAGCAGACGGACTGCCCCCAGATTGACATCCCTGCTTCCTGAACAGTTTTATGTTTCAGAACTATGCTTGATACACTTTGCTACTACTTATCCTCTGTGGCAATTAACAAGTAGCCGAACCTCAGTTGCCATCAATTTTAATGCCCTTGACATCTGTGTACAGAAACAAAGAGGAAAATCAATAAATGCTGATTAATGAACAGGCTTTTTGCTCAACAGGAGTGAACTAGGGTTTGTTGTTGCCTGAAGCGCTGGAAATCAATTGCTCTGCATGGAGTTCTGTTATTTTGCATAATGGCTAAAGACTTTTTAAAGTTTAAGTCTATTGATCATATACAAGTTTACATGGCGAACATATAAGTAGCCCACACTGTACTTACCCACAGGGCAGCTCCATCATTCTTGGCCTCCTTCTGACTAGTCATCGTCACAATGAAAGATATATATGAAGAAAAATGTTCAGTGTCAGCATATTGGGGTTCACTTACCCAAACAAACGGGGGATCCGGGTGCACAAACCCCAAACGTTCAGCTCAGGAAGGCAATATAGCAAATAAGTGGTAATGGGTTTGTGCCAGCCCATTACCACTTATTATTGTCACAATGAAGTTACAGCAAACGTCCTGCTCATTTACTTTGCACAAAGCCATGCAAGTGTTTTCTTATAGGGATTTTTTGCAGCATACCCTTGAGGCCAGCTCAAGGACATTAAACTTTAAACCCTGAGCTTCACAGGGCTCAGCTGCTTTGACTTTGCAGAAAAAACATTTTTGGGCAGATTGATCATATAGTAATACACTTCTTCACTAAAAAAAACGAATTGCATGGAACTGTCAGGAAGGATCCCTTGTGCTGGGTAGGATTGTGGGTGTATGTTAAAAGATTGAATCAATTCATAGTGCCAAATGTAGGAAAAGGACAAACCTAGCCCGAAACCTATAGTGTTATCCACCTCCTCAATAAAACACTTTGCAGTCAAAGATTACTGTACTATGCACTGTAAATTGATTGATTCCTTTGGAGATTGGCACAGTATACTCAGTATATGCGCAGGTAATAGAAATAAAAAGATACACAGTTATAGAGCATGTAAGTGGAAGAGAAATGTGAGGAGTTCTGTGATATCTAGGAAATGCTAAAAGGAAAGTGAAAGTAATTGCTGCCATGCCACTATACCTGAGGCACAGAGGCGGGACAGGCAATATATGATTGACAGCTCCGATTTTTAAATAAATTTATAACAGGTATGGATGTTTTAATTAGAAAAAAATAAATTTGGATCTCATGATATTAATAATTTGCATAGGACTTTTATTACACAGTTTTTATTTGTGTGGGTGACAGGTCCCCTTTAATTTAGAACCCATTATGCATTTTCTGCAGTGATCTCCCTTGCATGTCTGGAGTTAATGCAGTACCCATTGCAGGTTTGCAGGTCCTCTTACTGGCAGGTCTGGGGTTAATATAAAGGTGATGATCCATTTTGTACAGTGTTGTTACTGTCATGCCTGGGTTATACAGTGCCAAAACAAAATGAAGTTGACCTAAAGCAATCCTGAAAATGCCAGCCAGAATTAAAGCTTACATTTTATGTTTGGCTAAATAATTGCAGATAATTTAGGCACATCACATTTTTGGTAAACTTGACTGTTGCATTTACTAATTGCACAATGAATTGTGCATTGCACAATGGGCAATGGGCTTTGGTACTTGTTTTTTTTTTTAAATTAATGTATATTAATATATTAATGCAGTCTTAACACACAATTAGTGTAGAATATATTCCTTTTAAATCTATTTAAATTTTCAAATAGAAAACGTGATGGAGCAGCTAAACTTCATATAGAATCAAACTCATTGTATGCCCCACCAATATGAAATTCAAAACACAAGCAGACGTCACCCAAAGTCCCATTAATTATTGGCTAAATTAGGATTGGTTTCCCACTGATTCATTTAATTATATATTTGTGCAAAATTCCTTATTGTGCAATTTAAATAGAACCCTATTGGTCCCCGACCCCCACCTCAAAAGAGTAGGCTTTAATCATCTGGAAGTCTGCACAAAGCGCTTCTGAATTATAAAGCAGCACATCCATTTCAGCACTGAGTGTATTATAAAATTTTAATAATGCTTCAATTTACTTTTATCATTTTAAATTAGATTTCGTGAATAAAATTTCCATGGAGAAAATGAATGAACGGAGAATGACTATGTTTCTTAACTCTTTTAATCAGGCAGAGCAACATCAGCAGCCATGCTTCTTGTTTGATGTTCTACCTTTAATATACATTTATTTGTATACAGCCAAACCATGCTGAGCGCTATTGTCCAACAACATTGCCAGTGGATTCTTAAAGTTATACTGCTCAAAAAAACTTTTCTACAGCTCTCCAGGTCCAAAGGTCCATTTAATACAAGAGGATTAGAGTCTCCTCTTGCTCTTGTGCACACACTGCTCCCTGTTCTTTGCTTATACAAATGTTGTTGGAGTCAGTACAAGGGATCTATACCTTCCATAGTGTTATGTATTTTTAAAAAGTTAATTGATTTTGAAGGATGAAGGCTGATCTACCTAAATGTAACTGGATTGCAAGTAGATGTTGCTGAACTACTAACATTCTTCAACAAGATCACTAATGTAGTTCTAGTAAGGATAATATTTTTTTGAGAATCTTCTTGCATCTGTAAATAGTTTTGGATACCTGCTTTTGGAGGCATGCAAAATAACCACCTTGTACTAGACATAGCTCATATGAAGTAAATACTTAGGACTGACATATCATCTACTTGAGGACTGTTGTGCTGGCCACCTAGAGCCACAATTAAGTCCTTAGTGTTTATCGTAAGTTGTTTTTTAGTATTTAAACCCAAGCACGGGATGAGTGGAAACAGTCTCCTATTAAACTAATAGCTTTACTGCCCTATTTTCACAATAGTGATTTAATTAAAGGCCACCCAAAAGAGGGAAAGAGTAACCGGGGAGATGGGCTTTAATTAGAACATTACTTTCTCATAAAAGGCAACAAATTCAGTTGAAGATATCTCTATTTAAGATGTCACTTTCAGGCTGGTAGAACTGAACCTTTCCTTTGGGAGAAAAAACGTTCACTCTTATTCTCAGGTCCATTCTTCCTTTACCAAGACTACCTATACTACTCAGAGTTATTCCATAGATAGCCCTGTAGAACATGTATATGGGTACGAGAACCATATTTTTTTTATTTTTTAAATTTCAATCATATTAAACTCAAAAATAATTTTGTTCAGTTGTCTTGGGAACAATAAAATCAAATGTTAGCCACAGATATACGGCATTTAATATGTTTTAAGGGTCTTTATCATAAATCGATGAACTCGATCGCCAAGAAAAAATGTCTGCCATTCTGCTGGTTTAAGATCTGGCAAGTCAAGCCTAGTGGACACTAGAGGGTACTGTACCATTGTGCATTTCATAGCAGCAGGCTATTACTATACTAGTGCTCCTAAAATATTCATGGATTCATTCTGAAGACCGATCAATGACAGATCAAGACAGATCAATGGATGATCGATGGATCATCATGACAGAAATAAGATTCTAAAGTTGAGCATCTATAGGTAGATAATGCATATAACTGTATATACAAATTTTTTATCCATCAGAGCACATATAATAAATCTTGCACTAAGCTACTATACACACCATCTCTGGAAGTTTCACAGATGCATTAAGCTTATATGCTCCTGACACCACTCTGCTGTGTTACTGCTATTTATAATTTTAGTGGCCACATTAATATGGAGGCAGTGCATTATTGTTCTATGTTTAACTTCTATGGTCAATAGAAGCTTTAATCTCAGCATTGCTTCCACCCAATTGCACTGATTATCCAGCTAGGTGAGCAATAATTGCTCAAGACTGAAAGGCTTTTCTAATTAGTAACAGAAAAACATAAACTACTGACACATTTCATGGTGAAATATCTTTATTTGTTTAGATTTATACATATTTCCCATAAATTACCTGTCTTATGCTTAAAGGAATAGTTCAGTGTGAAAATAAAAACTGGGTAAATAGATAGGCTGTGCAAAATAAAAAATGTTTCTAATATAGTTAGTTAGCCAAATATATAATATATAAAGGCTGGAGTGAACAGATGTCTAATAAAACAGCCAGAATCCAACTTCCTGCTTTTCAGCTCTATAACTCTGAGTTAGTCAGCGACTTGAAGGGGGGCCACATGGTACATTTCTGTTCAGTGAGTTTGTAATTGACCCTCAGCATTCAGCTCAGATTCAAAAGCAACAGATATGACCCATGTGGCCCCCCCTCAAGTCTCTGATTGGTTACTGCCTGGTAGCCAGGGTAACCAGTCAGTGTAAACAAAGAGAGCTGAAAATCAGGAAGTAGTGATCAGACTGACATGTTATACATCAAATCACTCCAGCCTTTATACATTACATTTTTGGCTAACTAACTATATTAGAAACATTTTTTATTTTGCACAGCCTATCTATTTACCCAGTTTTTATTTTTACACTGAACAATTCCTTTAAGCAATATAATTGTATGGACTATAATGCATGAATATATTTTGCTGCCTGTTTAATTAGACTAACAGTACCCATAACTGGGCGAAAGGCTTTGACACCCGATGGCTTGATCCAACGTTCTCTAGCAAGGAGTACATTTAGATCATTTTGTGATACACAACAGATAGGACTGACAACAGATAGGATTGCACATTTTGGTATTGACTATTGCCTCTTTGACCCTGCCTGCAGGAGAACAGAGTGACATTTTTGAGGAGGCCTCAAATAGAGGGTTTTTAATGAAGAACTTACATGTGGATATATTGCAGTTGGTCTCTTTCTGGACAAGCTGTGTCTCCCTATATTGTAACGATTCTCCACCTATGCCTGCCTTTAGTCTGCCTGCCCTGACCTATTGCCTGGATCTTGGAATTGAGCTTTGATTGCATGTCTCCGCCCATGATGCCTTATGAAAGAATCAAAACTCTAATTTTTGGTATCTAGGCAGTGCTGTGTGTATGGCATGAGACAAGTAAATACCTTCTGATTCCAGAAGGCTTCACTTTGCATATAATTGCTTGCTAAGGGCGTTTTGGCTCCTTTCAGCCCTTCTCACCATAACCAGATTTGGTTCCCCTTATGCTTTACAAATCTTCATATATTTTATACAGTATATCAACACAAAACCAATGTTTTGAACCCAAACAGTGTCAGACTGGGATGCCGGGCGTCCACCAGAAAACCTTAGACTGTGGGCCCAATTTCCAAACTAATATTTCTCCTCTCCTTGCTTAACCTCTTTATTCTCCTAGTCTTTTATATCTACTTACTATACTCTACGCCTACATTATTAAGCCTAAGAAATAAGGAATGACCATGAAATAGGCCAAATGGTTAGAAGCAAGAGGCCCACTGACACCTGGCCCACCGGGAGTTTTTCTGGTATCCCATTGGGCCAATCCAACACTGAACCCAATGAATCGAATGCATCTTAACAGGTGGTTGGCAATTTTCAAGCCAGGTTTTGGAAAATAAAATGCCTGGCACTGAAAAGTTAAACCGTGTACTTGGATGAATCACAAATGTGTCTGTGTTTCTGTTCCTGATATAAATACTCTTTGCACTTGGAATGACACTTCTAAAAAAAGCATGCGAGCAATTGATTCTGATTGGTAGAAAGTAAGTGCTAAACACTTTCTAATTTTACACTGTTACGATAAATACTTTACAAGGAGGAGTTGTTGTTTAATCCCAAAAGACCTTTGGTTACATACATCAGGATCAGCTCTATCACTTTCAGTATTTCTTGGCTTAACAATAGGAAAAGAGAACCCGGCGCTGAAGGCATTGAATAAAGAAAAAAACGTACAAAGCCCGAGGGGAGAACTCTAGTACCAACTGATTCTCTCCATGTTCTTACTCACAAGCATTATCTCTCGCTTTCATCTTGTCTCAGCTTTTTTTCTCACATTATTATAAATGCCACGCGCTTTTCTTTGGAGCCATCAGCTATTTTGACATTGCTATGACAATGAAATCCATAGAGAATTGCAGCACTCCCAAATAATAAAACCGCCTTTATTGCACATTTGGCACTGCAACGTTTCGGTTTTATTATTTGGGAGTGCTGCAATTCTCTATGGATTTCGTGCAACAGGATGTGAAGGTGAACACATTACTTTGCGTGCACCCCTAGAAACATAAGCACCTACTACTAAAGTGCTGGATGACTGTTTGCATTGTTATGACAATGACCCTGACAGATTTCGAAGCTTTTGCAAAATACATACTGATAGAGGGTGCACAGGGAGAGTGAGTGAAAAGGAAATATATGCCTTCCTTGGATAATGTACATTTAACAGAAGGATCATTAGAAAGCAGTTTCATGTATCCATGTGGAACAATTTTCTTTTGAAAAAAATAAATCCAGGAATATTCGGAAGATATTAGACAACAATGGAAGTCATATCAGCAAACCTTTGCACCCCCCCACCACCACCAGCTGTCACGGTAATCTCCAATTATAGATAAAGATGATCTGAATGACCTCGCTCTGGCAGGGATGATTCTTATTGTATCAGGTTTGGGATGACTATTTCGGAGAGCTGGAGGGGCATAAAAGAAACTACAATAGGGAAGGTTACATCACCTTTAGGGGCCCACACATTTAATCTCACTCAGTTGCACAAAAAATCACATTCATTAAAGATACTTGGATCATTATGCACCTCCATATGGTTGCACTTGGTGCTGCTGCCTCCTCTTGCATCCCGTGTTGGTAGCTCCTGGTTTCCCACAACAGACTGCATCAATAGGCACACTGCGGATGTACCTAAAGAATAGTGCGCACACATCACTCTTACACTGAAAATGACGCCAACTGGATATAGAAACTTTTACATTTAAAATCAGCTGCAATTGTATCACACACATCTCCCGCTGGCACCAGCAATTGCACTGGAATCATGGGAAAAAGCTCCCTTGTGGATAAAAAAAATATGGTTATTGTGCCTGGAAATGATCCCTATTGTCTGCTACCCGAAGAACATAATAATTACTGTTCTTTCATTTATGCAGTGACAACATATTTTAGAGATATTGTTCAACATTTACTGTATATTAGTCCCTATACCAGCTGAGCTTGCAATCTAAGCAGTAGCGTAACTTGGACTTGTTGACCCCCCTTACACCCTTGCTTTCACAGTGCTGCCATTTAAAAGGTACTAGAGTGGCTGGGGAGGGGGAATGACGATGCAGCTGACTCCATGGTCCGGGCCCATGTCTCCTAGGCTACCCTGTATAAGTAGTTATGCCACCGAATGTAAGGTCCCTATCACATTTACACACACTTTAGGAGGCAACCTCTATTTCTGTATGTTGTTGAAGTATGGGTAGAAAGCAGGACACCCAGAGGAAACCCACACAAACACGGCAGCTCTGTCCTTACTGCCTGCCATAGGGTGTTGGAAAACAACAGACAGACATTGTTCCAGTTACTAAATGTAGGGAGGGTCTATTGTTGCTTATCAATTTGATGTCATGTTTGACCTGTAACCCTGTGCGATTTTCTTCTTCTTCTTCCTGTGTATGCTCTCTATGAAAAGTTCCTGTTGCACACATGTTATGCTGAGTCCTATAAAGCAAACAAGTTACTGTTCACACAGACGTTGGTGTGTCTGTCCTCACTTACAGAGAAGCTGCACATGCAGTTCAGATCAGCTCTCTGCTAACATAGGGGAGGTAGGAAGTATAGGGCTTCACATCAGTCAGCACTCACTGGCGCCTTAAGGATGCTTAATTTAGGGGACAGGTCAAGGGTCGGAGAGGGGAGGCCTATGTGCCCTACCCTTGTTCATCTCTGATAAACACATTGCCCTTCAAACATAGCCAGTGATGTATTCATGGGGAGTCAACTCCCTGTAATTCCTTCTCCTGACCTTGTATGAGCATCTCCTGCAAATTCTCTCTCTACAACAGAGCGTTTTCAAGAAAAGCTGGCTCCCTGAGTAATCTCATATTAGAAATAAATGACAAAGCAGAAACCGCCTTTAAGTCCTTCTCTTTTAGTGCAGAGAACATATACAGAGAACTTGCCCATCAGTTGTTACAATGCGTGACTGCAAATAAGTGGGAAAACATTAAACATATTCGAGGCAGCTATCTACTTTTTCCAATTCAAGCTTGACAGGATTTACTTTGTACCCAAATCAAATGTTAGAGGAAATTGCTTTTTGAGAGGAAATGCAAAATGGTTCTGCACGAAGTGATTTCTTTCCAGGATCTGGCTGAATTTATTGAGTCGATGTAACTTGTTAAAAAGGAATGATTTCTGAAGAGCCTTCTTCCTTAAACGGTAGGGCTGAATCAATGGCAATGTCTGCCTGTTAGGGAAATTTGAGTGGTTTTGCAATCAGTCATCCAAAATGAACTTCATATTAGCTCATGGCAATGGAGCGGCTTTTGCCACTTTTACTTATGGGACAAAACAGATCAGTTAAATGGCTTCTAAATAATTTATTTGCTAAAAATGCTCAATTCTTTACTTGTATAATAGCTACCCGATGAGAAGATATTAATGTAATTTCAAATAAGAGTCAAGAAGATACTAAAAAGTAAATATAAATGATCAAATTAAAAGATTTTTGAGCTGGCCAGGCTACATAAATGTAACAATTTGATTGAAGGGGCCGAATGATCCATTCGCTGGAACACTATCCCACTACAGGCAGGCCAGAAACCCATTAACTTAGTGAGGGCTTTTTGGTCTTTTTTTGCTGAAATCCTAAAATGACCTCATTAAAATGTCAAGGAAAAACAGTTGCAGGATTTACATTCAGTGGGGTTCAAGATGAGCCGTGTGGCTGCTCCAGATTAATTATGTACTATTAATACAGCTAAAGGCCAAAGGGGCAGACATTGCACCAATATAGGCTTCCTTTTTAACCTTGGTGCTGTCTGGCAGCTAACCAATTTACAACTCTTATTAAGCATTAAAATCAATTAGACACTTAGGGGGTTATTTATCAAAGGTCGAGTTTGTGAGGTTTTTTCTACCTCGAAATAAACTCACAACTCGAATGTTTCCTTATTTATGAAAAAAACCCAAATGTAAAAAACTCGATTGAATGCAATTGGGGGAGGGGGGCTCTAATGCCTTGAATTTATTGCGTTCTAGGGAATGACTTTTCAAATCACTGTAAAAAAAACCTGAAAATCGTGAAGGCAAAAAACATTTTCAAATGGTTAAAGGGACCATTGACTTCTACATGACCTTGACAGGTTTTAGCTGGAGTATTTTTATTTTAACCGGAAAAATTAGATTTTTTTTGTAAAACTATCCTCGAAAAACTCATATTTTTCGAGAAAACACAACTTAACCTTTGATAAATAACCCCTCTTACCTACCTATTTACTGGATGCTGCACTAACACTGCAAGGGAATAGAGATGGAGCACAAGCAAGAAGCAACTGTTTATCCCTCTTGTTAATGTTTTGTTCTTAATGAAATAACGCTTGTTACATAACAACCAAATTATATAAATGAAGGTAAAAGGTTGATAAGAATAATTATTTTATATTCTTAAACAACTCTTCTGATTTTTACCTTGGTCATTCTCTCTATGCTTTCTCTTTATATCTCCCACATGACAATGTGTCACTCTATGTGGCGCCATGCTGTCATTTATTTTTGGAGAAGGTTGGAATGCACAGAATGCACAGTATATACAATAATCAACGTCATTTGTGGAATACTGTTTGGTGATATTTCCAGATATTTTTTGAAACAAAATACATTTATTTGTGTCGTGTATTGAATATTTGAACTTATTTTTGGTATGTGGGTGAAAAAAAAAGGAAATCCATGAAAAACCTAGACAATGTTGACCTGCGGAACACAAAGATTATGAAAAGCCTCTTGGGAAAAGACTACTGCCAATCAGCATTTTGGCTTGAAAGCTTTGTGGAGTTCTCTCGTGCAGAAGCAATTTTTCCATTAGTAGGAAAATCATTTAAAATGCTCCCTCTAAGCCGAATACCAATCGGTGCTTTTGCCAATCTACCATTTATGAGGGTTCTTATACCTTTTAATAAGGTTAGATTTAGATACAGATTTAGGTCAGGCTTTGAGCATCAAATACTCTACCACCAATTACTAGGAATAAGCTCCACCTTCCTTCAGTTGTTATGGCTGAGGATGATGGGAGCAGTTGTTTAACACAACTTGTTTAACACACAAAAAACACTATGTTCTTTGTGTGTGCCATACTCTGCCTGCCCTATGCTCCCTGTGTGTGCCATACTGTGTCTGCCTTATGCCATGACCATATAACTGTAGTCATTGCTGCAAGCCAAGTGCAACACAGAAAAGTGAGGGCACTGAGCAAGGGTTTGCCTGGCTCACCAGGATTCTAGGAGAAATCCTGGTGTGTCCTGCTACCTTGGGTTCGTTGCGCAAGGTTGGGGGCGTATGTGTGTCAGTCTGGATTTGAAGGGCAAATGTCACTGTAAAATAGGCAGAAGTGGATGGAGATGTTATGGTCGGAGGCGGCATTTTGTGTCACCAGGCTCCTGAGGTGAAGACATCCGGTGGGCACAAAGGACTCCAGTCCAACACTGCACTGGACCCACCTTTCTTTTCTAAAATAGTGTTGTCTAACTCTTTACATGTATTGGGCCAGTTAATCAATTCAGTATGTGTTTGTGGGTCTGATTATATCTAGAGGATAATGTTAATCACTGCATAGACAGACAGAAGGGGATGTAAAAATACATCCAGCCTGTAGGCCTCCAGTTAGATAGCCACATATTAAAACAAACAACTATAATGTACAAGACTAGCTCTACAGAGATAATTATTGACTGTGGTGGATAAACTGAAATTTAACATTTATGCCATTAATATCAACATGCAAGTGGCAATATTTCATCCTAAACAGGGAACTACTTACTCAGCCCCAGGATCTTCAGATGGTTTCCTAATCAGCTCATGTTACATAACCACTCTCTGAGTCCCTCGACATCCAAAGTCTGTGCACAAGCGCCGAAAGCTAAACTTCCAGGAAAGCAGACAGTGCAGATTGTAGATCACTGAGCTGAGTTTATTTCTCAGCCAAGACACCTAATATGTATGGTAATTAGTGTTGCCACCTTTTCTGGAAATAAATACCGGCCTTCCTATATATTTAACTTTTTTTCCGTGTTAATAACATTGGGATCAGCCATCATTTTTGCCAGCCAGGTGGCAATACCGGCCAGGTGGCAACCCTAATAGTAATATGAAAATAAGAGACTAGTCCATCTAATCTTTTCTTTTTAAAACCCTTTCTCAACCCATACAGAAAACACACAACTCAGCAGCCAATTTAACCTCACAAGAAGAGGAAATATTATTCCTGACCCCCTAAACTGTCAGTAGGATAACTTCCCAAATCCATTACTCTAACCTTGCAAGATAGAAAGTGATGATTAGAGAAGATACTAAACAGCGTTCTGTCCATTGATTTTTTGGTGACTATCTTTTCTTATGTGTATTACAGGCCATATTGTAAGCTTTACTCTTACCAAATGTTATACTATAGTAAATGAATACAATTGTCGGCCCTTCTCTGGCCATAGGTTATATTATAGTAAAGTAATAATAATTTTCAGCTCTTGTGGTCATATTTTGCATCATATTGCATTAATACATTTTCAGCTCTTCACTTGCCATATGTTACATAATATTAATGAAATAAAATTTCCAGCTCTTCTTTTGCTGCCTTCCCTGTCAGGAAAGGGGGAGAGTTCATAGATTGGAAAGGAACTGGGACCCCCTTGTGTGGCCCCCTCTGTCAATTTTGTAAAATTCTCTTTATGGCATTTCCCGAGCCATTTATATTGATCAGCTGGTTGATAATTAACTGTGTTTATTAAATGGATATTTGTCATTTATCCTAGACAAGCTTCAAAGCTGTGATTTTTATGTGCAGTAATTCAAATGCTCCCTGCTCCTCTCTCTCTCTCTCTGTGACCCAAACATGAGGTTCCCCATATTTTTCTGTATAAGATTAAAACCTCAGGGCATTAATGACATCATCACAACAATGGCCCATTGTAATGTACAAAAGCAACATGTCACTATGGCATTCCTTTTTCCAGTATTATGTTGTGTGAATGCAGGCAAACTCACAAGCAAACACTAAGATAAGGACTGGAACTATGCCTCGCCCCCTATATACTTTTTAATGGCATATGTTGCTGTATGAACCTGGTCCATGATAACTGATGAGTTGAAAGATGTAAAAGAAGGTGGAGGGAAAGATAATTTAAGGCACATCTTGTAACACATGGGAACGAATAAGATACTTGTTTTAAAACAGGGACTGAGCAATGCAACATGTATGAATATCTAGCCAGTGTTATCAAATAATGCCCTATTAAAAACATTAATCATGCATATAGTTCAGATACATGTAACCCTGCTTTAATAGGTACACCAGTTAATACTCTTAAATATTCCAATAGCAATAATAGTATATATGGCCTAGAAGCTATTACTGGTATGGGGTCCATTATCTGTAAATTTGTTATCCAGAAAGCTCGTAATTACAGAAAGGCCGTTTCTTATAGACTCTATTGTAATCAAATAATTCATTTTTTTTAAAATCATTCCCTTTTTCTCTGTAATAATAAAACAGAACCGTGTACTTGATCCCAGCTCAAATATTATTATATATTATATCATAAAATATTATTAATCCTCCTAATGTAGACAGAACTCTTCTATTGTGTTTGATTAATGTTTAAATGTTTAAATGACTTTCTAGTAAGTTATGGAGATCCAAATTCCCGAAAGACCCCCCTTATCCAAAAAACTCCAGGCCCTGAGCATTCTGGATAACAGGTCCTATACCTGTATCTGAAATTCTTGGGTTTTCTGGATATGGTGTTCTTTTGTCATTTGGAGTGCCTAATAAATATCTAGAGCGTAAAAGACCCAAAGGAATTCCTTTGCTATCATTGTTGATTTATATAAGATTAAGGACAAGATACTGCCTTATTATAACAGAGATAAAGGAAATCAGTCCAAAAACGACTATATGGAATGGAATAAGTCATTCCTGCAGTTTGTAGCTTTCTGCATAATGGGATTGTAGATAAAAGGTCCCCTGTATCATACCATCCTTTCTACAGCCAAGGGAGAACAATGCATGTACTGAAGTCTGCTTTAGGGCTCTTACACATGAGCGTTTTTACCTGCGCTCCCCTGCGTTCCGTTTTTCGGCGTTCAGCCGCAGGGGAGCGCAGGAATAGACGCATTTAATTATTTCAAATGGGGCTGTACTCACACAGGCGCATGTAGGCGCCGAACGCAGGTTGAGATGCAACATGCTGCATTTTTCCTGCGTTCGGCGCCTACATGCGACTGTGTGAGTACAGCCCCATTTGAAATAATTAAATGCGTCTATTCCTGCGCTCCCCTGCGGCTGAACGCCGAAAAACGGAGCGCAGGGGAGCACAGGTAAAAACGCTCATGTGTAAGAGCCCTTAGGCGTCTGTACAATTTTCCCTCTGTGTGATTACAGGATCCCTTGAATCTCATACATTTCCAGACTCACACTTCTGTGAAACATGAGACAAATCTTTCCTTTGTTGTCTCCCATCTAATTAAAATATTGCAGCCTTTTCTTTTATAAAAATGACATGTTCCGATACAAACTCTGACCTTTTTAGTCATACCATATGTCACATGGCGAAATGCCTGTTTATGGTGCAGTTGTAAAGAGGATGAATATTTAGCGATGGCTCAGCGCAGCCTGAAAAACCTGCTAGCACTGCTGAACTGCAAACTCACGCCACCTAATCACCCATTTGCATTGCAGATGATCTGACGTATGTTTTATGTCTCTTCTATTCATTACTTCCTTGTCACAAGTCATTATTTTAATTAAAACCATTCATATTTCCATTTTCTGCTTGTCTTTCTTTTATTATCATCTCCCCATGACAGTGGGCTCTGCTTTTTTTTGGAGAGAAAGCAGGAACAGGTTATTTACATAAAGACCCATCCCCCAACTCATTGTTTTGCTTCATACACCATGGAAAGTGCACCTGCTCCCTCATTAACCATTTCACATCATTAAATTGTACCTTTTTGGTTATCCAGCCCCATAGGCTAGAAACAAAATGTTTCATAGTAAATATCAGAATCAGTTATGGGATCCGTTATCCGGAAACCCATTATCCAGCAAGTTCCAAATTACGGAATGAACATCTCCCATAGACTCCATTATAAACAAATAATCCAAATTTTTTAAAAATGATTACCCTTTTCTCTTTAATAATAAAACAGTACCTTGTACTTGATCCAAACTAAGATATAATGAATCCTTATTGGAAGCACAGCCAACCTCTTGGGTTTATTTAATGTTTACATGATTTTCTAGTAGGCTTAAGGTATGAAGATCCAAATTATGGAAAGATCCATTATCCGGAAAACCCCAGGTCCTGAGCATTCTGGATAACAGGTCCCATACCTGTACAATAAACAAAACTTGGTGCAGAATAAATGTCTTTTTTTTTTAAAAAATTGTATCCCTTCCCCAAAAAAAGCATCAGGCTGTTACAATAAAATAAAAAATCTAAACATTATAAACAGTTGGGAATCATTGTTTGAACATGAAAAAAGTTGAACTAAATATTTACAAAATCTGCGATATTTGGAGCCCCCCCCAAAAACCCCCCAATTGCCTATTAAATTAAAATAAGCAATTTGAACATGACAAACTGTTGGGAAACTGAATAAGAAAAATGTAATAACAGTTGAACACAATATTTAAAAATCAGATATTAATGCAATATTTGGAGCCTTTTGCATTATTTTTTAATTATATTAAATAACAAAAACAATTCCATTGCCTGAATTTGCACACATTTTTTATTATCGGGCCAAATTCCCTCAACTTAGTATCCTTCGTTCAATAAAGAATTTACAAAAATGTTTAACAGTGGAAGCACCAAAGCCTATTGAAAAAATACAAAACACTGAAATGGGAAACAACCAATCCATGATGCCTCTTAGACAGATGGTGAATATAATATATATAGCACACTTGCAAGGATAGAGCATGTTTTCAGTATTTAAGAATAAAGGCAGAACAGTCGGTTACTGAGGCAGGAAAAAAAGTCAGGAAAAAAATTTAAGTTACCAAAAATTTTAAAAAATAGTAGAGATATACAAATCACTGTACAGTAAAGAAATAAACAGACATTCTCAGCTCCCCCCCTTTGGTTAAGAAAAAGAACAAGAGAACAAAAAGTAACAGTAAAGTGAGTATTTTTAACAAAAATGTAACAGTCTTTGTATAACAATGCCTTCGGATTTATCAAAGGTATTGTATGAATGTACTTTTAGGAATGTCAGGTAGTAGTAATAAAGTTATTACAATCAGAGCAATGCAAAGAATCCCTCTTTCCAGTATGAAGCAAGATGTAGATGCTGATCCTTTGCTTTATACTGATATATTTATATATAATACATTCTTACAAGTTCTGCTTTGGATGAAAGATGGGTGAGGTGGTTCCACTTCCTTCTTAAAGTGCAGCTAAAAAATTGTACTTCCACAACAGATGTCAGTAGCATCTTCATTCTCACGTCCGTCAGATGATCTTGATCTGCGAGATTTTTCAGCCACAATTAAAAAAAAGAATAACAAATAAACTTCAACTCATCTTGGTCCCTTGGTCTTGCTCTGTCCATGAGAAATCTTGTCTCATCATCTCGTCTCTTCAACGGATGGGATGCGGAAATCAAAAAAAAAAAGGCAACCTGTGTTGCTTCAGACACCTGTCTGAGAATATCAGAATCATTTTTTTTCTCACCAGTATTTTTTTTTTTTAATAAGGACCGACGACGACTGCTTCAATTTCTTTAGAAGGTCTCCTTTCCTTGACCAAAAAGTTTATCATCCCTTCGGATTTTATTAGCAAGTTGCATCCCAAAAAGAAGATCCCAAACACGACCGTGAGGGATAGAACACACATCACCGCAATCTGAACCACTCGCATGATGAATAGGTTCCTCGCCTCAAGAGAAGGCACCTCAGATCCATCATATGTTACTATTGAAGCCTGGGTGCAGCACCCCAAGATACTTCCAATAGAGTCACTGCTGTTGGAAAACAGTAATCCGGCTTCTGTCTGGTTCATCTTCCTAAACTTCTTGTGGCTGCAGTACAAAGTCGAACAGGTGCTCCTGATGGAATAGGGAAAAAGAGCTCAGGAAAATCATCAGATTTGCCACATTGGCTTCTTGCTTCTTCAAAGAGTTAGGAGAAAAGAAGAAAGATTTCCAGGCAATTTATTTTCCCCCAGCAATTCTTATCAGTTTGAGTTTGCAAGCATCAGAGCAGGAAAGACAGCTTCTGTCTTTCTTTGTCTACAGTTATTATAGTGCTCTGGATGAGCCATTAGTCAGTGGGAGGTGTCTCAATCCCATTAGTCACTTTTTCAGAGTCGTAAGGAAAGACTGCCATCTCTTGACAGTTTGCAGAAATTAAATCTCAGTTTTCTACAGAGAAAATGTTCATTCTTCAGAATATCGTGCATGAAGTTATTACTATAGCTTGTCATTTGCTAACTTATTTAATCAAATTTTAAGAATATTAACCATTCATTTACAAAAACTTCACCACATGCATAAAGCTAAAATATTTCCTCCAACGATCTGCTTTACAACACAAATACATGAAAATACTTTTTTTACCCCCTGGTTGTTCAAAATGTAGCCCCAGGAGTACGAATACACAGATGTTTATTTTCCATGAATGCATTGTACCAAGGGGAGATACAGGGGAAGAGGGGAGGGTAACATTGGGATATGAGAACTGGAACATGGGTGGAAGGGCGGTTACACAAGAAATTGCCATGTACAGATAAAGGGAGGATACTAGCGAGTGGCAATATGAAAAAAAGGAAAGACTGGTGAAGGGAGAGTGGGGAAAAGGAGTAAAGACTGGCATATGTTAAAACTGGCAGGTGGGGAAAGTGAATATTTTCCACATGGTGAGATAGGTTGAGACAGTGCTGTACAAATGGCTGCCTGCAGGCCAGATATGGCCCATGACCCCCCCCCCCCCCTTGTGTGGCCCTCCACATGAAAGTCTGGCTGCTGTGACTGCTTACCTTAAATTAAAATGTATCTGAACTGAGATTAACTGTTCACACCTCAGATTCAGGGTAGGACTACACATACGTTTTCGGCCCAGCGTGCAGCGTCTGCATCCGACAGTCGTGTCGTATCAATGCTGTGACTTCATCTGACATTTCTATCTCTTACCTTATTTCCGTCGAATGTCCATGTAGTCCTACTCTCAGGCTATAATCACCTGCATTTTTTACACCTGTAATTTCCCTGAATTGTTCACACCTGTTATGCCACCTGTAATGTTCACACCTGTAATCCCCCCTGTATTGTTCACACCTGTAATGCCCCCCTTATAATGTTCACACCTGTAACCCCCCCTGAATTGTTCACACCTGTAATGCCCCCCTGTAATGTTCATGACCCAGACTATAAGTGCACACATGTTCACCTGTCACATCTGAGATAGACTGTAGAAGGAGCACATAGTGCAGTACATACTGTTTTTAGAGTGGTCTTGATAGGTCTTGATACTTGCACGGTCCTGTTAGGTTTCCTTGTCTCCTGCCCTGTCTAACTTTGTGTGCCATACTCTGCCTGTGTGTACCATAGTCTGCCTGTGTGTGTGTTATACTATGCCTGTGTGTGTGCCTTACTTTGCCTGTGCGTCATACTATGCCTGTGTGTTATACTCTGCCTGTGTGTGCCATACTCTGCCTACCTGTGTCTTACCATGCCTGTGTGTGCCATACTCTGCCTACCTGTGTCATACTTTGCCGGTGTGTGCCATACTCTGCCTGTGGGAGATGAGCATAGTGGGGGTTGATAACATCTGGAAATAGTTGTTAGGGAGTACCTAAGGTGTTTAATCATGTACTGTGGTTGCTGTGCTATCTACAGGGGAGAAGGCATATGGATTTAAGGGTATGTCTTAATATGACTTATTGAGCTTTTTCACATGAGTGACGAGTGATATCCCTGCAATGAGCACCAATCATTTGTTTTTTTTGTGCTACCACCATTAATGTGGGCATGGTGTTAAAAGTTCTTGTGGTAACATGGGTGTGATTTAAAGTGGGTATGGTTTAAAAACAGGGAGGGGCCAATACTCAATTCCAATTTCATCCCTACACCACATACGTCAGAAATATTCTGGCTCTCGGTTCTACAGGACTTGAACAGCACTGAATTAAGAAGTTAGAAAAAAAAGAGAGAAGGGCATAGGCAGACATATGGGGGAGGGCCAAGTGTGGATATACTAGTGCTTGGGGAGAGGTGTAAATGGAGACAGACTGGCACATGTGTTGAGGGCTAAACAGGGAGAGATTGGTACATGCAAAAGGGCAGAGACTGACAAGGTGAGATGTTGACACATAGG
Organism: Xenopus laevis; assembly: GCF_017654675.1. Lineage (NCBI taxonomy): Eukaryota > Metazoa > Chordata > Amphibia > Anura > Pipidae > Xenopus > Xenopus laevis. The sequence continues at coordinate 69,063,388 of NC_054387.1, forward strand.
GATAGGCATAATCCTATGCCACTTAATATAAAGCCCCTGGCACTTGTTTTTTTGCCTTACTACAGCACAACAATTCATCTCTGAGCCTCGGGCATGAGCTGCACCTCCCTAGTGTGCAGGGTACCTGGTGCATGGCGAACCCTCTCTTTAATTAGACCCTCAGTTCCATCTATGCAAATCAAAGAAGGAGTGAATGATGCATGAAGTAATTTTGTTATCTGAATTACTCTTTATTGAAAAGAATATAAAGGCTATTTATAAGGTGCATTTTGCCTAAGGGGCATTTAGGCAGGAAGGCGAGGGGCAAATCATTAGTGCAAACAAGCAGAAAATGTAGGGTAGCCGAGACTATTTAGTAAAAGGGCAGAAAGAGCTAAAACTCATTAAGGTCAGACAATCTGCAAAACAGGAGGCAGACAGGCAGCAAATTCTAATCTTCCAAAGGTGCACAAGCAGGCATTAAAAAGGCAATAATCTAATTAAATAAATCAATTATGTAAAACCATTTAAGGATGCCATTTTTTGCTCTCTCTCCATATATATATATATATATATATATATATATATATATATATATATATATATATATTTATATTTACATATTTCCCCTTTTTTGGGGAAAAGTGCAGCAAAAAGGAAACTTGGTATCTGTATGACAATGTGTCAAATCTGGGCATTATTCCCCATGTTGCTTAGAACCAGCTTTAAATCAGGGGTGCTCAACAGAGAAACTAATATCCCCATTATCAGTGTCAGAAGCATCCGACTTTTAAATCATTGTGGGAAAGAGACATTTATTAAAGGGCAAATTGGTAATCTCTTCTTTTTATTCAGTGCAATCATTTCAGTGGAACGGCTTCAAGGTAGAGAGATGCCACAGCTGCTCTGAAGCTGGGGAGCCAAAAACAGCAGAAGGCCATTTAAATGTAACCCTTCTACGTCTGTTGTAAAGCAAGTGGAAGACCCCTACTGCCCCTCTCTTCCTAAACTGCGTTTAGCTAAGCTAAGAAGGAAGGTGATTAACTTTGGGCTAAGAAACACCTAAATATGGGAAAATCCTTCCTTACCCCATCATATGCGCTTTTAGGGCACTTTGGGTTGACTCTGTGCAGGGCACGGTGAATATTGGGGTAATACAGCTAGATTTATGGGGATATGCCCTTCCTCCATGGTGGGTATTTAATCACTTAATAGCACCATAATTGCATAATAATTCCACCCTAACATATGGTCTGTTGGTACCTTGGGAACTTACACATCTACAAACCTAGAGAGCACTGGTCTGTAGCAAAGGAGAGGTTAATTTTAAAAACAACATTGCTCCTCTTGCTCTGGTTTCCTAGGAAACTTGTTTGATTGACAGGGCTGCTTGGATGTATTCACTATAGGCTCAAGGCCCTGCAGATTTGCCATAGCCTCTGGAATACTGACTCTTCATATATTAAAGTTCAGTGAACCAAGATGCAGCCAGAGCAGAATATAATGCACTTTTAATAGACCACTGTCTATCTTCACTGTAATTTAAATAAAGTGAGAATACATTCTTAAATAGTAAAGCCTTTGTGTTGGGTAAATCTTGAAATAGGGTCTATACACCTAGCAGGTTTATGAAAATTTTTCTGTACAGATGATTCCACACCCCAGTGTAGAAGACTGACTTCAAGCCATGCTCTCTGTTAGCTTTCTACAAGTGAATTATAACACATTAGGATGGTTATGGAAAGTGAGGCCCAGCTGAAAAACAATGGCAAGTTTAAAGATGCATGCTTGATTCATTCTTCATGTATCTCTATTGTATATTTCTATTTGATTGAGGGCAGTCATTTTAATGTTTGAGAAGAAAGAAGAAATAGGGGCAATATATAAAGATTAAACACACTGGTAAGTAGTTCCTCCCATCCTCCTGTATTAAAGGCAAAAATATTTTTACTTTCTTTAATGAAAAATACATCTATCTCCTATATACTTTAATTAAAAAACATGTCCTGCCTTTATAAGAAACCTGTTTGCAGTGAAATTCCCCCTTTATTTGCTCTGACAGCGGAGGATTGGAAACTTCAGATGGTCCCTAACTGCTCTGCAGGGAAACAATCATACTTTCAAACAGCAAGGGGAGCCCCCTCCCCACCTTACTTCCCAGAACTCAAGCAGCTTTGTTTGTTTCCTTGTAAAGCAGTCGGTGACTGTGTAGAGATTTGTATCCGCAGACCTAGTGTAGTCTGCATATTCTGAATATTAATCAGTCTTGCTGTATTTGCTTCTATAGCAGATATTATTTGACTTGTGCTGTTTTGATAATATATGACGATCCCTAAGCTTAGCCTTCCAACAGATGCCCAGACCACACTGAGCATGTTCGTAGTCTTGGTCTTACAAAGATGTTTAACAAAGTTACAAGATGACAGCCCCCTGTGACCAACTTTGAAAGCATAAATCATTTGTTTAATTGGGTTTCTGGTGCAGTAAGTTCAAGTTTATATTTAGTATACAAAATACAGCATTTCTTGCATTATTCTATTTTAGTTTCTCTTTTAATTGGCCTGTATTCAGGGCCGACCATTAGAAATCAAGGGTCCCCGTACAACAAAATTATTGGGGGCCCCTGGGCCCTTATCCAACCCAAGCCCCACCCCAGATCCCGCCCACTCCACACAATAGTTAAAAGACCACACAAACATCAGTGCTAAAAAAAGGTAACCCCCCCACACACAAGTTATAAAAAGCTATTGATGGTCAGGGCCTCCTTATAACTGTGGTGCCAGGGCCCCCCCTTAAAAGTTTTTTAAAAAATTGGTGGTCAGGGCCCACCTACAAGTTAAAAAAAATAATCGGTGACCAGGATCCCAAAGAATATTTTTTAAAAAAAACATTGGCGCCAGGGCCCCCCTTACAAGTTAAAAAAAATTGGGGCACCAAAGAATATTTTTTTTTTTTAAAAAAACATTGGCGCCATGGCCCCCCTAATAGGTTAAAAAAATTGGGGCCCCAATTTTTAAAAAAACATTGGTGGCAGGGGCCTTTAGTGTATTAAAATAATACATTGGTGGCCAGGGGATTAAAAAATAAAAAAACACAAATTGGTGTGGAGTAGAATGGAACTCATGGTTTCAGAACTTCAACTTTGCCTCCTTTCGTGACTTCGGGTCTTTTCGTCGCTTCAGGACTTCAATTTTAGCTGTTTTTGTGACTTCGGATCTTTTCGCCGCTTTAGGAGTTTGGCTTCGGCTATTTTCGTGTTTTTGGGACTCTTCGGCACTTCAGTTCATCTACGGCTGTTATCTTGTCTTCAGGTCTTTTTGCTGCTTTGGGACTTTGGCTTTTCGGGCACTTCTGCATTTCGGCTGATCATGACTACGGAAACGGCCGCACGGCTTCGGCGCTGTCAAGGGGGCCCGGCTCTTTTGATGCCTGGGACACCCATAGCCCCTGCCCCCCCTCTGATGGCAGTCCTGCCTGTATTACAGAGCCCCTAAGGACCAGCGCCGGATTTCAATAAGGGGCGCCCCTAGGCCGCGCGGTCCGACCAGGCGGCTGCGCGGTCCTAGCGCCCACCTCACCTCCCCTTCCCAGCGCGCCGGCGAAAAAACGCACGCGTCCCCATAATGCGGCTGGGCGGCATGCCGCCCCTATTTTTTTGCCGCCCTAGGCCCGGGCCTATGCGGCCTTGCCGCAAATCCGGGCCTGCTAAGGACAGTGGAGTAACAAGATCACATCGGACCCCTACCACAAAAAAATGGGCTTAACACCCATATTCACAAAATTTCAGTTAATCACCCTGACCTGCCCACTTATGTCACTGCTCTGTCCCCTTTTGCATCACTGCTCCACTCCCTTTTAGTCACTGACCTGCCCCCACAGAAAGAAGGCAACCCTATGATGAAGACTACTGTGTTTTAAAATGATTATTGCCTCACGTGAGAGTACACATACAGGATACAGGTGATCACAGTGTCAGGAAGGCCAGCTCCAGTGTCATACTAGGGAACTGCCCCACACAACACTCTACCACTCTGAACAACGTCAATGGCTCCTGCAGCACTGTTGGACTGCTGATAGGTAGTGGTGGCAGGACAAGCTGAGACACACCAGGATTTTTTCCAGTATCCCAGTGCGCCAGTCTGACCCTGACCAATTCCAACCTTTTTTCCATCTTCTGTGTGACATTGACCTAAGAGACTTAAGAAAACACTCTCATTTGCACATACTTTCAGAACTACCTGTATGCTAATTGCTTCATCTAAGATGTTGACGTAAAGCCAAACACTAGATAGGTACAGGTAATGCTGTCACAGCATCCCAGGAGGCAGTATCTCTGGGGGGTAGACACGATTGTACAGTTTGTGCCAGATTTAAATAGACTCTGACTGGCACAAATGTGTTGCGTTATCCTATATAGTTATATGGGTGAATACACTGATATTTTTTTCTGGCAGAATCAAATCCAATTGTTTAAATGAATAAAATAATAATCTTTAGAGCTGAATTCATTCAATAAAAATAAAATGCAAATATTGGTAAATACTATTTAGGACAACATGCCATGAGAAGAGTTACTAGGGATCTTCAGATGTTTTTGATCTACGACTCCAGGAGCTCCCTAACCCTATGGTTGGCAGAGGATGCTGGGAGAAGTAGTTTATCTGCAGAACTGCCGGTTGCCTAGAACACAGGTTAGGCAAAGTCCCTGCTTATTATATCCAAATCCTAATAACCACCTGTTTATTTCTACCACCATTATCCACCTTTATGCTTTGTTCCCTGGTTATGAGATTGTGCATTTGCTGCAGACTACAGGTTTCATGGGGGGTCCTTGGGTGTGTGAGAGCCAACTACAATTGCATCACATCCATCTATATTCTAGTTCTTGGACTCAACTTGGGTTAATTCTAAGGTAGAATCACAAATCCCAGTGTATACAGCAAGACTGTGCAAAAAGCAGCTTGAACATCATTTCACAGTATGCAGAGCAGGCATTCTGGAGAGTTACTAAGTGCTGAAGTGAGCACAAATGGGCTGCCGAGACTCATGTATAGTACAACAGCAGGAGACACATTGCACCGATGGCAGATCTGTCAAGTTAGATTTCTCTCTTTTAACTGAGGAACATTTCTACCTCTGGCATCTACTGGAATCTAACCATAAAGCACTGCTCATTTCTCTAGCAGCCCTGTCAGTCCTTACACACAAACACACACACAGTTTTCTGACCCAAGAGGAGTAAATCTGCGGGTTATAGAACTAGTCAGGTTTATATGGAACTTACACTGTGAAGCTATTATTCTAAGCACATGCTGTAAGTAGTCTGCCATCTGTTCAGTAACATGATATATCAATTTAGGAGGCGTGTCCTCTTTATCCGAAATGAAGGTGGCACTGCACCAAAACTGCCACTTGCACCTATTTTTTTGCTGAGTTTCATCATGGTTTTTCCTGGCATGTAAATGATAAGCATCAGCTTAAGGTGGGTTTTAGCACAGATGTTGATGTAGGGGTCTCCATTCCTCTTCTGGAATAGTGGATAGTGCCAAGGAGCAAAATAGGGTATTCCACAGTGCCCTCTATGCACGCATCCCTATACATATAAATATGGGGTATGGAGGGGTTGAATGTAGGGTGCTCTGTTGGAAGTCTGGTCAATTCACACAGGAGCAGGGGATGCAAGTGAGCTGTGGGGCCTAGCTCTGCTATTTTGGGCAACAAGAATTTCATTGCATTTACTGGTTTGCAGATTGAAAGCAAACATCTTATTGGTTGCTATGGGTTACTAGACCTACAGCACTGTTTTGTTAACACTTATTTAATATGCTAGAAATGCAAGAACACTAGGGGGCACAAGCATGTACTCCTTAATGCACATTTAAAAAGCAGTTGCATCTTGTGCGTTTGACAATGTCAATCCTCTCTTTTTGTGTATGGGTTTAATTGCCCCTCCATGTAGACGGCTGCACTCCATGGGCATCTTTCATCAGCTCTCGCAGGAGACAAGTCGGACGAAGCCACAGCCAGCAAATCTAATTGGAATGAATGAAAAGTAGCAGGTATGAACTACATGACAAGACTGTCGGATGAAGACGCAGCTTTCTGCGTTCATATCCGACAGTCGTTGTTTTGGATGAAGTGTAGTTCTTACCTTCTTCATCCGACTTGTCTCCAGTGTTTTGTCGATAATCCAGATAAGGAATCTCTGCTGACAGATCATTCTTAACAAAAGGTGTTGCTGTGTGTGAATATGAGCAATTAGCTCCAATTTATCTTTCCAGCAATGAACGCAGCAATCAGTCAATGGAACACACAGTAAACAGTCAGCATGATCACAATCACTCACCTATTAAGGATGCTGAATGCAATAAAGGCATATAGCATTTTCTAAAAGGGGAAAAAAGCCTCTTAAACACTAAAGTGCAATTAAAAAAAAAACTTTTTTAAAAAGACACTTAAAAATCCTTTGTTTTCAGATCCTCCTGCCCCAATAAGTTTACTATGAAGAACAGATAGATAGAGCCCACCACAGTGTTTAGACTGTTGCTGCAGCTAGCAAGCAGTCGGGTAGTGGGGAGACAAAGGTCTTTATGTAGGAGGGTTTTTTTTGGACTGGTTCAGGAACTGAAAGAGAAAAAAAGTACATTTCAATCGTGCTTAGCATTGCACTTACATATCATTCACATATTTACTATGATTTCTCAGAGAATTTCATTCCCCTTTAAAGAAAGGTAGCTATATGACTGAGAAATGTTTCTTCCAGTAAGTATAAATTACTAAGGCCACAGCATTTTGCCATCTAGCCTGCCAATGTGTCTCTCTTTCATAGGGATTTACAACCCAGGTGCTAAAATGAGCCCCCCTTTTGTTAGGATCCTTTATCCCCTTTGTTAAAATGTCTTTTTACAGCAGACTGTGGGAATTAAAAGAAGGCACATAATTCTAAGACAAATGTATGGGGATCCAAATTATGGAAAAAAAACCTTTACCTGGAAACCCCCATGTGCCAAGCATTCTTTAGATTGTAAGCTCTTGTGAGCAGGGCCTTCTGATCCCATATTTATTATGTGGTTTGTTCAATTACTGTTTGTTATATCATATACATACGATTAGCCAGGTTCTTGACAGAACTAGATCTTGAATATAATTCTGGCTGCAGTACAATAAATGTGCACTAGAGGTCAGACTGATAATGTATCATCAGCTTGAAGGGAATGAAATGAGACACTTGTTACAAATAAATATATCAATCAAAATAGGTTCTGTGTATTTTTCAACAGTTCAATCATGCATTGCTCCTTGTGGGGGCACCTAATGGCGCATATAGACATGACAAATCACAATATATTTTGATAACTATACAGTGAACAGGTAAATATAGCATTAGTTAATGAGAGCTGCAAAAACATAGAAAAATAAAGGTTAAACGTAAAAGACGAGTCTTTTTTCTTGTTCTTTTACTATGCCAGAATATATATTAGTATGTATTGGTACTGTATGTATGAATGTGATATTTGGCCTGTTTATGATAGGGGCTCAGTGAAGGAAGGCAGCAGTGGTAAGCACTGACATTGTGGATGTAGGAATACAGCAAGTGAAGGGATGCCCCAAGGCACCACAGAAAGTGCAATCTGCCCCAGAGGTGTCCCTGCCCGCAGGCTGATTTTGATTCTCAGAATGTAGCACCCAGTGACAAACAATGTACAGACTCTTTCCATACTTGCACCCCCCACTGTACGTGGGTTTTTGGTATTGGAGTACAAAGTCATTTTTATCAGCATTAAAACAATTGCAGTGAAATGAGGGCAAACTGTTCTCAGAAATGTGCAGTTTAATGAGAACACAATAGTTTTTATGTGGGTATATTATTGCGTGTCTCGCTGTGAGCGAATATAAATAAAGGATATAACCCAATGAATTAGCTTACGTCTGACAGCAGAACGGCAGCAATCAAGAGGCTAAGGTAAGAGACAGAACAATAGGCCGAATTTTAATTGGGGTTGAGGTGCACACATGCACTTTATTATTAATTGTAAATACCAGTGGAGGTTACTAAGCAATAGGAATGGGATTAAAACAATAAATTCCATGCAAAAGTTCTGAATTTTACATATAAATAATGGCATAAAGAATACGTTTCCCCAGATTTAAGTGGTTTATTTGTGTGCCAGTGCATTACAATGTCACTGCTCTTTAAAGAAACATAATAACAAATAAACACCCATTATAGACGAGCATTAGGTAACCAGAGTCGATTGCATGGATAGATTGGTCTCCAATGTGCAACAATCAGATGGTTTAGTATTCCTGGAGTTGGCTTCACTCAGGTTTCTCTTTCTAAAATGTGTTTGCTTAAAGAAGGAAAGGTAAAATCACTGAGGTAGGTTGTTACTTACCTGCTACCTCACAACAGCTTTGGATATTGCTTGGGAAGTTCCTTGAAGCCATATTAGTTTGGTGTCCCAGCATCCCTGAGCTGCTTTATTAGAGGACATGCACAGTACATATCTCTGATTTCTATATGGCGAATGGGCGCAGATTTAACAAGGACAGGGTGTGTCTGGCTAACTGGAAGAATATGGAGGCGAGGTGTGTTTTTTAAAGAAGAGGAGTTCCAGCCTGGAGAAGAAGGTAGGTAAATAGAATCTCATGCCTAGCATCTTGCCAACCCTCAGTGATTTTATTATTCTCTTTTTAAGGAAAAAAAGTCACTTTATTAAGACTCGGGTGCAACTGTCTCTAATACTCAAGGATTCCCCACAGTCTCTTATTTCCCCCATTGATCAACAGATTTCCAAACAGAGAAATTTATCAACATGTGTCAACTCATCCGCTCTATGAGGCGTTAGAGCTCAGCATCAGTACTGAACTCTAATTCCCGCTGCAGGTGGAGATGAAAAGATTTCAAGCATTTTTTTTGTCTAACATTTTTCTGTAAAAGGGTGCAGCTGCAAAGAGGACATTTATTGACAATGGGGGCCAAATATCAGTAGTGATGAGTAAAACTGTCCCTCAGAATTCGCGAAACTGTGGAAAAATTAGCAAAACATGCATTTTCTGAGCAGCAAAAATGAATGGCGATTCTCATAATGCTGTGGACGTTTTTCTTGTGTGTTTTTTGGTACAAAAATATATAGATCTGCTATGGTCCCTGTTTGTGTTTCCAATTAGGGTAGAGCATGTCCTAACAGTTCCTGCCAGAAGCAAAGTAGGAAGAGGATAGCCAACTGCATCTCTGAATTCACACAAACAAAGACAGGCTTCAGTTTCCTATTAGGTCAGCTGTTTCAACACAACCTTTCTCAGCACATTCCTTCTATATCTATAGGATTATAATGTATTTTATGAAATTGATCCTCAATGCTTTTGGGAATGCTTTCCAATAGATATAGGAACATTGTTGTGTGGATTTGCTTCCAACCTTACATAAGTAGTTATGCACTGATGTAAGATGATTAGGCCTGGCTCGCATAGGCATTCCAACTCATCCCAAGGGGACAAGTTGGGTTGAGGTCACGGCTTTCTTCAGGCCAATCAAGTTCTTACACTCCCATCTCAGGAACCAATTCTGTATGTATCTTACTTTGGGGTTATTATCCTGCTGAAACTGAAAAGGGCCTTCCCCAAACTGTTGCCACAAAATTGTAAGTACCACATTGTCAAGAATGTCATTGTATGATGTCAGTTGAGTCAGCAGCAATTATGGGTCTGGCCAGACCCATGGATTATTAGTATGGGTGTCTGTATACCTTCAGCCATACAATCTACATGATCAAAATCTTGTTCTTTATATTTCTCAATATATGCAGTGTAACAGTATATACTAATGGCCAATTCCGTCAGTCTGTCAATGCTAGGATGCCTTAAACAGAATCACGATAATAATATCATATTCAAAATCCAGAATTAGTTGGTAAAAATGGCCGTTCAATTCTCTCCCATCATTAACATCTTAAATAGAACTAAGGGGGAAAGTAATATGCTTTGTTATCACAAAGCCCCTTAGCGACCATGTTTGAGCCATTTTTAACACCTCAACAAGTTCCTTGCAAAGTTTGCAACCAAATTGCTTTTGCAAACGTTCATACTACGTTGCGACATGCAAATATTTATTTGCAAAGTTTTGCTCTTTGCGAATTTTATTACATGTCCCCTTTCTCTTAAACTTTGCATTATAACATATCTTTGCATGATTATATGAGAGATTCTCTTCTATATATATATATATATAAAGTTTGCAGGTTCATCTAATGCATTTGCTTTCCTGTCTCTGTAATACAATAAAGCCCAGAGGAGAACGCCAGTATGTATAGTTTGTTTAATTACCATGGTAATTCATTGTTCATTAGCTTATCCCATTTCCCTTTTGGCTCTGCAAGTAACTGATCTGAAAGCTTGATGTTTACTTGGCAATCTTCTGTACCTTTTATTTACAGAATGGAATTCATAAGGAAAGTAATTTACAATTTCTTTGAGTACAGTGCAGAAATATTAAGGCTTCCTTTACCTCTTCGAGTATATGAACAATTACACTGCAAACACTTTAAAATGGTATCGATTATACACAAATCAGCAAAATATCATATGGGTATTTCATCCTACTGTCAATATTGAATCAATAACACACACAAGGTTAGTGAACAGGTCAAACACATCAGTCACTGCCTGGACTGTGGAAGGTGGATATTAACACTGGCATCCAATGAATAGCAGAGAACATGGCCCCTGTTGTTTTTTAAATACACTATCTGGGTAATGTAATAAAAATCGGTAACGGAAAAACTATTGGCAATGCGGAAAGTTATGCCTTTGTGCTAACAAATTTTTACGCAAATTTTATATAGCTTTTGCGAACCCGGAAACTGTTTAGAGACCACTTCCAACAGTGGAAGACGGTTTGCAAATGTTATCGTTTTTTTAGTTTGCGCCAATGCGCAGTAAATGTAATAAAACTTCTTACTGAAAAAGTCTTTATGTTTGATCCAAAAGATTACGACACCTTCAAGCACTTCTTAAGAGTGTGCAATTAAAATTCGCAATGCGCAGTTAAAATTCGCAATGCAATAACAGTTTAAGGAACAATATTACATTGCGAGATGTGGATTTTTATTCTTATTGGTGGGAATTGTTTTTCTCTTTTATTACATTCCCCCGTATATGGTCACAAGTATGAGAACATCCTTCTATTTTCTGGAATTGGCTATTTAAGAATGCAATACTGATGTTACTGGACTACATCTTACAGCTACATGCCTTACCATTTACAGCTACTTAATAATGTTAAAGTATGCTTCAATTTCTAGTCCAGAAGCACAGTAAACTGTATTGTAGTGTCCCCTTTAAATATTTCAACTCCAAATGTAGGAACATAGAACCCTTTAACATATAATCAAGATTGAGGAATGCTGGGAGCTGTAGTCTAGCAGTGCAAATGTCTGAGGAGCACAACACACACACTTTGCTTATGCAACTATTCACAGTTTGTAATATGGAAATAGAAACATGTTTTAATCATATCACTTTTTTCATTTGATTCACGGATAACAGCTGGGGAATACATACAAATATAAATAATGATATGCCCAGCTGATCTTTATCAGCTGGGCATATCATCATTATTTATATTTGTATGTATTCCCCAGCTGTTATCCGTGAATCAAATGAAAAAAGTATGTAATTAAGCATTGCTGAACTATAACACTATGCGGGTACTATGAAACTTTATGTGGACTTGAAATGGACTAAATACACCTGCTAGGATGTTGAGCACACCTTTACCCATGGGACATGTGGGACTTCATGTAACCATGTGTATCTTAGTGACGGGAGGTGCAAAATGTTGTTCATTGTGGTAACACTGGCTAAATAAACACAAAACTGCACATCAAGACATCTACATTTATTACTTAATGGTAGTCCAGCAACATCAGGGTTGTATTTTTAATCTATAGACATTAATGCAGAAACAGCCACTGCATCCTATAATGACATTTTTGACAATGCAATGCCTTGTAATTTGTGGAAACAGTTTGGAAAATACCCTTTTCTGTTTCAGCAGGATATTGACCCCGTACACAAAGAAAGATATGATAAGGATTTGCAGAGATGGGAGTAGAAGAACTGTATTAAACACAACTCAACAGAATGCCTCTGCAAGCCAGGCATAATCCCCATTATCTTCTCTAGCTGAATGGAAGCCTTGCCAACAATATTCCAACATCTATTGGAAAGCCTTCACAGAAGAGGAGAGGTCCAGTTCTATATAAGTGAAGGGCCAACTTCATATTAATACCCTTGGTTTTGGAGATGTTGGGACAGGCAGGTGTCCACATGCTTCTGGTCATATAATATACTGAATTGGAATATAAACATCTGATCCTCAATTTCAGTGTCCAAATTATTAATGGAAGAAAATCGCACCAAAAATATTACAGCATCTAGTGGGAAGCCTTCCCAGAAGAGAAGAGGTAAAACTTTAAAACAAAGAAGGGCCACACTCATGTTAATACTCTTGGTTTTAGAGATGTTTCACAGGCAGGTGTCCACCTGCTTCTGGTCATATAATATACTGAATTGAAACACCAACATCTGATCCTCAACATCAGTGTCCAACCTCTAACATATAAATGGAAGCAAATTCCACCAACAATGTTCCAACATCTAATGGAAAGCCTTCCCAGAAGAGGAGAGGTCAAACTTTATATAATTGAAAGGCCAACTTTATGTAAATACCCTTGATTTTGGATATGTTGCACAGGCAGGTGTCCACATGCTTCTGGTCATTTAGAATACTGAATTAGAACACCAACATCTAATCCTCAACATCAGCGTCCAACTTATGAATGGAAGTAAATCACACCAAAAATATTTCAGCATCTAATGGGAAGCCTTCCCAGAAGAGAAGAGGTAAAACTTCAAATCAAAGAAGGGCCAACTTCATGTTAATACCTGTTTTTTTGAATATGCTGGACAGGCAGGTGTTTGTATACTTCTGGTCATATTGTATAGTGAATTAGAATGCCAACATGTGATCGCCAACATCAGTGCCCAAACTCTTACACATGAATGCAAACAAATCCCACCATCAATGTTCGAACATATAGTTCCAGTCCCAGAAGAGTAGAGGTTGTTTTAGCAGCAAAGGGAGGAGCAACTTCATATTTCTCCCCTTATTATTGAAATGTTGGACAGGTAGGTGTCCTTAACACCTTCAGCTACAAGAACCATTGTCAGTTTTGCTTTTCATTCACTAGCAAAAGTATTGTATGTGATTGTCCCATTTTGTGGATAACATCTTTTTCTTAATAAATGAGTTTGTTACTTTTGTAAGATTTTTGTTATTGGCATTCTGTAGCAGATGCTCCTCGACCCAGTGCAGTGTGCGAGAGATTGTATTTGTCTGGGTCGATAGGCAGTTAGCTTTTAAATAATAAGCAGCCATGTATGAAATTGAAATGTAGCTGTTATCTTGTGGGTTTATTTCCATTTGTAACAACATTATTATTTTTTTGTTACCTTCAAATGGTGGTTTTTGTCATATTTCAGTTTTTTTTATCTGAAAAATAAAAGAGAACATTTCATTTAAATACACTGATTTGCTGAAATGGGATCGCATCTGAAGTTGATGTCTTTCAAGTCAAATAATCCCTGTACTGTATTGGCTCCTGCATGGGAAACGTTTCCAGGCAAAGTTAATTCCTATAGATGGAGCTGACTTTGTGTCCTAGGTGTCTGCTTAAAAAACCATAGATAATGAAAATAGTTAAAAGGAATTTCTTAAATATCTTCAGTGGCATAACTTTGCACCCCCCGAGACCACCTCTCCACACCCACCTGCACTCCATCTTTCCCCACCACTGCTCAGTGTTAAAGTGTGGTGGAGATAACAGGGAAGGGGGGTTCTTGAATGGGAATTGTCAGGGCCAGGAAATAGCAGACTGACTGGTGGGGGAAGAAAGCAAGTGAGTGACAGCTGAGAAGAGGTAGCAGCAGCAATGGCAGCAGATGGGGTCGGAGGATTGTGGATGCCAGGAAACTGGCTGGATGAGTGCTGGGCCAAGTAGTTGTAGGGAACTGAAGGTTTAATTGTTCTTTATTCAGGCAGTCCCCTAATGTTTTGGTGGTCCTAATTTACAGTTGGGGAAGTCATTTCCCTATCCTGGGTTAAATTAAAGGGTATAACACTGGCAAACTGTCCATCAATTTAGAAGCTATTTATTACACTGCTCTTTTTTCTTGCATTAATATGAACTGCCAGCTGCAGAAGAAAAGAGGGCAAGGAGAAGCAAGGCTCAGACTGAAGGAAGCCCTGGTAAATACAGTATAAGCCTCATTAAAACAGTAGTAAGTCAGTGATCATAAATCCAGTTCCCACAATGCCTTGCACATTCTTTGAAGAATAGACCCCATGCAGAAGGAAAATTACAGAAAGGTGTAAAGCATTGTAGAATTAGCATGCTTGACTAGAGGGGAGCTGACTAGCACTGTATTGCTTCCATGGAACAGGTAGTCAGGACCAGCAGCGCTGGAATTGCAAAACACAGAATTATTCTGCTTTTAACAGCACGTACATACTAATTACTACTTCTTACAAAATCATCAGAAATTGTATTATATTTTTTTACAATTTGGGAGTAGTTTCCCTATAAGGAAAGGAATGAGATCATTACAATATGTGAGCAAACAGTAGGCAATGGGAAGCATAAAAACCTGTTCTCTCATTATGCACTTCAGACGGTTTCTCTAGGAAAGATCAAAACATTGTTGCATCGTGCATAGAATCCAGCAACAGGAAAGATGCTCTAAAAGGTAATTAAGCAAAATGTATTTATAAAATGCCTTCATTAGCAGCAGTCTCCTCCAACAATCTATTAGTAATGAGTAATTGTTTAAATGCATTTTGGACTTCACTGGTCTCTGAATAAATCTGTAATAAAAATGCCTAGTTAGGGAAAAACTGGGCCCCTGGCAATCAGCAAAGCTAGGGCCCTATCTGGGGAGAAATTACATAAAACAAGGACATCCAACTTGCAGTCCTCCAGCTGTTGTACTAAAACTCCAATGCAGGTTGCAGGGGAAAGGGTAGCAGAGCTGGTAATAACCCTCCCAACACTTTCCATTACCTGTTTGTCTATTAGGCACTTATTTAGTGGTAGTATTAGGGCCCTTAAACACAGGTCTTTTTACCTGCGTTGTGCTTTCTTCCGTTCAGTCACAGGGGAGTGCAGAAGCAGACGCAGTCAATTATTTTGTAGGGGGCTGTACTCTGTACACAGACGCATGTATGCGCCGAACGCAGGGGAAATGCAACATGCTGCATCCCAACCTGCGTTTGACACTTACATGTGTCTTACATACCCTTAGAGTTGCCAGTGGTGGGGCGGGGTGAAAGGAATCTATCAGGGTCCCATTCAAAGAACAGGGGGGGCAGGCTTCTGTTAAAGGGTAGAACCTGACGGTGTGGCTCGATGAAACGCATACGCTGTGTCGGATGAAGACGCTGCATGCTGCGTCTTCATCCAACAGTCGGATAAATGTAGTTCTTACCTGTGATTTCTCCTTCACTTCCTGTATCTTCAGGAAATCCGACACGTCGCATGCGTTTCATTACATGGCGACGTGACGGCTCGAGCCTCACAGTTGAGTTCTACCTAAAAAGGCATGTCTTCCTACAAAATGGACAGGGTTGGAGGATGGGTTAAAAGCATGGACAGGCACACATACAGGGCAATTAGGCCTTTATTGGCTACAATCCATATTTATTAAGAGGGAAAAGCAGAGCAGGTAGCAACCCTTCCAACATTTTTCACCTGTCTTTTAATTTGTTGGGCTACTAATGTCTGTATCTTTAGTGTAGAATTAAAGGAAAGCAGGCAGCAACACTTTCCCCTTGTCTCTGTCCCAATATATTAGGTACCTATGATACCAATGCCCATTTCTGTAGGAAACCAAAAGCAGAGCAGACAGTAATCCTTCCAACACTTATTTTTGTCCTTATATTTTGGTAACCTATCGAGTGCTACAAATCCGTATTTCTGTATAACAAATTAAAGCAATACAGTTGACAAACCTTCCAATACTTTCCCATCATCTCTGTTGTTATATATTATGTCCCATCTAGCGCTTCCAATCACTATTTACAATATGTATCACAATTGAAAGCAGTGCAGGTAGTAATCCTTTCACCTCTTTCCACTTGCATTTTTTATTATATACAGTATATTAGGACCTAGTAATACCAATCCCTATATCTGGATCTCTTACCCTCTATAATGATTTCACCCCCTGTAATGATCTCACCCTCTATAAGCATCTCATGGCTGAATCACCCCTTTATATTATTTAATACCCAGTACTGGTGATGTAGGAGTTACGCCAAATGCATTATAACATCTAATATGGTAGAATGATGAAGGCTGAGTGGGTGACAGAGGGGCCAAACCAGTCATTATTGTGTTGAAATGCCAGAGTTTCCTTCCAGGAATAACTTGTCAGATTAGTTTAAATGATAGGAACTTACATACCTCGTAACACATAATACTAACATTAACAGGTACAGTACCCAAAACCAAATGCTATTATGTCTATAAAGGCTCTAGCTGTGTCAGCTGTCATGTGGAATTCCTTGATCATTGGAAAGTGTGACAAGTGATGGCTAATTACTGCTTTATGCAAATACAGCCTGCATTTCCACATATCACTGCCTGCATCATACTAAGAGTTAATTTAAAGGCCACTTACCCCTTTAAGTAGTCTCTCTATACAATGGGGGTGCAGGAATTTTCTTTTTTAGCATGGCCAGTATCTGTTGAAGCAATTCTGGCCGGGAAAAAATGTTTACGCAAAATATGTAGAATCGATTACCACAAGGGGTTTTGAATAGATTTTAATTATATGTATAAATATACAATTTAAATGTTAATACTACACCCCCATGATTTTTGGTAGTTTAAATTCATTCATGCTCCCAGTGACATGAGACCATTCCCATTCCCTCCTTGGTCACTAAGCTTTGTCTGCTGCTGCTTTTATAGAAGATTTTAACACAATTGGAGGGTTGTGGATGTTATTAAGGGAATTTTGAACCAGACAATGACATCTTATGTACAGCGTAAGTTGCATGCAACGCCCTTATAGAATATAGGCAACCAAGCAAACAGGTCTTCATTGTACATTCACCTATTAAGTATATACGGCATATCAATAATAGGCATATCAATAATATAATACAAGCGCTGTTGCCTTTTCCAAAATGAAAAATTCACTTAACTTGTCCCTGTAATTTACATGATGTTGTCCTGTTCCCGTGAGAACTGTTTTTAGATTTCTGCAGTAAATGTATACTTATTTATGAAAAGAAGTCGGACCGTATAGTGCACTTAAATCTTGGCCATTCACGTTGCGCATGCAGAAGGCAATATGTGCGTAGCCCCCATATCATTTGCCTGCAAGGCTATTGAATATGTACGTTTATAGCTGAACAGACACACAATAATAAATCATTTGCACAGCATTATTCAGGTTTTTTGCACATTGTGGGAGTGTTAATAGCAGCAAAGCATTCATCCATGGACTCTCTCTTCCCACTGAATAAACAGCTTAGAGGAAGCTCTGCCTTAGTTACCACTGTACTATGTCTCAGTGCATCCTTGCAATAAGAAGAGCAGTCTGGATAAACACAGGCTGAGCCACTGCTTTGGCCTATGTGCAGGCATACAGAGTGGATGTTGGCTCCCAAATGCACATTCATATGTTTTAGCACCGTAATATGCTCCATGCGCCTGCACCCAGGCTGGGGCAGTGGCTCCAGGTGCAGACTCAGGGGTAGGATAATCGGATTGTAGGGGATGATCGGAGTGTAGGGGCTGAATCTCAGCCAGTGTTTATTCACAGGTTGAGATTCAGCCTGGTTAGCCATAGTAAACACATAGCCCATTTCAATGCCAACATATACAACCATTTATTTCCCTAAATAGGTTTCAGATCTACTTATTTATTTAAAGGAATTTTGACCACTAGGTGTGCTGTAATATATACATCTATGGGAAATGGCAACTTAATCCAGTTGTTTTTGCAAAACAAATATTGGGGTCATTTACTAAATACACGACAGGGTGGAAAGTAAGGTTGCCACCTCACCCCTTTAAAACCAAACACATATGGAATCCACAGCCTGCATGGCTAATTAGCAATTCATTAAGATGCATGATACATGGCTGCACAGAAATCAGTTCAGTCTGCAGCATGCATCTAAATGAATTGCCAATTAGCCATGCAGGCTGTGGATTCCATACGTGTTTTCGGTTTTAAAGGCGTGAGGTGGCAACCCTAGTGGAAAGTAAGAAAAAAAAAATGAGTGCAATAGCCATGTTTTTTGAACATTGCACCTGGACTACCCTAGGCGGTTGCCATAGGTCCTGAGCTGTATTCATGAGCATGGGGGGAACCATGTAAGCGTGTTCTCTATCCTCATGTTTAACTATGCATAAAAAATTCATGGCATTTATGTGTAACTCTGCTTGTCTCAGCAATTGATAATAGCACCCCTAGTGGACATCAACAGATAATAGAAAATCACAGTGTTTTTAAATGTAAATATGCAGAGAAAGGGAAAATGAATGGAAGAAAAATAAAAGAAACCCAAAGTATGAATAAGGCACACTGCCCTTTAAAGGGGATGTAAACTCATAAATTACATTTTGCAACAGCTTTGGAACTGAAAGCATTGTTTGTCTCTGTCGTTCTCCACTGCTGGTCTTGACTCTGCCTTCTTTGCAGATCTGCAATTCATCTGCCTTCTGTTTGCATTGTTTCAAAAGTCAGAACCACTGGCGCAGAGAATACAAAGGGACAGACAGATGCCGCTGTCAATGGCAATTACGTTTGCACATAACTATAAAGCCATTGCGTACGTGTAATGAATGTATACTGGGAAGATGGATTAGACTGGCGATTTCTTACATTATTTTGTAGTTGACACCCTGTGTAAGGAATAGCATGGTACATTTTGGACACAGTATGAACGCCAGTTACTTAAGGCAAGGGTTAAGATTCCAGTCCATTGTCACTGCTGCTCGCCCTGTGCTTTCTCTGGCAGATTTCCCTGCATGCCTTAAATAATTGAATACTGAGCAGTGATGCCCTGAGGGTACAGAGTGATATCTATTGCCAGAACCCAGTTTTCCCACTGTTTCCTCACTGCCTTCCCCCCCTCTCTCTCTAGTGTCTGGGGGGGGGCTCTGTTGTGCTTGTGGGCTGCAGCTGCTTGTGACCTCCACGTGCTGCCTCTTTTGCAGGCACCACCTGCTCAGCACCCTCCTAATCTCCCTCTATTTAACCTTCTGATGTTCAAACTGCAGTAATAAACCACACTGTCCATTGTGCTTCCCAGATAAGAATATCCTGCCTCCAATCAGGAACACCGACCAGTCTCCAATGAAAAGCCGGCTTACATCCTGATTCCCGGGACCTGCTTCCCATCTCAAGGTTTCCTTGGCTGGAAATCAGTCATGTAAGAAGCTTGGGCTTTTTTCTCTTCCCTTTTTTTTTGCATTCCAACGGGCTGTGTGTATTCGCACAGATGAATGCAGAGAAGATGCCAATTGCACCAAATGACAGACCAGAAATGAGAAAAAGGGGGCAGAACAAGTCAAATCAATAGGAAACTAAATTCCCATCCTTTTTTTTCCTTCCCCAAGTAACCTGGCAACACATAATCAGCAATTCTAGCCTATTCTCCTGTTCTGCAGCTTTGCCACCTCTTGCCGCTGCAGGCGAAGCCAAAGTGCCCAGGCTGCATCTACAGATGGACATCAAATGGTACCCGTCTCAGCATCCCCAGGGCTAAACACTAAAGTTCATCAGCCCTGAGTGTTTTTATACCTTTCATCTTGCTGGGATGTCATTTGCTTGGATTTCATGTTGGATTACCCCCGGGTGGCTGGGATTGATTTCAGCAGAGGCTGCTTCTTGCATGGTGTGACAACTAGACACCTACTAAGGACATGAGAAGATTTATCTATTGCAAAGTGGTTCTGGCCACGTCTTTGGTCTGGGTGCTCTTGGATGTCTTTTTACTCCTTTACTTCAGCGAATGTAACAAATGTGACGACAGGAAAGACAGATCACTGCTGCCTGCTCTGAGAGGTAAGACGGAACTCCACAGTCTGGCCACTTTACACATGTTTTCTTGTCTGAAAGAGATACCAGTCTAGATGGGTGTCCCTCAAAGATAACCTTCGTCTGCTATGGTTTATAATAATTAGACACAATGAACAATACTACAATACAATAAAATAAACCCTATAGAAAATATTCATAATAATTAAGGTTAAAGGAGAACGAAAGCCAAATGTACACCACCAAGTCAAGTAGGCAAGCAGCTAGGTTCCACTTAATGAAGGTATTTTAAACTTGACCCCAAAATTGTGATTGCTTCAAACTATTGTTTAACAGGTTATAATGGCACAAGTCCTCGAAAAACATCCTATGAGCTTCTGAACCCAACCAATGACTACTAGCTTTGTTGGTGGGCAATTCCAACACTGTGCTGCATTCTGTAGAGCAATTAACACATGAAGGTATCCTAAAAACTTTGGAGTCAGTTATATCTGTCCCTATCGTAATGGCTGCAGGTCGCACTGTAATTTACAGAAAACCACAAGCTCCAAACAACTCAAGGGGCACAAGTTTGCCTTCCAAGGATATAATTTATGCCTTGAGTCCTATTCAGGTACAGTGTAAAGTTTAGGCTGGATACACCTGTTTTATGCCAGTGTCACTGGTGAGGTCACCTAGCTACAGAGCTGGATAGGCAAGGAATTGTCCTAGGACTAGTGGGACGGTTGTGAAGCAACTTTTCTAAACTTTTATATAGGTCCTCCAGGTTCATTGTCAGTAAGGCTTCAATGTACAAAGAGGTTCTGCAGGATAGGCAGGTTAATGCTCTTCAGCTATTGAAGGATACAGTTGTAGTTCTGCAACAGCCAGAGTGATGAACAGAGCCTGTACTTTTTAAATCTTGATCATGGTAGCTCCCACTATAAAGATGGATGGTAATGCTGGCAAGCAGGTCGATTGCTTTTGGCAAGTGTAGTGCATGAAATTGGTTTTAGCTTTGCAAATGGTGCATTTGTTATTGTGACAAAATATCATGTGTTATCTATAGTTTTAGGGGGTTTGCAATGGATGGACGTAAGGTACGGGCTTTAGTTTCATGGCAACATTTTTAAGTTACAATATCTATATCATTTATATGTTTACATTAATATTGTAGAGAACAATTTTGATTGGCCATTATGTGTGTTTAATTGGCCACCTATAGAGAGTACCCTAAGGTCCCTGTTCCAACAACCTTCACCAATATCAGTGTTACACAGGTGCAGTTGGCTGGCAAATAGAGGTGTATTTTGCATTAGAATTAAGTGCCTGCCGGGCAAATCTTTTGCCAGCCATGGGTTCGCGGGGAAATTCCCTGTTTCTACATCATCAAATTGTTTTGGTGAAACCACAGCAAAACTTTGTTGCTAAAAAAAAATGCTCAAGAAAAACAAAGCAAATAAAATAAAGGCTATATTTTGCTGAAAAAAGTTGGCTCTAATTTTTGCTGTTTCACAAATGTATCCACGATTGGATTTGCTAAATAACACATGGATTTCCTCAGCACTAGTGTCTAGTGCTGTGGTCCCTAACCAGTGGCTTGTGTGCAACATGTTGTTCTCCAACCACTTGGATGTTGCCCTCAGTTGCCTCGAAGCAGCTGCTTTTTTGGATTCTTGGCTTGAAGGCAAGTTTGGTTGCATAAAAACCAGGTGTATTGCCAAACAGAGCCTCCTGTAGGCTGACAGTTCACATAGTTCATCTACCAGTGGTAAACACAACCAAAATTTGGCATACCCAAGAACTTTTTGCATGCTTATGTCACTCTCCAACTCACATTTAAATGTAAATATAAAAGCTTGGGGACCCCTGGCCGAGTGCAACTAGAAACACCAAGGTGGCTGCCGTACACCATGTTCCTATATGTACCACTGCATGGCAGTGTATGAAAAAATTGGTGTTATTAAGTCATATGGTGCTGTATCCAGCTCAGTGTCAGACTGGGTTGTCCGGAGTCCACTAGAGCTGCCGCCTGGAGACCCTGCCGGAGTCGCGAGCTCTAGCTCCTTCAAATTCCACTCCTATGTACCACTGACATTGCCTCTCTCTCTCTTGCAGCCATGATCAGAGGTGGGGAGGCCGGCCTTGGTCAGTTGGGCCTACCAGGTTTTTTCCTGCCAACCCAGTCTGACCCTGCTAGTGCTAAACACAGAGATATTAGTATTTGCCCAAAGCTATTTCTGTGGTTAATTGTCTTCATCCTTACAGCTTTTAGCAGAGCCCAGATCACTCGGCACCCAGACTTAGATACATCTGTAACAATTTAAGATAAGTAAAGATACAATTGTAGCTATTTAAGATAAACAGGTCTCTTAATGAAACTGTGACTATGACTTAAACTCCTAGAAATGTGTTTAAACTTTCCATAGTGCAGTATAAAAAAGATCCACCACACACCTGTGTCAGACTGGGGTGTCCGGAGTCCATTGGGGCTGCCTCCTGGAAACCCTGGCAGAGTTGTGAGCTCTAGCTCCTACAAATTCCACTCCTAGGTACCACTGACATTGCCTCTCTCTTGCAGCCATGATCAGAGGTGGGGGAGGCCGGCCTTGGTCAGTTGGGCCTACCAGGTTTTTTCCTGCCGACCCAGTCTGCCCCTGCTAGTGATAAACACAGAGATATTAGTATTTGCCTAAAGCTATTTCTGTGGTTAATTGTCTTCATCCTTACAGAACTTCACATCTCTAGGAGACCGTGTAATGCCTTCTCGTTGAGCACAGGGAAGTCTGCAACTAACTGCACCAAAATGTCTTGTTACTGCATAACTCCCAACTGTCGCATTTTTCGTGGGACTGTCTTGATTTTGACAGTCCTGGATTGTTACTGACATGTCCCGAGTTTCTCTTTGATCTAATGCACTGAACAGCCAGAAAATGTAATTAAATAAGAAGCTTTTGGCAGAGAGCCCAGATCACCCCGCACCCACACTTAGATACATTTGTAACAATTTAAAGGGATCCTGTCATCGGAAAACATGTTTTTTTCAAAACGCATCAGTTAATAGTGCTACTCCAGCAGAATTCTGCACTGAAATCCATTTCTCAAAAGAGCAAACAGATTTTTTAATGTTTAATTTTGAAATCTGACATGGGGCTAGACATTTTGTTAATTTCCCAGCTGCCCCTGGTCATTTGACTTGTGCCTGCACTTTAGGCGAGAAATGCTTTCTGGCAGGCTGCTGTTTTTCCTTCTCAATGTAACTGAATGTGTCTCAGTGAGACATGGGTTTTTACTATTGAGTGCTGTTCTTAGATCTACCAGGCAGCTGTTATCTTGTGTTAAGGAGCTGCTATCTGGTTACCTTCCCATTGTTCTTTTGTTTGGCTGCTGGGGGGGGAAGGGAGGGGTGATATCACTCCAACTTGCAGTACAGCAGTAAAGAGTGATTGAAGTTTATCAGAGCACAAGTCACATGACTTGGGGCAGCTGGGAAATTGACAATATGTCTAGCCCCATGTCATATTTCAAAATTGAATATAAAAAAATCTGTTTGCTCTTTTGAGAAATGGATTTCAGTGTAGAATTCTTCTGGAGTAGCACTATTAACTGATTCATTTTGAATTTTTTTTTTCCCATGACAGTATCCCTTTAAGATAAGCAAAGATACAATTGTAGCTATTTAAGATAAGCAGGTCTCTTAGGGAAACTGTGACTATGACTTAAACTCCAAGAAATGTGTTTAAACTTTCCCTAGTGCAGTATAAAAAAGATCCACCACACACTTGTTATCTCTAGCACTGCACTGGTTCTGGCTATCCGCTGACCTGCCTTGGTTGAGGTTCCTTAACAACTGCAGAAATACGGAGCTGTACACACTCAAACTTATGCAGCTGGGGAGTTACCCCATCTATTGCTTTACCAACAGTATCAACAGGGGGGGTACACCCTCGGGGGGGGGGGACACACACCCTCCCTTCGTCAGGATACAGTTCACAGTAAACACAAAAAATGAAAACAAAGGATCGGTAATGAGCAGAATTTTGGCTGCAGTCCAGGTATTTGTTTTAATGTCCCGGAAATGGTCTTATCTTTACTGGTTTGCACTAACCCAGCTATACTACAAGGTACAAGGTATCCTTTAAGCTGCAAGGAGGGATGTTCATGGGTTAATTCGTTATGAAGGTGGCCTCTCTTATAAGAAGCTTGTTGCAAAGGGAGTCATTGCTCCTAGCAGTGCTGGCTTACCAGAGACAGTGCAGTGTTCATGAGCCCAGCACAATGTTGTGACACTTGCGTTGCTGCCAGTACTATGTCACTGTTCTGACAGGCACAGAAAAAATATCTTCTGGTTGTTACATTATCGCTGTCAAATTATTGACAGGGATACAGTATAGACAAGGGGGCTGTAGGACTTGCCAAAACTCAACCATGGGCTCAGGTTGCAACTATTTCCCTCAAAAGCCTGAGAGGACAGAGAGGATTCCCTGTTCTGGAGGCTTTTGATAGAAGAAGCTGTCTACATACACAATTACCCCATGGACTGCTGACCCTGCAATCATCCTCCAATCTGAATACTTTATAGTCTCAAATATGAAAACTTAAAATAAATTGCAAAAGTGCCCGAGGCACTCTTTAACATTACGGTATTCTACATTAAATATTGTTGAATGCTTAAAAATAAACATTCCTTTGGTGTCTCTAAGATACCTTCAAATTGATTTTAACATGAGTAATTCTATATATACACAAGAGCGAGTCTGTGATGGCCGGAAATGCCAAGTTAGATTACATGTAGAATTTGCAGCCGGGAATAGAGATAAGGGTATTGATTGGTCAGAACTTTGATTTGCTATGAATCATGGTGATTCATGATAGGCTGACAGATCAAAGAGTTTTTCTTTTCTCCACTTTGTTCTTCTTCGGTTTAAATAATATTGTTTTTTCTAAAAACGTTTTGTACAGTTGAAATAAGAGATGAGCAAGTCATTCCAAACAAATCCTGATTCAATAAGAACAGCAAAGAATTACATTTTTCGAATGATCTGGAATGGTTTGCACTGATTCATACTTCTGCTCACACTTCCTACTTAAAAATAATATACTCCTAATGGATGCAACTAGAGTGACTGAGGAATTATGGTTGAATCATGCATCTCTAGATCTGACAAAATGATAACATTTTAATGTATTGCCTTATAGAAAAGGTGAAACATATACATACCTGAGTAGTTCACTTTTAAATTAGCTTTTTTAGTTTTTTTTTAAATTAGCAATTAGTTTTACTTTTTTTTTATTTTTTGTGATTTTTGATTTATTTACCTTTTTGTTCAGTAGCTCTCCAGTTTGCAACTTCTGCAATCTGGTTGCTAGGGTCCAAATTACCCTAGAAACCATGCATTCAATTAAATAAGAGACTGGAATATAAATAGGAGAGGGTCTGAATAGAAAGATGAGTAATAATAAGTAGCAATAACAATACATTTATAGCCTTACAGAGCATTTGATTTTGAGGTGGGGTTGAAAGCTGGAAAGAGTCAAACATGTTAAGCAAATAACTCAAAATCTTTAAAAAAGAAAAAAATGAAGGGCAACTGAAAGGTTGCTTAGAATTGGCCATTCTATAACATACTAAAAGTTAACTAAACGGTGAACCATCCATTTAAATGATAAGCAGGATAGTCTGTCTTTGACTTGTAGAAACAATTTCCCAAAACCTTTTTCAGCTGTCAGTCCCTCCAGAGTATCTGTGCATGAAAGCAGAGGAACTTTTTGTCCCAGAATGCATCACTTTACAATTGATCAAGGTGAGGGAGGGGTTGCATGATGCTGTGAGCCTATGGGAGGTTAGGAATTGGTTCCTATGGGACAGACTATCATGGTTTCCTAAACATGGAAATAAATGACAGGGTTGTATGTTAAGCAGAGATATTCCCCAAAAAAGTTAGTGGGCAACAGTGGGGGACTGGGAGTTGTAGTTCTATAAAGATTAACCAACTCTTATGAGGTCTCTCAAATTGATGCCTTTAGCTGGTTTAAACTTCGTTTGTCAGGTAATGACAGATGCTGCTTAGGGCTGTGAAACAAAAATAAAACCCTTTGTATTCTCTCTCTACACTGATCAGCAATGCACTGAGTGTTAAACTGTAATCCCAGTGTCAGCCATTTGGGCGTGTGGATATTGTGATCTGTACATAGGTATTTTTCTCATTAGCACACGTGAATCTGTCAGGATGACTAAAACCCGCCATTAATCTCCCCTGGAACTGGCGCTGTTGGAACGGACTGATGTCTGATGTGCAGAGCCCAAGCATAATAATGTGTTTAAGTGACCTGATCATGATAGCATTCCTTTTATACCGCTGTTATTTAATTGGATCAAAAAGTCATTATCAATTTCATTTGCTCTAAGTATTTACCTGATGTCTTTATTTTCAAGAAAGGAGGTTAGAGCCAAGCGAATGCTCTTGTGATTCTAGGAATTCTCTACTACAGAATGAGAAGGGCCAATCATAATTTTTAAAAATAGTGATAGTGATGATGGCTGCTCCATCTGTAAAATTGCTATTTCATTCCCAATACAGCCCACATCCAGGGTCAGAAGCACATCTCAGGATCACAGCCATCTTCAGCTCCATATTTAAAATTCTTATCTGTACCAACCCAATCATTACAGTCTGAGAAATGTCTAAATACCTTTTCTCCCAAGCTGTTTGTAGGACACAAATCATTTTAAGCCATCAATAAATCCTGCAAAATAGGTTTGGATATCAAGGCATTACATGAGCCATCCAAGGTCATAAGGATCTGAGCCTTGGTCTGAATGGGAGTTTGAGATCCAGTGGCAGGAACCAGCTGAGATATGTCTTCCCCCACTTGTGCACATATTGTAATCCATGCACAGGAAAACAGATGGTTAAGAGGCTTTATAACGTCTGTCTTTTCTTATTGAAAAATCTAATTTTCCAAAGACTTTTGGAATTATAAGCGTAAATTAGTGTGATCACACTCAGCCTACAACACCGCAGTGTCATTGTTTGGATGACCACAGGCAAGTTCTGTATTAATCTTCTGTATCCTTTAGAAAGAAGCATAATTTGGTAACTATTAAAACTATAAACCAAGCTTGGCCTGATGGCCAGTTCATATAATAACCAACTTGGGGTTCTTATATCATTTTTAGTGACCGATTTTAGGATGAGATAGAATTGAGGTCTTGAGTGTCTGCAGTTAACTAGGTGGAATAGATCGCCAAAATATCCAACACTATGGGGATAATTTATCAAAGGTCAAGTTTGTGAGGTTTTTAAGGTTTTTTTCTACCTTGAATAAACTTACAACACAAAAATCATGAAGGCAAAAACAATCTTCAATCAATCTTAAAGGGACCTCTGCCATTGGCTTCTACATGGTCTCGACAGGTTTTAGCTGGAGTATTTTCGGATTCAGGCTTTTAGCAGCTTTAAGGCTTAACACATCTCATGTAAGAGTTTTTTTTTTAGTCAAAAAATTAAATTTTTTTGAAAAAAACACTATTTGACCTTTAAAAATTAACCAACTTTATTTACAAATATCTTTTCTGACTTGCTCTTCCACCCTATTGACAAGAAGGTAGCGATGGGTCATAATTCAGTGGGCACAAGTAGCTTGTTTACATGGGTCAAAAAGCAAATCTACTTTTCTCCCATGTGCTCAGGGTAGGGGCAAGGCAGCAACAGGCCCTGTGTTAGGCTCCACACTCTCCTGCACAGACCAGAATTCCTAGGGACTCATGTACCATTCTTAAGGTGGCCATACACAGGCCGATAAAAGCTGGAAACAGACCAAGTCCATCAGGCAAGTTTAAAAATCCATGCACCGGCCACCTGTATTCCTGATGTTGTAATTCGAATATGATCGGATTAGTCCAATATCGCCCACTCAAGGTGGGCATATCGAGGCAAGGTTGCTTGTTTGGCAACCTTTCCAAACGAGAGAATTTGCCCACGTATGGCCACCTTTACCCACTGTACACTTGGTAGGGGATGGAGCATCAATGGCTGGACAACCCCAGTTATAAGAGGAAACAGGGTAGACCTGTTCAGTTTGTTTTTCATAATTTTTGCATCCCTGCAAGCAAGGGGTGGTCAAAAGCTAGGTAGAATAACAAGATCTGTTTCCTGGTTAATGATCAATGGGGCATCTAGTATAGGTCAATCTAAAAACAACTGGACTTGCTGAGTAATCATTGAAGACATTTCACTACTCATCCGAGCAGCTTCTTCAGTTCAACTGACTGGTGTGGGAAATTTTTGGCATATAAACTCTTCCACTAATCCATTTACAATGGCACATTGTAACTCTTCAAAGAGGTGACATCTAAAGAAATTCACAGAGGTGTTGATTCTGTGTAGTTGTGATAGGATTATCCAATGTGTCATGCAACTCCTAAATGGGGCAAGCAGGTAGACATGGTAATGAAAATGTAATGTACAAGTAAACTCAAGAAATACAGATAATCAAGGAGAAAGGAAAGCCTGTCCTTGGTTTCTAGGTCTGTAATAAATCCCTTTGAACTGACAATGGAAATAGAACAATGTCCTGGAAATCTCTTAGGTGCTTTCTAAACCGATATCCTATGCTAAATATAGGAAAAGGAATGTACCTGAAAAGTGGATGAAGCTCAGATATATTGACCTATATGTTTCTACAATAAAAATATATCTACCATAGATTGGTAATGTAATTTTGGCACATTACAATGACCTGCTAGGTGCCATGCTATGATTGTTATAATCATAAATGGAGGCAGGGCCGGATTTATATAGCGGGCACCCCTAGGCTCACTGTTGTTCAACGCCCTCGTCCTCTCCCTTTTACTCGCTCAGATTTTCACCATCAGGACCAGAACAATGGGGATTGGTGCATGGGAAATTTAAAAAACTATTGTGCATCCCCAGTGTTTCTCAACCAATGTAGGAGTGCTTGGGCTTCGTGCTACCCCCTAAAATCCTGCTGCCCTAGGCAAAAGTGCAAAAACTGGGCCTTTTGTTGAGGCTGCATTTAAATTTTTATGCTGTATATAATAATATAAAATATGGGGTCATTTATAATGTAGAAAGCAAAGTGTAAAAACTGTCTGGAGTCCGCCATGTTTTTGCACTTTGCATCCTGCTTTCCATTCTAGATACATTGCTGCAGGTTCCCCCATGAATACAGTGGGTGGCACATGCTGTAAGTATCCCCCTATACCAGTCCACTGCCTACTTTCCTACCCTTCTTATTAGCAAGTTAGGGAGTGCAGGAGGGTACAGGCCACCAATGCTGCGATCTGTGCAAACCATTCTGGTGCAAGATGCATAATGCAGCCTAACCCTGGACCGAAGTGCTCTCTGAATGACCTATAAGGTGTGTGTTTTTGCTGTCTGAAGTGCGGTCAAAATAAATGAAAACTATACTTTTTTTTTTGTTCTTAAAGGGATACAACACCCTAAAATATTCTTTGTGCTTTGTACTAAGTTTATGCTCTCAATGACTCTCAATGAGGTAATTATACTCCACCCTGTTACAAGTCTTCTGCATAAGGAAATCATGTGCCTGTTGTGCTGTGCAAATCATGTGCCCATTTTGCAGGCAACCACTATTTCATTAGAATTCAGCTTTTTTTGTGTACAGTAGCTCTGTTGTGAGGGTGCATTATCTCTTATGTCCAGGAGGATTGAATTGCAGGTTATACATCCATGCTTTAAACTGTGCCGGTTCATCTAAAAAACAGCTTGATCCTAAACATCACTTTCCCTCTGTTATTCCTTCTTTAGGAGCACTCATATTGTTATGTATCATGGGCATAAAATGCCAACTCTTCTGTTCAGGCTGCATATTCCTTCTCTAAATCTTCCCCTTCTTCACTGAGTAAAAAACTCAGCTGGCCAGTCATTTGAAACACGTCCGAGGATATAAAACCGGCTGTAAAGAACACGATGAAAATGACATTTTAATGAAAATAAAGGCTGTGAGTTATGTCAAGAGTAGGCAGCAGCAATCACCTGATTTTCTTTAAAAGATATGTAGTTCTGCGCTGAAGGCATATTCTATAATTAATATTATTTATTTATAACTTGATCTGTTTTCTCTCAGCATGAGAGATCCTGCCTGTGGGAGCTAATTGTAGTGTACTAAAATATATTTATTAAGGTGGGAAAAATATGTCCTCATTGTGGGTATATATAGATAAGTTTCATATTTCATTTAATTACCTTAAATGAGGCAGCATTCCTTTCCATCCCTTTCCATTATCTGCATAATTTGTACAGGTATTCCTTGTTCTATACTGAGGCATTGTCTCACTGAATCATTCCATAGTTAGACACTATGACTGTCACTGTGTTGAGGACCATTGTAAGCTCCCACTTATAGTTATAGAGCCATTCACAGATAACAACAAGGACACGGTGGTAGTCTGGGGTGTGAGGTCCATGGTGGACCTAAAAGAATTCAGTCATTGAAATAGATCAGATGGATTGCAGGGACCATGAATAAAAAGTCATCCTTTTGGAACCTACAATTTGCTCTATTAGGCTGCATTGAGTTCTTGAACTCAATTTGGAGCTAGTCACATTCACCCCACCATAAGGTTTCATCCTACTGCACAACCAGTACTGATGCTAGGTACTGTTCCCATTCACTGTTTACTAAACTACCAATGTCACCATCATCACCCATTGACCCGGTTGGGCCCCTGACAAATGTCCTTTTTGGCCATTTATCAAAATGGCCCTGCCCCCCTGCAAAAAGAGAACTTGGTGGGAGATGAACCCTGGTTTAGCTACTCAAGTGAATTAATCTTGGTTTATTTTAGTGATGGGAATGTGATGCGAATTTGTGGAAAATTTCTGTGTTTTGCCGCCGGCAAATAAATTCGCGAAACTGCATCGAAAATGCACCGCCACATTTGGGCGCATGTCAGAATAGTCGCACACATAAAAATTGACGCCCATTGACTTTAATGCATTTGGACAAAATAGGCACATGAATATCAATTGTCAAGGGTAGTCAAAATGGACGTGCATCAAAATCATTTTGATGCCCATTGAGTTTAATGTGTTTTGATTTTTTTTGCCATTTCGGGAATTTCGCAGTTAATTAGAGAATTTTTCTCCGAAGCAAAACAGGACAAATTCACCCATTACTAGTTTGTAGTTTTTGTCCCTAATATAGACAGATGCTTAATTTGTTATGTGCTTGACTGGTTTGGGTTTTCCAGTGAATAACTCTCACTGGGGGTTATTTATCAACACTGGCCAAATTTGCCCATGGGCAGTAACCCATGGCAACCAATCAGATTGCTGCATTCATTGTTCTACTTGCAGGTGGTTTCAAAAAGCTAATCACTGATTGGTTGCTATAGGTAACTGCCCATGGGCAAATTTGCCCAGTGTTGATAAATGAGCCCCACTGTTTGTCAAGGATAAACAGCATGAGTCATTTGGTTGCACTTGGGAAAATGTAGGGTTCAGGAAATATCATAATAAAATGATTAAACTACTAAACAACTAAACACAAAGTGCAGCTTCCACAGCACAACATTTAATGTGGTGTCTTTAGGTTGGGATCCATACTTCTAGCACTGGGTGGTGTAGTTTCTAGTTAAGGGATTCGCAAACCTTTAATTGTAATTGGCTATTTGGTAGTGTTTGGTAGGTTGTGGATTGACAACCTACAGGAGACTCTATTTGAAAGTTCACCTGGTTTTTAAGCATCCAAAACTTGTTTCCAAGACATAAATTCAAAAATAATCACCTGTTTGAAGGCCACTGGGAGTAACATCCAAGGGGTTGATGAGAAACACGTTGCTCACAAGATACTGATTGGGATCACTGGTCTGATGGATCACCCACACCACATCACCCACTATATTTTTCTCTGCTAGCCCATTCTACACCTAGTGCTGCTACAGTGCTACAAGTAGGATCTAGCCATGCACTGGATATTTCTAATTCATGGGGGAACTAGGCCATCTTGGACTTCCTCTGAGGCCTTTGTACTCCAGTCTCTGGAGCATTGTCCCTCAGCCAGCAAGATAGGGTAGAAAAGAGATAATTCTTGATCAAGGGATTATAGAGCTTCTGGTAAAATATATTTATTACCAAAAGTTGGAGAATATTTACTAATTTAAGGAACATTTGATATAGGTTTCTAGACCTGGAGCAAACTTTGAACTATTTAAATACATCAATTTTGCTTTTTGTAACAACCACTATACTATGGGTTGTCTCCAGTGGACTTGGACAGTCATCTGTGTATCCACTATTCATGGTCACATATCATTAGGGATGTAGCGAACTGCCGATTTGGTGTTCGCGAACACCGGCAAAAAATGCGAACGTTCGCGAACAGTTCGCGAACTTCGAACACCCGCTAAAATCGTTCGATTCGAACGATCGAAGGATTTTTCATTCGAATCGAACGTTCGAAGGATTTTAATCGTTCGATCGAAGGATTTTCATTCGAATCGAACGTTCGAAGGATTTTAATCGTTCGATCGAAGGATTTTCATTCGAATCGAACGTTCGAAGGATTTTAATCGTTCGAACGAATGGAAATCGTTCGAACTAATGGAAATCGTTCGAACGAATGGAAATCGTTCGATTTTAGCGGTCGAATGGTCGAATGGTCGAATGGTCGAACGATTTGTATTCGAATCAAACGCAAACTCAAAATGCGAACGTTCCCAAACGTTCGCGAACATTAGGCGGACGCGAACGGTCGAAGTTCGCGCGAACAAGTTCGCCGGCGAACAGTTCGCTACATCCCTACATATCATGTAAAATACATGTTTATGTTAAGAGACAAACCCACTACCCATTCTTTCTGTTTGAACAAGCCCTGGCATATTTGAATAAAGGCAAAATACACCTGGTTAGCTTGTCTATAAAACATATTTCCAGACATTCATTGTTCATTGGCAATATCGCTGGTAACACTAGTTCTTTCTGGGAGCCACTCTTTCCAACCCAATTAGTTTCCAATATCAAACACCCTTCAAACCGGGTAAATCTGAAACTGAGACATTGTCCTAAAAATAATCTTCCCTTTGTGCTTTGTAGTAGCCTAATTTCACAGCGTCTTTCAAAATATTCTATTTTTAAGAGCAATTGACTTTCAAGTCAGAGAAACATTTGGCTCTTATCACACAACTATGGGGTTATGGCCAAGTTTAGAAATAAAGAGACATTCATTTATATTGTTTCCATAGAAACAGGTTTATCTGTCAATGCTCCACATGTTACAATGAATTGAGCTATTAACAAATCCAGCACTCTCGATATACTTCACTGTAAAAATGAGCACATTGTAACATTGCTTTTGCCTGCATTTACAGTACTATAAAATAAGCAATGATATATATCAGTTGTAGGCCACCCACACAGGTATTTTAATACGATCATTTTTTAGATTTTTTTTTTTTAAAAAAGCAGATAGCATTATTATTATTAACATGTATTTTTAGAGCACCAACATGATGAGCAGCATTGTGTAATATGGCCCATGGCACACAATAAATATATATATAAAATGTTTTATTATCATATGGTTTGCATGCAGTCACCTCCATGTGTGGTCAGCAAAGGGCCAAACACAATGTTTAATATAATATGTAATTGGATAGAAAACTGGCTGAAGGATAGATTACAAAGTGTGATGGTAAATGGAACATTTTCTGATTGGACCAGTGTTGTCAGTAGAGTACCGCAAGGGTCTGTACTTGATCCTTTGCTAACCAACTTGTTTATTAATGACCTGGAGGTGACCATTGAAAGTACTATTTCTATTTTTGCTGATGATACAAAATTGTGCAGAACTATAGGTTCCATGAAGGATGCTGCCACTTTGCAGAGTGATTTGACTAAATTGGAAAACTGGGCAGCAAACTGGAAAATGAGGTTCAATGTGGATAAATGCAAGGTTATGCACCATGGCAGAAATTATATACATGCAGGTTATACACTTAGGGGCCGATTCATCAAGGGTCAAATATCGAGGGTTAATTAACCCTCGATATTCGACTAGGAACTAAAATCCTTCGACTTCGAATATCGAAGTCGAAGGATTTAGCGCAAATGCTACGATCGAACGATCGAAGGATTATTCCTTCGATCGAACGATTAAATCCTTCGAATCGAACGATTCGAAGGATTTAAATCCAACGATCGAAGGAATATCCTTCGATCAAAAAAACTTAGGCAAGCCTATGGGGACCTTCCCCATAGGCTAACATTGACTTCGGTAGCTTTTAGCTGCCGAAGTAGGGGATCGAAGTTTTTTTTAAAGAGGCAGTACTTCGACTATCGAATGGTCGAATAGTCGAACGATTTTTAGTTCGAATCCTTCGATTCGAAGTCGTAGTTGTAGTCGAAGGTCGAAGTAGCCCATTTGATGGTCGAAGTAGCCCAAAAAACACTTCGAAATTCGAAGTTTTTTTACTTCGAATCCTTCACTCGAGCTTGATGAATCGGCCCCTTAATGTCAGTGTCCATCAAGTTCATCCCCTCCAAATGAATCCCAGCAATCATGTCCATAACTGAGAAGGATGTAGGGTTTTTTTGTAGATAACAAATTGTCCAATTCCAGGCAGTGTCGTTCTGTGACTGCTAAATCAAATAAAGTTCTGTCTTGTATAAAAAAGGGCATTAACTCATGGAATGAAAACATAAATTTGCCTCTTTACAGGTCCCTGGTATGGCTTCACCTGAAGTATACAGTGCAGTTTTGGGCTCAGGATTTAAATGAGCTAGATAGAGTGCAGCGATATGCAACTAAACTGGGGATGGAAGAATATGAGGGTGTCAAAGTTGGGGCTGTTTTCTCTGGAGAAAAGATGCTTGCAATGGGTGATTACTCTTTATAAGTACATTAGAGGACATTCTAGACAGCTAGGGGGAGATCTAATTTTCTATAAAATGGATCAATGCACCAGAGGCCACTTTATACTAGAGGAAAAGAACTTTAATTTGAAGCAACATAGGTGGTTCTTCACAGTGAGGACAGTGAGGTTGTGGAATGCCCTGCCGGTGATTTTGTGGGGGCTGATTCTGTTAATGCCTTTTAAAGGGGATCTGTCACCCTAAGAAATAATTTCAAATTCTTTTCTATCATGTTAGTTGAGCAAACTTTACTTACACTGTATTTATTATTTAATTTTGTTTCCTTCTGTTTTGGAATTATACAATCACAGCAAGCAGGCAGCTGCCATTTTGTGGACACGGTTATTAAGGGAAATTGTGTATCACCCCAAAATCTTGTGTATGCGCCAGAATGGGGGACCTAATGTCCATGTGCAGTGCCCTACACAATTATAGAGCCTGAGGAGGGAAGGGGGGATGTGAGGAGAGTAGTGACATGTAGGAAGTGCTGAATGGAAAGTGAAAGTAATTGACTGCCCCTCCTCTATGCCACGGGCATAGAGGCGGGGCAGGTAATATTTGATTGACAGTTTAGATATTTAAACACCATTATAACAGGTATAAATGTTTTTGGGGTTCCATATTTAATTTGGAAAGAACTTTCATTATGCAGTTTTTTATGTGTAGGTGACAGGTCCACTTTAAGAGTGGCTTGGGTGATTTCTTGGACAAGTATAATATCCAAGGCTATTCTGATACTAAAATCTACAATTATATATATATATATATATATATATATATATATATATATATATATATATATATATATATATATATATATATATATATATATATATATATATATATATATTATATAGATATTGGTATATACTGTATAGTTCCAGTGGGTGGGTGTGGGTATGTGTGCTGGGATTCATTTGGAGGAGTTGAATTTGAAGGACTTTGGTCTTTTTTCAACCAACTAAACTATGTAACTACGTGATATCTCGGTAATATGGTCAGGTTGGCCTACCAGAGTACCAAAGGATGGTGGACCTAGCTAAGGATATTTCTCAACAGTCAATTTTTTTCCATTATCGGCTTTTGCAACATCTATAACATTCAGCATCTAATTATTGCAAGATGGGTGTATGGATGTCAGCTCCTGTGGTTGGCCTTGGGAGGCACAATCCATCACTGCCCAGCTAGCTTTAATGCATATACGCTTCTCCCTAATGGTGAGCTTTTACATTTTTTAAATGCCAAAACAGTTATTAAAGGGCAGGCCCCCAAGGACCCCACACTCTGCTCCATAAGATGCCAACTAGATCTGGAGTTGCTGAGCTACTGAGCTTTTATTGGCCCGTTTGTGCCAAATTTAATTGCACACATCACCTAAAGTGGTAGTGGATTAAGTGAGGAGTGAGTGCTTCTTTTAAATGTGTCTTGCTTTGTATGGGCACTGCATGGGTTAACCTTGTACAGGCGCCGCATCTTATTTTGCTTTTGTTAATTGGGTCCTACATGCTGTGTACAAATGCTTTTAAAGTTAATCACAGGGGAAATGAATCAATTCAAAAAGCAGAGAACCTGACAGAACTGTAAGTTGATTTGCAGGAAAATAAAACCTGAAATAATCCTCTTCTGTTTTTCCCTTGTGGTACTTTATTTCCCACCCATAATATTCTCTATTCAGGTTGGCACCACTATTGTCTATCACATGGCTGGCTGTCTATCTATCTAAGTCTGTTTATCTATCACCTACCGTATATCACTTTGTCATTATCAGCCTATCTTTCTGTATCTGTCTGTACATTGTTTTGTCTATCTGCTTGTTTGTGTATCTGTATATCTGAGTGTAATGCTCATTTACCTGAGCAGTGCAACAAGCAAAATGTGCACAATTCAGAAGCTGCATGTATTCACCCACAGTGCAGTGTTTTCCCCCAGAACATTGCATGTTCCACAATCTGTCTATGATAAAATTAACATTGCTTTGGTAAATCACGCACATGTTGCAACCCATGTTTTTCTAATTTTTTGGAATGGCATCAGTGGCATCAGTTTCATGCTTTGATAAAATCTGGAATTACCAGCAGCCCTAGTCAGGAGTTCATTTCAGGGTTCCCTTGCATCCATTATGCCCTGTACTTGTGTGCTAAAGCATTCAATAAGATTGAATGGCAATATCTCTGGGCTGTGTTCCAGACTTTTGGCTTCAGTCCTACTAGTTGCAAGGTACAAGGTGGTTTGATAAACTACAAAGAACAGAAAATTTGTATGGGCAAGGAAGCAAACCAGGATATCTAGTAGAACATTAATGGCACCTGTACAGGAAAAAGGCTAAACCCTCCCTGAAATGAAAGTTTATTGCAATGCCTCATGTTGGTCACTTATACAGAGTAGGTTGAAACAAGAAGAAACAGTTAAAAATTAAAGAAATGCTTGCATCACTATTACAATCACCTGACCTAGTTAGGGATAGTCCTTGTGGGTCCCATAATGATCTTCCTCCTACATCAGGTGTATCTGCCTGTCTTTGATGCATGGCAGGATCCAACATAAAGATGTACTGATAGTTGTTTTTGTGTTTCAGGAAGAATACCTTTATGGAAAAATGTACATTCTAATCTATTATATGAGCAGATGAGGGATGGATACTTTATATTGTATAAGGTGCATGAAGAGAAATGCCCTCAGGTAGGAGTGGAAACACTATGGAACCTGCAGCTGAGAAGTGTTTGTCAAGCCCAGTTTGGAAGGAAATTGGCAATACTGGTACCAGTACTGGTGCTGGATTTAAAGAAACACTCCATAAATTTTCTATAATCTATATGCATATTCAAATTTAATTACCAGCAAAACTCTACAAGTTATCAACAAAGTGAATCTGCATTCATAACACCTGCCCTCTTTTAATTCCCGCTACCCTGTTTCACACCATAGTTTTTCCACTGCATAAAAAATATGTAACGCCTCTAGTTTACAATCAGCAGTAAAATCAACACCAGGAATGTAGCAGTAAATCTTGGGGAAAACAGCAACTTTTTTTTGTTGTTTAGGTTGTCTCCTTACTTTTGAAAGCCTTTATTAAGTCAAGGTTGGTGATTAGTTAAGCGATGGGAAGAACAGAAGGACAACTGATTTTATAATAAGGGTTTTGGTTTCAGCTCATTTCCATTCAGTCAGCAAAGCATACTGGTATAATTTACTGCTCCGTGGAACAATATTTGTGTGTATTCATGTTATTCATACAGTATGAGTTATAGCAGTGCTCTGATGAGGATATATCATCCAAAGAATCTGATTAAATGGCACACCTTGCAATTAAACTGTAGATTGCTTCCTGCATCGCCCACATGTGAAAGTATCCTTGTTTACTCTGCAAGAAAAATAGTGAACATGCTGTTCAAAAGTCGTTTTAATGTCCCTTTAGCTCTATCTTCAATCCACATGATTCAGCAGCCTAGAAGATACAACTTAAAAGCATGAAACTAGCTCATGACAATTTAAGAGGTAACCTGAAGATGCAATGCAAAGGCAGCAGACCTTGCTGTGATTGTAGCTACAACCCAATGAGCTTACAATCTCTAGAAATCAAGGTAGATGCCTTAAATAAAGTCCAGCATCAATATGATGTCTATGGAAGCTTGAGATGCCTCCCTGGCATTGGTATCCCTGCAGGCTGCAGTCATCTCTTCTCCTAGTGCTCTCTTTCACCTGAGTGCTTATAGTAGTCTTAAGCCCTGAAGCTGGCCATAGACGCAACAATACGTTCGTACGAATCATGGATTCGTACGATTTTCGGACCGTGTGTGGAGAGACCCAACATTTTTCGTCCGATGGAGATCAGTCGTTTGGTCGATAGGACAGGTTAGAACATTTCTGTCGCCTGCCGATAATATTTCTGCATGTATTGCCGATTGTACAATTTTCAGTGGGAGATTTTCAGTTGTCAGACATAACTATCCTACGATTGCTGTCAGAGGTAGAACATTGGCTGATCTGTACTTTTACTACTTTATTTGATCGGAATGGTAAGACTTTGATCTGAATGGCTAGTGGCAGGTCGGGAGATGGGAAAGTCTGATCGTACATTGATTCGTACGATCGGATCTTTGCGTCTATGGCCAGCTTGAGACAACTAAAAAAGCCAAATAGGTTATGTCAGTCCCCTATTATGAGCTTTCTGGATACTGGGTTTCTGGATAATTGATCCCATTTCTATAATACTATATGGGCACCTTATGCAATTTTCTCATCCTAGTATAGTAACAAAGAGTGACTGACAAAGACATTCATTGTATCAGAGACCATTGCAAGACCTCTATGTTGATCCAAAAGCTGGCAAGCATCCCCAACCCCAATTTAACATCACAGGGGAAAAAAATTATCAATGGCACAGAAATATTATCCTCTTTGGAATTATGGAGGTTGTTTCTTCAAAGACTTCCTTTCAAACAGGCTTTCATATGTAATGAAGACGATGCTGATTTGATTTATGTTTGTAATTGAAGTGGGAGACTTCTTAGAATACACGTGATGCCTAAAGCATTAGAGTTATGAATACATCAAGCAGCTCAGGCAGAATGCTCAGGTTAGGAACATTAAGTGAACTTGCTTGATGTTATGGCTATGGTCAGGGAAACAGAAAGCATTCTACCCTGTGTCTATTGATTCATGGGAAAAAATTCACAGTTAAGGGATCCGTTATCTGCAAACCCATTATCCAGAAAGGCCTTCTCCCATATTTTATCCAAATTATTCAAATTTTTAAAAATGATTTCCTTTTTCTCTGTAATAATAAAACAGTACCTTGTACTTGATCCAAACTAAGATATAATTAATCCTAATTGGAAGCAAAACCAATGTATTGGGTCTATTTAATGTTTACTTGATTTTCAGTAGACTTGAGGTATGAAGATCCAAATTACAGAAAGATCTGTTATCCAGAAAACCCCAGGCCCTGAGCTTTCTAGATAACAGGTCCACTACCTGTACTATGTTTTTAAATCTTAAACTTATCCTAGGGCAATGCCTATGCTAGCATACACTTATGCTATATCTTTATACAAGCTGTAACAAATGGTATAAAAAGTACAATTTGCAACCTTTTGTAGCATTAGTCCACTTCACACCCAGCGCAACACTTTGCCAGGCATAAAATTCGCTCAGACTACGTTAATTCAATAAAATGCTGAGTATCGTCATGGGCGCCGAACGCTGGCAACTTTTCACTAGCGTTACTTCGCCAATGTGAGCATTTGATAGTGAAGATGCACTAGCATTAATTTTTGCCTAGCGAAACTAGGGATCTTCTAGGGATCTTGCGCTCAGATCAATTTGCATAGGGCGGGAAATTTAAAGTTGTATGGACGTCTTTATGTTAAATGTTGATGCATATACTTACAAATTAAACTTTTTAAAACACATGTCCAGGGAACCTTTATAAAGACAATAGAGTTATTCTAATGCCCTACACATGTGCCCACTGTAAAATTAAAACGTATGTTTTCAAATATATGAGGAAAACTGGTTACCCAAAAAAAGCTTGTTAGGTCTTTTGCAGGCTAATAAAAATGAAAAAATTAAAAGACGCCAGCTTTATTTGGACTTTGATGCATTTTCGGATCACAGAATATAATATAGGTAACAGAAGATTGAGGAAGATCTAGCTAACAGTGATGGGCGAATTTCTCCCGTTAAAAAAATTATCAAAAGGCGAATTTTGCCATTGGTGACAATTACGACGCCGGCGACAATTCTGACGCGCATTAAAGTTAATGGGCGCAAATTCACCCATCATTACGCCTGGTCTGAGGTGGTGAAGGCAACTCTGCCGAAAGAGGTAGAGTTCAGTAAAATCCGCACTTTAATGAATTTGCAGAGTAAAGTCCATTCACCAGACCGAATTGTCACCTGGTGATAGAGTGTGAATGCCCGTTAGTCTTTTTCGCTAACGAATTGGCGCCTGCTATTAAATTGGCAATGTCCCTGCGGGGACATCTGCCCCATAGACTCCATTCTACACTTATTATACTTATTGTCAAGATTGTACTACTTGGGGCACAGATCTTCACTGCTAAAGGGTTGTGGTGGAAGGAAAGGGTTCTACCCTGCATGTAGAAAATGACACCCAAGGTGTAGCATTTCTAACCCTAGTTTCTATACTGCAGTTTTGAATCTAAAAGCAACTGCGCTGAATAGGAAAATTGCATGCATGAGAATACCAGCTTGAATGTGAACTGAAAACCACTAATGATAGATATATCATAAACATTAGGGTGCGGCAAATGGTGCCATAACCAGGAACCCATCTGTATTTTAACATGCCTCTTAACCTTAACAAAATCATTGTAAGACTGTGCGGGCTGTTTCTTAAGTGGAAGCAATTTGTGCTTCTCACTTCTCCTTCTGCAAAATAACTCCCTGCTGTGATGTTCAGCTGAGTGCAAGACTATTGTGAAAGCCGGCAGCACAGCACTCCCAGAGCTCATAAAATCAGCAGAGAAAAAAAGACCTCTTACCTATTCAACCTGGCTGGCTCCTGGCATACTCTCAGCTCTGCTTGATAGCCTGGGAATTAGTAGTGCCGGTACTTTAGTCTCTAGGGTGCATTCGTAGAATGGTGAGCTAGTTCTTCTTGCAGATATGAATAGTCTATGCACACAGACAAACGGCTCTGTTTATGCATATATTCATTGAATTATAGAGAAAGTAGGAGAAATACTAGAACACTGGTTGGTTTTAAGGTAGGGGAAAGGACCATTCCATATGACCGTCAGCATCATAGTAGCCACCTAGAGAACACATTCCCATTGGGACTTAACTATAAGCAGCTATAGGGCATCAACAGACTTTATATAAAGCATTTCAACTACATAATTGCCCAATTGTGAATGTGGTTAGTTTGATATAACTGCAGATACAACCCAGTTTAATCTGTTACCTATCAGATTTAAACAGGGTCGGTTAATGGCTTAGTGAGGCTTCAGTTCTATTTAAAGCTCAATTGGTGGTGCTCATGAGGAGCCACCGCTGCACAAATTACTGGGTCAGACACCCCAGAGGAAGAATTTGCTTTCTTCAAACAACTGTCACATTTAGTTATCTGCAGAATGAACAAAACTTGTGTGATGGAGCATTTCCTTCCCAGAAACCATTTTTCCATCTCTTCTTTTGTCCTTTGATAACAGAAGATCATTCTCCATGGCTCGCTAACACTAGAACCCAAATTACTAATTTACCAGGCAACAGGCTTCCCCAGTTACAGATGTTGACTACATAGGTGATAATCTTCTCTCTAGGTACAGATTAAAGGTTGAAGGACCATTTTTTCTCTTAAAATGAAAGTGTTGTACATCTTTCCCAGGTGATTAAACTGAGTGGCTGGCCATTGACTCATAGATGCTCAAATGTTTGATATAACTTTGCAAAACAAGGGAACATTTTCCATTTAAAGCTGAAAGTCAAACTGGGCAAGAGAATTGTCTGTGTATGAGAACAACTGTGTAAGTGAGAAATAACCTAGAGCCATTAGTGCTGGGAAGTTTGTACTAAGGGACATAATGATCAAAGTTTGAGGTTGGAATAATGCAATGTAATCAACGTACCCTTTGATTTATGATTGATTTGATGATGGTCTTTGCATGTTTAATCTCTTCATTTTAGCTCTAATGAGAAACCATAGAAACCAATGGGAAGTAGATATTTTACTTTTAGCATGGAGATAATTGAGTTGTCACCCAAGGCATAGAATGGCTGAAGGCAGAAACAAATGTTGCATTTAGCTGTACAAATGCTTGGTTTTTGGTGCTGTAGAGAACACTTTAAGAATGTTAGAAGACTTACATCTCCTTTACACTCAACCCCAATATTTCCTTGCTAAATTGTGTTTAGTATATATTAATGGCTATTCCTGAAATAGCTTTATGGTATTTCTCTGTACAGTTTATAAGCACACTTGGAGGTTGTTCATGGTATTTTACATGACATTCCAATTTTGACTCACTACACCCCAATTGCATCAAGTCACAGTTTATAAGCAAACTTGGAGGTTGTACTTGGAATTTGCCATGGCGATCCCATTTTAACTCACTACACCCCAATTGCATCATGTCCCATACCTTAGAATTCCAGACCTCACATTGTCTTTGTAATTGGATTATTAGATTGACATCAGAATGTTAGAAATAGTTAAGGAAGGGAGTAGGAAAAAGAGAAAAAAGCAGTCAGAAACACTCAAAGCTATGGAGTCATTAAAGGATCTATTCTATTTCATAGCTTGATATTTCCAATAAACTAATTCAACCTTTAGTTTTCTGTCTGGGTGACAATTTCTTTCTTGGTGTCTTTGTTGAGTTGTAGGCTTGTAAACCGTATAGTAAGAACAATGATGGCTGATCACTTTAGGATAGAATATTTTTATCTTAGATCACCACCCCTTCAAATGCAGGCAGAATGTGGCTTTGTTAGTGATTTGGAATTCAGTAACTTAATCCTTTTAATCAAGGAATTGATTTATTCTGGGCATGCTTCCTTAAAACCCAACACACTGCTCTTCCGGATTACT
This sequence comes from Xenopus laevis, assembly GCF_017654675.1. Classification (NCBI taxonomy): domain Eukaryota; kingdom Metazoa; phylum Chordata; class Amphibia; order Anura; family Pipidae; genus Xenopus; species Xenopus laevis. The sequence continues at coordinate 69,106,915 of NC_054387.1, forward strand.
TAGGGCATGAACTGGACTCTACAGCACTGGGCTCCTCAATTGCTGCATTAATACATTTTAATATAACATTGAAAGTATCCCTAACCCAAAGACTTGACAGGTTCCCAGTAGTTCCCCATCTTCTTTTCTGCCGATTCCCAGCGCATGGGTAGCTGTCACTGACCTTAGGGACTGACAATATACTTTATATATGCAATATAACATTCATAATACAATTTTATTAGGAATTAATTCAGATTCATGTTATATGGCGTCTGACACTCAAAATATGACAAGGTGGGGAGCTGCTGTGAGCAATCTGAAGACCCAGATTATTACTTTTTAGGGCTGTTCAACCTCTGGGCTGATGCAGTAAGTTCAGTATATGAAATACAGAATCTTTAGCCCTCTTCATTTTCTTTAAGTTGTTTTCATATTTTAGAATTTCTTTTCTACCTGTCTTTTGTTGTTTGGTCTTCAAAAATCGGAACTCTCTACTCTCTGTTACAGTTTTGGGATAATACTTCAGATATATCACAGAACATTTTACAAACCCATTGTGAGCAGGATCATATGAATAGACGGGTCTGGAACAGGGTAAAGTCCATTTATTGGTCACATATAAAGATTCTGTGAGCAAAGCAGCATACAACAAAACAAAAGCCTTGCCCCCACTTGGGCTCTAACTAATATACAGAGTAGTTACCCTCTCTACTACCGGTCCCCTACTGGGATTTCCGGTCAAACACAAACAGTACAACTCCCCAGAGTCATAGTACCTTTGCAAAGTCCTTTCCCTTTGGGGAAACATAAACAGCCGCTTCCAATGGCCACACTCAGCTCCCAGCTCTCCTCAGTGTGTGTCTCAATCTCTCACTCTCAGCCCCAACCCTCTCTAGCAGCTGGCTGATCTAGCCTGCTAATTATTCTAGGGGAATTAACCCACTCAGAACTGCTGTACATATGGGAGTAAGACATGAACCTAGGGGAAATATATCTTCCTTCACACTGTGCTCCAGTTACCGGTTCACACCCTATACAGAGGGACAAGAAGACACTGACCGGGAATGTGTTTGCTGTCTGGAACATAAAAGGAGTGTAGATTTTACGTAGGTCCAATCATGCCAACCATGGCTGTTGATTAAAATGTACTGGTTGGGACAGAAGCAACTTAATTGGATTATTTTGACTGAATTAGAAAACCTTTGGTAACACTGAGCTCCTTAATTTTCTGAGCACAAATGTAAATTCAGATTCAAGATAATACACCAATGGAACTGGCAACTAAAAGGACTTTTGGTTGCCCATGGATGGGATGGCTGCTGCTGTAAATAAAACAGTGGAGGTTAGCCACCTCTGGGAGAACAAACAGGGAATTTACAGCAGTGCAGTGATTGGTTGCTGAGTGTCCAGTTATTACTGTGTGACCAAACTAGAGGTAAATAAACAAGCATTGGTTCATGAGGTTATATTCACTTGCAGTTGGTGTTAAGATACCCTACAAAGAAAGAAACCTGTATTGTCACAGGTAGAGGCTGATTGTTGGGAATACCATTGTTACAGGTTCCTGGTCAATTGATAAGGTCCAGGTTTAGGTAGGTAGGCATCCATTTTCTACCTATTACCTCTGGAAATGTTTCATGTTAGAGATGTTATATGTATTGGAATTGTAGTTTAATAAAACAACAATTGACTCATGAGTCATTGAGCAACAATGTGTAGATCCCCCCATAAATAACGCATCTCTTCACACATTTATTGTATCTCTAAAAATTGCAATGTCTGTACTTGGCTATTTCTCATCTTTTTATAACAGCAACTGTGTAGATAAGAGGCCTTTCTGTAAGAGCACTTCAGGGTAGCAGGAGAGGTAAAATAATACTTCAACAAAGTACATTTCAGCCTTGTCTCTATTGGCCTACTTTGGCAGGAGTCTCTGTGCAAGTGCCATAGGCTTCCTCTCACAAGAAAGCACAACCATACACAGTACTAATGTATATACGGCACACCCAGTCATGTCAGATTCCAAGTTTCTTTATGCTTGTATCTTATTTGTGTATATACAATGCCCTGAAAACCTATAGCATTTTATTTCCTTTTTGGATTTACCCTGCTTGAGATGAAGGTGAGACTTGGATATATATTAATAATGCCGATATCCAGAAGTTGAGTTCTAAGTTTGTGCAGCTGATATATATTCATGGCACTCTGAAATTTCTAATCTTCCCATTTCTATCAGAATAATTTCCCGTGGGACAGCAAGATCCCTTTATGGCCATATGGTATTCATTCTAATGGGATTTACCTGCTTCTCCACTAATCAACCTGTCTCCGTTGATAGCTCTCAGTCCTTACCATTTTACATATATTTGCATCCATTTTTTTCTGCTAGTTTCATATTTAATTTTCAGTTTGATAAACTGTACCATTTGCAGTGCAGTGTTCAATGTGTCATATATAAGTGATGCCTATAAGTGCCGCTAGAATGCAGTTGTCAGGCCCAGTGTCGGACTGGCCCACAGGGATACCAGGAAAACTCCCGGGGGGCCCAAGTGTCAGTGGGCCCTCCTGTTTCAAAACATTTGGCATATTTCATGGCCATTACCTATTTCTATGAGAACAAAGAGACTAAATAGATTGCATAATAGATTATAGCATGTAAAAAAATGAGACTAGCAGAATAGAGGTTGCATGAGAGGAATTATAATTTTACTGAGAGTGGGCCCCTGGTCTAAGGTCTTTTGGTGGGCCCCTAGTCTAAGGATTTTGGGTGGGCCCCTGGTGTCCCAGTCCGGCCTATTAATTATCATTTACATGAGGCAGATATACATTCAACCATCTTTATCGTTATATAAAGAGCTGAGGGAGTGGTTCAGGCAAAGCAAAGAAAGAAAAGTGATGATTTTCAATTATTGCCAAAAAATGGAGAACATAATTGATGGTTAAGGAAAATCAAGAGACTTCGTTTTTAATAAATATTTTGCCCTTTTAAAGTATTTGTAATCAACATATTTCAATGATAATTACTGAATACACAGGAATGAAGGTAAATAGTAGCCCAAGACAGAAACCAGACATAGGGGCATGGTGGTGACATAAGGGGCGAGGCTATGATGGTGGGCCAGGATAATAATATCATGGGGCAGGGTTATACAATTTAGGGGTGGGGCAGGGGCATGGGGGTGGGGAGATGAAATCACAGGTGGGCATTAGGATGGATTTTGGTTTCATGTCATTGATATTGGAGCAGGCAATGCTGAACCAGACAACCTGAAGAAAAACCAAGCTGTCTAGATGGCAACCCTAAAAGTCACACATCCACAAAGTCCGACATTTTCGCTCAATTAAACTTTTACTTACTTCCTTATAGCCCAGAAAAGGAAAAAAAATTGTATGAATTTGCTATCTTAGATATTGTTGTAAATATGGCTGAATAACTGATATGCCAATGTTTTTGTCTGCACTTGCAAAGCGGGCTTAGACTACAAAAGTCTGACAACCACCGCATTCGGGTTAGTTTCATCAAGAACCAATTAATCTGCCTGTTTGTTTTTGGAACATGAAAGAAAACCAAAGTACCTGCAGAAAACCCACACAGACCATATAAGAACTTTAAAACTAATGTAATGTGTCTTTACACTGACCCCCAACCTACTTCAATTACTTTTAGCAGTGGTCCCCTACAGCTTGGGAACCTCTGCTCTACAAGATTTCTGGTTGTTCCAAAAGGTGATACATAACATAAAGTCAAACACACGCACCTCTATCAATCAGGCACCCTTGGCTAACAGACTTGCAGAGCCTCATTATTCATATGGAGTAAGACTGTCAAACCAACCTCTGGTTGATCTATAACTTCTACAACCAGTCAATGGACAGCACTGGTATTAAGTGTTCAAGTATTTCTTAAACTAATGATCTTGCCCAAATATAGCCATCTTTCCTGACCATGACCCCGACCAGCAGGATACACAAATGCTGTAGATTTTTAAATTCAGTAATGATAATTAATGATAATAATACTTTCAGAATAAAAATAGCTTTAGCAAGTGCTGAATATTATTGTTAGGCTAATCTATAATTGAAGTAAATCACCCACAGTCTATTCTATTCATATAGAAGAATCTTTCCAAGGCCCCATTCTATTATTCAAATACCCCTGTATATCATAATAGCATGACTTAAATAAAATCTATTTTCAACCCTGTAAAACCCTTCACTTTCCACCAGGACTGGTTATCTCCATTATATTCATCAGAATTGAAGTCAAATTTATTTCAGCGCTGCAAGTATATATATTTATATATATACTGATTTCAAAGTAGTGATAAGTTTTTATAGGCTGAATCATCTTTCAGTGCATTATAAATGAAACAGTGGCAGCAGGGAATTTAGATATTGTACAATGGCTCTTGCCAGCAGCGTTAATGCCTTTCAGTGATACACAATAGATGGAATGAAAAGCCTGGGTATAGCGTGGAGCATATTCTCACTATGTCAATAGATGACTGGAAGTTTTTGTTGCTGTGTTTGTTATCTGTCCTACTGGATATATTTTTCATTATGACTATACCTGGGATTTATTTCCCTCGGTTCTGATGCCGTGACGGTCACATTATATACACAAAGGATCCCTGGGATAACAAAACATATTTTTAAGGAGAAACAAGAGTAACCCTTTCCTGGAGAATCTTCTTACTACTCCCCATGATGAGAAAATGCATAGAATATGTAGCTTGTTATAAATTAGGTCTAATTACATTCTGATTATTATTCTTTATCTAAGCACTGATAATATTTCTTACCACTTTATAGAGTAGTTATCATTCACATTAGGCTTGCCTGAGCAGCTCACAATCAAATTTTCCATCTACAGCCATATTTTAGCTATCGCTATTTCCAATTATGCTTCCTGTACATTTCGGGACTGTTTATGGATACTGGAACACAAGTTAGAACCTATACTGATAAGAAGTGGTGAGGGAATAAATTCGCCAGGCACAAATTCGTGGCTAATTTCCGCATTTCGCTGCCGGCGAATAAATTTGTGAAACTCACGCAAAATTTTGCCGGCGGCAAAAAAATCACATCAAAGTCGCTCGCATCAAAACCATTGCGTGTCAAAACGATTCGGATGCCCATTGACTTTAACTCCGGCATCAAAATTGGCACAAATTGACGCAAATTGACACGGGCGCCAAAATAGACATGGCTTCAAAATGCAAGTTTCATAATTTTTTTGCCGTTCCGCAAATTTTCGCGAATGGGAGAAATTAATCCATCATTACTGATTAGGCAAGAATATACCAAACCTATGCAGATAGTATTCTAGTCATAATGGCAGCCAAGACCCAAATACAGTGAGGTTGCATTGCCTTTTGTCTTGGGCATTGTTTCAATGTATACATATTTATACATTATATTGGTAAAATGAATGGGAGCAGCCATATAGCTTCTTTTGTATCTTTATCAACAAAATAGACATTCACTGGCCAAATTATATTGAAAGGGCTTTAAGTTAACTTTTCCTATGTTATAGGATGGTTAATCCTAAACAACGTTTTCATCTTCATTTTATTTTTATAGTTTTTGAATTATTTACCTTCTTTGTCTGTCTCTTTCCAGCTATCAAATGGGGGTCTAAAAAACAAATGCTCTGCAAGGCAACACATCTATTGCTATTGCTAATTTTTAGTGTTCATTTCTCTATTCAGGCCCTCTTCTATTTATATTCCAGTCTCAGTCATGGTTGTTAGGATAATCTGGACCCTAGATTGTTGAAAATGCAAACTAAGAAACTGCTGACTAAAATATTAAATAACTCAAAAACTGTGAACAATAAAAAACATAACACAGTTGTAAATTGTCTCCATCTCTACATCATACTAAAAGTTAATTTAAAGGTGAACAACCTTTTTAACATTGTCTTGGAATTACCATGCTGAACATGGCATTAAACCTAAAATGTTAATTGTATTTTTATTGCAATTATATATTTCCAGAACTACCAGTGGTTTATAAGAAACACATTAACCACCACCTCTTATACACAAGGCAACCATGCCATTAAAGGGACATTGAACCCAACTATAATGTTGTCCCGCTGCACTCTTAGTTCTGTGTAGAAGTTGATGAAAATCTTAATTAAACATGAACAACAATTCACCAATGAGAATTCTACTGACCTAAAACTTAATTATACATGCCAGAGAATTCACCAGTGAAATCAGGCATCTTGCTGTTATCTTACATACTGAGATTATTATGTTTTTTTTACTTTATATTACACTGGCATCAAGAATGGGCATAAATGACAAACTTGTTCAGAGCTTAGAAACTGTGCTTAAAGCTTCCAACTTCAGTTGCAGGAACAAAAAACATGGAACCAGATTTACACAGATCAACTGGGATCCTCATTGATGGATTATTTTGCATATATAATAGTAATAGTAATATTGCTTTAGGAATACAACCCTAATGTTGCTGACTACAGCTCCCACAAAGACTTTATCTTGATATGCTAACATAAGCTTGGATTTGTAGTACAACAACAACTGGCGTGGTATAGTAGGGTTAACAATCTGCCTCTATGGATGCTGACTACAGCTCCCTCCATCTTTAACCAATGACAGAATGCTGGAGAGTACTACAATAATATATAAAGTATAGCCAGCATTTACGTTGTCATAATAAATAAAATGGCCCAGTGATTGGCTACTTTGAAAACCACTCACAATATAGCACCTGCCTTCAGGTTCCTCAGGAGTTTATGGTTATTGGAAAAATGTCAGAACCCTGAAATAATGGCTCTTATTAGTCATGCTGGTCAGCTGAGTTGAGCATTGGATTAGTAGTAAAAGCAACAGACTACACAGATGCTACACAGAGAACAGGCCTACGGGAGCTTAGTAAGTCATCCACTACTGATCGTTGGGCTCAACTGGAATAAACAATGCACTGTCCTCTGCACCTCTCAGCTGCCTGTTATTATCAATTCCGAATACAGATTTATTTTGTGTGCCTGGAGAAATATTTCTATCTTTCGTTATGGTTTATGGGGTCATAAGGATATTACTGTTTGTCACATAAAAGTACAGTCATTTCTGAGATATGGTAATTGAATGTTTAATGCTTCAACAATATTTGATGCATATTGGTCATTGCAGAGAATGATATCAGTGCTGGAGGACCTAAGGGGCAAACACTTTTGCTTCAACATGAACAAAATAGTATACTGTTGGAATATATTGGTTACTGGGGATGTGGTGCAGAAGGGGGATGTAAACCAAAAAATAAAAGTTTGCCCTATGAAAAAAGTGCAACTTTCCAGTATGCATCAGTTAAAACAGAGCTAAAGCTTAATTATGAATATGGCTAGAAATGCTGTATTTTATACAATGATCTCACTACACCAGCCCATCAATGGTACAGGCCTTCAGATTTGTCAACAGGAACTCCCTAGCTAATCCCTATTAGGCTATCTTTGGAGTGTCACTGCACATGCTTAGTATACTCTGGTCAGCTGTTAAGAAGCTGAGCTTAGGGGTCGTCAAAACTCATCAAATGATGGTCATGTCAGATCATCTCAGGTCATCTGTCATAGGGCTGATACTTACGTTTTCTTGCAGAATGCATTGGTTTTTGAGCTGCCATGTAATTATACTCTAGGGCAAATTTACTAAAGGGCGAAGTGGCTAACACTAGTGAAATTTCCCAGCGTGACGTCATTTTGCCACTTCGCCAATTTACTAACGGGTGCTGGCGTAAATTCACTAGCGAAGTAGACATACTTAATCACTAACTTGCGCATGTTACTGAATGTTATCTCTTGCGCTCAGACCAGGCGAAGTGCAATAGAGTAGATAGAAAATGAAAATTTTTCTAAGTCTCAAAAAACGCTGTTTTTTTTTACTTTTTACAGGGTGATAGGCTGAAAAAGATCGAAATTTTTTTTGGGGTACAATCCTTCCCCCTTACATTTGGCACCTAAACTATACAGTGGGCACACGTGTAGGACAATATACCGTAAGACCTCTATTAAATTTTATTAAGTTTCCCTGGCCTTGTGTAGTGTAATGTAGTTGCTGCAGCATACACGTCCATTGTACTTTAACTGCACGCCGTATGCTAATTAGGCATCGCTACCTTAACTTCGGACTGCTTATCGTATTATCGCAAGCACAACTTCGCAACCGTTCGGTAACCTGTGCGCAACTTCAGATCTTCGTGAATTTGGACAGCCCCGGCGAAACCAGCCTGGTGAATAGTGACAAAGTGCGGCAAAGCCGTCGATATCGCATTTTCGTTGCTTAGTGAATTTGCCGCTAAATCAATTAGTAATCAGTCTTGCACCATGAATGATATAGACTAGAGGATATATACAGTATATTGTGAGTCGGTCCCTAAACTCAGTTATTGACAGCAGCCCAGAGTATGAGCAGTGAATCAGCAGAAAAGACGATGGGGAGCAACTGGGGCATCTTTGGCGGCACAGATCTTTACTGCTAAAGTGCTGTGGTAGCCTTTGGCTGGTACAGAACATAATATAATATAAAGTTTGACATTTGTAGCCTAATAATTTGTTAAAACGTAGTTCTCCTTTAAATGATTTTTAAAAAAACATGTTTTCTTTGAAGAGGAAATGGTTATTCCTAATGAGAGGAAGTTGCCCTTACAGTAAAACTGTGCAGTGGAACAGTATGTCACACCTTGATAATGTGCCATATAATCTGGCTGCAGTATTCCCCCAGCAATGGTGTGGATGGGTAAAAAATTTCTTTACAGGACTGAAAATCTCTCAGCAGAAATGCCAGTGCCAATTTGACTGAAATCTCATTTTACATTCTGGTTAAGAAACAGCAAAATATTGAACGGCGGAACAAAAAAGTGTAATTTTTGTGACCTCATCAAATCTGCTTGTACATTTCCTCAAATATCGCCTGGTGACAAATCTAATTTACATCACAGAAAAATCATCATTCTTTGCATGACACAGAGTAATGCTGTAAGCTCACAGTATAGTCGCCCATACAGCAGCAAAACAAGAGATCCATGCGTCTGTTTCTGTACTGAAACTTTCAGCTGGCAGCAGGGGCGATCCTGACCCCTCCGCCGCCTGAGGCAGCAGCAGTTGCTGCTGCCCCCCCTCCCCCGGAATTGCGCTCTTAAAGTACCAGGAGCAGCATTTTTGCTGCCCCTGGTACCTAGTGGGGCTCTGCCGCCTGAGGCGACAGCCTCAACTCGCCTCATTGGCGAAGCACCCCTGGCTGGCAGATAAGAATATACAGTATATGATTTTTCTGGTTTTAGTGACTGGTGTGCCCCCCTTGGATAGCAACAACTCTTGTTGATCAGTCTTGCACATGTTTGGAGGCATTTGAGGCTATTTTTCCTTACAGAACAGCTTTGACTCAGAGGTGTTTATAAGCGTCCTTGCATGAACTACCCACATCAGCTTCATTCATAACATTTCTATAGAATAAAGTCAGGACTTTGAATGAGTAATTTCAAAACATTAACTTTCTTCTGTTTTAACCATTGTTTGGTAGATTAATTTGTTCTATCATTGAGGGCAAACCTTTCTGCTCCAGAGGCAGTCCAAACCATGATACTCCTACCACTTGGTTTCACAAATAAGATAAGGATCCTTATTTTGGAATGCAGGGTTTGCCTTTCACCACATCAAAAAGTCCTATTTCAGTCTCATTTGTCCACAGAACAGTCTTTAAGTAGCCATCTGACATATACATGTGGTCTTTCTCAAACTATAGATGGGCATAAATGTTTTTGACAGTACTGGCCTTCTCCTTGCAGCTGTCACGAACACCGCCCGCAGCTCCATGGCCGCCACATGGGTAGCGGCGCTGACGCGGTGACATCACCAATGGCGCCAAAATTGAAAATAAAAGGGCGCTCTGGCCACCTAGACGCTGCCCAATTATAGGATCTGTTTATTAGTGTTCCTGGGTACTTTATTGTTGCTATTGCTGGACTTTGACCCCTGCCTGGACTTTTGATTCTTTTCCATTCTGCCTGCCATTGAACCCTTGCCTGGACTTTGACCTTGAATTTGCCTTAACCCTTGTCTGTACCTTGAACCCGAACTTTGACCCTAAAGGCTTCCTCCTTGGTCCTGACTGGTGTTCTATGAGGTCTCTAGATGCTTGGGGATCTCCAAATCTCCCCATTGGCCACTGCCCTTAGACACCTTCCTTTTCTTTTTTGGTTGACTCCTGGAGAGGGTAATAATGGCGTTGGATTGCCTTTATTTGTACAATGCCTGACGATGGGCTGGTGGAGTCCAAACTGTTTAGAAAAAGTTTTGTTAAAATTTTTCCAGCCTGGTGTTTTTTCCATCAGTTGTTTATCACATTTTCCTTTTGTCACTGGTCCTTTTAACTGGAATGTAGCTTAAGAGCATAGTGACTAAGATAAATGTATTTGTAATTCTATAATTTATTATAACTTCCAATTACACATGAAAACATAGGAGGGAATCGTCCTGCTGACTGTATTACTTAGCAGATGTGCTGAAACCTGTCTTCTTTCTACATGAAGCTGCGCAAGAAATGTTATTTATCCCTCGAATAAATAATACATCTATTATGCCCGTCTGCTAAAACTGCACACACAGTGTTCTACAGACAGCCTGCAGAGCTGCCAGATTGCTTTGTTGTACCTTTCTTATCCGCACTAAGCAGAACTAAAATGCCATTTGTTGACAGTAATGCAGAATAGGATAATGCCTTCTGCTCTGCTAACTTCATCACAGTGAGATATATAATTTTTTTAGGAAATGCACTGATTGGCTGTTGGATAATGATTGACTGAGTCAATTGTTACATATGCCTGGCCTCAACATGGAAAGTAAGAATATGGACAGCAGTTTATATTGGCCCTAAGTAAAGCAAGGAGACCTCCATATGTAATGCAGGATACTCTGCCATTGTCATGCAGATGTTCTTGAAGTAATTCTCAACATCTGCAGAAGTTGTGCAAAAAAAATAAGTACAACCCACTCAGATCAGATGCCGCCAGCATTGCAGTGCAAATCCTTCTGTAACAAACAGGGTACACAGACTAACTTCTGGGCAACTACCCCACATATCTTATTACCACTTTCATCTGATGAATAAAACGTCCCATGTCCTGTTTGTTCTTCAGGATTTGTGGAAATCCATCTAATTCTAAACGGGCCTTTCTACACATTTGGTGAGGTCTTCAAAAATGAGAAGGTCTTTGCCCCATATGACCTCCCAAGAAGGGACTAAATCAAGCTCACTGAATTGTTTGTCCACTACCAACAATCAGATCACATGGGGTGGGGTTACTGTGCATCATACAAGGGCTGTAGTGATTTTCTGTCAGTATTCCAATATCTGATCATTAGGGGTCACAGCCAGCCCTTACTGTAAATTGTCTTAAACTTCTGTAAAACAGCTTCAATGAGAAGTGACTAAATATGCTGGAGCTAGTGGTATCATGCCATGTCTTGCTCTATCACTATGAAAAATATTAAGGGTATGGGGTCAAATCAATTGATGGTTACTGGATAGTAACCCTGTTCAAAAACAGTCCCTAAATATATTCTAATTTGCTCAGCATTATTTACTAATTACCTTAGAGATCATTTACAAAGCAGGGCAAATAGATACCAGTCTTCCTGCCATAGGCCTGTGTGTACCCTTGAATACAGCACTGCCTGTGTTCAGTAGCAATGTAGGTGGGCATGTAGGTGTCCCCTCCACTACTCCTTACCCATCAACTTCCTAACTTGTGTGTTGTCAAAAGTGCAGGTAAGAGCAGGCTGCAGTGGAGCTTTGTACTAAGTCTGCTGTATGGCAGGTCATAAGGACAGGGTCACCTTGTGTTCACTGATGCTAATGCTACAGCCAAACCATGCACGCAAGTGCTTTTGAATGTGCCATCTTTGAAGGCCATCTTCAAATTGCCCTGTTTTTTGTCAAACCATACTATCCTGACCCCAGTCACCAATTATTCTAGGGCCTTAAGCAATGCACCTGTTTAAAAAATCTGCCTGGTATAGTCTTACTGTGATATTGTAGCGTTCCACCAGTTAGCGAGGTTAGGTACTAATGCTGAGATGGGGCCCAATTGTCTCTGCTAATGAATAAAGTACCGCCAGACTGTTGACCTGTGCCCAAAAGGAAGTACGCACATGGCGCATGTAGCAACAGCATTTCCTGAAATAGTTTCCACTAAGTAAAAAGGATTTGATCAATACTATATAAACGTTCTTGCTTAGGTGGTATTTAATTTTGTAAGGTCATTAATTTATGGCTTTGCTATTATATCATGAACTGCACGACCAGTATTTAGGGCCACTTGATGAAATGCCTCAGGAAGATACTAAAGACAATATAAAGAGAATAAAAACATATTATAACATTTACTTAAACATCCAACAGCACAGTGTCATGGAATGTAATTTGTAAGTAATTGTCTTTAGCAGTGCTGATTGATGCCTGAGAGTCATTTATTGCATGTAGGTTCTTCTGAGCCCCATAGCAGGGGAGCAGCATGGTAACAGCGTAGGCATCATGTATGAATAATGATGTTTAGAGTCAGAGCCTGAAATCTGACCCCAGCTGACTGGTTAATCTTGTTACATAGCCTGCTTACATTCTGTAAATAGAGCAAATTATCCGAGCAGATGCATAAGGCAATCATGTTTAATCCATGGTGTTTGCTGCAATATAGCGATTGCATGCCTCCATTATACAACGCATAAATAAGATGGGGGCTGGGGGGGGAGTAGGGTTATAAGAGGATAGCAAAAGCCAATCTTTCTTTGTAATAGACTATGGGACTCATCTGCTGTTATTCACAAACACAAAAAACACATTTACAGTATTTCTTATCCTTTTTGCATGGTTATAAAATGGGCCTTGCTGGAACACCTTGTTGTGTCAAATGCTTCAATAATCATAATAAAAATGCATCTTTTTTAGAACCGAACACGGCGCATGGATTATTAATATACTTTAATTTCCTCCAGTTGCATTCTAGAGAGTCACAGTGGGAGGTTGAAAAACCCTCTTACTCCCAGACCATTATATCCTGCATAAATTAGGGAAATTAGGTCATAAGAGAATTACATGATGATTCAGTGATTACATTTGTTATGCGTGTTGGTAAAAAAGAGCTTGTAAAAATGTCTGAAAATCCAATTTCAATTGGAAATACCCAGCAACTGGTAGGTTCAGGAAAGAATTTGTGTTGAAAATGTTGTATAATTGTGCTCAACTGAAAATATATATAATAATAATAATAATAATAATAATAATAATAATAATAATAATAATACTAATGATGGGTAAGGGCAGAAAGAGAGGACAGCTTTTAAAACAAATTCTTACAGTTCATTCCACCTCCCATTATGTCTGAGAGCACATAAAAACAGTGGAAAGAGGGGCTAAAAAGAGGGGCAAAAAGTTTCATTATCACTCCTTGCACACCGAAGGAAAATGGAACTACATTTTAAGAGGACCTATCTCTTTATAGTAAAATCCCCAGTAACACCAAAAAATGAAAGGTTTTAAAGGAGAACTCAACCCCCCACTAATAAAACTCATTCAAGGGGTTAGGCTTCACTAATAACCACTACTGCTGCAGTATAAATCCCTATCATCCTTATCCCTATACACACCATGGTCAGTTGTGCAGAGGAATGAGGAAAGGCGCAAAAGGTAACCCACACTAGCACATACAAACATATTGCAGGTAGTGCCCTGGATGGAATCTAGAACCCTGCTGATGCAACAATGCAAACCACTACACCATTGTATGGACATATTATTCTAAATGTTGGTGCAAATGCTTGAAGTACCACTTTTCATTATCTTAATAAAGACAAAAGAGTTAATATAATGCCCTATACATGATCCCACTGTAAAATGAATGTTTCATATGTTCCATATGTTCTCAAATGTCTGGGGAAAAATGTTAAAGCAAAAAAAGTTAAAGTTAGGACTTTTGCAGGCAAACTGTAATGCATTTTCGGAAGACAGGATATGATGTAAGTGACATAAAATTGAGGAAGATCTAGCTTCATTTTAGCAGTTCACCTGGTCTGAGGTGGCGAAGAAGTAACGTTCAGTAAAATCCGCTCTTTAGTTAATTTGCGGAGCAACAGCCAATCGTCTGAGCAAAAATCGGAGCTTTTGCTAGCTAATTGTCGTCTGTGTCTGTTGTGAATTGTCGAGGTCCCTGTGGATTGGATTTCTAGCACATTTTCGCTAGTGACCACAACTTCACCCTTTAGTGAATCTGCCCCATAGAATTCATTGTGCAGAATTTGGAGAGAGTCATTTGGATGTATTGCTATTTACTGAGGGCAAAGGTGATTATGAGTCAACTATGAGATAACAATCCAGCTTTGGCTTTGCAAAAAAATTAGAAGGGCCCATTTACGGCTGTTACTGCAATCGCGGACATACAAATCGCTACAGTTGTTTTCCAAATTGATGCCATTTGTTAGAAGTACTTGTGTCCAAAGCTCCTCTGTAAAGTTGCACTCCTATGCCTTTACGTCTGTCCCGTACTTTTGCCTTGACTCACTGGGACTCCTGTAAGTAGACTATCTGCAAGAAGTTTGCATGCACCCCTTGTGATTGTGTAGAGAGGGGTTTCCCAACTTTTTTACCCCTGAACAGCATTCAGATGTAAAAAGAGTTGGGAACAACACAAGCACCAAAAATATTCCTGGGTGGTGCAAAATAGAGGCTGTGATTGGCCATTTGGTAGTCCCTATGTGGACTTGCAGCCTACAGGAAGCTGTTAGGTAGTACACCTTGTTTTATGCAACCAAATGTTGCTTCCAAGCCTGTAATTCAAAAATAAGAACCTGCTTTGAGGCTACTGGGAGCAACATCCAAGGGGTTGGTGAGCAACAAGTTACTCACGAGCTACTGGTTGGGGACCCCTGGTGTAAAGAATACTCTGGTCTCCTCCCATGCTCCATCCACATACAGGCAAGTTAATTGGCTTCTAATAAAATTTTATCTGTGTGCATGTGATAGGAATCTTGGATTGTAAGCTCCACTGGGGCAGGGGCTGATGTGTAAGAGTTTGGTGCTATATAAATACAAAAAAAAAATAAGTAGCAAAGGCATTAAAAAAAGGAATTAGAATTTAAAACTGCAGGTTTCATAAACAGAATATTCAGATAATCAAATATTATCCGCAGAGGGAACAATTGTAGAATTTATCCAAATTTGTCCAAAATGTAATATTATGATAATAAGATATTTCATATCTATTATCCGCAGAGGGAACAATAGCAGGATTCATTTCTTGTGCCGCTAGATATAATATAACTCATATTTTTCTATCTTCTATCTTTTAATATTCTGGGAACCGGAAAGTAAATGTTGGCTGAAATCCTTTGAAGCACCTTCTCCTTTGTCTTCTGACAATGCATTTAATTAACAGATGGTGCATCCTGCCTTCTTTTGGAGGAAGTGACATTTGAAATCATTAACACTGAAGGAGACAAAGATTTCCTGTAGTGATCCACTTAACAAAACATTACTGTAGTCCAAAGGCCCATTTTATTAATCAGCTAGGCAAGTGCTACTCTAATTAAAAGATATGCACAATGCAATTTGCATGATAAAGTGTTCTTTCCATCTAAGAGAAATGCCAGTAAATCCAAACAATATGATGATAATGATAGCATTGGAGCAAAATTTTAATTCGAATTCCAGACTATACATAAGTTATTGCGTATGGTTAAAACGTACTTGTTACTGGAAAGTGTAATATTGATCTGTCCTATGGCACCCTCTTTCTAATAATAACATATTTTATTGTCTTCTTCATTGGCAACTTTCATATCACTCATTCTTATCCATAGTAGCAACTGTTATTAGTAAAGTACATGTACATCTCATTTCTAAACCATGGCTTCTAATATGAAATAGGTCCTTCCATTACTGCTTGAAGAACCTTTGATCTTCTTGAAAGGCTTTCTATTACATCTAGGAACAATGTTGGTGGGATTTGCTTCCATTTACCTACAAGAACATTAAGGAGGATGGGAGCTGATGTTTGTGCTCATAGTCATCCCACATTTGGGTTGAGGTCAGGACTCTCTGCAGTTCTTCCTCTCCCATCTCTGCACAGCAGCTCTGCATGGACATTACTTGGTGCATGAGTAGCAAAAAGAAAGTGTCTGTAAACTTCAATCATAGAACCAATAAGCAAATGCTTGTCAAGGATGTCATTATATGACACAGTGGCACTTGTGTCAGCAATGAAGTGCCTTAAGCAGTCATTTTAAATGATTAGAAGCCACACCCACATTTTTTTGCCTTGTACTGTATCTAGAGTGCCACATGTGTTTCCCAAAGCTTTGTTTGTTGTTTGTAAAGCAGCATTAGTGATCTCAGATCAAAGATACATGTCACGTGTCTTTAGAATGTAGAACTCCTAGCACTTCTTGAAAACCTAATAATATGGTATATTAAAATATCACAGACAAATGGAACATGATAATTCAGTCATAACCTTGCCCAAATACTGAAACCTGTTCTTACACATATGGCCTGTTTCCCTGCTGTTTCAAAAGTTAAAGGCTGACTATATTTTCACATCTTCCTATAAATTTCAAGGTATACCTAGGCTTGCATGGATTTTAGGTATCTCTCTCTGTACAGGCTATGAGAAATCAAAGGTAATTATCCTTGCTACGATGAGTCTGATATCATGCCATGTCCCCTACTGACTTCTTTAAATGAACTTATAATGCAACAGGTTGCCTGCGGGAGGTGATAAGGCACTCATAGGCAGCATGCCAGTGAGACAGTGGCGGATTTGTAACTGCAAGCTAAGTCAGTAACACCATTAAAGAAGGTAGTGAAATTGAAGCAATAGTAAGTGCTTCAATTAATATATTCGGCACCTCTCATTTACTACCAATCACTACTTTTGTAGGTCAAATGAAAGCAAAATAAAGATGGCCATACATTAGAAGATCCACTCATTTGGCAAGGTCTCAAATGTGGGTGATATCCCCCAGCTGGCCAATTTTTGGCCAGATATCTATCAGGTTGCTCCATATAAGTGGCAGAAAAGTGGCCTCACCATGTCTTTGTTCCTAGCCTCCTTTTAACATTATGGTACACCCTGTCCCAAGAGCTATTTTCCCTTAGGTATCACAATTGTGTGATGTTTAATGGCACAGGGAGGAGGAGTGTCCATTGTATTCCGAGACTGTGTGAGGAATACCTGCATTCAAATTGCTTATTTGTACACTGGTACATATTTTGGAATACTGTGAATCTTGGCTATTATAGCAGCTGGGTAGCAGATTGAATATGCCTTGTATAAATATTGAAAATATCCTTCAGTTATTATAATGTAATGTCATTTTGCCATAGTTTCTGAGCAATGAGTGAACCTCAAATGCTTTGTAAAGCAGTCACCCCTGGTCTTGTAGATCACAGAACCAGCAAATATTAGGACTGATGTGTTTTTAACTGCACAACATACAGTGTAGACAAAGCAAAATATTATATAGCTTAATCCTTGAAGGTACACAGCCTTCTTCATCAGCATTCTTAAGCACACGTCTTCCTGAAGCATAGCCTGATTACATATAGATCAGCCGGCAAAGAATTTATTCTCACTATAGTTCTGTTTTCTCTACGTGCACCAGAAGGTTTATATACATGCTTTCAAATAGAATTTGCTCTAAATTCACAGTATATTTTTTCTTAAATGGTACAAACTCCTTTCACAGGGGTTTGTGGTTTCACCTGCACAGCAGTTTTGATAAGGTGGTTAGCCACGGGGTCTACTCAATCATTACAGTGCTGCACGCCAACTCTGTATCGTGAAGACCACATCACATTCCCAAAAGTACATCCGCTGATCATGCTGCCAACACTCCTTTAGATCATTATTTCTGGAGTTCTGGTTGTTGGCTGAGTTTTAACAGAGAACGCTAGCTACAATACCCTAGGCCCAGAACAGAACAATCTACTGTACAATATGTCCATCAGGAGTTTTGGATTTATGGATGGGTAGGTGCAGTTATGTGGGTCAGTATATTTTTTAGTTGCATAACTTCCAAGGTTTGAAATGAAAATATAGAACATTCTGGCCAAACCCTGGTCTACTGAGGCCACACATTTCCCTCTCCAATGATATACCATACCAACATGGCAATTGTCTCCATATTGTTGAGTGTACCGTATTTAATCTACTACAATGATTACAGTGTAGACTATAAAGTAAACTTGTTACCTGCTTTCATCATTGTGCAAAATTTACAATAATGCTCTCCCCATACATTTCCAATCTGACTGATGGAATCTTTAAAATGACAAGTAATGAAAAACATGTTTTTTTTATTTAATTGTGTTGTTTTAGCTGTCATTTCAAGAAGTCCCGAAGGACCAGGGGAACTTGGGAAAGCTGTCATCATTCCAAAAGATGATCAAGAGAAAATGAAGGAGTTATTTAAAATCAATCAGTTCAACCTGATGGCCAGTGATCTCATTGCTTTAAACCGAAGTCTTCCTGATGTGAGGTTGGAAGGGTAAGTTGAAAATCTCTCTATGTATGCAAATGATTGGGTTCATGATGCATGGAAATGGGTCTGCATAACAATGAAACTTACTTAACTGTAATTAATATACAAAGTTAGTGTGCTTCCCCAACCTAACCTGCTGCAGACATCCCAGCCCTGCTGTTGGCTGTCAACTGGATTTAGCCAGTTAGGTAAAATAAAACCTGTTAGTGACTCACAACATCAGTGTGTTATTTGTACTGGAGAGATGGTGTCGGCAAGCCAGTATATAGAAGCTGATTTGCTCCATGTGATGATTGCATCATTGCTTAAATTTTTGGGGGAATGCTGCATTATGGGTAAAAAATATGGGGATTTGCATTTTGCACACTGCACTTGTGCTTGTACGTAACCCATCTCCACGGTACTCTTGAATATATATAAAAGTAATTATCTTTATGTAAGTCCCTTGGGGCAGAGGACTTCAGCTGACACCTCAGTTATGATGATATTGGTGAGATCCTGTATTTATTTCAGAAAATATTAAGCTACAACACTGCTAAGCAGAATGCACGAATCTCACTATTTATGTCGATTACTCATGTTTCTAGATTTTTTTTGAGAAAGACATTTGAATTATTGATCCAATTACATGAGTCAACATGAATTGTATTACAGGATTTCCTGTTTAACTTGATACCAGTGATACTTCTGTGGCCAAGACAAATAGATTTCCATTATTGGAAAGTGATACTGCATACCCTCAACATCCTCTTCTAGGCAGAAACCGTAAGATTTCATTGTCTCAGTTTGGATGCAATATCTCATTATTGCTTTATTATGAAACTGTCCTTTCCGCTGGCCATTATGCAGGGATTATAGTAATATGGCACTTCTGGGTTATACAATGCTCTCTTGAGATGTCCATGTACGGATGGAGAATTTCATGTTTTAGAATAAGTAACCAGGCAATTTCCTGATGGGAACAGCAGCTATAATCTATAACAAATAAAGGAATGTTGTGCGGGGTGCAATGAAGCTGTGACCACAAAATTCATACAGACAAATACAAGAGTCCTCTGCACTCAACCCATTTTCAATATTTTTATGACAATGAGACATTTTGTGCATACAGCCACTAAAAAATACCTTACCATTTAAACAAAACAGGGATTGTTTGTCCATATATTGCAATATATTTAAGCTGGCCAACTAAATCAAAGTCATCCCATATCTGGCCAGTCCTATGCTCAATGTTCTTCTGACACTTCCTGAAGTTACTGCCCCACTGTCTTTGCACATTTACATTCAGACCTAGAATTCTTATTCCATGAGAGTGGAAATTTAGGAGTATAATTCCTTCTGCTTAGTGTCTAAATGAGGAGATGTCTCCTCACCATTCTTTTCTTTTGTATGCTCATTATACAAATTTTACATCTAAATATATTCCTCTCTTCTAAAGCTTTATATTCTCTTCCTTTGATAGACCGAGATTTGAAGGCAATTTATCATTATGCATTTTGTATCATTCTTTGCACATTAATGCCTTTATTCCATTTTTTTCCTTATAACAAATGTGGATGGGCTTATGCCAGTATCCCCTGAAGGTAAAATGTTATTTTTCTGTACTAAGACAGAATCCATTCATCTGACCATATGCTGGAGGCTGGTTATTTACAGCAGAAACAATCAGTGCTTTTAGCTGCGTTGCGGAAAAGAACCAAAACACATTGCAGAAAATAGAAAAGATTTGTAGATAGCTTTGTACTTCAGACATTATATTTTTTACAAACAGACTGAGCCATAAATCACTGACTTGTTTTGGGGGCAGCTAACTACAAAATATCATTTTATACCTTGAAAAAATGTGCCATTGGTCATAAACAGACATTGCTTTGGATGCAATATGGCAGCTCTCAGGCACAATATATAAAGAAGTGCAGGAGCCAGAGACTTCCTTTTGGTGAGTTAGCTTGTTTTGGCGTTTTGGTGTAATCTTGCTCTAGGAATGAGAGATATCTAGGTTAGCCACCAAGGACAGTCTGTTGTCCCAGTGAGAAGTGAGTATTTTGGGGTAGAGGATGTAGGATATTGGGCACATAGTAGAGCTGTTGTGAGGAAACTTGGCGGAAGCTCATACACTGTATGCTGCACACAACAGCGATTTAAAGGGAATGCTAACCACATGACATGGGGATTGGAGGCTTATGTAGAAAGAGGGACCACTGTGTGTGAGGAAGAGTGAGATGATCTTCTGAGAAGTGTTTATTTTTGTGTTAGTGAGATACTATGCGTTGGCCAAGTCAGGCCCGGGCGCCCATTACGGTCCGTTTTCAAATTTACACCAACCCTCAGCCTCCATCATGAAATTAATAATATTGTGGCCCGCCAGCACAGTGCAATCAGGAATCACGTAGCCGTAGCAGTGATATTTGGGCACATTAGTGAAATGATCTGCCACTTGATCTATACTGCTGCCTGTGTGCTGAAGGTGTTAATAATAGACACATACTGGCACGTAGTGATGCGCTGCTCTCACATACTTCTTTAGGGCTGAAGGTGCAATAGACATACTGATGTGCCAGTACAGTAAACTAAAGACTTATACGAGAACGGCGCGTCACTACATGCCAGTACATGTCTATTGCCAACAACTTCAGCACACAGGCAGCAGTATAGACCAAGTGACAGATCATTTCACGAATCATGTGCCCAAATATTACTGCTACGCGATTTCTTGTTTAAATGAGGCGCAGAGAATAAGTCCAAACAGACGCAACTTCTCCACTTCCTAAACGCTGTTTACGCGTCCATCTCCAGGAGTGAATTATCCTGATCGCAAGCTAGCTACCTCGTAATGGAGGTTAGGCTGAATGGTCGGCCCCCACACATTTTCATCTCACCAAGTATGGCCCTCGTTGCAAAAAGTTCGGACACCCCTGGTGTTGCCAATCAGTGCTCTGGTCTGTGACCTACTACACCTAAGAGCTGTCCAATAAATCAAGGACACCATAATGAGCCTGAAGGAAATCAGGCAGCAGTATCTTTGCAATAATTTTAAACAGTTTTATGTTTGTCCATTAAAGACATCAACAGCCACCATCGACTCTGCTCCTAGACACATACCACAAACAACACTTTGTACAGGAATAATAACAACTGCAATATAAAATTGACTGAACATAGTATATCTGCTTGCTTCCTTTGACACTGTGGTTTCCAGATCCGTGACTGAATGTGTTCTTTGACTGTACAATGAATCAAAGCTGAAAGAGGAAAATACATAAGGGCATCTCACTGTGAGGAATTCAGTGGCAAAATAGACAACACATTCCTTTCATGAGTTCCTCTTTCATAAGAAAATGTAAATACAAAACAATATAATCATTCATGGAGCGATCATAATAATGTACACTCTTGGATCCTGACACCTAGGAAACGGCTATGTGAAACACTCAGGATTCAATATAACACCTAGATGGCTGCATTGATCTTTTGTGGCCCATTATCAAGAATAGCACTGAGATACAATAAAGTGGAGATGGAATACATACTGAGCAAAGTTATTGCTCCATATTTGCAAAATCAGGCATGTACTAGCAAGTCCTTGCAAATTTGCCATTTGGGATACATTATCTGGAATACTGCAGGTCACGGGGTGTTCTGGATATGGGGTTTTCCTGTAACCTAGAACATCATAGCCTACATTAAGAAAACCCACAGGATGTGTCAGCAAACATATGGATTTATGCAGTTTAATTAACATCCAGTAAAAAGTACCGGTATGGGATCTGTTATCCAGAAACCCTTTATCCAAAAAGCTGCGAATTACAGAAAGGCTGTCTTCCATAGATTCCATTTTAATACATATTTTTAAGAACGGTTATTAATAAAACAGTATCTAAAACTTGATCCCAACTAAGATATAATTAATCCTTATTGGAAACAAAAACAGCTTATTGGGTTTATTTAATGTTTACATTATTTTCTAGTAGACTTAAGGTATAAAGATCCAAAGTACAGAAAGATCCCTTATCCAGAAAGCCCAGGTCCTGAGCATTCTGCACAAAGGGTCCCATACCTGCCCTAGGCATCATTTGCCTATCAAATCATTTGCACCTATAGAACAGGTTGCAAGCAGAGCCGAGCCAGGCCAGCCAGGTGCCCTAGGCAAAATGCCCGGCTACGGTGCCCAGCTCACTACCCATGCCTAACTTGCCTTCTGGCACTGCAACTTGCACCTAGCAATGGATTTTCAATTCATTTCTAGGTTCTTGTGCACTGTAGGTTTTATTGGACTTAAAAATGTATCTTTAAAGAAACTGATATTTACACTATTGACTTATTATATCAGTCAATATAAGTACAGTATATTATATATTATTCTTGTTATTTCTTTATTTATATATTTGTGACATATTATGAAGCAGCACTTGACATGGATTGTTCTTCATTCACAACAGTCCCTACCCCAGTTACATTTATTTATGTATATATTTTAAAAAGACCCATAGCAACTTCTTTTTTTCTTTATTCTTTTATCCTCACAATGATATTGTTTGTCAAAACTCAAAAAAAAAAAACAATATTCAAATATTCGTAAATTTACAAGGTTATTATTATTAATGAATACATTCTACCACTAGGTGGAGCTTTCAGTGGAAACTAACAGGATAAATATGTTCTTGTAAAGTCCTTGGAAAATGGCATTGCTGCAAAAGGCTCAAGATATCACTTAAAGAAACCCTCTCAGCATTCTTTTTACTCTCGATAGACTCTAGACAAACTCGAAAAAGTATCCAGTTGCGTAAGTAGTGTGGGCCAGCCCCACCTTCCGCAAAAACATCTTCAAAGGGCCTGGCTCACAGCGACCTACCCAGCCCCCCACCTGCCTTCTCCTCACTCCCTAATTCCCACCAGTGTCTCCAGGCCACAGACATCCTCCCTGGGGAGGGCAGAATAATTTCCAGCTGGAGGAAGCAGACCCTGTCCCCCTGGGTCTGCTTCCTCTATACTTACACCACTGAAAGGAACCTCACCCCAGAAGTTGATTAATATGCAATAGTGCTACTTTCACATAGTGACATGGCTTTGAAAAATCCAGTGGCTGTGGGGGTGCCCAGTAGCTGCTAAATGGACATTTAGATGGCTTAGTTGAGATAATAACTGGTATGCAATATTAATATATGATACAAAGCCATGGTTTGGGGGCTTTGAAAGAATTGTACATCATCTATCCTACAAAACAGATGCTGTGGCAAAGGGTGCACAGTATTAGACTGGATATTACTGGCAGACTGGATATTCATGCCAGAATATTTTATAGAAATGTGAAAATTAGAAGAAAAAAAAAATATTCAAATGTTCTTGGAGTACCTACTGTATTATATACCTCTAAGTGTCTATACAACTCTTTTGCTGTTTGACCATGTAGCGCCACTGGAAAGAAGCCAGGCTGATTTCTGAAGGTGAGAGTTACAGTATTGTTAGCTTTCTCCAAAGAAAAGAAATTAATTCTGGAGGCTGAACAAGAGTTATATTGGATAACTGTGCTGAGTTGTAATACATCTTTCCACCTAAATCTTTCTTTTTTTGCAGCAAGAACTGATGAACATATTTTCTTTTCAGAGTGTACAGTACATTTTGTTGTAATTGTTCCAACTCGGCAGGGGGACACTGCCACTGTAAATATTTATAATTTGAAGGCTCTAATGGATTTCTAGAATAGTTGGCAATATCAATAACATATTATTTTTAAAACCCCATTTTAACATTAGTATTCAAATATTAACACAGGTTCTTAAAAGACAGCACATTTATTCCATATCTACTTTTTTTTTTTTATATAATTTTAATATTAAATTATGTGATCTAACTTTATACCACATTGAAAAAAGTCTGTATCACGATAAAGTAGCCACTTTTTTCACAAGTGTGTTAGTTTATATCAGATTTCCTAAAGTCTCACTCATGCAATGAGCTACCTACAGTGTTCTAAGTCTTTTAAGTTGGCTATAAACATCTGAATCCACTTGTTTGGCAAGGTGGCCAAACAAACAGATTTTTGTTCTAATTGGCCACTCAGTAATATTGGGATCATTTGTTCATCTGGCCCCTGCCAAAACTCTGTGTATGGGACGAAGGCATCCACAGTCCAATGGTGTTTTCCCCACTTTTCCAACCAATCTAGGACAATGGTGCTGGTGAGTTGTCAACAAATATCAGTTAATATATGGCCATCTTAACCTGAGTAGAAAGATTATACAATTACATTCTGATGACACTTCACAGTGTAAAGGCGTCTTAAATGGTCCGAATGTTTGACTATAGCAATAAGCTTTCAGCAGGTTACAAGATAGTCATGAAATATTTATCTCTATGAGCCAATCAATTCATGGCAGTTTCCAATAAGGTGTCTATGAAGGCTTTCAGCCAGTACTGGGTTGGAATTAAGCATACTATGCTATATGATGGTGGTCATAGTGTCAATTGTAGACTGGACTAGAAAACAACAATAGCTGCTTCCAAAGAATGATTTAACCCAAGCATTACAGGCTGGATTTAAACACTTAGGGGGTTATGTAATAAAAGGCACTAAGTTTGCCCAGGAGCACTGACCCATAGCAACCAATCAGCAGGTAGCATTTACTGGTCACCTGTCTAAAAGCAAACATCTTATTGATTGCTATGGGTTACTGCTCCTGGGCAAACTTAGTGCCTTTTATTACATATGGGGGATGGTTACTAATTCAGATGTAAGATGGGTATGATATTTGGATTGATAAACAGCTGTTCTTTCCACATTTCATTGACTAAAGGGGGACTT
This sequence comes from Xenopus laevis, assembly GCF_017654675.1. Taxonomy (NCBI): domain Eukaryota; kingdom Metazoa; phylum Chordata; class Amphibia; order Anura; family Pipidae; genus Xenopus; species Xenopus laevis. The sequence goes on from NC_054387.1 coordinate 69,132,255, forward strand.
TAGTGTATTGGGCTAAAATATGGTATATGAGGGCCTTTTAGAGCAAGGCTTTATAGCCTGTTATGAATTATAATTCTCAGAAACCCCTATCAACCCTTATCAGAAGTATTACAAACCCATATTATTATTTATATTATTATATATATTATATATATGTCAGTGGGGCTTATTTATCAACACTGGGCAAATTCGCCCGTGGGCAGTTACCTATAGCAATCAATCAGTGATTAGCTTTTTAAAGCCAGTTGCAGGTAGAATGGTGCAATTTGATTGGTTGCCATAGGTTACTGAGCATGGTAAAATTTGCCCAGTGTTGATAAATGACCCCCAGTATGTCCGTTCCATGTTTCAAAGGAATGTACAGAATTCCAGCTGATCTTCATTTACTGTACTTAAACTTGGTATAAAGGAAGTGTTCCTGGATCTATGAAGATAAACTCATATGAGCCCTAAATAAATCTATACAGGTTATCTACTATTACCCTGGGCAAAAGTGCAAGATCACATGGTGCTTAAAAGCTTGCCTACACACCACTCTCTTCTGCTCCTCATGAATACAGCCCTGCTGAACACGGGCCAGCTCGTTATTCATGGAAGTGGCCACTGGTCTCTGAGCCCTTATGAATCCTTGGTTTGACTTGGATTGGATAAGTTTTGTTTGAAAATGTATCTATGTATAAATGTGTAGAGAAACTGCTATTTACTCTTTTTTTATTATTACTTTTATTATTAACCTTTAGATATTTAATGCTTACATGTTATGCAGCACTTTACAAAGATTGCCTCAGTGGAGCTTACAATCTAAAGCCCCTTTCACACTTGGCTTGTAAGAGTGTGCTGAAGGCATTTCAGTTTGATAAATGATGCACATAATCGGAGCTGATTTGAGCGGTAATACATCATCTAGAAAAGTGAATGCAGATTTGAAACTTCAAGCTTAGCCTAGCATGAAATTGACTTCCTTTTCTATTGGATTCACTTCGGCTGATGCTTTGTGGGTAATCCAAGAAATGCTAAGTGTACGGTGTCTAGCTCACAACATGTCAAGTTCACTATGAAAGAGAAAGAGCAACAGTGAAATCAACAGTTGGGATAATTTTTTCCTACTAGTTTGCAGGTATATATATATATATATATATATATATATATATATATATATATATATATATATATATATATATATATATATATATAACGTCCCAAAGGAATCCGCACTCACAGGTCTTAATTTAAATTAAAAATATTTATTTAGAACAAACGACTAACGTTTCGGCCTCTCCGAGGCCTTTCTCAAAGGTATGTATTACACTTAAATCTAACAGTATATTTTTAACTAAAAACAAGTTTAAAACCAATACATCAAGACACTGTTTCTTTGTAACTATTTTGTAACAATATGATGACTACTTATGTTCAAATTTGTAACTCTGTTTCTAGTGTCACTGATTAAACATACTTTGAGGATGTCAAAAGGTCCTGACTAAAACGCTACCTGATACATCACTTATTACATATCCACAATGCGTAACCCTCAATAATTATTCCTCCCACAAGCTCTAATATACTGTATATATTTATTCACATATTCCGGTAATGCTAACATTAACCTCATGAGTGCTGCTCAATCAAGCTGTCCACTGAGGTGCACAACTCAGTAAATCATGCTACTTACATCCCATATATATCCCCTCATGTGACACTACTCAAGTGTACCCCTATATAGACCCTCATGTATACTAAATAAAAAACTACATATTGTCTGTCAACCTCAAACATTAATTACATATGGCATTAATCAACCACCTCCCCTCTCGTGGCTCTATATCCTCCCCTTATTGTCAACAAAAGGCTGTTTCATGCAATAATGAACAACACAATTCCACAGTGAAAAAGAAAAAATAAAGAGTAAAAATATATATAAAAAATAGAATTAAGTTCCCCAAAATAGAAAAAAGAAAAACCACCCGGTGTTCAAGTCCGTGTAGTATAGTCAATCTGCGTATATCCAGACCTGTTTTAGGTATGTACGCCATTCAGTGTGCACCCACAGCGGAACAGCAAAATAGTTATATGCAGGTTGGATTTGTTGAGGCTTCCACAATATATATAAAGATGGTTATCGACGTCGGATACCACCGCCGAGCACACCCCTTCAGTAGAAACTTAGCTGCCAGTGGGTCACTAATCGCCCATGTTTGGCGCTCGACAATTATAGTAATAAGCGATCGTGAGGTATCGCCAGCCCTCGCGGTGGAGATCCCGCTTCCAATAAGTTGCAGGTAGTCCCTTCTCGGCACTCACCATGGCAGGCATCCCTCTCTCATCAAATAACCGGGTCGGGTATGGCACTCACGCAGCTGTCATGGTGCTCAGCAGAGAGGCTCCTTGCAGCCCCGGTTCCAGATACCAAATGGCCAGGGAATTTCACTGCACGAGGACATCACTGTGTCTCAAGTTCAAATAGCCAGTAGAGCACAATCGCCCTTCACTCACCGAATACGGTCTCACACACATCTTTGTGACACCCACGGTTACTTTACTGCAGTCGTTCAGGTGGTCAGTTAATGTAGCGGCTGATAGTGGTTGAGCGAGGGTATATCTTCAGTACATATAAGAAAGCAGGCAAGCGTCAGTATGGGCTGTTGCTTCCATCGCTAGACGTGGTAAAAAGCATTAAATTAAATGTCCTTAAATATTCAAAAAAGCACGGGTGCCAGGCACAAACTTTGTCCAATACATTCCACCAAAGTGTCGGCACTCACGAAAAATGAAGTTAGTATGCCTGGGTTTTAAACTTGTTTTTAGTTAAAAATATACTGTTAGATTTAAGTGTAATACATACCTTATAATGAAATACAAATGATTCTGTGCTTTTTACCATGAAGGGAGTCGCTTTGTTCTGACGAGCAGTAGACGTCATCGCTACTATTGTTTCCCGCCAGATTGTGTGTATATAAGGCATGTTTATTGTAAAATGATCACTTTGAGAAAGGCCTCGGAGAGGCCGAAACGTTAGTCGTTTGTTCTAAATAAATATTTTTAATTTAAATTAAGACCTGTGAGTGCGGATTCCTTTGGGACGTTATGGATGAATTTATTGTTTCTGCACCCAGGCATACTAACATCATTTTTCGTGAGTGCCGACACTTTGGTGGAATATATATATATATATATATATATATATATAATACACAAAAGCCATGAATATCTTGTAAATTATATCCTTATAAACGGTGACTTCTGATGTCATCAGTTATAAACGGTGAGTAGTGATGTCATTTCTGTCACATGACTCACTGAAATTTGTGTATTATAATAAATAAAGTACCCCCAGTTATAAAATATGAGGATATTAGAAGTTACCTCGGAGTTCCATGACCCGTATAAAAACACTCGGCCTTCGGCCTCGTGTTTTTATATGGTCATGAAACTCCTCGGTAACTTATAATATCCTTATATTTTACAAGAGGGGGTACTTTATTCACTATATATTACATCTTCAGTATCCGCACTCCAACAAAGCAATTGCAGGGGTGCACGGCCAAATATCAATCATATACTCACAATTTATAATAAAGCACTCCCAGGCCAGCACTTCCCTTAGTAAATCAAGTGATTTTATTTTTTACACATCACAGTGCTCCAACGTTTCGGTCCCTCTTGGGACCTTTTTCAAGGATGACCTGACGACGGCTCCTTGTGAGCCGAAACACGTTGATACACCATGCACGAATAAAAACTCTTTGATTTATGCTTGATGGTCGTGGTTTTCATGGACTGCTGCTATATATATATATATATATATATATATATATATATATATATATATATATATATATATATATATATATATATATATATATATATGATTTAAGCGATACTAAGGTTTATTTATAAATAATGTGCATAAAGCTATGCACAAAGGTATTGCACCCATATACTTGACCTTCCACTAATGCAAACTCACCAGTTCAGCTTCCTCTGATGGATAACTGACACGATGCAAAGTAAAGGGCCCATGGACACAATCGGGCCCTGGAATTAACTCTTGTCTTCTCAAGACAGATGCTGGTAGGTTTAACAAACAGTTTGCTGAAGCTGCAAGATGTCACAATAGCTCTAGGTAAATGGATGCAGACAGAAGCAAGACAAGGAACAGATTGGCAACTCAGGGACCCAGGAATCAAGGCAGGGACTCAAGAACCTAGGCAGGGACTCAGGTACCAAGACAGTCACTCAAAATCAAGGCCGTGACTCAAGAACTCAGGCACCAAGGCAGGGACACAGTATCCAAGGGTGGAACTCAGAAACCAATGCTGACAATCAGAGCCTCAGAAAATCATCTAGTGGCTGGATTACAGCTAGAAGTTTAAAAGTCAAGCAAATAGGAGTTGTGTAAGGCAGGCTTATGTCAGACCTCAGTTGTTGGATTGCTGAAACCTGGTGTTAATGAGGTAGGAGGTAGAAACAGTGAAGAAGAATGAGATACTTGATGTCTGTTAGGGATAGGGATGCACCGAATCCACTTTTTTGGATTCGGCCGAACCCCCGAATCCTTTGTGAAAGATTCGGCTGAATACCAAACTGAATCCGAAGGGGAAAACATTTTTTACTTCCTTGTTTTGTGACAAAAAGCCACGTGAATTTACATATGCTAATTAGTATTCGGATTCGGTTTGGCCAGGCAGAAGGATTCGGCCGAATCCTGCTTAAAAAGGCCGAATCCTGGCCAAATCCCAAACCGAATCCTGGATTTGGTGCATCCCTAGTTAGGGTTATTAGCAAGTACATGCTACAAAAGCCTCCAGTGGCCCACCAGGGTGGTGCACCAGAAATTCATCACACAGTTTGAGTAGGTGCTTCTTCTAAGGTACCTGCTTTGGTACACAAAGGTGTTGTTTTGCACCTCCTAACAGCCCTCAAATATATTTGTTGGAACTAATAGAATCTTTTTCAAGACTCAATATATATGTTTTGCTGTTCATGAGAGCTGAAGGGGCATATATTGGACTCCTCTGTGCTACAGAGTTGATACTCACAGCTAATTTGCTTATGTTCAGCATCAAAATCCTTAACAGAATCATTTGATTTTAATGTTCACTATTCATGATCTTCAGATTTAATGAGGACATTAGATGGAAAATACATTTCATTTTGACGTTATGTAAAATAATTAGCAAGAATTAGGTTATATATCAATCACCGTCAATGTATATATGAAGGCTTTCACATCACTAAGCAGTCCAGCATGTTTGTTTTTTCTTAGCTTAAATATTCCTTGTTGCAATACCTACATGAGCATAAAGGAAAATTACATGTAATTGGAGTAAAAGCTGGAACACTGAGTGATCACACTGTATAATTCTCATTTAGGGTATTTTTCTTCCATTCTCTAACTCTATTAAGAGTGCTAGGTACAAAATATCAAAGACCAAATTGAACGGTAATATCACCTGATGGTGATGCATTTCAAGAAGCAATGTATTTCTTTGCTGGTGCTATCAAGGCGGTATAACACTCCATGCCCCCCCCCCCCATCTGTAATTAAAGTCACTAAGTTTGCCTAGGAGCAGTGACCCATAGCAACCAATAAGATGTTTGCTTTTAAACAGATGACCAGTAAATGCTACCTGTTGATTGGTTGTTATGGGTTACTACTCCTGGGCAAACTTAGTACCTTTTATTACTTAACCCCTCATGTGTCTTATGGTGGTACCTACTAGAGGTCACAGAATTCTGGGGAACATATTTTAGAGAAACAGAAAAAACTGGAACTGGAAGTGCACAAAGCATCCACCTAATGGGCTCCAATGGATACACTCTAGTGGTTCCACTTTGAAATAAAATAAAAAAAGATAGCAAACTGGTATCAGTTTCCATTCTGTTGCAAGTGAAAGACCACAAAGGTGCAAAAAATGGTGTCCTATGCACTTATCAGATAATGGTCTATGCTGGCTGCACTGTGTATTTTCCACTGGGATAAATCGAGCACAAGGTGCAGAGCCAAGTATTTAAAGAGGAACCATCAGCAATTGAATATAATCTTCATATTCCAGAAATCAAAAGCTTTCTAAATATAGTAAAACATTCTGTACCGTTTTTAAATAATCAAGTAACCCTTCACCGTTACCCTTCTACATGCTTTTGAGAATCTTTGTCAGTTAGGTATTTTGAAAGAAAATTATCTTTAATTATCTTTGACCTGTCAATCAATCATATCTGACCCTGTAAAATTGATTAATGTCTGTTTAGAAGGTATCCTATTTACACAGGATGAATTGCAAATTCAATTTCAAAACCCCTTTAACACCTGCAATAGTCTTTGCCTTTAGCATTATTCTGATGAGAAAATAAGCTGCCCTTTAGTATATACATAGCATCACATGCAGCTATAAGGTACTGAGGCCAGCCTCAACCATATAAGGAGTTATTTTTGTGTTCTTTTGTGCCCTATACTGCTCCTGCACTTTCACTCAGGGGAATTGTAAATTACCTATTTTGCCTGTTAAGCCTGTGTAATACAGTGCTACTTCATTATAACTTCCCGATTTTAAAACCTCCTTTATTGTCACAGAATATGGGTATAGACATTCATGAATCAGTTCTATAAACCCCACACATCTTCCATTTCAGGTACAGGTATGGGATCCGTTATTCAGAAACCCGTTATCCAGAAAGCTCCCAATTATAGGAAGGCCATTGCCCATAGAGTCCATTTTAAATAAATAAAACAAAGTATTAAAAATGATTTCCTTTTTGAAACTAAAATATAAATAATCCTTATTGGAGACAAAACAACCATATTGGGTTTAATTAATGTTTTAATGATTTTTATAGTAGACTAAAGGTCTGGTGATCAAAATTATTATAAAGAATCTTTAACTGGAAACCTCAGGTAGGTCCAGAGCATTCTTGATAACAGGTCCCATACCTATATCACCAGTGTTAACATACTATGGTTGCAGTAGTGTTGACATTGTCTTTAATAAGGTTACATGAACCCTCCCTCTTGGGAGGGAAATCACGTGACTTTTTGTCACAAAACAAGGAAGTAAAAAATGTTTTCCCCTGTCCACCCCTAATTTGCATATGCAAATTAGGGTTCGGATTTGGTTCGGTATTTGGCCGAATCTTTCACAAAGGATTCGGGGGTTCGGCCGAATCCAAAAAAGTGGATTCGTTGCATCCCTAATTTGCATATCATTCTGCTTGAATTTAAATGTGCAATGACTTCTCTGCATGTGTTATAACATTACAGGGAACAAACTGCTGCAGAATACAGAATTAAATACAGAGGGTTAATGATGGAATACTCCTTTGCTGATAAAGAGCCTTTGATACACTAAGAGGTGGACGACTCAGCTCCCCTAATGCAGCAAGTGATTCATGATGTAATTTAATAATGAAAGTGATTATATTCTGCTTGTAAGCAAAAGTTTGTCAAGCTGTAATTGAAAAGCAAAATTATGCCTTATGCCTTCCATGAAAAAAAACACAGTTATTTGCTCAGCTTTTAATAGTAAAATGGAGCTGATTATGCAAAAATGTATTTAAAATGATTGCAGAGACTATGGATGGTTTTGACATTGATTAGTATGTACACGTTGCCTCAGTTAGGATAAGAACATGGGGCTTGGGGACTTCATGTGTTGTTATGTCTGAAGCCTAAATTTGTTATCTAATCCCTTTTCACCCCATGGAGCAATTATAACTAAATGGTTAGGCCAAAAACACACAGCTCACCCATGTAGTAAAATGCCAACCTCAAGAAATACACAAATTCATAATGAGCACTGCCCAGCCTGATCTGGATATTTTGGTCACATTCTAGAGTGAAACATCTCCATGTTAAATAAGTTCATTGCACTTAAGTCAGTTAGGCATAATACAGGGGTTATAGTTGCCCCTTGTAAACCTAACTAAACCAAACACCACCTATCAAGGGAGGGAGGGTGGCTTTGGAACTATCTACTACAAATTTCTGGCCTACACTTGTTTAACCTGAACCCTGCTCACTCTTCTCATTTCTCCCACATGAAACAGCATTGCTGCTTTGTGGGTCAAACCAATTATGCAAGCCCTTCTCCCTACCATTTAATGGGGTTCTATTTTAGCTTTTGACTGATTTTCTCCAGTAAAAAAATTCCTGAAGCAACTATTTATATTTTCTCACCATTTATCAGAAAGATAATAAGAACAAACTAAATGGTGTGTGGACATGATTTATTTGATAGCCCAGAGCGCATTTTTTTTGGCTTTTACCCTAAAATGAATTGTCTAAGAAGTCCACAAATAGGTTGTGATGGGTCAGCAATTTTTCTGTTTCACTTTGATTTCACTCTTGAGTGTGGGTATTTTTTTTTTCCTTCTCATTTCTGCCGTTCCTTTAAATTGTTTATATGATAGCTTTGTAAATAATACAAGAGTTGCTGGCTCCAAGTACTCTATTGTGGCCACTTCACAGGCAGCTGTGCCAATAAAGAGTGCTCATCAAATGATAAAAAGGGTAATAACACTAAAATGTTACTTGCTCAGAAATGAAAGAACGCATTGTAACATTTGTAGGCTGAAGATGGCTGTACAGTGAGGAACAAAATCAATCAGTTGTGCCATTTTCTGCAACTAAGGCTCCATGGAGATGTAATTTGGCCATTCAGCCATCTGAGGATGTGACATCATATTGCCTCACTGCTTAGGTTCAGCGTTATCTCAGTTTCTTCTGGGTGCTGGGTAGGTGTGCAAGCTTTTCTACTGCTGTAGAGAGTACATATTGCATTGCATACTGACGCTCCTACATTATTTTGAAATGAGCTCATTCAGTTGGGTTTATGTAAAAAAGGTACATAAACACTATCTGAACCAGAAATAAATATAATTTTTTTACACAAATATACCTGATTCCACAGATTGAAAGGAAGATTTTTTTCTACAAAAGACCAGCTGAAAGCGTTCATGTCAAAAAGGGGAGTATATTTTTCTTTTAAAGTGACCCATGGTTCCATTGGGGTTATGTAGGGTGACATTTTTGACCAATAAATGGAAGTCAGTGGAAGGGGAAAAAGAAAATCTGCCTTACATTGGTAAACATGTGCCAAATCTGTATAATATCAAATTTATCAGTTGGATAGAGTATGGCCACTTTTCTATTGCTCCATTCCTTTAGGATGACAATCCAAACAATTTTAATAGCAGGAAGTAAAGTCACTGTAGTACATCTTCACTTCCTCATCTGCTAATGCACCATGCAGTAATGCACCATGCACTAACCAACACAGTGGATGGCCAGATGGTTCTCAATCCTGCCCCATCAATGAAATGACTAATATTCAAGGAACATACAGTAGATATTGGGTGAAATTGTCCATCTAGTCCACATGTCCCAAATATTGGTGACCAGATTTATACCTTTACCTACTGACGTTAAAGTTAACTGAAGTTATTCGTTGCCCTTCACCTCTCATCCAAATCCACTTGATATTGACTCTTATAGCCTATCGGTTAATTAGTCAATGGAAATTGCTATTCATGTATTTGTCACCCATAAGACACTTATTTGGCATGTGGGCTGGAAAAACACGTGATCAATTTACTTGGTTGTCATGTGACCAATGCTTTTCTACATCTGAAAGGGGGACTTTGTCAATTGCTAATGTATTCACAAAATTATTTTATAGAATAAAGCTGATAAGAAGTCTTAGTTGAAAGTACTTTTTCTTCATTGTTTCTGGAGTCAGTACAAAAAGGGCAGAAAATATAAACAGCGAGACAGATACTGCTTTCAGTTGCAGTTACAAATAAGTGAACCGCCAAAAACACGATTCCATTTAACAGTATACCCAGCGGATAGGTATGGACTTTAGGTAATAGTGTGCACGGCATGTCTATAATCCTGAGAGGGATCTCTCTCTTTGCCTCAACTGACTTTTTCTTGAGATCACCATAGCAACACCAATTAAAATTCAGTTCAGCACAATTTTCATGTTTTTGTGCGTATTCCATTGCAAAGGCTGTTTTCTTTTTTTTTTTTATGCCGTACACAAAGCAAATTACCTTGTCGGCATGTTTTTAAAATGAATCAATTCATGTAATTCCATATTTGAGTTAATGATGATCAGAGAGACCTTGGATAAAGGGCAAAGAGCTACTTTCTACAGTGGATTCATTTCTAAATGTAAAAATGCTTGTTAAATGTACATAGTTTGGTGTTACTTTATCTCCAGAGTTTCATGCCTTAAACCTAACATATGTACGTTGACATAGTAGTTGAGGTTAAAAATATACACAACAATCACCTTTAAGTTTTATATGATCATAGTACCTCTTGGTTGTTGTGGTTGGATGTACAGTTGGGTGACTTTATGTATCAGATCCTATATGACCATGTACATTTTTAAATGCGATTTGATGTGATCCTCCCTTAGTGCATAAAATCAGGTCTGGTCCCAATTGGGGGCTTGAACTGGTGTAAGTAGGTTTGGGCTTAAAGAGAAATTAACAGGGTTAGGGGTATATCAGATTGTGTTTGGCCATAATGGGACCACAAGAAATCTCTACATATATTGCATGCATGTGGGATTGGCTCAGAGAGGTGTTTGTTATTTCTTGCACTAAAAAGGGCAACATCTGAAACTGAAAGTAAAGTCACATTCAACTTCCTATTTATAGGAACACAATCAAATCAAGTTAGAAATCTAATGAGAAGACTTCTGTTTAAACAACCCCTTCTTTCCCCAATGTTGGATCCTTTATAAAGCAATAAAGAGCAGCTCATTATACAGTTGTTTTGTTTAGAATCATTATGTTCATTATGTTCCGATCAACCCTATTCACTAAATTTGTCTCTTAATTTTGAAAGTGATGTAATTTCTGAATTCAGAGGTAGGAAAGGGTTACTGTTCATAATCTGGCAAGGAAATGCATTACTGCCCACATTCTGTCAGGGATGGTCATTTGATTTGATTTTCCTTGGAAGGGCAGACTCAAGGTTTTCCTTGATTACCAAACTGAAACTTTGAGAGGCCTTAATAGAATTAAGCAAAGTCAGACTTATAAGAAAGGTTAAATATAGGAAATATTGAAAATTGCAATGCTTTACATGAATAACAGCCCTATTTTAAAAATATTGTGAAAATCATATAGATGTAGTTTAATATTGTTAATTAGTACCTACAGTACTAAATAAAGTGTTATTTATATCTTACTCATACCAATGTATATATATGATTTCTGAGTCAGCCAAGGTAACACCAAACCCAACGAATGAAAGCTTTATCCTATAAACCATACCAATGTCACCATGCCAATGTAGAGGTGGTTTCTATTTGCTAAACACCTGAGGGCAGAAATGCAAAATGATTTTGGGTTTCATTTTACCCTTATTTTGTGTCCAATGAAACAATAAACATTGCTTACTGATTACTCCACATTAGGGATGTAGCGAACCGCCGTTTTGGTGTTCGCGAACGCCGTTCGCGAACACCGGCAAAAAATGCGAACGGTTCGCGAACGGTTCGCGAGCTTCGAACACCCGCAAAATCGTTCGATTCGAACGTTCGAAGGATTTTTCGTTCGATTCGAACGTTTGAAGGATTTTCATCGTTCGATCGAAGGATTTTCATTCGAATCGAACGGTCGAGGGATTTTAATCGTTCGAACGAATGGAAATCGTTCGAACGAATGGAAATCGTTCGAACGAATGGAAATCGTTAGATTTTAGCGGTCGAATGGTCGCGAACTCAAATTGCGAACGTTCCCAAACGTTCGCGAACATTAGGCGGACGCGAACGGTCGAAGTTCGCGCGAACAAGTTCGCAGGCGAACTGTTCGCTACATCCCTACTCCACATTATTACAAATTATCTTAAATTGGTGGTTCACCTTCAAGGTAACTCTTAGGTAACTCTTAGTATGTTAGAATGGCCAATTCTAAGCAACTTTTGTAGTTTAAACTTTTTGCAGCAGGAAAGAACCCAAGCCGATATGACTGGGCTCTATGTTTTGCTACAAAAACTTTAAACTACAACTGAAGTTTGGACAGGATGAAAAAGGAAAAAGTCATGCTGGAAGGTATTGGTTGCATATGGAAAACAGTCATTCTAAGCAACTTTTGTCTTGGTCTTCATTTTTTCTTTTTTTATAGTTTTTGAACGAATTGCCTTCTACTTCTGACTCTTTCCAACTTTCAAATGGGGTTCACTGACCTCATTTAAACAATACCTTTTTCTGTAAGGCTATCAATATATTGTTATTGCTACATGTTATTAGTCATCTTTCTATTCAGACCCTCTCCTATTCATATTCCAGTCTCTCATTTAAATCAGTGCATGGTTGGTATGGTAATTTTTATCCTAGCAACCAGATTGCTGAAACTGCAAACTGGAGAGCTGCTGAAGAAAAAGCTAAATACCTGAAAAAATATAAGTAATAAAAAATGAGTCTTAGGATATCACTCTCTGCATCGAACTAAAAGTTAATTTGAAGGTGAACAACCCCTTTAACTCATCTGAGGATTTGCCTCAAGGAATGTCACTGTATTGTCATGGCATACAGGAGTGGCATTGTGTAAGTGAGCTTGCACCAGTTTCAGACTTTTAAAGGGGACCCGTCACCCAAAAAATTATTCAAAATCCTATTTTATCACATCAGTCAAGCAAAATGAACTTTAATTACACATTATAAATTATTTGAATCTTGTTTCCTTCAGTCTTGGAACTCATAATTATAGCAAGCAGGCAGGAGCCATTTTGTGGACACTGTTATTAAGACAAACCTTCCATCATCTCAGAATCTTGTTTGTGTACCAGAATGGGGGACCCGATGTCCATTCACATGCACTGGCTACACAATTAAATGGTGAAGAGAATGGGGAAATGTGGGGAGAGCAGTGACATCTAGGAAGTGCTGAATGGAAAGTGAATAAAGCATAGAGGAGGGGCAGACAATATTTGATTGACAGCTGAGATTTTTAAATGAGCTTACAACAGCTATGAATGCTTTAATAAAAAATAGAAATTGGATTTCATTTTTAATTTGAAAAGGACTTTTATTATACAGATTATTGTGTCTGGGTGACAGGTCCACTTTAAATGCAGCATGTATATTTGTAGAGATGGCTTTCCAACCTTCTTGGGTCCAACCTTGAATTCCTGTCTCAATATTTGTTCTCAAGCCTTGTCTGCTTACATGGTAGTGCTAGCACCATGTAGCATGGTACCCATGTTAGTACTAGCACAATACAGTAATTTTGAATTTCCCAACAGCACCCATGGTACCCATGCTAGTGCTACCAAATAGTAGGGAAATTCCCAACATGCATTCAGCCTACTGCCACTTCCCAACAAATGGTCTGAAAAAACTTTTCAAACATGTACCCACCCCAATTCCTCTGTTGATTTCAGAGATAGACAAGCATGGTATTCTATTCCTAGCTGGTGGATAGATAGAATGAAAGATAGATAGATGATAGAATAGATAGATGATAGATGATAGACAGACAGACAGACAGACAGACAGATAGATGATAGATAGATAGATAGATTCGATTGACATACTATTTGGAACATTAACATCAACATAGTTTTGTCACAATTCATGCAGATATTAAATGATCATTTTAATGTAGCAATCAAGTAAAGGTCACAGCCATTTATCTATATAATTACAGAAATCATTTAAATGTATTTCATCTAAAAGAAGAAATGAGCTGAGGGATCAAGTGCACTTGTTTTGCTGTAATACTGACTAAGTTCTCTCTTCCAACTGTGCAAAGGTAATATGTTTTAATATCTCATGTAAGGGTTACTAAGATAACTGTTTTTTAAAAAAAGATTTGACACAAAAGGATAATGATTCTTATATAAAATACCTTACTAATATAAAAGCCACACACAACTATTTTTACAGTAGAATTAGCATACAATGTAGACTTACATTTTATGAATTGGCACTCTAAGTGGGTGGCATCTCTCGCTTTACATATTCTCTCTTCTCTCACCTGTCAGGGGTATAAGAAGCTGATATTTTCAGCTTGGAAGAACTGTGTCAAAAGTGCCTCTACAGAGGTGTAGTGATGGGCGAATTTGGGGCGTTTCGCTTCGCCAAAATTCGCAAAACAGTGAAAAATACGCAAAACGGCAAAAAATTCACAAAACGGCGCCGGCGTCTCGTTTATGATGCCGGCGAATTTTCGCGGCATTTCGCAAATTTATTCACCAGCGGCGAATCACGGGAATTTGCCGCAAATTTGCGATTAGCGAATAAATTCACCCATCACTACAGAGGTGTCATACGTGGGAGGATGATCAGTCTGTGTGGTCACAGTCAAAGTTGGACATGAATCTCCAAAGCAGGGGTCCCCACAAGCATGAAAGCAACACAAGCATGAAAAAAAGTTCCTGGGGTAATAATAAGGGCTGAGATTGGCCATTTGGTAGCCCCTATGTGGACTGGCCGCCTACAGGAGGCTCTGTTTGGCAGTGCACCTGGTTTTTATGTAACTAAAACTTGCCTGCAATTCAAAAATCAGCACCTGCTTTGAGGCCACTTACAGCAACATCCGAGGGGTTGTGAGCAACTTGTTGCTCACGAGCCACTGGTTGGGGATCACTGCTCTAAAGCATGGCAATTGAAACACAGTTCCAATTGTATCTAGAGTCCATTGTCATACATAATGAATGAATAATAGCATTCCAGTAAACACTGTATTACGGTAAATTGTGCACCTATTTGTTGTTCTATAGACTCATTAGCATGTTTATTGTGCAAAATGGCTCAGTGGACCGTGTTACACTAATGGAAGCAGAATATGGCCTATGTCTTCCCAATAAGAATCCAATGATTAGTCCTAGCAAGATATGTTTCTAACGGAGAAGCAATAAAACAGAGACACTCTCATGTGACTAGGTGAAATGTATATCGCTACCAGCATATTACCATTGTACAACAGAAATTAAATCTCTTTTTTTTTGGTTGACTTTCACCAAGGTTATCATAATTTGATTAGTGGGAATCTTGATTTAGTATTGAATCAACCTGAATTTCAGCATTGCAACTGACCAGCAAATCTAATCATGGGTAATTTAATTATTTCTTCTCATCCTCCTCTCACTGCCTTTTTATCTTTCAATCTATATGTATGCAGTAAAATGCGTCAGTCACAGGAGAGGGAAGAACTGGCATCTTATTCTAGTCAGGTGGTTAACTGTCTATAAGAAAAGCAAATAGAAGGTGGATTAAATTTGAGTTACAGGGGCCGATTCACTAACTTCGAGTGAAGGATTCGAAGTAAAAAAACTTCGAATTTCGAGTAGTTTTTTGTGCTCCTTGACTATCGAATTGGCGTAAATTCGCCTGAGTGGAATGATTCGAATAGATCGAGCGCAAAAACGCTGAGACTATTCACCATTCGATAGTCGAAGTACTGTCTCTTTTAAAAATACTTCGACTGCCTACTTCGCCACCTAAAACCTACCGAATTGCCATAGGCTTGTTTTCCAAGTTTTTGATTGAATAAAAAGGCATTTGATCGAATGAAAATCCTTCGAGCGAATATTTGATCGAGCACCTATTCGCCTGGCGAATATTCGCCAATTCGACTATTCGCCAATGCGACTATTCACCAGCACGTAAATTCGCCCGAATTGCCTATTCGATTCTATTCCCCAGTCGAATTTCGAGGGATTTAACCCCTCGAAATTCGACCTTTGATGAATTTGCCCCTAAATGTTAATATTTGGGGACATATTTTGTCCTTTTTAATATTAGTGTCTGCCAATGTGTCTTAGATTGTAAGCCATCCTCCTTTCTGGGACCAATTACATGTATCATACCATTTTTCCCCATTTACCTTTCCTCCCCCAAGAGATAACAAACCATAGTTACATATAAAGTCCATCAAGTTCAACCCCTCCAAATGAAACCCAGCGTACACATACACACACACACACACACACACACACACACACACACACACACACACACACACACACACACACACACACACACACACACACACACACACACACACACACACACACACACACACACACACACACACACACACACACACACACACACACACACACACACACACACACACACACACACACACACACACACACACACACACGATAACAGCCTATTAACACATGCAAATAACATATTAAATCTTCTAATCAATGGTTAAAAAGACATTTATATATCTTAAGTATCCCCCCTAAGGAATGCTTGCAAAAGTCACCACCAGATACCTAAAACTGGGTCACTTATCACTGGGTCGCAATACCTGGTCTGATAACCTATACGCTATACTGGGAGTTTGAGCAGAATAACTAACACTGAACTGAAAAAAAGAATGAAAAAAAAAAATCTATATTATGAGCTTTAATACATCAAATATTCTATAACTGGTTAGACAGGGAACTGATTTATCTAATAGCCTGGAAAGGAAAAGTGAATTTAACATCTGAATGATTCAATCAAGCAACACAATCTAATGGGTTTCCAGATTATAAAGGGAAAAACAATTTAGAATTTAAGTAGAACAAGAAAAGCTTTTTGCACGATCACGAAAGTTAATTTTTTCAATCGTAGCAATAAATTGTTTAAGCTATCAAATAAAATGAATATATTTCTAAATGATCTTATTTCTTAGACCAAACTTGGTACTCAAAGTAAAACTAGTACATTCTGAAAATAATTTGTGTTTTAGAACTAACCAATCAAGGGTGCCCTGGACTCAAAATACATTGTGCCTCATAAAGAAACTGTAGATAGTAACACTGTTATAAAGATCAATAGCCTACCAAAATGCTCTTATTGATATGCAGAGTCAATAGTACTGGGGATAATAGCTTATGGGACTGTGTCTGTGGGATAGCAGATGTAGTAGGGAGAGATGGCACCTATAGTAACAATGGAATAATAGTCTCTGGGAAGGGGCTGTGGCTGTGGGATAGCAGGTATAGCAGGGAAAGATTGTGCCTATAGTAGCAGTGGGATAATAGTCTCTGGGAAGGAACTATGACTGTGCAATAGCAGGTGTAGTAGGGAGAGATTGTGCCTATAATAGCAGTGGGATAATAGTCTCTGGGAAGGAACTGTGGCTGTGGGATAGCAGGTATAGTAGGGAGAGATGTTGCATATAGTAGCAGTGGGATAATAGTCTCCCGGAAGGGACTGTGGCTGTGGGATAGCAGCCTATAGTAGCAGTGAGGATAATAGTTTCTTAGAAATTATATTGGCTGCGGTATAAACAGTATAGAAGGGCAAGACAACTGTAATATACATTAATGTTCACAATTTGTTATTTTACTTCCCATTTTTTGCAGTATAAATATATATATATATGTGTGCAGAGGGCCTCTTGTATTTGTATATACTGTATATATATATATATATATATATATATATATATATATATATATATATATATATATATATATATATATATATATATATATATATATATATATATATATATAATATATATTCCAACTGTATTAGTTACAAAAAGTAGCAATAAGCAAACGGAAACGAAATCGCAAAATGCATTGAAGTCAATGGGCATCAACATTTTTTTTTATGCGCAAAATTTTTCTTGCTCAAAGTCAATGGGAGTTTTTTCTTGTGGCAACTTTTTTTTGTCTCTGCCACTCTTTTGTTCAAATGCATTAAAGTCGATGGGTGTTCTTTCTTATGGTGACTTTTTTGTCCAAATGCGATAGTCATTGGGAGTTTTTTTAATGCAACTTTTTTGTCTCTGTGACTATTTTTTGTGGCATATTTTTGCTGCATTTTCGCAAAACAAAAATAGCAGATGGCGAAATGCGGCATTGCCCTGTGAATCCGCGGCTGGTGAAAAAATTAGCTCATCGCTAGCTAAAAGCTATTACACAGGAAACTAAGTTCCATGCAGAATTTACACGAAGAGGCAGAGAATGCTTAGGAATGGTGCTGATCATTATATCAAACAAAACTCCTATGACTGTCGCCTTTAGTCATCCCTCCGGTCAGTAAATGCTCCAAATAAAAGTAAACAGGGAGGATCTACACTGCTCTGTGAGTGCTCATAATAAATTTATTGGATTCATCAAAAGCTTTCACTATGTCCAATGAATTTGTTATGGGCTCCTACTAAGCAGCATGCAGCCTATTTTCCTGAAAGCTATAACTATTGAACTGTACATAGAAAGTACATGTGCAAAGCTACTGGCACATAGTAAATAATACATGTCATGCAGTAGACCATGGTAACCACTTACTAAATTATACACACTGATGGTTTCTATTGGTTCAACGACTAGTAACAAATGTTGCTTGTTTTACCCAACCCCAGTAACCAATAACTACCAAGTAGCAGCATATCCTGGTCAGCATTTTGAAAGCAAGGATTTTATTGGTTGCTTACTAGACAACTTTGAGACCTTTATTACATGACCCTATATGTGTTTACTTCTTCCAGCAACAATCACAGATTGTATAGCAGCGAAGACTCTCATTGGAGGATCCTCTTATCTTAAAGAAAAACTATACCCCAAAAATAAAACCCTGCTTCATGTAAATAAACAATTTTCATAATAATATCCTTTTTTAGTAGTATGTGCCATTGGGTAATCCTAAATAGAAAACTGCCATTTTAAAAAATTTTTTTTAAAAAAGGCCCACCTCCTGGGATCCTAGGATTCATGGTGCCCCACATGTCAGCCACACAGTTTACTACATGTATGTTCCTCCATTATTGATGTTGCATGTGGCTACATAACAATCAGTGAGAAATTATGAGACAAAAGTATTATGGTCATTTAAGTAGTGACACCCTCTAATATAGCCAATTTTCTTTGCTCAGTAATTTTTGCAGATGAAACAAAAGTAAAAATCCTAATCATTCTTTATGTGCTGAATTATTAACCCTTTACTGCAAGATCACCAGCATATTATATTTCATGTTTTTTTTTTTTTATCTTGCATTATCCTGGGCCATTGTGTATCACATATCAGGACATTTACTTACATTTTACTGGAACTAATCTCATTCTAGATGACATAGGTGTTTGTAAATATATATTTAATATATATATGAAACCAGTGCCTTTTCTCCACTCCCTGGCAAACAGTAGGTTTCAACCTCAAACTGGTGCCACAGAGTGGGGCCATGGAAAAGTGATGTCTTCTATAAAAAGTCCCTGTTATAGAGTAAATGAAACTGATAATTTAAACTAATTATCAATGTAAGTTGACCTTGAAGCCACCCAGTTGTGTACTTGGGTGATGGAAGCCCTTTATTGTACATAAATAACTCCCCATTAGTGAGCCTATTATTTAAAATTCAAGAGAGATTTGTGGCAAAAGAACATGATCTTCATTTTTTTTTAAATTTGAGGTTTCTCAATTTAAATTTTTAAGATTTATCAAATTAATAAAATATGAAAAGGTCAAAAAATGTGGCCTGCCTTTGGCTAAAGAAGTTAATGAGAGGTACGGTACATTACTGAACAATGAGATACTGAGCAATGAGATTTTTGTTATCAAGATTTTTTTGCAAATTAACACGATTGTGTTTTTCTATTTACGTTTTTCATAGCTATGCTAGTGGTTGAAAAATTCATTACTTGCTTGCCCCAAATATTTGTACCATTTATTTGTATACTCTGTAATCATCTTCTATTTGAAAATATTCCTAAATGTTTTTTTTGATAAACTTCTATTTGGCTAGTTTGTCCATCAACAAAAGCATGTCTCATTTAATGGGAAAAAACCCGCTCTTATTGGATTTGCGACTCTGCCAGCATTTTGTTTTTCAGGATCTATCAGTTACATTTGTCAAAACAATTTTTCACAGGCTAGTTTACACTATGTGGGATATTTCTTCTGGCTTAGCCATTGTATCAGCCTATTTTCTATTTGAAATCCCTAACAAATATAAATGTACCATAAGCAATTTGTCTACCAGTGAGAAATTCTAGCTCTAAGGAGTAGGTAAATGGTTGTTTCATTACAATATAATGAAGCAACCTGCCGATTTGGTACCATTGAGTTACACTCAACAGTGACACCTTTCACCTCCTGAGCTAGTCCACCATGTGCATTTGGCTCCAAACCCAGGCTCTTTCTGGATCCTCCTCTTTTACCCAGATGTCCTCTGGGGCTTCCAGCAAATCGGTCACTCCATTGCCTGTAACTGGGCTTGATGATGTCACAGGCAGAACAGGGGGAAGGGTTGTCTGATCCCCTACAAGAGAAAGACAAAATATCTTTGTTACTGCAAGTATGGTATCTATTATACAGAATTATTGGGACTTGGAATTTTTAGGTTAAGGGATCTTTCCGTAATTTGAATCACCATACCTTAAAATAATTTAAACATTAAATAAACCCAATAGGATGATTTTGCCAAATGACAAGAGCAGAGATTTACTTCAGATCCTGAGTATGGCAGTACAACCCCCACCCCCTGTAATTTTACCTTTCCTTGTCCTATAAGTACTCTATGGTACTTGGATTTTTTGGCAAGTTTGATAATAGACTCCATACAACACAACCAACCTATTTATTGATCTATTTATGGAAAACTAAGGAGGTTATGTAATCAAAAGTTCAGAGTTTGCTGTTGGTCTAGTAACCCATAGCAACTGGTATCTGTCACCTACTAGACTTGGGAAAACATTGCACTTTTCCTTTTAGTCCTATTCTAATATTTTCATTTGAAGTCAAAATTCCGTCTTTCTAAAATGTGTTTGTTTTTGGGCAGATGTAAAACGAAGGTTTATCCAGATGAAATTCCTAATACAAGCATTGTGATCGTGTTCCACAATGAAGCCTGGAGCACATTGCTGAGAACTGTTCACAGTGTCATTAACCGATCGCCACATCGCCTTTTATCCGAAATAATCCTGGTGGATGATGCAAGTGAAAGAGGTACAGTATGATTTTTTTCTGCTATTTCAGGAGAAGATTTTTGTTTCCGCTTTCTATGTTACCCTCTTGATAGAGAACATGGAATAATGGATGATCTTATGTGGTGTTAAAGTCAGTTCTGTTAGCGATCTTACATGAACTCTATGCTCTCACACTCTTACCCTTTTCCAAGGTAAGTCTCTGTGAGCACATTGGGTCCCCTCTGTGAGATGCCAGAAACATTTTTAGAATGTTAAAAAATGTTTTAGAAAATTTTCAGTTTGTTTTTATTATTTATTTTCTGTGAGGCCTATACATCATTACAGCCCCAGTATCACATTCAAACACACTGTTTTCAATGTTATCAGGGGCCAGTTAAGCAGCCTGTATGTATGAGTAGACTGTAGGATGAAACCTATTCAAGCACTCGGAGAAAATACAAAATACTTGTGTACAGTGCTCTGTCAGGAATCAAAGCCCCTAGTACTAACCTGTGTGCCATTGTGCTGCCCCTATGATTTCAGTTGTTCTCTCTAGTTTTAAATTGCAAGACTGAGAGCTTAGCCCAAATTTGAAGGTGGGGTGCCACTAGCCCTGCTCACAACTCTCCCACTTGGTTGCTTGACCCTCTCCACTCATCACCACCTGTGTGAACCCACTTGCATGCACCTTCCTGCTCTATATCAGCAATGCATTTTTTAAATTTTGCTGCAATGGTTTACTGTTTTACATGAATTCTAGAGTACATATCTTATGTTAATATGACGTTTGGCATCACCAATCTAAGCATCAGTGAGTTTGAGTTTGGGGAGGGGATCAGTGCACCAGTAGTATGTATTTGTATTTTCTTTATATTTTCCCTTTTTTGAAGTGTGTTCTCTAAATGTTGATTGTTTCATTCATTCAGATTTCCTAAAAACCCCCTTGGAAAACTATGTCAAACATTTGGAAGTACCAGTAAAAATTCTTCGGATGGAGCAGAGATCAGGACTGATCCGGGCACGCCTTAGGGGGGCAAACGTCGCCAGGGGCCAAATTATCACTTTCCTAGATGCTCATTGCGAATGTACAGTTGGCTGGCTAGAACCGCTAATGGCAAGAATCAAAGAAGATCGGTATGTTATGGGGATTTATCAAATAATTCTGTTCTGATGAATAACTGATTTTTAGAATTCAAAATCCCATGCCTTGCATGCTCTCTTTGCTTTTCTGCTGGGAGCCCTTAGCTTGGAAATGAAGCAAGATGGGCCAGTGACCTGTACATGGCTAAGTCCAGGAGGAAATCCTTGCTGTCAATCATCCATTGTTACTGGAGTTCAAACTTTCAGTCCCTTCTGTCTCTACAATACATGTCTTTCTAGGCTTTTCATTTTATTAAACAGGGATTCTTTATTTCATGAAACAGTTTATTGTGTTTGTTTAAATCAGTTTCACTGTTTTTTTAGCTCTGTGCCTTATTCTCCAGCATTTCATTAAAGAAAATGTAAACCCTCCATTAAACTGTCCCGCTGCGCCCCCAACCCAGTTCACTGATGTAATTCAAAAGTCAAATTACAAATGCAAGAATATTCACAAGTAAGAATGTCAGTTATCACAACATGATTTAATCCTTGATAATATATTAAAATATGTATGGATATTTATATATGTGATTTATCTGCAGGATTTAGTTTGCCTTCCCCAAATTCTGTCCTAAGCAGTCATGCCATTGTTCTGCTGCTTCCACTTTACAGCTGCTGATAAAGGTCTGTCCCAGACTTCATACAGTAGTGGAAGTGAGTCATTGGGTGCTGGGGTGTGAAGGCTCTGGATGGAGATGAGAGCAAATATTGTATTAAACCAAAGTATTCTACACAGGACTCTACTCTTTCATATTTCAACAGTGAATTCATATCTGGGGAATGTTTGTACAGATCACATACCTCCCAACATTTGAATTATTGAATGAAAGTTAATAAGACCAGGCCACCTTCTGCCACAACCGTGCCCAGTTGTACGAGGAATGGAACATTGGGTAGAATAGAGTAAAGTCTAAAGAAACTGGACTTTCAGAGTTTTCTTGAAAATGTTTCACCATTCATCTCTACCATTGAATTGAAGAAGCCACTCAGATGAGAGGTGAAGCAGTTGCTTTAGACTTGACTCTAATAGATATTGTATATCATGACTTGGAAGAATGAGATCTTCAAAGATATTGGGTAGGAATACAATTCCTCTAATTCAATTTGCGGTGGTTTCCTCTGTACAATCCTAGTCTGGATAGGGACCATTGTAATGTACAGTCCTATAATGAGTAGAGTCACAGGCATTATACCTGCAGAGCATTCCATTCTGCCAAAATAAGTGGAGACTCAGGTCTACTGTTGCCAGCAGGAGCTCATTTGAGTGTGGCTAGTAAACAGTGTTTAGAGCCCCTATTGCCAGGGAGTGCAAGTAGGACTGGCCCCATTCCCTTGATGGGATTCCTGGGTTAGGTGCTTAAAGAGGGGTCTGGAAGTTACCTGAACAGGTAAAGGACAAGGAGCACAGCAGCAGTTATTGTTGCCCTCCCTGCTCATAGGTTTTTGTTGCAATTGACTCTGAGCCCCAAGAGTGAATCAAATGGTCATTAAGCAAGGTGAGATGGTAGGCCTGGAGCTAAGAGAAAATGAATATCCTCTTTTGAGGACTTTGAGAGGAGTCAGAAACTAGGCTTTAGGCCCAAACTCAGGGATGGTCTTATGGGAGGATATGGGCATTGGTTTACTACTGCTTTAATGTTGTGGTACAAGTAGTCCTGCTACAAAAAGTTATTATTGATTCTGTAATAATTTATATTAAATATCAATGTTAACAAACAACTGTAACCTTCCCTTCGCAATTGGCTGTGTACTAGTTATTTGGTGGAAGTGAAAAAGTAAGGACAAAGGGGAGTAACAGATCTCAGCAAAAACACATACTATACAGTATAACAATGTAATTTTTGTAAATACAAATTGCACAGTAATCCCAATATCCATATTGAGATGAATAATGTGGAGCCAGCAAGGATGAGACTCAAATCTGTAATTAAGATGGCCATGCCCTCTCTGGAGAACTAGGGGAGCAAAAAGACAATTTTATGGAAATCTGTGAGTTCCATGTTCTATAAGATATTGCTCAGTGACATTCATGACTAAATCACTTATGAATATAAAATAAATCCTCAGAATTTGATTCAGTGCATCTCTGTTTTCTTCAGTAAAACGGTTGTTTGTCCCATAATCGACGTCATAAGTGATGACACCTTTGAGTATATGGCTGGATCCGACATGACTTATGGTGGATTTAACTGGAAGCTGAATTTCCGCTGGTATCCTGTTCCACAGAGAGAAATGGACAGAAGGAAAGGAGACAGAACTTTGCCAGTAAGGTAAACCTAAGATTTAGGCCTGTACCTGGTTCTTTTTCATCTTCTTTGTCAGGTTTAAGATTAATCAAGAGACAGATTTGGTTAATCCTGGGAAATTTGTGTTGTTGTTTGGCCAAAAACTTTTAAGTAGTTAAGGTGCACTGTGGCACAGTGTTAAATAGCTGCAACTGATTCCCTGAGTGATCTGAACACATGAACAAGTGTTTTACTTTTACTCTGTGATTTGTTGTTCTATGTTGATGATCTTGGTCTAGAATCGATAAGCTGTCTAAGGAAGCACAACAAGCATTTCTAAATCAAAAGTCTTCCTAGTGTTTGTAAGTGTATTTCACCTCCAGTGGTGGAGTCTGATATAATTGCTTCCATTTCTGATGTGTCTGTTCACATAACAAAACTGCCAATTCCTGGCAGGCACTTAATGTTGAAGTACAAAAAGTTGACATATTTACTATGTGTCAATTGCCTTCCCTTTCCGAGTAAGCAAGCTTTTTGCTGGCACTGTCAGAGCCATCACAGCCTTCTATAGCATTTATGACTGATCGCTAGTGACGGGTGAATATTTTTCGCCAGACGAGAATTAGCGGTGAATCAGCGATTTTCACAATCGGGGAATAAATTCACGAAATTCCGATGCTGGCTTCAATTGAAAGCTCACAATGTCCCTTCTTAGCTCTAGAACACTCTAAGTATTTATGTTGCAATCAATGTTGGCCCATTACCTTGGGAATGCATATCAGTTCCTAATGGATTCAGAACTAGGAGTTTAAATTACTCCCTAAAACATCTTATTAATTGTTTGGAGTGTAATTAGACTTGAGGCTGGTTTACCCTTGCCAACACCACAGTGGTACTGCACACAAACTGTGCAGTTGAAGTTAGGATCACTATTACTTTCTCATAAGATTTACTACCTAACCAATGTTGCTCACATGGCCTCAGATGTGATACAGAAGCAGGACAAGGTATCAATCGGACATGGTTGCACCTTGAAGCTCACCCAACTGCACTCTTCTTCCACAGATGCCCTGTTTGCCCATGTGTGTTTGACTCAAGTTAACACACACAATAACGGTTGTTACTGACAATGGTTTAAAGGATATCTAATAGCCCCACTCTGCTCAGCTTTCTACCATATTCCTGAATCTCTCAGGCTAAGGTGAGCTACACAAAATGTTCTATATATCTAGCTGGCCTGGCTACTAATTAATGGTGGTTTCCATTCTCACCTTAGCATCTCGCTTGCAGTTTATTTCCTCAGACCCTTATGCATTATGACATTTCTCAGTGGTATATCAGCCAAAGAGGTCTAGAGCACCTCCTTGCTAGCTCTCCTAACCTAACATCTAACATGGGGGCAGCTCCCAGCTTTTATCCCCATCTACTGTCCAATTGCTGGAGAACACCTGCTCTGCTCCACATTTTCTAGTGTCCAAACATAATAATGATTCTTAAATGAATGTACAGTATATAATAAAAGTAAATACACTATACACTATTATATACATAATACACTATGTCTATAATACAATTTTGGTAATTTTACAAAACCAAAAACATCTTTTCCCAAAATGACCAGAGCACGGAACTCAATTTAGGCTAGGCTAAATACTAAAGTGAGAATAATTAACTGAATAATTTTTCCTTTTTGCACTGCAAGGAAAAATAACTATTTTTCAGATGGCATCAACATGCAGTGTATATAATAAAATCTCCTACTAAATATGTTATTTTCTGAGAAATTAATAATAAAAAAACAGCTACTTTCAGCAGGTTGTTAAAAAAGCACAACACACAAGCAAAATGTACAATGCAGTAATGTTTAGTGGTCCTTATTACACTTATTATTACAGTGTGCTAATAAATTAGCAACATTTTCATTTTATTAATGCAATAAAAATTAGACTTTTGCAAGTTTTTATTACATTTGTGGCTGGCTATTACATTGCCTCATCTTTGCCAACTCTGAATTTTGAAAATGATCCTGGATTATGACCATAGTTAGTATACAGAACTTAATGAACCTCATTTACTAATAAGACTCTGTGCAAAGTGCAAAACATTGGTATAAGATGCCCTTTTCACCACAATTCAGCATTCCCCCCCGCAAGATTCCATTATAACTCAATGCTTGAAAATCACTGAAAAGTGTTTAGCATGTAACGCTTTTTGTTCCTTGGTCATAATTGTGGTCATGTAAGAAGTTCATAAAAAATTCAATGCACAGTGTACTTACAGCCTGGTCATGTGCTGCATCTTGCCAATTGGCACTAGCTACCAGTATAAGAAATTGTAGGTTTAAGAGCATGTACAGTATTTTGGCATGCTGAATTTTGCTTTGTGTAGTGATGGGGGAATTTGCGCCGTTTTGCAGAAAAATTAGCGAATTTCGCGAAACGGCGAAAAAATTATTTTTTGACGCCGGCAAATTTTTGCTGCGAATTTTCGTGGCCGTTTCGCGAATTTATTCGCTGGCGGCACATCGCGCAAATTCGCCCATCACTAGCTTTGTGTGAATTTTATATGGCTTTTGCAAATCCGGAAACTGTTTAGTGACCACTTCCGACAGTGGAAGACCGTTGCGCAGTCAATAAAAAATGTCTTCCTGAAAAAGTTGTAATGTTTGCTCGAAAAAATATGACACCTTCGAAATTTGCAATACAATAACAGTTTAAGGAACAATATTGCATTGCGAGATGTGGATTTTTAGTGTTATTGATGCTAATTGTTTTGCTATTTGTGACTTTAATTTCATTCCCCCGTATGTGTAGCATTTCTACCCTAGGGTTGGCCATACATGGGCAGAATAAAGCTGCCGATTTCAGTCCTTTAGACAGATTCGGCAGCTTATCTGGTCATGTTTGGGGGCTTCTGACAGGTCTCCCTAATAGATCTCTGGCCAAAAATCAGCCAGGTATGTATCGGGCAGGTTTGATTTTTCCTGCTTTTACCACTTGAATTTTTATACATCCTATAAATTACACCCATGTTACCACAAGAACTTTTAAGACCATATGCACATTGATGTGATAGCACACCAAAAATAAAATAATTGCTGCTCATCACTCATATGTTATTACTCATCACTCATACGTGAAACATGTAGATTGTATTAAAACATACCCTTAAATCCATATGCCTCCTCCCCTGTGGACAATACAACACCTCAGGGGTCATGTTCCACAGGTCGAGTATGGCACACAAGGAATATAGGGCAGGCAGAGTATGGCTGTTAAGATATGTACTGTATTAATGTGAGTGCTCTCATACAGGTAGAGTTGCCACCTTTTCTGGAAAAAAATACCGGCCTTCCTATATATTTATCTTTTTAACCTATTAATAACATTGGGATCAACCATCATTTTTACTGGCCAGACTGGTAAAATACTAGCCAGGTGGCAACCATACATACAGGTCCCATAGTAATCTAATACTGACACTGTGTCATGTGACACGATCTTTGTCTGCTACTGCAGAAGTGTTAATAAAGTTATGTCTTCTTGAAGCAAGAGAAGCATGGTGTCTGTGTGCAGTTTCTCCTCTGTCTAAAAGAAAGCTGCAGGCTCATGTGAGATTGAACTACTGGTTATCCCAGCTCTTAAGCAGAATGGCAACTATGGCTGACACTGAGCATAGGGCAGGCAGAACAGAGCAGGACCACTCTAAGATGTTCAAACTGTACTACATACAGTGACAGTGCTGGTGCCCTCCAGCAGTTTGTATGAGGTGTGAACAGGTGAACAATGTGGCCACTTCCAGTCTGGCTCTGAGGGGTGAACAATGCAGGGGGTATTACAGTCTGAGTTTGAGGGCTAAACAATGCAGGGGCCAGTTAATCTCAGTATTGATACCTTTTAAAAGTTACACAAGGTAAGCAGTCACAGCAGACTTTCATATGGAGGCCACACAAGGAGGGGGCACCAGTTGGACAGCACTGTCTTAGACCATAGCTAAATAATGTGCACTGGGGCTCCCCAGCAAAAAAATACTACAGAGGGGCCTGGTGAAAAGAGATCCCTGCCTAACCCCTGTCCCCCCCTTTCCTCTCACCCATCCACTCTCCACCACCCACTCCCCGATCTTTGCCGGTGTCTACCGCTCATTGTATCCGCTCTCCATGCTTGATGGAAGGAAATATAGAAATATAGATGAAGCAGACCCTGCAGTCCAGGACCCCCTGTTCCCTAGCCCTCCACATCTGCTTCCTCTATAATTATAATTAAGATATATGGGGAACACTACTTACACTCTTCAGGTGTTGTTGCATACAGTGGTGCTAATCCTTAGACATACGGCCACGTCAACACTTCAGCAAAATTTCACAGGAGTGGTAAAACTGACTAAAATAAAGGATTATTTGCACAGCAAGAAGTGGTGAAGTGCTTGCCTTTCCTCTATAATTATGCCACTGCCATAGGCCCACTCTCCAGAGTTTTTCCTACTCACTCAACCTATGTATTGTTCTAGTTTCTTTACTATAATCTATCCTTCCATCTATGGGGCAAATTTAGTAAAGGGCGAAGTGACTAGCGCTGATGAAAATTCCAGCGTGACGTTATTTCGCTACTTGCCGATTTACTAACGGGCGCCGGCGTCACTACACTAGCGAAAGAGACTGACGCTGGCACACATTCACACTCAATCGCCAGACGAAGTTGTGCTCTGGCGAAGGGACGTAACTGCGCAAATTCACTAAGATGCGGATTTAACTGAACGTTACCTCTTGTGCCAGACTTGCCTTTGCCTCCTCAGACCAGTGCAATAGAGTAGATAGGACTTCCTCAAAATTTAGTTGAAAATGTCTCAAAAAACACTGGCGTCTTTTCCTTTTTTCAGGATGATAGGCTGCAGAAAGAGCTTAATTTTTTTTGGGGGGTAACCGGCTTCATCCTTACATTTCCTAACATATGGCACATAAAGTATACACTGGGCTCATGTGTAGGGCAATATAACTCTATTTTCTTTATTAAGCTTCCGTGGGCTTGTGTAATGTATTTGCTGCAACATATACGTCCATTCAACTTTAACTTCCCAAAAAAAGTATGCAAATTAGTCAACGCTAGCGCAACTTCGCTCTGCTTGCCAAATTAACACTAGCGCAACTTCGCCAGCGTTCAGTGCCCTGGACGCAACTTCGCATGTTAGTGAATCAGCGTTGTCTGAGCAAATTTTCGTCTGGCGAAGTGTTGCACTGCCTGAAAAGCCGTCGCTGGCGAATTTTTGGCACTTAGTAAATTTGCCTTTATCTTGCCTCTTTACTCCTATACATAAATAAGGAATAAAAATGAAATAGGCCAAATAGCTAGAAGCAGGAAAGCCCACTGACACCTAGGCCCACCAGTAAGCCAGTGCTGCATAAATAGTTTTAACCGGTAAAGGGGTTTTTTAGTTTATGGTGGCTGTGAATCAAAGTAATGAAGGTGAGCACATTATATTGGGTTCAGCTGCACGGTATTCATTTTCTTTATTTGATTGGGTGGCTGTAGTGCAGTTACAGTGTGTGCCAAGCACGGTGAAGATTAGAAAATGATTTTGAAATCCTCGAATAACTTGTGAATAATTTATAAAGGCTGGGAATGCTCAGAATTACTTTTTAGCGAAAAGTAGAAATAAAGTCATGTCCTTTACAATGTTATTACCTTGTATTAAAGGGAACTTAAATTATAAATGCACTAAAGATTGCTGCTGTATTTACAGGATATATAGAGTTTATTGCCAGTAAAGGATTTATTTTTCACGCCATGTTTCTCATTCTCTCGTTCTCATGCAACTAAACTGGTTAGAGGGATGGAAGACTTAAATTATGAGGGTAGACAGTCAAGGTTGGGGTTGTTTTCACTGGAAAAAAGGCACTTGCGAGGGGACATGATTACACTTTACAAGTACATTAGAGGACATTATAGACAAATAGCAGGGGACCTTTTTACCCATAAAGTGGATCACCGTACCAGAGGCCACCCCTTTAGACTAGAAGAAAAGAACTTTCATTTGAAGCAACGTAGGGGGTTCTTCACAGTCAGGACAGTGAGGTTGTGGAATGCACTGCCGGGTGATGTTGTGATGGCTGATTCAGTTAATGCCTTTAAGAATGGCTTGGACGGCTATTGTGATACTAAATTCTATAGTAAGTATAGATATAGGTATATATAATTTATGTGAAAGTAGGGAGGGGTGTGTGTATGGATGCTGGGTTTTCATTTGGAGGGCCTGGACTTGATGGACTCTGTCTTTTTTCAACCCGATTTAACTATGTAACTATGTAACTATGTTTGAGCACTGAGCTTGCAGAACTTTTTGCTGCAGGAAGCAACACTGTTAGTGACACACAAACTAAAAATCTTCAACAATGACTACTGGATGGCCAATGGGATGCTGGGAGTTGTAGTTTATCATCTGTCATGGGAGAATTTACTTTGCTGAATAATTGAAAAGGAACTTAAAGGGGAAGAAACAGGTATATAATTGGTAGCTGTTTACTATGGTCTAGCACCCTATTTCTTTAAAAACAAACCAGTTAGGGTACTTTAACTTCAAAACACTTACCCACCATGTTTTCACTATGTTTTTTATTGGACCAGAGATAACAACTCAAATCTAAAAGGAATGTGGGTGCACTGGCCATGCCTACTCCACCACCAACCATGCCCCTGTTCAGACGCAACCGACCATGCTCCTCCCAGGTCATGTCCCATGATTGTACTCTGTTTAGTTTGCTTATGGGGATATTGGGTGAAACCTCTATGCTTTTCAGTGGTATGATAATCAAATAATTTGGGTGCAAATTACTGACACTAGGGGGCACACTTACTAAGCTCGAGTGAAGGATTAGAATGAAAAATACTTCGAATTTCAAAGTTTTTTTTTGGCTACTTCAACCATATAATTGGCTACTCCGACTTTCTACTACAACTTCGAATCAAATGATTCGAATTAAAAATCGTTCGACTATTCTACCATTCGATAGTCGAAGTACTGTCTCTTTAAAAAAAACTTTGACTACATACTTCGCCACCTAAAACCTACCGAGCACCAATGTTAGCCTATGGGGACCTTCCCCATAAGCTTTCTAAGCTTTTTTTGATCGAAGGAAAATCGTTTGATCGATGGATTAAAATCCTTCGAATCGTTTGATTCGAAGGATTTAATCGTTTGATCGAACTAATTTTCGCTCGATCTAAGCATTTGCAGTAAATCCTTCGACTTTGATATTCGAAGTCAAAGGATTTTACTTTGAGGGTCGAATATTGAGGGTTAATTAACCCTCGATATTCAACCAAAAGTAAATGTGCCCCGAAGTGACTGGGCTGTTATTGAGGATGACCAATTACAGACATATCAACTTACCCATATTTTTGGAAGTCTCCCTGTTTTAACCCCTCTCACTTGGTCACCCGCAGGACAAGGTTTGCTGTCCACTGTTATTAATTTGCAACCAAAACCTATTCTGTCCCCTCCATTAAAATGCACAGAATCTTCACCTGAAGTCCTCCAATATAAGTAAAAAATGTGTGTGTGGGGGGTTGATTAAATCAGGTTAATTGTCAAGAGTTCTGGGTGAGCTGACATGTCAGTTTGAGTGTCCCTCATATTGAACAGAAGAAAAAGTCTGAATATGCAGTGTTGCTTTAGGAATACATTGTAATGATTGCTGGACTACAGCTTCCATCATGCTTTATCCCTTGATAATATGCTGGAGACATAATGAGTAATGATAAGCATACCATTAAATAATGCTTCCTCTTAACGATTAGTCTATTATTTATTTATGTTTAGCTTTCTTTATACATTACAGTAGCCTACAGTGTATGTACACATTCATTTCAAAGCTCGTTTACATTGTTTTGACATAGACTACGGTTGTGAAGTGCATTGCGTTGCCAAGAAGCCATACATAGATGCTCAGCACCCTCTGCTGCAAGATAAAGGAAAATATGTTGTGTCAATATGTATGGAGCTTTATGCCATCACTGTTTATCATACAGAATGCGTTCTTTCTAAGCCATCCAGACTTTGCATTTTGATCCATTTAGGTCATGGTTCATTTCCAATATTCTTCAAAGCTTTATGGTTGGTTATGGAAACCTGTTAAATTTAGTTCAAATGTAATCCATGTTCTTATTACTGCATTATTATTTTTAATATTATTATTAATAATATTATTATTATTATTGACAAGTATTTATAAAATGCCAACATATTATACAGAAGGGTGCATGTATTAATTACACAAATACTGATTGATTCAGTAGGCAAAGAGGGCCCTGATCATAAGAGCTTACAATATAGTAAGACATACTATTTAATTTGTTTATCTGTTTTCTTTCATTCCTATGTGATACTGTGATTACCTGTCTTAGAGTAGGGTGCTGCATAACATGATACTCTACATATTCTGAATATTCTTCTTTATATAGTTGGATAATCCACAGCACTATATTATTAGATAACTTTTGGAAATGCCCAAGGTTAGGGTGAGAACTGGGGAAAATGTCAACTTGCTTGCCTAGATATACCAGTTTGAAGGTCAGTTAGAGTGAGATTAGGATTAATTATATGTACTGTATTTGCTGCCCTATGTATTCTTTGCTCATATATATATATATAATATATATATATATATATATATATATATATTTGCTGCCCTATGTATTCTTTGCTCATATATATATATATATATATATATATATATATATATATATATATATATATATATATATATATATATATATAATATTATATATATTCATATATATTCATATATATATATATATATATATATATATATATATATATATATATATATATATATATATATATATATATATATATATATATATGAATTGACAAAGGTTAGCCACAACATAATTAGAGAGTGCTATATTTGGTATATTCACCCTATTTTTAGGTGACTAAAAAGAAGCACTTAGGTAGTAACTTAGCTTCCCACTCTTCTATGTGACTTAAGGATATCATTTGGGGACTTTTGGGTGAAGTATAATTATTAAATGTGTCAATCCAAGAATATTCAATCCTAGAGATGAGATGACATCGAATTTTTTAAAGGGCATTGCAGAACTGCATCTTAGGGGCCATAAAAGGTAAATTTGATCATGGTTACCTTATGGAATAAATTCAATTAGCTGAGAAAAGGTTATCTCCTCATTTAATTTCAGATTTATCTATAGCCTGCATTGGATTTATCATGAGATACACTTCTCCTCAAACTGTATTCTGAAGTCTCTGCCTTTTACTTGTGCTCACATTTTCTAAGCATGAAGCGCTGGAAACTCTGGTATTCCATTACCTACTCTGGCTGTGTTAGCATGGACCTGGACTTTTCTGAGCTACCTATAATATGTGGGGGATCTAACCACTTTACTACGATTTACAGAATACCTGAACACATTATCAAGGGTTAAAGTATGCTGGCATCTGTAATCCATACAAAAAACAGTAAGAAAATGTGAGAGAATGTGAGAGAACCTCAAAATACTTTAGAAAATGAAATTTACTATAGCAGTTCAACATAGATTTAAGCATACTATGCTAATCACTATTAAAGTAATATGTTCTCCTTTCCCTCTTTCAGGACACCTACCATGGCAGGAGGCCTTTTCTCAATTGACAAAAATTACTTTGAAGAGCTTGGAACCTACGATTCCGGAATGGATATTTGGGGAGGAGAGAATCTGGAAATGTCTTTTAGGGTAAATACTGAATATTATATTATTAGGGGGTTTATTATATTTGTATGGGTTGATGATTTTTTTTCTTGCCATAAATGTAGAACATTCTAAATTTATTGAATGGGATAGTCATACAATCCCTTGACTTTGGTCCCATACCCCACAACAGTCTGTAGAACCCCTCCAAACTACAATTCTCATAATACCCAGATTATTCATTAAAACTGGCCTAATTCATCCCCAAGCCCTGTTGCGCCGCCTATCTGGCCCTGGCTTCCTTGCTAAATATTTGTTTGAATTTTAATACAATATTTATAAAAAAAATCTACAACACAATTAGTGGATTTTAAAACAAAAACAACAGTAACTATTGCATTCTATTGTAAATTATTCAACCCCCCCATATTTATAAAAAAGTATAAAAAAAACTGTGCTGAAAGTACCAATAAAAAAAATACAGAAAAAATCAACTTTGTAGTCAAATTCAAACAGATTCAAATCAAATAGATTTGAAGTTTGGAAATTCAGACCTAAATTTCTGCAAGAAAACATGAAAGGCACATTGAGGTTACTAATGAAATGGCAATCTTTCCCTTTAAAACTATGGCTCTGTATGCTGTAGTTCCCTGTTGAGCCTCCCCTGTGAAATGAAGGAACATTCTATGTACAAAAGGAAGGTTTAAGAGGTGAGCATTGGAAATTGCTTTACCTTGCATGAAGAGCACCTTGTCGGCATGAAGAGGAGCATGTTAGGTTAATTGGATGTTTGGATGGAGAGAGCTGAATGCTAATCCGCCTGGCCCTTAGATACACGCTGCCTCCTAGATTCACGTCTCTTTCATTTCAGAATAAAGAGAAAATATCAATATGTTCATAGCAACAAAATGTGAGTCTCACATACTCTTCCATTTGGGGAGGGGGAACAAAAAATTAATTTATGGCTCATTAACTGCCACTGTGACACAGACACTAAGAGTTATATACTGTTTGTGCCTTATATAAATATGCATTGATGTGTGCTGCAACAGCTTGATTTTAAAGGGTAATTCATCCAAAACAACTTTTACTTTGTCATAAATTGACCTGTTCCAAGCAACTTTGAATTGACCTATTTTGAATTATAAACTTTTATAACTTTTGGTTACACCTCTGCCATGCGGCCCGACTGTAACCTACTGATGGTGGCACTGCTTTCCAACTAGGGTGACGTCAGGGGCAGTACCAGTGATGTTGGGGGCAGGCAGATGATATCACAGGGCAGACGCAGGCCTGGGGGTGTGCCTGTGACATTTGAAGTGGGAATGTGGCAATCGCCAATTGACTGATCACTGCACCATTCATTTTAAAACCCTCTCTGGATTTCCTAACTTGGAAATCCAAACAGGCAGTTTTCACCTAGACTGCCCTCCCGAAAGCCTGACTGGCCGGTTAAAACCAGATAGGTGGCAACCCTATTTCCAGCATTACTAGAATGGAAATGTGGACATTTACAGATATCCGTCCATACTTTGCTACAAGGTACCCAGCTATGCCTGCAATCCCCCTGACCAGACCCCAATCATTTCTAACCAAACCACTTCTCATACTTTACAACAACAAAAATAGACATTAGGACAGGGTTGTAGAGAGGATGAGGGTGTAGATAAACAATGTAACTGAGTATGAGCCCCATTTGTGATGCATCCTTATAGTGGGCAAAGAGTAATGTATACCCTCTCCAACTTACTTATTAATTATAGTACAGGTATCGGATCCCTTGTCCGGAAACCCGATATCCAGAAAGCTCCAAATTACGAAATGGCTGTCTCCCATTTTGTCCAAATAATCCAAATTTTTAAAAATGATTTCCGTTTTCTCTGTAATAATAAAACAGTACCTTGTACTTGATCCCAACTAAGATATAATTAATCCTTATTGGAAGCAAAAACAGCCTATTGGGTTTATTTAATGTTTAAATGAATTTCTAGCAGACATAAGGCATGAAGACCCAAATTACAGAAAGATCCGTTATCCGGAAAACCCCAGGTCCCGAGCATTCTGGATATGAGGTCCCATACCTGTATATTTATATAATACACAAGAGCCATGAATATCCTGTAAATTATATCCATATAAATGGTGCTTAGTGATGTCATCGGTTATAATCAGAGCTTAGTGATGTCATTGCTGTCACATGACTCATACAAACTTGTATTGTAATAAATAAAGTACCCCCTGTTGCAAAATATGAAAATATTAAAAGTTACCTCGGAGTTCCATATCCTGTATAAAAGCACTCAGCCTCGTGCTTTTTCATATGGCCTTGGAACTCCTTGGTAACTAATAATATCCGTATATTTTACAAACGGGGGTACTTTATTCACTATGTAAAACAAATAATATAGACACAACCTTTTTTTTTTTCTTTCTGTTAATAGTGATGGAAGAAAATATTGGGCTTGATCCTTTAGTTAGACTGAAAGTAAATACATATATTCATAACACAATTAAAGGGGTTGTTCACCTTTGAATTAAGTTTTAGTATCATGTAGAGAGTGATATTCTGCAATTAGTTTTAATTTTTTTTCATTTTTGTAGTTTTTGATGAGTTATTTAGCTTTTTATTCAGCAGCTCTCCATCTTGCAATTTCAGCAATCTGGTTGCTAGGGCTCAAATTACGCTAGTGACCATTGATTTGAACAAGAGACTGCAGTAAGAAAAGGAAAGGGCCTGGATAGAAAGATGAGTAAGAAAAAGTAGCCTTGCAGAGCATTTATTTTTTAGATGAGGTCAGTGACCCCCCCATTTGAAAGCTGGAAAGAGTCAGAAGAAGGCAAATAATGAAAAAAAACCCATAAAAAATAAATAATGAAGACCAGTTGAAAATTTGCTTAGAATTGGCCATTTATAACATATTAGAAGTTAGCGTTAAGGTAAACCACCCCTTTAAACCTTTAGAAGGTTTATGTTCTTTGTAATATTTGTGCTTAAAATTAATTTGTGTCTTGATATATAAAAGAGGGACAAGTAGAAGAATGAGAGAAAGAGCGAAATGAGAGAAAGTGTCAATAAAAATCTCTATGACAAACAATGACATTCCCAACACAGAGTTTATTTTTAGTGTTTTTCTAGATCTTACTGTATACAGTCAAAATAAAGACTGGCAGTGACCATGTGAGACAATGGAGGGAA
Source organism: Xenopus laevis (assembly GCF_017654675.1). NCBI lineage: Eukaryota > Metazoa > Chordata > Amphibia > Anura > Pipidae > Xenopus > Xenopus laevis. Next base: position 69,169,392 of record NC_054387.1, read on the forward strand.
AATGGTATAAATATGTGCATTACCAAAAAGGAATTTTCTGTTTAAAAGCATATGTGTAATTAAATGTATTTCTAATTTCAGATCTGGCAGTGTGGCGGATCACTTGAAATTGTGACTTGTTCCCATGTTGGCCACGTGTTTCGAAAAGCAACGCCCTACACCTTCCCTGGCGGAACAGGTCACGTAATTAACAAAAACAACAGAAGACTAGCGGAAGTCTGGATGGATGATTTTAAAGACTTTTTCTATATCATTTCTCCAGGTGAATCCCATGTCTTATTCACATATACACACATAATATGTAAAAGTGTTCCAAAGCAAGTGTCCTTTTTATTTTGTCTATTAATGTCATTTATCAGTTTTAACTTGCGTTTCTTAGATTCCATTACATCAGTCTCTCGTGTGTATGAACTGTCGTACCACATGCATCATGCTCCACACCAAAGTTTTACACATTCCACATTTACACATTAACGTCAGCCATGAAACATGGGTCTCCCATGTATTTTATGATTATACCCTTTTCATCTCAAACAAAATTCAGTTCACCCAAGAACAGGGGTCCCCAACTTTTTTAACACGTGAGCCACATTCAAATGTAAAAAGAGTTGGGGAGCAACATAAGCATAAAAAAGGCAGTTGGGGTGCCAAATAAGGGCTATGATTGGCTATTTGGTAGCCCCTATGTGGACTGGCAGCCTACAAGAGGCTGTACTTAGGCACTATACTAAGTTTTATGCAATTAAAACTTGCTTTGAAGCTTGGATTTTAAAAACAAGCACCTGCTTTGAGGAACCTGAGAGCAACATCCAAGGTGTTGGAGAGCAACATGTTGCTCACGAGCTACTGGTTGGTGATCACTGCCCAAGAATAAAAAACACTGCTGTGGAAGATTTGTGTGCCTAAAATGAGAACATGGCCTTGTCTCCTTGTTTGTAGCGAAACCTCCAACTGCTTTTTTAGTTAAATGAAATACAGTAATGCTTTTTGCATAAAATAAAAAATATATTGAACTGATTTTCCTCCTCTTAGCAGATGAACTCGTTCAGCAGCAGAAATCCAAAGCTGAGTAGAAATCAATCTATTTTACAGACAGATATATACAACTGTATTTTTTTATTTTCAGAACAATGGCTACAATATATAAATTGTGAATGTGTACTCCAAAAGTCACCCAGAAATTGGCTTCTGTAAAGTTCAAATAACATTATTAGGGTTGAAATGAGACCATTCCTGACTCAGCTTTTTTCTGTTGAGGTTCCCATTGTTTTCTGCAGGACACAAACTAACTCCAGTTTCTAACTGTATAGGGGTCCTTTGTGATCCCAAGTGCAGTGAACATTCACCATGTTTTGCCCCACATTTTTTTTTCACTGAATTCCAGTACAGAGGCAGCTGAACTTGGTGCAGTTGCTGTGGATACAATAAAATTAGTACAACTGTGCTCATGCTTTGATACAAATCAGATGCAATTTTGTTAGAATTTTCTTAGTCTATAGACCATAATTTTTGGCATTCAGTATGCTAGTGATGTGTGTATTCATTCAGCACAACTGTGTCATAGTATTTGATGCAGAGTATTCTGGGAACACTGGAGCTGTCACTTGGTTTAGATATAGCAGTAGCTCCAGGGATTCCTGTATCAAGAGGCACAACTGTGCTCCATTTGGGACAACAGGCTGGAAGAACTGAATGGTGAAGAGCACAACCATATGGAAGTGCAAAAAGCCCCCTTTGAAGCAAATACCTTTTTATAAATTTTGGCACAACTCACTGTGAATAAATATGCAGATCCACAACTGTGCTAACAGACGTAAATGACCCCATGTGTATTTTGTTTAACTACAGTTATGGGATTTGTTTTCTGGAAACCTGTTATCCATAATGTTCCGAATTACGGAAAGTCCCATAGACTCCATTTTATCCAAATAATTCACATTTTTAAAAATGATTTCCTTTTTCTCTGTAATAATAAAACAATGCCTTGCACTTGATCCCAACTAAGATATAATTAATCCTTATTGGAAACAAACCCAGCTTATTGGGTTTATTTAGTGTTTACATGATTTTCAGTAAACTAAAGGGGGTATATTTATCAGTGAAGTTAGAGTGAAATTCCGCCACTCTCCGTTCATTTCTATGCGGTTTTAAAAGAGTATTTATCAATGGGTGAAAGTGAAAGTTCAAAATCCAATAGAAATGAATGTAGCGTGACAGAATTTCACTCTAGCAGACTGTGGCAATCTTTAACTTCACTCTTTGATAAATATACCCCAAGGTATGAAGATCTAAATTATAGAAAGATCCGTTATCTGGAAAACCCTAGGTCCCAAGCATTCTGGATAACAGGTCCCATACCTGTACTTATCCCAACATATAAATTGCTCTGAAATATAATGGCTGGTATTTCTAACACTTGCCAATCAGATTTCTGAGCTGATCATTGAGTTTTGGCTTAATTCAGTACAAGAGTCTGTGCCCAATTATACCAAAATTTATACAAGGCAATAGATTCACTTAATGCACACTCTCTGCTAGTTCATAAGAGAAAAGCAAATAGCCCATATTTCATAAGAATTACTAACAGAACCATAAATACTGATTGGTTTTACATGTATCGACTGCTTTCCTCAGACTGCAGCTAAATGTCTATTGATTTACGCCAGAAGGACTGAACCACCAAAGCTTGATTAACAATCAATAGGAATTAAATATCCGCTCTCCCCTGTGACTGCCTGGTGTACAAACAAAAAAATTTGTATTTTGCCAACATTTATGGTGCATTTCAGAACAAAAGTCTATCTCATGATTTTTGAAAATTAATTCAAGCTGCTTTAAAAAAAGGTTTTAGTTTATTTCTGTTTGCTTTAAATATTGCTTTTTCTGATGTGATGTGAGATTATAATTTTCTTTTCTGAAACAATACAAAATTCATAGCTTTCTTCCTCCTTCCTATTGCAATTGCAATTTATAAAAAGGATATAGACTTATTACAGAGAAAAATCCTACATTTTATACAGCATAACAAATACCACAAATCAACCTTATACAGATTGCCACACCAAGATGGAGTAAAAATACCATACTTATTAAACTATTCTAGGGTTGCATGCTGCCAATGGAGTAGGATGTATGTTTCTGTATTTAAAATTATGCTGTTAGAAAGAAGACATTACCTAGGAATATGATTTTCCTGATGCACCCTTAACCCAGTGAAACATCCAACAGGGAAAGGGTTAAAGCATGATGGGAGTTGTAGTCCAATAACCCAGAAATTGATATAGTACTGTGCAGGTGGTAACACTAAAAAAACTATTCTTCAGTAATGATGAAGCCAATATAGAGAATCAAGTTAAAAAAGCACTGACAGGATTCTCAATGAAGAAGATCTTGTTGAGACTCTTTATTCATAGTCTCATAAGATCACTGATGAAGATGAAGTTTCCCTAATATCCTCTGCATCTACACTGATAGTTGAGTGTGTAAAATACTAGTGTTACATATACATTTTAATGTAACAAAATATGGCTAAAAAATTACAGAAATGGCCGACTTCCATAGAAAGAAAGAAAAATATAAAGGCTGTGGACTAAAGCTGGGCGTTTGCAGTTGTGTTATAATAATCTTTATCTCTGACCTATGGAGCTATGCAGCATCAAGGGCAAATAAAGGCTTGAGCTGTATTAAAAGGGGCATAGAGTCAAGGGAGGAGGGGGTCATTCTTCCACTGTATAGAGCACTTGTAAGGCCCCATCTAGAATATGCCGTACAGTTTTGGTCTCCATCACTCAAACAGATCATTATTGTATTAGAGAGGGTACAGAGAAGGGCAACTAAGCTGGTAAAAGGTATTGAAAATCTTAGCTATGAGGAAAGACTGGCCAAATTGGAGATGTTCACGCTGGAGAAGAGGCGCTTAAGGGGTGATATGATGACTATGTATAAATATATAAGGGGATCATATAATAATCTCTCTAATGCTTTATTTACCAGTAGGTCTTTCCAGCTGACACGAGGTCACCCATTCCGATTAGAAGAAAAGAGGTTCCGCCTAAATATTCGGAAGGGGTTTTTTACAGTGAGAGCTGTGAAGATGTGGAATTCTCTCCCTGAATTAGTTGTACAGGCTGATACATTAGATAGCTTTAAGAAGGGGTTGGATGGCTTTTTAGCAAGTAAGGGAATACAGGGTTATGGGAGATAGCTCATAGTACAAGTTGATCCAGGGACTAGTCCGATTGCCATTTTGGAGTCAGGAAGGAATTTTTCCCCCTCTAAGGCAAATTGGAGAGGCTTCAGATGTTTTTTTTTGCCTTCCTCTGGATCAACTGGCAGATAGGTAGTTAATAAAAAAAAAAAAAAAATAAAAAAAAAGGTTGAACGCGATGGACATGTGTCTTTTTTCAACCTTACTTACTATGTTACTATGTTACTATGTATTATGGTGGATATTTTTCTTCCATTGAAGATTTCCTTTTAATTCTATAGTCATGTTAGACACTTGAGAAAGAGACTTGCAGTTAAAAAGAGCGGCTGAGAGGAGGATACATTTGTCTGATATAGGTTATACTTTTCTAGAGATACTTCATCATGTTGTATTTATAACTTATTATTGCTGTGTTAGGTTGAAATTGCCTGTGCAAAAATAAGCTCTTGACTGGATATTGATTTGTCAGTAAGCAACAACTGCTCATTTGTAAAATGATGACCGGTTATTGGTATCTAGAAAATACTCAGCCTGAGTTGTAGCTTTCCAAGCAGTCAAGCATGGTCCATTACTAGAAAAAACAATTCTGGTGCAGCAGGAGATGTACATAAAAGCAGTAGAAGCCCCTTACAAAATCCCTGCCGCAAATGCATGCCCCTCATGAATAAAGAGCTGCCTATCACAGGCAATGCTGTATTCATCATGGAGGTGCCTGTAGGCACTCACCAGGGTGCAGGAACAAAATGACAAAAACATTGAAGTTTGGTCTCAGTGTTGGAGCAGGTCCATAGACAGGTGGTAAAAACACAACTCCACTGAACCAAGCATCTTCTGGCACTCTCTAATTTGTGCATCATTCAGATGGTGGATAAGGGAAGCCTATGTCAGTGAGGCAACTGTGGGTGATCAATTCAGGACACACTGCAAAGAAGGAAACCAGTTTTCTACACTTTGCAATATATATGTGTCCCTTCCACCACTTGCCAATGCAGGAGTTATTTAACCTCTGTCTGAGGTCTGTACCCAACATTTAAAGGAACAGTTCAGTGTTAAAATAAAAACTGAGTAAATAGATTGGCTGTCCAAAATAAAAAAATGTTAGTTGGCCAAAAATGCAATCTATAAAGGTTGGTAAGTGCTGACCAATTTGCAATTGGTCAGCACTTACCAAACATTCATGGAAGAAAATCAATAGGGTGCATGTGTAGAGCTGTTCACTTCAATCCGCTGATACAGTATCAATAGATGTCACAGCACCTTCCATAGAATCAATTTAAAAAGCCTTTATTGGTTTACATGGCTGGGATCTCCAACAAGCAACAATGTTTCAGGCCCAAACACAGCCCTATCTCAACTTGTTTGGGTCTGAAATGTTGTTGCTTGTTGGAGATCCCGGCCATGTAAACCAATTAAGGCTTTTTAAATTGATTCTACGGAAGGTGTTGTGACATCTATTGAGAACAGATGTCTAACATAACAGAACCCAACCTGCTTTGCAGATCTGTAACTCTGAGTTAGTCAGCGACTTGAAGGGGGGCCTCTAGGACATAACTGTTCAGTGAGTTTGTAATTGATTCATTTGATACATTTTTGGCTAACTAATTATATTGAAATTTTTTTTTATTTTGCACAGCCTACCTACATACCTAGTTTTTATTTTTACACTGAACAATTTATTTAACTTCTATGAAGCTCTGCAGTGGAACACACAAAAAGCTGCAGCTGCAAAATTCTTGTGATGCCAGTTGTATAGTAAACATATTTATTTATTGTAACTTGAGAAATATGATTCAATCCTAATTACCGTTTTTTACCAATTGCAATTTGGTTTTAAGATTTTTTTTTTTATGTGTGATAGGACTGAAATTTGCTTTGTGAGAATCTCATCACAGTAGTCCCTACCATTTCTCATCGTCTGCCCACAGGGCATATTATTCATGTATGGGCAATGGTGAAAGCTGAAATAGATTGCATAATTATGCTTGCACTGCTTTCAAGTACTTTTAGAGCAAGTCAACTTATCCACCATGAGAATTTCTCACTCTAAAAAAGAATATATTTTACCATAAATTCAAGAGGTTGTTATGATTGTTCTCATTACTATCATAAGTAAATATGTATTACCTTCCTGGATACATGTCAAGTAGACTTCATAGATCCAAAAACAAATATATATATATATATATATATATATATATATATATATATATATATATATATATATATATATATATATATATATATACAGTACATACAAACTCATAAATTATTATTTTCCAATCAAGTTTTCAAAGACTGCCCTTTGCCAGCAGCTGAAAGTTAAAATAAATAATGGTACATTTAGACCATGTCCCCCATTTCACCCAGGCCAAGCCTGCAAGACACTATCCTGATCCACCACCTACCCAAGTTTGCTCTACCATTTGCTAGCGTCTGCAATTCAAGGCTTTCCAGGGTGTACATGCTTTGCTGGTCTGCAAAGAAAGCTTAAAACAAAGCTTAAAATGTATTATTTACAAAAAAAAATGCATGGATACCATTTTAAATGGTATAAATATTTTAAATATACAGCATATAACAATTAATTGAATGCAATTCTACCGCTTAAGCAAGCACCAAAGGATGTACTATAATTGCTTTTCTGAATGTAAATGTTACTAAATTGAAGGCCTATATAATTTATTAGCTTGTTGGGTGAACATGTCAATCTGAAATCAGAATATTGCATGGCTCTGTTTTGCTGAGTTAAGTTGATCTAATTTTATAATACAGACTTATCTATACAAATCACATACAGAGGGTCTAGTTTTATAGAACGGTACAATGGTTCCATCTGCTGGATATTCTATGTAAATCTATTATGTAGGCTTTTTTTTTTTATACATTTTCAATTCAATGTATTTTAACTTCAGAAATCCAAGTGCCAATATGTTGACATTAATTGCTTACCTTATACTACCTATACTACTATATGGCGGTCACCTGGGTTTCCATAGTCAGGTGACTGCCATCTTCATTCTTCTTCTCAGCCAAACATGGCACCAGGTCAAGCTTGATGTATGTTTGCCTCTGAAGAAGGGTGAAGATGATATCCCTTTGACCTAACTATAACTACACAGAACCCAGGGCCATAATTAAGGATTGGCAGAAGAGGCACATTCTTAGGGTGCAAAGGTGTATGTGGGGGGTGGTGCACTGATCATGTACATCTTCTCCCTCTTCTCCTAGTTATGGCCATTGGAAAGCCATTGAAGTCAGGAGTTGTGCACATGCAATTTTGCGGGGGGCGGGGGGTACAAACAAACAGGCCTGTGGCAGGGGTGCTTTTTTGGGTACCTTGAACCTCAGGCATGGCACTGTCTGGACCAATGTTATTTATGAAAAACATACTATCTGCCTGGTTTTTAAGGTAAGCCATTGAGGGCTGCTTAAAAAGTTAGCACGTTAGCAAGTTGACTTTAGCTTTGCTTGTTCTTTCACAAAAGTTTATCTAATAAAATTGGTTACAGATTTATTAAGTTTCTGAAATCAGCTATTTTGTGAGTGACAAATGTAACAAACATTATAATGGAAATCTTTGTGCCATTTTAGACCCGCAATGTGCATGTTTTATATTATACTACAGCGCCCTAAAATTCATTACCTTAACAGTAATTGTTAACTAAAATTTCCTGCTTCCTTTACAATTTACGTTTGTTCCGTAAATGTATATACCCATATGAAAGATTTATCACAAAATAGGTAGGCTTCCTGTTGTGGGGTACACTGCATTGTGTAAGTGCCTGAAGGCTGTGACAGACTCAGGTAGGCAGTATGAGTTTGTGAGAGTCATTGGTGCTGCTAGATAGGGATAGAGGACAGGTGAGAATTAGTGATGGACGAATCTGGGCGAAATTTGTGAAATGACGAAAATTAATTTTTTTTTGACACAGCAGATTTATTCGCCCATCACTAGTGAGAATGTGCAGTGTGCAGGGCAGATCCTTCAGCAATAAAATTTACTTAAAGGGGATGTAGTCTGGCTCCACTGAAATGAGAAGCTTTCATGATCCATATTGAATGATCTTTTGCATCATTTGGGCAACTGGCTCTATAAGATTGGGAAATGATGCAGTGTTTTGTTTTTTTTAGGAATCTTTTTCTCACTTTATACCTGCCTTCCAGTCCAAGTGGCAAGCATCCACCAAAGATGCAGGCACAGATAGCCCCTGGACAGAAATGCTTTCTGCATGGGTACTACAGGGTACACTGTATTAAATAACTGCTTTTACCCATTAAAATCTGTGGGCATAATTTTTGCAGTGAAACTTGGTGAAAAATTTCACTCATCACTAGTCATGAGGTGGGATGGATGATATCATGGGTGAAATGTGATATCAGGGGGGTGGGATTATGACACAGCAATCATTTATCAGTTGATCGCTGTATCAATCAAGGAGAATCCTGTCCACATTTCTTATTTTGGAAAACTGGTCAGGTAGTTTTTTTTTGGACTTCCAAAAAGTGGGGTGTTTGGATTATAACTAGACAGGTGGCAACCCCAAGGAGCCCTGAACAACTCATGCAGTGCACAAGAGTCAGACCCTCCCCATAATCCCCCAATGTACAGAGATACAGGCAAACATGCCTGATCTGTAGCAAGTTGTAAAATAAGTTCCACATAAAATTTGGGTAATTTTATGTCAGAAATGCATTAGTTTAGAGGTATTTCTTTTATTTAATTCATGGATAACATTATACAGTATGTCAGGAATTTTTTTAGCACATTATCCTAAAATATTAAATGCCTTCTAGCAATGCAAATACATATTTCTATTAAATAGAAACTATATGTAATTCCTCTTCACATTCTTTGTGTTGTTTAATTAAAATATGATTTCGCTTGCTAACATTCAAAGCTTTATTAGGGCGGTAAAAGGAAAGTTGTGCAGAAATTGCTTTTCAGTCCCCCATGCCCAAATGGAGAGGAAACACTTAGCTACTAAATCAGTTTTTGGCAGTGTACCAAGCACATAATTGAAACTAAGCAGGAGGCAGAACCCATAAATACACAGCGCAAGCATGCTAATCAATAGCAAACACATTCCCTTCAGAAATTCTCATTAATCTGTGTACAATGTACCTACTTTTGTGCATAAGCAGGTGCCTGAGTCAGAAGGTATCCCGATGTGTTCAGAACTTTCCACTCCACGTTTATTTATTAAGCTAGAAGGCTTAAGCTATCTTGTACCAGCCTGATTAGAAGAATCCCTGTATGATGTTTATGGGGAATGAAGAGGTATGGTAAAGTTTATACATCAGCATTAGTTAAAAAAAAATAATAATAATAATTAAACAAAAAAAGAGACACAAGCAGAAAAAAACCAGGAAACCAATACAGTTGTATGAAAAGATAGATAACAGTTTCAATATTTATCATACCCCAAAAATATTGGGTTTTTCAAATGTAACGATTTGCTTGTTAACATTATAATCCTTAACCCCCACTTATAATTTGTAGCAGGTTGTAATGATTCAGAAGGGTGTTAGAGTCTGGCACTGCTTTTGAGCTCTAACATCCCAAGAGAAGAATGTTGTTCAGCTATTCATATTCTGACAAATTCCCACATTTTTTGATAAGTGCATCATCAGATCATTAAAACTCTTTTCTTTCTTGGCCCCTTGGAAAAGTGTCAGCAGTGTGACTCAGATAATGATAAGATTAGCAATGTAAACGAAACAACTCACTCCAATGTAATTTTATAAAAACTGGAAAAATTAAGGCTATTGGCACATGTAGTGTATCTGCTGTCATTGACATGAATGCACACTGTCTGTCATTGATTGTGTCATTACATGTGCACCTACTCAAGTGGTTTCTGTTCATATCAATTACAGGAGGCACGCAGAGGCTATTGGGCATTTCATATCTGGATGAAATACATCAGTGGATAAACATTAAGGATAACACTAGTGTAAAATAAATGGTGAATTTATTAACATGTGTGTTTTATTTTTACAACACCCAAATGGCAATTATTTTACACCACTTCAGGCCTTGCTTGATCCATAAAAATTCAAGTGACAAGTAAGTTGTGGTGGAAAAAATGTGCATCATATTTTGCCATAGCAGTTTTTAAATTGCTGCTTCACTTTACACTGGATTTATACACAGAAGTACACGTCTGCTTAAAATCATTACACAGCTTCATAAATACACCATTTTTTACACAATGATGCCAAGTGATGTTTAGTATAATTTGTCACCATTTTTTTAACACAGCATGAAAAATAGGCCCCTGTGTGTGCCATTAGTTTAATAACTAAAAATGTACTGTAATTAATTAAGGTTTAGAACAGTGGTGGGGGAGGGCTGAGCCTAAAGATCACTTAGGATTAGAATTAGGGAGACTGGCCATTTGCTCTCCAAGGTACAACTGAAAGCCTCGCTTGAAGGTCAGTGATGGTGAGATTTGCATTAACATATGCTACGAAACTATTACTAAACAGCTGATACACTTATATTTTGCTATATAGTAGAGCCACCATTTTACATTTTTTCAGGGGACAATGAAAAAAATGTGTAAAATCCCTGTGAAATCAGGGAGATGTGTTTAACCAATGTATTCTTCAAGTAACTATAGGATTATAAAGGTGTTGAAATAGTCCCAAAAAATTATTAAAATTGTAGCAAATTGACAATTGCATACCCAAAATATGGAAACCCCAAGAAAGGGTTCCAAACAAATGATTATAAAAGTGAAAAAGATTTCATTAGGACATAGAGAGCCTGACTCATTTCATGCTGAATAGGGCACTTATTCATAGGTTGAATGATTAAGTTCCCTATTAGGCACAAAAAGCATCAGGCTCTCTATGACCTAATAAGCCTTTTTTACTTATTCTTCAAGTACTCAAAGGTTATAAGCACAGGAGTTTGTTTTATTTGGACATACAATATTTACTATGTTAATGACAATGGGGGGGGGGGAATTTCCTGACAGTCACATGCAGAACCTAAAGCTTTAAAGGAAAACTATACCCCCAAACAATGTAGGTCTCTATTAAAAGATACTGAGTAAACAGCTCATGTGTAAAACCCTGCTTCATGTAAATGAACCATTATCATAATAATATACTTTTTTAATAGTATGTGCCATTGGGTAATCATAAATAGAAAATTGCCATTTTAAAAAATAAGGGCCGCCCCCTGAGATCGTAAGATTCACTGTGCACACATACAAACCACATGTAAGGTCACATGGGCCAATTAACAGACAGAGTTGTGTCTTTTGCTTCCACACTTCTTCCTGTTACAGTTAGAGTTGTAGTATTTCTGGTCAGGTGATCTCTGAGACAGCACAGATAGAGTCACAAAATGGTGGTTCAAGGCAAGAGATGTAAAAGGGCAATATTTATATAAATATATATTCCAGTTTGGTAAGATTCTTTAATATGTCATTCAATTTGATATAAACTATCTGTTGCTTAAGTATTCATTTTGGGGGTATAGTTTTCCTTTAAGTGATTTGTGCATGGCTGTATCAGTTGCTGACAAATTGAACTTGACTATTTACAGACGGAGCCATGGCAAAATCATCTGTTTTAAATCACTTAATTTCACTAATAATAACATTCACAGAGGACAACCAGATATTTTTAGGAACATCGGTGTAAAATAAACAACATTTTGGTGTAAAATCCAGGAAAACATTATGTAAAGCATTATGTAAAGCCAGGGAATATACCCATAGAAAGGCATTATAAATTGGTGGGACCATTAAAAAATTGTGGAAAATGTGGAAATACTTAAAGTCAGGGAATGTAAAATTGAGGTTTCACTGAATCTGTACTATATTTCATGAATTAAGGGGATCTGAATGACCAAAGATTGGACTTTAAAGAGACACCCTGACCAAAAGTTGGACCTTCAAAGGGAGCTTGAAGCGAAAAAGTGTGAGAACTTTGCAATATGCAGATAATGACACAAGCAAATATGGCTTATGGTTCAATATGGAACATAACTTTATTAATTTTGTGTCTTTAAATTTTTAGGTGTCGTCAAGGTAGATTACGGGGATGTATCGGAGAGGAAAGCCCTCAGAGAGAATCTGAAGTGTAATCCATTTTCTTGGTATCTGGAAACAGTGTATCCTGATTCCCAGATTCCTAGGCGATATTTTTCTCTTGGTGAGGTATGATTCCTATACCTTTATTTACAGAAACATGCAAGCTATGAAAGTTGTTACTGTGCATTTTCCACTTTAATTGTGAGTAACAAAGTAGCTTTGTGAAATCCTTAGGGATGCATGGATTCCTTAATTTTTGGATTCAGCCAAATAATGAACCCTCCACAAATGATTTAACTGAAAATAAAACTGGATATAAACTGGATATAAAATTTGCATATTCAAATTTGAGTTTAATCAAAAAGTGCATAATCTGTAAACAAAATATTGTTGCATTTAGAAATCACATGATTGACTTTCTAAAGGAACACTAAGCCCATCTGCAAACCTCTCCCACTGCACCCCCTTGTTTTATACATATAGAGTTATGTTATCTTACATATAGTGATTACGTATATACTCGAGTATAAGCCGTCCCGAGTATAAGCTGAGGTACCTAATTTTACCTCCAAAAACTGGGAAAGCTTATTGACTCGAGTATAAGCCTAAGGTGAGAAATGCAGCAGCTTCTGGTAAGTTTCAATCAAAAAATTGAGGGGTTCTGCTCCCACTGGAGGTGCCGGCATATCGTTTTTGGATGCCGGCGACCATTCTTGGACGCCGGCGAATATTCTTGGAGACTATTCTTGGACACCGGCGACTATTCTTGGATGCCAGCGACTATTCTTAGGCGCCGGCGACTATTCTTAGACCCCGGCAACCGTTTTTGCGCTTGACCCTCGGCTTATACTCAAGTATATACGGTAATATGTCATTTTGACTTCATTATATTACATTGGAATTAGACATGAAGGACAGACATTAATTGCTGGAAAACTGTGCTTAAATGAGAAACAAACCTATACTAGAAAAAACCCTACCCCCCCCCACCCTGCGTAGACCAACCTCCCTCCTCCCCCACAGCCTAACTGCCCCCCCTGGGCACATGCCCCTCATTTTTTACTTACCCCTCCATGCAGATCTGGCCTCGGGAGTTCACGAGCACCATCTTCTTTGTGCATGAGATGGTGCATGTGAACTCCCGAGGCCAGATCTGCATTGAGGGGTAAGTAAAAAATTAGGGGAATTTGCCCGGGGGGCAGTTAGGCTGTGGGGGAGAAGGGAGGTTGGTCTACGCAGGATAGGGGGGTAGTGTTTTTTTTATAGTAGGGGTTTGTTTCTCATTTAAGGCTTTCAACTAGAGCTGCATGACTAAATTAGATTGCAGTTCCCCTAACCCCTTAAGCCCCCAAATACACAGCAACACATTTTTTGGGTGAAATTATTATAACACACATAGTATCGTTTCCCAGTTTAATATCCACCAAACATTCTCCAACAGCATAGATGAACAAATATCTACAACCTTTAGCTGCAGAAGGATGCATAACATACAATATATTAACATTGAAATCAGAAAGTTTCACAAAAAAATCTTGAAATTTGGACATTTTCACGAAAAAATAGTGAAAATCAAACATTTTCATGAAAGATCATGAAAATCGGAAATTGACGCCCGCGTCCAAGCTGACGCTGGCGTTAAAGTCAATGGGCATCCGAATAGTGTTGGTACATGCGATTTTGACGTGAGCGACTTTTCGAACGCGCGTCCAAAAAAATTTGATAAATAAAGCCGTCGCCGAAACACAGAAATTTGCCGCAAATTCGTGCCAGGCGAATTTATTCACTCCTCACTACCACTGACAAGTGGCACAGGTACAGATAAGCCCTACAAAATGAACTCCAGTTAAAAGAAAAGTCACACAAAAAAGGGAGTGAGTGATTGATATACTGGTAACCTAAGTATCTACTTTGCAAGAACCAAACATAGAATAACTTCAGTTTCCTTGTTTGCCCTGTTTAGCTCAAGAAATAACAAAAATACTTGTTTTTCCTTTATAAAAAAAATAGTGTATTCAGCACAAGCCCTATTCATTGTATTCTTGTTAAACAAGTATATGCTTTCCCTGTAAATGATGCTTTCTCATACAGAGTAGGGTGTGGTACAATGTTCTCCTCTTTCATTCTAAACCTCATTGTAGCATTTTATTTCAGCATGGAAATAGCTTATGTTGCCATAACCAAATTAATTTGATATTAGGCAGGGAAAGTGCATTTTCTCCAGAGTACATCATCTGGGCTGTTCATTTGAGAGAAGCCAATGATTACATTTAAAATTTAAAATTCCATCTGGATGTAATAAATAAATATCTGCATTTGTTTCCTAAGCACAGGTTTGGCCGTGTATTGCTAGCTAAAGCTAAAGGAGTAATCCCTTGGACTATCCTCTGGTCTTAAATCACGGTTCTAGGAATAGCTATTTCAGTTTGTGCCAGCGCAATTATTACAGGAGCTTTCACAAACAAGGCCCCTGGTGTGTAATTAAATTGTATGTTTTTTTTATGTAGCATTCCCATTCTGTGTCTAGTTATTTCTCTTCATAACTTGAGGAATAGAGAAGCATCCTTAGTGGCTTTCGAACATTTAATAACTCTAAGACTTCTGTACACTGCATTCAATCCATTCTATCGAATATAAGAACTGATTATTTGGCTTTTTTTTTTTTTTTTAAAGGGCATATTTATCAAAGGTTGAAGAAACAGCTGTAGAAAATTCTCCAGAAATTCTTCATAAAACCTATAAAAGTGAAATGGAATTTGGAGAATTTCCTAGAGAATGTGTGCATAATTATTTCACTACCCATTTACAAATACTGTATGCCCTAGCTTGTCTATAGGTAAGCATGAAACAGTATGTCATTTATAGTACATAAAGTATCCTTTGTGGTAAAATATTAGGATATTAAAAGTGACTGGGGAATTCCATGACCATATAAAGAACTTTTATGCAGGCCATGGGACTGCAATGTGATTTATAATGCTCATATTTTTGTCATGTGACACAAATTCCATCAGTAAGCACTGATTATAACTGGTGATATCACTAATCACTATTTATAAGGATATCATTTACAGGATATTCATGGCTCTTGTGTATTACAGGTATTATTATCTGGAAACCCAATATCCAGAAAGCTCCGAATTACGGAATGGCTGTCTCCCATAGACTCCATTTTATCCAAATAATCCAAATTTTTAAAAATGATTTCCTTTTTCTCCGTAATAATAAAACAGTAGCTTGTACTTGATCCAAACGAAGATATCATTAATGCTTATTGGAAGCAAAACCAGCCTATTGGGTTTATTTAATGTTTAAATGAATTTCTAGTAGACTTAAGTCATGAAGACCCAAATTATGGAAAGATCCCAGGTCCCGAGCATTCTGGATAACAGGTCAGATACCTGTATAAAAATGTACAATATGCTGACCAATGAAATATCTTATAAAATGTCCTGATATATTTTGCTTCATAAAAGGCTATTACTCAAAGGGGATCTAAATTTAAAAACATAAACTGATGTAAAAGTAAATTACAAATATTTTCTATTTTTAGTGGTTTCTGATTATGCTAGATAGGCTTCTGCTCAGCAGCTCTCTTTTGACACCTAGGGGGAAATTCACTAAAGGGCGAAAATTTGACAGCGGCGCCTTCGCCGCCTTCGCCGCCTTCGCCGCCTTCGCCGCCTTCGCCACACTTCACCAGGCACAACTTCACGCAGACTACGCTAATTCACTAAGTTGGGAAGTTTCGTCGCCGACACCGAACACTTGCGAAGTTGTGCTAGCGTTACTATGGCAGGCATAGCGAAGTTGCGCTACCGTTATATAATTTGCATTCTGCGGGAAGTTAAATTTCAATGGACATATATGTTGCAGCAAATACAGTTCACTGCACAAGCCCAGGGAACCTTAATAAAAGAAAATAGATTTGTTATAATGCCCTACATATGAGCCCACTGTATTGTTTATGTGCCATATGTAAGGAAATATAGGGAGGAAGGAGGGTACCCAAAAAAAATGTACAATCTTTTTCAGCCTAACACCCTGTAAAAAGGCAAGTCTGGCAAAAGAGGTAACGTTCAGTAAAAACAAAAACTCAGTGAATTTGCGTAGTAATGCTCTTTTGCCAGAGCGAAAATACACCAGGCGTTAGAGTGGGAAGTTGCGCTAAAGTATATCTCCTTCGCTAGCGTTAGTATATCGGCGAAGTGCTGAATACAGCCACTTTGCCCTTTAGTAAATTTCCCCCCTAGAGTGTCAGTGACTCGAACTGTCTATGTACTATGTACCTACGTTACTGAGCCAACAGCCTGGTATTAGCAGTATAAAAATGCAAATACCTCAGAAACTGGTAAAAATAGAAAATGAAGGTAAATAGCAAAAGTGGTCAGAGAAGTACCCTGAGTAAGTTTAAACCAATTCATTATAAACTTTCGGCATGAAAAGTCATTTTGTGGATGTTTTTAACTTACCCTGCCCACAATTTCAAGCCACGCCCCTTTTAATAGTTGATTTAATATTGAAAAGGTCATAGCACACATGCTCACTGCTAGTTATTAGTAAGATAGGAGATATAAAAAGCCACATGTAAATCTTTATAATTACTAGTAAATGCTACTTGCTGATTTCTTGATCAGGGTTACTAGTCCTATCTGC
Organism: Xenopus laevis; assembly: GCF_017654675.1. Taxonomy (NCBI): domain Eukaryota; kingdom Metazoa; phylum Chordata; class Amphibia; order Anura; family Pipidae; genus Xenopus; species Xenopus laevis. Next base: position 69,186,303 of record NC_054387.1, read on the forward strand.
AAACTTTGCAACTTGTAGTAAGTTATTCCCTTCAAGATGATAAGGAAGCATCTGGCTAGCCTGCCAGAGACACAATAATTGCTTAGTCGAGGATTAAACTGCAAATTGAGCCAAAGAAACCTTCTGAGAGAATCTAAGGGAAGTAAAGCAAAATGAATAAGCATTACTGAGCTTATTCAGCCTAATGTTTCCATTAGATACCTTCACATAAATAAAAATGAATGTACAGTTGTTCTTAAGGCATGTAAGATAATTCATTCTTATTAATAAGTAATCTTATAAGTAAACTGCACACCATCAATTGGCCAGACAAAGCTTTTAAATACATAACTAATTCATTAAAACACAATCCCTAAAATTTACAGGGATACACAGGATCATTCTTGGTGTCTGAATATGTATTAGTTCATTCCATATAACCCATTTAATGTTAGAGAAGGTAAAGTACAAACACATATTATTAATGTCAGTTCTGAATATTAAAGAGACTGTTGCTGAACACAGGCTTCCTGACTGTTTCACTCTAACACCAGTGACTATTTACATATATCATCCACTCCTGCTTCATTTAATCTGAATTACCTATGGTCTGCAGGTGACATCTCAGTGAGTCACTGTTGTATTTAGGTTACAGTATTTTTAAAATATCTGAGATATAAAACAGAATTAAAGGGGTACTCACACATAGGACTAAAGTGCTCTCTATAATAGCTAATATGCAAGAGACAGCATTTTCCTTCTTAAGAGTGCTATGTTCCTCCAAAGGTCCCCTGCAACACCCTTTACATTGCATATCTTGTCTAGGGAGCAAATATACTTTCCATACTCCGAAGGAAGTAAGTATAGGATTCCTTAAGCTGTGCTCTCTGCACCTTGTGCCGGATGGGGAGCTCGATCTACCCAGAGCAGGTAGCATGCTCATTCGATATTCTTTTGCATTATTTGGGCAGCTGGTCCTGGAGAACTGAGGAAACATTGTTTTTTTGAGAAATACAGTACATCTCAACGTTTGATAATACATGGGAGTATTGGGGAATTTTAGTCTAGCAACTCATGTTTGAATAATACTGTTTAATTTCCTTTTATAGAAAAATAAATACTCCTACATGCCATTAGTTCTGCAATAACTAATTCTTTAGCATGTTTGTAGTATATTTTTCCCCATGGTTGGAGCCATTCCACATTCAATGGCATTTCATTAGTTCATATGTTGTTGCTGTAAGGGTTTGTGACACAACAATAGATCATGGTGGATTTTTACTGTACCGCTCTGTTTCTGGATGGCTATAATTATGGGTGACAATGTGTGTTTAAAACTGATGATGGATGTCACAAGTGTCAAAAGCAGGGACATATGTGTCAAAGTGCATTCCTGTCAGACATGCTGAGATTTAGAAGCTAATGGGAAAGGACTTACAGTTAGATCACACATCTCTGTAGAAATTGATTTGTTACAGATGCTCATTTGAATTCATATTTTATGTTCAAAATTTCCAAAGCATTCAATGGATAGGTCTGGACACCCCGAGCTTGCACCTCTGGTCCCACAGCAAGTGACTCACTCTCCCTCTTCCTACATAGCTGGCTTTACAAAGCATTGCTTTATGGTACAGGACAAGTTGGATATAGTGGTTAAATTGCCTCTTTAGCATACCATTTTATAAGTATGTCCTGTCATCCACTCTCAGCTGTACCCTGGAGAATTGTGTAGATAGTTCAGAGTGCAGTTCATTCTTCTAAGAGAGAAATTAACTTTTTAAGTGAAAAACCATATTGTAAATCCGAATTGGAATGCTAAAGAGGAGCACTGCATCTGCTTACTACCTAAGGCAAGTCCTGTACAATGCCAATGCAATTTAAACATGTTTATATAGTGAATAAAGTACTCCCTATTATAAAACAATAGGATATTATAAATTACTGAGGAGTTCCATGACCTTATAAAAGCACAAGGCTAAAGGCAAAGTGTGTTTTTATACAGGTCATGGAACTCTGAAGTGACTTCTAATATCCTCATATTTTGCAACAGGAGGTACTTTATTTATTTATTATAATACACAAGTTTCAGTGAGTCATGTGACAGAAATGACATCCCTAAGCTCCGATTATAACCAATGATATCACTAAGCATTGTTTATATGCATAAACAGTAATTTGCAGGATATGTATGGCTCTTGTGTTTTATGAATGTATATACTATTAATTGTTGACTGAGTCCTGTCCCATTTAATTGAATGTAGGGTCACTGTACCATTTAATTTTCAGCATCATTGTGCCAATTTATGCTGGGTTCACGGTACCATTTAATGCTGGGGCAATTCCGCCAATTTAATGCTGTGTTTTTTTGTGTACAAAACTATATATATAGTGAGTCAGGTTGGATAGCAAAGTGTGCAACATAGATGTAGTCTTCAAAAGATGGTGTCCTCTACACTAATATTTGACCACACTGCAACTATTAAACAAGGAAAGGAATCAACAAATATTTTCTTAATAAGTGTTCTTGGTTATAACAAATTAATGAACTCCCTGGCCTATTGGATCACTCCTGAAATGTAGGAATTGGCAGTTTGTTTGTCTTTTGGGAAAAAATAATAAAAATATGGACAGATTGAGATTTAGCACAGGAATTTTATCATACCCCATACGGATTTATCATACCCCATACGGATTTATCATACCCCATACGGATTTATTGGTACATTTGGCTTAAATGCATATGGAGTAGCCACAATGGATGTACAGTTCTAGTAAATGGTTGTTTTCACAGCAAAACAACAGTTCCACTTACAAAACAGCAGATTCAGGAACAAAACAGCTACCACTTTGCTCCTGGCCACTGTTTTAGCAAACCCAGGACATTTACACATGCCAACACAAATGTTTCAAAGAAACGAGAGAAGATTTTGACAGGTTTTCTTATCTTTATTGGGAATCTACAAAATCCTTTATATGAATCTGTTGTGATGGAGGGAAAAAAAAAGGAACAGAACCCAAAATGCACACATTTTAACAACTGTTTTGTTTTAGATACGAAATGTAGAAACAAACCAGTGCCTGGATAACATGGGTCGTAAAGAAAATGAAAAAGTGGGAATTTTCAACTGTCACAGCATGGGAGGAAATCAGGTAAAATGTTATTATTTTTTGTAATTCTTTTATTTAATTGGTGCAATAAATACTGCAATGGCCCATTAGCCATGCCTTTAATTCACTTTTGTTAATTTTTAACAGCAGCCTGCAAAAAAACAAACTTTTGACAAAAAATCTCACATATAAAATAATCCTTTGTGATGCACTATGGAAATCTAGTCAGTCTTGAAATATAGACATTTACATTTTTATGATGCAAAGTGCATTTTTTGAAGTGCGTTTACCAGCAAGTAGTCAACTAGTTACATAAATGGTATTAACAGGCTTTCTGCGTTAATATCCACAAGTGGCTTCTCCTTTAATCTCGCCATCATGGCCAACAGGAGGAAATTAGAATCTGCCCTTCTGTGCCATGACTCCCAAGTACAGCTTTTATATTACTCCATCTATCTTGAAAATCTATAGAAAACTCATATCACTCTTCTTGCTGTTCATACTTTAATACCATGTGCTTTACAAGGATTGCAGCATTAGGAAAAGTAAACACTAGTTCAATGCTATCAAGTGATGTTGTGGTATATTTAGGTGAAATCAGTTTTCCCAAAATGTCGTTTAACCTGGTTGCCCTTTTGGGTTATCATTTTTAGGGGTTCTGTGGGCCCTGTAAGATGACTATATGCAGCCTGAGTTGTGAAGGCAAAGGAATAGTTCTAGTCACGAATATCATTTTTGCTTAAACGATAAAGACAGATTGTACATAGACCATTAAATGGCTTTGCATCCATACATCTACATTTTTCAGCTGTGCAGATTCAAATGAGGTCACCTGCCATTTGAGATCGCCACTATGTCATATCCACCAGTGAGTATTAGGCTACCTCTACCTACAGAGAGGATGGCTCCAATCTCTGCTACCAGTAGGAGATGCATGAGAGAAGCCATTTGTAGGAACTTCCAATTAAGAACCTGTAGTATTTAACAGCAGCCCTTTTAGGAAATGTTTCTTCATGTTTTTACTATTCAGCACAGGGGACATTAGAGGGCGCCCTCTATAGCAGGCCAGATAGTATCCTTTGCCTTAGGGATGACGTAACCATGTTTAGCAGAGCTGGCAAACTTTCATCTTGTTTGTTATATGGCAATAAGCTTTGTTCTTAGTGGTTCAGTAAAGTAATTGACAGTATTGCTTCACAGAATGTGAGACAGATAGCTTGTTAAAATGTGTGGAGTGGAGTTTGTAAGGACATCTTTTTGTGCACTAACCAGATTTTATTCTCATTCTTTAATAGACATATGTATTTTGTATATTTTTTTGTATCTGTATATATGGTCACAAATACTTATATACCATGAGAGACATTCATTCTGTGTACTAGAGATAGTTTTGTATACTGATGCATTATATTGTGCTTTGTGACTGTTTTGAATCTGTGTAGTTCATGAACTACGCTACATAAATCAGCTGGTTGTTTTTTGTTTTCAAATTATACATTTTGTTATAATAAAAAGTATCAATGTTACTAAAGGGTTGCTTGTGGCAAAGCTTCTTGAAAACAGACCACATATTCCAACCTTCCCCTGTGAAAGAATTGAAGCCCATATGTAAATCGTTTTAAAATATCAATGACTTGAAATACAGTTGCAAGCGTGGATGCAATTGCAGCAAATGCAACACTGTGCTTGGTTGCAATGATGCTGGAATTATGGATAACAAAACATAGCAAACTACATCCCCATTGCACTGTGCACACTGCAGTCATAAAGAAGCCCATGTATGTTCAGAATATAGCTAGGTTCAGTTCTTGGTGATGGTACCTGTGTCCTCTTCTTGTGACCTTCGAAAAGGTCACTTAAAGGCTCAATAGACAGTATTCAACAGGGTCGAATAAAAAGCATATGTATTGAAAATACATACTTCCATTTCTTTAATTAACCCTTTAAGTGCCAGCAGAATTTCACATTTTGGTTACGCGAAATGCCAGCCGTTTTTGAAACATTTTGTGCTCTCTCACTTTAGGGGCATTTTCTGAGGGGAAACCTATAGTTTACCTAGGAAAACTATACATTGTTTTTTTCGGTAGAAACTGAGCTTTCTAAATCTGCCTGAGTTTTCATGTATTTCCACCTGTGCAAAAAAATTTATAGTGCTAAATACCAAAAAAAAATGAAAAATTACCATTTTTCATCGTATATCAATTTATACCAGAAAAATATTTCATTTTACGGATGAAAATCCAACTGATTTGGAAAGCCTTATGTCTCTCGAACGTGCCAATACCAGATATGTATAGTTTTAGGGAGATTTAGGACTTCTGTACCTCAAAAACTCCCGGCAGTATATTGCCGAATTTTGAAAGCACTAAGGCAGAAAACGGCATGCTTTAGATTCCAAGGCCAAAACTCCTGAAACCGTAGGTTTACCCCAGAAAACCATACATTTTTGAAAAGTACACATTCTGCCGATTACAAAATGGGTAACTATGTCTCTCTACTCCCAACTACCAAACATAAAAGCTTGTCTGAACATAGCGGTTTTTCAAAAAAAAATTCAAAATTCTGAAAAATCATTTCAAAGGTTTTATTTTGCTGCTCTGCATATCCCAAACTATATTAGGTACCAAGAAAAAGCACCTGAAATATGATTGCCAGGGGTCCACTGAACAGTTTGATACCCATTATGCATAGGTTTACCAAAGTATCTGGCATTTAGAGACACCAATATGAAGTTAGCACATCCAAATTGATCAGGACTTTACTTCAGCTACTGAGAAATCAACACATTGACTGCATTTTTTGTGGGGTAAAAACACAGAAATATATGTTTACCCCCCAAACCCATATATTTTTGGAAAGTACACATTCTACGAATCTAAAATGGGTACCCATGCCTTTCTGCTCCAAACTACTGAGTCGCAAGGCTTTCCCAAAATTATCGGTTTTGGTGAAATATGTGAAAATTGCCTCAAACCTTCAACTTCTCAGCACCATATCACCCATGTATCGTTATGCACCAAGAAAAAGCACCCTAAATATGATTGCCATGGTTCCTCTGAACATTTTGGTGGCCATTGTTCATAGGTTTACCAAAGTATCTGGCATTTAGAGGCCCCAAAATGAAGTTAGCGCATACAAACAGTCCCGTGGGTAACTTCAGCTAATGAAAAATCAACACATTGACTGCATTTTTGTGGGGTAAAAACACAGAAATATATGTTTACCCCACAAAACCCATATATTTTTGGAAAGTACACATTCTACCGAATCTAAAATGGGTACCCATGCCTTTCTGCTCCAAACTACTGAGTCGCAAGGCTTTCCCACAATTGTCGGTTTTGGTGAAATATGTGAAAATTGCCTCAAACCTTCAACTTCTCAGCACCATATCACCCATGTATCGTTATGCACCAAGAAAAAGCACCCTAAATATGATTGCCAGGGTTCCTCCAAACAGTTTGGTGGCCATTGTTCATAGGTTTACCAAAGTATCTGGCATTTAGAGGCCCCAAAATGAAGTTAGCGCATACAAACAGTCCCGTGGGTAACTTCAGCTAATGAAAAATCAACACATTGACTGCATTTTTGTGGGGTAAAAACACAGAAATATATGTTTACCCCCAAAACCCATATATTTTTGGAAAGTACACATTCTACCGAATCTAAAATGGGTACCCATGCCTTTCTGCTCCAAACTACTGAGTCGCAAGGCTTTCCCAAAATTGTCGGTTTTGGTGAAATATCTGAAAATTGCCTCAAAGCTTCAACTTCTCAGCACCATATCGCCCATGTATCGTTACGCACCAAGATAAAGCACCCTAAATATGATTGCCAGGGTTCCTCCAAACAGTTTGGTGGCCATTGTTCCTAGGTTTACCAAAGTATCTGGCATTTAGAGGCCCCAAAATGAAGTTAGCGCATACAAACAGTCCCGTGGGTAACTTCAGCTAATGAAAAATCAACACATTGACTGCATTTTTGTGGGGTAAAAACACAGAAATATATGTTTACCCCCAAAACCCATATATTTTTGGAAAGTACACATTCTACCGAATCTAAAATGGGTACCCATGCCTTTCTGCTCCAAACTACTGAGTCGCAAGGCTTTCCCACAATTGTCGGTTTTGGTGAAATATCTGAAAATTGCCTCAAAGCTTCAACTTCTCAGCACCATATCGCCCATGTATCGTTATGCACCAAGATAAAGCACCCTAAATATGATTGCCAGGGTTCCTCCAAACAGTTTGGTGGCCATTGTTCCTAGGTTTACCAAAGTATCTGGCATTTAGAGGCCCCAAAATGAAGTTAGCGCATACAAACAGTCCCGTGGGTAACTTCAGCTAATGAAAAATCAACACATTGACTGCATTTTTGTGGGGTAAAAACACAGAAATATATGTTTACCCCCAAAACCCATATATTTTTGGAAAGTACACATTCTACCGAATCTAAAATGGGTACCCATGCCTTTCTGCTCCAAACTACTGAGTCGCAAGGCTTTCCCACAATTGTCGGTTTTGGTGAAATATCTGAAAATTGCCTCAAAGTTTCAACTTCTCAGTACCATATCACCCATGTATCGTTACGCACCAAGAAAAAGCACCCTAAATATGATTGCCAGGGTTCCTCCAAACAGTTTGGTGGCCATTGTTCCTAGGTTTACCAAAGTATCTGGCATTTAGAGGCCCCAAAATGAAGTTAGCGCATACAAACAGTCCCGTGGGTAACTTCAGCTAATGAAAAATCAACACATTGACTGCATTTTTGTGGGGTAAAAACACAGAAATATATGTTTACCCCCAAAACCCATATATTTTTGGAAAGTACACATTCTACCGAATCTAAAATGGGTACCCATGCCTTTCTGCTCCAAACTACTGAGTCGCAAGGCTTTCCCACAATTGTCGGTTTTGGTGAAATATCTGAAAATTGCCTCAAAGTTTCAACTTCTCAGTACCATATCACCCATGTATCGTTACGCACCAAGAAAAGCACCCTAAATATGATTGCCAGGGTTCCTCCAAACAGTTTGGTGGCCATTGTTCATAGGTTTACCAAAGTATCTGGCATTTAGAGGCCCCAAAATGAAGTTAGCGCATACAAACAGTCCCGTGGGTAACTTCAGCTAATGAAAAATCAACACATTGACTGCATTTTTGTGGGGTAAAAACACAGAAATATATGTTTGCCCCCCAAAACCCATATAGTTTTGGAAAGTACACATTCTACCGAATCTAAAATGGGTACCCATGCCTTTCTGCTCCAAACTACTGAGTCGCAAGGCTTTCCCACAATTGTCGGTTTTGGTGAAATATCTGAAAATTGCCTCAAAGCTTCAACTTCTCAGCACCATATCACCCATGTATCGTTATGCACCAAGAAAAAGCACCCTAAATGTGATTGCCAGGGTTCCTCCGAACAGTTTGGTGGCCATTGTTCATAGGTTTACCAAAGTATCTGGCATTTAGAGGCCTCAAAATGAAGTTAGTGCATACAAATAGTCCTGTGGGTAACTTCAGCTAATGAAAGATCAACACATTAACTGCATTTTTGTGGGGTAAAAACACAGAAATATATGTTTACCCCCCAAACCCATACATTTTTGGAAAGTACACATTCTACAGAATCTAAAATGGGTACCCATGCCTTATTGCTCCAAACTACTGAGTCGCAAGGCTTTCCCAAAGTTGTCGGTTTTGGTGAAATATCTGAAAATTGCCTCAATGCTTCAACTTTCCAGCATCATATCGCCCATGTATCATTACGTATCACAAAAAAGCACCCAAATTGTGATTGCCGGGGGTCCTCCAAACAGTTTGGTGCCCACTGTGCATAGGTTTACCAAAGTATATGGCATTTAGAGGCCCCAAAATGAAGTTAGCACATACAAATTGTCCTGTGGGTAACTTCAGCTAATGAAAAATCAGCACATTGTCTGCATTTTTGTGGGGTAAAAACACAGAAATATATGTTTACCCCCAAACCAATACATTTTTGGAAAGTACACATTCTACAGAATCTAAAATGGGTACCCATGCTTTTCTGCTCAAAACTACTGAGTCGCAAGGCTTTGCCAAATTTGGCGGTTTTGGTGAAATATCTGAAAATTGCCTCAAAGCTTCAACTTTCCAGCATCGTATTGTCCATGTATCATTACCAGCATAAAGCATCCTAAATATAAACATACGGGTCTACTAAATAGTTTGATGCCCAATGTGCATAGATATACCAAACTATGTGGCGCACAGAGACCCCCAAATGACAATATGTATAGACATTTTCACGGCTGACGCGCTGGCTGCTGCAACATAACCACCCGGTGTGTGTATTATGCGACATTAGACCACCTAACAGTACAGAGACCCCAGAAAACCATATATTTTCAGAAAGTACACATTCTGACGAATCCAATATGGGTAAATAAGTGTTTCTACTACAAACTGCCAAACTGCAAAGCAATGCTGAACATAACGGTTTTTATCAAATTTCTGAAAATCGTCACAAAGCTTGAATTTTACCCCATTATATGCCCCACATTTCGTAACTTATCAGCATAAAACATCCTAAATATGAACGCCAGGGGTCTACTGAACACTTTGATGCCCAATATGCATAGATATACCAAACTATGTGGCGCACAGAGACCCCCAAATGACAATACTGTATATACATTTTCACGGCTGACACGCTGGCTGCTGCAATATAAGCACCTGGTGTGTGTATTATGCGACATTAGACCCCCCTAACAGTACAGAGACCCCAGAAAACCATATATTTTCAGAAAGTACACATTCTGACGAATCCAATATGGGTAAATAAGTGTTTCTACTACAATCTGCCAAACTGCAAAGCAATGCTGAACATAACGGTTTTTATCAAATTTCTGAAAATCGTCACAAAGCTTGAATTTTACTCCATTATATGCTCCACGTTTCGTAACGTATCAGCATAAAACATCCTAAATATGAACGCCAGGGGTCTACTGAACACTTTGATGCCCAATATGCATAGATATTCCAAACTATGTGGCGCACAGAGACCCCCAAATGACAATAGTGTATATACATTTTCACGGCTGACGCGCTGGCTGCTGCAATATAAGCACCTGGTGTGTGTATTATGCGACATTAGACCCCCCTAACAGTACAGAGACCCCAGAAAACCAGATATTTTCAGAAAGTACACACTCTGACGAATCCAATATGGGTAAATAAGTGTTTCTACTACAAACTGCCAAACTGCAAAGCAATGCTGAACATAACGGTTTTTATCAAATTTCTGAAAATCGTCACAAAGCTTGAATTTTACCCCATTATATGCTCCACGTTTCGTAACGTATCAGCATAAAACATCCTAAATATGAACGCCAGGGGTCTACTGAACACTTTGATGCCCAATATGCATAGATATACCAAACTATGTGGCGCATAGAGACCCCCAAATGACAATAGTGTATATACATTTTCACGGCTGACGTGCTGGCTGCTGCAATATAAGCACCTGGTGTGTGTATTATGCGACATTAGACCCCCCTAACAGTACAGAGACCCCAGAAAACCATATATTTTCAGAAAGTACACATTCTGACGAATCCAATATGGGTAAATAAGTGTTTCTACTACAAACTGCCAAACTGCAAAGCAATGCTGAACATAACGGTTTTTATCAAATTTCTGAAAATCGTCACAAAGCTTGAATTTTACCCGATTATATGCTCCACGTTTCATAACGTATCAGCATAAAACATCCTAAATATGAACGCCAGGGGTCTACTGAACACTTTGATGCCCAATATGCATAGATATACCAAACTATGTGGCGCATAGAGACCCCCAAATGACAATAGTGTATATACATTTTCACGGCTGACGCGCTGGCTGCTGCACTATAAGCACCTGGTGTGTGTATTATGCGACATTAGACCCCCCTAACAGTACAGAGACCCCAGAAAACCAGATATTTTCAGAAAGTACACATTCTGACGAATCCAATATGGGTAAATAAGTGTTTCTACTACAAACTGCCAAACTGCAAAGCAATGCTGAACATAACGGTTTTTATCAAATTTCTGAAAATCGTCACAAAGGTTGAATTTTACCCCATTATATGCTCCACGTTTCGTAACGTATCAGCATAAAACATCCTAAATATGAACGCCAGGGGTCTACTAAATAGTTTGATGCCCAATGTGCATAGATATACCAAACTATGTGGCGCACAGAGACCCCCAAATGACAATAGTGTATATACATTTTCACGGCTGACGCGCTGGCTGCTGCAATATAAGCACCTGGTGTGTGTATTATGCGATATTAGACCCCCCTAACAGTACAGAGACCCCAGAAAACCATATATTTTCAGAAAGTACACATTCTGACGAATCCAATATGGGTAAATAAGTGTTTCTACTACAAACTGCCAAACTGCAAAGCAATGCTGAACATAACGGTTTTTTATCAAATTTCTGAAAATCGTCAGAAAGCTTGAATTTTACCCCATTATATGCCCCACATTTCGTAACCTATCAGCATAAAACATCCTAAATATGAACGCCAGGGGTCTACTGAACACTTTGATGCTCAATATGCATAGATATACCAAACTATGTGGCGCACAGAGACCACCAAATGACAATAGTGTATATACATTTTCACAGCTGACGCGCTGGCTGCTGCAATATGAGCACCTGGTGTGTGTATTATGCGACATTAGACCCCCCTAACAGTACAGAGACCCCAGAAAACCATATATTTTCAGAAAGTACACATTCTGACGAATCCAATATGGGTAAATAAGTGTTTCTACTACAAACTGCCAAACTGCAAAGCAATGCTGAACATAACGGTTTTTATCAAATTTCTGAAAATCGTCACAAAGCTTGAATTTTACCCCATTATATGCCCCACATTTCGTAACGTATCAGCATAAAACATCCTAAATATGAACGCCAGGGGTCTACTGAACACTTTGATGCCCAATATGCATAGATATACCAAACTATGTGGCGCACAGAGACCCCCAAATGGATATATAGTAGATAAAATTTACAAGGCAAAACAAAATAAGGCAGTAAAGAGTGAAATGAAAAAAAATCCAATAAAACCACAAAAATCAATGTTTTTTTTCCAGAATAGTGTTATCGGCCGTCAGAATCACAGTTTGAATATTTTAGCTGGGCCAAACAGGTTATACGGCTAGAAACAAGTGAACACAACATATGCAGAGCTGAAAATGCAATAAAATGGCTAAAAATTCAATAAAATGGCTAAAAATGCACCAAAATACCCAAAATTGCAATATAATCACCGAAATAACATACAAAAGATATTGCACAGTACGGTTAGCGAATACGCTATTCGTAATGGCAATAAAACATTTTTTTCAGCAAAATAAAGAGACGATGCGATAAGAAAAAAAAAAAAAAAAGCCACAATGCCATGTATGTGCGTGTGCGTGTGTACAAATGGTAAATTACATGTTATGTGCGCGTGTGTGCGTGTGCACGTGTGTGTAAGTGCAGTGAGTGTAAGTGACCCCCCAATCCCCAAAAATGTATGTGTAAGTGTGTGTAAGTGTGAATCTAAGTGTGTATTACTGTAATAAGTGTGTGTTGGTGTGTTTGTGTGTGTAATTGTTGCACTAACCTGAAAAAGTCGCTGAAGACTGTTGCACACGATGTGGAGGGGTCCCAGGAAGACATCTGCGACGATCTGCGTGTCTCTGTGCTGTGGGGGCGGAGCTGATCGGCGCAGTGCAGGCTGCAGCAGCAGGACACGTAAGGAACACGTGCCTGCTGCTGTTTTTGGGCCCCTGGGCGATCGCGCCCCAGGGGCCACTCGATCCCCTGCTCTGCTCGTTGCCTAGGGGCAGGGGATCGAAGCGGAACGGAGCGAGCGGCTCTAACAGCCGCTCCTCCGCTCCAGAACCCGGAAGTGCTGCAGAACGTAGAATCTACGTTCTGTGGCATTTCAAGTTACTTTTCCACAGAACGTAGATTCTACGTTCTGTGGCACTTAAAGGGTTAAGGAAACAATCTATAATTTTGTTGCTAAAACAATGAAAACCTTGAAATTGAAAAACAACAACATCAGCTTCTCCTTATCTTTAAGGATGCAGGAAGGCTTTATGCAGTGTTCAGTTAAACAGAGGTCAATAGTTCAATACCTGTTCTTATTCCAGGGGTAAGGAATACGCATAAAATAAAACCAAAATCAATTTGCCTTTCAATTTAGAAACATAATGCGGTTTCTAATATAAAGGAAGCCAAATCACCTGTTTAATGTAAATCTATACTATATGTCTTTCGGTTAACAGTTAAAACAAAAGTATAGAAAAGCTGCTCCTCCTGTCCATGAAATTAAAAACGCTTTTTGTTTGTACACAGTTAAATAGGCTTCAAGAAAGCAATGTTTTTCAAGGTTTGAACAGTACAAAGCCAGCATTAATGTCAAGATGGATAATTAAAATTGTGTGACATTTCTCTCACAATTAAAAGAGTAGAAGATTAATACAAATGAGACTTGTACTTCCAGATTGATAAGCTAAAAGAAATACTTCTGTCAGTTGTTTCTTACAGGAAGACTTGACAACATAATACTCTACAGAAAAAGAAAAATCTTTTTAATCACATCGGCTTTGCCCGACTGTGTTAGAAAAAAGTACACCATTTGAACTGATGTTCTCTTTTTTCCCGGAGATCAAACTCTCTGAACTTTCTATGTGAAAGTCAGTAGACTTTGGGAGTGATCTTTTGATCCAGAGGGAAGAAAAACATGAAATTAAGTCAAACAAATGATTATTTAGCCCAACAGAGAAGACACATCTGTTCTATTTTATCTGAAGACATATTCTAAAAGTTGCATAGAATGGCATGTTTGGTTGATTCTGAATTTTTTTAGACTTATTTGAGTTCTTTCTTCATATATCTTTTATCTCTTTTATTCCAATGGATTTCCATATGGAATCATTGCCAATGTTCACCTTTATGCCAACCACCCACTTTGCTAAGAATGAAAATAGGGAGATATTATTCTCTATATACATATAGATGTCATTACCCCTTTCATAACCCCAGGGCGGTCCATGGAATATAGTGCCATTAAAAGGGTTGCAACGTTTGCAAAATAAAATTAAATATTCTCTTTAAAAGGCACATACACCATCAATAAAACTAACTGGAGGTGGGCATTGAAAGTACTGTTTTTATTTTTGCAGATGATACTAAATTGTGCAGAACTATAGGTTCCATGCAGGATGCTGCCACTTTGCAGAATGATTTGTCTAAACTGGAAAACTGGGCAGCAAACTGGAAAATGAGGTTCAATGTTGATAAATGCAAGGGTATGCACTTTGGCAAAAATAATATAAATGCAAGTTATACACTAAATGGCTGTGTGTTGGGAGTTTCCTTAAATGAGAAGGATCTAGGGGTCTTTGTAGATAACACGTTGTCTAATTCTGGGCAGTGTCATTCTGTGGCTACTAAAGCAAATAAAGTTCTGTCTTGCATAAAAAAGGGCATTAACTCAAGGGATGAAAACATAATTATGCCTCTTTATAGGTCCCTGGTGAGGCCTCATCTGGAGTATGCAGTGCAGTTTTGGACTCCAGTCCTTAAGAGGGATATAAATGAGCTGGAGAGAGTGCAGAGACGTGCAACTAAATTGGTTAGAGGGACGGAAGACTTAAATTATAAGGGTAGACTGTCAAGGTTGGGGTTGTTTTCTCTGGAAAAAAGGCGCTTGCGAGGGGACATGATTACACTTTACAAGTACATTAGAGGACATTATAGACAAATGGCAGGGGACCTTTTTACCCATAAAGTGGATCACCGTACCAGAGGCCACCCCTTTCAAACTTTCATTTGAAGCAACGTAGGGGGTTCTTCACAGTCAGGACAGTGAGGTTGTGGAATGCACTCCTAGGTGATGTTGTGATGGCTGATTCAGTTAATGCCTTTAAGAATGGCTTGGATGATTTTTTGGACAGACATAATATCAAAGGCTATTGTGATACTAAGCTCTATAGTCCAATGCAGTATATAGCCAATATTAAATGTCCTTGTCCTACCAAAAACAAAGCATTTCCCAATGTGATACAGAATTGTTAGGACCCAAACAAGGACCAGTAGGTCTCTGATACAGTCAAGAGGCAACAACAAGCATCTGCTAAAGATCTCATCAGATAGCTTTTAGCTATTACAGCTTCTGCAGCAATACAGAGTTACTTTGAATAAAAGATGCACCACTTCATATTTTACTGAAAAGCTGTACAGCAGGTCACTGTACTATTCTTCCACGTTCTTGTCAGTGGCAGATTATAGTACGCTTCTTTTCTAATGTTCTAGTGCAATTTCTGCTTCTCTGCAGGTTTCCAGTAAGAACTGATGAAGAACCGAAGAACAGATTTAAATAGCCACTGACGATGTATTTTCATGAACATGTGCATCATAGCAGCCCTTAATACAGTACTGCATATAGAGCAGATATTTCTATATAGCACTTTATGTACCAACATCAAAACAGTTGCTTCCAGACACTGAAATGCATTTCTTGAAATATTAAACTCTTCGTTGCTTGAAGGGAATGTATTACATTGCTCTACAATGCATTGGATGTCCTTCCCTAGCTTAAGGGTCTTTACTAAAATATTGCTTCTGATGATTTCAAGGTCACTGGGTATTGGGCTATCTTTCCTTCTAGGATCTTAAAAGGGAAACTAGGGCTGAAGTCTTAACATGGGGAAGAACGAAATTCCATTAATATTTATAAGACAAAAAGGAGCGAGAGATTTTGAATTGCTCATGTGTGCTCTCTTGATAAGTGGATTGCTTCATGCTCACATAATTTCACTTCTCTTATCCATAACAGTGCAATGTACTGCAGGGCACAGTGTAAGTAATCTTACAATTATTTATTGCTTTAATGTTTGGCTCTTCTGACTAACCGCAGATGCTGTAATTGCAAGCAGTGCTGAAGCACAATTAGTAATAAGATGAATGTAATATGGCCAGTAATAGAGATAAGTAAAGCAAAGACAATGTTGTGTGCTAAGTAACTGAAGTGTCTATGGATGCCTTCAGTGCCTGTCTGTGTAAGTGTGAGCTTCTAGGTCACACTCACTTTTTCTTGTAAAGAAGGGCAACTAACAGTGAGGGGTCAGATGGGTATTTGATTTGATATTAGCAAAGCACAACAATATCAATTAGTCTGATAAATAGTGCTGTATGCAAGATTTCTAATGGAATCTAGTTTAGAATCTGTAATCAAAACTGAACTAGGGGTCAGAATGCAAAAGAGGGAGGTATACATCATTTTTATATTTTACTGATTTAGTTTGCTTTGTTTATTAGACTGCTGTATATGATAAGCCCCACAAATCTTCTCTTATCCTTCTTCTATCATTTCTTCCTTTGTCACTGTTTTTCTTGTTTCTGAAAAAAAAAGAAAACTTACTGTTAAGAAATATTGAAATGAAGAAAAACAAAAAGTTATATAGCACAATGCCCAGATCTTTGATGGTGATCTACCAATAGTGCTTCACTTGATGTCCACCAGATCACATACAGTACCTGCATTAAGCATAAATGGTTTCATGAGCTGCATCTTTCAAATACTGCCTAGTATTCAGAAACTTGGTTGTTGTTTGGATTATAACGGTTATTTACAGATGGTGGGGCTGGGTGCAAAGTACTACGTTTTGGCCAGTCAAACGCAGGCAGACATTATGAACAAGACTAAAGCTAAACCAGTAACATGTTCATAGAAACTTGGTGAAACCAATAAGAGGGAAATAATTATACATTCACTTCTTAATATTTCCAACACCAACATTAATTGGTTTTGCTATTGATTTTCATAAAAGTCAGTCTTTAAATCAGATTACAGATAAATAATCCCTAAAGGTATATAAACAGTGCAGATATCTCTGAGAATTTGTTTATTCATTAGGCTGGGTAAATAATCATTAGTGATGGGTAAATAAATTTGCCAGACTCGTATCTGCGGATAATTTCCACGTTTCACGCAAGCAAACTAATGCATGAAACTGCTGCGACAATTCCCTGGTGAAAAATCCGTACGTCAAAATTGGTGCACACATACGTGTGTCAAAATTATTCAGACGCCCATTGACTTTAATGCATTTGGACCAACCAGTCACGCATATAAAAATTGATGCTCGCATCAAAATTATTTTGACGTCCATTGACTTCAATGACTTCAATGTGATTCGCCCATCACTATTTGACAAGTTAGAAAATTAATGCAAATATGTGATTGGTCGATATAAGTAATTCATTGTTGCTATCTACAATGCCTCAAAATCTATTTTTGTTTCTTTTCTAAATATATGCTAAAACTATAGCATCATTGACATAGCTGCCTTTTAGCTGTTATTTAGGCATTTGTGCCCTGGCCTGCCCTCTAACCCCTCTCTTCCAGAGGACACAGTGCTTTGAAGTATTTTTACAAGAGCACACACAGATCAATCAGTCACACAAGGGGATTTGCAAAAATCAATCGCCCACTTATTGATTGCTTAAACCAGCCTTGGTGGCAGGAGAGATTCACTGCATTAAACCATTTTATGTTATTAAACAAGAAACCTGTAGCAAACACTTGTCTGTATCTTAAGATTTATGATTTGCTATTCTTTGCCAGGCCAATTGCCAAATTCTATTCTTTTTGATCTCTGTTTTTTGCCTTGTGGTGATTTAATAGTGTTATTTTCTCACAAGGAAAGCTCTGAGTGTATCTGTTCTCACCATAAAATGCATGATTTGATGTAGGAGGCAGATTTATTAAAAAACTGTACTCAAAAAACTTAGATCAGCTAAGTGATGTTTTTATCTAAATCACCAGCATATTTAAGGAAAAACATGAATTGGAAACACACGGTTGTATTAAAACATGCAAAACATCAAAAACGCTAACATTTTTAAATAGCTTGAATTTTGACAATACCCTATCCAGTCACTTTTAAAAAAGATTCTGAGCTGACAAAATGCTAATGCATACAAGTGTAGGGGTCCATAGGGTTATCTTTGCCTACGTTTAGAAATTCAAGCATTTTGTGGCCAGCTGAGTTGGGCTGAGTTGGGCCTAATTTGGATATGGAAGGGAGGTGATTCCTTTTTCCCCAGTGAAGTGTACCCTGGCAGTTCCAGATTTGGCCAGGAGATGTCACTGTAACATGTGTTAATAAAGTAGATGCACCATGTGGTCTCCCCCTTTTCCCTTCCACCGCAGGAGGGGATGGATGCTGCTGGGGGCTATGGATTCTAGGCCCCAGTAATGGAAAGGGCCCAAAGGTGGAGGAGGCTCTTGGTGGACTCAGGAATATTGGGACCCCGAGCATTGTGGGTGCTTAACCAGGAGGAGATAATCTAGAGCTTGAGGCAGCAGAGAAATGTAAAGGAGCTGCCTGAAGATTTGATATTTCTGGGGAGACGCTGTGAATGTCTTATCCAGCGTCTGTTCCCCTGTGTGAGGACAGGTTTTGATAGAGAGTCTGCTACATGGAGCTACTTCATTGTCCAAAGGGAAACATACTTTAGGGCAGGTAGTACTACCTGGGGTAATCTAAAGAGATCTTGAGAAGGGAATGAACTGTGTTGTCCATCCGGAGTGGAGTGTGGGACTGTTTCCTGGGGAAAGACTGTGCCAGGAGTTGGAAAAACCACACGCGTACCCCAGTGCAGGGTTTATAGGGTTATATTGCATGTGATTTTATCTTGCATTTTCTTCCAGTTATATAAAGTTCTATTTTTTTGCTGAAACTTGTGTGTTTTATTTGTTCTAGTGGAATTCGTCTGAGGGGTAATTCCTATGTTAAAATTCTTAATATCTTTCACATTGTAGGGGATGCAGGCCCTGTATTGATAAAAAATAGTTTTATTGAGTTTACATCCTATACCACGTGAGGTATCCTATACCACGTGAGATTTATATCACTATGTAGTGATGTGCTGGTTTATTCAAAACACATCCAACAAATAAAAAGTGATTTAGAGATATGTGTTGAATGAATTTTAAACCCCAATCTTTGGCTCAGCTGAGAGTCAACAACCCTAGCATTAACTGAATACAGAAAATGCATAGACCGGTCACTGCCACTCTGGCCTTTAAAGAGAGCTGTTGAACTTAAAGTATGGTATTAAAAGTCTAAAACTGCATAAAATTGCTAATAACCTAGATACCACTAAAAACTGTGCAAAACTACTGAAGGGAACACTTTTGAGTAAGTTTACATCAATACATTTTTTGGGCTCTGATCCCCAAATACAATACAGAATACAGTAGATACAGAAAATTGTCCTGTTCCTCTTGCAACTGTAGTACAAAGGATTAAAGGTATGTCATACAGACAGGCCAAGGACCTGTAATCAAACCCTAAGTGGCATTTCCAGCTTAGCAGACTGGGGAAAAGGCTTGAATACAAGCTGAATTCTCAGTGTCATTCAGTGGGTTGAAATGGGAACCAGTAGTTACAAAAATATATATATTTTGTACTTTTTGACTGATTTACTGATGTGCTTTAACAATCTAGAAGCTAGTAATATTCTGCTCAGATCTTAAGCTGATGAGAAACATATTAAAAAAATACATGTAAAATCTTTGAGACTATTAAACCGTTAAAGAGCCTGCTCATAAAGTATATGGGTAACATATTCTTCTAATTATACATTGATTTTAAAGGGAAGCTATCATCCCATAATTTCCATTTTCTGCTAATTACATTTAATTTTGCATATGAATTTAAGTAGTGAAATAATGAAGGCTTGCTAGTGCTGCTTTTCTCTACCTTTCTTATCTCTCCTGCATAATCTGGCATTGATGTAAACAACAGAAGTGATATAACTCTATTATGTGCATAATGGGAGGGCTCATTTACATGAAGCGAGCAAAGTGCAATTTTGAGTGTAATTCCATTATTTTTCCATAATGCAGCATTTCCCAAGAATTCCAGCCTTGTTTTGGCCGCAATGGGTAGTTGCAACTGACGCAATTGCACTTTGTGGAGACAAATTTTTTTGAAGGTCAATTGTTGCCATTTCCTATGTTTGGCATGGGAGTGATGCGTGCACCCTATTTTTTAGATGCAGCTATGTTGAACCATTTAATGCATGGCACTGAGGGAACCTTGGGGCTACTGCCTGACCTGAATGTGGCAGTAGTTCCATGGCTCCTCTGCATGAATAGGCACAGCAGTGCTCAATACAGAACAGGAGAGTAACATCTGCAAATGCCACAGAAGTGCAAGGATTGCATCTGACGCAAGAACCTTTAATGAATGAAATTTTTATGTGCAACTAACTCTGGGAACATTTGCTTAAATGCAACTGTGTGGTCATAAATTAGTCTTTTTTGTGTTTTTTGTGGATTTTTCCACACAGCTTTTCACTATTTAGTAAATGGAAAAAATGTAATTGAAAACTCAATTTAGCCACCTAAAACCTGTTGAGATTCAGTAGAAGTCAGTATCAGGTGTAACTGAAGCATTCAAGCAAGTTAATCTTTTACTTTTTTATTTCAAGTTTCAAGAAATTCAAGCAAGTGGAGGGAATCAAAAAGATTTTAATTCAAACAAACAATAATTCGATTGGTATGACTATATCTCACCAGGTTTAAGCCCCGGCCCCAAATGTATCTGATATTGACAAGAGAACAAGATAATATTTGATGAACAGGAAAAATGCAACTTGCATTTCAACTTCTGAAAAATCTAAACCTTTTTATTTTGAGTGCACCCTTAGCACACAGATATTTGCATATACTGTATACCAGTGACAGCCTAGCAATGACTAAAACAAAAGTATGAAATATTACCATAAATAAAAATTGTGTTAAAAACTTCAAGCTAAACCAAAAATCATTTCACTGATTTAATAATCCTTAGGTTTTAATTAAAAATATAATCTAATTAGTAATTTTTTTCCTTATTAACAAAATTATTTTAATTTATCACCCTGACAACTATAAACAATGAGCTTGTTTATGTCTAATATTAGAATAATCCTACAAGTCTATTATCTTCTCTTTCCTTGGAGGAAACAGAGCAAAATTAGATTATATTTATGTTCATATACTGGAAAATCTTGACAGATGGAATCTTTCTTCCTTCTAGTTTCTGCTTATTATAACAAAAGTAATGATCAGAATAGACATCTTCCACAAAGCTCTACCTCACTAGCAATGCTTAACTACAAAGGCAAGGGAATTTTGCTGATTTAATATCTGTGACATGTGAAGTGTTTTGCCTCATTTCTGCTCAGGAGTAACTTTATGCTTACGCAACATTGGGGCAGATTTACTAAAGGGCGAAGTGGCCATAGCTAGTGAAAATTCACCAGAAATCTCATCCGTAGAGACATCACCAATTTACTAACAGTCAAAGATGAGAATTCGCTAGTGAAAGAGACCATCGCTAGAGCAGTTTCACGCCCTATCAGCAGGTGCATTTTTGCTCAGGCAAACAATAGTTACTTCGCAAATTCACTAAAGTGCGAATTTTACAAAACTTTATCTCTTTCACCAGAGTTTCCTTAGGCCAGGTGAACTGATAAAACAAAGCTACATCCTCCTTAAAGGGATCCTGTCATCGGAAAACATGTTTTTTTTCAAAATGCATCAGTTAATAGTGCTACTCCAGCAGAATTCTGCACTGAAATCCATTTCTCAAAAGAGCAAACAGATTTTTTTATATTCAATTTTGAAATCTGAGGCTAGACATTTTGTCAATTTCCCATCTGCCCCTGGTCATGTAACTTGTGCCTGCACTTAAGGAGAGAAATGCTTTCTGGCAGGCTGCTGTTTTTCCTTCTCAATGTAACTGAATGTGTCTCAGTGAGACATGGGTTTTTACTATTGAGTGTTGTTCTTAAATCTACCAGGCAGCTGTTATCTTGTGTTAGGGAGCTGCTACCTGGTTACCTTCCCATTCTTTTGTTTGGCTACTGGGGGGGAAAAGGGAGGGGGTGATATCACTCCAACTTTCAGTACAGCAGTAAAGAGTGATTGAAGTTTATCAGAGCATAAGTCACATGACTTGGGGCAGCTGGGAAATTGACAATATGTCTAGCCCCATGTCAGATTTCAAAATTGAATCTAAAAAAATATGTTTGCTCTTTTGAGAAATGGATTTCAGTGCAGAATTCTGCTGGAGTAGCACTATTAACTGAATTTTTTTTTTTCCCATGACAGTATACCTTTAATGTTAGTTAATGTTAGTTATGATGTCAGTGACATCATATCCTATATGCCAGAATGTCATAAAAGTTCTAAAAAAACACTGGCGTCTTTTCATTTTTTAAAGCGGGATTGCCTTCAAAAGTCCTAACTATTAAAGATTTTTGTGTTAACAATTTATTAACCAATTTGATGGGCATGCCACATTTGTTTTAGGGTGGGCTCATATCTAGGGCATTAGATGATCTCTTTATTGCCTTTCACCCATATTGTCCTAAGTGTCCTAATAATATATTTAGGAAATGAATGAAAATGTACTGTATTAAAAGGACATTGTTAGTGATGGGCAAATTTATTCGCCAGGTGCGAATTCGCGTCAAAAACGGGCGCCGGCGTCAAAAACGAGACACCGGCACCGTTTCGCCCATCACTAGACATTGTACATTTTGAGTCAGGTTCAAGGATCATTTTGTATAATTTTATTGACTGGGAAGTTAAGAGCAAGTCAGAAAGTCTTTTGTGACAGCAAGTAAGCTGGAATTGCTCTCTATAAAGCAGAAATCAAGGCTGATGGGCAGCTATAGGCACCTGACATAGTGATTAATACAGAATGCAAGCTTTAATGTTGCAATGAATTCCTAGAATCCTGATTTTTTTCTCTAACCTACAACTACTAATGTACAGTAGTTGCTTGGATTTCACTATTACCTTGATAGCCCTCATGAGAACGACCCAAGTACCCAAGTGTCAAGATTCATAAAGCTTTTAAGGAATGATAAGGAGATTGCCTCATGGTAACAAATGTGAGCCTTATACAGATAATTCAGAACATTAACCCTTTAGGAGGGATTGTTAATAATGGTTGAGGGTGCTGGTATGAAAGTACCAGGCTGCAGTGCTGTAGACCTTACGGTTCAGGATTGCACTTGATCTATTTCATGCTGCAAATTTGCTGGCAACATTTGGCACAGCAAGAGTAAAGTGCCTTTCAAAAGATAGCCCACACATATGTGATGTGTAAAGATGATCTAAAGGTACTACTGAAATGAAAACACTACACACAAGGATATTGCAGCAAGCAGTAAAAATAATCCTTTTTAATAATCCCAATTCTAGTAATACAATCAATGATGCAGGGTTCACACGTGATGAAATTCAAAGAGACTAGAACATGTAAAGATAAACAAAGGTCCGGGCCAGATGGTATTCATCCCAGGGCTTACCAAGTTTAGCTCTGTGATTGCCAAACCTCTTTACTTAATTTTTCAGGATTCATTGAGTTCTGGCATGGTGCAGAGAGACCGGCGAATTGCTAATGTGGTGCCACTATTCAAAAAAAGGATTCCGTTCTCAGCCTCAAAACTATAGGCTAGTTAGTCTGACTTTAGTGGTAGGGAAGCTTTTCGAAGGGTTAATAAAGGATAAGATACTGGACTTCATAGCAAATCATAATACTATGAGTTTTATGCATAATAGATCTTGCCAGCCAAATTTACTTTGACTTTGCTAAAGCATTTGATACAGTGCCACACAGAAGGTTACTGGTTAAATTAAGGAATGTTGGCCTGGAACATAGTATTTGTACCTGGATAGAGAACTGGCTAAAAGATAGACTACAAAGAGTGATGGTAAATGGAACATTTTCTAATTGGACCAGTGTTGTTAGTGGAGTACCACAGGGCTCTGTACTAGGTTCCTTGTTTATTAATGACCTGAAAGTGGGCATTGAAAGTACTGTTTCTATTTTTGCAGATGATACTAAATTGTGCAGAACTATAGGTTCCATGCAGGATGCTGCCACTTTGCAATGTGATTTGTCTAAGTTGGGAAACTGGGCAGCAAACTGGAAAATGATGTTCAATGTTGATAAATGCAAGGTTATGCACTTTGGCAAAAATGATATAAATGCAAGTTATACACTAAATGGCAGTGTGCTGGGAGTTTCCTTAAATGAGAAGGATCTAGGGGTTTTTGTAGGTAACACATTGTCTAATTCTGGGCAGTGTCATTCTGTGGCTACTAAAGCAAATAAAGTTCTGTCTTGCATAAAAAAGGGCATTAACTCAAGGGATGAAAACATAATTATGCATTTTTATCGGTCCTGGTAAGGCCTCATCTGGAGTATGCAGTGCAGTTTTGGACTCCAGTCCTTAAGAGGGATATACATATGTAAATGAGCTGGAGAGAGTGCAGAGATGTGCAACTTAAATGGTTAGGGCAGGGGTCCCCAACCTTTTTTACCCGTGAGCCACATTCAAATGTAAAAAGAGTTGGGGAGCAACACAAACATAAAAAAGTCCCTTGCGGTGCCAATTAAGGGCTGTGTTTGGCCATTTGGTAGCCCCTATGTGGACTGGAAACATACAGGAGACTCTACTTGGCAGTATACTTAGTTTTTATGCAATTAAAACTTTCTTCCATGCGGTGAATTAAAAATAAGCACCTGTTTTGAGGCCAGTGAGCAACATGTTGCTCACTAGCTATTGGTTGGGGATCACTGGGTTAGAGGGATGAAAGACTTAAATTATGAGGGTAGACTGTCAAGGCTGGCTTGTTTTCTCTGGAAAAAAGGCGCTTGCGAGAGGACATGATTACACTTTACAAGTACATTAGAGGACATTATAGACAAATAGCAGGGGACCTTTTTACCCATAAAGTGGATCACCGTACCAGAGGCCACCCCTTTATACTATAAGAAAAGAACTTTCATTTGAAGCAAAATAGGGGGTTCTTCACAGTCAGGACAGTGAGGTTGTGGAATGCACTACCGGGTGATGTTGTGATGGCTGATTCAGTTAATGCCATTAAGAGTGGCTTGGATGATTTCTTGGACAGACATAATGTCAAAGGCTATTGTGATACTAAACTCTACAGTTAGTATAGATATGGGTATATATAATTTATGTGAAGGTATGGAGGGGTGTGTGTATGGATGCTGGGTTTTCATTTGGAGGGGTTGAACTTGATGGACTTTGTCTTTTTTTTTACCCGATTGAACTATGTAACTATGTAACATCGGTCAGAGCCAGACAGTGGCATTTATCCTCTGATGTTTTACAGAGAATAGCAGTGACAGATAATAGTGCTAATTTTGGTACTTATTATTACTTCATCATTTTATGTGAATCTTTAGCTATATGGCGAAGGTTATTTTGATGCTTATAAAAAATAAAGCTTGATAATATAGGGTTAAACTGAGTTTGTGTGCATTGTTTTTTAGGGCTGGCCAGTGGTATCTTGCCTAGGGACAATGCTGTGTGTTGTCATCTCTTTCGACCACAGAGAGACAGGGTCACTAACAGCCTTGTCATTAAATTATATTTTTTTTCCCAGGCAGGCAAGTACAATATGTGGCCATGGGGGAATAGTTCTGTTAGAGCACTTTGCAATGTGGGTTTGTTTGGAAAGCGATTCTACTGTATGTATGTAGACTGACACTATTAACAGATGCCCCATTCTCACCAGAACATTCATACAACATAGAGATAATTAGTCTACTCGCTGCAAATCAAGTCTTAATTAACTGCCATAGACTTAATCATAATACAGCTTTATAAATCCACAATATATCAGAAACTGACTTAAATTCCAATAGATTGCAAATTGAGTATAGACAAGCTTGAGACTGGAATGAGAATTCAAAAGTTATTTTCTTAATAGAGAATTTTTTTGCTTTATCAAAAAAATAGCAAAATGCAAAACTGGTGAACAATCAGAGAAATGGCAGAAATTTGCAGAAACTTTGCTAAATGTGTTCAAGTCAATATGAAGACACTAGGGTTTTTTCTGCTACAAAAAAAACCCTGTTTTTTTATCATCTTTTCTGTTCTAGGTCAGTATGTGACATTTGTAAGTGAAGAAATGTCTTGGATATTCTTGGGTCTAGTTTTGCTCCAAAAGAACTAAATTCTTTTGTTTTTGGCAGGTTTTTTCATATACAGCTGATAAAGAGATCCGTACTGATGACCTGTGTCTGGATGTATCTCGACTAAATGGTCCAGTCATCATGTTGAAGTGTCACCACATGAGGGGCAATCAGCTCTGGGAATATGATGCAGAGGTAAGCTTATCTTGACCTAGAACAAGTAAAATATTAGATTACAGGGAACTCATTGAATGAAAGAATTCTAAAATGGCCTAAATGGTATGTAGACTTTGAGTTGCTCAAGATAGAACTGTTATGTATGGCAAACCCAAACCCCCGGGGAGTGCCTGGATTCCTGTCTAGGCATGCTCTTCTGCCTATAATAGCCACCTTTGGCTTTCGGCCTGGCCCTAAACTCGGGTGCTGCCGGGACTTACCACATGAGAATTCAGCACTCCCAAATGGGGCAGGCAAGGGCACCAAAAGTATTTTTTTGGAAGGAGTCGGTAAGGAAGGAGCAGGACATAGTCAGACAGGCTGGGTCAGAACCAGATAACAGGAGTAGAAACGTAAGGCAAACTCAAGGTCAGGAACAAGCAGGGATCAGAACCAGGAAGTCACACAGGGGTCAGGTATACCGTACAGGTACAGGTAGCAGGAGTCAAAGGAACATCAATCACAGGGAACAAAGCACCTAGGACCAAGCATACTTGACTGATAATGGGCAGTGAGTAAGTGCAGAGCAGGGGCTTTTATAGACAGGCTAACACAGAACACGTGCCAGATGAGCAACAGGTGAAACAGGCCATGACTACTTGAAAAAACCCAGGGAAGCATACTGCCGCCATACTGTTTATGGGTCGGCACATACAGCCTTGTGCTTTTTCATGTTTTTTGTAGAATTTTTTTCACCAGAGATGAAATTTTGTTATGGTGCCTGACAATTTTTTTTACAGCTGTCAAATTTCACTAATAACATTTACCTACCAGCATAACCAAGATTCACAGGGGAATTCCACTGCAAAATAATCACCAGATTATCAAACTGAATGTGAGGCTCTTATGCATTGCTGTACTTTAGAAATCTTCTAAAAAATAGTTTTATGAGTTTTTTTTATGTTTCTAGCACCTTAATTTGAATAATATAAATATGCAGTGCCCAACAGATCTGAGACGTTCCAAAAAACTACCTGTTGTACTAGTAATATTCTCATGGCCCATAGGCACCTGTAAAATCACCATAGTGCTTTTAGGAAGAACTACAGTGATAAAAATGACCATTCTCATGGACAGTTGATTCCGATTAAAAACAGGAAATATGAGAAGTAACTATCATGGTGCTACTCACATACCCCAGATATAATTTGACCAAAGTTATTCACTTAAGATAATGTACAAGTAAGATAAGACTGGAGTATCTCCAGATCAAACATTGTCAGATATGAGAGCATTTTGTGTAGCTCCTACCCATCACTGATTTTCCTACTTTATTATCTTATGTTAATTATCCCAGGAGACCCGTTCCTAAAATACATATAGTCTGGGATAAAATATGGGGCCATGCAAGTAGATTTGTGGTTTGTCCACAACAAAAGAGTGTGTACCAGGTTATGATGAAAAAATATTTTTAACACATGACAGGTAGGCAAAAATATATCCACAATCTCCTTCAACATGTTGGAGGGGATGCTCAACCGAATGCCCTTTGAACCATATTTGAAGCCAGCATTGGGTTACTCACTTACCCTGTAAACCAATTCAGAATGGCTGTTCACCTAACAGTCAT
Source organism: Xenopus laevis (assembly GCF_017654675.1). Lineage (NCBI taxonomy): Eukaryota > Metazoa > Chordata > Amphibia > Anura > Pipidae > Xenopus > Xenopus laevis. Next base: position 69,214,228 of record NC_054387.1, read on the forward strand.
TTGCAGTTGCTAGCAGTCACCACTTAAACTAAAGTGATTTCTATAAAGCAACAAAGAATTTGAGAAAACGAAACACACATTTGAGTAGAGGAGGGGTGGGTGCCTACATGCCCCCCCCCCGCCTGCCCCTCATGAATACAGTGCTGCTGGACACTCAACTTTTGTGCCTCCCTCCATCAGTCTCATAAGCACAGAGCTTCCAACCATGGTGCTGTATTCATAGGGGAAGCATGGGTCTCTATGCTTTGAAACAGAGATTTCATACAGCATGGAAGGCAGAATAAAAAGTGCAAAATTCATAATTTTTTTTTACTTTGCCTCCTGCCTTCCACTTTGTAAACAACCCTTGTATGCCTTAGCACTTTCATAATTAATGTCTTCTCAGAACCATCATTCAAGCAAAGGCACTCCACTGGCAAAATTCAGAATATGCAATGAAAGCACACAGTCGAAGCATATAACAATAGGGCACTCTAGTACTGTACTTAGAATCATTGGCAGCTGCAACTTCATTATATCTTGTATTAATTTCCTTCTGTGTTTTCTAAGAGTCTTACTCCAGGAGGCCAAGAACAGTCTTGACTTCCCTAGTTCTTATTCTATTTATTTGTTTCCACACATCTATATATATATTTTTTTATTTCCATCTTTTAATTCATTCTTATTTAAATTCCTTGTATTATTCCACAATATATACAGGTCCAGTTGTTAGAATAAAATTGCAAGCTACTTATACTGTAACTTTAATATGAATAACAAAGACAGATCTTAGTGATAAAGGACCTAGGGATACTTCTGGATAATAAGCCTTCATGTAGCAAGCAATGCCAGACAGCAGTATTAGCATCAATGGCCAACAACGTATTTACATTTTTACACAAAGACACCACTTGTGATTAGAAGAACATCTTATTACCTGTTTTTATATAGTGAGAGCTGTGAAGCTGTGGCATTCTCTCCCTGGAGTGGTTATACTAGCAGATACATCAGAGAGCTTTAATAATATGTTGGATGCTTTTTGTTAACAAATGAGAAAATACTCTCTACATTCTTAGAACATAATTGATCCAGAAAGTTGTCACTGCCTCACTGCCAGAGTCAGGTTGGTACCCATGGAATACCCACAAAAAATTGGAAATCTCCCATTACCTGACCTTGCCGGCAGTCCATGGGTGCCCTGTCTGGTTATCTGTGTAAAGCATGACCTCTGTCTGGTGAATTTTGATTTGATCAGCCTCTTGAAGTTATGTTACATGTGTTCCATAGTGACTTCAGGCTCACAAGGTACTTGTTCTGGTAGGCAGGCCTAGCTTGGGTTGTGGGTCAGCAGATCCTGGTTGGTCACAGGTGTGCTTGACAGGATTTTACCCTAAGCAGTGATTGTCTGACCAAACACAAGTAAGCTAATTTCACATGTTTAAATCCCATTACAGTAATATAGTGTGGCCCAAGTCTGGGGCCATAATAAAGCATCTTTTAATTTATTGCTAGCTGAATGGCCACAAAGGTCACTCTCTAAAGGAAAGTATTCTTTTAACCTTCAAGGAGTTCAGTGCCATCATAGTGTTTCTTTATACTAAGCACAATTCTGCAGAAACAGATACAGTTGCCCTTTAATAACATAGAACAATCATTATCAGCTCTGTTGCATTACTGCACTGTCCTAGTTGGGCTGAAGTGATCTTCCCTGCAAAGCCAAGTTATTAAACTCAAATTTGCATAATTACCAATCACACCCCTGCCAACAAGAGCAGCTTACTTCTGCACATTACGGTGGAAAGCAAAACAAGAAAAACAACAGAATTAGTAGAGCTAAAATATGTCATTTAACCATCATTAAATTATAATTATTGTGTTTATAAAGGACAGTGATTCTGTTGTTTGATTTCAAGCAAATTAATCAAATCTTCCAACACTGGATAATGAATGTTACTGTGAGATATGTTATCACTTTACAGTGAACAGATTGATTATAATGAATGCCTTGATGAAACAGAATGCTATCAGAGTTCCAGTTCCTGCCCTGGGCAATGAGCATTGCATCCAGGTTTCTGCATGTGCGTGGCCGACTACCATGGCTCTAAAGAGTTAACCTGAGCAAGGTCATCAGACTGTTCTCTAGGGCACGTTGCATTGCAGTTCTATCAATTATGAGTTCCCATGGAAATATAGGAGGCCTAGTCTATTGCTGAGCAAAGTGTCTCTGATTTCGTTCAGTGATTTGCATCAGATGAAATGTTTGTGATATAATTCAGTGTTGGGATGGAAGTATAAGAATTGGGGGTGTAGGAGAAAGGAGAAGTCTGTAAGACTAATGTTGCCACAGACAAGGTGAGTAGATGGCCATGTTGCACTGTTCTGGCCTAATATCATGGAGGTTAGGGAGCGATTGGTCATACTTGACTGGCCAGAATTTCCCGGTCATATACAGAATCAGGTCATTGGTCCCTTCAGTCTGCTTTTATAGCCAATCAGCTTAAGTGCCTTCATACCTGGAGGTTTCCTGAAGAAGGTCTGTGCATGCACTGATGATCACACAGACTAAAGGTGTATTTAACCTTTAAGATAACTTTTAGCATGATATAGAATGGCTTGTTGATTGGATGTTTTCAGTTGGTCTTCATTTTTAATTGTTGTTTGGGGGGGTTATTGGGGTCACTGACCAAGGCAGCCAAAATTTCTCTGTGAGGTTATTATTTTCATCCCCCCTTCTATTCATATTCCAGTCTCCCATTAAACCACTGACTGTTTTCTAGTAAACTGGGCCCTAGTAAGCAGAAATCCAAAACTGGAGAGCTGCTGGACAAAAAGCCAAATAGTTCAAAAAACCGCAAACATTTTTTAAAAAAAAATTAAGTTGCAGATCTCAGAATATAACTGTCTACATCATATAAACACTTAACTTAAAGGCGAACTACCCCATTTAAATGGAAATCACTGCAAATGTGTAGGTAGCCAGTATAAAGCATCAGCCAGCAACTCTCTAGCAGCAATTACATGTATATAACTGCATTAATGATTTGTATGCATGCTGCCAGTTAGAATATGCTATCATTGGAGCAACATTGTTGTGGCAGGTTTATGTACCCTTTATAGTTCAACTACACAATGGGTTTAGCAATCTGTATGCACACTTAACAAATACATATAAAATAATCTATATACTCCAAGTCACCAAAATTTGCTTATATTTTTTACTTATATTTTTATTTGCAGAATTATTTCTCATTGTCAGTCAATCAGAAAGGGATTCATTATAAGACTACAGCAGCATTCATTATCTAATAGCTGTATTATTATTTTTTATACGGTATATACGGTATATATATATATATATATATATATATATATATATATATATATATTCTAAAGGTATGACATGGATGCGTGTCTTATTATGGGTAGTTTGTTTCTACAGGCATTCGATTCATATATTTAGTATTTATTGATCTTAATTATTCAGATGAATTTCTACTGATGTTCATCAAACTAATACTGTAGGTTGTTTTAAAAAAAAAACAAGAAATACATGGTTAATTCAGTGTGTTAAATTATTTTTTTTGCATATAAACTGATTATTTATTTTACATGCTTTGGGCTGAATACTAATGCTGAGATTTGTAGTCCAACAATTCTTTGGTGGACCATTAATGTTATAGAAGTTTTCTATTCCCTTAAATGGACATGGGAATCGTCCAGTTGATGAAAACTCTGTAGTGTTTTTTATTTTCTATTTATTCAGACCTTTATTCCTGTGCTTTAAAATATGTTTTAAGCACCTCTGACTGCTGGCAATAACAGAAAAGCCTTCAATTTTAATCAGTACAAATGGGGATAATTACAGCAATTTCCAAATAACTGTTCGAACAGGAGATGCCTAGAATGGAAAATAGACTTTACTCAATTTCCCAGTCTCTGTTAGTTATGATTGCTTGCTAAAACAAATCCAGCCATTAGATGGTGCCATTAAGAAAGACATTTATGATTCATTGGCACATGTTGTTGCCAGTGAATAATGTTGGAGGTAAATTTCATTCATTCAGCATTATGAGTTCAGAAATACATTTTCTATGGTAAATATCAAAAGTTCTCTGTCACCTGATTTCTAATTGATATAAACAGGGGAAAGAAAACACAAAATTAGAGATATGATATGCTTTTTGGGGGAATGCCATGCAAAAATTATATTTGATTATTATGATGCTAAGGACAATTCCTAACTCAGCATACTGAGGTTCAAAAAGAGGAAATAAATCTTCCTTAGTAGTATTACGCTAAACAAATGCTGCTGGGCCACAATTCCAGCATTCTCTCTTAGCATAAATCATGGTGCCACAACTATAGGTATGGATTCTTAAAGCAACACTGTACCATAAAACTCCTGGGCCCAATTACTGTAAAAAAATGCTCCAATAAGAGTCCTGTCTGCTCTGGTTCCTTTTTATTTCCTCTTTTTGGATTCATATTATTGTTGCTACCTATGGTTTACATGTTCTTTAAATATGCACCCAACACAAGAGATATTTAAATAGGGAATACAGTTGGGTGCATATCAAATATTGTAAAAATAATCAATTTAACTACAGGTATACTAACTATATGTGCCTTCCATGCTGAACTTAGTGGGGAGAAGCAGGTCTCTACACTCCCATTTGGGTCAATTCTTCTATGTGCAGGATAGGGCAAAAAAGTCATATTGTGCTTGCTTTTTTGCACTTTGCACCCTGCCCGGAGCACAATAAATAACTCCTAAAGTACTGGCACGCTGTGAAGACTATTGATAAGTACTTGGATGTACAGTATACATCCCAAAGCAAAGGGCTTTTTTTCTGGGAGGAAACTATTGTAAAAGATATCCTATTGTATTAAAACATATTACAAAGTGTTGTGCTTATGAATGGCAGTCTGGAAAAAGTCTCTGCCTGTTAATGCAACTGGTAAGAGGTGGTACAGCAAGTAACTGTTAACGATAAAACAATTGATATAATAGAACCTCATTTTTACATTATTGGATTTTCCCACATTTTACACTATTTTCAAATATCCCGAAACCTCCAAATTGATTTACATTTTTTTCTGAATTAGCATTTTCATGCGAGTCTCAGGTCAAAAGTGTAAAGTTTAGGGTCTACTATACTATGTGCAATTGCAAATGAAGCATCTCCTAAAAAGGCCAGACCTGTAGGATGTCTGCTTAAATACATGGTAAAAATGTCGCAAGAGGCAATACTTTACTTTTCAAAAATTAGGCAGTTGTATACAGAAAAACATAAACATATATCAGACTTTTTAGAATAATGTTGCCCTTGGGTACCGCTCAATAAAATTACATGCACTAAAATAGAAGAGGAGTACATGATGATGGATAGTGACCTAATTATTTCTCAAGTTAGCTTATCTTTATAAGTGTATCTTTTAACTTTATATCATGGCTCCTAGTAACCCTGAATCTATCTGAAGCACTTTTCCCATGGCAATATGCTACCTCACAATCTTAATGTATCTGTAGCTAATGATCTTGTCACATCATAATAATCCGTTATCATGGAGGTATATTGCATACTGGAAGCAAAGTTCTCTTATATAAGAAGATGTCACTCAGAGCACTGCATCATCTTATCAGTATACTAAAAGCTAAACAAACATAATATATATGATGAACTGTATCTTCAGTATTTATTAAAGTTATTATAAACATGGCTCAAGCATGGCATACCAAAAAACTCCTAGATTACATCCTAGCCTACTACAACATAGCATGAAGGGATAAAACATGTTGAAAACTGTAATCCAGCATCATCCATCAAGCATAGGCGTCCGTTTACTGCGGTGCGATAAGCAGCAAAAAAAAAAATACAGAAAATCTGCAAGAGCAAGTTTACTAAAGTGTAAGCACTTCTGTGATTGCGAATATTCTGGCGAACATATATATTAATGCCGATTATCGCATTTATGCTACATAAATTGTCTTTCAAGATTTACTAAAGATTATCCCGAGAATTGTCACCAAATACAGACAGAGAGTGGCGTTATATGAAAAAAAGAGGAGTATAGTCAGTTTTTTAAAAATAAGCAAAAAAATAACTGATTGCACTGGGGAAGAATGATACTTATAAAAAATTATACTTCATGCTACATAAATCGTATAAATGTTTTTTTAGTAAATGTATTAAGAAAAATGAATATCATGGGAAAATAATTTATTCCTGATAGTACTTAATTGGCTATAAGTATATTTAATAACACATTATAACGTGGTAATAAATACTATTTTATATAAACTGTTTTATACATATATATATAGACATTGGTGTGGCCATTGGCACTGGTGTCAAAACAAATCTGTAAAATTTGAAGCAGATTATGCAGTTAATCTAAATGAACACCAAAAAACAAACTACTACGCTTGGGTAATTAACGTTACTTATTGCAAGACATAGGGGTATAATAGAAGTGAAGGTGAAGTTAGAGGTCACCATAGTCCTCTGTCTAGAGTGAAATTCCACCACTCTGCATTTATTTTTATGGGATTTTTAAAAGAGTATTTATTAATGGGTGAAAGTGAAAGTTCATCCTTTGATAAATATGCCTTTCAAAATCCCATAGATATTAATGGAGAGTGGCGGAATTTCACTCTAGAGGAGTGGTGATCTCTAACTTCACTTTTTTTTTTTTTCAAAATAAAATTTTTTATTGGTTACACACACTCCACAGTACAGATTAAAAGACATAATGCAAGCAACAGGTCACAGCAGTACATAAGAGAACATAGTAGCATGTCTACAGTCAAACCAGTTTCCGAGCTACCACAATGACGTGACAACAGCTAGAGCAAATGGAGAATGAGCTCGGAGTGGTCGACACAATGCTATCTAAGACAATCCTAAATTCAACAATCGACTCTCCAAACGAGAAACGTCTGGGTAATATCAAATGAGTACATATGTGACAGTGTAGACAGAAGTCAGTGGGGTGGAAACCAATATGTATTTTTGTATATCAAAAGCTATTGTAGCAAAAAAAAACAAACAAGTAAAACGGAAAGGATAGAAGAAGTCAAGAAAAGAGAAAAAGATCAGAAGGGAAAGAATGGGAAAGGGGAAAAGAGAAAGAGAATTGTCCAGGATTATTCACGGAAAAATCAGTAAATGTCCCTTAGCAACAACAAGACCATTACCTGAGTCAGCGCAGCCGAAGCCCGGGGGAAAAAGCTAGTGAGAGAAATCCCATATAAATAAAAGTAAACATTCAACGGCCCGAAAAAGTCACCTTAGCCTACTCTGACTTCAGGTTTGGAAAAGCCGCAGGTACTGGTCAGAATGTACGAATTGGGTCCAATAAAACCATTTTTTCGTGAAATTCCTCGTTTCTCTTTCCGAGGTAGGTCTCAGCAGCTCAAATCTATAGACTTCCATCACCTTGTTACACCAGTCTCTTATAACTGGAGGGTCAGTCCGTTTCCAGTGTAGTGGAATTAGCGCCTTGGCGGAATCTAGTAATATTGGTGTCAAAGATTTTTTGTAAGTAGACCAGGAAAGATGTGTATTGTGTAGTAAAGCTACGAGGGGATCGTCCTCAATGTCAGTCCCGGTAATCTCTAAAATGGCATTCCTCACGGCTATCCAGAATGGCTTCAGAACGGGGCAGCTCCAAAATATATGCAATAAAGAGCCCTGATTGACCTTGCACCTCCAGCAGAGAGGCGAGGCTGTCCCATAAATCAAAGCCAACTTAGTAGGGTATTTGTACCATTTAGTATATATCTTATAATTAAGTTCCTGCAGTTTCGTACAGGTAGAGGAGGTGTGCATTAGCTGAGTAATTTTGTCCCAAGAGTCCATAGGTATCTCAAGGGCCAGGTCAGATTCCCATTTAGATTTAAAGTAAAGAGCCGGGCGCCGGGATAATTCAGACATAATCTGATAGAAAAAGGAAATCGCTTTCGGAGGGGCCTTGTCTTTCACCCAGGCAAGTTCTATTGCAGTAGGCTCGGGACGTGGAATGTGCAAAGGAAATATCGAAGTAATAAAGTGCCTAATCTGGCGGTACTTGAACCTATCCAAATCAGAAATATCTTGAGTAGGAATGAGTTCTTCTATATGTTTCAATCGATTCCCGACATAAAAAAAGCTGGCCCCCGAATGCAATTGTCGCTTCCAGCCTTTATAATAATCTAGATCTAGACCAGGGGCGAATGCAGAGTTACCAAAAACTGGGGTATGTAAAGGGGGGGTATTAATCCATTTACCAGTCTTGACCAGGCCGTCCCAGGTGTCCAGAGTGTACCTTAGCTTTAGATCGGTTTTATCTCTGAATACTCTTTGAGAGTGTGGCATCCATAGGCTAGCCCACAAGGGTGTGACCATGGAATCTTGCTCAATTCTAGTCCACAATTTGGACTGTCTATGAAAGGACCAATCCAGACATCTGGTTAAGACAGCAGCCTTATGATAGTTAACCCAATTGGGGAGACCCAGTCCTCCCTGTTTTTTGCTCGCTGAGAGCTTTTGACGGGCGATTCTAGGGTTCTTGTTCGCCCAGACAAATTTACTAGTGATGCTATTCAAATTCCGAAACAGCAATTTGGGGGGGGGGTATGGAATTGTTTGGGATAGGTACAAAAAACGCGGGAGGACATTCATCTTCAGTACGTTTATTCTACCTATCCAAGAGAAAAGTGGCTTGGACCAGTTCTGAAGGTCGCGAGAGATAGCTTGTAGCAAGTCCTTATAATTGTGTTCAGTAGTTTGCTTAGGGTCTGAGAATATTTTAAGTCCTAAATAAACAAAGTGAGAATAAGCAGGTTTTATCGGGAAGTTTTGTAAGATAGCCGCGAAATCAGCAGGAGGATAGGAGATATTGAAAGCCACTGATTTCGACAAGTTTATCTTAAAATTGCTAAATTTGTTATAGGTTTGAAGCTCCAGTAGCAAGTTAGGCAAAGAAATTCGTGGTGTCCTGACAAAAAATAAAAGATCGTCTGCATAGGCTGCTATTTTATGCTCCCTAAGGCCCACTCGAACACCGTTAATATCTGGGTTGGCCCGAACTCTATTAAGAAAACTTTCTAAGGCAAGGATGAAGAGCAAGGGTGAGAGCGGGCAACCCTGGCGCGTACCGTTCCTAATAGCAAAAGCATCCGATAAATCACCATTAATCTTCAATTTGGCTGTCGGGAGAGTATACAGATCAGAGATCCACTTTATCATATTAGGGCCTAGGTTAAATTCCAGTAGTGTGGCGCGAAGGAAATCCCAATCAACCCTATCAAACGCCTTTTCAGCGTCCGTGGATAACATTACTAGAGGGTAGCCAGCAATCTTGGAATGATGCAATATACTAAACAATTTGTTGGTGTTGTCTCTGGCCTCACGACCAGGGACAAAACCAACCTGTTCTGAGTGAACCAAAAGGGAGAGAATTTGATTGAGCCTCATGGCGAACACTTTGGCATATAATTTAATATCGGTGTTCAGTAGGGAAATAGGACGAAAGTTGCCTGGGTCTAAGGGGTCTTTGCCTTTTTTATGTATCAGTGTGATGTGAGCCTCAAGGGCTTCTTGTGGAATGGAGGCTCCAGTGGATACGGAATTGAACGCAGCGAGTAAATAGGGAGTCAGATAGCTTTCCATTTCCTTGTAGTAGGAGATGGTAAAGCCGTCGGGTCCCGGAGCTTTGCCAGATTTAGTGGTTTTCAGGGCTAAAGCGATTTCCTCCTTAGATAACGGCGAGTCTAAAAACTCACGGGTCTCATTGTCTATCACAGGAACATTGGAGCCGCGGATATAATTCCTGCAAGCTTGTAGCCTTTCAGTAAGGGTAGGGCCAAGTGTTCGGGTTTGAGGTAATTGATACAAATTGATATAGAATTGTCTAAATACTTCAGCTATTTCAGCCGTAGTGGTAGCTAAGCGGCCCTGCGGGGATCTAATCTGTGTGATATGATTGCGAAGCTGTTTTTTCTTGAGCATAGCTGCCAACAGTCTTCCGCATTTATTACCATGCTCAAAAAAAAAATTTTTGTTGAACTCAATGGCTTTGTTGGAATAAAGGGAGTAATTGTCCCGGAGTTCCTTTCTCGCTTGGGTAAGGGCTTCAAAAATGTGGGCAAGTTTAGATTGCTTATGTTGCGCTTCGAGAGCATGGACTTTGGCTATTAAGTTAGTGAGTGCAGCACGATGCTCTGCCTTTTTCCTGGCACCAATTTTAATTAGCTCCCCCCTGATCACGCATTTGTGTGCCATCCATAAAGTCCAGGGACTAATCCCTTCGGTATTGTTTTCAGCAAAGTAGAGTTTCAGGGATTGGCCTATGTCAAGTTTAATCTGTGGATCGCGTAAAAGGGTATCGTTGAGTCGCCACGTGGAGGATTTACGTATAGGCAATGAGTGCAGGAGAGTACAAGTAATCGGGGCATGGTCGGACCAGGAGATGACATCTATCGTAGCATCTTTAAGGAGTGTAACGTCAGAGTGACGAATGAAAATATGATCTAGCCTAGAATAGACATTGTGCACTGGAGAATAAAACGAGTAATCCCTAGTTGTAGGATTGATGAGGCGCCATGTATCTATTAGGGTGTGGGCTCTGAGTTGTTTTTTAAAGGTTTCAATTTTTTTATGTGAGATGCAGGAATGCCCTGAGGAGGTATCCACTAGCGGTTCCAGGGCCACATTAAAGTCCCCTCCGAATATAAGTGTACCCTGTTCAAATTCTGTAAGGGCCTGCAGCGTATCTGCTAAAGCTTTGTGTTGTTCCGTGGGTGGAAGGTAGGCGGAAGCGAAAGTGTAAGTAGCATTATTAATCAACCCTTTTACCATATTAAATCTACCCAAAGGGTCAGCTCTCGTGTCTGTAAGGGAGAAGTTTAGGGAATCAGCAAATAATATCATAGTGCCCCTAGACTTGGATGTATATGGGGAACTGGTGAAAACAGCCGAGAAGCCTCGAAATTTAAGAGCTGGGACCTTAAATTTTTTTAAAATGAGTTTCCTGTACCAGCATGACCTGTACCTGGAGCCTTCGCATGTCCCTGAGCAGATTCTGGCGTTTAAAAGGTGAGTTTAATCCCTTAGCGTTGAGGGATCCAATGCGGAGTTCATCCTTCATCAGTAAAGTATCGTATGGAACGCCGCATCCCCCGGGCTTCGGCTACCCCGAAGCCTGCAAGGGAGTAAGAGAGAAAATTATACAAAGTCAAACAATCCCGGACAGAGGAGAAAGAAAGAGAGAAGGAAGAAAAGGATTTCTTGTAACATCCAAAAAGAGAAAACATCAACCATACTGCAGACGTGATGTGCCCCAGTGTCACGTCTGAGATAAACCCCATGGTATACCCTCGAGGGGGCATGAGTGTGGTTGCCAGAGGTACAGGAAGTCCTGTCTCCGACCCAAGCATCATGTAACTGAAAAAACACAGGGCCCAACTTAATGTGGGGCCTAGTAGCATAACTAAACATCACAAAAACTCAAAACCGGTAGTGATATCAGAGAAGTTACCCAGAGGTGTCCCTGTGGAACCTCTAATCAATGATTTACGAGCTTTTAGGAGAAAAGAAAGAGAAAAAAAAAAAAAAAAAAAAAAAAAAAAAAAAGGGAGGGAAGGAGCAGAGACAGGAGCTAAAATACATTCAGCAGACAGAAAACATGAATAAACAGTTCAATAATCAGCATGTCCAAGCAAATTGAATAAACAAAAAGCAATAAGGCAGCAGAAAAAAAAAAAAAAAAAAAAAAAAAAAACCCCTATCAGGAACAGAAGCAGGCTGCCAACTATGAGCATGACCAAAAAAAAAAAAAAAAAAAAAAAAAAAAAAAAAAACCTGAGTGAAAAACCAAGACAGTGCATACAAAAATAACATAGTCTCACATATGTAAGTCCAAATAGCGAGAGAGATATGCATGGAACCCAGGGCTTAGAGAAATGCGTCCATATGAAGACAGGAGCAAAGGGTCCATAGAATAGCCGAGGTGAAAGTAGGTGATGTTCCGTCATCGAAAAGCAGTTCCACACTGAGATTAGCGGTCGAAGTGCCCAGTATCAGAAGGGTCAATGCAGCAGGCTCGCTAAGAGAGGGGGGAAAAAAAAAAAAAAAAAAAAAAAGGGAGGGGGGGGGAAGGAAAGCAGGAAATCAGCAATAGTGGCTCCAGGGAGGACAAGTATCCTCCGAATCTTCTCAACTGGCGACTGATTTGCGACAAGTAAGGCTCCAACTCAAAATCAAAGTATCATCGGAATGTAAAGTGACCCAATTGTAGATGGAGGATCAATCCAGGCCCAAGCGTATGGGCAGCGTTCAGTCAGCTCTATCCGGAGTGCTCGCAGGGGTATGCCTCTGCCGTTTAGCAGATTTCTGCCAGTGAGCTATATCCAGTAAATCCAAAGAATCCCCGCAGTAGGCCAGGTCTCTCCATTCCTTAAGATCCAGTAATGGCAGGCCAATGCGTTCACAGAAAGCCTCCAAGTCATCAGGTTCTTTAAGGCTAAATACCCTCTCATTCTTCCTTACAATCAAGGCAAAGGGAAAACCCCATCTGTATACAATACCCTTGTTGCGTAGGGCTGTAGTAAGGGGTCGAAGTGCCCTCCTCTGTTGGATAGTGAGCCATGCTAAATCCTGAAATATGGAGACGTCATAATCTTGAAATTTAAAGCTTTCAGTATTGCGCGTTTTGCGCACAATGTCCTCTTTCAATGTGAATTTGTGAATACAGCAGATCACATCTCTAGGTTTTTCAACTCCCAATCTAGGGGTGCCCAGGGATCGATGAACTCGGTCAAGCTCAATAGGGGTAGTTATGTCCCTGTCTAGAATGGTATTAAAGAGCGAACATACCGTTTGGCCCAGTTCAGCATTGGATACAGTTTCTGGGATGCCGCGTATTCTCAAATTGTTGCGGCGCCCGCGATTGTCCAAATCCTCCATGTGTTTGCGAAGCATGTATATGAATTTGTGATGGTCATTCACCCGTTGCGTCGTGTTGTTATGGGCCTGTTCCACCACTTCCAGCCGGGCCTCTATTTTACCGGTCGCCTCTCCTATGGCACGTAGTTCGGCTTTAATGTCTGCCATATCAGCCCTCTGCGATTCCCGCAACGTCTTTGCCATGGCGCGCAGGTCTTCCTTAGTTGGGAGGGAGGATAAGATCGCCCGCAAGTCAGAAGGGGCTGAAGACGAGCTGAACCCGGAGCAGGCCGAGCCAGTGGGACTGGGGCTTCTGGTAGTTGCACGCGCCATCTTGGGATCACGTGTTCCAGTACGGGCGCTAGATCTCCTACCCAGAAAGGGAGACATTGTGCTTTGAGCGCTATGCGTACTAGTTTGGGAAGATTGCTCACCCTTCTTATGGTGTTTCCCCATGTCTTCAGAAACGTCCGGAAAAGAAAAAGGGCTCTGTATTAAGCTTTATAGAAGGCTTGGGTCGGGAGCTCAGACAAAGTGCGTCCTCTCAGCACGCCATTACGCCACGCCCCCCCTAACTTCACTTTTTGATAAATATACCCCATACTGTATTTGTCTCATCGCTCTGGTAAACATGCGATCAACATTCATTTTGTTGCAAGAATATTCTCAGCAATAATGGCCGATGGGTTATAGTCAATTTTTACGGACTTTAGTAAATGGACCCCATCGTTTCTTTAAGTAACACTTTCAGATATAACCAAGCCCCTCTTTAATAAAAGATATTCTTGTCTACTTTATGTGAACTGCCTCTTTGATCGTCAATGGAGACATTAAACCCATTTTTCTTTCTTTTGCAAGAAACAATTAAACGACCGAAGTCAACTCTTCCAATGATGGATTACAGTGCAATATAGGGAAGCATATAGTGCACAGTAATTGCCCCATGTTAGATAACAGCAAGATGAATGAGTGCCACTCAAAAGCATCTTATTGCTGAGTCAGTGATACCATCATAGAAGGTCTGACAGTTATAATAAATAACCGGATAACTATACAAGTCAATTTTGATTAAATCACATCACAAAAATTCATCTTCACTTTTTTTCTAGTGTTTGCTAAGTATTTGTGAATTCACACCCAGGATTGTATTATAGGAAACACATTAAGAAAAGTTGTACTGTATATCCAGTCATGGCCAGCTTGCTCATCTCTTCAAAGTTTGTGTGGATCATTCTAATATAATGATGTATTAAAATTTAACAGAAAACCAATATCTCTACACCAATTATGACCACCACTCATAAATGAATCTCTTCCACTTGAGTGAAAGTTTTGAATAAGGAACTGGAGCAGGTGCTTTGGGTTGTTTGCTGCCCAAAACAAATACATTTTAATAACAATCTCCCTTTAGAATGGAACTTTAACATTCTAATATTTTAATATGTTTTCCTTTCCCTTTCTCTAAAAATTGTTACATTTATCGATCTTATAAAAACTTTTGTAAGGGGAATTTGAGACGTTCTATAAAGTCATGTAACTGCTCTAATATTTGTCAGCAGATATAATGGTTTGATGTCTAATGAACAAGCTGTATACATAAAGGGTAATTATGGGCAAATTTATTCACCAGACGCAGCAAATTTGCGCGATTCACCGACGTGAAAATTCGCTGGCGAAAATTCACCGGCATAAAAAAAAAACGTCCATTTCGCGAATTTCACAGCAAAGTGGAAACTACCCCCATTCCCACCCCCACCACCATTCCCAGCACAAAATTGGGAATCAAACTGCACATGGTTGGGACCCAACAGAGCAGCAGTTTTAGGCAGGAGTTGGTGTTGTTCAAGATGGAGAGCATAAGGTAAGATGGTGGCAGTTTATGCTAGTGTTGCTTAACCCATAGTTCTTCACTAGTCATTGAAACAAAGGTTATCAGAGTGTGAATTGTAAGTCAACTACAGCTGAATGGCCATAGATTAGAGCTAGAGCTCTTCATATAAATTTTTGGACATATTAAAGTCCACTAAAGACCGCATTTGTTTATATTATATCTTCATATCTATGGTAATAATTAAAAATAAAAGCTCAGGTTTTAATAAAATTATCCTGCCTTTGTGCAGTTTTTATGAATTAAAAATGACTGACTTAGCATTGATGAATACTGCTCTCCAATATTTTTCTTTTATTTCATTTCTTTCTGTGTGTCTTTGCTTCTGTCAGTACGCAGGTAAATGGGAATATAATTTTGAGGTAAGAAGTTTTCGCTACATTTTGAAAAAAAATACAAAATTCCAAAGCTACTGTGTTAAATGTCAAAATTGTTTTAATTGGCCATAATTACTGATAGAATGCTTGGTTTTACCTGTATCTATCGAGAACCAATCTTTTTTTTTATTTAAACCTGATAATGCCTGAAAATCTTGTATTGACCACAGATGGTTATTTGAAGGATACAGTTTACCATCTGGGCATAATGACATTTAAGTGTGCAAAATTGCTGATGCTACTTATTGAAGTGCTGGAATAGTGTGACGGCATCATGTATCTACAGCATGGGGAGGTACAGTGGTGGTAATGAGACTGTGAGGGAACTATTTATTTTATTGGTTTGAGTGCTTGAGGTGAGTATTCTAAATATTCAGACCTCCAATGGAGCAGTCTCTTCTGGTTTCAGAAGAATTATCTTTCATTTGTTTTTTTTAGCATATTCGCTATGTAACTATAAAAAAAATCCCCTATTTCCTGGAAAACCCTGCTGTGAATAAAACACAGGCACTGACCTGCTTGAAGTTGCGCTGTTTGTCACGTGCAGGGTCAAATAAACATGTTGAAATCTCCAGAAGGACCCACATTCCTTGAGAAAGGCCCCTAAAGTGGACCGAATCAAATCTATTTGATTTGCAACAAATTGTAAATTGTCCTTCTGAAGATTTAGACATCCATACATACATAAATACATACACATATATATGTGTGTGTTATAATTATATGAACTTGGTCAAAATAAAACTTAGGAGGTGCTCCAAAGCCTTAATTAATTCATAGTGCTTTAAACTCATTTTACAGGATTTTTTGGGGGCAGAATTAACTTTTGTTAAAAATATATGCATACATTGAGTATGGATTTTGAGTTTGGATGGCAAAACAAAAATCTACTAACCAAACTCACCATAGGAAGATATGTATAATTAAAAAAAATAGTTTCCCTTCAACATAGGATAACTAGCACCATAATGAATTGTACCCCTGCTCCCTTGTGTTTGTACTCTCTCTTGTAATTGTTCTCATCTCCTGAAATGTAATCATATTTTATGTTAATGTTATTTTAATGCCGGAATTAATTCCTAGTATCTAACTGTTTCACGAAGATAAACAAATTTAATATTTTATATTTCAGAAGTAGTGGTTGATTACATAGGATTACTAATTACAAGCATTCCCAGTCCATACCAACTTCTGAATATCATGAAAATTTATGTTAGAAGTCTACAGATGAAAGTGGACAAAATCTTCATAAACCACAGTAGACACACAGCTATTTCTATTATGAACATGTCATTTATGAGTCCAATTACACAGAGTCAATAAAAAAGGCAAAGACTTGATTGCAACAGCAGCTTTTATATTTTGTGTTCAACAGTGAAAGCTTTGATAGACAGTCCCTTGGGGAAAATAATGCAATATAAATGGTGTCCAAAGGATTAGAACGTGTTTAGTTTTTATTGGCTATGACTAAATCAGGTTTTTGGAGACAAGGTGTAATAAAACCAACTCGCTAATGAGATGCTAAAAAAATCACTGTTGTTCCAGTGGAAATAGAATATTAAAAAAAAGTTTAGATAATGTGGGGTTTTAGAAATTATTAAATATTTAAAATACCATGAAATTATGTTGTTTGATCTAATTTTTTATGTGATGTTGCTAACCTAGTGTCAGAGATAATACTTGGACCAAGGACACCTGTTTCTCCAAAGCACACTTGCTTTCTACTTTGGAATTAAATGTTGAAGGCAAAAAATTGGAAAGGAACAAAGGCCATAGGAAACTTAAAAGAGAGCGAATAGCAAAAAGGAACCTTGTCTTGGTATATCTTAAAGAGTATTATGGAACTTTAAAAGGGCTGTGTGAGCTGGTTATTGTAGCCCATGACCAGGTATAATCAGTAGCACCTTCTTGAAGTTGGAAACATTGTAAAAAGATAATATATTCACTTTCAATATATCCATTAGATAGGATTGCTAAATAAAGTAATTAAGGACACATTTAATGACAGCAGCAAGGCAGCTGGCTCCATCAAAAGAAGGAATTAGATGTCAGTAATGAAAAAGACAAACCGACACACAACTACAAATATTTCAAATTATAAAGCTGTGACCCCATAATTCAAACAACTGAAGTATATGCTCTCTACTCACCCTCTTATGTTAAAAAGACGGGACCAAGTGAAGCAAGCAGTATGTAAGGGGGGTTAAGGGTTAACACCGAATTATGCAAGGGTAGGAAGGGGTTAACACTGTCACCATGGAAACCCAACTTGATAGTCACCCTTATAAATATATTTCAGAATCATAGACCATGGTGACTCAGCACTGAAAAGGTTAAAGTGGTTGCATGTTTACTAGCTTATTGGACAGCAGTCTTAGGGGCTGATTCACTAAGGGTCGAATATCGAGGGTTAATTAACCCTCGATATTCGACTAGGAATTAAAATCCTTCGACTTCGAATATCGAAGTCGAAGGATTTAGCGCCGATAGTTCGATCGAAGGATAATTCCTTCGATCGAACGATAAAATCCTTTGAATCGAACGATAAAATCCTTTGAATCGAACGATTCGAAGGATTTTAATTCAACGATCGAAGGAATATCCTTCGATCAAAAAAAGTTAGGCAAGGCTATGGGGACCTTCGAATGATCGAATAGTCTAACGATTTTTAGTTCGAATCCTTCGATTCGAAGTCGTAGTCATAGTCGAAGGTCGAAGTAGCCCATTCGATGGTCGAAGTAGCCCAAAAAAAACTTCGAATCCTTCACTCGAAGTTAGTGAATCGGCCCCTCAGAAATTAAAAATTCAGAACCATCTTGAGATGGTGGGGAGGTTTCAGAATTCACACAAATAATTACTTCTGAGTTTCAGGGCTGTGTCACATTAGGCATTTTTTTCTGCTGGTATTTCTGCAATTTGTGCAGAAAAAAAGTGAATATAAACTTAGTAAACTTCTAGAAGCTGCACCTAGGCAGATTTTAGGTTGTCAGATTTTAACTCTGTATTTTTTGATTATATGACTAAAAGAAAGTGATTGCATAAAAAGATATCCATGATTATGGCTGAAAAAACATAATTTAAAAAAAATATGCTTATAGTATTTTACTGCAAAATGCTGCAAAACTCAATCTAAATTACCTCTAAGTCTCTATGGCTGAGTAAATTAAAAAAAAAGTAGCACAAGATTTATGGGTAGAATTATTCACTGTGTTTTGACAGGATTATCATAAATCACAGTAAAAAAATGAACGCTTACATTTAAAATCTGCCCTTAAATGTCTAGATAACAATGGGGCTAGTTTTGTAACATACAGTATTCTAAATTGCATCAATGCAGTTAGTTGTAAGTCGGGCGGGAGTGGGCTGAGTTGGGGCGGGATGTAGGTGGAGCAAGGGTGGGATGTGGGCGGGCAGAGAGTTTATATAAACCAATAAAAACTGTTTTATATCGTAAGGGGGAATTGTCATGAAAATCTAAATTTGCATGTTGTCAGGGGACAATAAACATTTGTAATTTATATTAACATTATAAATAAACATTTTAAAAATGTATAGTATATTTAAAAGTTTTTAATAAACAAGTCAGTTTTTGTATAGGAATTCCTGAAGTGTGGGAGTTTTAAATGATGCTTAAGCATCATGTGTGAAAAATTTGACATCATGTAAATGTTATCCATTATCTCCTATTTTTTGCTTTTTCATGCTTTTTTTTCTGTTACACAGACGCACACATTTCTTCATATCATAACCCAATCATGTTTGACTTTAAGCAATGTAGAGGATGGCACATTTGGCCCAACTGTGGAGTTCTGTAATGGTAGAAATCAGCAAATGTGGACACTGAGAAATTATACAAGGCTGGAAGTTTTTAGAAATATTTTTTACAGTCCTACTGATTACTTTCTATGAAACATATTTGAGGTTGGTATCTCGCAATGTGATAAATGTGGATAGGGCTGGAAATGGGATTTTTAAACATGTGTGTGGTTCTTTTACATTTGTGGTTTCAAGATGTTAGACAAAGAATGAAAATAACTTCTGTTGTTTTTTAAGAAAAGAAAGAAAAGAAAATGGGTGTGGACCTAAAAAAGTTTGAAAGTGCATCTGATCCAGATACAATGGATTATGTACAAACCTGCTGAGAAATGGAAAATGTGCATTACTATCCAGCAGGGTGGTCTTCAGTGCTAATGTTACATATGCTCCTTTTAATTGAAAAAAGATCTTTTACAAATGTAAGTTGGTATGATGTGCCCCCACTGGTGGTCTCTTGAGACAACACAGGTTCAACATCTAAAGGTCAGCCTCTACTTGAAGTCATAATAGGTTGGACAGAAGAAGATAGAATGTGAGGGTCTTAAACAGGGTAGAAAATAGATAAAACAAAGATGTTTCAGCAGAGACCCATATTTATAAACAGTTTACAATTAACCACCATTTACCATTTTATGTGCATCTGTTGTAATGTATAAAATAAGTATATTCTTCATGGAATATTTTTATTTATATGAAACAGTTTTAGATAAGGGCTGTTTTATGTTACATAGACACCTATAATGTTCAGAGGTAGCGTTTCCAATTTAAAAAGAAACAAACTAGAGCAAGAAACAGTGTTTGGTATTTAAATAATCTAACAATGACTAGGGATAAAAGAGACATTTTCACTTAATAAAGGTGTGGTTCCAGGTCAGAAAAGAGGGCTTATTTACAAAACCTAAGCACTAAAATGGAGGTAGGCTTTGATGATATTCAAAAACATTCTATGCACCCATTCATGCTTTTTACAGCTTGCAGAAAGTGACTTTTAACCAGTCCTCATGAACTGTGCACAACTGCAAAATATGGGTCATTAGAATGCAAGGGAAACTTGGAAGGAGCACCTGCCTTCAGAAGGTGTTATTTTTAGGCTTACCTTAGTAGTTGTGCTGATAAATGTCCAGTGAATGTCACTAATTGGGTTAAAAAATATTTTGTAACTTGTGCATAAAGTGGATGCTAAGTGTACCTCATTTGCACATATGCTATTTTGTTAACATCCTCAATGGCATGACTTGAACATTGCATTGTGGGTAAAAACTGATACACCTCACATTTTTGAATTTGGTAATGAAAGCTGATGTGTTATATGGGAATATTTTAATTGCCACCATAATAATTGTTTTCTGTGCTTTCAATTACAGTAGCTTATAGATTTAGCTGAAAGATTGCCAGATCTTCTCTTTATAAAAATATGTGAGAAATTATCTTTCTGTTACATTTTTTGCAGGCATTTATTTATAAGGATATTGCCTCCATCCCTCCATTCCATGCTATTGCCCTCTTATTCAGGGCTTTCAAAATGTTATTCATGTATGTCAGCAATTTTTATGATATTGTTGTGTTTTGCAGCATTTAATACTGAGACATATCAACAGCAACCAATGTCTGGATGAGCCAACTGATGATGATAAAATGGTTCCTACCATCAAGGAGTGCAATGGAAGCCAATCACAACAATGGCTGCTGCGTAACATGACCTTGGGTGCCTAATGCTGTCAGAGCATAATCTAGTTGTCCCCAATCATTTGCAATGCTGAAGGACCTCAATTATCAGCTTTTTGAACACTTGAAGGGGTATAGCACTTCCTTCCCTCTCCACGGTGTCAAATAATTGTGAGCCTCTTTAAACTCCAACTGTGAAGATAAAAATAGGACGTTTTCTATTTTTTCCCCTAAACAATACATGGCTGTACATGTCCATAAGAAACAAGTGTCTGTCTTGCAGAAAGCACATTTGGAAGCTGTAAATACCATTACATGTCTGAAAAAAGAAATAGCAGCATAAAAATATATTTGACAAATGACTTACAAAAAAACCCAGAATATGTTGTAATAAACTTAAAATGTATTATGTATACAAATTTATTTTATTTTATGAAATAAGTGAAGATTGGTTAAATATATTTATAATTGTAATGGTTATCAAAATACATAAATACATTCATAAAAAATGCACTTGCAGGATCATAAGCAATTGTGCAATCAAAGTCAGTTCATGGAACCTGTTATCCAAAATACTTGGAGCCTAGGTTTTTCTTGGTATAAGATTTTTCAGTCATGTTTAGCCAAATACACACACACAAAATGAAAATCTATACATCAAAAATATTTTTTTTTTGTAATCAACATTGATGTGTCAATGAGAAATGTATAATATTACCTTTAAACAATATACATTTTGTGCACACGTAGGGGCACATTTACTAAGCTCGAGTGAAGGATTAGAATGAAAAAAACATTGAAATTTTTTTTTGGGTACTTCGACCATCGACTTTGATTCGAACGATTTGAACTAAAAATCGTTTGACTATTCGACCATTCGATAGTCGAAGTACTGTCTCTTTAAAAAATACTTCGACTACATACTTCGGCAGTTTAAACCTACCGAGGTACAATGTTAGCACTTTTCTTACATTTTTTTGATCAAAGAAAAATCCTTTGATCGATCGATTAAAATCGTTCGAATCATTCGATTCGAAGGATTTTATCGTTCGATCAAACAATTTTTACTTCGATCGATCGAAGGATTTGCCCTAAATCCTTCGAATTCGATATTTGAATTCGAAGGAATTAACTTCTAGGGTCGAATTTGAGAGTTTATTAACCCTCGAAATTCAACCCTTGATAAATGTGCCTCGTAGAGACTCAACCAACAGCAGTAGAAAGATTGCGTGTTTGCAAGTATGTAATAAAATGTTTTACTCAAAAAGCAGTTATTTTGTACCCATAAAACTTGTGTCACCTTCAAGCACGTCCTAAAAATTTTAATTTTAAATTGCATTGCAAATTACATTTTTTTTAAATTAATTTGTAAATTGAATTTAATTCTATTATTATTTGTTAGAAGTTCTTATTCATAAAATGCATTATGTGAAATAGCATAATGGTTTTTAGAGCATTTTGGATAACAGATTTCTGGTTTTGAATATTTCTCATATCTTTATTTAAAAAATATTTAATATTGAGTTTTATTTGTATGATATTTTTATGTGGCAAATTGTGAATTCAGTACACTTAGCTCTTGGGATCCTAGAAAACATATTTAAAAATCAGAAACAAACATTGCTTCACTTTCATAAATAAAGTGTTTGTGTACCAAAAGTAAGCATTGGGTCAGCAACAATATCATTCCCACATTGTAACTTTTCAGAAAAAGTAATGCACGTCAGAAATTTAGGAAACATACTGTTGAATTGTTGAAAAAAATTTAAATTGATGCTCTGGCCACTGCAAAGATACCATTGTATATTAATATCATAGATTTTTTTTGTGTGCAAGCTCAATTATCAATTATTATGATGATGATAAACCTAAATTGAGGACCTTTAGAAAAATTAAGTTCTGCGTATCACATACTCATGTCATTAGAAAACCAATTTAGGACTAATTTATAAAGCTACACAATAGAATCAGTTTGACTTTAAAACTTTGTTTTAATTTTATTTTTGCCTTAGCTGGATCAATAGCCATAAACAAGGTTTTATGAAAGTTAATTAAAATCTCATAGTGCTTTCATCAGCCTTTCCTGAAACCATCTAATCACTGTTCAAACTAATTTTATTGTGTTCAAAAATAGTGATATTAATAATTAGAATTTAAGGAAGAAATAAACTTTAGTTGGTGCCCTGAGCTAAGGTGATGCATATCAGGTAAATAATTGTTTTAATATTTTTAGTTATTATTTTATAAATCCAGTCTAAACTTAGTAGGGGTACAAAATCCAAATTAAAAAAGTAACATAAATTAACATAAATTAGAAAAATGAAATGTGTTCTCTATAATGCAATGTTCATACATACTGTACATCTAGTAGCTTATTTCATTGCTGTTGGTACATGATGCGGGAAGTAACAAATGTAATTATGATAAGTTTTGGTTTAGCCCCACCATTACAACCATATACAGAGAAGTAGTAAATAGTGATGCCGGACGCCGTCATTTTGCGGATTTATTCGCTGGCGGCGAAACGTGCAAATTCACTGCGAATTCGCGCCTGGCGAATAAATTCGCCCATCACTAGTAGTAAACCTTGTTTTGACATTACTAGGGATCATTTAAAAGTTAAAGGCTCCACATATAAATTTCACAGGCAATCTAGACACTATTGCTAAATCCAGGAACATATTTCCCCAGTCCTAGAGCATCAAACAATTCACAAATGAGAATTCTACTGACCAAAACTTAATTATAGAAGCACAAGAATTCACCAATGACACTAAAGGCATGTAGGTGTTATCTTACATGCAGTGGTTATTACACCAAAATCTGACATGGGGATAAAGAACAGACTTGTTCAGTGTTGGCAACCGTGCTTTAAAGCTTCCAACTTCAGTTGCAGGAACAAAGAACATGGAGCCAAATTTTACACAAATCAACTGGAATTTTCACTGGAACATTGTTTTGCATTTTAATGCAGCTTCTGGCCCTGTTGAGCTGGGGAAATCTTTTATTGTGCAATGTTGTGCCCAGATGTTGCTTGACCACAGCTTCCAGCATACCTTTTAGGTATATTATGCTGGGATTTGTAGTCCTGCAACAACTAGCAAAGCAAAATAAAGTAATATTTAGGGGCATATTTATCAAGGGTCGAATTTCAAAGTGAAAAAACTTCAAAATTCAACCATCGAATAGGTGTAGTATGATAGTCAAATAAATTGAAATCGTACGATGGAACAATAAAAAACTTTGAATCGTTCGATTCGTACTATTTAATCGTATGATTTAATCGTACGACTTCTACTTCTCAAAATTTAGCCAATGGCTCATGTAGGTTATAGGAGGCTCCCCCATAGGCTAAACAGCAATTCGGCAGGTTTAAGGTGGCGAAGTGTTGAAGTCAACGTTTTTTTTATAGAGACAATTCTTCGATTTTCGATTGGTCGAATTTGTGAAGTATTTTCAATTCAAATGGAAGTCGAAGTTGAATTTGGCATTATTCGATGGTAGAAGTACCCAAAAATTACTTCCAAATTCGAAGTTTTTGAATTCGAAAATTCACTTTGACCCTTAGTAAATGGGCCCCTCAGTGTCCCTTTAACTTAAGTTCTATTAAATACTTCTAGCTAGCCTTCACAATAGTGGCTTTTCATATGTTTTTCCTAAACGAACTTCCCAAACTCAGCAATAGAAAAGATGGAGTAAAGAGGCTCTCAAGTTACAATATACAGTATTTAATGTGAATGCCACTGTCTTTTCTAATGATTCTCAAATAGTGTATCCAGTAGTGCAGTGTATTGATTTGCAATATAAATGAAAAATTAGCATCATTAAAGTGATTTATCGGAGTGCTGCGGCAAAAGGCTCAACATATTGAGAGTGTTAAATCTAAAAAAAAAGAAAATGTATTCCACCGCATATCTACTGTCTGTGTAGATTGCATTAACTAAGGGATTATTATGCACAGTCAGTAACAACATTAGTAGCAGGTGTCCAAAACTCATCTCAGAACAGTTGCTATGAGTGCCAGTTTGGGGTTCTTTTTATCTCTTGTATATAATGCATCTTTAAAGATTTATATTTGTTTTCCAACCATAATAAAAGCATTTCAAATAAATGAGTTGTTACCGCGTGTTAATTCATTTAATTTATTTTCTAAGCAATGTCTAGAGAATGTTTAAAGAAGATTTTTTTAGTTACCATATAATAAATACATTTGAAAAACAGAACTTCTGTGTATAGCAACTTTTAGAAGAAATAATTTATTGATGGCAGAGAAATAGGCAGTATTGGCTGGCCCACCAAGATAACATGAAATAACTCTTGGGGGCGCTGGTGTTAGTGAGCTCTCCTGCCATTTGGCCAGTTTCATGGTTGTTTCATGGTATTTTTTAACTGGTCACATATTGCATATATAATAATAATAATAATCTAGTAGTCATCAATTCTGGTCACTCAAGTCAATACGGTTCCTCAGGGTAGGAGCGGTGTTGAAGTGCCATTTTAAGTATTTAGATATCATTGTTAAAAGGTTTTTTAAATTCTCCGTTGACCTTTTTAACACCACTCACCATAGACCATATTTTAGCTACTTTTTGCTGCAGCCAGGGACCGAACCTACAGCATCAGCATGCCAGTTCTTTTATCTTAAGGATCCAGATTTTGTGGTTCCGAGTTTCTCGATGATTGATGCAATGTAGCATGTTAATAAGCAATGTTGTCAAACTACCATTTGCACATTCTAGCTCTCCAATGTAGGCATTCTACACCTAAATGGGACATATACATTATCTAAAACTGACTCTTTTACTCCCCGTAGCCTGCCAAACTAGGCATCCCAAGCAATTACAGATGAAAGAAAATTCACCAATAAGAATGAGCCGTACCAGCCCATTGTCATATCATTGTTACCTAACATATTGGGGTTGCAGTGCAGTTTCTATTTGCTAATATTACACTTTACATAGAATTCAAAAAAACTTCAAAAGGGCTGAATAGAGCTTGTAAAAAGAAAATAGGAGAACATAGGAGTATACTCTTGCATCAGTTGATATGTTGACCCTAGAGGATTTTTTTTTAATCAGGCAATGTTGCTGAACTACACCTTCTATTGTGTTTTAACACTTGAAAGTATGCAAGATGTAGTCCAGGAATATTTTGGTGAATCTAACACTGTTGCTGAATGTACTGTATACGTCTCTCCAACCAGTATGCTTTTCTAAAGGGGGCACTACATCCCATTGCTGCCAGTTAACTGCTTGGATTCAGGTGACATCTCCAAGTCCTGCACAGTTCTCTAACATGTGCTTAGCACCCCCACCACTACATTTCTTAGTCAATGATCTGACAACAATACAGTACTCGCAATAAGGTATCATGAAAAGACGCTTTCTATAGCCATCCTATTATATTATAAGTTCAGGCGTCCAGACTACTATTGATCAGAGAATCACTGCAGAGCTTGCAAAAAAAGAAATACTTCAAAAAAACAGAATGTTAAGTTCAAACTGACTCAGTCTCATATTGACTTTAATTTTTTTTATGAAGCTTTTAGTTTCCCTTTAACATCTCACAACCCCTGTCGATTCCAGTTTGCCTCGGGGAACTGCTGGGTGCTTCCAGGAGTACAACTTAAAATATATTTTGTGGCTTCTAATCTGGCTATTTGACATTCACACGAAGTAATCTGTGTTGCCTGGTAAGTACAATGATATTCAACTGAAAGGGAAAGTTAACATTATTCTCAGGAGAGATGAAACATATAGACATTTAAATGATGCAATGCCTTTTGGAATCAATGCATGCAATATACAGCACATGCTTTAGCTGTGAAAATACCCACCTTATCTATACAAGGATAGACCTTAACATCAGCACTATATAACCAAGTTCAGTGTTTGACGACACCTTTCATTTAAGAGGTGACTAGTAGGTGACTAAGAGTAACAGATTTGTGTAAATTACTGCCACATCTGCCACCAATGGGAATTCAATGTATCAGTGCATAATTCATCCCAACAAAATTGATTTCCATGCAATGTGTCCCTGTAGAAATAATCATTTCTGAAAGCAAATTGAGGTGTTTTACAAAAACATCTTGGCAAAGCCTTTTTTAATTTCTAATATACGCTTCAGCAAATATTGCCTATGGCGCACAGTAGATCACTATTCATTTGCAACTTACACTGCTGGAGTCATGGCTTTCATGAATAAAAGTTGCTGAGAATGCAAGTTGCTTGATTCCGTTATACAGTCTCCCAAATGAGAGGATGCCTCATATTTAACAAGCTGTTTATTTGAATACCTATTCCCAAAAGACTGATTAATTGGCCCCTATTAATTTTAACTTAATAAAGTCAATAAACTGTGATTATGAAATGTTCTAATGCTATATCACAAGCACCAAATCCTTTGTGAAAAATTCAGCTGAATATCAAACCAAATCTGAACCCTAATATACATATGTATATTTGGGAAAAAAAGGGAAAGAGGACCACGTCAAAATTTTTGAATTCCTTCGTTTTGTGATGGAAAATCATGGGATTTCTTTGGATTTGGATTCAGTTCGGCCAGGCACTTGGATTTGGCCAAATCCTAATTCTGATGAAAAAGGCAGAATCTTGGCTAAATCCTTAACTGAATCCTGAATTAGGTGCATCCCTAATCACAGATGACCTTTTCTGTCCAACCTATGTGCTGGGTGACAGACAATGTTATATACATTACTGTACACATAGGACAGAAGAAGGCCATATTTGTGTCCTGCACAGATCTGGTTAGGTAGACCCATGCCACACCTAGAGCTGTTGACTCACAACCTGATCTGGTACCACTGACCCATTATGCCCCTTTCCCAGACCAACTACATGGTTCTACCTTCAATGGGTTAACTACTTTCTTACTGACCTGGGAACCCTCTGGACCAAAAGTGACATTGCTCTGGAGATAGATCAACCAGGTCAGAGGAAAAAATAATAATTTTTATTTGTGGAGGTGTGTTTGGTGGGGATTAGAGTCTCCACGGTCAAGGAATCAGGAACTTTCGGTCTGGAACCAATATTTTGTGGGTATTTGACTGGTAACCAACCCAATGCATGCCTCATGTTCCAGGTAGAACAGTGACTTAAGGCAACAGTTAATAAAATGGAGGGCCTAGCTTCTCATTAAATGTGTAAATTCATTAAAAACTTTCTTAACATTTAGGAAACTATTCATAAATCACAAAATAGAGGAAGCGGATAATTATAATTTGGAATTCACTATTTTGATCTAGAATAAATATGCCCTTTAGAAGCTCATTTACAAAAGGGTGAATTCTAGTGGTATTAGGACCACGATTAAGCTATATTTCTCTAAAATCACGAATGCATTGAAAGCTATTAAAGATCAAAATAAAAAAAAGTGCAAACAAAAATAACTGTTCATAAACCCCCCATTGTCAAAAAAAGATTTGTATGACAATAAAACTTTTCATCTAAAACCACAAACAAAAGGCTGATCTTTGCAAGAAAAGAAAGGGAACTTCAATTGACGTCTATATGACCTCAACAGCGTTTACTTACTTATCTATTTTTGTTTTTATTAGATTTTATGGTTTTTGTACTTGATAAATTATGAAAAAATCATGGATTAAGTAACTATAAGAAAATTTGTTTGTTTGTGCCAATAAGTACGAAACAAACGTTTGTCTAAGTTTCTGTTTGTTGTAAGCAATTACCTTCATCATCCTCAAAGCACTGAAGAGAAAATCATCTTTGTACCTATTTCTATTCCCATTAACACCGAATTTCATGCTAAACTTGAGAATGATGTTAATTTATAGTTTTTGAGTTACAAATACCTAGAGTATAAATACCCACGTTAGTCAATGACTAACAAGATATAGCAGTAATATTAATTTGAGAATGTAAATTGCAAATTGGAAAAAGATAAAAAATCTGCAGATGAGAAGTGATAATGAACTGAATTCCATGGGCAATTGAGGGTGTCCCAAGTGCCCTTTTATAGAATCCAAATAAGGGATTAAATGTCTTCAAAGTGAAATACAGGAGAATGAATTGTATAATATATCCTCTACTATCCCAATTATGTACTGTAAAGGCACAAGGCTGCAGGGTGAGTTATACAGGGAACTCTGAGTATCACTCATGTATTATAAGGGGTGCTGGACCCCTACTGTAAATGATAAGGATATTAGGAGTTCTGTGACCATATAAAGGCACAAAGCTGCAGGTTGAGCTATACAGGGAACTCTGAGAGGCATATTTATTATGCTGTATAAAACAAAAAAAAAGAAGCTATGTAAAAAAAGCTGTTTATAATAAATGGCAAATTTATCAAGGTTTGTGTAATTTTACGCTATGTGAAGTTCACTCTTTGATAAAATATACCCCTGAGTATCACTCACTTATTATAAGAGATAATGGGGCAGATTCACTAACCAGCAAATTTTTGCAAGCGTCCGCTTCGCACCCATCGCAACACTTCGCCAGGCACAAATCCGCTCAGACTACGCCAATTCACTAATATGTGGCGCTTCGTCCTGGGCGCTGAACGCTGGTGACTTTTCACTAGCGTTACTTTGGCAGTGCAAGCAGTAGCGTCGCTAGAGAGGGGCGGGCCCTGGTGCGTGATGTGCAGCCGGGCCCCGCCCCCTCCATACAGCCGCATTTGGCCGCATTTGTCAGTGGCGCGTCAGTTACCACTTTTTCTTATACATGTCCAGGGAACCTTAATAAAGACAAGAGAGTTAATATAATACCCTACACATCAGCCCACTGAATGTTCCATATATTATGAAATGTCCACAAAAAGTTCAAGTTAAGACTTTTGAAGGCAATTCCGCTTCAGAAAAGGAAAAGTCGCCAGCATTTTTTGAACTTTAACACAATTTCAGCACAAATATTTATTAATCACCACATGTTTTGGATCGACATGGATCCTTTTTCAAGTGTTAAAAAAGATCCATGTCGATCCGAAACATGACGTGATTAATAAATATTTTGCAGCAGAGTCTGCTGATTTGTGTGCTCCATCCTATTCTCCATTTACGTATTATACAGGGAATTCTGAGTATCATTTATGTTTATAGGGCTACTGTATCTACTATTATAAATTATACGGGATAAATATGTCACACATAACCAATGAATTGTGTAACCATAAACAAGTATGAGGCCACATAACAAACCTTACAAATGCCATCATTTCAAATACAGTACAAGTGAAATGAACCAAACAGATTTGTAATTAAAACATTTCAGTCAAAACATCACATTGATATATGAGTGCTGGAAATCATTTTGTTGGGAATCAAACTGCACATCACAAACTTTCTATTGTAATCAGCACCTTCTATAATATTTGTCCTGTAGCATATTGTGATAAATACCTGTGTTTCTGCATCTTATTTTATTTCTTATTTATGCTTAGATATCTAGAATTGCTTCTTATACAGGTTACTAGATTACCTTTTCAGCTGCCCATTGACAACTTTGTTTTTGATTTTGATCAAATCCTCTTTCCTCAACTAACTTTCCTAATTACTGGTATGTGTACTTACTGTCTGCCATAGGGCACCCCTTATTTATTTGAATTATACACAAGTTAAGGGATGTGTAGGGGGCAGGAGGGGGACAACTACATGCAAGTTTTCATAAATGCCAGTCCTCATGACAAAAGTTTCTGGGCTCCAAAGCATAGAGCAGACCACAAATATACAATACACATAGCAGTTTGCACTCTATTTTTGCACTTGAGCCCGGCCTTTGGTAATAACACCTAGGGGTAGATTTATCAAGGGTCGAAGTGAATTCGAAATTCGAAGTAATTTTTTGGATACTTCGACCATCGAATAGGATACTACGACTTCGACTCAAAGTAAAATACTTTGAAAATTCGACCATTCGATAATCTAAGTACTGTCTCTTTAAAAAAACTTTGACTTCAAAACGTCGCATTTTTCTAAGTTTTTGGAAGTCAAAGTAAAATCATTCGATCGATCGCTAAAATCCTTTGAATCGTTCGATTCGAAGGATTTAATCGTTCTATTTTACTTCGACCGCAGGATACCCAAATTAGATGAAAAAAAGTTTGAATTCGATATTTGAAGTCGAAGTATTTAAATTCGATGGTCGAATTTCGAAGTATTTTTAACTTCGAAATTCGACCCTTGATAAATAATTTTCTCATTCAGTGTTTCCACTGGGAATCAGGCAGGTGTCTTAATTAGCTAAATTACTTTTCCATGTGATTGTTACACTTTTAATGCCTGGTTACCACTGTTGTTTTAGGGTTGTTTTAGTGGTTCTCTTTAACTTAACCCAGAAACACAGTTAAAAAAATGACCACAGAACTATAATAGTTTTTGAAATAGCCTGAGCTATCCCATTGGGATAACTCTGGCTGTATCTGATTCCAAGCAGAACCTTTAGCATGGCCCTGTCTGGGGGAAAGTTTCCTCTCATGAGCTCAGTTGGTCACAGTGATAAAGTGATAATTTTAGTTGAAATATAAAACTTTAGATTAGACATATAATTATACAGACATATTATAAAATCGGAGGTTTTGTAGCAACAATAAAATGCAAAATTATTAGTGGTACATGGAAAACCTTGGAGATTTTGGGGCCGATTCACTAACTTCGAGTGAAGGATTCGAAGCTTAAAAACTTTGAATTTCAAAGTTTTTTTTGGGCTACTTCGACCATCGAATGGGCTACTTCGACCTTCGACTACGACTTCGAATCGAAGGAATCGAACTAAAAATCGTTCGACTATTCGACCATTCGATAGTCGAAGTACTGTCTCTTTAAAAAAGACTTCGACCCCCTAGTTCGCCATCTAAAAGCTACCAAACTCAATGTTAGCCTATGGGGAAGGTCCCCATAGGCTTGGCTAACTTTTTTTGATCGAAGGATAATCCTTCGATCGATGGATTAAAATCCTTCGAATCATTCGATTCGAAGGATTTTATCGTTCGATCAAAGGAATTATCCTTCGATCATTCGATCTGCGAAGGATTTTAATTCCTAGTCGAATATCGAGGGTTAATTAACCCTCGATATTCGACCCTTAGTGAATCGGCCCCTTAGTGTTAAACAGATGCACAAACCACCCTTAAGTTAAAAGTCTATGATCAGTGAAGTCAGTGAGGCACATACAGAGGTTGTCTTCCTTTGCCATATGCTGACCATGTTCTCTAGAGGCTAATAACATTATCCCAGCAGCACGAGACAACACAAGAACACATTTCATTTAAATATGATCATTGTGTAGTTGCTGCAGCCCTGCAACTTATATTTATTAGAACTGTTTCTGTATTTTTAATTGATCTGGTAAACATATCTAAAAAAAACATCTCAGAGATGGTATTATTATAGAAAGTTTTTTTTTTTAATACAGAT
Source organism: Xenopus laevis (assembly GCF_017654675.1). Classification (NCBI taxonomy): domain Eukaryota; kingdom Metazoa; phylum Chordata; class Amphibia; order Anura; family Pipidae; genus Xenopus; species Xenopus laevis. The sequence goes on from NC_054387.1 coordinate 69,246,277, forward strand.
CTATTATGGTGGGTCTGTAGAAACTGCTCTAAAACAAAAACCTCTTATCTCTTACGGTGGCTCTGGCTCTACTTTATTTTCACTCTACATAGCAATGTCAAACCTAAATCATCTGAGTTCTTGCTCTGCAAGAATATATTTCTTCAGAACATGTGTTATTATAATAAAGCTGAACAAAATTACCCTGCAGCTCTTGGGTACTGAATTTATTGACACAATGTGTCATCCAGGTCATTAAAAAACATTTATTGAGAATGCCAGCAACATTACATTTATTTGCTCAGCAGATATAGCAATAGCAATATGAGATTGTGCTGACATAAGATTTCCTGATCCCAGAGAGCTTATTTTATGCCTGTTAATACGGAGAATATTTTTTTGTAATTGTTAAACAATCAATCCACATTGCAAAACTTCCCGAACAACATGAGCAAACAAACTTTTACTTATTCCACGTAATTTCCTTTTAGGGCCAATCATACGTGAAATACTTTTAATAGCTCAAACCATCTTATGACGAGGACAGTCCTTGGTAGAATATTAGAGTAACTGTCTGTATAGGCAACTCTAGGTAGCACAGGCAGTTGTGGATTATGATAGGGATATTTAGGATGTCTGCTCAGGGCTCATTGTTCTAGGACCAGGGGGCCAAGGCCCAATGGCATTGATTATAGTCTTGGCTGATTGTGAAGTTGACAAAAGAAATGTAAATTGCAAGAGAAGGTTCCAATATGCATCTGGGCTTATGCTCCCTTATGCTTGGGAACAAAGCTTCTGAATACTAGTGTATGGTTCATACAATGCTGGGACCACTTTGTCATGAAATGTATACAATTCTGCGACTAGTGTGTCATGAAATGCTGTTCTCACTGTGCCAATTGCTGTAAATTGCTGTGGTCACTGTATACTACAATTCTGGGACCACTATGACTTGAAATGCTGGGATCACTGTGTCATGAAATGCTGGGATCAATGCATCATGAAATGTTAGGGTCATTGTGTCATACTCTATATTACTGAGGTCACTATCATAAACCTCTGGGACTGCTTTGTCAGTAAATGCTGGGAGTCATGAAATACTGGGGCCACTGAGCAAGAGGGATCATAGAACAGTCACTGCTTGTGTTATTGGGAGTTACTGAGCCATTTAATAATGGTGAGGTCACTGTGATCTTTGTTTAGGGGAGTCACTGTATAAATTTTATTTGCAGACAGGAAGAAGGCATGTGGGACATGTTTTGTAGTGAATCACATATAGCATGATTGGTAAATATTCTCAGTCCTAATGATCAAAATACTGGGTAAACTGTCAGATTGTCTTGGTTCTTGGTTCAGAGGAATATATACATTAGATTTGGTCCAGGGTTGCTCCAAGCATAATACCTGTCTTCCATTTGTTTAACCCTCCTTATCCTGCCAGCTGTTGCATTAGTTGCATTAGTGTTGTCAACATGTCTGCCATGTTCAACACAAGTGTGCACTATAGTTCTTCTAGGCATTTTCAGATGTGTGTTACTGAATGGTCAACTGGCCAAAAGGTTGCAAAACATGTGATATCTGTAGAATGCTTTCCAATTATACTGATTTATCAAAAAGCACCATTCATTTGGCAGCTGTCACACTGAATTTTCCTTGGAAAAATTCACACAATATTAAGTAATAAGTGATGGTTTATTTAAACAGTTGCAACTGCAAATTCACAATTTCAATTTTCCTCCATGGTTGCCTTTGAATATTTATATGTTTTTTTTTTTCCCGCAGCAGTACATCATTAACAAAGTAGCCACTTTTCCCATTTGTAGGACCAACTGAGTGGTTTAGGGGCTTATCTGCAAGCATTTTTAGATTATTCACCATCCAACATGTGAGACACGAAAGAGAGAAATGTGGATATTTTTTTGGGCTGTGTAATATTTGATATCACTAGTGTGATGTTCTTTGAGACATTGCATTTTCTTTGACTACAAAATCGCTATTTTTGTTTACAATGGTGTAATTTTGTATGCCATTTTTCATCACCTTCCCATCTACTCCAGCAGAACACCCGTTACTTACTTACTGGTGGGCCTTATGGCATTATGAAAGAAGAGCTTGCAAATTTACAGCCCCTCATCCAGTGGTTTTTGAGGGGGGACTATAGCATGAAAATTTAACATAAGCTTCAGCAGTTTTCTAAATATAATCAATTAATAATTCGGAACCATTTCTGAAATATTCTATTTAATCTTCACTATCTCCCTCATCATCTGCCTCTTTTCATTTGTTTGGAGTCTGATTTTGCAAGTTAAATCCAATATATATTTTAGGGGTTCTCCTTTTGCCTAGAAGATGTATCAGAGCTCACTCTATTAAAATCACCAGACATCATGTCTCTCTGCATGCATAATTTGTGTCAAAAGCAGTTAAAATATAAAACATTAGATTTGACTTACATAGCCTTATAATTGACGGACATATTATAGCATCTAAAGTTTTGTAACAACAATGAAATGCAAAATAATTAGGAGTATGTAGGGAAACCATGGAGAATTCACTGTTAAACCGATGCGCACACAGCCCACAGTGTACATGGCCTGGCAGATAACACCAGGATCCACCACTGTGGATTTTAATGTTGTATGAAAAAACCCTGAACTATCTTTCACTGCTTAAGTGACTAAGCTTTACATCTAACATAACATTAGATGGCTATCAATCATTTGGACCTTCCAACCTGAAGTACCTTCCATTGAAGCACTTAATTTTCTTCATCATTAAGGCCAGCATTGCACCATTTATTCTCCTCTGACATGAGATTCATGAAAATGTAGAGATTTCTCTTTATACAGGTAAATGTAGAGACCTCTCTGTATAAATTGCTGTGACTGGTGTGTCATGAAATGCTGGGGCCACTGTGTCATTCTGTATATTGCTGAGGTTAAAGTACAGCTTAGCACCATTTACTCTCCTGACAGAGGGGTGGATCCATTTGTCATTTTGTGGTCTGTGTTGTTATTCACCTGCACAAATAAAGCAAAATGTATCACATGGCACAGCAAGGCACAACGTATAAGAGCTTTCCAAGAATGCTATCATGGTCTCCTCCTAACATACATCATATATATTATTAGTGGAACACCACTAAATGTTCCTGTATCAATGGAATCCATCTATCTGTCCAACAGACATGCATCCAGCTGAATCGACTATACATATCTCCCCATTTTATAGAGACCAACCCACTATGTAAGGCCATATAACTCAATGAGAAAACATCCAATAAGGCAAGAACCATTTTTGGACTCTCTTATATAAAAACAGATTAAACGTTATCCAGAATATTTACTTAGATGGTTTGTCATATCCACTCAGTTTAGATATATCATTATTACACCATTTTACAATGAAACAAAAGCTAATATGTTTCCTTGGTGTGCCATTTTATGTCAAATACAGTTTGCTTCATCTGTTTAGGTGAATAACGACTGCAGACTACATGACAAGGATGAATGATAATGACCCCCATTTATTATTTCATAGAAAAACCTCTTCTCCATTTCCTTTTATCATCCTCATGTCAGTGATCAGACTCTAAACCCTTCTTCTGCACAGGAGACTTCTGCTATCAGTAATGCTTCACACTGTAATCTGTAGAGTGATATATATATATATATATATATATATATATATATATATATATATATATATATATATATATATATATAAAATCAAAATCTGGAATAAAGCATTCCTGGGCCAGCACTTCCCTTTGTAAAACAAGTGTCTTTTTATTATTTCATTTCACACATCACAGTGCTCCAACGTTTCGGTCCCTCTTGGGACCTTTCTCAAGGATGTATATATATATATATATATATATATATATATATATATATATATATATATATATATATAGTAGTTCCCCAAGATTGACGCACTCCAGGGCTTCATAATGCAGTTTAGAAAAGAAAATTTATTGTCAACATTTCGGTCCCGTTCTGGGCCTTTCTCAAGACATTGAGAAAGCCAGAGAGAGGCCCAGAACGGGACCGAAACATTGACAATAAATTTTCTTTTCTAAACTGCATTATGAAGCTCTGGAGTGCGTCAATCTTAGGGAACTACTACCTACACTACATTTGACAGCACCCAGGCATGAAGAGAACGCTTGACTGGAGTGCACCACAGCTGGAAATAAATAAATAAATAAATACATGATACAACATAATTTAGTTCTGTGACCTTTCACAGCAGTGTTGATTCACCCATATATATATTTGCTCTACTACTCCAACAATTTTGCATCACTAAATATGCCTTTCAATTGTTTGTTTGCAGTGTAATATTTTGCAAGCAAAAATGCATTGTTACCTCAGTACAATAAAAACAATGATATATTGACATCATGCACGTTGCAATGATTCTCAGATCCTTTGCATCTGTAATATAGTTTTAGATGCTGTCAGGGCCCGAAGGCTCCGCTAGCATTTGCAGACCAAGGAGGAAGCAGCAGATTCCAACACAGTTCACGGTATCCAAGGGGTTAAATAAGAAGAGGCAAAGATCAGTTCAGGCAGCAAGGTTCTTGGTCAATATAACAGGCCGAAGTCAATAGTAGGAATTAAGGTCAGAAGAAGTATATCACACCCAGGAACAAAATAAGTTAAAACTATAATTGGGCAAGGTCTGCAAGGCTCTGGCTTCTTTTATAGGCAGATTTTCAACCATGATGACTCATGCGTCACTTGCTGATGCTGTGCATTTTGACGCACTGGCGTAATGACGACTGGCATCATGACGCTGCAGAAAATGCATCAAAATGTGCCATGTGGATATCCTGGGCACCGCCATCTTGCTCATGGCGCTGGAGCAGACTGGATAGCCGGCTGACTTCCCTTACAGTACCCCCTTCCCTATGCGGTGCCTCAGGACCACCAAGATAAGGTTTTGAAGGGAATTGTTTGTCTAACAAAAGAAGCATGAATGTCAGAATTTTTAATCCAGGAAAATTCATTCGACCAAATGCTGTAAGGAGCATCTGGAGATACAGGAATCCAAAATCCTCTTCACTTCAAACTCCTGATGACCATCCACAAGTACAGGTAATGGAGAAGAAGAATAAGCCTCTGAGATCACTGCTGGCTTGAGGAGAGATATGTGGAAAACATTTGGAATCCGCATCTCAGAAGGTAATTGGAGCTGAACAGCTACAGGATTGATGATCTCAATTATAGAATATAAAATATTTCAATTTAGGAGTTGGAACTTTGAGGTGAATATTCCTGGTGGAAAGCCAAACCCTATCATCAAGAGAGTATTGAGGAGTAGGGGCATGTTTCTTGCATGCAAAAAAAAGCCAATGGATGTTGACCATAAACACAAAAGAAGGGAGATCTTTCAGAAGAGGAATGCAGAACATTATTGTGGGTGAATTCGGTCCATGGAAGGAGATCAACACAATCATCATAAAGAGACATGACATATCAAGAACTGTTTGATTGCTTGATTAACTCGTTCCACAGCACCATTAGACTGAGGATGATAAGCTGATGAAAATTGAAGAGGAATATTAAGGACTTTACACAAAGATCTCCAAAACTTAGAAACAAACTGGGAACCTCTATCTGAAACAATTTCAGCGGAAATCTGTGGAGACAAAAAATATGCTAAATAAATATCTGCTGGAGCAGTCCCTTGTGGGAGAGTGTCCAGATTTAGATGCAGCACATACAGTACAGGAGGACACAAAGTACATAACATACTTCCGAATGGAGGGCCACCAGACAAGGTGAGATAGTAAATCCAAAGTCTTTCTAATTCCAGGATGACCTGCTTGTTTTGGATTATAGGACTGATAGAGGACAGTGTGACGGAGGTCTGGTGGTAAATAGGCCACTCCCATGGGAGTATTAGAGGGTGCTGGCAAAATTTGTGAAGCCATGGAGGGAAACAAAGCAGCCACAATTTTAGCTGAGGGGACAATGGAAGTAAGTGTCCTAAATGCAATGTTCTTCCAGAATGAAGTTTCTAGAAAGTGTTTCAGCCTGCTTATTTTTGGAACCAGGATGAAAAGTTATGATGAAGTTGAAACGGGAAAAGAAGAGTACCCACCGAGCCTGTCTGGGATTTAAACGTTTGAGGGCTTGAATATATTCCAAATTTTTGTGGTCAGTGAAGATTGTCACCGGAACAGTAGAGTCTTCTAACAAATGTCTCCATTACTCCAGAGCTAATTTGACAGCCACAAGTTCCTGGTTTCCAATGTCACAATTTTGTTAAGGAGGAGAGATTTTTTTAGAGAAGAAGGCACAGGGATGTAATTTCTCCATCACATAGTAGTCTCTGGGACAGAACGGCCCTGGCCCCAACATCAGATGCATCTTCTTTGATGAAGAATGGAAGAAGGGGATTTGGATGTCTGAGGATTGGAGTGGAGGAATAAGATTCTTTCACTGATTTGACAGCTTCAAAGGCTTGCGGGGACCAGCAAGTTATTTTCCCTTCCTTTACAGATTAGAGTCAGAATTGGAGCGATTCTAGATGAAAAGCCTTTGATAAACTGTCTGTAGTAATTGGAGAAGCCAATAAATCGCTGTATGGTTTGCGGAGATCTTGGCTGCATTCATCTCCAATCCTTTCTGGGAAATGATGTACACCAAAAAAGGAATATTGGGGGTTTTGAAGGTACACTTTTATAGTTTTGCAAAAAGAGCATTCCTTCTTAACCGTGAGAGGACTTCACAGACTTGGAGCCGATGTTCATACAAAGTCTTGGAAAATGTCATCCAAGTAAACCACAACACTTTGGTCTAGCAGAGCTCGAAAGAAATCATTTACAAACTCTTGGAAAACTTTGTGCATTGCAGAGCCCAAAAGGCATTATGAGCTACTCGTAGTGCCCATCACGAGTGTTAAAAGCAGTTTTTCACTCGTCGCCTTCTCGGATGCGGATCAGGTTATAGGCTCCATGGAAATCCAACTTCGTGAGGTGGCAGGCTCCTTTACGTTGGTCAAACAGTTACGAAATGAGTGGAAAAAGGATAGCGATCTTTTGAGGTAATTTTATTTAAGCCACGACAATCTATGCAGGGTCGTAAACTGTCATCTTTCTTCTCTATGAAAAAGAACCCTGCTCCAGCAGGTGAAAAAGAAGGATGGATGAATCCCCTTTGACGATTTTCCTGGATATACTTCTTCATAGCTTTTGTTTCAGAAGGAGAGAGTTGGTATGTGCATCCCTGAGGAAGCATGTTGCCAGGGAGTAATTCAATGGGGCAGTCGTACAACCAATGAGGAGGTCGAGTCTCCGCAGATCTTTTGCAGAACACATCCAAAAAGTCTTGATAAGCAGAAGGGAGGGAGTGAAAGTTCACAGCAACAGCCAACAACTCCTGAAGAGTGCTGGAAGGAAGACAGTTCTGTTGACAGAAGGAACTACAATGGGATATCTAAGCTTCAAACCAATCGATAACTGGGTTATGGTGGTGCAGCCACTGGTAGCCCTAAAACCACAGGTGTGGAAGGGCAATTGATGATGAGAAAAGAAAGTCTTTCATTGTGAAGGGCGCCAACTTTATAGGGTAACTCCAGTGATGACTTAGAAATGAGGGCCATAGATAAAGGTCTGTCATCGATTGCCAAAACTTGTAGAGGCACAGACAAGGTTTGCAGGGGTTTGGCATGGCGTACAGCAAGTGCTTGATCCAGGAAGTTCCCAGCTACACCGGAATCAAGGAAGGCTTGAACATGGATGATTCTTGAAGAAACTTGAAGTTGTACGGGAAGGTGGAATCTGTGAGAAGCTTAATGGGGAAAAGGATCAATTCTGCCCAGGTGAGTCTCCCCAAACTTACCTAGGCGTGGAAGTTTCGCTGTTTAGCAGGGCAGTTGTAGGCAAAATTAGCTTTGCCCCTCGCAGTACAGACATAACCCGGCAGCATGTCTTTGCTGTTTCTCTTGTTCAGCAAGTCGAGTTTCAGCAAGTCGAGTTCCTCCTCTTTGCATAGGTTCATCAGACGAGTTCGGAGAAGAGGAAGCAGGAGTGCTGGGAAGCATGAGTTTCTGGAAATGTGGGGCCAGCAGGGGTTGAAACTTCTTACTCCTATCTTTTTCAAATTGATGCTCTCGAAAAGGAGTATCCACCTTTATGGCCAGAGTGATGAGATCTTCCAATTGAGTAGGTTGATCACGAGAGACCAAATCATCCTTCAGCCGAGTAGATAGCCCTTGGTAGAATGCTGCATGGTAAGCTTCATTATTCCAACTTGTCTCAGCAGCTATAGTGCGGCAATCAATGGCATACTCATTAGCACTCTGATTTCCTTGTCAAATCTGTAACAACTGAGAGGAAGCTGAAGTAACCTGGCTAGGGGCATCAAAAACTGTCCGAAAAGATTGGCGAAAAGCATTGGCATCTTGAATTAAGGTAGAGTCTTTTTCCCACAGGGGAGATGCCCATTTGAAAGCTTTCCCCTCCAGACGGGTAATAATGTATCCCACTGTGCTAATTTTAATTGAATGAGGCATTGGTTGTCGAATCTTTGGCAAGCCTGTGGGTCTCCATTGTAGTGAGGAGGCGCTGGATTTTGCGGTTCCTGGCCATGAGACAGAGCAGGTGGAAGTGGAACTGGCAGTACTGGCGCATGAGTTGCTGGTATGAGAACAGAAAGCTTCCAGGGCTTGGCCAAAATGTGAATGACCCTATCGAAGTCAGGCTGGACTTCCTCAGATGGGTCCATGGCCCAATTATACTGTTAGGGCCCAGTATTTGTGGATCAAGGAGGAAGCAGCAGATTCCAACATGGTTCACAGTATCCAAGGGGTTAAAGAAGAAGAGTAGTCAAATCCAGGCAAAGGTGAGTTCATGCAGCAAGGTTCTTAGTCAATGTAACAGGAATCAAGGTCAGAAGAAGTACATCACACCTAGGAACACAATAAGTTGAACCTATAATTGGACAAGGTCTGCAAAGCTCTGGTGTCTTTTATAGGCAGATGTTCGTGCCAAAACAAGTGTGATGACTTCATGTGTCCCGCACTGACGTTGCGCATTGCTCGTTTTGACGCGCCGCCGTCATGACGTTGCGCACATTTTGATGCATTAGCATCAGAACATGTTAGGTGTATATCCTGGGTGCCGCCATCTTGCCCATGGCGCTGGATCGGACCTGAGCGCCGGCTGACTTCCCTTACAGATACCTACTTTGGAGTGCTAGGAAAAGCAAAAGAGTTAATTTTAATGAGGGTATACGTCCCCTTTCAATGTTTTCACTGCATTAAAATAGAGCACGTAGACCAATTAATGTTAGCATGAGATTACTAGGTTTCTTTTTAAGAGCAAACCTAGTTATATTTACCATTAAATGAAATAACCTTACTCTGCCCTTGTCTGTGACAAGTGACAAATTAAAGCTCAGGCTATAAATTATACTGGGATCTTGTTCAATTCTTCAAAAACAATCACATTCCAGGAAGCCACTGAAACTCACTGTAATGGAATGAAACCTTTAATTAGATTCTTTGCATCACAAAGAAAATACAAAATCAACAACATAAAAAGTCACTTGTCACATTTTTTATTGTGTATCTTGAAGTTTGAGAGCAGAAATGTAAGGGCTGAAATCTTTGAGGCATATGTATCGTGCAGCTCCAGGGCAATTAAAGTTTTATTTAATGCCGATCCTGCATAATTCCTGCTTATTATGCTCTTTCTGGAGTTTGTCTTGGGAAATCTGATTAACTTTAGATACATAAAAAAGTATCAGCATTCCTGGGGCTTTTGCGATCATACATGCAATGTCATATACATAGCTATCAAATGTCAGCCTTCACTTCGCTGTCATTGAGTACTTGTATTTAGCTTCATCTACATAATACAATAAGATATCATCAAAAAGTCATTTTAGTTCTCCACCTACCTTTATTATGTAAATGATTGCACAGCTTCAATCCACTCATATGCTTGAGGAAAAGATTTAAGGATTACCTTGACAAGAAATCAATTAAATTACCCATAACCAAACCATTCTTTATAGCATTGATCCAGAAATAAAACAACATAATTTCCCTGTGAGTGAATCAGAAAATAATTCCAGGACCAGACATACTCCAGTTCTTATCCCCAAATAACTTTTAGTGGAAGTCTTTAACACACATTTTGTTTCAAATACAGTAGTATGTTGTTTTTGGAAAGTACACTGTGCCTTTTAAATGTTTACAGCATTTTTTCACCAGATATCCAGCATCTATTACCAAACTTAAGTTGCAAAATTTGCATTCTGTAGTTTATGGGGTCAAGTTGGGCAACAACTGGGTGTGCCATGGTCATTCTCTTGCATACATTCCATTTCTGTTGTACACCCCCCGATCAATGTAGGTCTCAATAAAAATATATTGGATAAAACAGCTAATATGTAAAATGCTGTTTCATATAACTAAACCATTTTCATAATAATATACTTTTAAGTAGTATTTGCCATTGGGTAATCATAAATAGAAAATTGCCATTTTAAAAAATAAGGCCCGTCATGGTGCACACAAACAAACCAAACAAACAATACATGTAAGTATTCATGTTAATGAAGTTTTCTTATAAATATAGCTGAAGAAAAATACTTTGCATTGGGTACAGAACACTAAAGAAAAGGTTGGTGCTAAGTACTATTTAGCATAGCACAAATAATTTCTGTATGCTATTTTAGGGAAAACATTGAGGTAATTTGATTAACGAAACCCAAAATTTATTTTGGAACACAATTGTAGTGTGCAATGTGCAATTTAGGACACAACTTGTCATGCAAACTAGTGTCCTGATAGCTTTTTTAAATTGTGATGCACCATGTTTTTTTCGTTTACAGTTGCATTTTGATCCGACGAAATTATCCCCAAGGAATATTCTCTACGCAATGTCAAGAGTTCATAGTTTACTGATATGAAATGGACGCATTATTATCAATGAAACATTTCACTGTAGACAAACTTCCAAATCTAAAACACAAAAAAGATTCAATATACAATATAGATAAAATCCAGTCATTCAAATTTAAGAAATTATGTTAATTGCACCTAACTGCCTTGATACATCTACAATATGTCATCTATATGACGGCACCAATATTATCATCTTGGGACAACGATCATGCATAAAATGGTGTCTCCAATGTTTTGTATACCTTGTAAAGATACCAATCATCTAAGTGCAATTTTAACCTAATAAAAGAGGAATTATTGTGTATATTTCACTTAGAGCACGTTTTGTCTTGGTGAGCTTGGTGTTGCTTTCATACAATATGTTACTCAAACAGAAAAGGTGAGACATTTCCTGACAGTGTTGTTGACAGTTCTTTTGTTAGTCTCTGCCCTTTTCTGTCAGTCTCAATTATATGTTGTTGACAGAATGCTTAGCCATGAGCAGATGAAACAAATAATCATAATACATAAAAAACAGCAATCCACTTAAATGGAAAGAATACCCTACTTATTCATATTCCTTTTCTTGCAAAGGTAGTGTGAAATCCTATATGAGAGTAGAACTGTCTTTCTCTGAGTAGTGGCAATTTATACCTGTGAGCGTGAACTGATATTTTTCTTGCTTTGACAGTGGATATCTTCATAAACCTTTGCAAAGGAGTGCCTTTAGTGGACAAATAAGAGTAATGCACTCGGCTGATATGCACCCAATAAATTAAAATACACAAAGATAGAAACCTGATGAAAACAAGCTCTCCTCCAACCAAAATGCCAATCGACAATGCCAAAGTCCTTAAGTCCCTTAAGTCCTACTTTAAGTACAAGGCACTGGATTCACACTGTGATGTCCAAGATTTGTCCTTAACCTATGGCCCCAAAATCTACAAATGTTTTAATTTTTAAAAAACCCTTTTACATGGTAAGCATACAAACACTATTAGCTGGATGAAGTGTATTAAGGAATCCAGCATATGAAGCATTAATCTGCAGCACATTATCATGATGGTGACAGGCAGGGCAGAGCTAAAGTGCAAAGGAGTTAATCATTCATTCATCATTATTAATAAGGACATACTGGCTGGGACATCAGGGGCTTTTCAAAAAGAATGTATGATATTCGGATGCCTTTTAAAAGGCCTTATACTCATTAATAAGACAACCTGGCTGCAACAAAGTAACCTATTGCAATAGACCTTCCTGGCACTCAGCATGCGGAACCATGAAAAATTAGGCTATTACCTATTCATTTAAGTTATTATTAAAATTAATGAACAATAAATCACTCATGACATTTTTTGCTACTCTGTGTCTCCACTATGTTCTGAGAGAATAAATTCAGTAATCAGTGATGAGGAAGATGATAAACTCTGAAGCGGAAAATGTTTGGTCAGCTCCTTTGTCATTGCCTTTGTCACCAACTCTCTTGAATCTAAGATTAGATTTGAAACTAGTGTTTTTGTGACTTCTGCTTGGGTTTTAGGCCCTAAGTGAATAGCTTGTAGCCCCCACTGAGTGGTACAATCCATATCATCTTCCACTGAATCATTGGATTGTAATTAGAAGACTATTTAGTTGGCCTCATCTTGACATAATCTGTAAGAATTCAATTGAGAGAAATATGTATTGCTGAAGTTTACAAACCCTAAATTAATATAGAACAAACTGAAGAAATCCTGGTTTATGAGCAGGGGTTCCCATAGATCTGCTGCATAGATGACTTGTTATTTTACTTAGCTGTGCTCATTTAATATAATGCCATAGTACATATTTGACACACACACGGTTTACCATGTCCAACCTTTTAAATATATTGTTATGACATCTTTATAGACTGAAATAAGAAAAGCCCCTACCTACTACCCTAGATAGTCCCCCCTTCCTGCTTCCCCCACATAGTTTATTACACCTGAAAGTGCCCCTAACACAGTACTCAAGTATTGGTGCAGAGTAAGCTCAGAGGAGCTCATGGGCCCATCTTCCAGCTCTTCATGAATGCTTTTTTAATTGAACACCATATTGGCGCATAAGCAGTTGGAATAGTCTTCCGGTTTGTAGCAACTGCGCATGCTCCAAGAGTGCCTGAAATTGGCAAAGGAAAGGAAGAGGACCCAAAGAATACTGAAGAGCCAGAAAATGGCGCCCATGAGCTCATCTGTGCTTACTCTGCACTGACTATCTAGGGTAGTAGGTAGGGGCTTTTCTTATTAGGGGGGTTAGTTCTACTGGTTTTGGAGCAAATCACATGGCTCACATGACACACAATTAAACAAATCAGAAAGATTCCCACATCAAGGATGAGATGTGGAAGTTTATCTGCTGCCCAGACCCCAGTCTAAGGCTAGACATATTGAAATATATTAGAGGAGAATGTGTTCAAGTAGATAAAGCATCTGCATGTACTTTTTTTTCTTGTATTCATAATGACCATATATACATTTAAAAAATGTATGCATTATCAACGAAATGATTCGCCCTTTGACTATATGATTTTTAAATAAAAGATCTGCTTTATTCTGTGATTAATATTAATGGTCTATGCTCTGATGAAAAAGCCAGAGAGAGAGTGCTGTCAGATGTATAATTTCTAAGAGCAAGGATTGACTTGAGGAAGAAGAACAGTTCCAAGTCTTATTCTTACAGCTAAGTACTCTGCATTCTTACAATGCCTCAAGGCAGCCACGGAAATAGTAGTCCATTCTCTGAAGTCTTCTATCCACATCTGTCTATCTGTGAAGAGGCCCTGTGTGATAACTGGCAAATGTTCAAGGGGAAAAAATGCTGAATAAAATTAATCATATTTTTTCCAATAAAGCGAAAAGTATCTTTGATGGACTTTGCAGGTGAATATCACAAAGAAGATGAACGGTTTTACACTAACATTTTTTCACCTTGACCAAAAAGGAACATAAAGTTTATATATGACATTACATTTTTTCTTTATGAGTTTTAATACCCTTCTTTATTGACTTTATCTTTTTTGGAACTTTTCTCTTACCCACAGTTTGCAGTGTTCACCAGGTCTCCATAGTTATATCTTAAACAAACTGTTCTAAATCCTACTTAATTATTGCCTGTTGGCTAAATTTCTGGAATAGCCCACTAAAGGTTTCCTGAAAACACAAATGTTTAATAGTGTTCTGTTTTTAGGCCTTTCGTTGTACCTATAAATGGTTAATGGTGGCCTCCTTATTACAGGGCACTAACAACTCTGTATCACAGATGGGATTAATAAGAATGAAATCAATGTCCTGGCAATCTCACAAGCCAGGACCATAGGCTATAATACAATAATACAAGCAAAATGTCCAGGCATGACATTTGCAGCTATTTGTGGTGCCTTTAAATGGAGACATTAGGCTTCAATCTAATGGAGATAACTTGTAGGCCTGTTATTATATATCATCTGAGCTTTTGCTTAAACACTAAACAAAAAAAATTGCCCAGAAAAAGCACAGAATAGGGAACACTCTGTCAATCTGAGTTAATGATATACAGATCTATAGATAGAGAAATAAATGTGTTGTTAGGCAGAAGTATACTTGCATTTCCCCTACTGCTCAGGAAGTCACTGGTTAGAAACCTATGCCCTGTGGGAGACAAGTATTCCCCATTGGCTTCAAGATATTACACCTGTTCCCTAGTGCATAAACAGGGAGGGAACATGTGCTCAGTGTCTCTTTCTGGACTACATCATAGCAGGAGGTGGATCTGCCAGAGTTAGAAGGAGAAGGAGTAAGGCCATAGAACAGTCAAAGACTGTTCTAGTAGGCAAGAACAGTCTGTACTGGGCTAGCTAGCAGTCCTGGGCTAGTAGGCAAGAACAATCTTGTACTGTGATAGTATGATGTTAGTATACATATTCACTAGGGACCACAGCTACAAATTGTTATTCCTGAGAGACTTTCACTGAGCAATGTTTTTTTTCCACTTATGTTGTCCATCCTGTTGTTCAGCCTGCAAGCTGCTTCTAGGCCAACCACAGCATTCAAATTCCATATAAAAAAAATGTATTGCAGCAGAAATGTGGCAACAACCTCTTCCTCAGCTGCAATACACACTTAGGGGGTTATTTACTAAAACACAAATTTATCTCATATTTTTATCAAGACCAAACTCCCATCCACGATTTTATCTTATTTATCAATAACATAACTCAAAAATGTCAGGTTGGGAAAAAACTTGATAAAAGCGTAACCCAAATTGTACTAATTTTTCAGATTTAACTCATGAATTGCTCATTTTTTTCAGGTTTTTGCCTGAAAACCCTGAATGTTTCAGATTATCGGATGAAACCCAGTGCAGACCATAATAACTTCAAATTGTAAAAGGGACATCTGCAATTGTCTTCTACATGACTTCGGTAGGCTTGAGATGGTGGATTTTCAGATTCAGACTTTTTGCAGCTTTGGGGAAGAATATATCTCTAAAAAAATATATTCCCATGAAAAATGTGAGTTTTTGCCAAAAAAAAAACAGACAGATAAATTGTTGGTTTAGTAAATAACCCCCTTAGTGAACAAAATGCATGAAATACCCATACCATGGGATGAATCATGTGACCAATTTAGGTAGTTGGCTAAAATAAAGATTTATAGACACATCTGTCTTAAAGACAGAAAGGTAGAGAGGCAGCGGCAGATATATACTTTCAGGTGGAAAGAGAGATATGTATTCACATTTTGATAGATGTGCAGAGAAAAAGAGAGACAGTTGCTGTAGATAGTTGGATGTAACACAAGTTGTAGAGGATTAAATAAAATGGAGTTTGCCTTTTCCAAGGTGATAAAACAGCGAAAAGAATGTTCTTACCAATAGGAAAGTGTTGCTGAAAGACTGTAGAAGAATCAATGCAAAATGCATATAAATTGGTTTAAAAATATGCAGTTAAAGCATTCAAAATGGGTCTAACTGGTGCAGCAGAACTAACTTAGTTATACACCAAAACACTACACAAGGACAATGTTTCAATTCAATTTAGTTTGATTGTGTGACTCAGCATGTAACATCTAGATGTATTGATTCCAACTGTGTAGTGGAACCTGATCCCTGTGCAAGCAGTAGGTCTTTGGTATGTGATATCCTGGGGTCAAGGCATTTTTTGAGCTAGTGTTTGTTTTATATCTCTGCTACTGGGTCAGCAGCTCATGAGAATCACACTTGATATGTGTAAGTCTGTATCCATGATTTTTGTATCTCGGCTTGGAAACTTTAAACATAAAACATCTAAACGGGAGTATGTCCTCTACTTATTACTGTCAGGCTAGTCCTCTGGTGGAAATCAATGGCTCCGCCGGAGGACCCCACCCCCAGGCCTGGTGCCGCAACCACCCCTCCCTTTCCCCCACTGTTATATGCCATTTGGATTTCTCCCAGTACTGTATCTCAGTGGGCCAGTCCAGCATTACTTCTGATTTTTTGATTTGATTAATGTGTAATATTACAAATCTGAAAAACTAGGTAAAGTGGCATACAGTATATTAAAAAACTGCCGTAATTGTCAGTTTGCTGTAGTACAGCAAAGCAACATAGTTACATAGTTAATATAAACCCAAGCTGATTTCTGTTCAAGATCTTGAACACAAGAAGGAAAAATAGCATGTAATAAAACTAATGAGGCCTGTTATATCTCAGGCTATGCCCCCATATAGACTGTTTTGAGCCCTAGTAGGCCAGCATTTAGGAAACTCTGGCTTATAGGTACAGTATGCCACTGACTGTCATTAAACTATGGTCCCATTAGCTTTGTTACCAAACTGTGCAGCTTAGAGTAAAAATAAACTTAGGCTTTATTTTCTCTTATAACTCCTAAGGAGAACAAATAATCATCATAGCTTCTGGATATTCTGGCACATGGTAGAGAGGTGCCTGTTGTTTGAGAAAGTTTTATTTGTTTTTTTCAACAGTATTTGTAGTCAGAAATAAGTTGTTAGTACTAAGCTTAATTAAGGAAAGTCATGGGTTTGAAAATACGTCGGGTTACGTAGTAAAATGCACTATATGTGCCCAGGAGCAGTAATCCATAGCTATCAGCAGGTAACATTTACTCCTCACCTGTTTAAGAGCAAATATCGAATTGGTTGCTATTGTTTGCATTCCTGGGCAACCTGCCTTTTATCAAATATGGGGGATAATGTTCATTTTGCATCATAACCTTTTCATTGAACGGCCTATAATTATATTATGGAAGCTGACTTAACATTTTAGTATTGCATCAAATCTTGCTACAGTACAGCTTCCACCATACTCTAATGTACTGTCAAAACATGATGTATGTGTCAGTCTAGCAACATCAGTAATGATGAGCTAATCTATCCCATTTTGCTTTGCCGAAAAGTTAGTGAAACACCAAAAAATTTACAAAAATTTGCAAAAAACATTGAAGTCGATATGTTTTCCTAGAGAAGTAGTATAGAGTGAGAACTGCAAAGGGCCTAAGTCAGAGTGTTGATGAACTCCAACAGAGAGAAGGAACTTAGTAGAAGTATAGTAGTATAGAAGTATAGCATAGTATAGAGAAAGCAACTTTAAAAGGACGATGTGTTACATTTTGAAGACGGGGTCTCAGGACGTCCAGGATGAATGAAAATCTCTATAGCCATACAGTATTTCAAGGTGCAGATTAGAAAGGTCCTTTATTGTACATACTTTTGCATTTTCACATCTTCCAAAACAACTCAGAACGTCCAGTTACTTTAGACTTAACTCTGCTAGATACTACACCTTAAAAGTCTAACAATGGTAGAGGAGTTGTCTTGCCAAGCTAGAGGTTTGGGTGTTTGCATTCATACCCACAAAGATTTTAAGAGAGCTTACCCTGGGGGCAGACTTCTCTTTAAGTTTTAATTATATGTTTAAAGATATAACGTGGTTTATTGCCAAGACAATCCAAGCTATTATACCCTCTTTCCATATTTGAGTGTCATGTTGTATTAGATTATATATATTATTGTACCTCTTGACTGGGTTTATATTATACATTGTGCTTCAGGGTTCTTTATTCATATGGGGTCTCATTATAGCTCTGTGTCACAAAATCATATTGCTTTATGGAACTGGTGTGGACACAAAGCTGTGAATTTAAGTGGATGAGCTAATTTCCGATTTGGAGGCCATGTGCAAAAATAAACATTCCCTTGGTTCAATTATACAGTATATCACTGATATAAACTACTGTTTGACCTAATTCATGCTTATTGTTAGTGCTGTCCTAAGTAGTACAAACAGTGCAGTCATAAGAAAGTTAAACAACATTCTTAGACGGAGAACATGTTTGAGAAAAGGGTCGTATTAATGTCAAGATATCTGTTATTTGTCTTTAATTTATTGAAATGCCTACTTTGCAGATAAAAATAGTTCAATATTTTTGGAAGGTATATGCCCTCTTTATATTATATTATCTTATTTATAGATCAAGGGGCTCCATTTGGTCAGTTTGGGTCAGGAAAATGTTACCTCCAACGCGAATACTTAAGCAACAGATAGTTTACATTATATTAAGTGGCATATTAATGAATCTTACCAAACTGGAAAATATATTTAAATAAATATTGCCCTTTTACACCTCTGACCTTGAACCATCATTTTGTGATGGTCTCTGTGCTGCTTCAGAGATCACCTGACCAGAAACACTACAGCTCTAACTGTAACAGGAAGATGTTTGGAAGCAAAAGACAGAACTTTGTAGTTTAATTGGCTCATGTGACCTAACATGTATAGTTTGTTTGGTTTGTTTGTGTGCATTGTGAATTGTGAGATACCAGGAGGTAGCCCTAATTTCTTAAAATGGCAATTTTCTATTTAGGATTACCCAATGGCACATACTACTAAAAAAGTATATTATTATGAAAATGGTTTGTTTACATGAAGCAGGGTTTTACATATGAGCTGTTTTATGCAATATATTTTTATAGAAAACCTACACTGTTCTGGGGTATAGTTTTTCTATGAGGAGGAATTATTCTTTAATATAATATTGAAAAGTCACATCAAAGTTAAATCAAATTTGATTTCAACTCTTTGCAAGTATACAAATACACAGTAAGACAAAATTATACATTTATAAGACCTACTAAAAACAACAATGTATTTCAACATACAATATACATAAAACATTCAGTGGAGTACATACTCCATTCAGTGCAATTTAAGAGCAGTGTGCAAAACTGCAAAACAGTGACAATCCAATATCAATAGACAGTGATCACTATAATACTACAACAGATAATAAATCAGCATAGTATTCTATATATCTTGTGCAGCTGAAACATATGTATTAAATATTCTTACCAGTGGATATACTGTAAGTATAAAGTTCCTATATGCATTTATTCATAAGCAATAAGTTATGCCTTAATATTTTACTGACTTAGTAAAAAGTATAAAAAGTATATTTTCAATGAAAGTGTAATTGTATAACCTTCTCATTAAAAGAGGATTGCTTGTTATTGTTGTGGTGTTTATACAAATGGCCTGTAGATGTCACTGTGCTCAAGACTTA
The DNA here is from genome assembly GCF_017654675.1 of Xenopus laevis. Lineage (NCBI taxonomy): Eukaryota > Metazoa > Chordata > Amphibia > Anura > Pipidae > Xenopus > Xenopus laevis. The sequence continues at coordinate 69,265,718 of NC_054387.1, forward strand.
TACTGAGCATACTTTCTATACAGCTTGTGGTGTTAGAGTTGCTTACTTTTGTGTAATGGCTGCATGAACCTGTTAATAAAGCACTGTTATACTCTACTCATCCTCGGCTACTAAAACAAAAAAAATTGCCGACAAGATGTCTCTTCTACCTCTGCAGCAGCCTGCACCTTTTCTCTCAAACCCTGGTGAGCCTACCATACATTTTACTGCTTGGATCCATATGTTTGAAAATTACATTATTGCTGCTGACCAAGGGGAGATTTCTACTGCTAGAAAGCGTGCTTTACTTATTCACTGCCTGGGAGTAGAGGGACAGCGTGTATTCTATACATTACCATTACCTGATGATACTTATGAAACTGCTCTTACTGCTATAAAGAACTTTTTCATGCCAAGAGTAAATGTGGTTGCTGAAAGAAATAAATTCCGCCAACGTGGCAGCGTAATGGTGAATCCACAGAACAATTTGTAGCAGCTTTGAGAGCTGGTTGTTACCTTTGGGAATCTAACAGATGAAATGCTAAGAGACCAAATAGTGTAAAAAACGAACTCACCTCGCATTATAGAGAGACTGCTGGAGCAGGATTTAACTCTTGCAAAGGCTATTACAGTTGCTAGTCAAATTGAAACAGCAGTGGCAGAGGCTAAAACTCTCAGTCAGGGAACTGCTGGGAATCTACAGATTATGAGTTCAGTACTGTGGCCTAATAATGCACAGTCACAGGCAAAATACAGTGCTAAGGAAACGATTCACCTACACTGCAAAACCGTGCAGCAAATACAAATAGAAAATACTGCTTTCGCTGTGGTTCAACACAACACACTGCAAATCATGTTACATGTCCTGCAAAAACTGTACAGTGCTGCAAATGCACCAAAGTAGGACATTTTGATAAGATCTGCTGTAGTTCTGCTAAAGATGTTCATGAAGTCACTACTACAAATGTTACAGTATTAAGTGTGGATAAAGCTGATACATTTATTCCAGACAAGTTTATATGCACTGTCAGTTAGGGATGTAGCGAACCGCCGCCGATGTGTTCGCGAACGCCGTTCGCGAACACCGGCATAATTTGCGAACTGTTCGCGAACTGTTCGCGAACTTCGATCATCCGAAAATCGTTCGATTCGAACGATCGAAGGATTTTAATCGTTCGATCGAACGATTTTCGTTCGAATCGAACGAAAATCGTTCGATTTTAGCGATCGAATGGTCGAATGGGCGACCGATTTTGACGCGAACGCCTATTGGCGAACGTCGCGCGACGTTCGCGAACTTGCGGCGGACGCGAACAGTCGAAGTTCGCGCGAACTAGTTCGCCGGCGAACAGTTCGCTACATCCCTACTGTCAGTGTCAGTACTGCTTCTGCTGACAAAGGACACCCCATTAACCTGATACTTGATACAGGTTCAGCTGTTTCTATACTAACAAAGGATATTTTCTTGAAATACTTTGCAAAAGATCTGCTTGATGCACCTGCCCTGAAACTGGTCAGTTAGTTAAAGGATCCAATCCCTGTGCTTGGTTGCTTGCCAGTGACAGTGAGATGCCAGCGAGGGCCATACAAATATGAACTGTCTGATGGACTCATATGGAATGCAAGTCGTCTTGCTCCTGTTAGATATGACTTTGGAGAAGCTCCATTTGATGAAGGACATTTTCCTACTCCTGATGTCAACTGCAATAGGCCTGAAGAAAGTGAACCTATAAGACGTACTAAGAGAATAAGAAAACTACCTGCATGGACCCAGGACTATGTGATGTGAATAATGCATAATATTAATTGTTGCTGTTTATTTGCCCAAATGCTGTTTATTTGCCCCTACTATAGGGGGAATATGTGGCATTTATACAAATGGCCTGTAGATGTCCCTGTGCTCAAGACTTATACTGTGCTTACTTTCTATACAGCTTGTGGTGTTAGAGTTGCTTACTAAGAGTTGTGCTTCAAACAAACGAGTTTAATAATCTCTACTCATTATGAGAATTTACCTAGGTATTGTCCTTAGGTACAGTATGTAGGCAAGGTGAATGGTTGTAATCGTCCTGTATTTATCAGACACTATTACACTGTGTTTGCTTGCTATTGTCCTGTCTATTGCCACTGTTTGGAGTGTAGGTACTCCATATTCAGTCGGCTATACTGATACAGTATATCAGGATAATTTTATTTTCCCCTAAGAATAAACCAAACAAATGAACAATAACCTGATGCGGATCCCAGAAGTGTGTGTCAAAAGAGCAGCACTTGACCAAAAGCTCAGGCTAGAGCTGGCAATAATGAATGTTTATTCTCTGTCCAATTACTGTGTGTATTCTCAGTATTATCAGTAAATATGAGCTTGCTGGTTCCATGATTAGAATTGAGCAAACACAAAGCAAAACAAATGAAGCTGAAATCAAACATTGTCTATTGATTATGCCAACAAAGAATGAAGCATAACAGAGACAATAATCTGAAAATGATCTGTTTATGTCCAGGCAATATCAGATCTCAGTGTAAAGTTCACGTTATCGGGAACCTTGCACTGTAATGGTTACCTTTAGACGCACAGGTGGACCCTGTGGATACTAGTGTTCACCAACGCCCTTTAGGGGCCCCGCGCTTTCTGCTGTAGAAACCAACAAGGAAGTGCATAACTAGAATCAGATCCGTAAGCGAGGTACCGGCAGGAAATTAGAGAAGATGTAGTCACAATCAGGCAAAGGGGTCAAGGCAGGTGGCAGGAAACAAAGTCACAAGTCAAGCAGAAGTCAAAACCAGAAATCAAAATCAGAATCAAAACGTTTCAGCAGGAACAGAGAACTGAAACCATCTTGGACACCATCAAATTGGATAATTGGTGTTTTAAAGGCTCCAAAAATTCAAAGGCGCACCTCTGGTGACATTATGATACACGGCGTTATGACGCTCGGCGTCAAACCCCAGCGTCATTCTAGACGCGGACCCAGAAGTGAGCACCGAAAACCTCGGAGAGACACGCCAGGAGGTAAGGGACTTTGGCAATCTCCTGGCGCGTCTCACACTCCATTCATGTAGAGCACAAAATGTTCCGTTGCTTGACACCACTGTTCATTTTATGTATAATCATCTCAATACAAAGTCATATAATCAAGTCATATCCTGAATATTGCTGATAAGCAGGTTAACCCCAAGGCTGCAGGATATTGTGGTCTTGGGTGGGTATAAGTTGCAAAAATATGTGTGGAGATGGTGGATTATCTAGAGAAAACCAAGACAGTATATGGACAACTCTAAAAGAAGTTTTTTGCCTCAGGTCTTGTGATATCTTGTTTAGATTGGATTCAGGTCAAATACATAGTAACATAGTAAGTTAGGTTGAAATAACACACACATCCATTAAGTTCAACCTTTTAAGTCTGTATATAACCTGCCTAACTGCTAGTTGATCCAAAGGAAGGCACTCCAATTTGCCTCAAAGAGGGAAAAATTCCTTCCTCACTGCAACATAGCAATCAGACCAGTCCCTGGATCAACTTGTTCTACAAGCTATCTTTCATAACCCTGTATCCCCTCATTTGCTAAAGACCATACTACCCTGTCTTCAAACTATCTAATGTATAAGCTAGTATTTACTGATTCAAGAAGAGAATTCCACATCTTCACAGCTCTCACTGTAAAAAAAATCCCTTGTGAATATTTATCCTTTCTTCTCGGGATGGGTGCCCTCTTGCCAGCTGGAAGAACCTATTAGTAAATAAAGCATTAGAGAGGTTATTGTAAGATTCTCTTATATATTTATACATACAGAAGTTTTCATATTCCTCTTTAAGGACCTCTTCTCCAGCGTGAACAACCCCAACCTGACCAGTCTTTACTCATAGCTCAGATTTTCAATATTTTTTATCAGCTTAGATGCCCTTCTCTGGACCCTCTCTAATTCATTAATGTCCTGTTTGACCACTGGAGACCAAAACTGCATGGCATATTCTAGATAGGGCCTTACTACAGCTCAATACCTTGTTTGCACTTGACACTGCTGACTGGCATTGCTTGCTACAGCCAAATTCATTATCTACAAGGATTCCGAGGTCCTTTTCCATTATGAATTTGCCTAGAGTAGTCCCATTAAAGGTAGGAAGCATTAAGAGATGCACCTCAGGGTGCCGCATTCGGGTCACATTGGGCCTTTTTTTGTGCTTTGAACCTTGGTCCAAGAGTAACTTTACAAGCAACTCATTTCAAGAGTCAATTGAACAGGGAACTCATGATGGACAGCAGGCTTCTGTGGTTAATTGTCTTCTTCTGGCTTAACCAAGAGCACTAGAGGTTCATATAATCTTCTGAGGTCTCTTTTCTGTGTTTCTAACATCAACATCAGCCACAATCATTTCAGTGAGAAACAGATAATCTCAAGGTTTATCTTAAAAGTCCATTGTAGTCTACTGAAATTTTGGAGATTTCCATACAAGAGGCAGGTCTAGGGGATGTTTATGTCTCTTTAAATAAGAAAAACAGCCAGTGAAGTAATCTACACATTTTCCATTTTTTTTCTCCTAGAATTAAATATGTTTTTTTGCAATGTTTTATAGATCACTTGTAGTATGCTCAAAGGAATCTTTCATAAATGTTCTATGGGAGATAATCCATTGATCTAAGTTCAGTTTTGACATGAAACGCGTCATTCATTGTACTTCAATAGCATATCTGCATTGTGTGCAGATTCTCTTTCTACTGCTTCATACATTTCTAATATTTTCTGCAGTTTACCAGTCATGGATGTTTTCACCTGATGTTCGAAGCATTTCTGGGATTTTATGTGTTTCTAAAAACATTTATTCTACTTTTTCTCTGTTTAATGTCAAGGGGTATAGGACAGGGCCCTGTTGCTGCCTATGTCCTCAGCCACTTCTTAAATTGTGCATCTCAATGTTGCCTCCCTCATATTGTCCCTCACATATAGTTGTTAAATAGTAGTGATTGGCGAATTTCTCACGTTTAGCTTTGCTGAAAAATTTGCGACTTTCCCACGAAATTCGTGAAACGAAGAAAAATTTGCAAAAAACTCATGAAACTCAAAAATTGACGCCCGTGTCAATTTTGGACGTGCATCAATTTTGACACTGGCGTTAAAGTCAATGGGCATCCTAATAGTGTTGAAGAGCTGTGATTTTGACCCGATTGACTTTTCGGAATGGCGTCCAAATTGTTTTGCCGCCGGTGAATTTTCGCAGGAGTTTTGTGAATTTATTATTATAGAAATTTGCCCCAAATTTGTGTCAGCCGAATTTATTCTCCCATCACTAATAGGCAGTTCTAAATTTATTGGGCAGCTACAGGTCTCTCTGCTCTGAAATAAATTGCACCCCCTTTTTTCACTTTGCACACTGCTTCAAGTTGTCTCAGAGGTTTCTATGGGTTACTTGACCTGGATCAAGTCTGATATAAACATTAAGGACAGGGTGCTGGCTACGTAGCAATGAGTTCTAAGTTTGCTCAATTTATAGTGTTTGGAAACGAACACCTGATTGGTTCCTATAGTAGGCTAGACCTGGAGCAAAATTTGCATCTGTTATTACATGGGATACTGGTTATTCCAAATTATTATACCCTCAGTTATTAGAATTTCTAAGTTGGATTCCTGGGGATAACTTCAGACATCTGAATTTAATTAATCTACAGGAATCAAAATTTAAAAGTCAACCTCCTAGGAAGGAGTTGTCCACAGGTCAACTCACATAAATTTGTTAAAGGTACTGCACACTAGGTTTTTAAACCTATGTTAAAGTAAACATAACCCTTAGAACCATTATCCACACGTGCATAGGTTTAGAACAACATAAGTGTCAATAAGTACAGTATATTGCTTGCTTGGGAATGTTAACAGGTGCCACTAGACTTCCCAAAAATACAACAATACCAAGAATAGACTATACATCAAACAAAAACGAGACTATAAAAAGAAAGAATTGCTTATTTTCAGAGAGGAGGGGGCAAACGTGAATGGAAAGATATTCTGGATAGAACAGCAGTAGAGTAAAGGCTTCAACATATGGTCCTCACTCAGAATTTGTGAAGAGGGCTGTAAATAAATATTGGCGCTTTTTACAAAATGATCGAACATATGGCAAACTGTTTTCAGAACGCCCACTGGATGTGGGAAGAGTACTGGTGAAACATCATAAACACAGATTATAGTGTGCCACCTAAAAGATTACTGATATAACTAGAAAGGTACAGCTGCACTTGAAGACATGGCACAATCAGAAGGACGTGTTTATGATGCACCTAAAATAACTCTTCTTTAATACTGCTCTTTAGTTGTGTGTGCAATGAACGGTGGGCTGAAACCTAGTAAAACTCCAAAATGGCAAGGCCAATTTGCCTGTCAGAATTCTGCCTACCCAGGGTCAGACTGGGTCAGCGGGACACCGGGAAAAAACCCAGTGGGCCCCGGCCGGCCCAGACCAGCTGCCCCAGAAACACTGGCTCCTGCGCCACATGCATGTTGCGCACAACGGGGTGACAGCTTGGAGGTCGGGAGGGGGCCCCCAGGGACTGCCAGGAGGGACCTTCATTTTGCAGCCCCGGTGGGCCCCCAAGACTCTAGTTCGAGCCTATGCCTACCTGTGCTATATCAGTAATCTTGATGTTATCTAACATAAGGACATTAATTGCCAATATTGGCGTGCAAGTAATACACAGTACCAATCTAACATAGAACATACCTACATACATACATAGTTCGGTTAAGTGATTCAGTGATAGAGAAATATGTTTAATGCCTCCAACAATGATCTCATAAACAGGCAGGATTCTAATTGGAGGAATCTCTTGCATTAAGTGGGTCACTGGCCCTGGCCGGACAAAATACAATGTGCGATACTAACCTTATGGCAGATCCCATCTATTGATAATAAAGTAAACCATCTTCAGAATGAATAACCAGATGAACCTTTCTGTTCAACTCGTTATTTTTCATTTTAAAAAGCTGATTTTTGACGCCTCCCTTCTTAAACCTCTTCCACCACAACTTCTCTTCACCCCGGCATAAAATGACTCCTAGTCATTTTACAAATCCACCTTGTTTCATTTCATTGATTCACAATGAACAGGAAAAAAAATGATATGCTTGATACACTGTATACGTCTCCTGAAGGAAGAGAGCTACCACATCAAAAGTTGAAAGCATGATACTGGGAAGTGGGGAAGAAGCCATTAAATTAATTGAAAAGGGAGCCTGGGCATATGTGCACAGCAATAAAAAGGAATCTAGGTGGCTCTTATATAACCTCTAAGAGACATTTACTAGGAAAAAAACATGTAAGGCAATGAGGCAGGAAAGCCCTAGCTACATTTGGCAGCTTTCTTGTTAATAATTAATAGTCCTGGATCTTTTTAACACTTTTGATGCCAGCCGATTTGATGATTTGGAACTTTTATTGCCAGAACATTTTTGAACATTTTGTACTTTCACTTTAAGAGCCTTTTCTGGGGGGTCTTTTAGTTTACCCAGTAAATCAATATGTGTTTTTTTTTTTTTTTTGAACAACCTGAGCTTTTAAAATATGCTAGAATTTTGTTTATTGTAATCTTATGTCAATTTCTTTTTGTGAAAATCAATAAAAAAAAAATAAAAAAAAATGCTAGAATTTTGGTGTAATTCCACTTTTGTAAAAAATATATAGGCTTCTAAGTGTCTAATAAAATGAAAAAAATCATGTTTCACATAGAACAATCACATATATCAGAAACATAATTTATTTTATGTATGAGAACACAGCCAATTTGGAAAGTCTATGTCTCCTGAATGCGCCAATACCAAATATATATAGTTTTAAGGATCAAATTTCCAAAGCACTGCTCCACAAAACTGCATGCTTCTGATTTCAAGGACAAACAATCCACTAACAGCAGGTTTACCATAGAAAACTACCCATTATTGAAAAGAACAGATTTTGGAGAATCAAAAATGGGTAAATAGATCTATGTACTCCAAACTACAAAGTTGCAATTCTTTCCTAAAGTTATAATTTTTATAGAAATTGGTGAATTTTTTGAAAAATTACCTCAAAGCTTCCAATCTACAGCATCATGTCTCCAACACATCATTAGGTACCAATGTAAAACACTAAATATGATTGCCAGGAGTCCACTGAACAGTTTGATGCCCAATATGTATTGGTTTACCTAAGTATGTAACATATAGGGGCCCCAAAATGTACACACCCCATTCGAGCTATCAGTTCTGTAATTCCAGATACTGCAAAATCAACATATGTACATAATTTTGGGGTGGGCAAAGGTAGAAAAAAGTGCATTGAAAAAACTTTCACCCTGCATTATCTTATTCCCCACATACTATTAGGTATCAAGATAAAGCACCACAAATATGAAAGCATAGGGTCTGCTTAACAGTTTTATGTCCGATATGTATAGGTTTACCTAAACACATGGAATATAGGGGCCCCAAAATTAAGACCCCCCCATTTGGTCTGTCATATCAGTTACTCCAAAATCAACACATTTACATCATTTTGAGGGGGGCAAAGGTAGAAAAAAGTACTTTCAACCCAGAAAACCATATATTTTCAGAAAGTACAATTTGCCCTGAATCTAAATTGTGTATTCATGTCTTTTTCCTACAAAGCACTAAGCAGCAAACCTTTCCTAATTTTGGCGACATTTCCAAAAATCACATCAAAACTTCCAACCGGCAGCATCTACAAAGGCGGTCTCAAACAGTTACCTCTAGTCTCTTTACCAAGATGCATTAGTTGGAAAAATTAAAACTAGATAGATCTAGAGAGCCTTGGAAAATCTCCTATGCTTAGTAGCATGAGTAAGAGTTTAGAGTTAGATGTTAGTGATGGGCGAATTTATTCACCAGGCATGGACTGGCAGTGAATTCCTGCATTTTGCCACCTACAAAATTTTTCATGAAACTGCTGCAAAAATTTGGAGCGGAAAAAAATTTGCTGCGACAAAAAATTGCAAATTTTTCACCTTTTCACCATTTTTTTCAGGTTTTTGTGAATTTTTATGGCAAAGCAAAACGGGACAGATTCGCTGTCTGTTTGAGACTATTTAACCTTTTGAGAATGAGGTTAGTGTCCCATAAACGTTTACTAATAGTCTCTTGCTCACTTGAGTCCATTGGCAATAATATACTCTGTAGTATATCATAGATATTGCATATAGGATTACAGAAAAGATTACAAGAAAATATATTTTTGGATTCACAGGTTGATGATAACTGTAATCAACTGTATCAAATAACAGCAACATTAATCTTTCATTTAAAACGTTATTTTCATAAACCATGTATGCCTGAGAATAAAGACGTTATATTGCTGTACAATATGTCTGCAAATGCTCTGTGCTTTTTCTACTGGCCAAATGCAATGCAATTAAATAAGGATACTACTCCCTATGGATTTGTTCATACACAACACACACACGCTAGCACATATGGATTTTGTGAATGAGCAAAATGTAACCTTGTGTTTTAGCCTTTGCGGAAATACATATGGATATATTCTTGCCTACAGTAGATATATGCGAGGTGTGAGACTTTATGAGATGTGTAAAGCTATGTATTAGATATGTGAGACTTTATGAGATGTGTGAGGCTATGAATGAGATATGTGAGACTGTGTAAGTCTATTTCTACAGTAATATTGAAGTGCTTCCTTCTATGTGAATGCAAAGTGGCCATAGTATAAACACAGATATCTGCACTAAATGCAAAAGAAATATACTGAGCAGCCTGTGTTTTTGTGCTTGAATGTTGGTTCCCACATGTATGCACTCACCATTATTATTCACTCACCATTAATAGATCAGATCCCAAATCTTAAATAGTATAGTGCTCCTTAAAGCTCATTAACAAATACAAGTGCAAATGCAAAGAGCTAAAATTAGTAAAATATTGTGAATGCTGAAGCACTATTTAATTAACTATACCCTTATAGATGTACATACACACAGACACAGGGTAATGAAGCAATAGCATTCTTAATGAATCAGATGAAAGTTGAGTGTAGGACTGGCCATACCAGGGATGACTTTGATATAGTTGGTCAGCTTAAATTTATTGCAATATACAGTTAGGCCCATAAATCTTTGGACAGAGACAACTTTTTTTTCTAATTTTGGTTCTGTACATTACCACAATGAATTTTAAATAAAACAACTCAGATGCAGTTGAACTGCAGACTTTCAGCTTTAATTCAGTGGGTTGAACAAAAAGATTGCATAAAAATGTGATGAACTAAAGAATTTTTTAACACTCACTTCATTTCAGGGGCACAAAAGAAATTGGACAATTAGCTCAAAGGCAATTTCATGGGCAGGTGTGGACAATTCCTTTGTTATTTCATTATTAATAAAGCAGATCAAAGCCCTGGAGTTGATTTGAGGGGGTGCTTGTATGTGGAAGATATTTTTGGACAACATGTGGTCAAAGGAGCTCTCCATGCAGGTGAAACAAGCCATCATTAAGCTGCAAAAACAGAAAAAACCCATCTGAGAAATTGCTACAATATTAGGAGTGGAAAAATCTACAGTTTGGTACATACTGAGAAAGAAAGAAAGCACTGGTGAACTCAGCAATGCAAAAAGATCTGGACGTCCACGGAAGACAACAGTGGTGGATGATCGCAGAATCATTTCCATGGTGAAGAGAAACCCCTTCACAACAGCCAAACAAGTGAACAACACTCTCCAGGAGGTAGGCATATCAATATCCAAGTCTACCATAAAGAGAAGACTGCATGAAAGTAAATACAGAGGGTGCATTGCAAGGTGCAAGCCACTCATAAGCATCAAGAATAGAAAGGCTAGATTGGACTTTGCTAAAAAAAAAACACAACTAAAAAAGCCAGCACAGTTCTGGAAAAAACATTCTTTGGATAGATGAAGCCAAGATCAACCTCTACCGGAATGATGGCAAGAAAAAAGTATGGAGAAGGCGTGGAACAGCTCATGATCCAAAGCATACCACATCTCTATAAAACATGGAGGAGGTAGTGTGATGGCTTGGGCGTGCATGGCTGCCAGTAGCTCTGGGACACTAGTGTTTATCCATGATGTGACACAGGACAGAAGCAGCCAAATGAATTCTGAGGTGTTCAGAGACTTTTAGCTCAAATCCAACTAAATGCAGTCAAATTGATTGGGAGGCGTTTCATAATGACCCAAAACATACAGCCAAAGCAACCCAGTGGAATATGCTCTTAAAACCATCACATATGAAGTGTCTGCAGCCTAACAGCACCCTTTTCAACACATAGGGGGTACTTTTGTTTAATTATTTATCGCCAGTTTATTGGTGTTAGCTTCCATCCTAACAACATCTTTTTACTGATTTCTATATGATTGATGCATTTAATTGCTTTATTTGGCCACTTGCAGCTATTGTTCTTAAGATAACATTGCAGGAGAGTGAAGTTGCTATTTATATAAAATTTTAGAACAACTTTAATTACTTACTTTCTATTAGTAGAATTGATCTCAAATAGTAATAAATGCAATTTTCAATCACAATGATTTTGGTGGAGGGGGAAAGATTTCTCTTCAGAGTGATTCTGTGTGAGAATCTATATTGTGTTATACATACTCTGTGGTTTATAGGAAATAGCTCAGCTGAATAGTTGAATTACTATGAGTCAGTTCATTACTATGAGTCAGGCAGTCAGGGCTGCCATTCTGTTGACAGCAAAGCCATGCTCTATAGAAAAATATGGCAAGAATGTAATTTGTCCATTATCAATTGCTGTTCATTGGGTGTCAATAGAACTGATGCATGTATGTTTTTGTGTATATGGAAATATGCCTCAGTACTTTCCTATTTTAACACCCAAGAATCAGCAAATTCTTAATCCCCAAAGGATTAAGAAAGATCAATATACTACAATCTCTACTTGTAAACATAGTGATTTGAGATTTCTTATGTCATTCCCTATCCAAACAGGGCCATAAAAACAGGTGTTTTGGTTCAGTATTAATCAAAGGGTGAAAAAACATACCTAGTACTGAGGTATTGATACAAATACTTGCTTTTCTTACTGCTGATGAAATGTAATTTGCCTAATGATAACTGACAATGCATATTCCTAATGTGGAACAAGGACTTTAATAATCCTTTTATTCCTCACATTCAGATGAATGTGTTATGTTAATGGAAACACCAGTTGGATTTTCTGATGAACGAGTGGTTCTCTGCCAGCAGCAGGCGATTAAAAGTAACAAATCAAGCCTACAAATAAAACTAACTAAAAATCCTTTAGATGCATTTGTAATTTAAGAAAAAATTGGATCATTTCCAGGTTATGATCTCCTCCAGTAGAGTCCAAATTGTAACCTACATGATCCCTATAGTAAACCCCAGAAACTCTATTAAGGACCATTTTATGTGATAAGCAACACACCACTGTGAACAGAGGCTTAATCAGCCTACACAATTGGCAGTTTTCTAGTAGTTATAGCAGCTAAGAGCTGAGCAATTAACTAGCAGTTGCTAATGACCTTAGACCCCAACAAGTACAGGTAGTCACACACTGCTTAGTGAAGTGAGGCTGAATATAAACTTGCAAATGTGAAAGAATGACAAGGCTCACATCCTCAATCAACTTGGTGAGAATGCCTATTGTACTTCCTATATACCCATGGAAACCCAGGTGGGGTTAGTTAGGGTGGTATTTAGTGATGGGACGAATTTGGGGAGTTTCGCTTCACCAAAAAATTAGCGAATTTCGCCAGCGTCAATATTTTTGCGGCAGTTTCCTAAATTTATTTGCCAGTGGGAATTCGCCGCAAATTCGCCCCTGGCGAATACATTCGCCCATCACTAGTGGTATTTCCTGAACAATGACTGATACAGCAGTGGTTTTAGCAACCTTATTATGCATTAATGACCTGACCTGATCAATGACTTGACCTAATGTTGAATCTCAAAGGGGATGCTTGAAACAACAAGAAACCTCAGCTCTAAGGGAAACCTGGAATTATTGGTTGGTCCACACTTAATGGCAATTCCAGTTGGTATGTACAACTGCACGTATTTCATCAGTGCATTTGCACTCACTGTAAGATGCGATGGATCATGTATGAACACATTTACTTTGTTCTGGAATGAGCAGAAGGGAGATGAATTTAGTATTGGCCCCCATCAGATATAGATTTGGGAACTGGACAATTTTAGCAGTGTAGAAAGTAAATTCACAGTAGTTTTTCCTTCACTTGATATCAAACTGACTTCAGACCTTCTCTAGCTTTACACAATTCTTTAAGGAAAAATGTTTGTAATGAAGCAAGATTATCACCTAGGGGTGCCTGTAAGAAATATACAGGCTTGTTAAAAGGCAGTTCTATTATGGACATATTCACAGTGGAACCACCATGATATGTAGGTCAAATGCTCCTATTTTTGTCATTCTTTTTGTGAAATGTGGTGTTGCTTTTGATACTTTTGTTTTAATCGAGTCTCCTTTTAAGCAAACTGTAAGTCAAAATTCAGCCCAAACTGGATGTCTCTAAGGCCTGGCGATATAGTGCGAATGAATGCTAGCAATGTTCCCCTTCGTTAGCAAATTGGCGCCTGCGTTAGTAGTGAATTGGCTATGTCCCTGCGGTTGGCAGCTCTAGCGAATTGTCGCTAGCATTACCAACAAATAAAGCTTTAGAGTAAAAGTCTCTGAGTCTTTCTAAACCCACAGGCAGAAGAAAACTCTTGGCAAATTCCTAAAAGGAGAAATCATTGTTTTGATATCACATAGGTCTAGCAGAGCACCAGAGTACACAAATGCCACAGCAATCATTTTAAGGACCATCTGACCCAAATATCTAGACCATTTTTACTCCGTCTCTGGTTCCAGCTCTCCAGAAACCCTAATTATTTTTCCTTTTACTACTGAAGGTATGAAGTAAAGAATAGCAGGCAAGATGATTACACTCTATTGCATAATAAATTCATTTTTTTCTCTCATTCTTTTATTTGGTCAATTTGAATGCATAATTAGTACATGCACTGTGTTTCCGCATTGTGTGTGCTATTCGATGGCACCTTACATGAACCTGACATTTGGAAACATGACCTCCGTGCAATTACTAACTCACTCTACCAATTATTCTTCTTTTACTAATAGTGTTGTTCATTAAAATGTGCTCCTGTAGGAACACCGAAAACAATCAGATGGCAGAATTTCTAATAAATTATTTACATGGAATAAAGTAGTGTTTCTGATTTAGTGATCTACAAGGGAACAATGCCTGTAGCTTAAGGTGTATTTCATTAGCAGTAATCCTGAGGATCTTACCTAAGGAAGAGCTTCATATATGGTATAACCAATTATGTTTGGGTTAGCACATTAATGTCTTCTTGTTTAATTTATTTTACTTTTACATTTTATTTTTTTATTTAAATGATAAAATTAAAAAAAAAAAAAATGAATTGCTAGGCCACGTATATCTATCCTGTTCAAGCATTAGCAGAAGCTTCATCTTTTATCTGTTGCCTGAACAAATCCCCAACTCTATTGTGTTCAAAGATCCTGATATTAAGCAACTGCCACAAAAACAATTAAAAAGAAACTGTAATTACATGCTATTTTATGTTATTAAGGGACAAATTTATGATTTAAGAAAATCTCGACAAAATTACAAAGTAAAATATACTCAAATTAAAGCTTTCTGAACTTCAGTTTTGAGATTTATAGATTGAAATAAAACTAAATAATAATAAATAAAACTATACAACCCTGTGTACAATTTGGGCATTTTCTGTCATTACTGACCCTTAAATTATTACGAATATAACACATTTTTTATGTATCAAATTCTCTAAAGCATTTCTTTTTATGGAGAAATGTCTAACCTTTTGTCATCTTGGCAGTGTGATGATCCCAGAAATCGATGCTGTAGATTTGACACTGTACTAATGCTTTTTTTTAATTTGAAAAAGACTTTAAATATTAAATAAACCCATTATGATTTTTCCCCCAACGTTAAGTATTATTATATCTAGTTTACAAGGTATTGTTTTGTTATTACAGAGAAAAAAAAAATAAGTTTTTAAGTTTATAATTATTGAATTAAAATAGAGTCTATAGGACACTGTTTTCCCATAATTTTGAGCTTTCTGCAAATACAATATCTGTATTTATAAAGTGCCACTGCCAGTATATTTGCAGTGTTGCACAATAGAAAGGAAAACACATCAATGATAGCAGAACTAACCAAAACAGAAGCTATTCATTTGTCTTGTGTTATAAATGTTATTATATATTTGACATTGTTATGTATTCTATCAATTGTGTGCCTATTGCATACTGGAACTTCACAGAACATATGGAAATACCTTAGTATTCAAACTTAGCATATTCTTGCTATAAAAATATTAATAAGAGGCAATGCTATCAAGACTAAAAGTCTGCGTCAAATTGTTCATTGGAATATGGACAGGGAAAGTAAAGATCAAAGATTCTCAGTACAGATGAAAGGAAAGCAGAGTGGAATTAGCTAAGATGAAAGGTGAATTAAATAGCAATTATTGTGAAGAAAGATAAAAACATCTAATTTTAGTGAGATAATAATCACTGCAGTTCAGGCTGAAAGACTCTGTAAGACACATTATATTTAATTAAAAAGACACGGATTTCCAATAAAATATAATTTCCTAGAAACTCACAAGATAATATTACTGGTTTCTTATATTTCAGAAACATGTTCTCTTTTTTGTTTACATGTAATATTTAGAATTGGGTAGCATATTCCCTGGAGCATGAAAGACTTCTAATATGTTAAAGCTATAAATGGTTAGGAGAGAACAAATGCTGGATGGGTTTTATTATTAATAGTAATAATAATAATAATAAAAATAATAATAATAAGCAATGCTATCAATCTGATGAATATGTAAGGAGCCACAAAAGATCCTTAAGTGGAGGATGAACAGCACAATTATTTATAAACATGATTGTTTCTTTTACTTACTATGCATCATCTTATTGCATTGCCTCGGAATAATATAGCATTTAACTGTAGACTTACAACTGTATTTAAGGTTATACAAAATCTACAGTTTATTTTATGAATTTATTCTGAATACCCCATGGGTGTGCCAAGGTTAAGAATCTTCATGCTCATTAGATGTTGGAGAAATGTAAACCAACTCATCCAGCACGGAACTGGTAGATATTACTTTTCTGCAGTAGGTAACAGCAAAGAACACAAGCATAGTCCTGAATAATGAGAGCATTTTGAGATATGTAATACATCCTCATGGTGTATGTCCCATGACATCTTATCAAACTGTTGTCTTTGTAAATGGAATTTTATTCTGTTGTTGCTTTGTTAACTCTTTTGTTTTGCTGTTGTAAGTGCAATAATAAGATAAATATTCTATTTTCTTCTGGACTTGGTAGATTTGCCCACACACCTGGAGGGAAGGCAAACATATAAAGGCTTCCAATACTATTTTAGAGGAAACCAAAGAATTTTGAGCAAAGGTCAACATGTTCTTCTGTTGGACCAACAATTACAAAACACATTTTGTATCACAACAGGATAGTTCCCCATCCAGCATCAATTTCTATATTGATGTTCAATATAATCATTGTAGGCAATCACAACGTGCAATGTATCCCTCATGTGTTTCATTATCAATAGAGATGCACGCAGAAGTACTTACTGGCAGTGTTTGAAAAGGGTATATGCAATTTTAGCAGAAATTAGAGAATCAAGTGTTAAAGAGCTACTTCACCAGGATCAGACATGTTCAACATCAGGAATTGGAGATAAATAGAGAGATAGAGAATAAATATAATAATAATAATAATAATCTAGTAGAACCCTCCCCCTCAAAAAAACAGGTATTTAAACATTTAATAGACTGTACATGTATTTGTACAACATCTAAAATTGACATGACATGGACAATTATGCAAGGTTTACATTAGGGCTTAAGATCCTAGGACCTAGTCAATACTTGGTATCAGACTACAGGTATCCCTTGCACATTTTCTTAAAAGAAAATAATACCCCCAAAACAATGTAATTGCATAAAACAGCACATATGTAAAACTCTGCTTCATCTAAATAAACCACTTTCATAAAATATACTTTTCTAGTAGTATGTACCATTGGGTAATCCTTAATTGAAAATTGCCACTTTAAAAATGAATAACCACCCCCTGGGATTGTACGATGCACACAAACAAACCAAGGGCACACATAAAGGTTAGGTCACATGAGCCAATTAATGGGCAAAATTATTTCTTTTACAACCACACTTCTTCCTGTTACAGTTATAGCTGCAATATTTCTGGTCAGGTGATCTCTGAGGGATCACATAGACCAATCCAAAATGGTGGCTCAATGTAAAATATGCAAATGAGCAATATTTATTGATATATATATATTGATATATATATATATATATATATATATATATATATATATATATATATATATATATATATATATATATATATATATATTGTAGAGGTCACCAGGGTTGGATCCTTGACGGGAGGTATATTTCCCCATTATTTGGGCTATGGTCCCTTTAAGCAGCATGTATTCCACCCAGGTACACACCTGATTTTGACTCTGCATAAAGAGGAGTCACAGGTGCAATTGAGGGTGGAGAGAATGGTGCCTGGAGCCTGTGAGCTGCAAGTCTTTGTACAGGCTAAGGGAAAGGACTGAACCATATATCCTTGTGTGCAAAGGACTAAAGTCTGCTAATATTGGACATTTGCTGGGTTTGTTGTTTGGCCTCAAGTGGACTGACCAGGCCTGCTTTGGACATTGTAAACCCAAAGGACTTTCACAAGCTGAAGTAAGCTGTTTATTATATGTTAATTTTACTTTCTGCTGAGGAAAAGCTACTTTGAGTTTAAGTTTCAAAATAAATTGACTTTCTCTAAGAAACTGTGTACTGCGTGCTGGCTGCGATTCCCCCTCAATATTACAAGTGGTGTTTCGGATGCGGGCAGCAGCACTGCAGAGAAAAAGTTTCCATTTAAAAAGTGTCATTTAAAGGGCCAGGCTCCAGTGTATCATGGAGGAGTTGCTGCGGCAATTGGCCATGGCAACAGTGCAGTTGCAGCAGAGCATGGCAGCTCAGCAGAAGGCCACAGAGGTGCAACTGACTGCACTCAGGGAAGCTACTACAGCTCAAGCCACTGCCCTGCGGGATTCTACAGAGGCCCAGTCCAAAATGCTGGCTGAGGCAGTACAACAGCTAGCTCATGGGCGAGAATCAGCAGTGGTTAACCCTAACAGCCAGACAATAATAAGGGCAAGCAATTTCCTGCAAAAGATGATGCCCACAGATGATGTGGAAGCCTTTCTGATGACCTTTGAAAGGACTGCAGAGCGGGAAGAATGGCCCCGAGACAAATGGGCTGGTCTCCTTGCCCCATTCCTGACTGGGGATCCGCAGAAAGCTTACTATGACCTTACCCCTGCAGATGCCCTCCACTATGACCGGCTCAAGGCAGAGATCCTTGCCCGTCTGGGAGTGACCACAGCAGTCAGGGCACAGAGGGTGTACAGCTGGAAGTATCGGAAGAATACTCCACCGAGGTCACAAATGTATGATCTAATACAGCTGGCAACAAAGTGGCTGCAGCCTGAGATACTCACCGGTCCACAGATGGTGGAACGCTTCGTGCTAGACCGGTTTCTGAGGTCGCTGCCAGTTGAACTACAGCGCTGGGTCAGTCATGGAGACCCTAAAACAGCGGACCGGCTGGTGGAGATGGTGGAGAGATAAACCACAGTGGAGGAGCTACTACCCCCAACAAGTCATCTAGACCCCGCTCCAACCCGGGCGGCAAAGTTCACTTCTGCAGGAAAGAGTTCTTCACGGAACCCTGGAACCAGCATAAAGGATGACGACAAGAGATTATCCACTGTCCCTCCTGCATTACAGCCAGGCCCCACAACGCCCCAGAAGTATGGGGGTGTGCAGTGTTGGCGATGCCAGGCATGGGGCCACATGCGGGCTCAGTGCCCCCTACAGGTGGAACCTATGCAGTGTGATGTCCTACGGAGAGTATCCTTTTATGCTCAACCAGCTTGTATTGCAGGTCCTGATTTGCCAGAAAGGTGTTTTGAATGTAAAGTGGATGTGAACGGTGTTTCTGGTAAAGCCCTGCTTGATTCAGGGAGTATGGTTACCCTTGTACAAGGGAACGTGTCCAAGAAGATGCGTCAGGAAGCAAAAACTCTCAGTGTCGTTTGCATACACGGGGACACTCGGACATATCCACTGTTGACAGTGACAATTTCCACTGCTTGTGGCACCGTTACTCATGAGGTTGGTGTGGTAAAAAAATTGTTGTACCAGGTTATTCTTGGGCGGGACTTTCCATTGTTTTGGGAACTTTGGGAGAAAGTTAAGAGGGAAATGTTTATTACTGTAAAGAGTGATTGTGTCCCTACTCCCTTACCAATAGAGGCCGATGCACCACGGCTGGTTGAAAATGCCCTGGAAAAGGTATTCTTGCAAAATGCACCAGAGGGTCAAGAGGTTGCTGACCATCCATGTCTGGAACCTGAGCTGACCTCTGACGGGGGGGATGATTTTCCATTACAGGTCATGTTGGGGGAGGATGACGAAGGAACCTCTGATTCCGTTGATCCTGACCTGAATGTTTCAAAAGGTACCTTTATTACCGCCCAAATGCGAGATCCCACCTTAGCAAATGCCAGAGCGCAGGTGTCTGTAATTAATGGGGTACCCCAGGAACCTGGTGCTGAGGAGAGGTTTCCCCATTTTGCTGTTAATAGGGACCTGTTATATCGGGTTGCTAAGACCCGTGAAGAAATTGTGGAGCAGCTGTTAGTACCCCAACCCTTCCGGCGGATGGTGCTAGACTTTGCGCACAATGAAGCGTTAGGGGGTCATCTAGGAGTAGACAAAACAGAGGCTCGGATAACTGACAGATTTTACTGGCCAGGGTTAAAAGCAGAGGTGAAAACTTATTGTGCTTCCTGTCCCACCTGCCAGTTAACTGCACCAGTTTCACGTTTTCGCAGCCCTTTGGTACCCTTGCCCATAATCGAGGTTCCGTTTGAGCGCATTGCCATGGATATCGTGGGGCCACTGGTAAAGACTGCCAGGGGGCACCAATATATCCTGGTAATCCTCGATTATGCCACTCGCTATCCGGAGGCAATACCCTTGAGAAAACCTACGTCTAAAGCCATAGCACGAGAGTTATTTAACATGTTCACACAGACAGGTTTTCCCAAGGAGATCCTCACGGACCAAGGGACTCCATTTATGTCAAAGGTAATGGCTGATGTGTGTCGGTTATTTCAGATCAAGCAGTTGAGAACCTCCGTCTACCACCCTCAGACAGATGGTCTGGTAGAACGGTTTAATAAAACACTAAAAACAATGTTGAAAAGAGTGGTTCAGAAGGATGGGAAGGATTGGGACTGTTTACTCCCTGCTGTCTTCTTTGCCATCCGAGAGGTACCGCAGGCTTCCACGGGGTTTTCACCATTTGAACTGGTTTACGGGCGGAGACCTCGGGGACTGCTTGATCTTGTAAAAGAAACATGGGAAAGTGAGTCCAGCCCCCACAAAAGTGTAATTGAGTATGTTTCACAAATGCAAGAGCGTATTGAAAAAATAATGCCCCTGGTCAGAGAACACCTACTGAGTGCCCAAGAAGCACAAAGCCGGGTATACAACCGGACAGCTAAGATAAGGCAGTTCCAGGTGGGAGACAGAGTAGCAGTACTGATACCCACGGTGGAAAGTAAATTCCTGGCCAGATGGCAAGGTCCGTTTGAGATAGTCGAGAAAGTGGGGACAGTGAACTACAAAGTTCATCAGCCAGGGAAACGTAAACCCTATCAAATTTACCATATAAACCTCTTAAAGCCCTGGAAAGAAAGAGAACTAGTTTCGGCCATGGGGAGTGTCCGTGTTGATCCTCAAGTCACTATTGATAGTGTCAAAATTGCTCCCACACTCTCAAGATCGCAGGTCCAACAGGTTAAAGAGTTCCTCCAGAGAAACAACGGGATATTTTCAGATTTGCCTGGGCTCACTAATTTAATAGAGCACCACATCCTTACTGAGCCCCGAGCAAAAATCTTTATGAAACCCTACCGTATTCCAGAGGCTCGCAGAAAAGCAGTTTCAGAGGAGGTGAAAAGGATGTTGGAGCTGGATGTCATTGAAGAATCGCAGAGTGAGTGGTCAAGCCCAATTGTGCTAGTACCCAAGCCCAACGGAACTCTGCGATTCTGTAATGATTTCCGGAAACTGAATGAAATCTCCAAGTTTGATGGGTATCCAATGCCACGGGTGGATGAGTTAATAGAAAGATTAGGCCCTGCCCGCTACATCACCACGTTAGACTTGACTAAAGGGTATTGGCAGATACCTTTGGCCAAGGAGGCCCGGGAGAAAACGGCATTCTCCACTCCGGAAGGTCATTTCCAGTATAAAAGAATGCCATTTGGGTTACAGACAGCCCCTGCAACTTTTCAGAGAGTCATGGACAGGTTACTGCGCCCACACCAAAGATATGCATCAGTCTATCTGGATGATATTGTAATTTTTAGTCCAGATTGGGAGTCCCACCTTCCAAAAGTCCAGGCAGTGTTAGATGCCATACAGAGAGGGGGTTTCACAGTAAACCCAGAGAAATGTGCCCTGGGAATGGAGGAGGCCAAGTACCTGGGGTACATTGTTGGAAGGGGGTTGGTAAAGCCCCAAGTTAACAAAGTTGAGGCAATCCAGGACTGGCCACGCCCACTCACCAAAAAGCAGGTTCGGGCATTCCTGGGAATTGTGGGGTACTACAGACGTTTTGTCCCCAATTTTTCATCCATTGCAGCTCCATTAACTGAATTAACAAAAGGGCGAAAGTCAGTTATGATAGACTGGAATGCCGATGCAGAAAAAGCATTTGTAGAGCTGAAGGGTGCGTTGTGTCGTCACCCTGTCCTGGTTGCCCCAGATTTTTCACGAGAGTTCGTAGTACAGACAGATGCCTCAGATGTTGGGTTGGGTGCAGTTCTGTCCCAAGTGATTGAAGGAGAGGAACATCCCATTGTTTTTCTCAGTAGGAAGTTGACGCCCGCTGAAAAAAACTATGCAGTGGTGGAGAGGGAGTGTCTGGCCATAAAATGGGCACTAGACTCTCTACGCTATTATTTGTTGGGTAGGAAATTTAGGTTGATTTCCGACCATGCTCCCCTGACGTGGATGAAAAGAAACAAAGGAACAAATGCTAGAGTGTCCCGGTGGTTTCTCTCTCTGCAGGAATTCAACTTTGTGGTGGAGCACAGGCCTGGTAAGATGCACCAGAATGCTGATGCCCTTTCTAGGGTTCATTGTCTGGGTGTGCAGAGTGCCTCCACCTCCTCAGGGTTGAGGCAGAGGGGGGGGATATGTAGAGGTCACCAGGGTTGGAACCTTGACAGGAGGTATATTTCCCCATTATTTGGGCTATGGTCCCTTTAAGCAGCATGTATTCCACCCAGGTACACACCTGATTTTGACTCTGCATAAAGAGGAGTCACAGGTGCAATTGAGGGTGGAGAGAATGGTGCCTGGAGCCTGTGAGCTGCAAGTCTTTGTACAGGCTAAGGGAAAGGACTGAACCATATATCCTTGTGTGCAAAGGACTAAAGTCTGCTAATATTGGACATTTGCTGGGTTTGTTGTTTGGCCTCAAGTGGACTGACCAGGCCATTGGACATTGTAAACCCAAAGGACTTTCACAAGCTGAAGTAAGCTGTTTATTATATGTTAATTTTACTTTCTGCTGAGGAAAAGCTACTTTGAGTTTAAGTTTCAAAATAAATTGACTTTCTCTAAGAAACTGTGTACTGCGTGCTGGCTGCGATTCCCCCTCAATATTACAATATATATATATTCCAGTTTGGTAAATATGTTTGATAGGCCACTTAATATGATGCAAACTATCTGTTGGTTGAGTTTTGGGGGTATACTTTTCCTTTAAGCTCCAAAAGGAAGCCACTAACCTGAAACTGTCTTTCAAATGCTTTTATTTGTTACGGTACTTAATATATCTATTTTTTCAAGTTTCTTGTCCAGCTTTGTTTCAGCTCCAACTGCCTTTGTAGTCCATGGATGACTGATGGTCCTCCTCTTCTTCAGATCTTTCACGCCTACAGGGAACTGCGTCATGTCACCAAATGTAACCTTATCTCTGGTATTGGAAAATTCAGTAACATTCAAACATTCTATGGCTCCTGAATTGCTTGTCATCCAACGCCTACACATAACATACACTCATAATTATTGTCTTAAACATAACAATTTTCTTCTAAAGTGTAATTTCTCCCAAGCAGGTTACCAAGGATTCAATTACTTATGTGTTCTTGCATTGGTTAATGTGTCACCTAGATAACAAACCTGAACGTATTGAGGAATTTCATGATGTTCAGTGTGCTGATGTTGATAGTGAGATTTATTGTCAGGATTTATTCAGGCCCCCAACAGACATGGTAATGAATAATATCATGCTATATTAGTAAATAATACAAGCACATTCTAGAATCATGTGACAATGTTTAACTGCATCTACAATATAACAACTCTAAATTGACTTCAATGTCCAGTTATTCCCGAGATATTATTATATAATGTGCATGACTGTTCATGAGACTGTATTTATTTACACAACTGTCTATGTGTATAGTGTTGGAAAATATAATTTTCTATGTATATAAAAACCTTATATTTGGGTCAGGGAATTCCTACATGATGTCCTTTGCTTGGTTAGGCACTGTAGATAAAGCACTGACATTGGAAGACTCCTTTCCTTCCATTTGTGCCAGGAAAATGTAATGCCAGAATTCTGTAATAGGCACATGGTAAGTGCCATGATGTGATTTGCACAATTATTCATTAAAAAATGTTTTAACCTGGAGCTCTTAAGAGTCTCACTCAGCAAAATGACTATGTAATTAACCGCACACTACAACTAGGAGCAATGTTGTTAGCCGAACAAACAGATTGGTCAGATGTAATAAGCAGGGTCAGTGTAATAAAGCAACAGCGAACTCTGAGATGAAGAAAAACATTTGCTGTCTTTTTACTTTTACATCTGTTTTATTTAGTCCAAAGTCATAGATCTTTCCTTCATCATCTAGATCTTTCCTTCAACATTATACTCAAAAAGAGGCCCTGGAACCCATATTTCCTCAACACATATTTTTATGTAGTTATACACCCCAATGATTCTTGTTACATCTTTTTGTTCAAACAGTGAACAAGCCCAGTGTTTGCTGAGTGCCTCCCTGATATTTTTATTCGTTCTTTCAGGCATCCCGATTTGGGCTTGGGTAAACACATATACACTACAGAACTTTTTGCTTATTGTCCATGTGCCCTCCTACAACTGCTTTAGGAGACAACTGTGAGAATGAAAGAAAAGTGTAGGTAACAAGTGTAGGTAAAAAGAAAAGGTAGAATCATTGGAGGTGGTCATAAGAATTTTGGACCCCCTCACTGATTTTTATTTTTCCTTCTGCTATACAAGTTTAGGATTGCTCCAGCTCAGAAAATAATTGTCCAGATCCTTTCTTACTTAATAAGATACACATCGGGAAGCAATCATGTGATGGTAGTAAGCAGCACTGAGCACTACCCGCTAGCGACCAATAGATAAGACTGGGGTTCTACTGCTCAAAGCAGTTGATAGTCTGATGAACTGACACAGGTATCAGGTCTGATGAATGTGTCAATTTGTTAAAAACTCTTTCCTGGCAGGAAGGAAGGTTTTGCTAAATAGGAAAATATTGAACTGCAGGGAATCCTTCAACTTTCCCTAGTTTGATATTTGACAAATTAGTCCCTTTGTGTTATGGATGATTTTCATGCTTCCAGCAAGTTGCAGTATAGATCATTGGATTTTCAATTTCCCCAACAACACCATAGATAGTGATATTGCTAGCACTGCCCCATTGCAAAGGGTTTTATTGTGACCCTTTTTGGTCTTCTTCCTGACCTCTAGGACCCTGAAGTCAAATATAGTCTAATGCAGCAACTGTGACAACCAGTGACAACCAGTGAAAATGGAGAACTTTCATTATTCTCCAAGACGTTGGCTGAACAAAGCTCACTGTTGATTGGTTGCTATGGGTTACTGCCCAGATGCAAATATGCCCACTGTGTTTTTTTCATAATGACTCTGAGCAGTTACTGATGAGGTTCTAAACACCCCCTGCAACTAAACTGCTGCTGAATGTTTAGTGAAAATAGAAAACAACTGTTTAGGGAAAACCTCACGGAGAGCAAAACAACTGAGGGTTAGAGCATATACAGTAAGGAGCATATTTATTCTGTGTAAAACAAAATTCGATGAGAAAACGGTGCTATGTAAAATAATTGGCAAATTCCAAGAAAAAAAGACATGAAAATTTTACACAGCATAGCAAATATGCCAAAGTCTGGTGGTCCAAGGCAAAAAAATAAAGAACTGCACAGTAAGGACACATGTCCTTATAAACCCTTGGCATAAAGGGATTTACTATAAATGCTAAATGTCTCATTTAAAGTTGGATAATATAGTCCCTCATCTAACTATTAAACTGTTCCCTGATCAATCATATAATGTATGTGAGCCCACTATTCTCTAAACGTTCAAATACAATTCCATTCAATCAGAAATCAGGTTTTAGACACATACACTTGAAAATAAATCTCCCAGTTTCATCAAGTTGTCCAGATCAGTCAACACTACCAGTCCCTCAGTTCCCAGTTAAAGGGCGTCTCATCTGTGCAGTGTGAAATTAAATGTAACATTTCAGAATTATTTAAAAGCTTTCAATGTATTGGCCAGGGGAACAGGGGGCATTGAATACAGTAGGAATCTCATTTCACACACAAGGCCATGTGGCCAAAAACTGGGAGTCACTAAGTGATCCATTCCAAAATGAAAAAGGAACATCTCAAATGCCTCCCAGCAGGCAACAGACATTGCTAAAAGCCAAGCTTTTCCATCTTCATCTTGAACACCAGTTTGCCACATAATCAAACACTGTAGTTTTCTATACCCTGATGACTGTGCAGTAGGGGAATGTTCTAGAAAGAAAAACTGCCAAATGTAGCAAGTGGGCTGTTTTAAAATTAATCAATGAAACCACTGGGAGCAATTTCATTTTGACCCCGTTAGGTTGCTTTATTGAGTAGTGGAGTGTCAGGCATATGGCATTGCGGTGACAAATTGGTCAGCTAAATACACTCAGCTTCTGGAATACATTTAGCAGCAAGGTAAAAACACTGACAATTAAATACGTGGAAAGTCAGGAAAAAATGTTAATGATATCGGTAAGCAGATGAAAAAATTTCTGTAACACTCCAAAATACCCATGTTAGAAAAACACGGCTAAATATAGCCCCTGTGGCTAACCAACCTTCTTAACTTAACTGCATCATTCATTTATTCTGCTTCACTGGAATTTTACCCTGCATACTTGAGTGTGCTTTAGCAGACATCTCTCCATTCATTCCTGGAAATACTCTAGAGCAGGTAGATTCCAGCTATATTTTGTCTTTCAGTATTTCCACCAGAGAAGTACAGACTTTAGAACAGGCAATCCACATTATAAACCTGGAGTGGCACATTGTGAACTGCAATTCAACAAGGGATGATTTAGCACTTTTCATTTACCCACCTATGTGTTAAAGATTTTCTGGTCATTTTCATGTCAATTAAACCGTTTATTATATATTCTAATAATGATAATTCATTTTTAACACAGTACTTTGGCCTCAAACAAATCACAGCCTATGTTAACATCAGTGCAGGGCCAAGTCGACCAGGCGCCCTAGGCAACCTGGGCAACTACTGCGTTCCCAATCGTTCGCACATGCGGAGGAGAGGACGAGTGACTGCGCATGCGCGGAAGTGCTGAGCCTGTGTGAGTGTGCATGTGCGAAAGCACCGGTGCCACGCAAATGCGCATGCGCGGGAGAGCGCATGATCGCCATTCTGCAGGAACTGCAGCCCCAGATGGGTCCGAACTAGGGGAAAGTGTCAAAAGAGTTACGTGCCTGGCGCCCCTCTGCCTTAGCGCCCTAGGCACGTGCCTCTTCTGCCTACCCCTAGTTCCGGCCCCGGCTAACATATTATCAAGGGTTAAAACATGCTGGGACCTGTAGTCCAGCAATATCTGGTTTATTTTCTTAAACTAATATTGTGAAAGTAAACACAGGGTTAGTGTATAATGCAGATGTCTCTCAGTTTAGAAAGAGATAACACACGTATATGCATACATCAAAGGCCTTGGGCTTTGGTAAAGGTCATGGAACCTCAAGGTGACTTCTAATATCCTCATATTTTACAACAGGGGCTATATTATTTATTATAATACCCAATCTTAAATGAGTTATGTAACAGAAATGATATCACTAAGCACCAATTATAACTGCTGACAGCAACAGGTACTACACATATGGATATAATTTATAGGATATTCATGGCTGTTGTGTATTATTTACCAATATTGTATAGAGCAGTGATCCCCAACCAGTGGCTTGTGAGCAACACCAGCCCCTTGGATGTTGCTCTCAGTGGCCTCAAAGCGAGTGCTTTTTTTTGAAATCCTGGTTTGGAAGCAAGTTGTGGTTGCGTAAAAATACAGGTGTACTGCCAAACAGAACCACCAGTTGGCTGACAGTTTACATAGGGGCTACTAATCACAGCCCTTATTTTGCATCCGCCAGAACTTCTTTTTATGTTTATGTTGCTACCCAACTACTTTTACATTTGAATGTGGCTCAGATTGGGGATCCCCAATATAGAGATCCACCAACTCTAGTTACATTGAGAGGTGGTCACAGTATTCTCTTTTTAGGCAGGACTTTGTTGGCCTGAAATTTCCCAGTAGGTCCAAACCCCTGTGGACCTTAGCCTAGGAACATTTTGCACCAACACCTCTTGTTGCAACCATAGAGCTATTCAACACTGTATAATTTAACACTAGCTATCATTCAGATAAGTCTTCCTTACACTGGAGTGAATACGTAATCAAAATGTCTATGATTGATGCTGCAGAATAATATGTTACCTTGTAAAAGGGGTCAGTGTATTTATCTGAACCAGTAGATTTGTTGCTTGGGAAGGATATTATGGTTTGTTCACTTCACACATTTTGCACTATTCAGATTAGTGAAGTGTCAATAGATGGAGATGCAAACAATTCTTTATGTAGAGTGTACAGGTTATTTGGCACCATTTGGTAAACTCAGCACAATTTTCTCAACACATATCTTGCTGTAATTTAAGTACTATAGGACTATTATGTTTACGTTGCTTAAATTGCTTTTGGAATGCAAGTTTTGGAGCAAAGCACTGTTGACTAGAGTGGGCTACCTCGACTTGAAATAGTTTGTGCTACATGTAAAAAACGGCTAGTCTAGAAGGAACATTCTTTTGTAGATTGACCAATTCAAATTCCATCTCCAATTGAAGGAACTAAACACATTGAGCCCAATTTCCACAAATCAGCTGGGATTCTCATTGGAAAATTCTCTTGTATTCATTAGGCGTCATTTACAATATGGAAGGCAGATGCAAAGTGCAAACAACTGGTGCAATCCACTATTTTTGCACTTAGTACCCTGCCTTCTATGCTTGTTAAACTGATGCAGCTATCTGCACCTCATTTCAGAGACATGTGGCCACCCCTATGAATTCATTGCTGCCTGTTTATTTATGAGGGGCGGACAGGGGGAGGTACATCACCCCTTTCAACCCCTATCCATCCCCTAACGTGAACATCATTCAGGCACCTGATTGAAATCTTTGTAACTCTTATTGGCCCAATGACCCTGCAGAGCCAGAGGAAAGGTTTGTTACTTCAGGAAAACAACCATTTTGATAATGCTGATGTAAATGTAAAACCCACTGAAAAAAAACCTGATCATCATGAAGGTTATTAACATCTTCAAAGTGTTCAAGAACCTCTGCCATTGACTTCTTCATGACCTTGACAGGTTTTAGATGGTGTATTTTCGGAATCAAGCTATTTCCAGCTCTGGGGTATAATACATCTCGCAAAATTCAAATTTCTTTTAAAAAAAAATCTGGACAAAATTGTACGGTTTGGATTTTTTGCTCGATTTTATCGAGTTTTCCACGATCCGATTAAATTGTGGATTCTAGTTTGCTTGGACTTTTTTTTTAATAAAATTATCAGAAAAAAACGATACATTTTGATAAATCGGGCATGTAGTGTTAAAAGATTGCTCATTTACCCACATTCTCCATTCCCACATCAACTACTAGCAGTGACAGCTCATGAAACAAGCAAAGCCACCTTGCAAGAGTAAAAGCTTCAAGGAAGTGTGTGTGTGTGGTGGGGGGGTTGATTTTAAATGTATTCACAGTTACCAGTGCCTCATTTTGTCCTTAAAACTGCTATTTTTCAAAGTGTACAACTGAACACATTTCAAAGATCATTGGGTTAATTTGGTGTTATGCCAGTGCAGTTACCCATAGCAACAAATCAGTTTGTGGTGCTCAGCCTAGTTAGAAAATAAAGGGAAAGACCTGACTGGTTGCTACTGATAGCTGCAATGGTTAGGCTTAACATCATTAGTAAATTATTCCCATATGATATAAATCTGCACTCATGGCAATCTCTAACTTACAGTTAGGAGAGATACTCTGGAGTCTTGTATTACCTTAAGCCCTTCTCCCGGAACAATTCCCCCCTCACAGATCAGATGTCGATCTTCTTACCAAACATGTTCCAATGCCAATCATTCATTACTCCTTCATTCTTACTCAGAGCTGAATTTGTGTCCTCAGTCGTCCCCTCCCTTCCAAAAGATTGCGCATCCTTTCTAGAGATGTCGCGAACTGTTCGCCGGCGAACTTGTTCGCGCGAACATCGGGTGTTCGCGCTCGCCGGAAGTTCGCGAACGTCGCGCGACGTTCGCCATTTTGGGTTCGCCATTGTTGGCGCTTTTTTTTGCCCTCTCACCCCAGACCAGCAGGTACATGGCAGCCAATCAGGAAGCTCTCCCCTGGACCACTCCCCTTCCCTATAAAAACCGAAGCCCTGCAGCGTTTTTTCACTCTGCCTGTGTGTGCTGAAGAGATAGTGTAGGGAGAGAGCTGCTGCCTGTTAGTGATTTCAGGGACAGTTGAAAGTTTGCTGGCTAGTAATCGTTTTGATACTGCTCTGTTATTGGAGGGACAGAAGTCTGCAGGGGTTTGAGGGACATTTAAGCTTAGGTAGCTTTGCTGGCTAGTAATCTACCTTCTACTGCAGTGCTCTGTATGTAGCTGCAGTGGGCAGCTGTCCTGCTTCTGATCTCATCTGCTGACTGCTGCAATAACAGTAGTCCTTGTAAGGACTGCTTTTATTTATTTTTTTGTTGTTTTACTACTACTACTACTACTACTACTATAAGAGCCCAGTGCTATTAGTCTAGCAGTGTTGGGGAGTGGGACTGGTGTGCTAATCTGCTGCTCCTAGTAGTTCAGCAGCACCAACTTTAATTTTTTTTTTTTAATATTCATTTTTTTTTTATTTTACTTTTTTTTATTTTACTACCGCTGTAGTAGTGTATAAGTTGACCTTTTAGGCATTATTTGCCCTGTAGGCATTATTTGCACACTGTTTTCTTCAACCCGCCATCGAGCTGTGTGACCTTGTTCACATTCTGTCTAAATATCCATAATATTACCGTCTCCAGAAAAAACACCGGAGTCACTTTTTTCAAGCAGCCATAATATATTTTACGTAATCCGTATCCACCGCTGTAGTAGTGTATACGTTGGCCTTGTAGGCATTATTTGCACACTGTTTTCTTCAACCCGCCATCGAGCTGTGTGACCTTGTTCCCATTCTGTCTAAATATCCATAATATTACCGTCTCCAGAAAAAACACCGGAGTCACTTTTTTCAAGCAGCATTCATATATTTTACGTAATCCGTATCCACCGCTGTAGTAGTGTATACGTTGGCCTTGTAGGCATTATTTGCACACTGTTTTCTTCAACCCGCCATCGAGCTGTGTGACCTTGTTCCCATTCTGTCTAAATATCCATAATATTACCGTCTCCAGAAAAAACACCGGAGTCACTTTTTTCAAGCAGCATTCATATATTTTACGTAATCCGTATCCACCGCTGTAGTAGTGTATACGTTGGCCTTGTAGGCATTATTTGCACACTGTTTTCTTCAACCCGCCATCGAGCTGTGTGACCTTGTTCCCATTCTGTCTAAATATCCATAATATTACCGTCTCCAGAAAAAACACCGGAGTCACTTTTTTCAAGCAGCATTCATATATTTTACGTAATCCGTATCCACCGCTGTAGTAGTGTATACGTTGACCTTGTAGGCATTATTTGCACACTGTTTTCTTCAACCCGCCATCGAGCTGTGTGAGCTTGTTCACATTTTGTCTAAATATTGATAATATTATCGTCTCTAGAAAAACCACTTGAGTTACTTTTTTTCAAGCAGCATTCATATATTTTACGTAATCCGTATCCACCGCTGTAGTAGTGTATACGTTGACCTTGTAGGCATTATTTGCACACTGTTTTCTTCAACCCGCCATCGAGCTGTGTGAGCTTGTTCACATTTTGTCTAAATATTGATAATATTATCGTCTCTAGAAAAACCACTTGAGTTACTTTTTTTCAAGCAGCATTCATATATTTTACGTAATCCGTATCCACCGCTGTAGTAGTGTATACGTTGACCTTGTAGGCATTATTTGCACAGTGTTTTCTTCAACCCGCCATCGAGCTGTGTGAGCTTGTTCACATTTTGTCTAAATATTGATAATATTATCGTCTCTAGAAAAACCACTTGAGTTACTTTTTTTTCAAGCAGCATTCATATATTTTACGTAATCCGTATCCACCGCTGTAGTAGTGTATACGTTGACCTTGTAGGCATTATTTACACACTGTTTTCTTCAACCCGCCATCGAGCTGTGTGAGCTTGTTCACATTTTGTCTAAATATTGATAATATTATCGTCTCTAGAAAAACCACTTGAGTTACTTTTTTTCAAGCAGCATTCATATATTTTACGTAATCCGTATCCACCGCTGTAGTAGTGTATACGTTGACCTTGTAGGCATTATTTGCACACTGTTTTCTTCAACCCGCCATCGAGCTGTGTGACCTTGTTCACATTTTGTCTAAATATTGATAATATTATCGTCTCTAGAAAAACCACTTGAGTTACTTTTTTTCAAGCAGCATTCATATATTTTACGTAATCCGTATCCACCGCTGTAGTAGTGTATACGTTGACTTTGTAGGCATTATTTGCACAGTGTTTTCTTCAACCCGCCATCTAGCTGTGTGTATTATCGTTTCCAGAAAAACCAACTGAGTTTTTGTTGTTGTTGTTGTTTTTTTAAAAATAATGCCAGGCAAAGGCAGGCCGCCACGCAGAGGCCGTGCTAGGGGCCGTGCTGCTATGCAATCCTGTGGCCCTAGCAAATTTCCCAGTTTTAAAAAGCCAATGACCCTGAACTCCCAAAATGCTGAAGAGGTAGTTGACTGGCTTACACAGCACACCCCATCCTCTACCGTTTCTAACTTTACCACAACATCCTCCTCATCCTCCACTGCTATGGCCACCCCACGTAACACTTCCTCCACCACCGGTGCCCCTTCTTCACTGGGGTCAGAGGAGTTATTTTCCAATGAGTTTCTTGAACTGAGTAATGCGCAACCATTATTGCCAGAAGAAGATGAAGGAGATGAGGACCTTACACCAGATTTAATTCTGGCAGAGAACACGATAGAGATGGACATAATGAGTGATGAGGAGGAGGTCCCCGCTGCTGCTTCCTTCTGTGATGTGTCAGAAGAAATTGATGCATCTGAGGAGAATGATGATGAGGAGATTGATGTTTTGTGGGTGCCTAGTAGAAGAGAGCAAGAGGAGGGTAGTTCAGATGGAGAGACGGAGAGTCAGAGAGGCAGTAGGAGAATAAGACTTAGAAGAAGCAGGGAGGACAGCCCGCAGGGATCAGCAGGGCAACAACATGTATCGGCACCTGTGTTCAGCCGGCCAACGCACCCGCCATTGCCGCCAATACCGCCAACTCCGCCAACTTCTACTGTTACCGCCAGATCGCACACTTCCAAAAAGTCAGCAGTGTGGGATTTTTTTAATGTGTGTGCCTCTGACAAAAGCATTGTAATTTGCAATGAGTGCAGTCAGAGAAACTGAGCCTTGGTAAGCCCAACAGCCACATAGGTACAACTTCTATGCGAAGGCACATGAGCGGCAAGCACAAAGCACTTTGGGAGCAACACCTCAAAGGCAACAGGCAAACTAAAAGCCACACTCCTTCTGGTCCAGCATCTTACTGCTCTACCTCTGCTCTCCTTGACCCGTCTGAACCACCCTCCACTCCGCCTTCCACCTTGACCACCTGTTCCCATTCCCAGTCATCTGCCACCAGCCAAGTTTCTGTGAAGGCCATGTTTGAGCGTAAGAAGCCAATGTCTGACTGTCACCCCCTTGCCCGGCGTCTGACAGCTGGCTTGTCTGCACTCTTAGCCCGCCAGCTTTTACCATACCAGCTGGTGGACTCTGAGGCCTTCCGCAAATTTGTAGCAATTGGGACACCGCAGTGGAAGGTACCCAGCCGCAATTTTTTTTCTAAAAAGGGAATACCACACCTGTACCAACATGTGCAGAGCCAAGTTACCGCATCTCTGTCACTTAGTGTTGGGCCAAAGGTCCATATGACTACTGACGCATGGTCCTCCAAGCATGGTCAGGGCAGGTATGTCACCTACACTGCCCACTGGTGAACTGGTAATGGCTGGGAAGCAGGGAATGGGTAGCTCAACAACAACAGTGGAGTTGGTGTCACCGCCACGGATTGCACGCGGTTCTGCCACCACCTCTACTCCTCCATCGCTCTCTACCTCGTCTTCTTCTTCTTCTTACTCTGCTGCTGGGTCCTCCTTCTCCTCCTCCACACCTGTGCACCCCCAGCTCCCCCTAGGCTATTCGACGTGCCAGGTACGCCGTTGTCACGCTGTCTTGGGGATGACGTGCCTGGAAAGCAAAAACCATACCGGATCTGTACTCCTGTCATCTCTGCAGTCACAGGCCGATCGGTGGCTGACCCCACACCAACTGCAGATCGGAAAAGTGGTGTGTGACAATGGAAGCAATCTGTTGGCAGCGTTGAGACTAGGCAATTTAACACATGTGCCCTGCATGGCACATGTGTTAAATTTAATAGTCCAACGTTTTGTCTCCAAGTACCCAGGATTCCAGGACGTTCTCACCCAGTCCAGAAAGGTGTCGGCCCATTTCAGACGTTCCTACACAGCCATGGCACGCCTTGCTGACATTCAGCAGCGCTACAACATGCCAGTCAGGCGTTTGATTTCTGACAGCCAGACTCGCTGGAATTCAACGCTCCTTATGTTGGAACGTCTGCTGCAACAACAAAGGGCCGTCAACGAGTACCTTTTTGAACTGGGTGGTAGGACTGGATCTGCACAGCTGGGGATTTTTTTCCCCCGTTACTGGGTGCTTATGCGCGATGCCTGCAGGCTCATGCGACCTTTTGAAGAGGTGACAAATATGGTCAGTCGCACCGAAGGCACCATCAGCGACCTAATACCCTTCGCTTTCTTCCTGGAGCGTGCCGTGCGACGAGTGACAGATGAGGCTGTAGACCAGCGTGACGAGGAGCTGGAAGCGCACGATTTCTGGTCGGAATCACCAGAACGAACCCAGGCACCTGCTGCAACGCAGGGAGAGGTGCCAGAAGTGGAGTCAGAGGAGGAAGGTGGCTTTGTGGAGGAGGAGGAGGAGGACCAACAGGAGCAGGCTTCCCAGGGGGCTAGTGGTGACCTTTTGGGGACCCCTGGTCTTGTACGTGGCTGGGGGGAGGAGACCGTGGATGATGCAGTCCTTGATAATGAGGAAGCGGAGATGGATAGCTCTGCATCCAACCTTGTGAGAATGGGGTCTTTCATGCTGTCATGCCTGTTGAAGGACCCCCGTATCAAGAGGCTTAAGGAGAAGGACCTGTACTGGGTCGCAACGCTACTAGACCCTCGGTACAAGCATAAAGTGTCAGAAATGTTACCAACATACCACAAGTCCGAAAAGATGCGGCATTTACAAACCAGCCTGCAAAACATGTTGTACAATGCTTTTAAGGGTGATGTCACTTCAGGAACTCATCAACATTCCAGGGGCAGAGGTGCCAGTAATCCTGCCACGAGCACACCTGCAAGGACAAAGCCCTTTGGCCAGTCTGTAACGTCAGACATGCAAATGTTTTTCTGTCCAAGGCAGCGCCACAACCCTTCTGGATCCACCCTCAAAGAACGCCTCGACCGGCAGGTAGCGGACTACCTGGCATTAACTGCAGATATCGACACTCTGAGGAGCGATGAACCCCTGGACTACTGGGTGCGCAGGCTTGATCTGTGGCCAGAGCTGTCACAATTTGCCATGAACCTCTTGTCTTGCCCAGCCTCAAGTGTGCTCTCAGAAAGGACCTTCAGTGCAGCAGGAGGGATTGTAACTGAGAAGAGAACTCGCCTAGGTCACAAAAGTGTCGATTACCTGACCTTTATTAAAATGAATGAGGGGTGGATCTCGGAGGGTTACTGCACGCCGGAAGACTTGTTCTGACTTCTATGCAGCTGTCCTTCTCTTCAAGCCTCATGACTCCACACACAGCTGTCCTTTAGCGTCCTCCTCCTCCCTCCGCCACCGTTACAAACTAGGGTGCAAACCCTACTGGTTTAATTTTTTCTGGCCTCTGTGCTTCAGTGGCTGCAACCAAAAAAACTGGGCAAACAATGTCTACAAGGTCAACGTATGGCAAAAAATGACTATTTTCAGCATTTATATGGCATTTTTTTTCTGGCAACTGTGCTTCAGTGGCTGCGTCCAAAAAAATGCATATTTTCTGCATTTATATGGCATAATTTTTCTGGCCTCTGTGCTTCAGTGGCTGCAACCAAAAAATTTATATTTTCAGCATTTATATGGCATAATTTTTCTGGCAACTGTGCTTCAGTGGCTGCGACCAAAAAAATGCATATTTTCTGCATTTATATGGCATAATTTTTCTGGCCTCTGTGCTTCAGTGGCTGCAACCAAAAAAATTTATATTTTCAGCATTTATATGGCATAATTTTTCTGGCAACTGTGCTTCAGTGGCTGCGTCCAAAAAAACTGGGCAAACAATGTCTACAAGGTCAACGTATGGCGAAAAATTACTATTTTCAGCATTTATATGGCATATTTTTTCTGGCAACTGTGCTTCAGTGGCTGCGTCCAAAAAAACTGGGCAAACAATGCCTACAAGGTCAACGTATGGCAGTTGTTTAAAGAGAACAGTAGATTACTAGCCAGCAAAGCTACCTAAGCTAAAATGTCCCTCAAATCCCTGCAGACTTCTGTCCCTCCAATACAGAGCAGTATCAAGCAGATTACTAGCCAGCAAGCTTACTATCATCTGTCCCTGAAATCACTAACAGCTCTCCCCCTACACTATCTCTTCCAAGCACACACAGGCAGATTTTTCAGATACATTTTTGCCCTTGATCCCCCTCTGGCATGCCACTGTCCAGGTCGTTGCACCCTTTAAACAACTTTAAAATCATTTTTCTGGCCAGAAATGTCTTTTCTAGATGTTAAAGTTCGCCTTCCCATTGAAGTCTATGGGGTTCGCGAACCGTTCGCGAACCGCTCGCATTTTTGCGCAAGTTCGCGAATATGTTCGCGAACTTTTTTTCCGACGTTCGCTACATCCCTAATCCTTTCTTCATACTGGAGAACTAGCGCCTAGTCTCTAGTGCTCTGGAATCAAACAAATCACTTGTGAGACTGAGTGGCATGACACCCCTTAATCTATGTCTTCCTAGGCCATGGCCTGTTCTTACTGCTTATAGTTTTAGGTCTTTCCCATGAGAATAACTATAAAAGGATGGGCCCTGTGGTTGCAGGGGGTGCTATTAGAAGGCTCTGTAAATTACTACACTTTATATTGGTAAAATAGGTCAGCTTCTGGGTGTTTTGAGTGCACTAACATGTATAAATAAACCCTTTCCCACCTTTCCCTATAACCTCCAACCAGTAAGCGTTTTAATCTTTTACAATCTGACTCCGATATCACTACTGTGTGGGTCCAGGCTTGTGCCAGCCTCCTTTGATGTTTCCTGGTATACTTCCAGGAAGCTTGTATACTTCCCCAACATAAAGCTAGTGCTATACTTTCACTGTAGCAAGCATATTTTCCCTTTAATAAACAACAAGGGGGTTATATATCAAGCTCCTAATATCTAAAACTCCACGAATTTTTCGAGATTTATTAAAGTCCAATGGTCTAAAAACTCAGAATCTGACAACCCAGCATGTAAAAGCTCTTGAGGTCCTGTATAAGTCAATGAAGAAGGTCCCAGCGCAAAAAAAAAATCTTAGTTTTTGCGGAAAACTCAGAACAATTCTGAGTTTTGGGGGAAAGCTTTGAAGTTTGCCTGACCCTATTTTTTCGGCCTTTTTTCTTCATAAATAAGGTCCATTCGGGAATTCAGAGTTGCTCAGAGTTGGATATTAGAAATACTGAGATAAATTCGGACCTTGATAAATAATCCCCCAAAAGTCTAATTTATGAGAAACCAAAAAGTTCAATTCTATGATGAAATAAAATGTCCCTCCTGTTTTCTTTTGTGTTTTTCTGTTTCACAATACTGTAGTAAAGAACAGAGGCTTTAAAAACCCATAACCTGGCTTTTAGCAGGTACCTTGCATTATCCACTAATGCCTCTGATACCTCCTCTTTAATATAAGTCTGTTTAGGGTTAGGGAGACATATTTACAGTTACTGTTAGAATGTGTTAGTGATGTTCACAGAGTCTAGTGCCATGCAAGACAGATTTCACATCATCAGATAGAGAAGTCATCCAAGGGTGGCAAATATATGCATTATTGAATGGAATGGAAATTAAGCACACTCTGGTCTTCGGTCATGTTATATTAATAGTATGCGTATGACCAGCTGTAGCCCAATGAATATTGGCTAAGAATGAAATTTTTTGATTTAATGACTGTGCCTAAAATTGTCCAACACAACCCTAAGGACAAAATGCCCTTATTCAGAGGGCACACTCTGCAAAATGTATTATAAAATGTTTAAAACTGCACTGTGTGCATTGACTAAACAGCAGAGGGATTTCAGTACCATGCTCAGCAACTACAGAACATGCTGCTTCATAATGTTTAGGACCCTGCAGCTTTGCTTGCTCATGCACGGAGCAAAAACACACCCACATGGCTGCCTAGATCCAGAATATGTCAGGATACTGACTTTGGCACTGCACCCTTACAGATGGGGAGTGGAGTGGAAGGAAGGAGCAGGCGGAGCCAGTGATCACTGCAGCTGATCACACACCAGCACTATCTTCTCCCCCTCTCTCTCTCTCTCTCTCTCTCTTTTTCTCTCTCTCACACACACTCACCACAATCATGATTCTTCCACCTCCCCCGAAAAAAAAGAACTCCAGCAATTCCTTCCTACACAGGGTCTATTAATGTCACCCACCTACCCTCCTCGAACAGCAACATCACCTGCAAAAAGCATGAAGGTACAGCTACAGAAGCAGCAAGAAAGGACTCTTTACTGAGGATCATTAGTGCTTTTGTTCCCAACATCCCAGGAAGCTCAGAGAGGGCTGGTAAGAAACAACCTCTATGCTACACTGAAATATTTTCCATTTCAAGCTCAGATCGTTGGAGCCTCACAACATAACAGTTCTGCACCGGTGATCTATACATTTGAGGTTTCTGGGCTGAACCACAGCTTGAAACCCATGCAGTCCTCTCTATTGGAGTTCTTATGAAACCAGGACAGCAGGGTACTTTGCTAAGGTGCAGACAGGTATGCGATTAGATCTGACACCGTAACCAGGCTGCTTCTATATCATTCTGTTGCCATTGTGCATGTCAACTTCTAGACAAACCCAAACATCTAGGAAATTCTTTGCTATGGCATCCAAGCCAGAGAAATATGATCTGGGGATGAGATAATGAGATCATTTGTATTGTGTATAGGAAAAAAGAAATTGAGACAGTAAATCAGTTCTGTAGCCAAACTCGCCGTCTGAGGAGCAGCAACGAATCCCCAATGGAACTTTGTGGATTATGTGCTTTGTAGCCTGGAATAAGGGATCGTTACTTGACAAGCTTTGGGAAAAAAGGCTATAGGTGACAAAAATAATAAATTGCAACAATTATCTGACATTGATTTCCATATCCCTTTAATCTGGTTGTTTTTTCGTATTATGTCGGCTCTCCGAAGGAAATTTGGGGACGATTATCAGGTAGTTACCACTTCATCCAGTGGCTCTGGTTTCAACCAAGCTGCCCCAAAAAAGAAAAGACAGAGGTTTGTGGATAAAAACGGCCGATGTAATGTTCAGCATGGGAACCTGGGGAGTGAGAACAGCAGATACCTCACTGATTTGTTCACTACTCTTGTGGACCTTAAATGGCGCTGGAACCTTTTTATTTTCATCTTAACTTACACAGTGGCCTGGCTCTTTATGGCATCCATGTGGTGGGTTATTGCCTACATCAGAGGGGATCTTAATAAAGCACATGATGAAAATTACACACCTTGTGTGGCCAATGTCTACAACTTTCCCTCTGCTTTTCTCTTCTTCATAGAGACAGAGGCCACAATTGGTTATGGATTCAGGTATATCACTGATAAGTGCCCAGAAGGAATTATCCTCTTCCTCTTCCAGTCCATTTTAGGTTCCATCGTTGATGCCTTTCTCATCGGCTGTATGTTTATAAAGATGTCACAACCCAAAAAGAGAGCTGAGACTTTAATGTTTAGTGAACATGCTGTTATCTCCATGAGAGATGGCAAACTCACCCTCATGTTCAGGGTGGGCAACCTCCGAAACAGCCATATGGTTTCTGCTCAGATTCGGTGTAAATTGCTAAAAGTAAGTATTGAGATATTTTGTGGCATGCTGGAAAAGAACAATTAATTTGTATCATTAAAGGATGACATAGTCATGTGATTTTAGTCTAGTTGGATTAAGTGAAAGAACTATAACAATGTAGCATTATTGAGTCTGAATATTGTCCTGCTTTACTACAAGGGGGGTTGTGGCATATTCAATCTAGCATTTTGTTTGAAACCAAAATATTTTGATTTAGTTTTTATATCGAATTTCCCACACTGATGGGGGAGAAACATTTACTAAAACATGTATCAATTCTGACATATACATACAGTAGTATCAGTGATGGGCGATTTGTCCCGTTTTGCTTTGCCACAAATTTTTGTGAATTTCCTGCGAAATTTGCTAAACACGGGAAAAAAAATTGCGAAACGTCTATTTTGACACCAGCGACAAAACTGGCATCCGTTTATTGTCACTGGCGTCTAAATGGGTGCCGGTGTCAGTACTGTCACGGTAAATTCGGGAATTTATTCGCCGGCAATGAAACTGGCAAATTCGCCGTGAATTTGCGCCTGGCAAATAAATTCGCCCATCACTACATAGTATCTTTCAAATATTTTGTTGATAATGTTGAAAGTTGTGATATAAGAATATGATATTTAGACCATTTCAGGATTCTGTAGCGTATTCAGAAGGTTCCCAGGGGCATGCTGCCTGAATGAACCAAATTTGGACTTCAGAATTTAATTGTAGAAACATATTTCATCCAATTTGTGTTAATTCATCTCAGACAAGCAATTCTACAGATTAAATTGGATACTCTAACCGAAATCAGTCACCAAATGACCAGTCAATAAGCAAAATACTTAACTTATTGCCCCGTGAAGGTGTCATCTATAAACCACTTTTGTCACAGAGCTATGTGGGATAAGTGAAAGTAAAAGCATCATTTATTTGCAGCACATAAATGGATTCCACTGTCATCTCATTGGGCCCACAGATCAGATTATCTCACAGTGGACTATTAAACCATGTAAAGCAGTAGCCAAACTGCAGTTGTTTGTTTTCTTTAGCCCATAGGTCAAGTAAACATATGTTAAGAAAAGAAGGAACATTCTTTCAAAGGTGCCATACATGTGAGCCCAGTATGGTCAGCTCCTCCACCATATCGCTTAGTGATCAGTTTGAGGATCACAAGCACTATCTTAAGCAAAATGTGGACTAAACAGCCTAGTTATTTCCAGTGTAATCATAGCAGGCCTCCCAGAATCTAGATATGCTGGATATATTAAAATGTGTTTGAAAAATAAAAAATTGAATCTCTGCACAGAAAGATAACGCAGCCTTTATAGACCCTAACAGTTACTATTCCAAATAAAGCTGCTGGGTTTTAGCTTTTGACAATGGTATTTTTAGAACACATTTCACTATATTCGTTAGGTTAATAGGATATGTGTTGCGTATGGATAATCCTGTTTGATTTTTCTCCACTTTAACAGAGATGGTAAATACTTAGCTGGCTGATAAATTAACTTCTCATCCATTATGGTTAGACCAAGGTATTTATTTGCTCATACAACTTTCCAGCTTAATGATCCCCTGGACTCTCCCAGTTTGAGTCTCTGCTCTTGGTCAAACTGCATTGATTAGCCATGCCATTGCTGTCCTTGTATATGCTTGCATTGGTCTTTAATTATCTGAGCTGCCTATTTCCATTTGGTTTGGAAGTATAATTAAATAGCAACAACCGGGCCAGGGTTATATATATATATTGTGGAGGAGATTGAAAGAAGGCCCTGTTGGACAGTTAAAACTCCTGGCACTCATAGTCTTCCAGCTGTTTTTATTCCACAACTTTTAGAACCCATGGCCGTCCCTGATGTATATATTAAATATAGAAATTGTTACAAAGTTTGTCTTTGATTTTTTCCTCCTTGTTGCCCCATGGGTGATACCTTTTCTGCCCTACTCTGA
Source organism: Xenopus laevis (assembly GCF_017654675.1). Lineage (NCBI taxonomy): Eukaryota > Metazoa > Chordata > Amphibia > Anura > Pipidae > Xenopus > Xenopus laevis. Next base: position 69,307,615 of record NC_054387.1, read on the forward strand.
AAATGACCCTAAGTAGCAAAGATGCATGACAACAAGATATTTTAATCAATTTCTGGTACACATAAAATGTGTACTGTATAGTCAGTATACAGTATACAGTCTGCAGCAGTTCTGCAGTGGAGAAACATTATCAATGTAGCTGTCAATATAAATGCTGCTCTTTTGTATGTCTTAGTGATTTCGAAAAAGCCATTAAGTGCTAGGACATTATTTTATGCATTACAACCCACTGAGTCGTTCCCACTTTTGCTACGGATAAGCATTGCAATCCCTAGCTTCAAAAGGGTTAACCCAATGCCATTCAATGTAGTCATGCCATTCACATTAAACACATTAACAATTATAGTTCAGTGACTCACATTTAGACTTCACTCTGTGTTTATTTTAGCATTATACACAGTTCACGGTTTACATTATGGTTGAAAGATGATCCTTGCCTTTTTTTTAATCTCTGAATTAAAGTAGCGGATGGTTGTAGGTTTGTAGAACAATGCATTATGGGCAATGTTTAGCTCTTTTTGTGGAAACGCAGATTCATTATCCCTGTGGAGACCCTTGAATAGATACCAAGAGATGTATTCATAGAAATACCTTGCCTTAATCACAGCGGTGCTAAATAAGCAGAATGGTGTATATTAGGTCCCTGCTTCATGCAGCAAACAAGCAAATAAATCATTGAAGGCTTTTGCACAGTAGGTTTCTTAGGAACACAAAGCCTCTTACATTAGCTGCAGAGGGAACAGGCACATTTAAAAAAAGCTTTAAAAGAAAAACCCTACCACCACGCTGACCGACCACTTGGGAATACCCCCAGTGTTTCTCAGTTGATAATGACAATTCCCCTGATGTGCTTTTTCTAGATGAGTCCAGGAAGCGGACAGAATAAATTGCACTACATTAAGCATATTATGTATAAACAGTTGTCAAATGGGATTATTTACGACGAGAATGGGTCCAAGTGCTTGAGCACTAAGGCGCACAGTTGGATGCTAAGAGCCTATACACATATCACTTGTACCCCACTCTTTAAAATGGACAATGCAAAGCACTAGGTAATCCTCTATTTACTGCTTGCTGATGACCTTGCATGTGTCAGTGCTGCAATCTGCACCTTGCACCCAATTTTCAGTGAAGCTTATATCACAAGGTGCAGAACTGAAAGCCACACACCTATTAACAGGCATTAGCGCAGTGTGTACCCTTAGCACAGTGTGTAGCCCTGGGCTCACAATTTGGCCATACTAAATGGAGAGCAAGCTGGGGGATGATTGTATCCTGCCTCCCCCGAATGCAGTGCTGCCAAACACATATGAAAAGGGCAGCAACACTTTCTGCTTCATTCCCAGCAGAGTCAGGCTGGTTCTTCGGGATACCATGAAAGCTCACGGTGGGTCCAGGTGTCAGTGGGCACTCCTGCTTCTATTCCATTTGGCCTACAGTATTTCATAGTCAGTCCCTATTTCTGTATGGGAACAAGAAGGCAAAATATATGGAAGGACACATGTAATATGTAGAGACTAGGGCAATAAATGAATGAGGAGAGGAGAACAAATGGAGTGGGTCTGAGGTTTTCTGGTGGACCCTTGGCATTCCAGTCCAACACTAATTCTAGGAGCACAAAGGGCTGTGCCTCTGGGTGTCGCAGGCAAATATTATAGGGGTACAGTGCAGAGTACAAAAAATGTCTGAGCTTTCTTAATAAATGAGCCTGCATGACTTTTCCCCATAATCTTAGACACTTTCTCAATCGTGAATTGAGTCGCTATGTTTTTCCCTAGGCCAATTATTCTTTTTAGGTGTAAAATCCACTAGCTCACAGAAAAAAAGTAGTAAAGCACTGAGCCACCATTTTACTTACCTTTCCCAGGTGTTTCTAGCATGGACTTTGACTTGTGTATGACTATTGTGTCCATTTATTGAGATGCAATAGATAATAACTTGCTGCAGAAAAAATGCCAGAAAAACTGTAAGAGCACATCTACCATTGCAGATATTCTAGCGTGCATGTTTATTTTTTATTGCATTCATGTCTCGTAAATTGTCACACAAGCTTTACTAAAGAATATCACCAGATTTGTCGACCAATTATAAACAGAATCGTCAACTGGAGAGTGGCGTTATGTGAAACAATCCCAGAATTTGTATTGTTTATATGTGAAAATAATTGATTCTTGATATTGCTTCATTGGCCATAGTCATAGTTACATAAATATAGTCATAGATTGCTACTAATATTATTTTATAATACACAACAGCCATAAATATCCTGTAAATGATATCCTTATAAACGGTTCTTAGTGATGTCATCGGCTATAATCAATGTAATTTCTGTCACATCACTCATTAAAACTTGTGTATTATAATAAATAAAGTATGCCCTGTTGCAAAATGTGGCAATATTAGAAGTCACCTCGGAATTCCATAACCTGTATGGCCTTTGGCCTTGTGTTTTTATATGGTCATGGAACTCCTCCTGTAACTTATAATATCCTTATATTTTACAAGAGGGGGTATTTTATTCACTATATATAAACTATTCGTTAGTGTAACCATTGGCAGTAGCGCCAACAAAATCAGATTTATAGCAGATTATGCAAATGTATTTATTCATCACTTAAGATTTACTCAAATTTAGACAAATCCTAATGGAAAATGTAAATAATAAAGCTAGATTAGCCCTATAAACTGGGGCATTTGTCCAAGGGGCTCTTAGCCCCAGGAGTGTCACTGAAGCAGGGAGACTACTTGGGAAAAGTGCTAATTATTAATATTTAATTTCTGTAGATATTGTTGGCTTATCTATATTTATCAAGGATATCCAACCCACAGTGTAGTAGTGGTTGATTAACTACACTGTCCACCCAATGTCCTGCCCTTGTCTTGGGAGTTTTTAGAGAGTATCCAATAGTATATCTCTTCATAACATCATCCATTTAAGACCCCTGGAAGACCCCAGCATTTCAAGTACCCCAATGTTCCTTCTTTAGCACCATCTCTAGTAATGATCTGAAATATATACTTGGATCCATTGTAAGGCAATTTATTAAAGAGGAAGAGTTCTGTATCTTTGTGACTGTGTGTGTTGTCCTCATGTTTCCTCCTCCTCTGTTGCTGTATGTGCAGAATTACATCTGTCGGGGCGAAATTGAATATGTTCTGAACGTTTGATGCTGGCCATTTTTTTTTTACATTAGTCAATTGCGATTATGATTGTTTACTGTGAACAGAACGAGGCTGCCCCACGAGGGATTTTCTTGCATCTTCAATGTTTGACCCTATAAACACTACAGAAATCTATGAATACACTTGTACACCAAATCATTTGCACCTGAAGAGAGTGTGGTCCCTGCCAGTGAGCTATGTATATGCACATGTTTTACAGATTTATATAAAGCAGGTCTCTGTCTCAGGATAACATCGCTGAATGGGAAATTCCTGGTGCATGCAGAAATATTTACTTAGTAATTCAGGGGGAAAGTAATAAAAGTCATAAATAAAAACCATTTTCATAAATAAGAACAAACAGCAAATGACTAATTAAACATATTGCCTTCTAATGATAAAATTGGTAAATAAACCGCACAACCAGGACTTCAGTAAAGTGTGAAAAAAACAAAGATTATTTTATTTTCAACGTTTCGGCTCCTAACTTAAGCCGTCTTCTAATGATATACAGAACACCATCTCAAAGTAAAAGATGAAAACTTAAATATTAGTTGTAAGGCAGATATGGAAGAATGTAACATGCATGATTTCTGGAATGCACAAGAAGAAATTTGATGACCCTGTAATTCTTGCATCTACTAAATTTACTGTATTCGACTGCTTTCCTCACCATACCAATCTTCTCCAAACAGGATTTACAAACCTGGCTAATAGATATCTGGGTGATTTTGAGCCAGATACCTGTGAGGGAGGTGGTCTGGAAGTGGCCATACACTGACAGGTAAACAGACAACTTGATCTGATGGAGTTAAATTGACAACTTAAAGTTGGTCATAGACATGCAAATTTTATTGTCATGTCCAACAAGCAATCATTTCTAAACTACAACTAACCATTAAGATTAAATAAAGTAGGAAAAATAATAAATCAGACGATGTTCTGGCCATGAATTGACAGACAGCCATTGTACAAAAGTTATGTCCGACAAATAGTAATGACAGTCTCTCATTGATATCCATGCAGAGATATTATTGTTAGATGACAACAACCTGTCTGATCAACTAAACGACAGATTGCCATGGTACCATGGTCTATGACCAGCTTTATTCTAAGGATACACACAAAATTAGGAGACATGAGAGCATTAGAATATTGGTTCCCAAACACTCCTTGGCTCTGGTGTTATCTGGGATAGACTGCATCGGTTATTTTACTAGGATCTATTTTAACATAGTCATTAACTATCTGTAACAGCTTGGTGGTTCCTCAACATTGTTTCAGAAAGTGTTCCAAATTGCAGAACCAAATACTTAAACCCATTTATACTTATTTCAAAATATTTTTATGGGTGTAAAGTGGTAATGGGCAAGAGATGGTGACAGAAGTCTTCTTATTTAAAAATGGTTTACTTGTTTTTTTTTTTAGGCAGTCCAAATAACCTAATTTTCTATGAGGCTGATTTATAGTCAATAACTTGCCATTAAGCCCCATGGTCTTTTATAACTGATGGCTTGTATTTTTCAGCAGTTAGGTACATTTCCTGGGTTTGTTTATAGTTAGGTGGCTGATAAATATGTGTATTAAAAATGCATGCATTTTGTATTTGGCTGTAGCAAAGAAAGTCATTGAGAAAGCTTTGTGGTGGGTTACATTTTTGCTAAATAACGGAGAGCAGCGAAAAAAACCCCTTGCTTAGCTTTTTTGGGAATTAGGCTTTTCCTGAATTCACAAGACGGATGTTCATTAACAAAATGTTCTGTCCTTTGATTTCCTTTCATTAGGATTGCAGAAGGTTGCTAAACCTTTACACATTTGCGTTAACACTCCATGGAAAGGAAAACCTGTGTTTAATTTGATTGTAAATGGTATTAGCAGATGAGACTATTGTTGTTTCAATTGGAACAAACTGTCAGGTCAGGTTGTCCTTCCAAAAATTGCTCCAATGAGGTTTGTTATACAACTGCTGTTCTGGTGAGGAGTGTTCATATTTTAGGTTCTTGTTAAGAACAGGCTGGTCTGCTTGGCGGAAAAAAAATGAATATGCCCCAGGCATGTTATATTTTAATGATTCAAGTCACCATGTTAGGAAAGTAGAGGACGAATGAGAAAATCCTGTATATGATGGCCTATTTCTGATAAAGAACCTCTTGAGGATTGGGGATTTCAATAAATAGCCTGTTCGCTGGAATCTCAAAATTCCACGTAGCTAATGAACAGATCTTTTTGTTAAGAATATTCTGCATCTGCTGTTTCTTTTGGAACCCAGTAATTAACTTTAGCATTTAGCTGTTCCTATTGGAAGGGAGTATTGGGCTTATAAGCGGTGTGTACTGTAAATGCACATTGCACCGCATGCGTAGGAGATAATGATGTCTTGCAATTTAATACTAAAAATCATTGTATACAAGTGAAATGATCCCAGATGGCAAAGCATTAAATGAAGTTTTCCATCAACAACATCCTGCTAAAATGTAACTTTTTGATGGCTGGGCCATTTTGATATCTCTGTGCTCCATGTTGCTAGGCAACACATGGAACAGCATACTTTAAACTGAAACCCAAAAAACATAATATCTGCGGCACTGGCACATTGTATATCAGCAAGATATATTCTACATTGCCTGCCCACTAATAGAAAGACACACTAATGGTCATTTTGGAGAGGTCCTCAAACCAATGGTTGTTTCCATGATCTGTCAACTCAAATGGTGCATGAAACTAGGCTGATCATTTATCCACTGGTCCAATAATCTATTTTTGGTTGAGGTTACCATCTGTGCATTGGCATAACTAGAAATTACTTGGCCCCACTGCAAATTATTTTTCAGGCCCCAAAATGTCTAGAGGTTGACCTGTTTTACCAATATTTATTGAACTTGTATATGAATTAGGGCCACATAGGGCGGAAGCCCCTCTCCTGTTCTCTCCTATTTGAAAATGGGAAAAAAGGGACCACTAGGAAGTATGGTGAAATAAATACCTCAAGGTCAAATAAAGTCATATATATCGCAGTGTGGAGTGTATAGGGCAGATATAAATCCAGTGCTGACTTTTGGGTGATCCATATGCATGCTGAGGGTTAACTGGGTGTTTCCAGGATAGGTTGGGTCAGGCCCAACTATATGTTGGGCCGTATGAGCATTATAATGTCAAAACAAATATGCTCCATCTGTATTTATATTTCCTTGAAGACTAGAAACATCCAATCAGGCTGCGGGAATATATTTTATTTTCAGTTTAAAACTGACAGAATTATCTGCATTGTTACGAAGTAGTATTTGCTCTGTGAAAATATACTCCCATTTTTGGGTGGGTTATTTTTATACTAGTCAGGCCTCATACATATGATAGAGTCATCAAAGAAAATCTATTAGGGCAAATACATTAAATGTAGTTTTTGCTTTTATCACCTACTTAAAACTGAAGATATCCGTCCATTCTGACAGAAAACAGTATAAGCTGTAGAAGTACAGTTAATCTATTTTTATATCATATTCTAATACTATAACCGAACAGTACAGTCACTGAGGGCTCTCTGTTCAATATGTGATTTGCAGTGGTAAAGCTGCACATATTTGCATAAACAAGCACTATTAGAACGTGATATTTCACCGTGTCAGTTTGTATATGGGGAGCATAAATACAGAATCAATGAAGCAACACAATAACATATGAAAATTGTTAATATATATATATATATAATGGAAACCATGATAGGCTGTCTGTCCTGAAGGGACCAGTTCCCCACAGTGCAATGCACTCACATTGATCCATTGAAGTGATTTTGGAACTTGAAGTCCATCTGCTTTTCAGAGATTTTGCTCACTGCCCACTATGGAAAGCAGAGAAACACCAAATCCCAGATTATCTTGCATTACATTGCAAGCCTAAAAACTGATCCCTATGGGACAGACAAGGGGGCAAATTTACTAAAGGGCGAAGTGGCCTTCACTAGTGAAAATTCCCCAGAAATCCAATCCACATGGAGATTGCCAATTTATTAACAGGCGTAGAAGTTCGATATGAAATGCTAGTGATGACGAATTAATGCTATTGAAACTTCGCCAACGTTTGGCTGCCGAGACGCATTTTAGTGAATTAGCATAGTGGTAGCGAATTAACGGCAGGCGAAGGGGTGCAAAGTGTGGCGAGGCCTTTGCAGCTGAAAATTTGCCCTTTAGTGAATTTGCCCCTTTTCAGTGGGCTTGTGCATTTTACAAGGGAATCACTATGCCTACATAGACCTATGGCAAGGATGCCCAAAAGGTAGACCATTATCTACTAGTAGATCTTCACTTAATCCTCTGCTTTGTTTATAATCAATTCTATTAATTGAACCTCCTGTTTGTTCCTTATTATTTGTGAAATGTGTTTTACTATAGAAAAATCGATTTTCATATAAATCATGGAATTGTTATATTTTACACGAAACTGTAGCAGAACCCTGACAATGTCACTAGTAGAGCTTGATGGAACAACATCACTAATATTAGACTTTTCATTTATAAAATCTTTCAGTCTACCAAAGCAAGGCTGAAACTATAAGCCAGTAACACCCTCATAGAAGTATGGTTAAATAATCCAAATGCTCGGGACATGGGGTTTTCTGGATAACAAATATTTCTTTAATTTGGATCTTCAAACTTAAATATACTAGAAAATAATTTAAACATTAAACAAACCCAATAGGCTGCTTTTGCTTCCAATGATGGATGAAAAACATCTCACTGTTTATCTTGTAAAAACCCTATTGGTGCCTATGGGGAAAAAACTGGAACTGAATTAGGAGAAAAGTTTTTTTCTCATGAATTTTCACAAGATAAACCATGACTTTCCTTTAGCCATCCTTGCCAAAATTTAAACTATCTATTCAATTCGAGATTTTGAGGTTTTTTTTGAGCTTGTAAACTCACTAAAACTGATGAGTAAACCACTATTTTGAGGACGTTTTTTTCCACAATTTTATTAATTCGAGATTTTATATATTGGGATTTTATAATTAATAAGTTAATATTCCTGTTTTTTTAAAAACAATTTCCCCAATAGTGAAGTACGGCTGGAACAGATTGTATCTTATCATGTACACTGTACCACAATGTTGCACCGATTTCTGGAGATCATTATTAAAATGTTTAAATGCTGTGTCATATCTTGTGTGGTTTACTTGCAGTGAGCTGTGTTTTTAACTGCATCTGTATGTCTTTAAAAAGACACTTTTTTTAAAACAAAGAAAGCCAATGGTGTGTTTTATTTGCTGAAAATTTAATTTTCCTTAAATCCAAGTTTATTTAGTTTCCTTTTCTGTATTAATCTCATATGCATGATATCTTTTGGAAAGTATTTTCCGTGGGTTTGAAATGCTGATCCTTGACAAAGTACATTATGGTTCTTTCTGTATAATTAATTCATAACATTTGACTGGCACCCTATGGCCAATGTTTGAGCTGATCATTGTATCCATTAACCCTTTGACTTATATATGCCTTGGGTGGTACAATTTTGAGTTAGACTTTTGTGTCTTGGGCTGACATTAGGGCTCATTGCCAGAACATAGCTGTAGTTAATGCTGGAGACCCCACTGCTTTCTGTGCAAGAAAATAACCTTACAAGAGGTTCTTTGCTGTAAAATTTTGACTTTGAAGTTAATCTCAGCACAAATTCATCAATGTCTAATTTTACATCTGAAGCCCCGTCCACTGTTCATTTCACCCCAAGGATGTCGGCTTTAATTAAATAAATGTATTCAGGGTAATGATGAAGTTGCATAGTTGCTAGTTCTGTACATGTCAACTGTAGTGAATTAACAGGGCAAAATGTTTCCTATCAAAGCACTTGTTTGGAGGTGTTTATATTTGTTAACATATTTTTTATAATGTAAAAATTATATACATTTTTTATATTATTATATGAATGAATAACAATGCAATTTACAATTATTATTATGCTAATACTGCTAATAACACATTTAATGAAGACTTCCAAAAATGGCAAATATCATTTTATATTCATATTCCCAAAATTAGAAGTTTTATATTTTTTATAAAAATGTAAATTTTTGATTCAGGACATCTGCATTTAATGTGCATTATTATTATTAGGATAATAATAGTAATAACAACAATAATAGTAATCATAATAATGTGGTTCTCGTGCACAAAGAGTGTATAAAGTTGTGTTTTAAAAATGTGTTTTGAGAACTCATTTGCAATAACTACAGGTTATTGTTAGTGATGGGCGAATTTATTCGCCAGGCACAAATTTGCGGCAAATTTGCGCGATTTGCTGCCAGTGAATAATTTCAAAAACGAGACGCCGGCACCATTTCGCAAATTTTTCGCCGTTCCGCGAATTTCGCAAATTTTCAGACGAATCTAAATGACGCGAATTCGCCCATCACTAGTTATTGTGTGACAAATGGAGTCTGAGAACTGATTGCTGGCTTTAATATATTTGAAATAACTGTTTTTTATTTTTTGGTTACACATAAAAACAGAGCCATTTTCAGGTACCTATACAAACATTTCCAGGGACATGGAAACAATTGGCACTTATGCTATATGGCATTTAAGGCTTATAAACCAACGGTTATGGATTTTGGGTAATGTATACTGACAGTCTATCCTGTAGTCCTTAAAAGTTAGTATAACCGCAATGTAGGTTATGGATAAGGATAACACCATTCCTTTGTACTCAGTCAGTCTCAATTTTCACAAATAATATACAATGTTTGGAGTGTTTCATATATATATATATATATATATATATATATATATATATATATATATATATATATATATATATATATATATATATATACACACAAAAGAATGCCAGTGAGTCATGGTTTACTGGCTGAAGGCTATGTATGAAAACACCACCACTACATGCTGGGAACTGCAACCTGTATAAGTTTACTTTTGGGTCAGTGGTTTAAACTTTTTTCTTAATAGGAATAGGAACACTTTAAATCTTGAATGTTGACTGGAGCAAAAAGTGTTCAGTATAGGTGATTTACAGCAACAAAGTGCAAGACACAGTGCTTGATTTATTAGGTGGCAGTAGCATACAGTAATTATTTTGTATATTTATTTATAGTTTATTTCTATAGAATGTATTTTGAATTTTGCTTTATATTGAACTTTCATTGAAAGTCATTGAGTGGTTTAATTAAATTTCCACAAAGTGGAAACGTGATGTCAAGTTGTTATGAAAACTGCCATATGTACTGATGTTTTCTTTCCTTTATTCTACAGTCACGCCAGACACCTGAAGGGGAGTTCCTTCCCCTCGATCAACTTGAATTGGATGTAGGCTTTAGCACAGGGGCTGACCAGCTTTTTCTTGTTTCCCCACTTACAATCTGCCATGTGATTGACACAAAGAGTCCCTTCTACGAGCTCTCACAGCGATCCATGCAAACAGAACAGTTTGAAATTGTTGTCATCCTCGAAGGCATTGTGGAAACTACTGGTAAGAGAGATCTTTTCCATTGTTCTTCAACTAAGTTTTTCTTTAGGAGAATCATAATGGAGCATGAGTTATCCACAAGGTAGGGGATGATTATTTTAATGGATTATTTGATGGAGAACTCTAGTTGTGTGAAACCTGTCATATACAAAGAAAAAATTACTTTCACTTTATTGTCATTGACTGACCTACATATCTTTTCTTGGTCACAACAATAATTTATAAGGTCATTCCAAAAATTGTTAATTTCTATTTTCTTTTCTAGTATTATCTATTTAATGTTGGATTGGGCCACTTTTCACAAATCTAGCTTTGATCAGCCCCTGCAAAAACCTTGCTATAACAAACAATAGCTAATTAGTTTCATGTAGAAGAGCTTGAGTGATTTTGTTGTATTTTGTAGCTCCCTGAGTTTTGTTTATGCCATCTGTTCAGAAAAAAAGTGCTGAATGGCTATTTGATAACAGGATTTGAAGCAATCAAGTCAAATATTTGTATCAAACACCCTTTTGAAAGCATGAGCTTCAGATTTGAACTCCCACCCTGCCTACACTTGATTGAATACATTGGGACTATACTGCTGTTGCAAAACTGAAATAACATTGACAACACCTCAATTCTTGGCATTTCCAGAGCCCTATTATCCTACAGACTTTTCATGTTTTTCAAGTCCCATGATAAATTGCTGCTGCCTATTTAGTGAAGTGCAATGGTACAATGATTTCTATAAACAATATGGTGGGACCTATAACTTATAACTCACTGGGCAGACCTTTAGTTTATATTACAGGTTATGTTACCCTCTTACAGGCCATAATTCTTTTGTTAGGACACCATGTGGTAGATTTTATTTACCAAAACAAAGAATTTACACATACAATACATGGATTTAAAAGATTGTTGTCATATGTGAACAACAACATGCATTTGCATTCCGAGTCATTATGAATACTCCTTTGGTTTCCTTTTTTTTCCTACTTTATTATTATCTTGCTGCATCCAGGTGTTCTTTCTACACGTACAGTACTTTTTAACATCAGCTTTGTGTTTTTTGCAGAAACTAAACTTAATTATATTATAACATAGTATTGCAACCAAACATTTACATTTTTATTTTCATCACACATTCTCATTCAGCTAATTCTTTAACATACATAGTTCCTGTTATGGGTAAGTATACTGTGGATCCAGCACCATGTATTTATAGACTGGACAAATGTCGTTTTTACATCATACTATTCACATGGCCTGCATGGCCCACCAGTGCTGCTTAGACACCATATTTTACAGTTCGGAATGGACATTAAAACTTTTTTTTTAAAAGTTTTTGTGTTATGGGTCTCTCTCTCTCTCTGGTATCAGGTGTGTATCCATATACACTAAATATATACCACTCACTGGCCTTTTCTTTCTTTCTTTCTTTCTAATATTGCCCGCAGTATAAAATAGTTTAGTACCACGTCATCTTTTCAATTTCTAGGTTGAGTCTTGTTTAGAACAATATTAAAAAAAAATAAAACTCAAGAAACTATGCAATGGCTTTAATGCTTAACCCCTTTATGGTCACTGTTGAGTAACATGAAATGCCCACCAGTGCTGCACTAGATGAACAACAATACAAACCTTAAGTAGGGTAAACATATTTTTTAAGGTCAAATAGGACCCTCTAAAGTTGTAGGTCCTCAAAATGCTAATGCTTGTCTGGTTAGTTTCTTATTGCACTGGGTGGTACTCCCCAATGTCCTGAGATGGCAGTTCTTTTTGTTTGCTCTATAGGACATGGTATAGCCAACCTTCCTTGTTTGCTGTGTAGGATATAGTATAGCCAGCCTTCCTTGTTGAGAGGTCTATTACTCTATTTGTCGGATTATCCTATGAGGGTTTTATTTTAATGTTCCTATTCAAGATTGATCTCACTATCTTTGTCATTTTATTACTGGCTGACCCTTGTTCTGTCTTTGGTTTACCTTTATTGTTTCCTGCCCTAACTGGGAAACGGATGTGAATCATTAAAACACAGTTTTGCTGATTGATCAGCGTGACACTTTGCCACGATTTGTCCTGCAAAAAGATTTGCTCATCTCTGCAGAAAGTTTAATCTGTTACAGGGGTAAAGCAACACTTGACACCATTATATACTTCCTTTCCTATTCTTCATGGACCTAGTTGGATACTGAAATACAGAACTTTATTTAAGTGCAACATCTAATAAGCTTTTCCTTATTTCTCTGATACACCATGAAAATAAATATGACTATGCTTTATTTTCAATGTTTGGTTAGGTGCTCAAGAGAAGAGACAGAAAGCGGAGTATATAACGTCGCACAATCCCAAATTACCCCTGTGTTAAACAAAGTGTCTACCTGCCTGAAGCGATCGACTTGAGAATTAAATAGATGAATAAATAGATTATAGTGTTCTTATTGTGATCAATCCTGTAAAACTTCTGTGATTAACAAAACAAAATTGAATAAAGTGCGTTTATGAACAATTCATGGTGACTCAATTCATTAAAGTGCATGGTGCCTGGTTGTGAACAAGGGAATGTGCTTGAGCCTGCGGCTTGGACTAATTAAAGAGACAACATAAAAAGTAACTTTTATTTCATCTACTAAAATTCATTGATAAGAAGGGAATTAATTATTAAAACCACTAAAAACAATTAAAACAGAAGGGTGGAAATTAGATCTGGATTTTGTATGAAAAGGGGTGACAGTGAAAAAGTTTCCTTAGACTGTTCCCTATCGATCTTACAACACCCGTTTCCCTATACTGGCTAGATAGTAGTCAGGGAGTACATAAAGGGTAAGTTAGCACTGAGGCAGTGATCTCAGAAGAGATTAAGCAAAGGTAAGCGAGGATTAGGGATAGTGGGGAGGTGCCCTTGAATCATCAAGCGTAGTATGTCAGCCACTGTACAGTATGGTGTGCATGAAATTTAACTGACACTGTGTCCTCTCAGAGGCACCTAAGTCGTTATGGCCTATTCCCTAGACACTACAAAGGCACCACCATGTACTGACAGATCCGCTGAACAGGACACTCTGAAGAAAATTTCCCCCACCCAAAGAAGGTAAACCGTTCCTCCCCCTCTGGTCCTCAGACCCACTGCGTGCTTAAATAAAGTTCCCTAAGGTTCCCAGTTTTGTGACCGCTGAATTAGCGGCTAAGCTACGGTGCCTAAGGCAGGGGAACTTTATTTAAGCACGCAGTGGGTCTGAGGACCAGAGGGGGAGGAACGGTTTACCTTCTTTGGGTGGGGGAAATTTTCTTCAGAGTGTCCTGTTCAGCGGATCTGTCAGTACATGGTGGTGCCTTTGTAGTGTCTAGGGAATAGGCCATAACGACTTAGGTGCCTCTGAGAGGACACAGTGTCAGTTAAATTTCGTGCACACCATACTGTACAGTGGCTGACATACTACGCTTGATGATTCAAGGGCACCTCCCCACTATCCCTAATCCTCGCTTACCTTTGCTTAATCTTTTCTGAGATCACTGCCTCAGTGCTAACTTACCCTTTATGTACTCCCTGACTACTATCTAGCCAGTATAGGGGAACGGGTGTTGTAAGATCGATAGGGAACAGTCTAAGGAAACTTTTTCACTGTCACCCCTTTTCATACAAAATCCAGATCTGATTTCCACCCTTCTGTTTTAATTGTTTTTAGTGGTTTTAATAATTAATTCCCTTCTTATCAATGAATTTTAGTAGATGAAATAAAAGTTACTTTTTATGTTGTCTCTTTAATTAGTCCAAGCCGCAGGCTCAAGCACATTCCCTTGTTCACAACCAGGCACCATGCACTTTAATGAATTGAGTCACCATGAATTGTTCATAAACGCACTTTATTCAATTTTGTTTTGTTAATCACAGAAGTTTTACAGGATTGATCACAATAAGAACACTATAATCTATTTATTCATCTATTTAATTCTCAAGTCGATCGCTTCAGGCAGGTAGACACTTTGTTTAACACAGGGGTAATTTGGGATTGTGCGACGTTATATACTCCGCTTTCTGTCTCTTCTCTTGAGCACCTAACCAAGTATTTATATAGGAGTGGTCAGCACATCCACGCCAAGTTGCTTCTAACTCTCGGTTAGGGGGCAACCCCAAAGAAAAACAACAGGTTAGAAGGTGCGGCTACCATCTACAATAGTTGTCAGTTTATTTTCAATGGGTTTTGGAACGTCATATGTTAAGTCATATGTTTAGTAACTGAATATAAAGAGATCCTAATTAATGCTCAACGGGGAACCTATTAAAAGCAGTGATGATTTTCATGTTATTCAGATGGCGCAAGGCTTAAATTCATACATTTGGCATTCACAACCATAACTTTTTTGCTGCATTAAGGAAAGGTGCTGTGCACTGTGGCCTTCCTCCTAAATTGTACCACCAGGGTGTCTTAAAACTATACCTGTCGAAAAAAAGGAGATTTTGTGTACTCACCGTTAAATCTCTTTCTCTTCAGTCGCTTGGGGGACACAGGAGACAGTGGGGTATAGCTAATGCCACTAGGAGGCAGGAAACAACAGAATAATAAAAAAGATGACTCCTCCTTGGCTGGCTATACTGACGAAGGGAAGGGCTGTGAACTGGTAGTGAAGATTTTGGAAGGCAAAGCGCAAGTATTTCCGATGTGGAGGGAAAATGGGGACGTGGAGATGGGCATCCTTGATTTCGAGGGATGTCAAGTATTGGCCCTCGCTCATCGCTGCACTGATGGATCTGAGGGACTCCATCTTGAATCTTCGAGGCCTTCTGAATTTGTTGAGTCCCTTTAGGTCTAGTATAGGACGAACAGACCCGTCCTTCTAGGGAACAACGAAGAGGTTGGAGTAGTACCTTTTGAATAGTTCCCCTGGTGGGACTGGTTTGATCACTCCTGTCTGAATAAGGTGCGAGATTACGAGACGAAAGGCCTTTTGTTTGGCTGGTTCCCGAGGGAGTCTGGACATGAAGAAATGATGAGGGGGTCGTGAGGAAAATTCTAGGTGGTAGCCTGGTGACACTACCTCGTGTATCCAGGAGTCCTGTATAATGGAGAGCCAGGTATCTACGAAATGTTGAAGTCTTCCTCCTAGGGGTACCTGGTCTGACGGAGGAGGTACCCCGTCATGCAGAGGTTGTCCGCAGGTCTGGAGGAGGGCTTGCAGTTTTGCCAAGTGGATCTGGGCTTGCCTCCAAAATGTCCTCTGCTGGAGGGGGCATGTCGAGGAGGGAGGACCTGGTGCTTTTGTTTTGTGAGGGATGACAAAAGTTTCTTCTGCAAAACGAAGAGCGGGTCTTTGGCTGTGAAAGTAGTGTGCTCTTGCCCCCTGTCGCTTGAATGATGATTTTGTCAAGATCAGGGCCAAATAGGAGCTTTCCCTTAAATGGAAGGGAGGTGAGAGACTTCTTAGATGAGAGGTCTGCCGTCCACAACTTCATCCAGAGGCATCTGCGATGCCAATTGAGAAAGCTCATGGCGTGGGGCTCCAGAAGATATTGCTTGAAGGAGAGAGTCAGACCATGTCTGTAGAGCCCTGCTGACCCAGGCTGTGGCTAGTACCGAGTGAAGGGCTGTACCCGAGGTGGAGAACTGAGAGCAGAGCAGACCCTCAAGCTTTTTGTCCTTATGGTCCTTGAATGAAGAGGCGTCAGGGACTGGTAGGGCTGTGTTCTTAGACAGCCGTGAGACTGGGGCATCCACAGAGGGTGGAGAGGACCATTTGTCAGTTGAATCTGCTGGAAAAGGATAAAGCTTTAGGAATCTACGATTTGGCTGAAATCGATGCTCTGGCTTGTCCCATTCCTGTTGAATAATCTGCTCAAGGTGGAAGTGAGCTGGAAAGGTTGGTGAAGATCTGCTGTTTCTTTTCAAAAGAGCCTTTGAGGAATTGGGGTTCTCTTCAGTTTCCTGTAGGCTGAGCGTCTCTAGGATGGAAGAGATCAGAGAATCGACAGCTTCAGAAGAAAATTTTGGAGATTTGTCCTCTGGGTGGTCTGAATTTGAGACACTTCACCGTCAGAGAGATAACGTTCCCCTTCCAATTCTGTCAGTGGGGAAGAAAGGTTCAGGGAGTTGCTTCCACTCTCCTCGTCTGAGGGAGAGGGGGCTGTGCGTTTTGGAACCCTTAGCCTAGGATTTTCCAGTTGGGAAAGGAGTTTGTCCAAGGAGAGGGCTAACTTGGGAAGGTTGGCTAGGTGGGTCGCCCATTCCGGAGCGGCTTGCAAAGCTGAAGGGTCTCCCTGGGTAGGAGGTGCAACTGCTTGTGAGGCCTAGTCAACCTGGGGGGGAGCAGAGCTTGGGGGTTCAGAAGCCTGTAAGGCCGGTTTACATTTTGAGCATATGGGTTCTTTATGACCCCCTGGTAGCCTTTTGCGACATCTGGCGCAGGTTAAATATTTAACAGAGGAGGTAGATGATCCCCTGGAGAAAATACCCTCACTGGCTCCCTTAGACATGGTTAGCCTGGGAAAACACCCCCTTTAAGAAGGCTGGATAGTACCTGATATTGATGTCCTGCTAGGGGAGAGCCATGGAGGAGGGAGTCAGGGGTGTCAGCGTTGTGGTGGCGGCACAGAGATGCGTGCATCTAATGCCTGTGTCCTCCTTGCAGCAGGAGCCTGTGTGTGTAAGGTGCGCTGAAGTGCAGACTAGCAATTTTTGCCTCAGGGAGGAGACTGGAACTGACTGTGACGAGAAAAAGTGTGCGATGGAAGCCTGAAGGGGGAGGGATGCGCTGAATTTTGAGAGATCCCTCCTTTAGCTGTATGTGGGAAGAACTGTTCCTTCCTAGCCAGTGAGGCTGTCGCAAGTCTAGCGTCAGAGCGAGTGAAAAGGGGCGCAATCGCTAGCGCTTTCTGCACTAGCAGAGCCGAATTTCCGGTTTAAAAACCGGAAATTCGGCTCTTGAGGTTACAGGAGGCGGGTTTTTGCCGCCCCTTGTAACTAGCTGTTCACTGCCACCTGAGGCAAGGTGCTCACCTTGCCTCATGGCTGGAACGGCCCTGTCAACTGCACATTCTCTGATTTGGCATTTGCAAAGAAGAGGACCCAAAGTAGTGTGAGATGGCATCTGACAACACTGGCACACTACTCTGCATTTTTTAGTTAGGTACAGCGATAGGAGCCGTTGTGAGACTCCCTGGTGGTGCAGTTCAGGAGGGGTAGAAAGGCCTTTGGAGGGGGTTTAGTTTGTCAGCAGGCATTTGTTCTCCATTACTAGATTTTTTTAGAAACATAAGCAAAGGCTACAAACAGTAGGCAATTTGTTTTTGTCAACCTCTGGTAAAACTGAAACCTTCATAACTGTTGGCCTGAATGACCATTCTAGTGCAAACACTAATTTCTGATATCAAATGGGGGTGTTTTATTTATTTCACTTATGTTGAACAAAAATTATAGAATAGAACTTTCAGCTAGAAGCCTAAGGGTCAAATGACACACTTCTTTGCATTGTTATGATCCCCCCATCACTAACAAAGAACTTCACAGTCTCATAAACTGCATCCTTATTTTAACAGAATTTGGCCAATAAATATTTGCCTATATTGAATTATTGCTCTATAGCTTAGAAAAGGTTAGGGGTCTCTGGCTAGGAATACATTAAATAATACAATTATAAATAGGCAAGTCTTTTTTACCAGTTGGCTTCGCTGCTATCAGCAAGCTTTATCTGGATTAATTATTGCTGCCTTTTTGCTGTAATGTGTTAATAAAAAAGAACATAGAACACAACATGAACAGCACCCCCTACACCCCCCCCTCTGCCCCAGGGGGGTATGAGGATTAATATTTAGACATTCTCTGGTGAAGGATACAACATAAATCTGTGTGTAGTCATTGGAAAGCAACAAAACCAATGTTTCTAGTGTATATTTGTATAGAACAGGGGTCCCCAACCTTTTTTGCTCGTGAGCCACATTTAAATGTAAAAAAGACTTGGAGAGCAACACAAACATGAAAAAGTCCATGGGGATGCCAAATAAGGGCTGTGATTGGCTATGTGGTCACCCCTAGGTGTACTGGCAGCCTAAAAGAGGGTCCGTTTGGTAGTGCACCTGGTTTTTATGCAACCAAAACTTGCCTCCAAGCCAGAAATTCAAAAATAAGCAACTGCTTTGAGGCCACTGGGAGCAACATCCAAGGGGTTGGCGAGCAACATGTTGCTCGCGAGCTTCTGGTTGGGGACCACTGGTATAGAACATCCAGGCATAACAATAGGTTCAATAGGTTGTCATTCACTCTAAGTAAGGTTGTCCCCTTAAAAAAAGAGGGCTGCATAGATTCAATGTAAATGATTTACAAGCTGGTTCTGTAATCAGATGAGCCATAAATGTTTTGTAGCAGTAGTTTACCCCACAACTTTAATTTTTATTTTGCTGAAGTGATGAAGAAATTAATCTTAACTAACTTAGCTTACGTACCTTCCCTTACCTTCTGAATGAAAATAGAGCTGAATTAATTGTTGTAGTATAGTAAGAGCTGTTATGTTCCTGTGCATGGCTGTCCTTATACTACTACTACTTTATAGAGGTCCTCAGATAATGTTAACTTTATTTTGATTTGCTATGATAGCTGTAATGCATGTACAAAGGAAATGTCTGAAACATTCTTGGACAATGGCTGATATCTTATTGCCAACAGTGGTTAGCATTGCTGCCTTGCAATTCATTTAGTCGCATCCCAACCAGGAATGTAGTTTGCATGTTCTTGTCTGAGTTCCTTTCTTCACTCTATACTGTACATACAAGCATGGTATTGGCTTATGATGAAATTGATCATTGTTTCTCAATTATAAGCTCCACTCAGTTAACTGAGTGTGAATTACAGAATATTCTCTAATGTGCTGCTACTAAGCACAGTTCAGTAATGAAATATAAAAGCATAGCAGCCCTTTAAGGCTAATCAATGACATATGAGTAAAAGCTTTGCCTGTTACAAGGAAATCAAAATGGCAATTTACCATTTCAGAAAAATAAATTCTTACAAGGTTTTGCTGCTGCGGGAGTGAAAGGTGTCCAGGCGTGATGGATTAGTATGATTGCATAGTATTGTTTTCCTGATGTTTGAGTTTACAGTAGTTTAATTGCCCTTCTTTGAAAAAGTGGCCATTTCTTCATGACTAATCACCAGTTTCTTTTAATCTGAACTAAAGGATCAACCAGCAGAATTTGTGCTTAGTGCCTTTCTCTGTATACAGTTACTGCCTGGGCCCTATTACACTGCTTATAGGAGTGGGGGGACATAAGCAGCATATAGACCGAGCCAGGAGTGCCAGGGTATGCAAACACTATAGAACTCTTGTACTAAGGGGCAGATTTATCAAAGGTCGAAGTGAATTTTCGAAGCTAAAAACTTAGAATTTCGAGCTATTTTTTATGTACTTCAACTAGGGAATAGTCCAAATTCGATTTGAATTTGAAAAAAACGTTGAAATTCGAATATAAGAATTTATCATGTACTGTCTCTTTAAAACTTTGACTTCGACCATTCGCCATCTAAAACCTGCTGAAGTGCTCTTTTAGCCTATGGGGGACCTCCTAGTACCTATTTGGAGTCAATTGGTGGACTTTGAGAAATCAACGTTTTTTAGGGGAAAAACTTTGAATTGAATTCGATTGAATGCGCTATTCCTTTGATCGTACAATTAGAATTCGGCCCAATACAGACCTCTTCGACCCAAAAACAACTTTGACTTCACTTCGGTTGGTCTTTTTTTCAATTCGAAATCCGACCCTTAGTGTCCACATATGACAAGTTCCATGTACAGGGCTCCCTTGTACCTGCAAGAATTGTTCAAATGCTTTCTGAATGGGGCTGTAGGTTCTGCAACTTTGTGGGCCTTAGCATGTCTGCAGTTAACCCTTAAATAAGAAGGAAAGGCATAATCACTAGGGCTTTCCAATTTGTTTGGCACCCCCAGTTATTATAATTGCTGACCTAAGACCTTAGATCAGCACTCCTTCTCACTGAAAACTAGACCATCTCAGTGAACTACTGTATGAGCGCTAGGTCACCTCTCTATGGCGAGAGCAAAAAAACTGGTTTTGTTCTTGTATTTTCTTTCTAATGTGCATGTGCATACTACACTGAGCCATACAGATGATCCACTAAAAGAAGATGGTAAAGTGGCCCTCCTGCAGAATTGCCCTGGGCTGGTGCAGTTTCAGAGAACCTGGGTTTCACGTAAGCAATTCTAATCAGTGCGGGTAAAAACTGCAGGTGGAGCAAGAAACACGTTCATAAACACAACTTTGTACCAAATTGTTTCAAAGAATAAAGTCTTAAAAAGATCAATAGTTTCCAAAATTAACTATAGTTTCTACCATAGATAGCATACAGTATGTTAGTTTATTTTAGGTCATAAATTATAATCCATATACAGTGTATATTATAGCATTAGACAATTCTGTAGCTAAAGCAATGTTTTCTGCTTCCTCCAAATGCTTGTGATCTGAAACTGAAGTGTTAATGCCCTCTTTGGCAGAGTTTTCTGATTCAGTCAAGGGTGTGCAGTACAGTATATCTAAGAGGAGCATGTGGCCTGACCCAAGTACTAACAGTATCTAAGCTTCTCTGACATTTTCATTGGGAAATGATCCTTACAACAACTGCATACATTGAACACTTTACTCTACTTCTGATATACAGTATCATGGTTTCCTGTTCAGATACTGTTCCAGGCCCTTGGGTAGGCACGTACTGTATTATTTTGCACTCTGATATTTAAAAAATCTTTACCAAGGAACCTGTTTTATAGACCCTCTGTATTAAAGGTCAGATTCAAGATTTGTGTTTATATATTCTTTTTTTATAATATTTTGACTACTTTTAGAATTTAGTGTTCCAATATGTTCAGTTTTTATGACAGTTATTTTTTTATTTCATATTTGAGCAGTTTAGCTTATTTATAAATAATTTTGGCAGACCTTTTCACCACCATTTTGATCAAATTTGTGTCCAGCTCCCAACCTGGCAAAATATGTTTTCAGAAAAGGGGAGTGGAAAAAAATCAAAATTGACCTTGTCATCAATTAAATATATTGAAGCCATAGAAATGGTATAATGTCATGGCATTTCACTAATAGTGTAATATTTTAATTTAATCAACATTCAAATATTTTTTATTTTGAATATTTTTTCCAATAAAAAAGTTTGTGATGCTTTAAAAATAGGCAACTCTGTTTTGTGATTTAAAAATAGGGTAAAGTACACCTTTTGACCACAAATAAGATTCTTGGAGAATGCTGACCATTAAGGATTGTGCGAGATGTTCACAGTTCCAAAATAAAATTGCCTTTTTCTAACCTACATTTTTTTGTTGATACTGGGAAACTGTTTGAGGCCTCCAGTTTCTAGAGATATTTCCTGCCTTTAGCACCTACACCTATTCCTCTGCAGAGATATCAACCTCCTGGGAACTGAATCAAGATGTTTTTTTGCTATTCCCGCTGTACAACTCAAACAAGGCCAGTTGTACCCTGGGAATGATCGGTGACACCTCTACAACAATCCTTGATCCACCCAATGATGATATATGGGTGACTCATAGAAAATCCAAGAGGTTTGACTGGTCTTCCTTTGGTCAAATTGGCATAATTGGCATAATTATTTTGATAATTATTTTTAATTGGCATAATTATTTTGATACAGTCTACAGTAGCTTAGAGGAACAGCAACCTTTCCTTCATGGTGCCAGTAGGCACTTAATAATGCTAACAGTCCATTGTGTTTTCTGATAGTAAAGTCTTTAGCCTGGAAAGAACTAACTGTTGGTTTCTATGGCTTGTGGCCAACATTTGGGAGTGTTTGTGAACAAACTCTTTTATTTCAGTAGATACTCATGGATATCCAGTCAAACACATTCTGAAAAACTAACCAAAGCAGAACATTTGTTTGATAATAGTTTGAATTTTAATAATCTGCCCCTTAAGGGTTTTATTTGGATTAGGAGACAGCTCTGTGGGATTTACTGGTGCTTTTAAAAATACTTATAGTAGAAGACAAAATATCAAATGCTTTATTGTGCAGTTTGTGACTTTCTGGATTTGGAAAAATAATTTTCCAAGCAACCAGCTTTCACAGAAAATGTGGAATTTTACCCAAGTATTTGTTGTTGTGACATAGTTCCATTTGTTTCTGCTGTAAATTGCATGGGTATATGTATGTCCTATTCCATGAACCAATTTTCCCCCAAATAAATTTTCTGTCCAAGTGTTCATCTACTGAATCTCAACTATAACTCAGTCTCCAAAATCAAATTATCAGCGTGTTTACCTCAAAAAAAATATGTTTCTTCTGACAGGATCGTCAAGGTGCCTGGATATGCATCACTGTAAGAACCGAATGTTTTTTCCCTTGCATTAAATCTCTAGTGTGGTTAATTAAATCTATTTTTTACCAGTGCAAAAAAAATAATTAAAAACACAATAAAATACCATAAATATTTTACTGTTTTCATGTGAATGAAATTGTATAATTGCCTAATGTACATTATAGAGACATCCAGTCTAATTAAGTGGCTGCTTTTGCATACTTAGAGGAAAGGAATTTAATTATATAACCAGCATGATGGAAAAAAAATAACTCTGTCGGTGTCCTACAGGCAATTTGAAAGTGATTTTCAATGGTATTATATGTTTTTATCATTTTGAGAAATTAATTTCGCAACTTGTGGAATCCTCTGTAATTATATGTATGGGCTAAGGAGTAATATGAGTATGAAATTCCAAATAGCAGCTCCATTCTTTCAAGTGGATGAAAGAAGCTATTTTTGTAGCTCAGGTTTTGAGCTTAGCTCAAAGCAGTAGTTGTTGGACTTTTTCTGTTAAAGTCATCCTCACAACCCAACCTTAGGTCAGGGCTGCCATTAGCTCATTATAACTTCACAGGAAAACATTGTTGTATCAACCATCCAACCATATTTCCAAAAATATATATATAGAACAGCAAATAAGTTTTCCGCCCCAAATCTCACCCTAGTTGGCCTCCAAGTTGGTGTCTCTAATAGAGCAAATTCTCGACAGATCTCATCATTTTAACAAGATCTCATCCTAACTGGCCTTCAGAATGGGCCTTCCTAACCCTTCCATTTACTGTTCCAGGTCCCCCACAGTTATGGAGACAAAATAAAAGGCACTCTAAAATCTATATGCTTAACTTTACACACCAGGTTAATAGATATGTCCAATAGTTTTAGGATTTGCTTCAAAATAGAGTTCCTCTTGCCCTCTGCCTGTTTGCTTTTATGGGTTGCACAGGCTCTGTCAACTGCCCAAAAAATACCAGACCATACTGAAGCTCCTTAGTTTGCTAGTTGACTTTTTCAGGACATTGAGATTGACTTGGAAGCAGCTGAAACATTATCAATCAAAAGAAAGCAATATTTCTGTAAGCAAACAGAGAATCTGCAATTAGATAAAGCTTTGTAAGACTTCCATTTAATGGAATGACCTATCTTTCTATACACTGAAATTGTTTACTGACTACATAAAAATGACATTGGGGGGTGTCTTTTTATTGATGCAATTTTATTGATGCAATTGTTTTAATGTAAAAAACATAATCAAATGTGCTTTCATAAGACCAAAATGTGAATTATATTTATCAATGGTACATACTGTATATGAAAGGTAATTGTGGGGTCCAATACAAGAGTTTTTGAGTTGTCAAGAAAAGACAAATTAGTAGTCAATATATTTGCCCTTTGTGTTAGCATCTTTTTCATAAGGCCAAACCTAAAGCTTGTATAGGATATGAAAGTACCAATAAAATGCTATTAACCAAAAGCAGTATAATTACATTATTATTTACTATGCCTTTACTGTGCCTTCTACATAACAAGACAGAGGATGCATTATCCTCTATAATATTCTGTGTGTGCCAGGGTTGCAACAGACAATTGTGCATTTGCACCTTTTTCATGGAGTGAAGTGAGCATTCAAATAAACAAATTCCAATAAATATTTAATTTAGAGGGGTGATGAAGTGAAGTGTTTCTTTATCATGTTCACACAGGTCTACTGTGTTCAGGCCAAAGAATATTAATTATGCATACTAAAATAAAGAAAAAGAAAGACAACAAAAGATGTGCCATATTCCAAAGACAAGTTAATGGAAAATTGACATCTAAATCTCGCTATTTTCATATATTAGCACATGGCCGCTAAGCAATTAGCACAGGTCAGATCTATATAACAGATGTGCAGCAGTATTCACTCACATGTGATTGGCAATCCCTAAGGTTCTCCTGAGATTAGAACACATTCATTATACCAACTGGGATCCCCTTAGCACAGTGACCTGGAAGAACCATATTGTTCATTCATTTGCATTGGAGAAGATATTAGAAATTAAATCAAGCAAATGCTAAATTAAAGCATGAAAAAAGCAGCAAAGATTTTTTAAGCCTGAAATTGTCATTCATCAGCCCAGTCTTAAGTAGCTTTAACTCAGTAGTATTCCACATTAGGACAGGGATAAAGGTTTGGAGAAACTCTGGTTAAATAATCAGTTTGTACTTCTTCTGACCAAATCTCACAGCCTAGGAGATTTGAGAAATTGTTGTCAGGGCATAAAGTAGCTATATTTGATCCAGAAAAATAATGATCACAGTTGCAAGTCATATCCGAAATAATAACTTTTTTAGTTGTCACGTTGAGACCCATTTTGCCAATGATCTCAAGACATTTTTCATAACTTGTTGTCGGTGGTTGCTTATTCCATATCCGTTTGTGACAGATTAATACGATTTTTACATATTATAGTGATACATTATATTGCAAGACACCAAAATGCAAGCAAATTGTTTTTTCAATACCCAATGTAAAGATTTCCCCAGATTTCCAGTGTGCACCAGCAAGACAGTGTTCTAACATGTATCTGATTTACTAGTGTACAGACACAATGTAGCGGCCATATTGTGGTGCCATAGTGTGGGTACAAATGGTGACTAGGTAATAGCACATCTACTGTAGGATATAATGGGCTCACAGCATAATCTTTTTAGGGCTCCTCATTTATAAAACCTTCATAAAGATCAAGTGTTTGTGCTTATATGTTTTTAATGTGCATCGGTTTTGACCCTCACCAGGGACCTCATTTATAAATGCCCTGGATACAAGTGCTTGAGCACTAAGGAAAATAAAACTGCAAAATCCTCTGGGGACTTGCATCTGTTTTTTGCGCTTTGCATCATTCAAAATCTATAGTTCTAGCACCTAGCAATTGTTTAGTCCACTTGATTTTATGCTCATTTTATGCTCATTTTAAAGGGAAATATATGGGAAACCTTTTCATTTTCCCTTTTCATTTCTGACAAGGTGCATATTGTAAGATCTACTGAATGTCCAGAAAACTTGTTGGCATGCGTGGAGTGTATAGGAACTGTTATCAAGTGTAGAAATGATTAAATTGCCTGTGATTTGCTTTGCTTTCTGATTTCATATTGACTTAAATAAGCACATTGGGGCAATGTTGGAATTTACAGTAACAGAAAACACCATTATAATGGAATTGTGTACAGGTATGGGACCTGTTATCCAGAATGCTCGGGACCTGGGGTTTTCCAGATAACGGATCTTTCCATAATTTGGGTCTTCATGCCTTAAGTCTACTAGAAATTCATTTAAACATTAAATAAACCCAATAGGCTGGGTTTGCTTCCAATATGGATCAATTATATCTTAGTTGGGATCAAGTACAAGCTACTGTTTTATTATTACAGAGAAAAAGGAAATAATTTTTAAAAATTTGGATTATTTGGATAAAATGAAGTCTATGGGCGACTGCCATTCCATAATTCGGAGCTTTCTGGATATTGCGTTTCCAGATAAGGGATCCTATACCTGTACCTTCTTTTAATACAATATAGTATAAAGATACTCAATCATATTCAATTTGCATGAATCTGTTCAATTGATGGAGCTTAAACTCTGTATAGCATATTCTTCAGAAAATGACATGTATGCTGCTGATTGGCATTTCAGATATAAATAATATAAAGGCAATGGCATCATAATGCTGAAAAGCCCCACAATGAAGAGGTATATTGTAATTTTACAGTTTGTTGAATAAATTTGCCTTTATGCTCAGAAGTGATTATGATGTTGATTGCATCTGAAAAGATTGAGTTAGTTGCTAAGAAAAAAAAATATATTCCTTCTGTTCAACTTTATAGAGATAATTAGATGCTCTTTGACTAATGTTATGTATTAAAAAGTGAAGAAAAAAATGCCACATCAATAAGAGATAAAAACAATAATTTTCATGTTGAAGAGCATTCAGTATTTTTCCAATGATTCATTGCATCATGTCTAAAACTGCAGCAAAAATCTGTTTTCTGTTTGCCCAAATTGTTGCTTGTTTGCAACGCTCTGCATTATCCAAAATGTTTTACATGTATTAATTTGAACATTCTGGGAGCTATAATCCATTATTATAATAACAACAACAACTATAATTCTAAGCAAATTTCCAATATGCATCAATAAAAGTTATTTGTTAAAGGAAAATGAAACCTGAGAAGAACCCAGAGGCTGCCATCATTCCTGCCATACCACACCAGCAGGGACTAACCAAACAGCTGGTTTAACTTTTGCTGGCTGTTTGGTTGGTGGGTGTAATCTCGCGCAACTTCAGGTCATCAACTTTGGGTCATTGCCCCCAGAGGAACATGCACAGATGAAGGCAGGCTTTGCTTTAACTGTGCATGTGTTGGCAATCATGGTAAAGTTGGTGATGATGGTGCTCACCAACCAAGGAAAAGTTAAACCTGCTGTTTGTTGAGATCCCAATGGTGTGGTTTAGTAGGTGGGAGAGAGGCCTATGGTGAGTTTATTCTAAGGCTTTTGTTCTTTCTGTAATTGTTACAGAAAGCATCTGTTAATCATTTGCACTGCTGTTATTGACTATATGTGCTACTGAAATTGCACTGCATTGCAGCTGTCTCCTTGAACCAAGACTCTAATTACCACAATGCTATGCAAACTCTGTCCTGTGTGGCTAATGGAACCTTGGCTGAAGAAGTACTAGCTACTACAAACCTGGTACATATAGTCAAAACCATAATCATAAACAATGAATAAATTCTAATTCCAATAGCAATTACATTTACCACTCTTTGCCATAATAATCCTGGCTCCTCTCTGTACACTTTGTTGATAGTTCATAAGTGAAATTTCAGATATTTAGCAGTTTCTTAGCACTGTAACGTAAATACACACACAAAATGGTCAAAACACTTTTAGATACTAATAAAAATGTACTTATATGTTCTATATGACGTGGTGTCAGTCTAGACAGTCATGGCAGGCAATGCGAAGATGGAATCACTTTTCCTAGGAATTAGATAGTATGAAGTAATCACTGCTGCTTTATCCACTTTAAAACCTATAGTCCTTATGGACTGACAAAAGTAAAATCTTATGGGGCCGAGGCTATCAACAGCACCTGTTATGATATAATTGGAGATTGGTGCTTGATGTCAACGACTGTGTCATTAAACCAGTAATGGATTTAGATATTATCAAAGGATCTTTCAGGACTTTTTTTCAATAGTTAAGGCTGATCTACACTTTTCAGATTCTTTTCTATTTATATTTAGCTTCCTCTGAGCCTCTCTGACATTTTCCTTATTCTTTGAGTAATGATTTTATTTCAGATGGGTCCATGGTTGTTATACCATCTAACTATATACTGTATAGTCAAAATTCTCTGGAGAAGGCTATCTTAACATGCAGTGGAATACCTCATTATAGTTTGTGTTATCTGTGAATGTGCACTGAAGTTTTATTGTTCCTGAGGCAGCTCTGGAGCTAACGATGATAGCCTGAGCTATTGGAATGATATGTGCCTTTTGTGTGTTACTTTAAATCTATTGGGAGGGTCTGCGTTCATATATTCAATTATCTGCATCATTTTTACACTTAAATCTGGAAACAAATGGAATATAATATGATGCAAATTAAATGACACCATAGCTTAATATAATACTATTGCATACTATTACTTTTATTATTTTATTTTGATATTTTGTTAGACAAAGTCTTAAACTATTATAGGAGTCAGTTTTTCTACTCTTAATGCAGCATTTTCCACATAATTCATAATTCAAGCTCCAAGTTGCACTCAATTTAAAAATATACACAGCTGTGATAGATTTTTGGTGCAAATTGTATGCAAGTTGTGTCTAGTGGGGGTTGCATCAATACATTTTAAATGAACAACCAGTGAGCCACCTGCTGTATATAATATAGATTTCTTAAAGCAGATGGTTTTCACATTCCTCTGCTATACCATAGCATTGTCTATGTATTAAAAAGTTAGAGAGACTAAAACAGAGAAGTTCAACAATTATGATTTAATATGCCCAATGCGCTGTGTATACATTTGGTTTAAAGAAAGGTTTATAGTGAATCAGAAAGGGTAACTAAATATAGTTGACAGAGATAGATATATATTATTTTGTAATTCATCAAACCCAAGTCTTGGTTCCCCATTTTTCTATATCAAGGCTTCATTCTCCGACCTCAAAGGGTTTCAATACACATTAATTAAAGCACTGCGTATCTTGACAGCGCTATATAAATAAATGATGATGATGATGATGATTAATTGACATGACCCTTCTATGAACATTTTAAGCAAATAATTCAGATTTTTAAAATGTATTTTTTTTCTCTGTAATAACAAAACACCTTTGTACTTGATCCCAACTAAGTCATAATGAATACTTATTAGATGCAAAACAATCATATTGGGCTTATTTAATGACTTAGGTTTTTTTTGTTATCAAAGGTCGAGTTTTAGAGGTTTTTTTTATTCCTTGAATGAACTCACAACTCAAATGTTTTCTGATTGAAGAAAAAACTCGAATGGAAAAAACTTGAATCAGTGAATTCAGGTTGAACAACCAGAAAACTCAAATTAATCAAGTTTTCCGCAGGCAAAAATGCAAATTGCTCGAAATAATTGAGTTTTCAAGCAAAAACCACTGAAAAACCCAAACATTATGAAGGCTATTAACATTTTCAAATGGTTCAAGGGACCTCTGCCGTTAACTTGTACATGACCTCGACAGGTTTTAGCTGGAGTATTTTCTGATTCAAGCTACTGTATTTCCAGCTTCGGGGTATAATAAATCTCGAGTTTTGAGTTGTTTTTTTTTAGGAAAAAACACAACTTTTCAGGAAACACAACTTGACCTTTAATAATTCTGCCACTTAGTGTATGGAGATCTAAATTACAGAAAGATGCTGTGTCTGGAAAAACCCAGGCCCCAAGCATTCTGGATAATAGGTCCCATAACTGGCAGTGACTTTTATCATATACATTACTTAGATACTTGAATTAGAATCCACAAATGATAGTTTATAGCAATATACTTGAATAGTTAATCGCTCATTCTAATAACTGAAGCACAACAGAGCCTTGAAAATAAGATTTGGCCATACCTTGTTCACGGATTCAGTTCATTGGCCTTAACTGCTTTTTACATAGGATGTTTCATTTATCATAGAATTATAGCATATAAAAGCCATAATGCCTTGACTTCTCAGAAATACAGTTTATATCGTTGTAACTCTTATCTAAGCAGAATTTTGTCAAGTTGGGATTGAAGAAATTAGAGAGAGTAGAAAATAGATTCCATCAACATTCCGACATACAAAAGGAAATGCTAATTATCTGAGCAGCTATTTCTAGATACAAGGAGAACGTGGCTAAAAATAGATACCATTGGGGTTTGAGTAGTAATGTGAAATAGGGAAATAAGTGGTACGAATGACGGAGTTCACTTTGACTAAACTGTAGGTTTACTTTGGGGTGCTCAACCTGAAGCCATATAGCAAATGGATTACTAGTCTCAGTGCACACAGACAAGTGCCAGATTAACATGAATATTATGGAAAACGAACAATATAAAAGACTATATAGAGATAAAGTTACAGGAGATGCAGTAAGGGTATGTGGTAAATTGTAACACCCCATTTCCACTAACATCCTAGAACTGTGACTTCCCAATGTATGTATGTATGTATATTTTTATCTGTATAGCGCTCCTTGAGGGCAAAACACTGTACAGGAAAACAATAAATGAGTAGTAACAAACAAGGGGTCATTGAAATAAAAAGTAACAATAAGTGCATTATTAGAAATACAATTCACATAAATATAAAATATAATTACAATACAGATTAAGTGCTCAGAGTCAAGGAAACAAAAGGATAGAGGACCCTACCCCGTAGGGTTTACAGTCTAAATGGGAGGGTAACATACAGACACAATTCAGAGGGGTATTAAAGGGATACTGTCATGGGAAAAAAAGTTTTTTTCAAAACGAATCAGTTAATAGTGCTGCTCCAGCAGAATTCTGCGCTAAAATCCATTTCTCAAAAGAGCAAACAGATTTTTTTATATTCAATTTTGAAATCTGACATGGGGCTAGACATATTGTAAATTTCCCAGCTGCCCCAAGTCATGTGACTTGTGCTCTGATAAACTTCAATCACTCTTTACTGCTGTACTGCAAGTTGAAGTGATATCACCCCCTCCCTCCCCCCCCCCCCAGCAGCCAAACAAAAGAACAATGGGAAGGTAACCAGATAGCAGCTCCCTAATACAAGATAACAGCTGCCTGGTAGATCTAAGAACAACACTCAATAGTAAAAACCCATGTCTCACTGAGACACATTCAGTTACATTGAGAAGGAAAAACAGCAGCCTGCCAGAAAGCATTTCTCTCCTAAAGTGCCGGCACAAGTCACATGACCAGGGGCAGCTGGGAAATTGACAAAATGTCTAGCCCCATGTCAGATTTCAAAATTGAATATAAAAAAATCTGTTTGCTCTTTAGAGAAATGGATTTCAGTGCAGAATTCTGCTGGAGCAGCACTATTAACTGATGCGTTTTGAAAAAATTTTTTTTCCCATGACAGTATCCCTTTAAGGTGCTGCAGGTTACAGTTTGTTACACTGTTATATAACAGTGATCAAAGTCTGTACAATGATCAAAGTCTGTACAATTTTGCCAACCAATGATCAACACCATCAGTGATAGGGTAATGCATCCCCTGCCAGATGGGAGGCATATGCAGACTAGATTTGGGGAATTGCAAGATTAAGGGCCCTATTTATTATGCTGTGTAATCGAAAATCGCCAAAAAAAACTGTATAAACAGCTGTGTAAAATAAATGGTGAATTTATCAAGGTGTGTTTTATTTGCTCAAAGAAAAAGAGTGTAAAAATGTATTACACAGCGATGCCTGGTGATGTGTGCCAATTTTTCCACCATTTTTCCACTTACTACTAGATCTGCCCCAAAATATTCAGCTAAAACTGTTCCACATGCAGTTAACAATAGATTGCAGGGTAACAATGTTTATGTGTATTCACTAACACCCAAGGCTTCAGACTGGTGAGTTCTGCATGTACAGTACCCACACACCTAAAGGTATTGGGGAAATTTTTCCAGGCATCCTGGATTAACACGTTATTTAGTGAGAGAAAGAGACAGCTCCACAATTAAAATGCTTGAATTAAAATGTAAGTGATGTTATCAGAGGTGGTGAAGGTGTATATATAATAGTGATTGGATCAGATCGTTGCTTTTGATGTTTGTTTTTATGTAAAGATTCTAATAATAAACAATGACTGATCAATATGGGATTCTGCAATGTATATCAGTGAGTGAGCATATTTTCACAAAAATTCTGTACGTTTTCCATGTTGAATTGCCCTTATATGTATATAATTTCTCTTAAAATGGGCTACATTGGGCTTCCCTCCAAGTTGCTGTTACATTCTCCATTCATATTCAACAATGAAAGCTTATTATTTATACAATGAAGTACAGGAACAATTATAAAGAACTATTTTGTACTATTGTCCTCCACCAAACACTATAATGTTCCAAATGGTTTCATACTCCTGAGCTCTTTATTTCTAAGTGCCATTTTAAATGTTCCTCTTTATAAAACATCTACGTTGGTGGTTTTTCTAATAGAGGTGTTTTTCAGTTCTCACAAAATTGAAAATTCACTTGTTTTTTGTCTATGAGAAAATACCTTTTGTGAGTGTACATCTACTTTAATGGCCCCCTCTTTATACATGTTGAACATTGCCAACCTTTTTATTGTGCGCAAAACAATAGTCACCAAAGGGTTGGGTTTTACAAAAGACTGAAAGAACAATCAGCAAACACAGGTAGCGTGCCTTACGTTATTATACATTTATATCACCCCTCTGGATATGCTGTAAATAAAAGGACCCAGATGTCATTGCATTCAATACATGTTTCCAATTGGAACATCTGTCTATTTGGCAGACAAATTAGGTAATTTGATGGCATTAATAGAACTATCATACCTTTGGGTTTATGCAAAATTGGGCTGCAGATGGTTGCTCTTATCTGTTGGACTGGACAAAGTGTGGATGCTTTTGTTTATCAGCATTGTGCAAATTCTAAACTAAATAGATCCAAACCATTTTTTGTGATTACTAGCCTATTGGCACAATATTTTAAATAAACTCAATTAATGTAAACAATTACTAATGAAGCAGTTATAGAATAGTGTCATACTTTTAATGAAAGACAGTTATTTTTTTTGGATACCTAGAATCCTTAACAAACTGCACGCAATTAAAAGTATGAGTATTTCTGTTGATGTATCTATGCTGGTCCAATAATACTGAAGAAAGTCTTTAGTGTTATCTACAGTTTGGTTTTAATAAGTCTACACAACTATATACAAGAGGTGGTCCTACTGTAAACCTCTGGGCCAAGTGTTGCCCCCCAAGAGATTTTCATTTTCCAGACTCTCGAAGGACTCTGGGGTTTTATGATATCATCATATTATAATATGGTCCCTGAACATATGGTATATTAGATAACATACACATTGCATGCAATAAGAGATGATGTGACAAAATATTTATTTTGCAAGATATGTGTTTTGCAGGCTGGGGCTTATTTATCAATGCTGGGCAAATTTTCCACCAAGTAGTAATCCATATCAACTAATAATTGCTAGCTGAAAGAGAAAGAAGAAAACATCGTATTGGTTGCCATGGGATAATGTCCAGGTACACATTTTTCTATTAAGTATTAATAGAAAAGCGCACTGTATTGTAATTATAGGGATTTTATATACAAAGATTCCAGTCAGAAATGTAAAAGGTCTAAGGGGAAAAAATGCATACCCTTCAGTCCATATTCAGGGAGCATTTCTGTCTGGAGTCTGGCTGCAATCTGCACCTTGTTCTGGATTGCAAAATCATGTGAGGTGCACAGTGCTGTGGTGGTGAGCTTAAGCCCTGTTGTTGCACCTTTTCATAGGACAGGCTTTAAGTACAGTGCTAATTAGGACATCTACATGCCTTCCCACCTTCCACTCATGAATACAACACTGCTGAAAGAAAGAAGCACTGTATTCATAGGGCTGGCTGCAGGTCTCTGTGCTTTGAAATGGTGTGCAGGGACCTGGGGCAATTCATCAAGGCTAGAAGAAATGGTGCAAAGTGCAAAAAATATGGTGCTTAATGTTTTGTAATTTGCTAACAAGTTTATTATTGGTTAAAGTGGCACACATTATTTTCAGGTTAGAGAGTATAATCATCTAAACCATAAAAAAACTGGGTAAATACTGTAGATAGGCTGTGCAAAATAAAAAAATGTTTCTAATATAGTTAGTTAGCCAAAAATGTAATGTATTTAGTCTGGAGTAATTGGATGTCATTCCACTAAACTGTTCCTTTAAGTTTGTCAAGTTAAAGAGGTGAAAATGCCTGGCAACAGTACTAGAGGGATTAACTTGTGAGAGGCTAATGTTTCTTATTTATTGTTGGGAGATGAGAGATTTTAAGAATGGATGGGTGATTTAATTTAAATAACCCAATAAATAGCTATACAGGTATTATCAAAGAAAAAAATAACTGCTAAAAATGAAGCCAGGAATTGAGTATAAATAAGGACAGGTTTACAATGGGTAATGTTAATTTTTTCTCTTTTTTTGTACTAGGAATAGAAAAGAATTGCAGTGCTGTGTAATGCTACCATTTGTACTGATGTTATTGGAAAAGCGTGGAAGACATATTGTGTTAAAATTCTGTGCTTCGGGTTTGTAATGATTTATTGGATTCCAAGCGTATGTTTAATTTACTGTGAGTTATTTCAAAGTTTAACATTTGCTAAGTCTTCTGTAAATACTTTTGGTCAGCTCAGGGAAAATGAAATGGTTTCTGATAAATTTGGTTGACCTTTTTTCCTATTTTAAAATACAGGGTTCAGGTAATTTATATAAAAAGGAAAGAGAGTAATGATATAAGAAATGTTCTTAGAAGATCTATTATGTTGACTGTTGGTTAAAAAATGAAAAACCATCTTTCCATCTTTCATGACATTTTTTCTACAAAAATAAGCAAGAAAGTGTGCCTTGAAGAACTTAGATGTCAGCACATCATTTGCGCTGAAAAATACTTTCAATATGCTTTTGTTTTTTTAAAACTATTATGAAACTGGTAGAACTGAGATTTTGAAAAAAACGGAGAACAGTCAAAACGTTTAAAAATTAGACTGGATCCAGTTTAAGGGTTTCATTTAAGTGGGAGTGATATTAGTCTCCAACTCAACACTTGCTACCATTTCTGGTATTGCTTTTACTCAGTAAGATATATATATAGGGACATTTAAGGGGTTATTTATTAAAGGTCCAGTTTGTGATGTTTGTAAGTTTTTTTCTCAAAAAACTCAAATACCTGGAGTTTATAGATTTTTCAAATGAAAACCAGAGTAAAACACCTTAAAATCATGAATCTTCAAATGGTTAAAGGGACCTCCGAGTATTTTTGGATTTAGACTTTTAGCAGCTTCTGGGCATAATACTTTTTTGTACATTTCTTTCCCGAAAAATTCTAGTTTTTTAGTGAAACTAACTTTAAAAACTAGAATTTTTTAAGAAAGCACAATTTGACCTTTACTAAATAGCCCCCTTAAACAATAGAATACCATCATCCTTCTAATATGTCAACTAATATCTGTACCCAGCAAATATTCTCTATCCTGCACAGAATTTCTAATACATCAGCGGTTATGTACAAAGATCCTGGTAG
Source organism: Xenopus laevis (assembly GCF_017654675.1). Taxonomy (NCBI): domain Eukaryota; kingdom Metazoa; phylum Chordata; class Amphibia; order Anura; family Pipidae; genus Xenopus; species Xenopus laevis. Next base: position 69,343,345 of record NC_054387.1, read on the forward strand.
AAGTGCCAGTGTGCTTTACCCAGTGAGCTTTCCCCATTTATTTGTTGAAGTGCAGTAAATAAAAGTCTGTCCAGTTACTGGAGTTCATTTATAAACACTGTGCAAATCTTCACCTGGGCAGTAACCCATAGCAACCAATCAGTGATGAGCTCATTTTAGCCATCTGCAGGCAGCACAATGGAAGCAAACATCTGATTGATTGCCATTGGTTACTTCCCAGGTGCAAAGTTGCCCAATGTTTATAAATGTGTCCCATTGACTGTCCTCTGTGATATGAACATTAAAAGCATGCATACTTGTCTTTGGTACTAGAGCAAATCAAGCTTGCTCAACTTTCCACCTTCCTGTGCACTTTCACAGATCTTTCTTATTGTTTGTAATATAAAATATAACCTTAATGTGAAACATAGGAATAAGTCATCTCAGAACTCCATCTCTGAGATTTAATAACATCATGGAATTCCTTCATGACTGGTTACCACTATCCCAACAATTATTTATGCTAAGAAATATATATATATATATATATATATATATATATATATATATATATATATATATATATATATATATTCTCTTTTATACTAGACATAGCATATATCCTTTTGACAAAGGTGGTGCAGAATCATAGTTTACTATGATTATTACTATTATTAGTAGTGATGGGCGAATTTATTCGCCAGGCGCGAATTCGCGGCGAATTCGCGCGTTTCGCCGCGAGCGAATAAATTCGCGAAACGCCCGCGAAAATTCGCGGCAAAAATTCGCCGGCGTCAAAAAATTTTTTTCGCAACAACGGACGCCGGCGCAAAAAACGGGCGCCGGCGCCAAAAACGGGCGCCGGCGTCGGAAAAAACGGGCGCCGGCGTCAAAAACGGGCGCTGGCGTCAAAAACGAGACGCCGGCGCCGTTTCGCGAATTTTTCGCCGTTTCGCGAATTTCGCCCGAAATTCGCGAATTTTTCGGCGAAGCGAAACGGCACAAATTCGCCCATCACTAATTATTAGTTTTTTATTACTTATTAATCCTCTTGTCCTGCCTTTACAAGTAAGCACTGCTAGTCATTACTTATTGCTTTTAGTATAACTGCTGGCAGTTTAAAACCCTTTTTAGCATTCGTTTCTTTAGCAGTTCTTCAGTGTTCCACCCGAGAGGATAGCTATTTCACAGCACAGTACATAAGTGATATTGCTTAACCACCATCATTGTGTTCCATCTGAGAGGTGAGATTTGTGTGAACGTTCCAGCCAAATATACTCCTCATGTTTTGCTTAAACCATTAGCTCATTCAGGCAGTGTGTAAAGGCAATGTTTCTCCTTGCACACCGAAACATCTGCACACCCACACCAACACTATACCCCCATGATTAAGTTAATGTTATTATACATACAGTACATACATTCAGACCAGGAGTGGGTGTAGTTGGACTGCATCTACTGAAACACTGTTCAGATACGTGAAATATATTTTATTAGCTACTAAAGTTTGAATTTAGATTACATGTTGCCTTTGTCCTTGTGTAAAAGGGATTCTGTCATGATTTTTATGGTTTACTTTTTATTTATAAACTACACTGTTTACATTGCAAATAATTTTATTCTTGAACCAATAAATATGTTTTTTTAACTGTAATATTGGTGTGTAGGCAGCCATTTCAGTGCATTATGCCCGATTCTGAGGTATGAGAAGGAGCCAGCACTTCAGGATGCATGTAATAATATTACCTGTGCGGCGGGGTCGTAATGGTTCTGTGGTGCCGGATCCAGCGCCATCTTGATTTCTAGGGCGCGCCTCTTAAAGGTACAGGCGCACTGGCGTGATTACGCCAGCGCGCATTGGCTCACGTTTTGGCGCAAAAATCTAGTGTATTTAAGGCCCATTCTGACCCCCAGCCAGTGCCCGTGATAGAACTTGTTTCTAGTGGTTTCCTGAGCCTTGTGCATCCGATCTGTTCCGTATCTTGTCTGTTTGATTACCCGTGTTTGACCCAGCCTGTTCCTGACTATTCTGCATTCTGTATCCTGACCCTTGCCTGCCTACGACAACTCTTCCTGCTTAACCCCTTGATTGACAACCCGGTTTGACCCTTGCCTGCCTGACGATTCTTGATATCTGCCTGCAACGACCCAGCCTGTCTGACGATTCTCTTGCCTGCTCCATTTGTACCGTGACCTTCGGCCTAAAAGACTCTGCTAACAGCCGTGCCCCTTTGCCAGCCAGAACATCTCGCCTTGCACCCCTCGTTAAGTCCAGGTGGCACCCAAGTAAGCTGAGGGCTCCTCCCGAAGCCCAACGGTGGTCACACTACTGGTGAAGCCAAGCCGAGACCAGGGTGTTTGGCACTTGTTCTGGTATTGGGTGCCAGTCGTGACAATGCAACTGCTTTGAGACAACTATTGTTTCTCCCCTTCTCATTGTACTTCAATACAGTAGGCATGAGAATAGCACCCAAGCATGAAAAAGCAGGGAACACTATTGGCAATGCAAACGTAGAGGTGTCAGGGAGCTGCTATCAGGTTAGCTTCCCATTGTTCTGTTGATAGGCTGCTAATGGGCTGCTGGGAGGAGGGGGTGATATTACTCCAAGTTGTAGCGTATCAGTAAAAAGTGACTACCTTCACATGTTTGGGGGCACCTGGGAAATGGACATCATGTCTAGCCCTGTGCCAAATTTCAAAATGAACTATAAAAACATCTGTTTGCTTTTCTAAAAAAGAAACAATTTCATTGCAAAAGTCTGCTGTAGCAGCACTATTAACTGATGCATTTTGAAAAAAAGCATGGTGTCCCATGATAGTATCTCTTTATATCTACAAGTCATGGGATTCCTATCAGTGGTGTTTTAGTAAGCAGCCTATACTATACTATACTTTGGTATAGTTATATGGTAACAGAATCTTTCTGTGAATTTCTAATATCCTTATAATGTACAGTAGGGGGACATTACCCCTTATAATACATGAGTGATACTCAGAGTTCCCTGTATAACTCAGTCTGTAGCCGTGTGCCTTTATATGCCACAGAACCCAGCAGTGACTTCTAATACCCTTATAATTTACAGTATGCTATTTGATGAGTAACAAAGCAGTAGTTTGACTACAGTTATATATTGCATTAAAGTAGGTATAATTACTACTGACTGCATGCTAGAGACTCTTTCATAATTTATAGGCAGCAAGATGGAGTTTTATTGTGAATACTTGCGCAAGGTAATTTTAATGAAACGTGGACTTATAATGGAATGTACAAAAGAAAACACAGTTTGAGTTGCAGTTTTCTGTTCTAAGAAGCTAATGTGTGTCAACAGCTCCTTGACAGTGGAATTGAGCTGCTTTGCCCTATAAATAGATTGTTATGCAATCCATGCATAGTATGTGAATGTATCATTAGGCACCACCATCAGAAGATATGGAGGTCGGGGGGGGGCAGTTTCTAGCTTTGGATTCCAAATAAGCCATTTAGCAATTAGAAAGCAACTGAAAAACAAAGTAAATGAGATAATCTTTAAAGAGAAACATTATTTAAACAAAGGGAATGGCATTGGACAACAGTCATTTTCTGCATGTATGATCTTGCTTCCCGCACAGGAATGCACAACACCTGAGCCAAATCTAGGCAGGCTGGATAAGTCAGCTCTGACTCATTGCAACATGAATTCAGCACAACAAATAACATGGACAATGTCTAAAGGAATAATCAGAACAAGTCAATTATTTTTCTAATGGAAAAGTATCCTTGCCTTAAAATTTGGGAGGGACTGCAATTGTAACAACATAACGCACATCCCAAACCCCAGCTCCTCCCATTAATGGTGTCCAGAAAGAACTTTCCTCTATCATCATCATGGGGGCCTAGATGATTTAATTCATCAATACAAAAAATAAGCTTTGCAAAATAAAGCTAATAAAACAATTTTTGTTTGTGACCACAAATCCTACTTGTGTCCAACTTTAGTAATCAAATGGGTATTCATATCCACATAAAGTCAGGCGCCCTAATCAATATTACTGACCCCTAAGCAATAAGTTTTGGGCATCCTCCTAGATTTGGGAAAACTGATATGTACACACATATACTGACAGTGCACGTTAGTTGGAATACCCCTAAGCCTTCTATACTCTAAAGGTGGGCATAGACATGCAGATTTACCTTCCTATCGGACAAATGATTGTTCGGTGCCATCTCCCAACCTGCCACTAAGCATTCCAATCAAATAAAGTAGTAAAAGAACAGATCAGATGATGTTCTGCCCCTGACAGCAATCGAACGAAAGTTTTGTCTGACAAAGCTGGTCTCCCACTGATATTGTCAGATCGGCAATACATGCAGAGAAATTTTCGGTAGAGGACAGAAATTTTCGATCGTCTGAATGACCGATCGCCATGGCACGAAAAATGTCGGGACACTCCACACATGGTATGAAAATCGTACAAAACGGCGATTCGTACGATCGGATCTTTGCATCTATTGTCAGCTTTAGGCTACTGTGCAGCTGTTGAGACTGTTGCATATGGGCCTTATTCATCGCCTTGTTTTTTTATACTGCATTTTGCACTTGAGCTTAAAGACCTGTGCTTCCCCCTTGAATACTGTGTTGCCTGTGCTCAGCAGTACTTTATTCATGAGTGGCAGGATAGAGGTGGCACATTGGAGCCCTATACCACATACCCTAAGCTGATAAAAAGGACAGGGCTTCCCTGAGCTGCCAGTGAAGAGATCTGCACCTATTTTTAGACCAGGTGCAAAGAGCAGTTATGTTCCAGTTGCAATTGCATGTTAAATAAACACACAGGGGTTCAGCTTTGCAGATGGGCATTAATGAATGACCCCTCATGATTCTTTAAAGCTGCATTGTGTACAAATGTATTTGTGTGTCTCCACTCTGCTAAAATTGTACTGATCATGAAGCGGTTAAGAAGAGACTGGGCCATACTCTGCGAGTACTAGAAAGGCGATGCACTTATGTCTTTTAGATTTGGTTCTCAAAATCATAAGCTACAATAATGCAGTGATAAAAATGCAGTGCCTGTTGCTAAGCAACACCATAACTATATATAATACCGCTAATGCTCTCATTGTTTTAATGAAAAAAACAAAAAACAGCAATCCCCTGTATACCCTGAAATTGTATGATCACTAGAAACATTTTGCAAAACCGCAGGGCTAACAGCACTTTCAGATGTAATAGTTTTGCAATTAGTCCAGACACTTCTATAACAGGGCATTTGAGCAGTAAAACATTCAGCATAAAACCCTTGTTGTATGAAGCCATTATTTTATTATCTGCATGCTAAATTCCCAGCAATATATACATTTTTATACATGAATACGTATGATTTTTCTCATTAGCTTGCTCATAGGTTCAGGTGTTTCAGTTGAGCTCTAGGGGGTCTATTTATCATGTTGTGTATAAAGTGGAGTAAAACTGGTGATGTTGCTCATAGCAACCAATCAGATCTTTCCTTTTATTTTCTAACTGTTGAAATCTAATTGCTGATTGAATGCTCTGGGAAATATCACCAGTAATGCTTTACTCTACTTTTTACACAGCATGACAAATAGACCCTTAAGTGTCTGTTTATATCATTTTATAGCTCTTCACACTGCAGTATTTTATAAATATAGTCTATTATTAAAGAAGATGTATAACCTGGCGTAAGTATCCATTGGTAATGCAGGAACAAATATACACTGGCTGTCAAGTAGCAGGGTTAACAGGCCATAACACCTATATATATTTAATGGTTGCAAATTGTTGAAAATTGTATACCATTATTAGTATATTGCATTTGTTAAGAGGGACATATGGTGGCATTGTTTTTTTGCACTTTGCGCCTTGTCCAGAGGCTAGACCTGTCAATCAACTGCATTTTCTGTTCGTACAGCAGAGCTGTAATGAACTACCCTCATACTACTGTACTAGGAATCGATGTTAGGACACTCCCACAACTAATTTGGAACACAGAGAGGGACCAGAGATGGGGGACCTATGGGGTGCTCTAATAAAGATGTGATTTTTAAACATAAAAGCCATGTAAATGCTATGTATTAATGCAAAGGAGACTTGTACTTACTGCCTGTACTTATACTTATTATTTTCCATATTTTTATTGTAACAAAAGTCCACAAAGAGTCCACGTAAAACCTAGATCATTTATAGAGGCCAGGGCCATAAGCACCTAATAAACATGCGGCAACTGGTGAAGTCTGGTAGACTTTTCTTGGGTAAAAAGATTGAACTTTCTTGAGCTTTTCTTTTCTTTTATACAGCTACACCAAACATTGCAGATCACTGTCTCTAGCAAAGGTGTCACTGTTCACCTTTTCAGTCTGATGAAGTGGAAGATAAATTTCACTTTGTGCTTGCTCTGTTAGTGACATAGAGAACAACCATGAGTTGTAGACTAGATTGTTAGGAAGAAATCATTTGATTTTATTTGACAGAAAATGTTGTAACATTTATATTATGAAGCATCCTTGACAGAGAAAAAAAGGAGTGCAGTTCGTTTTTCCCACCATACCAGTGCAGCCAGTCAGCTATGTAGTTCTTGCAAGGTTTGGAACTTTTATATCTATTTTGGATAGGGTTTATGTGTGTTGGCTGTGTTGGCCGATATGTTTTAGAGATATAAGTGGATGCTTTTTTGCCAAAAGACACTCATAAAGGAAATTATTCTAGCCCTCATCACACTTGTTTCCATAATTTCCTATGTACTTACCATTGCTTTCTTAACAAAGAGGAACTCTAAAACTACATTTGTGAGAAATCCTTATTCAACCTCTCTAATTTGCTGTCTCAGTGTAGCTGACTAGAGGTGGACATACACTTATCAATCAGGCATGCATAGTCACCCTGTGGGTAGAGAGCTTGAATGGTTGTAACAGTGGAATTTGAAGGAGATGAGGCTTCCTTCACCTGCCGATAGACCATGCACTGTTCTACATGGTGTTTTTGCAGATTAAATTTTCAAACCTGCACAATCTCTGAACCAATATCCATAGTATATGAATATTATTCAGGATTGGCAGGCCAATGGTTCCCTCGCCATAAATCACATTCTGGTTCCTTTTTAAATGAATCCATGGCAAATCTTCATTTAACCAAACAAACCTAAACAAATCATCCTCTAGATCCTTTTTTTTAAGAAAGCCGAGTCTCTTCTTCTCCCTCTTTCTGTAATAAGGTTTCTTGCTTTTGAAAGCATAAATGACTCATGACTTTCTTTTTTTTTTTTGAGGAAGTATACGATGTGACTGTAAGAAATGTTCACAGGATTAAATAAGAGCAAATAGGCAGAAAAAGGGAGACTGTAGATACACAATTTTGATTCATTATACTCTTGTGATAGGAATCTACAGATGGAGAGGAATTGCAAATAAACCTTTGCAGAGAAAGAGAGTCTATTTACTGGGATGCAATATTGTATATACCCCAAGCTTTCTCTTTATTGTGGTCAACAACAGGATTAGTGTATAAGCAGCAATAACAGGACAAAGCTTTGCATCGCGTGCTACATCTGTATGATGTCTGTAAGAGTGTCTTGTAAGATAGCTGCTCTGAGTATTAAGATATGAGATGTTCAACAAAGTCTTATATTCCTTTTTTTTTTTTTTGTAACTTATAATTTTATTAAAGAAAGAGCAGAAAGAAAAAAAATACAGTCGTACATGTAAAATGCATTGATCATCAACATAGTCAAGGATAAGCATATATCATGTAATACCAAAGAATAGTCAACATCATCATAAAACAGAGTAACTGTGTGTACAGCTGAGGAGGCTCTAATTTTTTATCTAAAATCAAAGGTAAAGAAAGGAAACGTGAAAAGGTAGAGTGGGAAAAGGGGGAGAAAGAAGAAATAAAAACAAAAAAAAAAAAAGGGAGAAAGGGAATAAAAAAGACAGAACAGGTATGCGCCCAGTATCAAAGGAAATACAAGAGAAATGAAGGGAAATATATAGCAAAACAGAGGGTCACCAATCCAAGAGAACATCACAATGGAGGCTGCAGAGTTAACCAGTGATAGCCGTGGTAGAGGCCAATGGAGGACGAACCTCCGTCAGACCACGGAGTTCCCAAATGTCCCAAACGTCCAGATGTTGTTGGACTCGATTTTGTATCCATGCAATCCTAAGGTCGAATTCCCTGTTTGCATTGGTTCTCTGCAGTACTTCAGTGATAGTAGGGGACACAGTGGACTTCCAATTCCTGGCAATGGTCAATCTAGCTGCAGTGAGGACTTGATTAGCCAATTTTTGTGATTGCCGGGGCAGATGTGGGATTGGTTTGCCTAACAGAAACGTTGTAATGTCCTTAGGGATCGGAAATGGCATTACTTTATTTAATAATAGAGAGACATTATCCCAAAACGGCTGAATTATTTTGCAGTCCCAAAATATGTGTTCCAGAGTCCCTCTATGACCGCAACTTCTCCAGCAAATTGAAGGTGAATTTGGAAAAAGCCTGTTCAATTTGTCCGGTGTATGGTACCAGAACATCATAATTTTGTATATATGCTCCCTCTGTTTGGTGCAGGTTACCATTGTTTTGGCATTGCTCCAGATCCGAGACCAATCGTCATTAGTCAGCGCATGTCGAGTTGTGATATTCCATTTGACCATATAGGGGTGTTGTGGGAAGGAATCTTCGGCTGGATCATTCAGAAGTCGGTAGAGTCGAGATATTAACCCTTTTTGAGGTAAACCTTGCAGTGCAATGTTCTCGAACAATGTTGGGGGCGTATGGACCCTATGTTTGACAAAAGCTTGTAGGAAGTGTCGCAGCTGGAAATATTCAAACATTCTGATGTGTGCATCAGGTGACCGTTCGGTTATTGCCATATAAGGTAGCATGGTGCACGAATCCTCATGTAGTAAGTCCTTAACAGTGTGGAGATTTGTCATGAGCCATTTATTACAAAAATGGGTATTGAGTCCTGGCGGGAAGCTCGGGTGATTCAGATATATTGTATTTAAGGAATATAAAGATGCCAAATTATGTCTACTTCTTAGCTTGTTCCAAATTTGCAACGTGAGTAAGGTTGAGCTCAGTAGCGACAGTGGTAAATTCGCCATTTTTATGTCACTCCAAATCCTAGAATTGAGATGTCGATCTGTAGAGCACACATTTTCAATTTGACCCCATTTGTTTGGTGGGACCCAATGTGACCAAGCCAGAAGTTGACGCAATTGGGCTGCATCGTAATATGTTTGAAGGGAAGGTACACCCAAGCCACCATTGTCCGTTGATGTTGTAAGGACTGATTTGGAAATTCTGTGTCTTTTTTGGGCCCAGATAAATTTATGGAGGGTCGTCTGGAGATCTCTGAGGGTCCTATTTGAGATTTTAATTGGCAGGGTCTCAAATAGATAAAGGAATTTTGGAAGGATGCTCATCTTAACTGCTGAGATCCGTCCAAACCAGGATATCGGTGCCTCCGACCATTTTTGCAATAGAAGTTTGACCTTATGGATTAGAGGAGAGTAGTTTGCAGAATAGAGGGATTTGTATAATGGAGTGAGATGGATGCCGAGGTAAGTAACACTGTCCCTCTTCCAATTATATTTAAATTTGGTGTGAATTGTGTCCATAGTTCGTGGATCAATATTCAGTGCCATTGCCTCCGTTTTTGATACATTTAATTTATATCCTGATATCAAAGAATAGTGATCTAAGAGTCGCTGTAGAGATGGGAGGGAGATCAAAGGGTTGCTGAGTGACAGGAGCACATCGTCTGCAAACAATGCAATTTTGAAGGAATTAGTGGATACAGTGATGCCCTTGATATCAGGTGAGTTCCGAATGGCAGCCGCCAAGGGTTCAATGCTCAAGGCGTATAGTAACGGAGAAAGGGGGCAACCTTGTCTGGTGCCATTTGTAATCCATATTGGTTTGTGAGCTTGACCTGGTATTTTTAAATAGGTGGAAGGGTTGCTGTACAAGCTTTTGAGTGCCATCAGATATGGTCCGGATAAGTTGATATGCGTCAGTAGTTGAAACAGATAAGGCCAACTGAGGCGATCGAATGCCTTTTCGGCATCCAAACTCAACAGTACTGCTGGGATTTTGTCTCTGTCTATTATTTCCAAAAGGTCTATCGCTCTTCTTGTGTTGTCACCAGCTTGTCGCCCGTGAATAAAGCCTACTTGATCCGAATCAACTAATCTAGGTAGCATTGGTGCCAGGCGATTTGCAAGAATTTTGGAGAATAGTTTCAGGTCTGAATTTAAAAGTGCGATCGGCCTGTAGTTGGAGCAACTTGTTGGGTCTTTTCCATCTTTTGGGATAAGAGACAGGTACGAGGTAAGATTAGTTGTAGGTATAGGAGTGCCTGATAAATATTGGTTGAAGAGGCGGGCTAGATATGGCGAAAAAATGTGGAGGAATGACTTATAGTAAGAGTATGGAAAGCCATCAGGTCCAGGTGATTTGCCAGGTGGCATTGATTTGAGGGTTAGCGCTATCTCTTCGGGGGAAATGTCCATATTAAGAAGGCCTAAGTCGTCATCTGTGAGTTTAGGTAGGTCCGCCAAGTTGAAAAATTCTGTGAGGGGATCTTGTACATCTGGCACAGAGTGCGGTATCTGGAGGTTGAGGTTATAGAGATCAGCATAGTAGTCGTGAAAGGCATCCCCTATTTGGTCAGGGTTGTATGTGAGATGTCCTGAACGTAATCTAATGGATGTAATCCTAGATTGACTCTTGGAATCTTTGAGTTTCTTGGCCAGTAGGGTGTGCTGCTTGTCACCCCATTGGTAATATTTCTGTTTAGTCCACAGAATTGCTTTTTCAGTGTCTTTGTGTTTAAGAGCACATAGCTTTTTTCGCAGATCTAAAATTTGTGTCAGCAGAAGGTCCGTCTTTTGTTGGTTATAGAGAGTTTCCAAGTGTCTCAGTTGAGACTGGAGTTGAAGATGAGCTTGCTTACATTGCCTTTTTTTATGTGCAGTCAAGGAGATTATATGTCCCCTAATGGTTGCTTTGTGAGCTTCCCATAGGATAGGTAAGGAGGAGGCCGAGGGTTCGTTTAGTTGAAAGTAGTCCCTTAATGCTGTTTCGATATCCTGGCGAACCTCAGTGTCATGTAGCAAGGTTTCGTTGAGCCTCCAGTGTGGTTCTCTTGGAGGAGCAGCACAAAGCGTTATAGAAAGGCTTATCGGGGAATGATCCGACCAGGAGATTGGGAAAATTTCCGTGGAGAAGTCCAAATGCAAACATGGGTGGGAAATGAAAAAATAGTCAATACGAGTATGGAGTTTATGGGGATTGGAATAAAAAGTGTATTGGCGGTCGGTGGGATGATTGATCCGCCAAGCATCAAAAAGTAATGAGCTTCTGAGTAATTTTCGTAGATCACGTGAGTGAGAATGGGAGGTTAGATCAGTTGATGGAGATGACCGATCCATTCGTTGCGAAAAAGAGAGATTGAAGTCACCCCCAACAATAGTGTATACGTCGGTTTGTGTGAGGAATCTGTCGAGGACTTTTTGTAGAAATGAAACCTGGTTCCTATTAGGAGCATATATATTAATTAAAAGTAGAGAGAACCCCAGGTACTTCCCCTGAAGTATCAGATAATGCCCTGAAGGATCTCGATGGATAGTTTCAACCATGAAAGGACAGTCCTTGTGCAATATTATAGCCACTCCTGACTTTTTCTTAGTATGAGAAGCATAATAACCAATAGGGTAGAAAGTAGAGCAGAGTTTCGAGGTAGCCTGGGCCTCAAAGTGCGTCTCTTGGATGAATGCGATATCGCCACCGAGATTTTTAATCTCCTTCAGCGCTAAGTAACGTTTGGTAACACTATTAAGGCCCTTGGCATTTAAGGATATTACTCGTAACATTTGTCTGGATTAGGAGGCAAGCAGTGAAATGGGAGTGTGTAACAGGTTGATGGCCATTGCAAGTCTGTTGATGTCATGATGTCTGTAGCTATGAAGAGGTAGGTATCCAGTACCCTTGGTGGGTGTTGACTAGATGGTGAATATTGTACATCCAAAAGTATTTCCTTAGGTAAGTATGGGTAGATAAAAGGCGCAGCAGTATGAAAAAAAAGAATAAAAAGGAAAAAAAGAAAAAAGGCAAAACTAACAAACAACTGTCTATAGGGGCTCAAAGTGTGAGCCTCACGGAGTAAATGAACTCCTGATGAGGGGGGAGGTTGTTGGAGAGTCCACTGCATTCCATAGAGCAGCCTTCCTCTTATCTTCATATTTTAAGAGGGAAAAATAACAATATGATGTTGCTTGATAACATTATGGGGATCAAGTTACCGCAGGTGGTGAAGGGGTTAATGATAACCGGGGTTCCTTAGATGTGACAGGAACTGTGGACCAAATAGGGCTAAGCGCCTTTTCAGGTTGAGCCGGAAGGGTCTGTGACCGTGTTCCCGTCGGCTTTATACCCAATGCAGCTAGGAATTTAGCGATATTGTTCATGTTTTGTAAAATGTACGTTTGACCTTGATGGGTGGCCACCAGTTTGAAGGGAAATCCCCAGCGATATGGGATCTTATGGTCCCGCAGTTGTTGAGTAACGGGTCTGAGGTTGCGTCTTTTAGACAGAGTGACTGGGGAAAGGTCAGCAAAAATTTGTATCTTATGGCTGCGAAATTCCACCAAGGTAGAGTTACGGGAAGCTGATGATATCGCTTCTTTGCCCTTGTAATAGTGGAAGCGCACTATAACGTCACGTGGAGGTTTGGACGTTGGCGGCTTAGGGGCCAGAGAGCGATGGGCTCTATCAAGGGTCCAGAGCTGCATTGGGGTTTCAGGGCACATGGTGTGAAGCAGATCACTTAGATAGTCATGAATATCTGGTGCCCCAATGTCCTCAGGGATACCCCTAAATCTTAAATTTTGCCTCCTGGATCTGTTTTCAAGATCTTCACAGGTATCCCTTAAAGTGGCCAACTCCTCTTTTATCAGCCCGTTTTCTTCCTCTAAATGTGAAAGCTTTTGGGCAATATCATCAGTATAAACTTCCAATTTATCCGTTCTCTCCCCAAGATCGGAAACATCTCTCTGAATTTCCCTAAGTGCGTTCGAGATTGCACTCGCAACAGTTTGAGAGAAATCAGTGGCCATGCGTTCTTGTAATAAAGCAAGCTGTTGCGTGAGTACCTGTTCGGTGACCGGTTGGTGCACCGCATCCAGATCTGTGAGCGGAGGAGCCCTGAGAGGAGAGTCGGAGGCCGAGCTGCGGCTATTATCCATGGAGGTAACGGGTGAGGAGTGCGCACTGTGCGGTTCTGGAAGCACATCGGCGCCATCTTGATTTTTGGCCTGGCGGCTGTGTGCAGTCGATCGCCGTATAAACGGAGACATGGTCGAATGCTGATCTTTACCACGCTTCTTTCCCATAATTAGCGTCGCTGGTGTCTCTCGCAATAACGATTTCCCGGTCAACAAAGAAAAAAAGTCTCAGATTGCTAATTATCGGGTCAATTAGGCTAGTAAGAGACGGAGCTCCTAGAAAGTGCGTGTGTTCTCTCTCATAGTCAGCCACGCCCCCCCGTCTTATATTCCTTTTTAATCTTTAAACATAGTTGGGATTCTAAAGGTGAGAACGATCTGTATGATGAAAGAATGCTGATGGTTCTTCCTCAATCACTCACTAGGAATTCCTGCTTACTCTTTATTTGCTCATATATATTGAAAATAAGAAGTACTGTACATGCTGTTCAACATTTTGCAACATAAACCTGCAATAAGCAATTCTTCTGTAAACTGGTGGCATCTACCCTGACTTTGCTGAAATCAATTCAGGCTGATCCAATTTCTTACATTCATAGTCCTGGTTGCCAGTCTGTTCTGTAAGAAGCCATCAGCCCCAGTCCTTGATTGAGACTTGTTGTTGAAAGCTCTACTTGCCTGGCAATCAGAATTGTTTCGCACAGTTTGAACAGTTTCTTATGAGATATTCTTTTCCTTTATAAGATGGGAAGATTTGCTTAGAGCATCATTGGTGGGGGAAGAATTCTTCTGAAAGATCTTTTCTAAGAATAACATTTTATGCACACCTCTACACATAGAATCACCTGAACTCTGTCAGAGAATACTTTACTGTAAATGGTCACCCTGACATTCATGCTTTTGACTGCATTTTTCTATATAGGACTGTGAAATTATCTGGTTTGTACAAAGTGCTCTTGTGATCTACTCATCCATCAAGTGCCATATAGACAATTTGTTTAGTCTTTTAATTCTGGCATATGACTTGCAAGAACACAATCAAAGAACCACATATTTTCCTTATCCATCATCTACGAAACTTTTTTTTTTCAGAAGAAGTCATATTTTAGTAATTGCTCTCTTTTTAAAGTTATACATAAGAATCAGACTTTATATTGAATGTAATGATGGTTTTGAAAAAGAAACCTCTCATTATGGCTCATTTGCAACTTGGGAGGTGCAAGAGCACTTAGGTGCACAAGAGTGCCCCCCTTAGTGCTTATTCTAGAAGTACTTGCATCCCACTCTACACTGGCATTCAAGCAATAGTAAAGGATATTAAAACAATCAGATTAAGTGAACAGCAAGGGGCTGATTTATGAACAATCCTACTTCAGATTTTATAATTCAAAGTAAGAAAACTCAAGAGATATTGATTTTACTCATGTTTTCTTGCACTGATTTTTTAATGCCACAATGTGTTTTTTCCACAATCAGGTTTTTCCAAAAATTAAAAGCGTGCATGGCTTTAGGTGACAACCTTTTGGTTATTTATAACCCCCCCCCCCCACGCAAGTGAGTGTAGGTTGGTTAAGCAATTCTGTAAAAGACATTATTTTTCAGCAATTTCTCCTTTCTACTTCCATTTTCCCTAATAACAGTTTGTTGAACTCCACCTTAGTAAGTAAGGAACATTACAGAGATAAACATATATATGACAATTGCTTGGCTGCCTTGCAAACAAAAGCCTTCTTTTTCTCCAAATCAGTGCTACTAGCAACTGAGATACTGCTTGCAAACATACCATCATTTCCAGAGGTGGGGTTTTCTTTTGCAAATCCAGAGGTGGGTTTTTATTTTTTGAGTCACGTTAAAAAAATGAAATTATTTTCTTCCTGTATATATCTATTATCTGTAAACATCGTACGTACCATTGTGTAAAGTCTTCGGTTTCCACCTGCAAAATAAAAATAAACAATAGTTTTGTAGGACTTGAGTAATGATGGACATTGTCATATATTGATAATAATAATAATGCATTTATAAAAGAGCAGCTGAACATAACTACACACAAAACAGATATCCAGTCCTTTGAAAAACACAGCCAATGCTGTAAAGCCCAAGACTGAGAATTCTTCTCAATATTTTAAAAGTCTGCTAGTCTGATGCCCAGTGCCTCTTATTTTCCCTTCCCTTATGCTTTTTGCAGGCTACATTCTTCTTCTTTTATATAATACCTTTTTTGCTGTTCGTTCATTGATAGGCACATTTCTTTTTAAAATGGCCCCCTCATGACTTCTGCATCCATAATAACTTTCTCTAGGTTCATATTTAAGCTTTTAATTTCCATAAGCTCTCTATTGTGTTGAAGATTAAAAATGAGTGTTTCAAAGTATATATAGCTACCTAGTATCCCCTTTATTTATAAATAGAAGCAGTGACAGTTGTAATGTACTGTGAGTGTCAGGAAAGAGTTGGTTCTGTATTCACATAGGAAGAAAAGGGAATACAAAGAAAAATTACAATGACTTAATGCCACTCTGATCCTACGGACATTGGCTTGATGTACATAAATGACGATACAGAAATACGTTGGTTTCAAAGCTGTCTAATCATTATTGTCAATGCACAATGAATGCTTGGTTTCAAGCTATACAACATTAGAGAATAATCTCATACTCCTACTGCAACACAGTTTGTCTTTTAACTTTCATGTTTCCTCATAAAACCTCATACTACGTGTAGGGCGAATTCATCAACTTCATTGATGAAGGAAGGCTTTAAACCATAGCATTTATATAAGCCTTTCCTCTCCTGCTAATCATTTTGCAAAATAATAATCTCTTTCCCAAGCCAATTAAAGAGACCTAGATTAAAGATTTCAATTCATTCATCGCATTTCTATTATGGGACTTGCTCATGAACCACAAAATACATTTGTTCTATTTGACACTGATTTGATTAATAAATGTATCATTTTATTCCTGATCATTATATTTTTTTTTTGAGAAACGTACAGTATATAAAATGTTAAATTTTTCTAATTTATAAATTAACAGAGTTTACTAGAAGTGTTACTAAACTGAAAATTATCTAGGATATTAGTATTATCCTGAAACCCATTATTCAGAAAATGTTTGAAATGAGGGAACACAATTTCCCACCAGAGTCAAATAACAGTTTTTTAAGTTTTGACTGATTTGCTTTTTTTCTGTAAGAAAAGGTAAGTTCATTGTACTTTATGAAGGAGTTGGGAGTCAGATAGTCATTGACAGTTAGATCCAATACACCTTATAGGGGGCTTCCTTTCGTAGCAGATGTATTAGAGCTCACTCAAATAATAATGTACCCTAGGGTTGCCATCTTTCTAACCGGTGGAGACTGAGCAGGGGTGCGGGGCCGTGATGTAGAGGGGCGGGTCTGTGACATGAAGGGGCGGGTCTGTGACATCACGGGGCAGGGCAATGACACAGCCATTGGCCGATCGTTGTGTCAATCATGGGGAATCATGCCCAGTTTTCCTTATTTGGAAAACCGGACAGGAAGTTTTGACCCGGGCAGCCCTTCAAAATACCGGGCTGGCAGGGTCAAAACCGGACACGTGGCAACCCTAATGTAAATGATAATGATATTAGAAGTCACTGATTATGCACAAGGCTGCATAATCTTTAACGTATTTTACCTGAATTACACTTAAAGGACCAGTAACATCATAAAATTCATTAGTATACATCGAAAAAAAAACACCAAGACAAATGAAGCTTTAAAATCACAAAGCCTTTATTAAGAAATAACTTACCAAAACTCTGCTTCTGCTGCTCTTCAGAAAAGTCGTCACAGCGATGATCCATCGTGCGGTGTTCGATTTCTCCTCCCTGGCTATCTCCCATATTCTACTAACAGCATCTGAAGGAGCATTGGCGGGGAAGAGCAACAAGGTAGTGCACTGAGGAGCATGGGGGGCTGCTGTCTGCACTCACGGTTCCCCTGGGGATCAGCTTGTACTATCTACTACCTCAAGTGAAGTGGGACAGGCACAGCTCCAATGCACGGTGACACCAACTAGCCATTGGTTGGGCCACTCCAAGCAGCAGCACTGGAGCAAGTGAACTGAGAGAAGGGAGTGTGTACCCATGCCTTGCTGCTGCGACACCGAGCCTGGAGTGTTCATTTACCGTAAGCGGCTGTCACAGAGGAAGTTGATGTCGACGGGCAACCCATTGGCTCCACATTAGCTTGGCTGTCACTGCCTCTCTATGTAAATTGCTTGATTCCCCATTAATTTCCAGCTGTGCCCTTGTGTAAGGAGATGTGCGTGTCCTCTGCCCCTATCTCGCAAAAATTTGCAGGTGAAAAATCCATGAGGTCAAAAACATTAGGTCATGCGTCAGAATAGTCGCTCACATAAACATTGTCATGTGTCAAAATTATTCGGACGCCCATTGACTTTAATGCATTTGCCAAAAAAGGCGTCCATTAAAGAATTGTCACAGGCATCGAAATTGACGAGAGTCAAAATAATTTTTACCCTCATTGATTTCAATGCGTTTTGCTAATTTTTTTGCTGTTCCGCGGGAAATTCACGAATGTTTTGTGAAACAAATGGGACAAATTTGCCATCACTAAATACAATGGATAAGGGCAATAAGCATCATAAAAGAAGGATTCCTGCAATGCAATTTCCCAATCTAAAGCTGGCCATAGACGCAAAGATCTGATCATACGAATCATTGTACGATCGGACTTTCCCATCTCCCGACCTGCCACGAACCATTCCGATCAAAATAAAGTAAAAAAGATGTCGGGACTCTCCACACACGGTCCGAAAATCGTATGAATCCTCGATTCGTATGATCAGATCTTTGCATGTATGGCCAGCTTAAGATAACAACTGTTCATATTTTAAGATTGTAGGGGTCATTTAGTACATGAAGGGCAGGGTGCAAAGTACATAAAAATGGATACAATCTACCAAGTTTTTTTTGCAGTTTGCAAAAAGAAAAATGTCTGCATGTATCTGTAATTACCACATGCCCTATTGCAGGAAAACCTGTGAAAAACACAGGGAGAAATGTTTTGTATACATAATGATGCTCTTTGCTCTTTAAAGGTAACCATGGTGAATGTCCAGTGCTTTTTGTATAGACTATTTCTGAGGACTCACAAGGCTGGGAATATTGTTATGCAGTCATTTGCTTTCTTCTTGTGACATCTTGTATACAGGCTTCATGTAAGATCAGCCTTGAAAATCTCCCTAAAATTATTCATTCTAGTTGTCTGTCAGCACTGTGAGCAGACTTTTAATAGTTGCCAATGCTAGCCTTTTGTAGCAAATAAACATCATGCTGATTTGAAAATATAAAAAACCAAAGGACAATTTATTTTATTCTATTTTAACTGTGGAAACAAAGACAACACAAAGGAAAGAAACGCTAAAGAAAGAAAAGAACTCTTATGTACAAAAATCAATAACAGAGCACACCTGCTGCTCCACGGAAATTACTTTTATTGAGTACAAAAACTCACTATAAATACAAAAGCAAAACAAAGGGGAGGTGATTAAGGGGGAAGAAACCAGATGATCAAATCTGTTAACCTTTTCAGTTTTTGGTAGCTGAGGCTTTTCCAGTTGAACATAGTCATAAAAGGT
The DNA here is from genome assembly GCF_017654675.1 of Xenopus laevis. NCBI lineage: Eukaryota > Metazoa > Chordata > Amphibia > Anura > Pipidae > Xenopus > Xenopus laevis. The sequence goes on from NC_054387.1 coordinate 69,362,172, forward strand.
GACGGAAAGAAGGTAAGAGTGTGTGGTGAACGGAATTCTGTATGCAACAATATGAATCCTTCATTTGGATAAGGGTGGTAAGAACGATAGAAGGAGGATGCCTGAGATGCTGGGGGCCTTCCTAGTGTTATATAACAACATATTGAAAGATTGCATGGGCCATTTACTACCTGCAAAGTGCAACAAATGACAAAATTAACCGTTTCTCTTGTTTTTACACTGTGACAAGGGGCAGTAAATAGTTTGACTCATGTCATTCATTAAGTGCTGCTGGGAACAGGTGTTGCAGACAGGACTGCCTTGCACCCGCTAGAGATGCATTTGTGCAGAGTACAGACCTCAGACACAATTATATGATGTGCACATCACTCTAGGGTTTACTTGTTTGAGAAATACAACAGTACTGCATTATGGTGGGTGGGATTGAGGTTGTAAGGCTGATATTCATAAAGCTGTCCATACACTGTCAGATCTGGGCCCACATGCTGAGATTAATTGGGCTGAGCCGATCTTTGGAGTGAGAGCAGCGATGTATTCTGGTCTGCTGCCCTAGGCTCCGGATTTCTTCGGGCATGTTAGTCGCCGCGTCCCAGACCCAACACCCATTACCCCCCCCCCCCTCTGCCACTGGATTTCATGGAAATATATCTAGCAGCAGGGGAAAAGGAAAATATTTTTAGAATTCAAAAAACATACAGGCATCTGAGGGCCATCTCCTTAAAGCTGCTGCCCTAGGCACAGGCCCTCGAGTGCATATGTAGTAAATACAACCCTGACTGAGGAGCTATTTTCAGGTAATACAGAGAGGCCTACAGTCTTGTCAGAAGAGGATCACATCACCACTCCAATGCGATTATCATCAGACCACAAAATCAGTCCAATATGTGATTGATTGATTGATTGATTGAAAAACTACTAAATAAAAATGTGCAAGCATGTTCACTCATTGCTCACTTAAAGAGCACATGCACCCCTGGTATTGCTGTTCTCTGCACTGAGTGGTGGATCAAAAATCAGGCACTCACTGTAGAGAGCAGAATCAGGAGGCACAGCTTTGGAGGTGTAATTTACAAAAGAAGCAGACCCTGCACAGTAGGTAAAGGGTCCTCCCCAAGAAGTCCTAATTCATATACAATTTCAATAAATATTGGTAAAACAAGTCAACCTGTATGTTTTTAGACATTTTGGGAACCTGAAAAATAATTTGCTGTGGGGCCCAATAATATCTAGTTACATCACTGGGTGGCAACTCGTGTCCTTACCACATGCCTTAAGGCAGGGCCCTGATTTGGCCTGCACATCCTAAAACATGCTAACGTATGTGGGTAAATAGCAAATGACCCCCTGTATCTCTTGGATCCAGTGGTGACAGTCATGATGGATCAAACGGATATGCCACAGGTCTCTGCACTCTGTAATGAAGCATAGAAGCATGCAGCTATTGGCAAATGGTCATATGCAGTGTGCAAAGTGCAGATAAATAGTCACTTGCTTTTTTGTACATTGAATGCAGCATTCAGCTTTGCAAATGAGGCCTTAGATCTAAGGTTAAGAATGCCCTATGGATCTCTTACCTTGCAGACTCGTTCATAGAAAATTAGGGCAGCATTAATATTACACCACAGGAGAATTTTACTGCCTGCATGTTACAGGTTCCTGGAACAGGTTTTCTAAAATGCAGCTTTGTTATTAAATAAGAATAATGTATTTTGTTCAATGTACACTTATCACTGTTTGGGAAACTTTGACGAAATCATAGGTTTTGACTATATACAGTATTTCAGGATATTCTCCTAGAAGGTAATGTGTATCAGTAGAGAATTACTCATCCAGCTACTTATCCATATGTGCTACCCTGGATGAGATAATAAAACATGCACTGCTTATGAAGCCTATGGCCAGGTATGAGAAGCCATATCCTTCCTAGATCATCAGCAATAAGGTTTTAGTGCAAAGTTTCAGCTGTTTCCTTAGTGAAAGAAATAAACAGCATATCTGTGAAACACACACTTTTAGGCTGATTGCAAGCAGTGCTGTATTCATGGGGCATACTCTGGCTTGACAAAAGGCCCTGTATAGGCCCAAAACATTGCCACTATTTAATGAACAAATAATATCCATCCCCAGTTCAACTTTACCAGTAGTGCCATTGGTGTTTCTGTTTTCTCCTTCTGGTCCTGGCTCTCTACACAGTGGAAATATAGTATAGCTGGAAAAAACAGATTTTCCATGTCATGTTTTAGTGACTAAGAATCTTTGAGATGTACCTGTAGTATAAAAGAATTCACCAGTGAAGTTGGTTTTAAAGTTATGAGTTTTATATTATGTTTATGTTATCATTAAGATCATCTTCCATGAAGGGATGGATTTAAAAAGTGTGTGTGTGTGTGGGGGGGGGGTTGGGACAACTCTAGAAGGTAATGGTCTCCAAAACTTCTTAATTTTTTATGGCTCTGCCATACAACTTTGTCAGATGTTATTTCGCAGTGAATACACATATTTATCAAAATGCGGTTTTGTCTTAACAAATGAACACTGCCGTACTTTCTCCAGCGAAACTTCGTCAGCGCAAATGTTTCCAAGCAAATTTTCTCTAGCAAAACTGTTAACATACTTAGGCTTACTTCAATCTAATTATTGGGGTACATACAGGTCATAGATAGAGTATGTCTTTATTAGTGGTTGTTGGTGAAATTGCTGGAAGTGGCCTCTTGTAATCAAAAAAATAAACTAAAGCAAAATAAAGACAAAAGAGATCTTCTATTGTCCTAGACATGAGCCCACCCTAAAACAAATGTGGCCTGAGCTTCAAATGGTAAAAAAGGTGTCAATAACATACATTTTACAGTTACAACTTGTAAACATAATCCCACATTTAAATTAATGACTTTTTTTGCATACAGGATATGATGTCACTGACATAATAATGTTGAGGATGTAGCTTCATCTCATAAATTCACCAGGCATAAACAGAAATATAATAGGAATATTCACACTTAGATAAATTTTGCCTGAGTGAAAATTTGCCTGGCTAAACGGCGCAAAATGTCTCTAGAACTATTAACAAATTGGCAATGTCCCTATAAATTGTCATTTTGATGAATTTTTGCTAAAAAAAGACCACCACTTCTACCTTTATTAAATCTGCTCCTATGAATACAGTGCTATCTGTGTTCAGCAGTGCTGTATTTTTGCAGCAGGGGGAGGCATATAAGTCACCACCCTCCTGTCTCTACCTATTCCCTAACTTTCATGCCATTAGATGTTCAATTTAAGCAGATGTGGTGGGCACAGACCACAACTGGGCCCTTTATTTGCTACCATCCCATTTGGCATGCAGTAAGGGCACAGCAGGACACCCTTGACTGCCTCTGAGCTGTACTCCAAAATCTGGTGAAGGTGCAAAGTGCAACAAGACTCTGGACACAAGTGGACACTAAGGGATGCAATTTTGTCCCCCCATGTTAAAGTACCCTTTTGATTTGTTTCCAAGTGAGTTCTCCATGTGCTTAAAATAAACAGCTTAAGGTGGCCATACACGGAGAGATCCGCAATGTCGCCAAACGAGCGGATCTCTCCCCGATATGCCCACTTTGAGGTGGGCAATATCAGGCTGATCCGATCGTGGGCCCTAGGGCCCAACGATCGGATCCTAACGGTGGCTTTATGTGTGGTCGGGTCGCGGGACCGAATCAACGAACAGATGCGGCCGCGATCCGACAGGATTTTTAGTCCCATCTGATCGAGATCTGGCCGACTTTCGGCCAGATCTCGATTGGGGAAGCCCGTCGGGGGGCCCCATACACGGGCCAATAAGCTGCCGACTCAGTCTGTCGGCAGCTTTTATCAGCCTGTGTATGGCAACCTTTACATTGTAATGGATTATAGTTTCAAGCCTTTAATTTTACCATGTATATGTCTGCAATGTATCCTCTTTTGTTGAGTAACTAAAGTCTGCTCTGACCCAATGCATTCACTCCAATCCAGCAGCAAATCCAAGAATGTCACATTAATAGGACACAAGAAAACATGGGCTGCTTTAGGCTGTATACTGTCCTTATTTAACCACCATATGCTTGAAATATAAATCTTCTGAACCTCTCAGGGTAGCCCTCAAGGAAAAAAAGCCCTGTCACTTTCCAAAGCTTGTATTTTCAGGCATATACTGGTACCAAAGAAAAAGCCATCATTCAACCTACAGCTTTGCTGCTATAAACCATATTTTCACAAAATATATATGTATAGGGTCATGCGTATCTAAAATCTTCCTAATGCCAAAATGATTTCTTTCTGTTATCACCAGTAGATTTAATTACTGGGAAACATACTGTACCTTTGCAGCATATTTAAGACCAGTTTTAACATTTGTTCCAGTCCATGTATAAATACTGTATGTGAGTGTAATAACTCACCCTGGTGGTCTAGTGGGAGGGGGTCTGCAGGGACGCCTGCCACGCTTTTGTTCATCTGCTAAATCTTCTTAGGGCGCAGGCGGCGCTCCTCTTCCTGGTTTTTGGGCGCATTCGTGCTGGCGTGATGACGCCAGAGCGCAATGGCGTGAATTTCAAATGAATTTAAAGGCACAGTTTGTATTTTTACATTGCCCGTTATAGGTTATCGCCTAGTGAGTTCCGGGTGCTTCTGTGCTATTAAAGCTTCTGATCTTCTGTGATTTGACTACCTGTTGTGACCCCTGCCTATTTTTGGACGATTCTGACTTCTGTATCCTGACACTTTCTGGTAACTGACTCCGCTTATTCCGTATCCCTTCTGATTGATCTCCTGGTTTGACCCTTGCCTGCCTGACTCCGTTTGTACTCTGCCTGCCCCGACCTGGCCTGATCTGACTACGCTTTCTGTCTACGACTTGACCTTCTGCCCAAAAGACTTTGCATTACCGTCGTGCCCCTTTGCTCGTTCAGAACCCGTCGCTTGGCACCTCTCTTAATAAGACCTGGTGGCATCCGTTTAGCCGAGGGTTCCTCCTGAGGTGAAAGGCGGCTGTTAAAGGCGGAAGCAAGACCCGAGAACAGGGTTCTTAGCATTGGTTCTGAATTTAGGGTGCCGACCGTGACATTATAACGGGCCACGAGAATGGATGACGAAGGTCACGCTGCCGCTGCTCTACTACTGAAGCGCTCACTACTCTGCTACAGCGCAGACACGAGGATCAAGAATGGAGGCAAGACTATCTGATGCAAGGCTTTCATAACCTGACCTGCAGAATGGACACTACACAACAGACGCCAAGTCCAGTAGTTTCACTTCCTGTTGCCATCCAAGTGGGTCCTCATGCCGTGATGGATAGTGTTCATAAACCCCATGAACCCAAAATTTCGTTCCCTGAAAAATTTAGTGGGGATAGAACCAAATTTTTTGTCTTTCAGGAGGCATGCAAACTATACCTGAGTTTTTTCCCTCACTCCTTTACCACTGGGGAGGAAAAAGTGAGGTTTGTAATGACCCTATTACAGGTTGTCCCTCAAATTTGGGCCCTAAGATTATCCACCGCTGACCCTGCCCGTTTTTCCCTTGAAATCTTTTTTAACTCCATGGCGATACGTTACGATGACCCGAATACCACATCATCTGCCGATACCGCAATTCGTAAATTACGCCACGGGAAACGGGATGCAGAGGTTTATTGTACTGAGTTCGCCGGTGGGTTGTAGAAACTGGTTGGAACGCCATGGCTCTTCGTAGCCAATTCCGAATAGGGCTCTCTGATACTGTCAAGGACTGTTTAGTAAACTACCCTCTATCTACTAATTTGGATGATCTAATGTCTCTTGCCATCCAAGTAGATAGAAGACAGAGGGAGAGAAGGGGTGAGGAGGGTACTTCCTTTCCTATGGGGTCTGCTAATGTTAAGCCATCTAGCCCCTCTGTGTCTCTACCTCAGGAGGAAGGAACAAAGCAGGATCCCGCACACCCAACAGATAACAGCAATATGCCTGGTGCTCACTGGCAGAGGTTCGGCAGCCCCACAAGAGAGTACAGCAAAGGAATTCCAACGGCACACAGGACTGTGAGAAATCTTCAAAAATTTATTTCAATGCGGAGTGCGATGCAACGTTTCGGGGAGTAGAACCCCTTTGTCAAGCTTCGCACTCCGCATTGAAATAAATTTTTGAAGATTTCTCACAGTCCTGTGTGCCGTTGGAATTCCTTTTCTCTACCTCAGGAGGAACCCATGCAATTGGGCATAACTCGTCTAACTCCTGAGGGGCCCGCAGGCGGTCTCAGGGTCTGTGTATTTACTGTGGGGAAAAGGGTCATTTTCTTAACCAGTGTCCTAAGAGGCCGGGAAACTTCAAAGCCTAAATGGAGAAGGGGAGCTCCATTTGGATCGATAAGTTTCCTCTCCCCAATCTTCCTCTAGGATCATGGTGCCTGTTAATTTAACCTGGTCTATGGGCTCAGTTAAGGTTTCCGCTTTTGTGGATTCTGGGGCGGCGGGGGAATTTTGTGGATGCTGCCTTTGCAGTAAGGTCTAATATTCCTCTAACTCCTTTAAATCCTCCCATGAGAATCTTAGCTGTTGACAAAAGTAGGGATGCACCGAATCCAGGATTCGATTCGGGATTCGGCCAGGATTTAGCCTTTTTCAGCAGGATTCGGATTCGGCCGAATCCTCCTGCCCAGTCGAACCAAATCTGAATCCTAATTTGTATATGCAAATTAGGGTCAGGGAGAGAAATCACATTACTTTTTGTCACAAAAGAAGGAAGTAAAAATGTTTTCCCAATCCCACCCCTAATTAGCATATGTAAATCAGGGTTCCGATTCGGTTCGGTATTCGGCCAAATCTTTTGCGAAGGATTCGGGGGTTCGGCCAAATCCAAAATAGTGGATTCGGTGCATCCCTAGACAAAAGCCCTTTGGGGTTAGGTCTGGTAACCAGGAAAACTGTGGCCTTATCCAGGTGCTACTAACAACCTGCACTCTGAGGAGTTATCTTTCTTTGTTATCGAAGATTCTTCTTCTCGTCTCATTTTAGGTTTACCTTGGTTACAGGTACATAACCCACATATTGATTGGGGAACTGGGGAGATTCTTCAATGGGGTCAAAAATGTAAGGGCTCTTGCATAAGTGTTCCTCAGTTGGTGGCAGTCACGTCTCTAGAGGGGTTACCCGTGGCTTACTCTGATTTTTCTGACGTATTTTCTAAAAGAGCTGCAGAAACTTTACCTCCACATAGGCTTTATGACTGTCCAATTGACCTTATCCCTGGGTCTACTCCCCCTTGAGGGAGGACATATCCTCTTTCTTTGCCGGAAGCCCAAGCAATGAAAGAGTACATCAAAGAAAACTTCGAAAAAGGGTTCATTAGGCCTTCTAGTTCCCCTGCTGGTGCTGGGTTCTTTTTTGTGGGCAAGAAGGATGGAGGTCTTCGCCCATGTATCGACTATAGAGGTCTTAATAAAATTACCATCATAAACCGTTATCCCCTTCCGCTGATTTGATTGATCAGGTCGAAAATGCTTCTATTTATTCCAAACTTGACCATAGAGGTGCATATAACCTCATCCATATAAGGGAAGGGGGTGAGTGGAAAACAGCTTTAACACCAAGGATGGCCACTACGAATATGTAGATGCCATTTGGTCTGTAATGCTCCCGCAGTGTTCCAGGAATTTGTCAATGATATCTTCCAGGACCTGCTGGGGTTATTCGTAGTGGTATATCTTGACGATATTCTAATTTTTGCCTCTAACTTGAGTGATCATCAAAAACATGTCTGGGAGGTGTTGCTCAGGTTAAGAAAGAATAATTTATTTGGGAAGCTTGAAAAATGCACCTTTGAGGTTTCTTCTGTCCAATTTTTGGGGTTCAGTATCTCCGGTAAGGGTCTTACTATCTAGGAGTTTTGAGTCTAACCTGTCTGAACCTAGTGAGTGTGTTCCCATCATTCCGGGTGAGTTGATTGTGGCAGCTCTGGGATCAGACCTTGCCACACTATTATCCTCAGTTCAATCTTCTGCCCCTGTAGATACTACCTTTGGGAGGTTATTTGTACCTGAGGGTTTAAGGGAGCAGGTTCTGGGTGAGGCCCATAATTCAAAAATGATGGGACATCCTGGTATCTCTAAAACTATGTCTTTATTGTCCCGTGATGTGTGGTGCACTTCATTTAAACAAGATGTCAAACATTGTGTTAATTCTTGCCCTGTTTGTCAGAGATCAAAGTCTTCTAGGAACTTGTCCCAGGGATTGCTAAGGCCATTACCTATTCCTGACAGACCCTGGTCCCATCTGTCTATGGATTTTATTGTTGACCTCCATTCATCTCAAGGGAAAACTGTGATTTGGGTGGTGGTGGATAGGTTCAGCAAAATGAGTCATTTCATTTCCCTCCCACACCTCCCATCTGTTAAGACCTTGGCTGAGTTATTCATTTCTAATATTTTTAAATTACATGGTTTTCTGGTTAATATTGTTTCTGATAGAGGGGTACAGTTTGTTTCTAAATTTTGGCGAGCATTCTGCTCTTTGGTTGGGTTTGATTTGTCTTTCTCTACTGCATATCACCCTCAAACCAACGGTCAAACTGAAAGGGTTAATCAGTCCCTTGAAGAATTTTTAAGGTGTTATGTTTCTGTCAACCAACTTTCATGGGCTGAATTATTACCTTGGGCATAATAATGCAACTCGTGCTTCTATTGGTCAATCACCATTTTTTATTTTTAATGGTTTACATCCCAAAGCATTTTCTTTTTCTGGTTCATTATCCAGCTGATAGGTCTCGTAGAGAGGCACCCAAATATCAGGTAGGAGACTCAGTATGGTTGTCCACAAAAAACATCAAACTCAAGTTGGGGCCCAGGTTTATTGTTCTATATCCTGTTACTGAAATAATTAATACTTCTGATAATTTTAAGATCTCTAATTCTTTCCATGTCTCTCTCTTAAAACCAGCCACACAGGTGCGCCGACAGTCCTTTCCTCCCCCAGTGTTAGTAGAAGGTCAGCCTTAATGTGTAGTCCATGAACTCCTTGATTCTCGCCTTGTGCGGGGTAAGTTGTAATATCTAGTAAAATGGGAGGGCTACAGTACTGAGGAGAATTCGTGGGTTCCTGTTTATGACATTAGGGCTGATCGTCTCAGGAAACAGTTCCACCTTAAGTTTCCTGAGAAACTTGGGGGTCCGGTGGCCCCTCCTCGAGGGGGGGGGTAATGTAATAACTCACCCTGGTGGTCTAGTGGGAGGGGGTCTGCAAGGACGCCTGCAGCCCCCTCGGCTGGAACGCCCACCACGCTGTTGTTCATCTGCTAAATCTTTTTAGGGCGCGCCTCTTCCTGGTTTATGGGCACATTCGCACTGGCGTGATGACGCCAGCACGCAATGGCGCGAATTTCAAATGTATTTAAAGGCACAGTTTGTATTTTTACTGCCCGTTATAGGTTATCTCTTAGCGAGTTCCTGGTGCTTCTGTGCTATTAAAGCTTCTGATCTTCTGTGATTTGACTACCTGTTGTGGCCCCAGCTTGTTTTTGGACAATTCTGACTTCTGTATCCTGACCCTTGCCTGATAACCAACTCCGCTTATTCCGTATCCCTTCTGATTGATCTCCTGGTTTGACCCTTGCCTGCCTGACTCCGTTTGTACTCTGCCTGCCCCGACCTGGCCTGATCTGACTATACTTTCTGTCTACGCCTTGTACCGCAACCTTCTGCCCAAAAGACTTTGCATTACCATCGTGCCCCTTTGCTCGTTCAGAACCCTTCACTTGGCACCTCTCTTAATAAGACCTGGCGGCATCCGATTGGCTGAGGGCTCCTTCCGAGGTGAAAGGCGGCAGTTATGGCGGAAGCTAGAGACGAAAACAAGGTGCTTAGCATTGGTTCTGAATTTAGGGTGCCGACCGTGACAGTGAAATCTCACTCGGTTATAATGCAACATGAGTCAAAATAACAGTTTCCATGGTAATTAAATGCAGCTCAGTGTAGAATCATAAAATAATCAATATTAATAAGATGATTCTTGGCGGCGTTATATTTTAATTCACATCATAATGTTTAGGTAAAATTTAAAGACAAAATAAATAGTTCAACAGATCTGTCCTATTCATCCCTTATTATACAACTAAATGAGCTGTATTCTCCCTAAGGCGATTTAAAGATGTCCATAGTAAAAGAAGGTGTTGGAGAGTTAATTAAAGGGGATTATCACCTTCAGATTAAAAAGAAGCATATGGTAGGAAGCATCAGTAAATAGTTATGTCTATTGTCTATTAATGTTTGTTTCTTGAGTCAATGATCCTGACAAATTGTGATTCCTTGAAGGACTTCAGTTGTTGTTATAGTTGGTAACTGACTTCAGCCATTTAATATAAAAGGATACTAGTAGAACTCTGTAATCAGTGCCAGGGTTTACCAGGAATTAAGTCTTGGCTCTCCCATCACTGTGCAATGCAATATCTGTGTCTGCTTTGGCAGTCACTGGTGCAACCTAGAAATGGAGTACTATATGGGCCCAAAGATTTCTGATGGCAATGCAGATAATTATAATTTGTGGCTTGCATCTTAGTGGGTAAGAACGTTTAAGGTTTCCTTTGCAAATGTTGTATTTATAGATGTTGTGGGCTATCTTTGCAATTTTTTCACATCAAACTATGTGAGTGTTTTTTACTTCTCTAAGTGCAATTGCACACTGGGTCCTTTGTTGCCTGGGGGAAATCTCCTTTGTAGACAAAGGGCCTCAAAATATCTTTGCACCGGAAACAATGTAAATCGCTGTGGATAAAACATATCAATTGCTTAATTTATGCCACCCAAAACACCTCCACTGCAGCCCATAATCCTCCCAATCAAAAACACTGATTTTGTTATCTTTTCAATAATCGTAGCAGCAGCAAGTTTAACATGGTCCAATAACATTTAGCAGTATAATGGATATTACCATTTGAACAAAATAGCCCAATAACAGTATAAAACATAATATAACATATAAAACATAGTATAACATGATATCTTAAATCCCACTATCACTAATCCATAGCCTAACCCACTAGAAAAAATTCCTGGGAGTACAATTACTGCGTGTTGTCCTTAGGGTTGCTACCTGTCTTGTTTTGACCTGGAAAGCCTGGTTTTTTGAAGGGCTGTACGGGTCAAAACTTTCTGTTCATTTTTCCAAACTAGGAAAACCGGGCAGTATTTTTCGTGATTGTCGATTACCACCGCCCCCATTACATCAAGACCCCTCCCTGAAGTTACCACCGGGGAAAGGTCGCAACCATAGTTGTCATTCCTGTACACCACATGCCATTATTTACCCATCAGACACCAGTACTCCAACACAATGGTATTAAAATACAGCTGCCGATACGGGACCACATGTGTGAGGTTGTACAATACTCTCCATACAGCTAACCAAAAGTTCACCCCACTGCTTTCCAGAACTACAACTAGCCCTGAAACAGATCCTACCTATTGAATTACCTGCTGAAAGTCAACTCTCAACTACTATAATTCTTCACCCTTCCACTTAATGTCATGTTTATAAACTCACCTTTTTTGATTTCCCTGCCAATTTTGCCAAAGACCCAGCCTCTGTCTTCAGTAACAGGGAGGATAGGCCTGCTGCCCCAACATCCTGGTATAATGAATGAAGGGATCAGGCTTCCTTCATTAAAACACCACCTTTGCTGGCCTATTCCACTTACAAGCTTCCCTAACTCTGCCAATGACTGCTTTCATTCCTCTGTCCACTGTCTGCCCAATATGTACTATGCAATTAGAACATCTTTACTGACTTTGCTTAAACAACAAAAGTAAAACAATGAAATCACTTTAGCATTGCTAGAGTACATTACATTATTTTGGCAATTGTGTTTATACTTTTCAGACTTAAAGCCATGATGCCTCATGTTTTCCTTTCCTTCTAGTCAATGTGCTCTGCTTAAATATTCTCCATCTATATCAGCAACTGCATGTGTGCAACTCCTGCTAGCGCCAAGCCAGTGCTTATAGAAGCAAACATTTGATGATGAAAGAAAATCCCTTTAAGTGGGCACTGGCTTTGTAACTCTGCTTGCTGGCACCTCCATGACAGGAAATCTCTAACAGCTTGAATGCAATGAATAAGCAGATCTGCAAAAGAAAAGGCAGTTCTTTTGCGCATGATACTGTGATCTATAATATAAATCTTAACATTGGCTTAGCTATTCAACGCAGTGATCAAAGCTTTTTAAATGGTCAATAGCAAAGTTACAAGGAGACCTGGATAAAAGTCCCTGAATATTTTTGCTGTGCTGCATCAGGAGTGAATGTGTATTTGTTCGGTGTGATTGGAATGTGGTGCAGCATCTCGGTTATGCAGGGAAATACATAACGTTGTTACTGATAAGTACTGGCAAGGGATCTGACACTTTGCAAGCTGATCCTTAGAAGAGACGCCTCATCCTTAAGTTTTATTACAACAATATGTACTACTGTGTGAACAACTATGGCAGATAAACAAGAATTCCATAGCCATTTACTGAAGAGTTCCGATCTTGCCTCAGCAAAGCTAAACTGAAAGGAAGGCATCCTAACCCATAGTGGCCCCCGTGATCATAGATATAATGCAATATTATATTTGTTGTTAGTGGAAAACAGTCGTTAGCTTCCATTTAGTGATGGAAATAATATCAGTTAAAATTGTGGTTAAATGGCAAGTTCATTTAGCTTTTTCTTTGGGTTGTATGGAATAAGGTTGCTGCATTGTTTTCTATGGACAGGAACTTCATGTTTCTTAAGACAGAGCATCCCATGCACCAACCATTGGAGCCTTTCTAATCCCATTCCAGGACTTGGTGCATGTGCAGGATTCCACCCTAAGGTACACTGTATACTGGGTTTGTACACTAGGGACTATTTTGGTGGGGCCCCTCAACCTGGTCTTGTTGGCTGATGGGTCTCACTCTCCCCTGCTGGCAATGGCTGTCATTCTCCTTTTTCCTTTTTTTTATTGCCCCCCCCCCCCAAAAAAAAATGTCACGGGACAGATTGACCCTCAAATAGTTTGACACTCTATGGCTCCCATGCATTTTTTGACACACTGTGACCCCAAGTATTTCATGACAGCCCCCCACACACTCCAAGCAGAACACAGACTGTAACATAAGTGATCCCTAGGCCTCTTGTCTACAGATGGGAGGGTATGTCTCTGCCTAGGGGGCCCAATAGTTAAAATCTGCATTGAAGGAAATATTCACCAATACAGGGAAGAATAGGAGCAGGGGCTGTGCCCGAGGAACCGTGAATTATGGGATGCTGTTATTCATTGAAAGCAACAGATACGACTAATAAAACCTTTATATAAGATAAGAAGACTTTTGCTGGTCCCCAAGTGGCTAAATTAACCAGATGTTTTTGATTTCAAATAAAGAATGTGGCTGCTGTCTTATGTTTATAAAATAAATGTTTTAGCAATGAAAAATACACTTAGATCTCATGCCATTAACTATTGTTGCAATCATCAAGCACTGACCATGTACTTGTCCCTGATCCTAGGATGCAGTGGAATTAGTACCCTGTCCCTATGGAAACAACATAGAGACTCTCCTGCACATTGCCATTATTACTCACCTTTTCCTCACATGCTCTCGACACAGGCACAGTACAGAATGTATTCTAGATTCTATGCGCTGCAGCCAGAATTTCCGTTCCTCTATATTTCGTTTCCACAGATACTTGATTAAACATGGATCTTCCTTTTAAATTATTTTTGTAACCCTCGATTTGGAGCACTCAACTTGGCTCCTCACCCTTTAAATAAATAACCAAATGACTATCAATGCAAATTAGTCTGAAATGATTCTGAGAGTGTTGCTTGTTTATGTACAGTACTGTATCTTTCCTGGGGGTATAATCATCTCATTTTACACACTCACATCTCATATATTTAATGTTAGGTAGGATGGAAAAAAAAGAGGTTCAACCTCTGTAAAATACTCTACTGGCTGTATAACAAATAATATATATATATACCATTTTGGAAGATAAAATGGATTGAAGTATGTGACCCCTAACCATGTATCTAACAATATACTGCCTGTAAACAATTGTGGACGATGCAACTCGGTTAATGGTTGAAATTACACTGCAATTGTTGGGTGAAATATTACATTATGGATAAAAACATGGTGATTTGCATCTGAAATTGCACTTTGCATTCATAAATGACCTCTTTCATGTTTGAGTCAATAGTGAACATCATACGGAGAATCTGGTTGTTGTTAAAAACTTGGGACCCACCAAAAGACACCACGAGATAAACTGAAGACTGGAACGCTGCTGTGCTGCTTGTGTGTGATTGTTATGGGCTTCTAGAGCACAACACTGGGATTATCATGCCCAGGGATCCTCACGCTCCTGGAAATTTCCACACCAGGTGTTATGAGTTCTTATGTTATTGAGGGAAATTGATATCTGCTGCCTGAGTCCCGCTTTCACAGAACATCAAAATAATGCCTCTCAGAAACATAGGACATGGACAGCTCATAACACCTGAGCATAGCCCTTGCAATTTTATTAAACAATAACCAAGATCCTTGTATACATATATTTATATATTTTAAAAATTTTCAGTAAGTTCAAGTTCAGGGCATGGCGCAAAAAACAGGTGCATATCATGCCATGTTCTTTGCACAATTGCACCTTCCTCTTTACTCAATGATTGCATGTGCCTGTGCTCCAGAATGAAGTTCACCGACTTACATCTGCTCCATCAATACAGTGCTGGCTGCTTTTTCCATCCTACCCCATACCTGTTCCCATCCCCTAACTAAGGTTATTTAGTTAGTGATCCATGGTTTTAACAGCTGTCCTAGAGGGCATCCAACTTTACTGCCCTCTGCGCCTTACTTTTCCTTCAATTTGGCATGAGGTGCACAGCGAATATATGCCCCCATGCTTTGAGTACTAAGGGGTATATTTGTGTACACATATTGCTCCTTCACTTGCAGCAGAGATGATATGGGTAATTATTATATGGTAATTAACATTGTACATTCAGCATTGGACTGGACTGGTGGGACAATGGGAAGAACCCCAGACCAGACACAGACCTGCACACCTCTGATCTTCCCTCCTGATTGAGGCCACATTGGAGATGAAAAAATACACATGGTAGAGGGAGGGGGGCTTGCAGCATCTTATATTCCTTGCAGAACCTGAAGATGATTTTCATGACTGGGGAGGATTCCCGGGGGGGGGGGGGTTGAGGTGGCACGTCTACAGCCACCAGTCCGACACTGTGCACAGTGTGGTCCCCTGTTGCAGAATAGCCATAGGCTTCTGCACTGTTTCAAAGCACAGAGACTTGTGGCTATTCCCTTGAATATAGTGCTGTCTGCATTAGACATCACTCACATCCAAGAGGGATAATCACTCATGCAGTATCCTTCAGCCCAGCCCCAAGCTTGCAAGATGATCATCCAGATACCATTGAGGATTGGCTAGTGTATGGCCACCTTAAGTTTCAATTTGAAGAAATGTATTGTTATATAGTTATATTTACAATGCAATATAATATATGTAGGCAATGCATTTCAAAACACTTTTATCTTTAGGCCTGCCATATTGTAATATCTCTGCTGTGTGTGTTTGTGTTGAACCCAATTCCCAGAGACACCTTTGTTCCCTTATTTCTACAGCTCAGGGGAAAACAGTTCAAAATAAAAATTGTCTGTTTCAACAATAAATTGTTATTATTTCTGTCAGCGGAGGCAAAAGATAAGATTGATATTGTACTAATACTAAGGTTAATATGATAAAATTAAATGTATTGAATTCCAGCATTTGCAGGGATGCCGTTACCCTGACCTTACTGATGATCCTTTGAAGAGAGCTATTAGGCATTACATAGATCAAACTATTTTCCACTTACATTGGAAAAAAATTGCTTCTGTAGAATGTCACCGTAACAACGGGGGATTCCGCAGATTGCCTTAGAGCACTGTGAATACTAATACAAGTATAGGGGGGAAACATAGTTCGCTCATAAGTAGGATAGAGCTTCCAATTCTCACTTACATTGCAATTTCCTAGGCCATATCTTATTGTCTGCAGAACTGTATTTATACATATAAGTAGGTGCTTCCCCATGTTTCTTGCTTTTTTGCAGAATAACATACTGGGGTCAGGAATAGATAACTATCAATCAAAAATAGCTGTACCCAGACAAACAAAATGGCATCTCAGACTTATGCAGATGAATGCAATTACGCAGAAAAGAAATGCTTTGTTCTATTGTTATATACAGCATTCTCTCTCTCTCTTATCTGATACCTGACTTTTTTTGTTTGACTTTACACTTTACTGCGCATGCTCACCTTTGCACCCTGGCCATTAGTTGGTCATTGCAAGCTTACACAAGCTTAAAGGGATACTGTCACGGGAAAAACATTTTTCAAAATGAATCAGTTAATAGTGGTGCTCCAGCAGAATTCTGCACTGAAATCCATTTCTCAAAAGAGAAAACAGATTTTTTTATATTCAATTTTGAAATCTGACATGGGGCTAGACATTTTGTCAATTTCCCACCTGCCCCATGCCATGTGACTTATGCCTGCACTTTAGGAGAGAAATGCTTTCTAGCAGGCTGCTGTTTTTCCTTATCAATGTAACTGGGTGTGTCTCAGTGGGACATGGGTTTTTACTATTGAGTGTTGTTCTTAGATCTACCAGGCAGCTGTTATCTTGTGTTAGGGAGCTGTTATCTGGTTACCTTCCCATTGTTCTTTTGTTTGGCTACTGGGGGGAAAAGGGAGGGGGTGATATCACTCCAACTTGCAGTACAGCAGTAAAGAGTGATTGAAGTTTATCAGAGCACAAGTCACATGACTTGGGGCAGCTGGGAAATTGACAATATGTCTAGCCCCATGTCAGATTTCAAAATTGAAAATAAATAAATCTGTTTGCTCTTTTGAGAAATGGATTTCAGTGTAGAATTCTGCTGGAGCAGCACTATTAACTGATTCATTTTGGAAAAAAAAGTTTTTCCCATGACTGTATCCCTTTAAACAGAATTGTGGACAATAGAGGGAGCATTTTTCAGGTTGAAAATGGCAGCTATCTGGCTGGGAGGGGGGCTGCATTATGCTTCACTTATAAGGGCCACACACAGAAATGCAGATACAGGAATGGGATCTGTTATCTGATTTAAGTTTTAAAATAGCAATGCATAACCTCATTATACTAAAGTTCTGTTCACAGTACATAAGTGAAATCTCTTTCCTGAAAAAAATGAATTCCAAAAGTATCTAGAAAAGCATTCTCCCCAAATCTCACCCTGACTGATCTTGAGGCTGAGCCACCAAAACCACCACACTGAGGCAGCCCCATTGTTTGGAAAACACTGCTCTAGATGGCGAGCCACATTTATCAACATTCCAAATGTCAATTGTTCCAGTTTTTATATTTGAAAACTAAAAAATCTTAAATGCGAGCTTATGTCTGGGAAAACACAATCTCTCAAAATTTGGATAAATTGCCCTTAGCACAGGCTCCTATTGTACAAATCCCTTGGCTGATGTGTTTGCTTTTATCCACATGTAACTCCACACATGTAGGAGATGCATTGAGTCTACAGCCCAAACCTATTATTCACCCACCACTCGAAAATTCTTCCTATCATAAAAAAAAAGTCTAAACTTGATGCTTCCAGTATTCCACATAATTTATGTGACCCTGTGATACACTGAACAATAACATAATGAACATAAATACATAATAGTAAATGTGTGAAAAGATACAAAACACTCCAGGCAATACGGGATCTCTGAAATAGCAGCTTCTGTGCTGTAATGGTTTCCATTGTTTGATGGAACTAATCTTATCCTGAAAAACAAACAGAATAGCTTAATTGTGTGTGGAAGGGTCATAATCACAGCAAATCTGTGCCATGTGACTTCTGAATCCATTAATATGATTCCATCCTGTGATATCTAACCTGCTTATTCCTATGTCTCTTTAGCTATTTTATGTATTACATTTTGGATTAGGCTTAATAATAAATTCATCTGCTACATCTCCTGTGCTGAGTGGAGGAAAAAAATGCTTTATGCCTAGCTTTGAGCTGCAGACCCTACAGACCCTAGCTGATAGCTCTACAGTAAATAAGCTCAAAATTTTGCCTCGCTGGGCAATTTAATGCTCCATTATTTTTGTAGATGCTCTAAAAATAGGACATGGGTAATATTCAGTGTTATGACTTTGACTGAAAGTAGAAGTCATAACAACTTTGCAAATTTCAGAATTCTGCAGACTTTACCAGCAAGTTATTTTGCAAAGTTGAGGCTAATTAAATTTTGGGCATTACATCCATAGGAGAGCAGAACATCTGCCCCATGAATGCAGCTCTGGTGCTGGCAGGCGGCAAATAGGTGTCATGAATTTTGTCTTTACCTATTCCATAACCAGCACATCATTCAAGTGGTGGACACAGCTGCAAAGGAGCCCTGTCCTTACTGCCTGCTCTACAGCAATCGCAAATGACAGGGTTGCCCTTGTGCCTGCTGTCACTGCGCTCTGCATCTCACACTGTAAGAAAAGCAAAGAGTAGTAAGACCCTGGGCACAAGTGCTACTTGAATGAGCACTAAGGGTTGTTTTTTTTTGTAAATAAGCCCTCTTGCCACATGATCCATAGGTAGAGAATAATGAAGATGGAGGAATAATGTAAGAAATTTAATAAAGTCTTTAGCAGGCCTAGTAACCCACATCAATCAAAGAGAAAAAATAATGAAGGAGCAGGGGGTAATGTTTTAAAAAGCATAAAGACTGTATCAGGTCTAGTATCCCATAGCAACAAAGTAGCAGTATTATTTACTTGTCACCTTTTTAAAGCTAACATCTAATTGGTTGCTTTGGGAGAGTTTACTAGAGCTGGTGCAAACTTTCTGATTTTTCTTACATTACCTTTTTAGGGAAGATTAACTACCCCTAAAACAAATTAGTTGTCATATATGTATATATGATGAGGCCTGGATTTGTGGCGAGGCCACAAAGGCCTAGGGCGGTACATTTTTAGGGGCGGCATGCTGCCCAGTCACATGGATGCGACTCACCGGGAGAAGCAGAGCCGGGACAAAAGAAATGATAAAACTGCATGTGCGCGGAGGGGGCGCAAGAGGCAGCCAGTCTCTGGAGCTCGTAGTTTAGAAATCCAGCGCTGTATATGATTAAAAGACACCTTGCAGAAAACACCCTATTGCAAGAGGACCCATACTTTACTAATACAAGGTCTACTTTTAGTGATGAGGCCCAATTATGATCTACATCCATAAAAGCATTCTGTTCTGCGGAAAGTATTACTTAAATGTAATATTGATAAGAGACTTTAGATAACTATACTGTATTTAACAAACAACTTTTTCTTATTTAACCTTTACAGAATACATATCTGAATGAAAAGCATGAAACAAGAGGGTAATTTAGTCCAGCTGTTTATTGACAGTGTCTTGAGATCACCAGCTAAAGGTCTACTGTAGATCCCGATTTTACCTTTTGGGCATCCCTGACTATTTGTCACGACCGGCACCCAATACCAGAACAAGTGCCAAGTACCCTGGTCTCGGCTCGGCTTCACCAGTAGTGTGACCACCGTTGGGCTTCGGGAGCTCACTTGGGTGCCACCTGGACTTAACGAGGGGTGCAAGGCGAGATGTTCTGGCTGGCGAAGGGGCACGGCTGTTAGCAGAGTCTTTTGGGCCAAAGGTCACGGTACAAATGGAGCAGGCAAGAGAATCGTCAGACAGGCTGGGTCGATGCAGGCAGATATCAAGAATCGTCAGGCAGGCAAGGGTCAAACCGGGTTGTCAATCAAGGGGTTAAGCAGGAAGAGTTGTCGTAGGCAGGTAAGGGTCAGGATACAGAATAGTCAGGAACAGGCTGGGTCAAACACGGGTAATCAAACAGACAAGCTACGGAACAGATCGGATGCACAAGGCTCAGGAAACCACTAGAAACAAGTTCTATCACGGGCACTGGCTGGGGGGCAGAATGGGCCATAAATACACTAAATTTTCGCGCCAAAACGTGCGCCAAAACGTGCGCCAAAAGCACGTCTGTACCTTTAAGAGGCGCACAGGCGCGCCGCGCGCCCCCTAGAAATCAAGATGGCGCTGGATCCGGCGCCAAGGAACCATGCGGCGGGCGTCCCCGCCGCACAGGTAATATTATTACACTATTGTTACCCTCCCTCAACAAGTATGTCAAACCTTTACAGAGTTGAATCTCACATCCATTTGACTCGGTTCTATGGAAAAAAAAAACAAAGCTACTGGGAATCGTTTTGGATTCCCCCAACTACCCATCTTTAGTAAATCTGCCTCTTAAAAAAAATCTGTCCCTGTGAAGCAGCTGTTGACTGACAAGAAATTCATTCTCACATGTAAAGCATTTGTACCAGCTTTTGCTCATCAATTAGCAGAGCTTGCTTAACTAATGGTAATTATTGCTTCAGGTCAAATGATTGAAATCTCAAGCAAGGTGCATTAAGAAACATAATTTTTTCAACTAATTAGAGGGAGCTCCAGGCAATTCCAAAAAAAAATCCCTTTTGTTTCGTATTTTATGTTTGAATTATAAAACAGTAGTGTCATTTACATGCTCAATACACTGAAGAGCTGCACTTCCATATTCTTAATAAAATGGAATTGAAAAATATGTTTGCCATTAGCATGCAATATATATACAAATATATGTATAAATATATATGATCAGACAAAGCAGATATCAAGTGGACATGTGCACAATATTTTCATGGGGTCAGTCACTTCTGTCTATTAAATGTGCAATGCAAAATATGATTTTGCATCGGTTGTTGGTACATCTTGTGCAAAGGGCACGTTATTTCTTACATTTACAGGAGCTCTAAAGAAGTGTCTTGTGAATCAAGGGCAGATTAAGGTCTCTTCTTGTGCCGCCGCTTACTTGTACCTGCTTGTGTGCCATTCACAGACGTTGGCACAAGAGCAAAAGCAAGGTTTATTGTTGTTGGTTCTTTGCATCATTTTTTTGCACTTTTATCCTGCTCATAAAAAGCCCTATAGACTTTAATTATAGTTTACTTCTCAGTGTAGTTAAGGATATATTGTTATTAATATATTGCTACTTCCATTGCTACTTCCATGGTCAGGAATATTTTTGCACAATTTTAAGCTTAGTTATGATCCAGATCTCTAAAATAAAAGAAAAATCATTGGAATTGTTGAATTTTTCCTTTCCTGGTGCAAAATCATGAAAAAAAAATACTTGATTTTCGATTTTAGATGGCGTAATTTTGAGTTTCAATCATTTCTGATTGAAAAATTACTGTTTCTCCACCCTAATGTTGATGGATTACATGCATCATTCTCTGGTATGGTATCATGGGTTAAAGCATGATGAGAAACCATAGGATTTTCAAAGAGTCTTCCAAGGCCTGTGACCCAGTTGTTGCAAGAGAAGCCTCCAATGAGAATCCGGTTTGCTCTATTTTTACTTGACCCTTTATTCTTGGTTTCATATAATTGGAATGAAATCATTTTTGTAGCTCTAAAAAAGAGCCAATTTGGAGGAAGGTATACATTTTCTTTTAAAACAACAACTAAATCTTAAATTCACTTTGTCTTCCCTTCTGATGTGTGTTTACAAAGTGACAAGCCGAAACTGCACAGTAATCTCCCTATGTTATGATAACAGTAAAACCGTCTGGTAGGCAGAATTCCCATTGAGATGTTGTCTTGAATATGTAATTATATTTGGCCTAGCTACATGGGACAGATGAGTATTGCAATGGTAGGGGATTATAGAAAGTGTTCATCATGTTTATTAAATCACAGCTTCAAAGCACAAGTTTGTGCTGTGAGGAAGCACATACTGCAATATTATAAATGTGCCTATTGTTTGATGGATTTTTCACGTGCTGTACTTTCAGTGTATCTGTAAATGGGTTATATTTATGTATAATAGCCTTAAATTTAGATTGACTCCCTGCAAAAAGTTCCTAGCACTGAAATAGTGAGTCTGGAAACTATGTTCCATGCACCTTTAAGCTGATAAGATTTCTGTTGAACACGAAACACTCCGGGTTGTCATGGGAAACGCGTTTGACTTTGCTTTTTATAGGCCACTAATAAGCACATAGCAAAATCCTCCAGCAGGCGATATTTGTCGCACAAAAAACAGCAAATTTCATTTGCCATCTCACCGGGCCAAAGCACAGAACGGGACAAAGGGATTCTCAGTTGATGTGACTAGTTGATATTCATAGACTTTGCAGCTTCTTTCTGTCACAGGGATTTCATAGCTGAATTGCATTTTTGAGGACACCTTGCCTCTATTCTACATATTTCAATTGCCTTCAACACTTTAGGGTCCTCTACAATGTGCAGGGTGCAAAATACAAAAAGCAGGTGCAATCCTCCATGTTTTTGCACTTTGCAGCCTTGCAGGCTAAATGAATTGCTGCAGGTCTCTGCATTCCAAATTGAGAGACTTGTAGGCACCCCCATGAATACAGTGATGCCTGTGTTCAGCAGCATTGTATTCATGATGGGCAGGAGGGGAACATTACCCCTGCCAAAAGGATGAAGCATGAATAAGCACTAAGGGGCAGACTTAGTGCTTCTGGATTTGCCCCAGCAGCAGCTGTATACTAATTAAAATAAATTAAAAGGTATTGTTCACCTTAATTTTTAGTATGATGTAGAGATTGATATTCTGGCACAATTTGCATTTGGTTTTTATCTTTTATTATTTGTGTTTTTTGTGTTATTTACCATTTTATTCAGCAGCTTTCCAGTTCACAATTTCAGCAATCTCGTTGCTAGGGCCCAAACTACCCTAGCAAACATGCACTGGATTTGACTGGAATATAATTAAGAGAGGACCTGAATTGAAAGTAAAAAAAAATAGCAATCACAATACATTCGTAACTTTACAGAACATTTGTTTTTTAGATGGGGTCACTGACCCCCAGTTGAAAGTGTAAAAGACGGCAAACAATTCAAAAATTATAAAATAAATAAATAAATAATGAAGACCAATTGAAAAGTTGCTTAGAATTGGCCAATTTATAACATACCAAAGGTTAATTATAGGTAAACTGTCCCTTTAAAGATAACATTCATGTTAATGGCACATCATGAACATATAATAATCATTGTACAGACTTTTAAAGCTTCTACATGTTACAGTTCAGTTATCCAATTTGTAAATAAATAAAAATACATTAATTATATTAAGGGACATTCTCTATTTATGATAATGATGTGCTTTGGGCATGAGTACTGCATGGATGATATACAAGTTCATATCCCTCCTTCCCCTTTCTGTCTCCTTCCCCTTAATGTCATTTTTACACCTTTGTCCTGGACTAGGGCACCTTTAACAGTCTGAAGATTACCCTCTCTAAAACTGAATTAATTACACTCCTGCCATGCTCTGAGTTCATTCCTTGTGATATTTCCATTATCGTTAATATTGAAACAATTAACCCCATCAGTTAAATTCATTGCCCTGAAATAAATCTTGATTCTGGATTCTCATTTATCTGTGCATTCAAAGCAAGTCACGTCCCTTCCTGTTGCAGAACATAACCAATGCAAATATATCTAATAATAAACTTTCATATACTCTGTTATTATGTCACAACTCAGTTACTGCAGTTCATTTCTTATTGATCTGTGATCAAATTCACTCCTTCCTTGTCCAAATACATCTCCCCAGCTGTACTTTGCTAGAAAGGGGACATTTCAAGCTTAAATGCTGGGGATATTTCAGGTATTTATAAACCAGATGTGTTTTGTATAAGAAGTAAAATATTTAAATTTGGTATGTTCTCATCTCTGTAATGTGTAAATCATGTTGCTTTATGGGTGGGGCTATAGCTATTATTGCTTTTTATTTAATTGTTATCGTATTTAGCATACCAGAGCCAGCCTACAAATTGTGCATGCTCATCAAAATATGATGTTTACTTTTGAGAGATGGGAGGACCTAAAGAGTCAGTTTTAGGGAAGGTTTACTTTCCCTTTATTAACCTTTAACAACATGCTTCTTTTTCAACTGTGTAATGTAATTTAATAATAATGTAATGTAATTTTCACTTGTTTGCTTGAGAAACATGATGTCTCTGTAAGTAGTATTTCAGCCTTGCACTGCTGAGGTCCTGTGTTCAGTTCCAGGTTAGGCAAAAATCAGCAGGGAGTTGAAATGTGTTCCTGCCTTGTCTGGGTACTCCAGGTTCCTCACAAAGCATGCAAACAAAGTAACATAAGAGACACATATAGCAAAACGTGTTCCATAGTAACAAGTTTCCTTCTTAAAATATATATACCTATTTCTTTTCCAAATCAGAGAGCTGAAAAACTCCAGATCACAATTTCTTCGTATGAATCACATCCAACCACCACCTTAAGAAGCAGATCAATCTTTAATCATCTAAAATATAGATTAAAAAAAAGTAGAGGGACACGGGCCCATAGTGTGTGCCATTCCACAAGTGTTTTGTAGATTAATAAAATTGTACTTTTCTTTACAAGTATCAAAGATTACAAGACTCGTCAAGCATTTCCAGGGTGCACGAGTATACAGATCTCCCAATAAATTTACAGTATATGCTCTTTGCAAACAGAATTGGATCAATGGGTTACTCCCTTAGGGTGCAAACCGCCAAATTTTTTTTTAAATCATTGGAACACCGCTCCAACTTCATCAGGGTTAGAGGAACTTCCATGATAAAATTGGCCCTTTTGTGTTTAAATGTTATAGGGATCATAGATTGTAAGCTCCACAGGGGCAGAGTCTGATATGCATGATGTAAAGCACAGTGTAAATGTGTTGCTGCTATATAAATAACCAATAGTGATTTATTTTATCTATGACATTATCTGACATTTTTATTGTCTTTTGTAACCAAGTTATTTTTTTTCAGATTTTGCCACATTTTTCTGTGAAATGAGTTTAAAGAGTTTATGTTGAGTGATCCATTTTTTTGTGGTGTATATCAGTTTTATAATTTTTTTCTTGCATTCTGGCCAAACTGATTGGATGTGTGTTCCTTCCCTCCCCCTCAACTACATTTGGCAGCTGCGGATGGTCAGAGCAAAGGACAGACACAGATCAGCGAGCAGTTATGTCCCATTCTCTTCTGATATTTTTGCCCATTATGAGTCATCTGTAGTTAAGCTCGTTATATCAGCATTTTTGTAATGATTCCCAGCTTTCCCCTCTGCATGATATATGTGTCCAATTTAATGCAATACTAGGAGGATCCGCTTGACCTTTAGCGCACAGGTTCAGCTGCTGCCAAGATTCATTCAGCTATCCCATCTTTCATGTTAAATGTAGAACTTACATCTCATTGTAAGATATACAGTAGCGTGTGTGAACAAAGCATGGCAAGTAGGGAAGTGAGAGAAGCATGTTATTTCTTCCCCCAATCAACTAGCATAGCTGAGAAATGCTATCCATTCATAAAGTGTGTGTGAAATGTGTCTTTCAACAACTAATCAACAGCTGCTTGATGTGCATCTGTCAGCAGTGGGCATCGAATTCTATAGTTAGATAATATGCAACTGAAGAACATGACATAAGGTTTTATTTACTAATGCAACTGCAACCACGTTGCAATTTTGGATGTAATTTGCCACATTTTTACCTATAATGCAGCATTCTTCCCAAACATTCCAGAATAAATGTGACTGCTGCAATGTATCAAAACTAACAAATTGCAAGTTGGGTCTACCCTTTTGAGATAGGGGGTTGTGTCACTTCTGGAGCACACATTCAAAGTGCTATTTGAATCCTGTTCATTAGTGCCTTTTGCCTGCTGTGGAAACAGTAGAGCAACTGCCAAGTCCAGTGTGCCAAGATATCTAGGGTTCACCAGCATCAGTAGGCTGTGAAACATTCATGAGAAGAGGCAGGATGGACTAATCGACAACTTTGTGAAAGTGCAAGAGAATGTTTGGAGACAAGTACCTTAATAAAATTCATAAAATATTTGTTCCCCCTTGTGCCCTCTTTAGAGCACATGCATTTGGGTACAGAATGCAGTTTATATGTAATACTTTTTACTGAAAAACTTTAGTGTAATCAAGTCAGCCATCATTGAAAGCTCTTTGACACTCAAGAGCCCTCTTACAGATAAAAGGATTATGGACCAGCCTTGCTGCATCAGTCATCTTGCTTCTTTCTAACAAAAAGGTGATTAAATGTAGAAGAGTCATCCACTGAAAATGCCATCTGACTGGCACCATGTTCTTGTGACTGACATAGTGTTGGTAAGCAGCATTCTTACAGATGAATTCAGTAGCATCTGTAATGAGATTTTTGATCAGCAGGATTTGGATTGCTGAATTTTCTTAGACATATAATACTTTTGGTCATCTTCTTTGGAGAGGTACAGTAGGAAGGTTTTATGTATAGTATAAATCCCTTTTAACACTTTCCAAATATCCATCCTCCAGTGAAGAGCCAATTTGTCATGTTTTATCTCATCAAAAAATTTGCTGTCGAGAAAATCAGGAAATGATGAAAAATGTTGAAATACATTGACGTCATTCGGTTTTTTCGCAGCGTCTTTTTTTATGCAAAATGCACTGTAGTCAATGGGCATTTATCAGCAAGTTTTTTTTTCAGTATGTCAATGGGTATTTTTTTGTGGTGAAAGTTACACGGTTTGCACAAAAAATCTGTGAATTTTGCCATGAAACCACACCTGCCAAAGAATTTTGCTCATCACTACCTATTCTTCCAGTTGTACAGTGGAACACAGGCTTTAGAACTCCCTGCCACTGTATACATGTCTTTAACAGTACTCTAGTTACTAGTAATTGGTCATTTAGTAAACTTAGAAGGCTAATTACATACAAATGACCCTTTACCTCCAAACTTTAGCATCTCAACTCCATCTTCACATTGCTGAATTATCACTGTGTAGTTTGGCACCATCTCCGATGGCATTCTTTTGTATTCAGAGCTGCCACCAATCTGTTCCTTGCCAAATCATATTTTGAGAATAAGAAAAGCTGGCATGCAACCTTTCCTATTATTCCTGTGATCGATTTGCCCCATAGCTACAATTACTGCTTTCATTCCATTCTCTCAACCTTTATAAAATAATATTATTATTCAAAAAAAGAATCCATGCAAAGCCATGATACCAGTGCCAGTTCAGATATATATTGTATACACTAACTAAAGGGCTATTTCAGCATGATCAGTTGTTTACATTATGTGTCTTTTCTCTAAAAATTCATAACATCCAATTCCATGTCCTCATGGAAACATCTAACCTGTATTTCTTGCATTCAAATGCAAACAGCAACTCATTGCTATGTTAATGTTTTAAAATGCAGTATTTTTTCCAGTTTGCCTTATAGTTTGTGAGGTTACGTTAATTGCCGTGTAACAACTAAACAGAATGCCTCTTAGATTTTAGGACAGGGAAAATTGTCTCTCTGATGTCCAGAGAAGCCATCTGTGTGTGGTCCTGCCCAACCAGCAGTGAAAATATTGGGCTGGAGGAATGGAATAAGCTCTGGATGAACAAAGCATCTGCTCGACAGACTGTAGTTTTGATACACTTAAATTAACATTCTTATCAGACAAATCCCAAGGAGACCAAGTGGCCTTGTTTGTTGAAATGCTTATGGTATAATAAGCTTTACCCAGTCAAATGAACATATTATTCTAATTCTTCATGTACTTTAATGTGCAGCTTTCATGGGAAAGATAACAACAAAATGCAGGGATAATCGTGTATTTGAGCTAGGCCGCAATTATAGATTTTCACTTATAATCCTTACTTATTATTCTTGGTGGTAAACAAATAGCATAATATAAATATCTAGCATGTGCTGAATAACTTCTTGTAAAGAATAAAATGTTGAAATAACATTGATCTGTTTGGTTGGCAGTTTCAGACTGGGCCTCATAGGTCCCATCAGAGAACCTGACATTGAAAGTTCAGTTTCACAGCAATTAGATGTAAACTGATCTATTCGATTGGAAATTAAACTGCATGATAAATCCATGCGTGTAGGACTGACCCACATTCTATAAGAATAGTTTTGAAGATCTCAGACCTAGTTAGCATGAAGCACTTGCTTTCTCTGTCCACTGAAAAATCAAAATATGCATATGGTGAAAGGGACAGTATCACCAAACAATGAAAGGTAAAACCAGGGTCATATGTAGCTAATCTCAGTCTGTAAAGAAATACAGAAGAGAATCAGCTCCTGTGCTGCTGCTCTGCTACCACCCGAATACATTGCCACATTGTAGGGAGGGTGAGACTTGGTCAGCGGGACACCAGGAAAAAACCCGGTGGGCCCCTGGCTCTTGTGGGCCCTTCCGGCCCAGATCTGCACCCTGCTTTGCTTCTTCATGCTGCGACCTCTGTTCTTCGGGTCCAGTTGCAGCAAAAATACAGTGTGCATGCGTGCTTGCTTGTATGCACACACACAAGACAGCAGCCCAGGCCCCCCAGTCCTACCCTGGGTGGAGGCAGACGCAACGGATTTTGGCGCAAAATGCAATGTCTCACTTTTTTGCTCAGAAATCCACTGGGTCCGCCTGCCCCCAAGAGGAGGCAATATATACAGGTACAGGCATGTGGAGCAGCGGAGGAGTGGATTCTCAGCCTGTGGTTCTACGGAGGCCAAGATTCGCTACATTTGGCCGTAGCTGAAAAAATTAAATTTACTGTTTCCCTGCACTAGTAAAATCTGCTTGTTTGTTTCAGAGCCTCATATATACTGTGTAACCATGGTGGAACCCACAGAACAATAGGGAATGCATTTACAGATCAACTGTAGAATACAAAGGTTTCTGTACTAGAGATAAATGTAGAAAAACAGGGGTAATTTGTTACCTCAAAATACTGAACAGTATATGAAGGTGCTAGTTGTACAAATATAAACTTCAAATTTAAAAAAAACAACTTGTTTTAGGTCCTTTAGGAGTATTCTCATAATTTAAACATGAGGATAGGCTGGTAAACAAGACTTGCTAATGTGCTTAATACAGGTCCCATGAGAATGGCCAAGTGCAGTCAGTTGTAGCCACCGCTGCCCCAGTATACTTTATCCTCACTCCCAATGACTTTTCTGCATCATTACATTTTAGTACATTGCTGCTCAGCATAAGTACATGTATATGTGAGTCCCAATGTGAGGCAAGATTTTGCTTTTAATGAAGTTTTTTAAAATGTAAACGCCACTTGTACAGAATTTTAATAATGGTCTATTTGAATGCAGCAGAGCATTACAAAGACATTGAAGTATTGTTATGATCTTTTATTTATATAAGTAATTTCTGCAGTATGTGGAGATATTTAGCTTGTATTTGGATTATTGCTCTTTGGCTGTCAATCACATTAGGGTTCCCACTATAGGCAGGGGAAAAAACACTACAATAATATTCAAGTGGGTATTAATTGTGAATGGTCCCTAAGTTTAGGTAACTGACACCAAGTCAGACCTAGGGTTGCCATCTTTCTGGATGGTGGTCTCAAAGGGGTAGCTATGTTGTAGAGATTAACAAATAATGTTGGGGGGCAGGGCAAGGAAGTTGAGGAGAGTTGTCATGAGGTAGATGTTGCTGCAATGACACAAGAGGGTTGAGATTTCACAGATCAGGATGGGGGATGGGTTGTTCCAGTGCAGCAGACGGGCAGTTACTAAACTAAGATGGGGATATACTGGGGGCATCTTCTTACACACAGATCTTCCCCCTAAAGGGTTGTGACCATCTTGGGCTAGTAAAGAAGTCAAATCATAATTTGTAGCATTTTTAAGCCTACTCATTTGTTAAGCTTTAGTTCTCCTTTAAAGATAGTACACTGTGTATCATTTCAAGGGAAGTCTATTTTAAAATGTGAATTGCTATGTCCATAACACGGCGTGAATATTGAAATGCCACTTTGGACTTCCTAGACTCCATCTTCTTTTTTCAATTGGGGTGTATGGATTTCATCTTGCAGCTGAGGAATAAGACAGTGTTGATTATAAAGGCAGGCAAACTAGGGAACATCTGTGTCTCAGAAGAGTCGACAGTACCCAGTTTAGCATGTATGTGCACATCCTCAATTCCTGCTTGGGAAGTAAATCCAGTCTCATTTTACTCAATGATTAGCTACTGATCCTTTTCATTCATAATGAGGGTAAAAAAGAGAGACAAACAATTAAGAGATGCATGATGTGCAGGAAAAGTGTGCTTCTTGCTGCATTTTTCATTAATAAGATTCAAATTCTTCAAGTGGAAATTGCATATGGCAGGAGAAAAAATAGGTTAAACATGGAATTCACCTGAAAGATCTGCGCTCGTCTTTTCCAAAGCACTCGTCTATAAAAAATCCAAATCTGCAAAGGAGCATGAAATCCCGTTTAATATTGGTTATTACTGTAACAAGGCATGAAGCAGGGGCTTTGGAAATGTGGGACTTCTATTACTGAATGGAGAACATTTAGATGTATTAATATCTCCATGGCAATAAAGCTGTGTAAAATGTTAAGTGCGAATGATCATGCTGAAAAATGTATTCTGTATTATTCTACAGCAGAACACATACTGTAGGTTATTCTACAAACTCTTCCATTATATAATATATATTATATGTAATATTATATTTCAAGCCATTTCTATCAAATAGGAAGCTATCAGCTTGTTTGGGATATTGCAAAAATGATCATGAATAACGTGGATTGTGATCCAATATATGAAGTCAAGGGAATGTTGATTGAAAGAATCAATGTTAATGGAGGATTAGTGGGGGATAAAAGTAGAAGTGATTTTTTTTTTATCAGACATACACATATGTAGCTTTACTTATATTGTTCATTATTCACATCAGTTCTTGTCCCAATGGAGCTTTAGTCCCTAACAAATGCACACAATTGCATTAGGTTCAGTTTCATCAGGAAGCAATAACTGGTCTATATGTTTTTGGATGATGGGAGGAAAGCAGAGAATACACATATTTGCAAACTTACAAACCCAGGTAACTGGCTACTGTAGGTTCAAACTAGGGATGCACCGAATCCAGGATTCGGCTCGGGATTCATGCCAGTCCAAACCTGAATCCTAATTTTAGATGCAAATTAGGGGCAGAGAGGGAAATCGTGTGACTTTTTGTCACAAAACAAGGAAGTAAAAAAAATTTCCCCTTCCCACCCCTTATTTGCAAAAGCAAATTTGGATTTGGTTCGGTATTCGGCCAAATCTTTTGCCAAAGATTTGGGGGGTTGGGGGGTTTGGGGGGTTCCGCCGAATCCAAAATAGTGGATTCAGTGCATCCCTAGTTCAAACTGTATTCAGGACCCCATAACACTGCAAGGAGAAGAAACACAAGGCTCTAGTTGCTAGACTATAAATTCAACACACTTTAACATATTAGCAGGCCCGGATTTGTGGCAAGTCCACAAAGGTCCGGCCCTAGGGCGGCACATTTGTAGGGGTGGTATGCCGTCCAGCCGCATCTGTATTTCCAGGTTCCTACAGGAAACCCAGACCAGAGTTACAGTGGTAGCTGCACTGAGTGGTGAGTTTCTAAGTGAGCTGGGGGTAAGGGGCGTAGGAGGCACCCGGCCTAGGGGAGCCTTATTAGCAAATCCGGCACTGCATATTAGCAGTGTTAATATATGCTTGTATTTTTAAAGCAATATTGCTCAATACAGATTTTCCCCAGCTCTCTAGAGTCCTCTGCTGCACTAAAATGCCAGCTGATCAGTGTAAATCTGGCTCCATGTTCTTTGTTCCTGCAACTGGAATTGGAAGGTTTAAGCACTGAACAAGTCTGTCCTTTATTTCCATGTCTGATGCTAGTGTCATATAATGAAGCCAAAATGAAACAATAATGTCTGTATGTAAGATAACGGCAGGATGCCTGACATAGTACTGGTAATCAGCATTCTCACTTCTCTTGCATCTATAATACGTTTTTGGTCAGTAGAATTCTCAGTGGTGAATTGTCTTATGTGTAATTAAGTAGAGAGAAGTAGGAGGTAACATGGCATAGCTTTATGGTTGGGTTTACTGTCCCTTTACTTTAATTATAAGCTTGTGATGTTTACTTTGAAAAGGTAAAGTCAGCAAAAGAGGCTGGTTTAGGGAACATATATGTTCTGTTTAAAGTATGCTGGGATCCTTATAGTAACAATCTCCAGTAAAAATGTTCCCAGCTCTATAAGGCCAGGAGAATGCTCCAATGTGATCTTGAATGCACTGTGTATGCCTGACACCCTACCTTTGATTTCTTGTATGTGTAGTACATGTATCATTTCTCCACCACCATGTTTCAGCTGGCTGAGACTCACTTGGTACCCCTCATGAATGGAAACTGAATGTCATCCATGGACTTTGGCCCAAAACTGTGGAAAGCTAATGTAAGCAAAAGGGAGGTGCATGTCAGGGGTGATTTACAGAGACCCTAGATACAAGGTGCAAAAACATGTCCCTTAGTGCTCATTCTAAAAGCACTTGTGAGACCTGCTGCAATTTTGCAAGGTGCAACGTTGAAAAAACAGACACTGCAATGTTTAGATTGCCTTTAATTATGCATTATCTGTGTAATTTGGTGCTAATAAAACACATTTGTCTGAGGTGGCAGTGACTTTTTCTTTTTAACTAGTCTGTATTCAATTCTCAAGGCAAACGAGGAAAGGTTTAGGTCAAGTTTAGAGCAAAAGACAAGATGCTGTTACATAATAATGCTACATGCTAGTCACTGCAAGAGCAGATCTGCAATGCAATGAATTAAGGAACAATTGTTTTTTCGCTGATTTCGATTGCTTCTTTTTCTATAAAAGAGCAAAAAAAAAAATCTATAAATATGCAAATAGATTCTTTTATTCCTGCTTTTGTAAACAGGATCAGGGCTTTCAAATGAAAATAACACCACTTAGGTTTGCTATATTTAGTATTAATTGGCAAGTAAATAGAAGTTCCTGTTGATACTGCATAATGCCGTTTGATTAGGCTTGTTGGCACGGTTGTCTTTCTCAAACCGGCATAAAGCCCTCTATAGGACATTGGATTTATTTATTAAATTCCATGTAAATATTGAAGCATAATAATAATAATCATATTAAGATACTGTATGTGACATATTTAATGCTGTTATTAGGGGCTCAATCACTTATCTGACCTCAGCTCAATGAAATAGTCTCATCCTGTGCTTATCCAAGACGTTAAAAGATGCAGGATAGTCTTTACTATCAAACACTGTCCTGATCCTTTCTGCCCCTTAGATAAGGACATGAGGAAACTATTTCATGGAGCTGAGGTCAGAGTGCATTATTGATGAATAAGCCCCATAATAGCAGCCATTCCTTCTCCTGTGCAATTCAGACTTACAGAGAGGTTCATTGGGAAAAAAAAATCCCACCTAGATTTCTGCGAGTTTTAGATTTGAGAATAAACATTTCGGCAAATTAATTTTCACATCTCTGTTGCTGACTGTCATTGGATAAACTTTGCACCCTAAGGAAAACCTAAATCACACTCGCCTTCTGCAGGTGAGAACAAAAGGTTGCAGTTTTGGCCTATATGCTTAGCATGGCATGGGGGCAGTTATAAGTTAAATTACTTCCAATTTCCAATTCAAAAATGGTTTACCATTTAGAGAATCATTCTTAGCTTAGAGAAAGAAAACTGTCAGGTATAGCCAGTTTTAATTGACTGACCTTTAATTGGTGGATATTTAATGAACCTGAAATTCTATAGTTGCCTGTCATTGATTTGCCATCCTGAACATAATGATCCGAAAGGACTGGAAACATTACATATAAAGTAACAGGAACTTGCTAACCTTCATTGGCCGGTCAAGTTGATCTGATTGCTGGCAGTCCTTCAGCTTTCCACAAAAAATGGGGACCCTCATCCCCTACCTCTATAAGGGAAATACTAGCTATAACAGGCCGATGGCATTGCTATCTAAATTTAGCAATGCTTGTTGTCTGTTACAGCTAAGCTGTGTATAGGATATAACATCTTAGAAACCTGCCGGTGCCATCAAGGTAAAGCTGTCAGTATCACTGAAGAACCTTTGGCTCGGTACTTCTCTTCCTATTTCTCTATTAAACAGGGCATTCAATCTGTGGCTCGTAACCTTTACAAGCATTTCCATAACACTTAAGGCGAGTCGGACGGGCATCTCCAGAACAGAAGACACTATATGCTTTGTAATACCTGATTTACATTTTAATTAAATTTGCTAAGTGAAATTAATTAATCTTCATTCTGATATGAAAAACAATGTCCGGTGTTTGTTACACAAATGTGTTATTACAGCTATTAACCAGCAGCTACACTTATTACGGGGAAGAACATTTGTGAGAATCCTCACCATATGAGTTTCATTAAATGCATCATCATTGACTGTGGGGGATCTAAAAGCTGTTGCTTTTCCCCTAGCTCTCCAGAACCAAAGACCTCTGTATTAATCATGCCAGACATCTGGCACAAAAAATATTGATTTTGGTTAGACTCTTCTGTAGGAGAACCATAGAACCATACCTTTGGAGCACAACCAACAGAGTGAATGCTTTAAAGGGAATACAAACCTTCTGCGGTGCTTATTTAAGTCATCTCTTTGGTATTGAATTCACTGTGCAGTTTCTGTCCAATATTACACTGTAATGACATTGCAGAAGGGCCGTTTAACTGAATTGCTTTTCTGATGGTGAAATGAAACCAAGAAGAGAAACTGAAGTGTAAACAAAGCTGGCAGGATACCCATTGGAGAATACCATTCATCATTTCAGTTTTTTGTTTGTTTTTTTTATTTTGCAGTGTTGCTTTAAAAATGATTCTCTGTAGCTGCTGCACTACAGTTCCCATCAAGCGTTCATCTTTGATAATTTGCTAGGTATGATAGGAGATACAAAGGCCATTTATTAAGTTCAGAGAAGTGTGAAAAGTACAAAAATTAGGTGTCTCACCTTCGATCCCTTGCCCATCATTATAACTTGGGCAATGGAGTCTGGCATTTTACCCTATGGCAGACATTAAGGACAGGACTTCTTTTTGCCCATTCTTACTGCACTAATACTAGATTTCCATATCAGTGTTAGTTGCAGAACACAGCTGGACCCTGGGCTCAAGTACAGTACTTCTAGAATGAGCATTAAGGTGCATACTTTACTACTCCTTAAAACTCTTGTAAAAAAAACTCATTGTAAATGACCCCCTATAGTGTAGCAACCTGTAAGCAGAGCAACACTTTTATGAGGTTTGGTTTGCCTTTAAAACTAGGAAACTCCTATTTAAAAGCTCATTAAGGGCTCATATAGATTGACTTGTTTTTAATGTATTTTGAAGTGCATGATGAGACAAAAAAAAACACACATACTGCGTCTATATCCTTTTTTTTTTAAACTCAGCTAAGTGCCAGGGGTACTGCACCAATGAGGCGAGTTAAGAAGCTCACCTCAGGCAGCAACTCCCCATGAGTTACCAGAGGCATCAAAGAAGCATCAAAAAGCCACATTTTCAGATTTCAAACTTGTGCTCCCTGCACTAGACACATGGACCCCCCCCCCCCAATGGCCCCTCTCGAGCCCTGAAAATGTGAGTGGGGGGTTGACAGCAGCAGGAAAGCAGCAAAGGGGTAAGGATTACTCCTGCTGCTAAGTGCGTATTTGTCAGTTCATAATGCAATTCTCTATTCTGTTGTTTATTGAACAAGCGTCTAGCACAAGGAAATGCAGCATGCAGTATCTAAAGAAACACAACTCTGCTTCTCAATGCATTAAAAAGCTTGTCAATATGAGCCTTAACAGTGTGCCTGATATTGTGTGTTATTAACCCTTTATTCGGTTAAAATGATGACAACTCCTACCTTTTCAGTTTGCCCAGTGTCCTGGGTGGCTTTATGTACTCCAGAATCAGTGCTAATCATGGGAAGGGAGTCCCTCCATGAAAAGCTTCCACTACATTTTCTACACTCCAGACATAGCTTTGGCTCTTTAGCAGGCAATTCTCAAAGGAAATCTATGGACATACACTATTAACACGGATCAATACATAAACTTGTCCCCGATCCTGGTACACACAACCTGATAACTAAATAAAATGCTTTTCTCTCTTTTTTCATATAAGGATCAAGTTCGATTTGCCCCTGCAATTCTGGGAGACCTCCTTAAATGACCTTTCTTTCAACTGCTTGCTCACATGAAAGCCATTTGATCATGCGCTGCTGCTCCACGGCTTCAGCACTGCTGAAGACTAATTAATATAAAAAGATATGTCAGCACTGTCATTTTGTGGAAAGCTGAAAGAAAATCAGTGATTTCATATTTCCCATATAATTAACAGATAAGAAAGAAAATATCTAAAATATAAATTTTAGATATTTGTTTTATATAACTGTCCCTTACTTAGTATTAAGGGACAAATTCACTAACCTACGGAAATTCGCCAGCGACGGCTTCGCTAACATCGCCACACTTCACCAGGCAAAAATTCACCAGGAAAACGCTAATTCACTAAAATGCAAAGTTGCGTCCAGGGTGCCGAATGATGGCGAAGTTTCGCTAGCGTTAATTCAGCAAGCAAAGCAAAGTTGCGCTAGTGTTGGCTAATTTGCATTTCAATGGACGTATATGTTGCAGCAAATACATTACACTACACAAGCCCAGGGGAACCTTAATAAAAGAAAATAGAGTTTTATATTGCCCTACACATGTGCCCAGTGTATAGTTTATGTGCCATATGTAAGGAAATGTAGGGGGGAAGCCGGGTTCTCTAAAAAAAATTATGATCTTTTGCAGCCTATCACCCTGAAAAGCTGAAAATTTGCCAGCGTTTTTGGGACTTAGAAAAACTTTAAATTTTTTTTTGAGGATCTCCTATATACTCTATTGCACTTCGTCTGGTCTGAGGTGGTGAAGGCAAGAGGTAACGTTCATTAAAATCTGCATCTTAGTGAATTTGCATAGTTACGTCCATTCGCCAGAACGAAAATTCACCTGGCGTTAGAGTGTGAAGTAGCGTTAGAGTCTATCTCCTTCGCTAGCGAATTTATGCCAGCGCCCGTTAGTAAATCGGCAAAGTCCTGAAATTATGTCATGCGGGCGAATTTTCACCAGCGTTAGTCACTTCGCCCTTTAGTAAATTTGCCCCTCAGATGAGAAGAGGTCAGATTGGGTTAATCATCCTCTGCTATAGTTTAACTGATGTTTAGTGCTTGTTTTAAATGGCTGAACATTTATTTCCACGCTTAAGGGGATCTTAAACAGGACTTACCCTCCCAAACATCTTAATATCAACAGACAGACCAGCAGGGGGCACTCCTGTTACTAATTCCTGATATTAGCTGGCGAATACATAGAAAACTTGATTCTTGTAATGATCAGAATTTAGCTCTAGTTTGAGAGGACAGGCATAACTATATGACATTTGAACCTCCCAATCAGGTCAATTTAGGATATGCCCACCAGCTGCCTTGGCCACACCTAACTATGACCCAGCACTTCCTTGGTCTTCCCAATTTCCAGTATGCCCCTATTTAGAGGTCTGTTGAAGGGAAAATCGAACCACTTGAGGTATGCCATTTTTATTAGTGATATTAGTTCATTATACAGAATTAGAGCATCGCAATAACACAGGAATGAGGATCATTTATATGATTATGTCTGGCAAACAACAATACAAAGCGGAGCATATAATGTAACACAGTAAATATATTATGTGCCACTGTGTAGCAATGAATAAATGTGTATTGTGTTCTACTGCATCTATAATTTATCATCTAAGCTCAGTAGGCAATGGAGAGGATTCAACCTTAGGGAAGCTTTGCTGTATAGTGCCCCCTGTGTGACTGAGAGGATAAACACATATGGGCAGCTGCTGACTTTTCTATGCTTTACAAATGGAGTATAAGGTAATAAAAACTCACCTCGCCATGAAGAAAAGAATAAAGGGTAATAAAAAAAAAAACAGCTACTGCATAATATAAATAGGGTTACCAGCCTTCAACATCTTAGTTTTATTTAATCACACAGAGAAGAATTCTGCTAGCAACTCATATCAATAAAATATCATAAGAAATAACTAACACATTATAAATATTTTCATTTTCATCTATGTCTATGTGCAGAATCAATATCCCAGCCTGAGGATGCAGCATCTTGGCAAAAGAGATACACAGAGATATACATAGAGCTGCATGACCTATACCAGTATCTGTACTCACTAACTTCTTATGTGGTTGCTACGCTACAAGTACCCATCATTTGGAGTAACCATGGTAATTCTAATATAAACCCAGACTATGGCTGTTTTTCCGCAGGCAGCTTCTGTAACTTGCTCACTCTCGTTGCTGGGGTTTCTCTGCAGAAGATGCATATTTGATACTGTACATAAAAGCATTCTGTATTCATCAGTGGCCACATTAGGCTCTTATAAAAGCCTTTCCTTTCCTCACAATGGATAATTAGAATAATAACTGCACACTGTTTATGGGGAGATGATATTGATATTCTAATCCTTTCTCCACCTCCAATTGCATGATATGAAACAAACAACCAGCTGTGTAATTTCTCACATGGATTTTGAATACGATAAAACTGCGTAGGTGGAAATGCTCTTATGCCCAGAGCTAGTTAATAGGTAAGGACCTGGGGTTTTGTGCATAACAGATCTTTCCATAATTTGGATCTTCATACCTAAAGTCTACTAAA
This sequence comes from Xenopus laevis, assembly GCF_017654675.1. Classification (NCBI taxonomy): domain Eukaryota; kingdom Metazoa; phylum Chordata; class Amphibia; order Anura; family Pipidae; genus Xenopus; species Xenopus laevis. The sequence goes on from NC_054387.1 coordinate 69,400,837, forward strand.
AAATCATTTAAACATTAAATTAACCCAATAGGCTGGTTTTATCTCCAATAAGGATTAATGATATCTTAGTTGGGATTAAGTACAAGGTACTGTTTTATTATTACAGAGAAAAAGCAAATCACTTTTTAAGAATGAGAATGAGTGTGTCTTTCCATAATTCGGAGCTGTCTGGATAATAGATCCCGTACCTGTATGCAGTGGTTGGATATAATTTTCCTTTCAGCCCTCCATAGTGTCTATGAAGATATCACTTTTGTGTCTGTCTACAATCTGGTCACCAGCTCCTTTATTACTTCCATCAGTTCTTAGTTTGCCCTTTAAACCCCTTAGAAGAAGCATGCCCATATCCTCGTAGCACAGGAATGGTGTGCTGTTATATAACGATGAGCACGGCCAGTTAAAAAGGGCTGTAATATTAAGGTTGACTTGAAAAAACTTCTTGGTTTGCTCATTGCCTATAAAGAAAGATACCATGCAATTAAATACAGTATAACTCTTCCCCAGAACTAAGTACAACTCAGCAGGAACAGTCCCAAAAGTCTGTATCGAGAGATACTATACATTTATGGCAGCAATGGTATTTCACTCTACTAAGCACAATACTGATAGTATAACGTATAAGGGCTGGGGCCAGTGGATTGCCCAAGGCAAAGTGCTACACGACAAGAATAATAAACTCACTTGGATGCAACTAATGTCTCACTCATTATGATTTCCTTTTCAAGTCCATGTTTTAAATAATACACACTGAAAAGCTCAAATATGTATATTGTGTTAAAGGTCAGTTGCATTATGGGTAACATTTCTTTCAAACTTTCAGGTGTTTACTTTTCTTCCTGGCATTCCCAAATCATAATTTATGTCAGACATTCTCCCCAAAAAAAAAACCCAGAATGAAATAGCATATTAGATGTCTCCTCTGGGTGTTGTGACCTTAAATGCCCTTGGCTTCAGGCAGCTTTGTGCCTTTGATATCTTTGATCCTCATTACTCTTCCAGAGAGGGAAACCTTAAAACAAACTGCCGAGGGAGAGCTGCATTCATTTCAGTTTTACCAGATGTAACTCATAGGGCCATAGTGAGTAATGAATATGGAAGAAGAGCTGACCGGCACTCAAAACGGATCCACAGGACAAGAAGAATTCAGTTAAAAAATAATTTTATTTGTAGAAAAGTTAAAAAGATATCAGCATCTCCATATGGGCACTTTATATCTCATTCTAGAGCACCTTGTTCTCTTTCAAATATTTAAACCATAGCGAATAATGCAAGGGAGCTACAAAAGAAGACTTGAAGGCGCTGAGAAGAATAGAAGCCAAAGTTGATTAAAAACTTTCAAATGGATCAAAGCAAGTGATGGAATTCAAGATAAATAAGAGACCAAATTAAGAGATTTCTTAATTTCTATGATCAACTTCTCTTTTTATTCTGTGGTTTAATGGATATAGAGGGTGTGTTTTTGAAAAGCACCATTGGTGGTATCCCAGATCAATAGCGTGTGATGTTAACATGTCTTAAAGGCCTTTTTATTTGTTTGACCTTTATAAATAATTTTCAAGTTCCTTTAAATGTTTCAAATCATTTAAAGACAAAGAAGAAGTCTAGGAGCTTCCCTTTAAACTTTTTTGACCTAGCACACAGTGAGGTCAGTAGGAAGACATTCAAGTTATGTGCATGGATTGGGCTGGTAAATGTTCATCAGATCCTTATGTTAAGATGAATGGGATGGGTTGCTGCATGGTAGAGGTAAAGGACATCTTGTTAGACAGCTGTTCATGAGCATATACTGTAGATGCTGGACACTTAAGACCTTCTGGTGCTTTCATAACAGAGGCAGTCAATACCTCAATGTTGACATGTGTTAGAATATTACCACTACTAATACACAAGATGAGTGCCATTGCTTTTAACATATTGAATTATTTTAAACAGTAGGGTGGGGAATGCATCATTGGGGACTTTATCAAAGCTCCTTAACCCAGATGAGTCCTATAACTAAATCCAGTTTAACAAATGTCTGATCAAATGTCTGATCAAATGTCTGCACACCACTAGTAGAAACTGGTGCTCTTTAGTCCATCTTCTTCTATAAAGTCCACATAAGAGAGTAGAAGACACATACATACACAGAATTATATGTTCTATCACTCTACATGATTAAGTGTATAGCAGAAAATAAAGGCACAATTCCAATAAAGTGCATGAAAGACCTTTTCTTTTATCATAGGCTATAATTTAACCAATCAGGAGCACCAACAAATGTGGACTTCATCTTCCAACTTTTCTCCGAATTTGTTTTCCAGGCAGTTTCAGGATGAGCATTTTATATGTGTTGTTTCTTTCAGGTATTGGGCTATCCTTGTCCAGGGATATATAATATATATATATATATATATATATATATATATATATATATATATATATATATATATATATATATATATATATACACAGTATATATATATATATATATATACAGTATATGTATATATATATATATATATATATATATATGTATATATATATATACTGTATATATATAGTTTGTCTGAAGAAGCTGCACTCACAGGTCTTAGCGTTAAGATCAGAATCAGCTTTGACATCTAGCAACTCACACTCAGACCCGCAACCTGAAAGGGAGGAAACACAATTCTCTTACAGACCCAAGCCATGACCCACAGATCTGCTTCTCGGAACTGGTCTTTATAAGCCTACATCATGCTCAAGCTTAGCCAAATTCAACAAGTTCCAATAAAATTCCAATACCATTACACATGGGCTTTATGTGATCACTCTGCTTTCTGTTTATGTCCTTACTATATACAGAGTGGGGTAATACCTGCCATTGGTTCATTTACACATTTTTTCTTTTGCACAGATTATTTGTATTAGTGACTATTTTATGATAGATAATTGATTTTGCACTGCTATGTCTATATTAATCTCTGACTGCCATGAAATTATATAAATAAGGGTGAAAAGCTTTTCAGAATTCTAGTAAAAAAAAAATGGAAAAAAGGCACAATTAACACGCAGAATGTAGTCACCCAGCACTGCCCATGATATAAGCTTGAAATGGAAACACAGTAATTAGAGCTGATACAAGTTCCTTAAAGTCAAAAGACTGATTCACCCTAAATGAAAACAGAGGACGTGCTCTCAATGGCAGCCCTAGTATTTTCTCAGCACTTCCCCTCACTTTAGCTGTGATTGCCACTATCTAGCAAATTAAATTATAACCACATTTGACCCAACAACTATGGCTAGTACTCACACTGTCTCAGTCTATTTTAATGCATTTTTTATTCCTTCTGTTAAGGGGAAAGAAAAGGCCAAAGACAGCTACAGTCAAAATGTGAACTTATGTAACTGCACTTTACTTATTTTTGCCTATTACACTGTTTTTATGTGGGTCCATAAAATCTACTACAGTCCTTATATACAGTATCAAAGCTTGATAAAGGGCGAAATAAGGCCCAAAATGTTGCCTGTAAATATGACCTAAATAAATCACCTTTGCAACTAGGAATTCTGCAATATTGCTTTTTCTACAGTATTTACTTATCCCTGGCAAAGGGTTCAGATGGCATTACTACAAACTATGGTGGTTGATGCCCACACACAGGTCCTAGAAATCTAATACAATTCAATTACTGTTTTTTAGATGGATTTGTACATTATTTGTCATTACTAGTTTGTGCAGTATAATTATTATTATTAGTCTAATACAATTTTTTTAATTAATTTCTGACACATACAAATAAAAGGCCAAAGGATTGGATCAGCCTCATATTGCCCACACATCAATGAAAGATCTCATTTGGTGACCTTAATGAAATAATGGATCTTTACATGTATCACCAGCTTTATACAGATAAACTGCAATTCTCAGTAGGATTGTTTTGCATTTTAACGGAGAGCTCTGGAAATGTTTTATTGAGAAATATTGTTTCAGATAATCCTGATATCGCTAGACTATAGCTCCTAACATGCCTTAACTTTGATTTTAAAGTATCCTGGAATTTGTAGTCCAGCAACAACTGAGTAAAGTGTGGTTGAGCAGTACAGTATGTACATAAGTGTCCCTTTGGGGTGAAGCTCACTATGATTCTAAATGCAATCCAGTATTTGGCAAAAAAAGTGGTCAGTAGGCAGTATTGCTACCGTTGCCACACCCAGATACATTTGCTTTTACAACTTGAACTTGGTTAGCATCATGCTCTCCTGCATCCTGCTCTCTTTGTTTGTATGGGTCGTTGTGCAATCTGTTCTTGATCTTGTGTGTTACTGTGGACCTGTGGATTCTGGCAAATGCCAGAGGGACTGCTATTAGATGCCACAAACTGTCACTATTTATTGGGCCTGTAAGTTATTTGGGCCTCTCTGTACCCGATATGCCATGACCTATGAGGAATCCCAGTACAGACCTGTTTTATTGTGTGGCAAAGGTGATTTTAGTGTCACACTGTGTGCTTCACTGTAGTCAAGACCTGAATTTAATGTGACTTATCTGTGCGGGTGAGCAGTTCATTTTGGTTAACTGTACTTGTGAAACTGGAGAATTTGTCAAAGTCTTAAGCTGGCCATAGATGCAAAGATCTCGGATTTTGTGTGGAGAGTCCCGATATTTTTCGTCTGGCGGAGATTGGTCGTTTGGTCAATCGGATAGGTTAGAAAATTTCTGTCGGCTTTCGATAATATCTCTTCGTGTATTGCCGATCATACGATTTTCAGTGGGAGACTGTCACCATCTTTGTCTATTGTACGATTGCTGTCAGGGGCAGAACATTGGCTGATCTGTTCTTTAACTAATTTATTTGGTCCGAATGGTAAGACTTTGATCTGAATGGTTAGTGGCAGGTCGGGAGATGGGAAAGTCCGATCGTACATTGATTCGGATTTTTGCATCTGTGGCCAGCTTAAGTCATAAAGTATATACATTACACTATTGCATTGCTTACACCCGTTTTGCACCCACAGGCTCTCCACGCTGGCATCCCACACTTAATTACAGATGCAAGAGAATTCTCCAGTGAGAATCACCCGTGCTAGCATTGCATCAGTCATCTGTTATCTAACCTTTTGGAATTACTATGCATGTTCTACTTGCTGATATTATATTGTAATCAGACCTCAGAGGGGTGGACTATGTGATGTGTAGGAGTTTATGGAGAGAAAGAAAATGCCTTTAACAATGATAGTATGACACGAAGAATTCTTAAAGGGATCCTGTCATTGGAAAACATGTTTTTTTCAAAACACATCAGTTAATAGTGCTACTCCAGCAGACTTCTGCACTGAAATCCATTTCTCAAAAGGGCAAACAGATTTTTTTATATTCAATTTTGAAATCTGACATGGGGCTAGACATTTTGTCAATTTCCCAGCTGCCCTAAGTCATGTGACTTGTGCCTGCACTTTAGGAGAGAAATGCTTTCTGGCATGCAGCTGTTTTTCCTTCTCAATGTAACTGAATGTTTCTCTGTGGGACATGGGTTTTTACTATTGAGTGCTGTTTTTAGATCTACCAGGCAGTTGTTATCTTGTGTTATCTGCCTTCTGGTTACCTTCCCATTGTTCTTTTGTTTGGCTGCTGGGGGGAAAAAGAGAGGGGGTGATATCACTCCAACTTGCAGTACAGCAGTAAAGAGTGATTGAAGTTTATCAGAGCACAAGTCACATGACTTGGGGCAGCTGGGAAATTGACAATATGTCTAGCCCCATGTCAGATTTCAAAATTGAATATAAAAAAATCTGTTTGCTCTTTTGAGAAATGGGTTTCAGTGCAGAATTCTACTGGAGCAGCACTATTAACGGATTCATTTTGAAAAAAAAATTTTTCCCATGACAGTATCCCTTTAAGGTAGGATGCTTTTATGTCAGTTGGGGCACAGGCCCTCAAAATCTTGGCAAAAAAATTGCATTGTGCAGTATTGCTTTAAGAATACATCTCTATAGTTACTGGATTCCACGTCTTAGCATCCTTCAACCTTTGATAATGTGTTGGAAAATGCTACAGCCCAGCAAATGTGGGTGGAGCAAGACTGTAATGTAATGAAGGCAGGTAGCAATTGAGTCTGTATGTCTACATGGTTTTCCTTTCATACAAGCAGATGCTGAAACTGATGCTGCTTTGTGAATGTGATAGGGAACATAGGTTAAAGAAAAATGCATTCTGCAATGTGATATTATTCATTAGAGAGCCCACCGACAGACACAATCCAACAGAGATGCTAAAGGGGAGGTACCCCTCTCTTCTTTGTTCAGCATATGCACAAGTAAAGCCCTACATAGTACATTTTTAAAAACCTTCAAGGCAGCATCAATTGTGTAATGTCTTTAGTGATACCTGGGGTTGCCTACTAGACAAACAAATTGGGGAAGTAGGGAAAGTCCCCTTTAAAGTCCCCTTTAAACACTATCTATGCTTTTGCCACTCTGATCCCAATAAAGGTAGTGTGGATATAAATCTTGTTAGGGGAAGATCCATGCTGAGACTGTGAGAAGTAGACATATCATTTGGGCTGCTGAGACAAATGTTACTAATGATCAAGCTAAATCATTTACTGTATGTTAAATCATATGTCTCTGTTTCCGAGTACAGCTGTAAGATCATTTAGCTATCAATCAAATTTAGCTTGCGCTTTGCTACCTGTGCTATTACTGGCTACATCGGAGCATACGTTTTGACATATGTAATTAGCGCACCCAAATATTGATAAACAGTGAGCATTTACTCCTTGTTCAGATATGTATGGGTATGGATGTACAGTATGGATATTCAGCTACATATAGGTGTTGATTTTGGGGTACAGATTCCCATAAATATTTCTTAAAGAAAAACTTTACCCTCAAAATGAATATTTAAGATAGTTTACATCATATTAAGTTACATATTAAAGAAACTTATGAATCTGGTATATACAGTATATTTAAGTAAACATTGCCCTTTTACATCTCACCACCATTTCGTGATGGTTTCTGTGGTGCCTCAGAGATCACCCGACCAGAAATACTACAGCTGTAACTGTAACAGGAAGAAGTGTGGAATCAAAAAACTTTTAATCGGCTCATGTGACCTAACATGTATGGTTTGTTTGTGTGCACCGTGAATCCTACGATCCCAGGGGGCTGCCCTTATTTTTTAAAATGGCAATTCTCTATTTAGAATTACCCAATTAGAATTACAGTACTACTAAAAAAGTATATGATTATGAAAATGGTTTATTTACATAAAGCAGGGTTTTACAATTGAGCAGTTTTATGCAATATTTTTTTATAGAGAACTACATTGTTAGGGGTGTACAGTTTTCATTTAAGTGCGTCAAAAGACGAATAAATATGAAAGCTAATCTATTTTACAATTATTAGCACCTGCAAGAATTCCTTGATGGAGTAAGAATTGTCTTCCTCAATGAGTCAGTGGAACAGGGAAAGAGGCATAACCCATTTCAGTCACTTATAGACTAGCCTTGAGCAGCAAAACAAGCAAGCTGACAGTTTTGCTTTGCATGTTATACGACATTCATTTGCCAAAGGGGGATGCTGGTGTGAGCCATAATTGCTGACATAAAAGCCAGCCGCCACCACAAAGGTGCACAAAGACTTCTCTGTTGTAGCACTGTAGGTGTGTGATGGAACGTATCAAATGCAATTTTAAATATGCACTTTCTTGAAATATTAATGGGTTTCTTAATTATAAATAATCAATATAAATAATAGATTTAATGTGCAGAAACCTGTCCACACCATGAAAACCTCATTAAAGATCCCAACTAAAAATAGGTAGGGAAAGATACAGTATTTGGAAAAGAACCCTAATTAATTACATTGTGTCATTTATTTGATCCATTATACTAAGTTAGCAGGGCCCAACCCTCCAGGAGGGCCCTAGTTATTATCCCACTGGTCACCTTTGCCCCTTTGATAGTGGCCCTGCCAACAAATAAAATGGAAAAACTTTGCCAGTGCATGCATAAGTCCACTAATCCATCCTGACCATGCCCCATTTGACAAAGTTCCACCCATGAAACTGCGAGTAATACCATTACATATATTAAGACCCTTGTCTGCCATTGGGCCAATGACTGGAGTACCCCCTGGACCCCTTGTATGGTGTCATCCTGCTATAGTCCCAAGCATAAGAAGATTGGCAAAGTGGTGTCCAGCCCAAATCTCACGCAAAATGATGTTCAGAAACATCTTTTAAGATAAATATTTATTAACACTAACTCTCATACTGAGTGGCCCTCAGGTTCTTCCACTGATTTAAGTTGCTTTGTGTTGGCAGCTCCCACATTTTAAAACCTAGACTGACTATTGTTCAACAAAGATTCATTTAGACTGGACTATATACTAAGAGGTCTACTGGAGGTCCGCTGGCTAGATGTTGCTTTTCCTAAACCAGTATAAGGAGTCCACAGACAGACTATTTTGTATGACATCACCATTTTAATGAAGTCTGACTCTGACAAATATGGGGTGTGCAAGATAATTACCCCACTGCAACATATTGGCTTGGTTATTCTCCATGGACAGACATGTATAGACCTACTGGTTTTTCACGGGAATGGTGCAGCCAGGCTTGCTCTAAAAATTAAACCTCACCATAAGACTCTATTGCAGGATGGTTAACCAGTAGCTGCTATAGCTGTCAGTTTTGCTATGAAACAGAGACCAAATAATGTTTAATACATTGGTTGCCATAGGTTACTAGAACTAGTGGATATTTTGCACCTGTTACTACAGTACATTGCTAAATGCCAGAGTTATATGCTTGTTTACGTCTATTTACAGTGAAATACAGGTAACAAATACTGTTCACTGGTTTAAGATATGAAATGTATGTGTGATATGGTGACTCAAGAATGTGAAGGTGTACATGGTGCTGGTGTTTCAGGAAGTATTAGATCAGGTTTTATTTATATATTTTTTAAAATTCAGTATAATTTATGCATATTTGAATTTTAACAATGCATATTTTTCAGCAATTACTAATAGCTGTTTCAACACAGAAAACCTGCAAAGATAAGGAAATATTTTTCACCTAAGAACTAATCTTGGGATGTAACTATTTTCTTTGGGCAAATGAATACTTTCATTATAAATATGTCCCTATGGAATCCCTGTGAGTCTCACCACTGTCTGCCATGAGGTACATTGTGTAATTTAGGGTAAAGAAATAAATAGGCTTGTAGCTATTGGCTCATATATACCCAAGCATGTTACATACATTCAACCACGCTTACAAATACAGTGTACTTTATATCAAAGCACACACACACATATACAGTAAATACCCACAAGTAGGCATATATTCAGTAACACACATTAATTAATCCATAAAGCATTTGATAACATTTTGCATAGCAAGAAGTAAAAGCTCTTTGAAATTAGCTGAAAATCTCCTATGGATTTTTTTTTTTTTTTATCAACCTCAGAGGCCAAATAATTAATTAAATGTCCCCCCAATGCTGTTTGCACTTTGTACCCTGCCTTTCACTCTAAATGAGTTATAGGGTCCCACAGCCACATAATTCAGAATATTATAGTATCATATTAGCAAGCACAAAATGACCCAGTAAATGACCCAGTAATCCCAATATGTTAGATAATAGTGAAATGACCGACATAGAGCTGGTAGGGATGATTCTCATTGAAGAATTATATTGCATCTGTAATTCAGCTTTCGATGCATACTTTGAAGAGCTGGGGAGCAAAAGAGTCAATTTTAGCAAAGGTAAAGGTTTAGGTAAGGTAAAGGATATGTCTCCTGTAACAAGAAAGGATGTAAATGACCCCCTCCAGCATATCCTATTTACTAGAAGGCTCTACTAAACATCATCTATTTATGCACTGCTGTTTCAAACTATCACTTCTCTACTCTCATTCGGAAGTCTTTAAGAGAGAGAGTAATCAAAACAAATAAGTCCATAAATTGTTATGTTTAATAAAGTGCAATGACACAGGGAATAAGTATTGAACACACTCACTGAAATGTATTTAATGCTTAGTAGAGAAGCCTTTGTTGGTAATGACAGCTGCAAGACACCTCCTGTATGGAGAAACTAGTAGAATACATTGCTCAGATGGGATTTTGGCCCATTCTTCCACGCAAACTGTCTGCAAATCTTGAAAGTTTCGGGGGCCTCGTCTATGAACTCTGCTCTTCACTTCTTTCAATTACAATTGGATTCAAGTCGGGTGATTGACCGGGCCATTCTAGCAGCTTTATTTTCTTTCTCTGAAACTAATTGATAGTTACCTTGGCTGTATGTTTGGGATCATTGTCTTACTGAAATGCCCACCCTTGTTTAATCTTCAGCATCCTGGTAAATGGCAGCATATTCTTGAAGATCAAGAATGTCCTGGTATATTTCTCCATCCATCCATCCTTCAATTATATGAAGTCTGCCAGTACCCTATGCTGAAAAACAGCCCACATCAGGATGTTCCCACCTCTAAACGTTATTGTTAGTATGGTGTTTTTGGGGTGATGTGCAGTGCCATTTCTCCTCCAAACATGGTGTGTGCAATGGCATCTAAAGAGTTAAATTCTGGTCTCATCTGACCACACTGTATTCTCCCAGAATTTAATTGGCTTGTCCAAATGTTGTGCTGCAAACTTTAAATAAGCTTCAATATGCTTTTTCTTCAGCAGTGGAGTCTTGTGCGGTAAACATGCATAGAGGCCATGTTGGCTGAGTGCATTACATATTGCTTACTTTGAAACAACTGTTATTGCTAATTCAAGGTCTTTCTGTAGCTCTCCGTGAGTGATCCTTGGCTCTTGCACAACTCTTCTGATTATTCTTTTGACTCGTCTGCATTGACTCATCTGCATTAAAAATAAAATAATCCCAGTTGATCTGTAAAAATCTGGCACAGTTGTGTGCCCCTTGCTGCTCTCCCTCTTCCATGACCCTGAAATAATTGATTTATATTTTCCTACTTTTCCATACAATCCCTCACAGATTGTAGATTATTTTTAGGTACAATGCTTTCTTGATATGTAAGGTTTATCATTTAATGTGAGTCTCTGGGTCTGTGGTATACCCAGTTTTTTGAGCAGTGCTACAAACAGCTGGTGCTACTTGTCCCAATGAGAGCTACTAGCTCTTGAAAGCTGGTGGTCCACCCTGCCTCCCGCTTCACCGAATAGGAAGTCATGTGACTAGCTTCCTTCTGGCCATTGAGTATGTTTTCTAGTATTATCTTTGGATACTAAGTGACCCATGTAGTAGTAGAATTCTCAATACCATCACAAGTAGCAGCACTCATAAGGTTTTATGTCCCATTGCTCTAACAATAACTGCTGGAGGCTAGAAGAAGCTGAAATGGAACCAAACTGTATCTCTCACTCCCTCGCTCTGCTGTACACTCTAACATAACATTTTCATTTGTTTTGGATGTAACCAGTTTAACAGCTTTATAATCACATATAGACAGGGGTTTCTGCCCATTTAGTTTCATTTAACAGATACAAAGAGCAGGAGGAGAGCTCAGCGGCCATTTGCAGCTAGACACATTCAATATACTTCAGCCTCAATTGACTTAATCTGATCACCCCCGTGTAAAGATCTGTCCGAGGAAGTACACTGTGCAGCTAAAGAGAGAGATTTGTGCAATATCTTCGGAAAAGATTAGAAATGAAATTACAGGTGACATTTGGCCCACGGAGCCCTAGTTTATTTGTAACAATTTGAATGAGGTCATTCGAGTGTACTGAGATTTACAGACATGACACAAATCAAACCCACAGTAAAAGGGAGCAGGGGGAACACTCTTCTCTCAGAGCTCGTCATGCAGTAACTGGCACTTTGTGTCCCCTCAGTCCTGCAAATCGGATTGCTGGTATTATGGGAAAAATGCTGCATTTTGGGTAAATTGTATCCGAAATTTCACTTTGCCGACTGCACTTGCAATCATAAATGACCCCTTTTGGTTTTAGTGGGCCTGTGAATATGACATCAATATCATGGTATAATGTAACACTTGCACTTTTTAGGTCTTTACAAAAAATGTTCTCCCGTTATCTAAGAGCATATGGACTACATATGGAATATGGAATAAACATGGCAAACTGCTATTCATTTAATGGGCACAACAATTTTGATTAGGAGTCATTTTTAAAAACATTATAGAAAGGAATAAATATGTGTTTAAGGAAATGTTATCGTTGTAACTGTACTATTCTAAAGGACATGCTCTATAGCATTGATGTTTGGTTGTTTTAATGCTGTACATACCTCTCATTAATCTGATTGGCTGGCCTTTATAAACTTTACTTTAACTGGGCCAGCTAAGGATACTGAACTGAATCCGAATCCTAATTTGCATATTAAAGGATTTGGGTGAATCCGAATCCTGCTAAAAAAGGCCGGATCTTGGCCAGATCCCGAACCGAATCCTGGATTTGGTGCATCCCTAATATATATATATATATATATATATATATATATATATATATATATATATATATATATATATATATATATATATATATATATATATATAGTGGAAAACAGCAAGGTTTGTATTTGGAGACTGATATTTCAACCTCAACGAAGGTCTTTTTCAAAGTCCACATATACAGTATATATGTCCCCATCATCCTTAGTTGGCCCAGTTAAAGTATAGTTTAAAACCAGCCAATCAGATTAGTGAAAAAGTATGTACTGTATTAAAACAACCAAACATCAATGCTACAGAGTATGTCCATTAGAGTAGTACAGATACAAATATAATAAGCATTCCGTTGTTGTTATCTAAGTTTTCTGACTTTAACCTATTTTTACTTTGTAGTATTCATATCAGCTACATATTTTGAGTACCGTACATACCAAAGCAATGCACATTAAGTACTTATCCCAATGCACACTTTCTGACCTCATTGACTTTCTTTCTTTTAACTTTACCATGTATTTAATTAAGGAACATAGAAGAGCTTTAGTAAAGGGGGTGTTTTTGTAATGCACTTTTTCTGTAACAATTACCTCTCTCAACCTTAGGCATTGCACAGCTATTCCATGAGATCAATAATCCTTTTGATCACATTTGACTTACAGACTTTAAATACCCATCATCTGTGGTAGGTGGTAGGTTGCAACTGCAACAGACTAATCAAAGATAATCTGATTGGTTGCATGCCTCATGCCATGTTAGTCACTAGTTTCTTCCCATTTCTTTCTTTCTTTCTTTCTTTCTTTCTTTCTTTCTTTCTTTCTTTCTTTCTTTCTTTCATTTATTCAAAGCAAAGATAAATTAAAAGAAGCATACAAATGTAATAAAGATCAGTTAAGGTAATGCAGATTGAAAGGAACTCTTGGGGATAATGTGTTGGACTTAAAGTGGCATATTGCGTTCATTAAAGTGAATAATATTCTGCTGACATAATTTCAGAGATAAAATCACTGGAAAAAGGCGCAATGCTTTATGATACATTTGAAAATACATGTTTGCTAGTGTGTTTATTACTTATCAGTTCGGTAATGTTACAGAGATTTACACTCTTCCATATCCAAGGGCACAGATAACAAACAGATTTCTCTTCATGGATGGGCAGACATCCACCACTCACTGCTTGCTAACTCAGCCAATCGGGGAAAGGCAGAAGCATGCTCATATTGACCCAAGCAGCATGTAATGCATACAAAATAACTCACCTTGGCGGCTTCAGTCTGATTTTATTTCTCTGCCCCTGTGTGATTGGCCCTACAGCGATCACTGACTGCTAGGTGCCATATGTTGTCTATCTGACGTCAACAGTCCAAACTAATGTGCACATGGGAGTATGACAGTCAAGGTCCAGGTGTTCCAACTTAATAAGATAATAATCATTTTAAATCCTTTTATTAAAAAATAACCAGGGACATGTAGAGCCGCTATGCTACACAGTCTGGTAAGCACTATAATAGTAATGAGATAGTGATCTTTCCTACAAGTTTTATATTCCGTTTCAAATAGTATGAATGTATGCTCTACGGCATAGTGAACACTCTGTTCAAATAGTGATACATGAATTAAGATGCCAAATCCTATTTACCTTAACTAATCAATCAGTAATAAATGATATATTAAATATGCATTAGGGCTTTATCATTGTTATTATGTTCTTGATTGATTTCAGATAAATCATACAACATAATACAGATTAATTAATTAATAATGACATCAAAAGCTCATGCTGTGGTTATTATAGGTGCCCACTGATAAGGTAACCTATAGGAATTATATTCATAACTTTTCTACTATTATACTTGTACGTAAGAATCCAAAGAGAGACAAATAAAACTTCTGTCTACAGGGTTTGCTTATGTCAGCCTGGGAAATCCAAAATTCCATACAAACTCTATTTTATACACCCTACTTTCTCAGCATACAGTACATTGGGGCAACTTTATCAATGTCTGAACAAGAAATCCTACAGAATTCCAAGTGAGCATGTGAGCATGGTCAGATTTACATTTTTAGGCAGAGGTTTGTTGGTACTGTAACCACCACTGACCACAACATTCCTCTCCTATTCTTTACCAATTTATCTATGTATAGCTAAAAATGCCATTCCAGACCTAGGTACAACTGCAAATTTGAATATTTGTCAGTAGATGAACTAGGTTTTCCTTAAATCTTCTTTCCTAAATATAAATAAAAAATTTAGTGAGGACATTTCAACAAAAATCAATACTTTATCTACAGAACGATTGTATTGATGATTTATAATGGGTAAAGATATTGCCAGTCTCATTTATTAACACTGAGGCAATGAGCAAAGTATCAAAAAAAGGTGTAACTATTAGTGGTCCTCAAATGGTGTTCAAATATTTGCCACTGGCTCTGTATACAGCACGTTGCTGGCATAAGAGTGTCCCCTGGAATGCAGGAGGTGCAAATTAGCACATATATATGGTGTTAAGGACAGGGTTTCCTTGTGCCTGAGCATATGCAGTAGATTTGCATGGGACCTCATGCAGTTTGCATCCATTTTTATATTAGCACTGTAGAAACCGAGCCCTTATAAGTCTTAATCCTCAGTACAAACATGGATCTCAGCATATAAAATACTCTTAGTCAGTCTTCCCAATAAGACATTCTAAGAGTGATTGTTCCAAACTGAGAGTTAAAACATGTACTGTATCAATTCCTAGGGTCCTATGATCTGAAATAATATGTCTGCTCCTCTGTATGTCCATTTAATCTCAGCATGCATCAAAGCCTCGTAGACTTGTAGCAAAAAAAAAAAAACAGAGTGTAACTCATATGAGCATCTATAACTGCTGATAGGAATTTTAACTACCGTGAACAGAGAAAAGCATTTTCTTTATCTTTCCTAACAGATGTGTCTAAAAATCCAAAACTTACTTTATTCCTAATGGGATTTTCATGGACTTGAAGAGGTGCTTGTGGCCTTGTCCTTTGTTAATTGTTATGCTAATTATTATTATTAACATGTATTTACATAGCGCCAACATATTGCGTAGCACTGTAAAGTAAATATGATTATACAACTAAATCACACAAATCACACAGCCCTTGCAAAGTCTTGAATGCGAGCATGTGAGGAGTTAATGAGAGAAGAATTGAGTAGCAGGTCAGTAGAGGAGCGTAGTAAGCGAGTGGGTGAGTATATAGAGATGAGTTCAGAGATGTAGGGTGGGGCAGAGTTATGAAGTGCTTTGAATGTCAGGGTCATTCATTTGAATTTAATTCTGAGAGGTTGTGGAAGCCAGTGCAGGGATTGACAGAATGGCATGGCGGTTGCTGAGGTGTATGAGCCTCGCAGCAGTGTTCATTATGGACTGGAGAGGTGAAGGCCAATTAAAAGAGAGTTACAGTAGTCTAGACGTGATATGACGAGAGAGTGAATAAGAATTTTGGCAGCATTTTGGGTGATAAATGATCGCATTTTGGATATGTTCCTTAGGTGGAAGAGACATGATTTAATATGTGACTGGATATGAGGAGTGAATGACAGGGCAGAATCTAGGATAACCCCAAGGCACCGGACCTGGGGAGAGGGGTGATAATGGAATTGTTAGCTATGATGGATACTTCCGGGATGTTACTGGTGTTAGTTGGAGGAAAGAGAACCATTTCAGTTTTAGAGAGGTTTAATTTAAAGTAGTGTTAAGGTAGAGATAGCGGACAGGCAGGAGGAGACGCAAGTTAGGAGTTCTGGGTTGAGATCAGGAGATGAGAGATAGATCTGAGTATTGTCAGCATAGAGGTGGTAGTGGAAAACATACGAGTTGATTAATTTGCTGAGGGAGGAAGTATAGGGGGAGATTAGTAAGGGTCCCAGGACAGAGCCTTGAGGAACCCCAACAGAAAGAGGTAGGGGAGAAGATGCTACTCCGTTGTGGAGACACTGAAGGAATGTTTGGTGATGTAAGAAGAGAACCAGGACAGGGCTGTGTCACGAAGGCCAAACGAATAGAGGGACTGGAGGAGGAGAGGGTCATCTACAGTGTCAAATGCAGCTGAGAGATCAAGCAGTATTAGTAGTGAGAAATGATTGTTGGTTTTAGCAGTTATAACATTATAATGAATGTATTCTTATCATTTTTGAGAAATACATGTAAATGATATATTAATGTGTTTCCTTAATCTAACACTTTCCTACCTGCAAACAGCTCAACCCTGTTGGGGGTCAGTGGTGCCTTGAGTCATGTAGAATTCGCCAGTTAGAGCAGGTGGAATCTGTCAGTGACTCACATCATGATAAGTGTCTTGCGGACCCAACAAGGCCCGGTATGACACTGGATGCAAGAATATAGTCCATTGTAGTGATGCAGGGGTCAGCCCACATTTCACCCCTAACCTGCCCTCTTCCAAACCAAAATTAACCTGACACAGCACTGTCATTACTCATACACCCAACATACTCCTCTCTGAAGTCACTAGAGAGAGTTGGGCAGGGTTGGCACCAAAATGAGGAGTAATCAGAGTGTGCTGAGGTGGGGGTCTACTAGTGCTATGTCAGTCATGGTCAGCGGTATATTACCCTAAACTAGGTCCCATGGTTTCCCACGTTGGTGTGGAGTAGAAGCAGTGTGGACTCGGAACACAGCTGGAATAAAGGGGGGGCTGGGGCAAATCAGAGGAGGGTTGGAGCACCATCCAGGGTCTTCACTCACCAAAGCGTATGCGCACTTGGTCAGGGTGCTATCATTTAACATAATGTCATTGTTGTTAAAATTCAGGCGTACAATAAAATATGTTCAACAGGACTGCAGGAACAAAGAACAGAGTTGCAGGGAGTGCACAGAACAAGCAGCATTGTAGGCTCTGCTTGCACTCAGTGTGCTACTGGCTCTGCATTGCTGCTGAAAGCTTTTATGAAATGGCATTGGTTTGAGAGACCAGGGTGCCTGTTGCACCATTTACTGTTTTACACATTTGTACAGTGAAAAATGTCCACAATTTTGAGAAGCTTGCAATTATGTTGGAATTGTGGATAACAATGTAACATGTAACTTTGTGGCAATCTTTAGAATTTGTGCATCCATTTAAAATCCAGCTGGAAGAACCATCCACAGTCCATCTGGAAGGACAACAATTGTATATTTGAACTTGAAATGAGCACTAGAAGTATCTTACAGTTATAAAATACATTAAAAATTCATTTACACTTTTTCCATTTTCTGTCCAAGATTCAACACCAGGGGAAACACCCTTTTCTGCCCAGTCTACAGTACTTCTATAGCCCCTTAGCTCACATTTCCCGTGTCTCTCTGGTGTTTCTCTTCAGACAAGTTGCTCAGATGTTTATTGAAATACTTACACATATTTTTGGCAGCCTATGCTGAGCAGACGATGCAGGCAAAGGTCCAGAGTAGATACACTGCTACTAAGGCAATGTTTCATTAAATTGAAGCTGAAACTGACTTTATGCATTTTATATCAGCGGCATAACTACACAGCAATACAGCTGTTGAAAGCATATCAGTTAAAGTTCTCTTCCCCCCAAGAATTACCTTTTTTAGCAAAAGATAAATAAATAATCTCAATCTCTGCTGCCAGAGGTTTCTATGGTATTGTGGTTACTATGGTAACAGGCGACTCCAAGGCGCTCTAAGCACATAGGGCTGACCTCGGGGATACATTATTTCAGCTGTTCATGTTTCCTGCCCTTAACAGACCAATTGATTTTTATTATAAATCCTTCTAAAAAGATGTAAGAGTAATGATTACAAGTGGGGGATCCAGAGAGAAAATGCAATAAGGTGAAGATGGCAAATTTTCTCTTATTACTGATTATATTCTTTATAATTTGTACATTCCATATGGAAAAACCTATATGCAGCAAAGAGGCTTGTCATTGACACACACTTAGAAATACTTTTTCATTATGTAGGAACCAACATATGACCTCAAACAAATTCCAGGCACAGGTCCGATAATGTGAGTGTCTTATGACATATTGCTCTGATCTTTGAGGGTTATGTCAGCCTCAAAAGAAAGCAACTTAATTCAGTGAGTAGATGTTATATCTCTCTGGCACAAAAAGATCAAAGGTCTTTTTTCTTTGTTCAGTTTGTCCATTCACTTTAAAATGCTCAGGAGATACACTTTACATAGTAGACATTAGCTTTGTGCACCAGATGCTTCCTGAAAATTGCTGTATTTCTGTACAGTTACCAACAGCAATACAGGGACTAATGTGAATGTGTAGAAATATACTGTAGGACCATAACTGTAATAAACACAGTCCTGTTAGTCTTAACAAATTCTTATCTGTTCTATTGACTTTAATGGAGGTGAATATAAGCTGAATATATTGGGTATATATGACATGCTTGTCCATCCATAGAAAATTAAAATAAAGGGCCTATTTACTAACATTTGAATTTCCCTTTTTTTTTACTCCAGCAGACTTCTGCACTGAAATCCATTTCTCAAAAGAGCAAACAGATTTTTTTATATTCAATTTTGAAATCTGACATGGGGCTAGACATTTTGTCAATTTTCCAGCTGCCCCTGGTTATGTGACTTGTGCCTGCACTTTAGGAGAGAAATGCTTTCTGGCAGGCTGCTGTTTTTCCTTCTCAATGTAACTGAAGAAGTCTCAGTGGGACATGGGTTTTTACTATTGATTGCTGTTCTTTCTGCCAGGCAGCTGTTATCTTGTGTTAGGGGCTGTTATCTGGTTACCTTCCCATTGTTCTTTTGTTTGGCTGCTGGGGGGGGGAGGGAGGGGGGTGATATCAGTACAACTTGCAGTACAGCAGTAAAGAGTAATTGAAGTTTATCAGAGCACAAGTCACATGACTTGGGGCAGCTGGGAAATTGACAATATGTCTAGCCCCATGTCAGATTTCAAAATTGAATATAAAAAAATCTGTTTGCTCTTTTGAGAAATGGATTTCAGCGCAGAATTCTGCTGGAGCAGCACTATTAACTGATTCATTTTGAAAATTTTTTTTTCCCATGACAGTATCCCTTTAATCATGTTTCACTTACTTCAGTAAGTATTTAGAATACTTACCCCAATTATCCACGAACATGTGCTTTATCAATTCTGTGATTGTCTATATAGAAATACTGAATTGTGCTGCTTTATCACAGTAGGAATAGCTTTGGCACCCCAGTTATTTCATGGGTATGTCATGTTGCATCTAAAAACACAATAACCGTGTTCGCAGCCAGTTTGCCAGTTAAAGCACAATTTATGAAGAATAACAAAGAACCCGAATATTTAGACTATATGGTGCTTGGCAGTAAGGTACTTGAGTTATTACGTGCAGGTTGGCCATTGCGATTTTGGCTTCATTGGGATGATGAGGATGAAACCCACCTTTCACTCTGTAGAAGGGGAAATTGCATGCTTCCCCAGAACCATTGTAAAGTCAAAGTATAGTCAAATGACCTGTTTTAAATATGAAGTAGAAAAACATATGCTCTCCTTATTTACTAACAAGTCTGCATATTTCTGGACCGTGGTACAATAGAGGCATCTAGGAATGGCACACCATGGGGTGGCCAGACTTTGCTGTCTGATGTAGCAGAATAGCTCTAGTAAGGACTTCCACATTTCCTTTATATCCCACCAGTAGTGTTTTTCCACATTTCAGAGATTTTACCCTGAATTCCAAACTAATTCAACACACTGGAAATTGGCACAAAAATGTGATGGTTATTAAATCACATGGCATTGTATAAGCAGGACATGCATGTGTATTTACTTGCCCCTTAGGGTGGTGGCAGACGCCCAGCGACTAATCTCCCCACACTGCCTTCCCGCCGGCAAGAATACGATTCACCGCCGGGATCTATTTGGATTTCCAAATTCACCCCAAGTTGACTCAGTATTCATATTTTTGCCTGCGGGAAGGCAGTGCAGGGAGATTAGTCGCATGCAGTAGAGGAGATTTGTCACTGGGCGACTAATCTCCATGTCTGCAACCGCCCTTAACTGTACCTAAATTTCCAAGTGGAATGGAAAAAGTAAGAGTATCAGTGCAGTGTAAGTGAGCCTTAATATTGTCACCAAGTTTTAAGCAGATGTAAGGCACTGGGTCTTGTTGTGCATTTATGTGCTGTGCATTGTTCCTAGTTCATAAGCAGGTTCATTAAGAATATAGATGCTAGGTGAAACAGCTTCATTTATGGTGGTATAATGCACCTATCAAGTACTGAATATGAAACCCTATAAAGTAATGTATAATGTCACATTATGTTAAATTATTTGTAACTATAATAAATGTTCATTATTAAAAGGAAATTCAGCTTTTTGTTTCTGTTATATAAATATTCTTATTCCTATCGTGTAAGTGTTTAGCCTTACAATAACTGGTAAACACAACTAAATGGGTTTATACAAAAAAAATTAGCATCAACAGAAAGGGCATGCCGTGACATTTTCAGATACATATGTGACCGTTTCCATAGCTCGTTGTAACCCCAAGATACATGAGCCTGTCTGTTCTGTTTTTCAGCAAGTAGCAGGCAAATAATCTTACCAGAACCGCTCACTTTGCCTCTGTCAGAGAAGCTTACATATCATAAATGTTACATGCTTTGTCAAATAACGTGCTTTTAACAAGTATATTGTTGTACTCTGTAGAGCTGAAAGTAAACATGCAGAAATGCACATTTTCACTTAATAGGAAGATACAGCTTCTAGTTCACAGTTAAAGGGGACATTGGAGTATTAGCCATCTAATCGACAGAAATGGCATGGTGCACAGCCCATCAAGCAAAAAGCCTGATTAACCCACAATTGGGCTGGTGCTCTGGCTATAATTATTGTAGGATAATTTATTTTTATTTCTGGTCACAGATCACCAGAAAAAAATTTTATTCATAAGGTGCATGTGAACACACAAACTCACTATATAAAACACATACAATGCCTTAAAAGTATTACTGTATAATAGGAGCTCCCAATTGTACCGCATGTGGCCTAAAATCTTAACAAAATGTTAGCCATCTCCAGCATAAGGATGACCAGGTCCAAATAAAATCGTTATGCTCCTATTTCACAATTTTCCAACACATAAAAGGAAGCAAAAATGTTCTGCCTGTTATATGGGTCTGATCTTATTCAGGTTAGGATTTAGTGGAAGACCACTTTAAACACTCAACATGGGTATTATGCAAGCCACAAGACAAAATGAAAATATAACAAGCCTTTCAGTAAGATTATACCTCATAAATACTTTAATTAAAATATAGTCACACAAAACAACATTTTTGAGTATATACCAATGCAGAATGCTAAGCTGTTTTGATGAGTCTGTTTTGAAGGGAATAAAAGATAATTATGTTCACCGATTGCTGCAAATTGAAATCTTGCACCAAATCGCCATGGGATCAATTACAATGACTTAAAGCTATTACAAAAGTTTTAGGGATGTTTGTACTGTACTTGTATATTTGTATCTGGAAAGAAAAGACAATCATTCATCCAGAAGTGAAACAAGATCAATAAAAAATGAATAAAAAATGGGATTCGAGCAGTTTAGAATCGTAAAAACGACTGTTAAGTCAAACCCCATGGTTCAGTCTCTGAAACTCAAATACTATTGTGACTTCAAGTCATAATAAATAATGATTTAATTTGACATGAAATCTTATGGGTAGCCTTCATTTTCAATTTTATTTATTTTAAAAGGTGCATAAACTTTCAATAGCAATGTTGCTCCATCCACATGCTGCTGCACTAGACCTCCCTGCTTTCTCCACCATATTATCAAGCATTTCATTATTCTTAAAGCAACCCTAGTAGGGATGATTATAATTGAAGAATCTAGCATCTGTAATTATGTTTGAAATGTCTGCTTTGGAGATATAGGGGCAAAGGAGTCAAAAAAGAGGCAAACACTATTAGGACACACATATCATATTTCTTGGCCAGTACAATACTATGTCACATGATGTATCTACATTAGTATTGCATTGCCATGTTTTTCCCCAATAATGCAATTTTCTTCATTACATTTCCCAAAAATGTTAACCTTTATTTTTTTTTTGTCACTTCGTATAACTTAATCAGGTAAAGCACAATAGACATATAGTTTTTATTTTGTTTTGTTGCACCAATATCTTTTTTTCACCTATATATTTAGCTTCAGCAATCTCGTTGTTTCTGTGTAGTATCTATTCTGAAAATGTATGATATTTTTCTGTTAGGATTTGCATGTGTTCTTATGTGCATTACCAGTGATAGTACCATGTAATTTCCATGTACAAACACATATAGATCATGGTATCCCTTACTACTATCATCAAATTGGCTATATTTATGCTTTAAGAGCAGTAAAAGTGAAAATAAGTTATCCGAATGCTAGACTGCTCCATATCTTTGCATGAATATTGAACATACCCTTGTACCCTTGTTTTTCTTAAACATTTGTTTTCAAAATCCAAGACTGGTTGGAGAAAATACTTTCAAACCTTTAAGTGCCACTCACTTTAGAATCTTCTTCACCAGTATAAACATTGTACCGATGACATTGATTCTATGGTTCCTGATTCCTCTTTCTATGTTTTATCTGGTTTTATATCCAGATCAAAGCACCCTATTTTTTATGTCTTGAATTTGAACAGTAGTTATTGGCATAAAATCATATTATGATAATTCATATCTTTGCTACATTTCAGGCATGACTTGTCAAGCAAGGACCTCTTACACAGAAGATGAAGTTTTATGGGGACATCGCTTCTTTCCAGTTATTTCCTTGGAGGAAGGATTCTTTAAAGTTGATTATTCACAGTTCCACGCAACCTTTGAAGTTCCAACAGCTCCTTATAGTGTTAAAGAACAGGAAGATATGCTTCTGATGTCTTCTCCTTTAATAGCACCAGCAGTAAACAACAGCAAAGAGAAAAATAATTCCATAGACTGTCTGGATAGCCTCGATGACCTAAGTACAAAGATGCCACCAAAACTACAGAAAATAACTGGCAGAGAGGACCTGCCAAAAAAACTTCTCAGGATGAGCTCTACAACATCCGAGAAAGCATATAGCATGGGCGATTTACCAATGAAACTTCAGAGAATAAGTTCAGTTCCTGGCAATTCAGAAGAAAAACTTGTAATAAAAACCACAAAAATGATGTCAGATCCAATGAGTCAATCAGTAGCCGATTTACCACCAAAGCTTCAAAGATTGTCTGGTGGTCGGATGGATGGAAACCTGCCACCAAAATTACGGAAAATGAATTCTGACCGTTTTACATAACACAAACTTTTAGGCATTAATTAAAGTGTGAATTGCTAAGGACTCAATATTAAATACACGGGAGAAGCTGTACCAATGCAGTTCTTCTTAAAATATATAGAACGCATTTTCTTTGTACAACATCCAAACCTGGCAACATGCTAATGCTAAGGTAGTAAGGACTGTATTGTACATACAGTATAGTGCTTTGATAAAAGACCTATAATGTTTTTATGGTCTTACTGAAACTAAAGTAATACTAACTGGCATGCAGTATCACATGACGCATGCAATAATAGTGTGCATATTTTGCATATAGTTTTATGGCATGATTCTTAATTTTTACTGTATAATCTAAAAAAACAACAAAAAACAAAAAAACAAAAGAAAAGGGGCATTAAAATCCCCATATTTTTTAAGACTAGTAGATCTCATAAGAATGGTTATCTCTAAGGGCAAGGTTTTATTTAAGCTAATTTAATATTCAGATGTAGATTGTTTATATTTGTTATTGCAAGTAATTTAAGAGCATGTGTTCTTTCTTAAAGCAGAAATTCCACGCAACCTCTAGAATTTTGCTTGAAAACTTAGGAGTAAAATATTTCAAGATTTTGCAGACCTTTATAAACTGTATACTCTGTAAACATGCAGAATGCCATATATAAATATGTAAGGGCTTGACATAGGAACATCAGGCTATAGATCCTTCAGCAATTACGAAAGACTTCTCTGCCAAAGGCTGGCTAAGGATGCTGGAATCGAGTCAATTCAGCTATAGTGTTGAATTCTATTTTAATATACTCCATTTGCTGACCTATTTACAGTGTATTTAAGATTGCAATGCTTATTATAACCATATTGGGAACTGAAAGCTAAGGAGTAGCAAAAGTTATCATTGCATTGAGACAAGTAAATCTCTAGTCACATGATAGGTCATTCAATTCAGCTTATTTTTTTGGTTTAGCTAACCTTACATTTTGATATGATCCTAAAGGGCACTTGCAGCGCAATGACAGGGATGAGCTTGATGATTGATAAATCAGCAATGTAATAAGTATAAACTATTTGTAGCTCTTGACATCTTGACCTAACATAATCAGTGTGAAGAAGCAAGATAACTCATTATTGCCATGAATTATTTTGCATTATTTAGTTTTGGAAGATGTTTCAGATATGAAAAAATTACACAGGGCTACGTAAATTAAATGTGGCAGAGCACAATAAGTTCAACTACTAGGAACTAAATCATTCAGATGATTCAAGCATTACTTGAGAAAGCCTTGGGCTAAGCTTGTAGATGAGTCCATAGGTTATTTCTATTGATGTCCAGGCAAAATGTCTGCTCCCTGGAAAATGAACGGGATTGGTTTGTATTTACAGTATAAGAGGCCTTGGAGCTCTTTTATATGTAAGCCATATTTTACAAAACATTTTCAGGCATCACATTGAATTTTGAATTGAAATTTCGAATTTTTGAATTTGAATTAGTGAGTTTCTTTTAAGGCCAAAACTGTCAAATTAGACTAGGAAATTAGAATTTTTTTTTTTTTTAAATTTAAATTAGATTTTCAAGATTTATCATACACTGGCCCTTTAAGAACTTTAAGTCGACTATTCGCCAACTAAAACCTGCCAAATTGCAGTTTTAGCCCATGAAAGACATCCTGGAATCAATTTGGAGTTGTTTGCAGCATTGCTGACATTCAATTCTTTTTCGGAGAAAAAACTCGAATCGAGTTTTGAAAACTTGAATTGAATTCAATACAAATTCGATTCCAGTTTTCGGATCAATCCTACTCACCCAAGTTTAAAAAATTTGAATCAAATAATACATTTAGAATTTGTGAGTTCATATGAGTTTATGGGAGTTTTAAAAAATGCCCATGAACTTGAAATTCGACCCTTGATAAATCTGCCTCCCCGTGTTGAGGAGCTAGTGGCCCCTTTATAAGGGATCTGCTTCATAGGAAGGCATTTATTAGATCTGAGGTGCTACTATATCATGAAGGGCCACTATAAATGTTATATTTCCCTGCAGACATCTGCTTAGTACATCTGAATAACTAGACTTTACATGATTTTATGGTATCTTTCTGTGCAAGCGATAAGAAATACAAGGAACTTGTCTTTGGGATAAAGAGTTTAAATTAAAGCTTTGTTTGACTGGGTATTAAGCCACACCTCCTTCTGATTTATGGGCATTATAATACAATAGTCGGACAATGAGAGGCAACAATGATCGCAATGGCTGTTTAAACAAAGGCTAACACTATGGGCTGAGCTAGTAACAAAAGAAAATTACAAAGGTAATTACACAAGAAAAATAGTGATGATATAGTTAAATGAAATAAGTGTCTCAGTAATTTCACCAAAGATGCACAGTAGCTAAAAAGTGAGGAGCCACATTTTTTGCCAAACATGGATTTCCAATCACCATTTTTTTGTAAAATAAAATACCCAATGCATTTTTGTTGGGGGAAAAAACATTAACAGAAAATACATATGCATGAATAAAAAACTGCAAAAAAAAAGAACATTGCATTTTGTGAAGAGAGACATATTCTCTCATTCACTACACAATAACATTTCCATATCTATAAAAATACCAGCAGATTGATAATTATACTTCCGATGCACAATTCTATCAAAGCAAAACGTTAAATCAGTGTGAATTTCTGCTTTAAATATGTCCCTGTTTGACCGGGCTATTTCAAACCAACTGTTCTTTAAAAAATGGGATGCAAGAGAGTTTTTCCCCCATACTGTAATAACATTTAGATTTATATATTGCTAAAAAAAAAAAAAAAAAAAGGCTGTATGCTTCAATTCTAACCTTTTTTGATCTTTCCATAAAATAACTGAAATTCTGAGAATGCTATTATTCTTTATATACTTGTTTATGAATAAAATATATTTAGTTATAGAGGCAAACCATGTTATATATAATTAGCACTGGGTTACATTTATAACTCTCATGAGGAAACTATGTTAAAGCCATAAGGATGCAATTTTGTACATCACCAAAAAGAAACATTAATGCTTGAAAACTATTTTTCTCCCATTTTCCACAAAAAGTCACAGCTTGTGCAAATTATTTCACAACCTTCCTTTGGAGTGTTGCTGTACGTACATTGTGCTGGACTACAGCCCACAGCATACCCTAAAATGCATTCTTAGAGCAACCCAGCATTTTTTATGGCCTTTAGGGTCATTGGCCCAATAGACGCAAAATGATCCTCTAAAACCTTCAGTAAAGATTGTACAGTATGAAACTAAGAAGAGAGAGTCAAGCACAAACATATCAGGCAGGATTCTTAATTTATCCTACTGCTTCTGTTGGGTCCGAGACCATGAAGGACACTGGAAAATGTTACTGTGCATTGTTATTTTGAGGGGAACATATACCTGCCCTATAACTGACTGATATGCTCTAGCTGTTCAAAGTAGGCATTCCAAGCAAATTCCTTTCTGGCTCTATGCCAGTCATCTCACTGTTATCTAACAGAGGAGGCAGTATTCTGATTGTAGGCGTCCATTGACTTTATTGTCGCCAATGTCGGAATATCGTTTTGCGAATTTTTCGCCGTTTCTTGAATTTCACAGGAAATTTGCTAATTTTTTGGTGAAGCAAAACGGGAGAAATTCGCCCATCACTAAGCAGAACGGCTCTTGCAGACTTGAAGGAGGCTTTTGCTGGAGAATTCTTTTGCATATTAAATTGAGATTGGCTTGCCTGCCTACCAATCATTACCCTGATCAGAAAAAACCACAAGAGGTTGGAAAGTGAATGTGCTTTTAATTTCAGCCTTTTGTCCTGCTTAAAGCAAGAAACAAAAATACATTTCCTAATTAAAACAATAGGCAACACTTTTTTCAGCAGAACCCCTATTCATTTAACTCATGTTAAAAAAGGGGGTATATTGCCATTTGAAGTTTGTGATGGGTAATTTGGAGAGTTTAGGAAAGGGCCTGAGAGAGTGTTATCCCTTTAATTAAATAAAATACAAATAATTCAAAAACCACCAATAAGATTATCTGGAAAGTAAAGTCATGTTAGAGTAGTACTGTCTTTATACAAGGGTTATTTGAAGAGGTGCTATCCATTTAGTACTGATATAAACCATTCATTTTCATATACAGGTATGAGACTGGTTATCCAGAATGCTTGGAACCTGGAGTTTTACAGATAAAGGATCTTTCCGTATTTTCATACCTTAAGTCGATTAAAAAATAATTTAGATATTAAATAAACCCAACAGGATGGTTTAGCTTCATTGCTGATTAATTATATCTTAGTTTGGATCAAGTTGCAGAGAAAAAGGAAATCATTTTTTAACATTTTGGATTATTTGGATTAAATGGCACCTATGGGAGACTGCCACCCTGTCATTTGGAGCTTTCTAGATAACAGTTTTACAGATAACAGATCTCATACCTGTATTATTTTGATTCTATGTATACCCTTTGCAATGAACATCCTATTTTCAAGCACTAAATAAATTTCTGCAAAAGTGTAATGAAAAAAAACAACAGAAAATTGCTGAGGGCTGTAGGTTGGACATCACTGATGTATATACTG
Organism: Xenopus laevis; assembly: GCF_017654675.1. Classification (NCBI taxonomy): domain Eukaryota; kingdom Metazoa; phylum Chordata; class Amphibia; order Anura; family Pipidae; genus Xenopus; species Xenopus laevis. The sequence goes on from NC_054387.1 coordinate 69,429,079, forward strand.
AATTATATAACACTATGTTAAACAATATACTAATCCTTATACCTGTATCTATGGTCTTCCCCATCTCTAAGGTCCCTTTGAGGCTGGGGTCCCAAGTCTAATGCACTTTCTGCCCCTGCCTTAAAACTTGCCCTTAGTTGACATTGACAATTACTTGCCGAACCCATTTGATTTGAATGGTTTATAGTCACCTCCAAGACTTCAAGGGTTGCTTCTCTTACTGAGTGTATTGGGAAAATGAAATAGAAATTGTTAATGGAAAAAACATAGTAAGATTTTTTTTCATTCTGACAACAATATTTATTATAAGTTTTGCAAACCCTTTCCGCCATCACTACCAGTTCTAGTCTGCAACTAACTGAAAAAGTAATTTTTGTCCCCAAAAAAAGTGCAACTTTCAAGCAGGTCTTAAAAATGCAATATACTCAAGTCAAATTTTTCATTAAAATAACTCTAATAAAGAATATTACTATGTGTTTTATTCTTAATTTGGGTTTAAAAAAAAAATTAAGATTTTATTACATTTACGACTTTTATTATACCCCTCATGTGATTTACTGATAACTACAAATATTAATAATTTAAAACCCATTCTCCCCAGTTAAAAGTCTCCCAGCCTGCTTTTGGGGTATTATGCGTTCAGTGTTCTCTATAGAGGAGTATTCATAATATGAATTGTACTTGTTTTTGAGAGCTGTGTATATGCTAAAGGCACAAAGATCTCTGGAACTCAGGAATAAGACATAACATTTAGGCACAAAGGAAGATACAGCTGGTCATTTAAATTTCATCTATATTTTACTATGGCCAATATTTAGTTATATAAACTGGGGTGTGTACGTTTTTCTTTCCTGTACTGTAAAATTGAGTAAAGAAAAAAATATTTCAAATATAAATGCACTTTACGTGCAGTACTATAACAGTGTGTAGAGAAATGCTCAAACAAGGCAGTATATAGTAGTAATTTATATCATTTTATTATAATTTTTATTATTTCAATTGCTTGAATTTTTTTAATATATATTATATATAAAGAGTACCCATACAGTAAATTAAAAAGGATATTAGAAGGTACCCAGGAATTTACTGATCATACATATTAAAAAGATCTTAGCACTCAGTGGCACCTTTAAAATTTTCTGAAAGGGCACAATAACATTATCTATTTGAATAATAAGTAAACATAAATATAGTTAAATTATTATTAAAATGCTTTTATTTGAAGTTAGGGAACATGTTGACTAGTGGCCTCATGTTGATGCAATTAGTGGTCCCAAGGCAGTCAAAAATGTCCTTCAGCTATACTTCAGGTAATGGAACTTCAAAGTATTATATTTTGGATTTGAGTTAATTTGTGTCATACAAAAATATCAGTAATTATATGAAAAAATTTACATCACCAAGGGGCCAATTCATTCAAATTCAGGATAAGGAAGGTCACATCAGAGTTTCATGACCTGAATAAGAGAACTGGTACATTTAGGGGCATATTTATCAATGGTCGAATTGAAAAAACTTCGAAATTCGAATTCAAAAAGACCAACAAAAGTCTAAGGTTTTTTGGTTGAATAGGTCCATTTTCGATCAAATAGGTCCGTATTCGGCCGAATTTGAATTGTTCGAGTCAAAGGAATAGCGCATTCGATCGAATTCGATTAGAAGTTTTTCCCCCAAAAAACTTTGATTTTTCAAAGTCTACCAATTGACTCCAAATAGGTTCTAGGAGGTCCCCAATGGGCTAAAACAGCAATTCGACAGGTTTTAGATGGCGAATGGTTGAAGTCGAATTTTTAAAGAGACAGTACATTTAAAAAAAAATTCTAATCGAATTTGGACCATTCCCTAGTCTAAGTACATAAAAAATAGCTCGAAATTCAATTTTTTTTCATACAAAAATTCACCACGACCTTTTATAAATCTGCCCCTTACTGTATATGGCGATAGAATATCTTTATTACTGTTATTAACCTTATATTTACAATGGGGTGTATGTTTTCCCATATATATACTTATATTTACATTGGAGAGTGCTGCCAGGGACCTCCTTTTCTTTATAGAAAATTATGTTACAATTTCAAGTTTTGAGACATTTCTTTATACTGTATAAATGGTATGATGGGGAGTTATGTACTGATAACTATAACAACCAATCAGAACATAGCTTTTATTGGTCTAATTTAGAGTAATAAAAGTATCTGATTGGGTTGACTGGACCAGGTCAAAATATACCACTGTTACCCCTTTGATTGAGTGCTTTGCTGAGAAGCATATAATCTAATTTGAAAAGCTTCCATTAGCAAAGTACATAACTGTTCTCTACTTCTCTTTGACTAGAGATGTAAAAGCCTGGAAAAAAATAAATAAATAGCATATACCATTCTTATTTTGATTTTTGATTTATTTTTTGCTTTCGAAAAGGTTTGAAAAAAATATTTTGCCAACCCAAACTTTCACATCTCTACTCAGGATATGAATTGTGTAGTGCTTTAGCTTTTCTATATTGTTCATGTATTCCAAATGATATTAACTAGTTCATATCAACAATACCATCAATTTAGATGGCAAAATAGCCATAAACTGATTGTGGAATGTAATTGCAAATATTAAATAACACCTGATGTACAGTGTGCAGTGCATAATAACTCAATAAAGTTTATTTGTTTTTTAAGCTTTCTATTTTGTTGTCCTTGTTTGTTTAGGTTATTGGTACTCACTTGATTGAACACACGTGCTATTGTTTAGTTGCTGTTGCAAACATAACATTTATACATCCTTATATTGGTGTGATAACCTGCCTGGAGTTGAACCAGGGACCTGGTGTCTCTGTGTTGTCTGCATTACCACTGCTCTATGCAAGCTGATAGCTAAAGCCCGGACTCACTCCTATGGCTATGCTTGCTATTGCTAGTAAGCATGGCTTGTTTCACCTGTTGCCAATCTGGCCACAGGTGATTTGTATAAGCCATTTGACTGGCTATAAAACCCCTTACTCTACTGTGACTCATTGCCCAGTATAGGTCTATGTTTCAAAATTATGCTGACTACAGATCACAGCATTTTCCAGGTCATAGAGATGCATTTTATAGCAATACTGCATGATAAATCTTTTTCTAAGTCCACCCGGGCCCAATGGTCTAACTGATGCAAGAGGATTCTTGCTTTTTTTTGGTATTTGGATTTTCTTGATTTATTACTAGCTCTACACTCCTAAACATCAGCTTTTCTGCCCTCCTGGAGTTTGATTACAGTGCAATATTAGGAAACAGAAATTAAATGGCAATTTCCCCATGCTAGATAACAGTGAGATGACTGTCATAGTGCTAGTAGGGATGATTCTTACTGAAAAAGTTTTAAGATTGGGAAGCCTTTACTAGGTGGTACAACAACAAAAAATAGATTTTAGAAAAAGTTCCTGAAAGTTCCCAGAAGAGTTGATACAATGATACAGACTACTTCTGAGGTGTCTACTACAGAGAGAGAGAGAGCTTCCAATAACGCATTTCTGGATAACTTATGAGGCTGATGGTTTTCCTTCATAATAATGTACAGCTGCAGCAAAGATGGAAACATTCCTTCATTGTGGAAGACAAACATAAATAATTCACATTTAACATTACTGCAAAAATAAACATAAATAATTCACAGTTAACATTACTGCCTATCAGTATGGAGTATAAAAGGATGGATATCATGAAGAATTCAGAGAAGTAAGTATGGTTAAGTAGCAAAGGTGCAGAAAGTTTGCATGTCCTTTAAGCAACAACATCATATGCAATGCACACTAATGCAAATATAATCATGTATTTATTATGAATAAGTAATGCAAGATATTCATGCAAGATCAGGCAAAGGTGACGAAAAGAGAAATACATGCTTCAGTGTTATTATAATTTAATGTTTGTCTCCGTTGCCAACTTGCACTCAGACAATGTATTTGTCAACTGATCTTGGCACGATTCCTCCCTAGAACTGCTCTTCTTCTCGTGCAGATGTTTGGCTATTAATCTTCCAAATATGTCTGTTCAGTTTCTTTACACAGTGTTGATCAGATCTTTCTAACTTTGTTTACACAGAATATTAAAGGGATGCTACATTTTCCCAGTGGAACTTTGCTTATTACTGATGATGGTATTGTTTTGTTATCTTTCTTTACAGCATAGCCTTGATTCTAAGGAGCAAACATGTTTTCTTATTGTTTTCTTATAGCTACCCGCAGTTCTTAATTTGGAATGGATGCTATCTGACCCTAAACTATACACATAGGGGTACCTAATTCCTTACTATAGTACCAAGGTTGTGCTCCTGTGACATTTTACATTATCAAGCTGCTAAAAGTCCAAATCTAAAAATCCGCCATCTCAAACCTGTCGAGGTCATGTAGAAGTCTATGGCAGGCATCCCTTTTACAATTTGAAGATATTATCTGTGCTGGGATTCGTATGAAAATCTAAAAAATTCAGGGTTTTTGGGTCATGACAAAAGAATTGAGCTATTTTGCCATCAAATCCAAAAAAATGTACTATTCGAGTTTTCAGTTAATTTTATCTTTTCCCGACCCAATTTTTTGAGTTAATTTGTTGATAAATAGGATAAAATTGTGGATGGGAGTTTGGTTTAATAAAAGACAAGACAAATTAAAGTTTTAGTAAATAACTCCCTTACTATGTACTGAGCTGAGCAGAACCTGAAACTAGTTTTTTTTCACTATTTTCCTAGCTGACAAGGGGAATGAATCAGGCACATATTATCAGCTTGCTGGATTCTCCTAGATTTAGCAAAGAAATGTATTTCAAATAGTCAATAAAATGGTATTGCATTTCTTCTCCTGTACCAAGACTCAAGAGAAGGTACTAAATCAATCTTGTTCCTTTGAAGCTTGTAAAGAATACAGCAATTCTTAATGCTAGATCAAAATATTCTAGGCTATAAATAATGTACCCTTTTTTTTTTTACAGAGAAAAACCACATTAGAGAAATCGAACTTCTATTTTTCCACGAAACTATAAAAAGTTGTGGTTTTCCTAGTTTTCTTTAAAGCTCTAAAAATTTGAGATGTAAAAACCATGAAAAACTTTGGCAGGTAAAAGTTGTCGAGGTCCTAAAGAAGTCAATGTTTTTAATCAATTAATTTAATGTTGGTCTCTGTTGCCAAAACATTCGATTAATTGATTTTTTTTCACAAGGAATTGTCAAAAAAAATGTGAATTTTTAAAGGTTTTAGAACTATTTGCATTTTTTTGGATTGTTCAGCACTTTTTTTCATTTGTATTTATTTAAATTCAGATCTTTTAATAAAGTTCATGACAGGGGTTTTAGAGAAAGTGAGGTCAGACAAAAACCTCTAAAACCACTAAAATGAGACTGTTGATAAGACATCAGTCTTATCCTAGAGACCCCATCTAAGAAACAGAGTTTAACAAAAGTTGGAAATTGAATTAAATGGAGGACCTCTTGGTGTAAGGACCACTGTATGGATATTGTGGAAGAAAGTAGCTGCTTCTTTTATTTTTTTTCTATATAGAATATCTTCTTCAAAGAGAATGGACTGAAGAGACTGGAGCACGAGAATGTTGATCGGCCCAACACTTTTTTTAAACAGGGAGTTAAAAATCCAACAGCAGCTGTGAACTGTACACAGCTGTAATCTATAATTCAAAGAAAAATCTGGAAGGAAACCAAGTGCTTCATAAAATTAAAATGTTCACACAGTTATTTATTGAAACTCTACCAATAATGCATCTTTAATCCTCCACACAGAAATATATACCCATACATTGAGTACAAATTCTTACACAGGGATGTTAAAAGAAAACCCTGACTGTCTGGTTAAGTGTAGTAGAGTTGGCAATTTGTGCAAGTTTTCTAAATAATAGTGGTAGATTGGATTTAGAGTTTGTATAGTTTCCCAGTGGTACATTTTCTTATAATCCTGCAACAAATATTTTTTTAATTGGCAGTGATGGACTAATCTTATAACAAAGAACTACAGTGACTTTATTTGATGACTTGAACATCATTTCCAAACGTAGTCACAAGTGCAGTCAAGTTAAAATGGACACATGTTGTGATTATTGATTGTATTCATTAAAACACGCTCCTTGCACGTCTGTATAGTTGCACAAAGCACCGTTGTGTCTGTCCTGCCTCTTCTACTGAATTCAAAGCAAGAGCACCTATTGATGCAGGAGAACCCCAGAGCTACCACCACCCTTAACATGGTGGCAATTTCAGCGTTCCCACAGCAAGTTGGTACAGCAGACTTGCACCAAAAGAAGTGGTGCAATTACAACTGAAAATGTTATTTGCAAATTGCAACTCATTTGCTACCACACACACATACATGCCATTGTATTATTTTTATGCAATGGGCACAATTGTGGCAGGTGCAATTCCATGCACAGTTACATTTACACTGAAATTATGGAGAAAACACTGCATCATGGTAAAAACATGACAACTTACATTCAAAACAGCACTTTGCATACTGCATTTGTAGCCATGATGTATCTTTTTTAAATTAAATGAAAGCAATATGCGCCAACTCTGTTAGAAAGTATATGTATGTAATTTGCCAGTGGTTCCTATTTTTGTGCATGAGGCGCAAGGAAGCCCTGTATATAATACCTGTTTTAACAACACAGAAATAAAAGGTGTCCTTCTGATGTGCACCTACAGAAGAACTATGCAATGCCTACGGATTCACATTTTATTGAAGGGTATCCCCTGTCCTTCCTATATGCATCTAATTCTATTGCAGTTGATCAAGCTGATCCCATTTGCACACTATTTTGTAACCAGAGTAAATATTTGATTGTGGCTGGAATTCAGGAAATAAATGATATATTCTAGGTAAAAATATGGCAGCTTGCAGTCCTTTTGTAAATCAGTCAATGTATACCACATGGCCCAGCCTAAGATGATTTGTTGTAGTGTGAGAGCGTCAAGAGGCCTTTTGGAGAAGATAATGATGATTAATGCATATGAAAAGGAACAATTGCTTAGGGCTGTTAACAATCACGAATGTCTTTATAAAATGTAGCGAAGCCCTGAAACTGAAATCTATTATGCATTTATCTGTTAATATTTAGTGATGGACGAATTTATTCGGCAGGTAGTGTTCACGGCGAATTTTCACACTTTGCCGCCCGCAAATGTTTTTGCAAAACTGCTGCAAAAATTGTTGCATGTCAAAATTATTTGGACACCCATTGACTTTAATGCATTTGGACAAAAAAGTCACACGTATAAAAATACGTGAAAATTATCGCGTGTCAAAATAATTTTAATGCCCATTGACTTCAATGCATTTTTCGCTGTTTCGTGAATTTTTCCGGAGAAACTAAAAGAAAGGTTTGTTCATAAGTGTTGTTGTTGATCCCTTTTGTACAACCAGTATAATTTTTTGTGATATTTCTTTTATTGGCTAAGAAAATAATAGTATATGGAAATCCTGCTGTCCTGAACCAATGGTGCTTGAAATAGAATGCTGTGCAAGAATGCTGACTTTGATAGCATGTCGTCAACTAATCTTGTTTGAGATTTAACTGCATTTAAAGAAGTTTCCCAGGTAATATACAGTGGTATTTTATTTAATTAAAAGTCTTCATTTAAGTAGAATTTTGTGTAGTTTAAAACTTGTTTGTCCTATACTAGAAGACATGGTCGTTTGTCTGCCTACCAAAATAAGTGCATTATTGCTTAATCCAGCCACCCAGGTGATGGACCAGTTAAGATTGATCTGTTTGTTTGACCCCAGAATTATTATCTGATTACATGAGACCTTTTCAGACCCATTGGTAGAGAACCATATTAACAGCTCAATATGGTTGTCTCCTGACTGGGTTTTTCAAATTGCTATCTGGCAAAGCATGAAATATATATTGATCATGATGGCCATTGTTTTTTTTCCCAATAAACTCCCAACATGGTTAGCAGTTGTTGCTTTTGTAAGCAATATTGGCCCATATACTGTATATTTAACTGTACACTTTGTTGACATTTATATTTACTTGGGTTAAAGGTATCTTTTACCTGGACTTTCAGGAAGAGATGATAAAATGTGGAAACTGCAAAGAGAGTAATGCTGGCTGCACAATGGCTGGTACTTTTTACCAACAGTGACTTGTGACCAAGTTAACAGTTTATTCATAAGTGGGGTAAAAATGTTGACTTACTCAATTGATATCTTATTTGGAAAATCCTTTTGGGTAAGGATGATTAAGACTGTGGATGTGGTCCTCTCTAGAATGGTCTGCACTGATGTGATCTTTGGCCCAGGGGCTTAATAATTGAATCAGCCTGATTTTGCCTTGATTTGCACAATAAGCACAATTTTACATTGTCTTATATAAACTGTCCATCCATTTTATTTCCACCATCAGTCTTCGGTTGTTGGGATGGGGTGGATTTACATATGGTTCCCAATTATGAACATATCACAAACCCTGCCCTCTATCTAGAAATTATTAATTGGTGGTTACTCTGATTATTTGTACAAGGATTTAATTGCTATTCAACATCTATTCCATCAGATTTACGTTACCCACATGAGACACAAGATAATGGGTAATCAGCCTGCTACTGACTGTCCTAGATGTAGGGGTTTGGAAGCTTCCTTTCTCCATCTGGCATGGGAATGTTCACCACTACAAAGTTCTTGGAAAGAAGTAGTTCAATACATGGAGGATAACTTGGCTTTCCCCAATCTCTGCACCCCAGAAATATGCCTAATGGGCCTGGAGGGCCTTTTCCCACTGAATAAAACTAGGTCTTTCTCTAGGACCTCACTATACTATGCTAAGAAGCTAGATGCTATGAATTTGATGGGGACCACCGAGCCTATAGTTGCACACTGGGCTGACTTAATAAATAAAGCCCTAATACTACATCAAACTTAATTCTAAAGCTTTGGTCTGGCTATATATGACAAGACATGGTTTCCATTGCTGGATATTAACCTCTCTGAGATCATATCTTCTACTCCTTAATAATAATACATTTTTATTATGTATGTGACCATAAACTGTTGAGTGCTAAGGATGTCAGCTGTTTTACTTTTCACCTTCTCTGTAACGTGTACCAAGGCAAATTACTGGATGTGATTTTTTAATGTTTTTGTTCTCCTCCTGTTTATTCCTTTTCTGATTTTCTCTAGCTAATCTAAAACTGTATTAAAATACAAAAAATACTGTGTATATATATATATATATATATATATATATATATATATATATATATATATATATATATATATATATATATATATATATATATATATATATATACTAGGGATTCCCATTCATTTCCCTTCCAACAACCACATAAATATATGATGCCCTTGTAAGTTTCATCAGAACTTACAAGAGAAATGCAGCTTTATATTTCCCCAAGATAAACCTAAGAACTAATGTAGCATTGCGCCAATATAATATACTTTCATTTTTTACATTTGTTATAATTACAAAAGCTTTCCAGAACAATGTTACTGTAGTTCCTTTAATCAGTTCCCAACATTGCAAAGCTTTATCAAAATCAAAATGTATCAAATGTATTATTTGAAAAATACACACCTGAGTCTCTTCTCCCAGGAAAAAATCCAATCTATTCCTGACTGCACCACAATTTGTTTTAATAACTGTCAGAACATTCCAACTTGAAAATGTATACCTGTCTCATTTTTTCATTGTGTTGTAAATATAACATCAATTTTCTACTGATTTACTTCTCCTGATGGTGTTCTACTGAAAATAATTGTACTTAATTCAGAATTAATTACTTCAATGAATTTCACTATTTGGGCATTGAATGTTCTAGCCAAACTATAATAATAGAGGTGTAGGCTCCCTGAAGAAACACCAGAAATATGAATGGCATAGCTTTATTAAACAGGATTCTTACTTGATTCGATCATCACTATTTAAGGAGAATTAAGTTTTTACACCTCTCAATGTTCTCCAACATATTATCAAGGTTTGAAGCATTATGGGAGCTGTAGTCCTAGGCTGGGACTCTGAGGCCTCGGACGTCGGGCGCTAGGACCACGAGGCCTTGGGGCGTCGGGGACGCAAATCCAGCATTGCCTCTGCTGTTCTCATTCTATACTACTTTGCTAGGAAAATGTATGCTGATGACACCCAACTCTACTTACCTACTCCTGACCTCTGCCCTTCTGTCCTTTCCCAAGTTAAAGACTGCCTTTCTGCGGTCTCCTCCTTGATGTCACAGTGCCACCTGTAACTGAATCTTTCTAAAACAGAACTCATTATATTTCCTACAAGATCCTCCCCTGCCCCTCAGATCTTATTCACAGTTAACAACATCACCTTTCTCTCGACCACATAGGCACGTTGCCTAGGAATTATTCAAACACTCACAAAATCTTGTTGTATTCAGTTGCGCAATATTGCCGAATACACCTGTATCTCAGTTTAGATACATCCAAAACACTTATCCAGTCTCTTATCATCTCCCGCCTTGACTACTGCAACATACTCCTTGCAGATATTCCAAGCAGCAGCTTCTCCCCTGTGCATATCCCTTCACTAGCCCCCAATCTCCTCTAGAATCAACTTTAAACTGTTAAGGGCTATGGCACACACTGCTTTTTCGGTAGATTAGTTGCCCAACGACAAATGGCTCTTCTTTGGGCGACTATGGAAAATGAAGCACTCCGAGTGCCATCCTGCCGGCGATTTATATTCTAGCCGGTGGTTCAGAGAGATTAGTCGCCCAAAGAAGAAGCAATTTGCCACTGGACGACTAATCTCCCAAAATAGCAGCGTATGCCCTTACCCTAACATTCACATGCAAGGCCCTTAACAATGAAGCCCCTCCCTACATTTCATCTCTGGTCTCAAAATACTCATAGCCAGGTTTACATAGCATATTCATCGCTCCCATCCCCTCCCTTTTGTTTGGGCAAATTTTCATAATCGGGACCAGAGCAATGGGGATTGGCCGTTGGAAATGTAAAAACTATTTTATCTCCTGTGCCTCCCCAATGTTTCTAAACCAATGTGGGTGTGGTTGGGCAGCATGCCACCCCTAAAATCCTGCCACCCTAGGCCTGGGCCTTTCCAAGAATCCAGGCCTGAAAATTCTCTCCTTCACACAACCATCTCTTTGCTTCTGACCTTCACTCTCTTCTTCTCTTATTACTTCAGCCCATTCTGGTCTAGTTAACAGACTCTCTGCTTCCTTCCAAGTCTCTCTAAAGACCCACCTGTTTAGGGAAGCTTATTCAATGTATCTTAATTCATCAGTCATATTATAATCACACATTTGTTTCTAAAATCCCTATGTCTCAATTGTACCCTAACCCTTAATTTTTAATTTATTTACTGTTCAATATCTAATGTAAAGCACTGTGTAACTTGGTGCTATCTAAATAAATGATGATGATAATGATAAAAAGCTATTATTGGGATTTATTATAAAAATAAAGCAAGATGGTAATGCAGCCTTAAAATGCCTGTACTACATGTTTTGTTGTGCTCCTGCCAAAGCAATTTGGAACTTGACATACACTTAAATGATCTTTATTTTAATTAATATTAATTGGTTGATACCTGTAATGTTATGTTTTTGTTAACAAGGTTATACAAACAGATATTGACAAATGTTTTGTTTTTGCAAAAGTGCCTCTATGATTAACCATCTCATATTGGTACAGTTAATACCTGTTTAATAGATTGTATATTTCTTCCTTTACTCTTCTGCATCTTTTCCTATCTCTAACACTCTGAGTTCTCATTTCACTTCCCCTTCCTTTTGGAGCAGAGAATTTCCAAAATGAAGCATGGAGTCTGATGTTCCCACATATGAACACAATACTGCCTTGGTGAAGGTCAAGTGGGAAGAGGAAGAGATTGTTGATTGTATCATTATTGACATTATTTACACAATTTTCACCAATAATTCGCTGTACAAAGAACAAAGACTATATTGATGGTGTTTGATAATAGAAAAGACTCCACTATATCTAAATTTGCCCCTCCCCCATACCATCAAACACTAATACTTCTGTATTGTTCACTTTAAAGGGATCCTGTCATCGGAAAACATGTTTTTTCCAAAATGCATCAGTTAATAGTACTACTCCAGCAGAATTCTGCACTGAAATCCATTTCTCAAAAGAGCTAACAGATTTTTTGACATTTTGTCAATTTCCCAGCTGCCCCTGGCCATGTGACTTGTGCCTGCACTTTAGGAGAGAAATGCTTTCTGGCAGGCTGCTGTTTTTCATTCTCAATGTAACTGAATGTGTCTCAGTGAGACATGGGTTTTTACTATTGCGTGTTGTTCTTAGATCTACCAGGCAGCTGTTATCTTGTGTTAGGGAGCTGTTATCTGGTTATCTTCCCATTGTTCTTTTGTTTGGCTGCTGGGGGGAAAAAGGGAGGGGGTGATATCACTCCAACTTGCAGTACAGCAGTAAAGAGTGATTGAAGTTTATCAGAGCACAAGTCACATGACTTGGTGCAGCTGGGAAATTGACAATATGTCTAGCCCCATGTCAGATTTCAAAATTGAATATATAAAAATCTGTTTGCTCTTTTGAGAAATGGATTTCAGTGCAGAATTCTGCTGGAGCAACACTATTAAGTGATTCATTTTGGGGAAAAAAAATTCCCATGACAGTATCCCTTTAAGGCAGGTATTTTGATTGTTTCAATTTAAAGTCATGATTAAAGGCTCAGAGAAGTACAAACATTTTTTATATAACATATCAGCAATTTTTTGTGAAGGCACAGTATTTATGAAGAATTGTTTGTGTACCCGTAGTTCCATTGAATATACTCATGCCCACTCCGCTCCCACCCATCAAGCAGCAGGTCTGGTGCATGTATTTACAGCATATTGGTGCAGCTAAGCAGGCTGGTTGGGTGCATGTTACAGTAGCTTGCACTCAACCAATCTGTTTGGTTAGGCTCAGATCACTATTCCAGATGTACAAAACAAACTATGATCAACATCTAATGCAGTGGGTTTCAAGCTTTTTGGGCAAACATGCTCAATTGCATCATGCATTTATTCAGGCACCCCTTTCATTATAACTAGGCTACAGATACATGTAATAATATTATGTGTGTTAAGAGTCTTGCCCTAAGTGGCATTCAGGAATCTTTAGCAGCAGCAAAAATGAACCTTCACATTATAACCACCTTGTTTAGTCTCCAAACTATATTCCCCACCCACTGCATTTGGCCACCTTGTGGGGACAGTCCAAATAGGAAGTACAATACAGTATAATTACAGTATAATTTGTAGTGTGGGGGTCTATATACACTATCCATAACTAATCCTTTTTGCAAGGACAAGACTTCACAATTTCAGTGACATCACATGAAATATTCAAATTAATTGATGGGTAAATGGTGGGACCTTTTATCATTTATTTTTTAAAGATACATTTCCCATTTAGGCTTTCATTCCTTCACTCTCTTGGTGTATATCATATGACATTCAAATAGAGGGATGCCCTGTACACAAATGGACAGACAGTCTTTTGAATAAGTGATTTTATACTTTTGGTAAAGACTAAAAACACAACGGATTGATTGGAATTAGGGATGGGCGAATCTTTCCCGCGAAACTCATCAAAAGTCAATGGGCGTCAAAATGATTTTGACACCCGTAAATTTGTATGCACGCAAATATTTTGTCCGAATGCATTAAAGTCAACTGGCGTCAAAATAATTTTGAAGAGCCTCAATTTTTATGCGAGCACTAATTTTGTCGCAGCATATTTTTGGTCTGCAAATTTTTTACGCAGTTTTGTGAGAACATTTGCAGCAGCAAAACACAGAAATTCACTGCAATTCCATGCCTGGCGAATTTATACACCAATCACTAATTAGAATATATATTATGCCATATCCACATATGCAGAATTTTATAAACAGATGTTTGTAGGAAATGTATTTATGCACAACAGGGGTTATTATTCAATATTTATCCTTATTCCTTTACACTGGATCATTTACAGTGACATGTCCCCTTTAAGATGTACAGTGAATGGAAAGGGGGGACTAGTTGGTGTTTGCAATCTACTGCTCGTTCTACATACAAGACAGGAGTAGCTAAAAAAAACCTTGTCACTAATGTAGCCAAAATCAGGTGCAATCCTCCATAGTTTTTTGCACTGTACCCTACACTTGAGCAGGCCTCTGCACTTTGCCCCATGAATACAGCACTGCCACTGAGCTGCTACTGCAAATAAACCAGGATAAAACATTTCACATTTATCCATATAAACACAATAAACTAATTGCATTTTAGCTGTATTTTGTGTCTGATTAAAGTGGATGCTCTTGCGAACACTAAAAGCTTAATAAATTATAAGCAAACAAAACACGAAGAAATGATAACTGCATTAATAGTCATTTCTTGCCTCACTTAAACACTCAATTATTAACTGCTAATTTGGGAGCCAGCTTGAATAACTAATGGATAGAATAATTCAAAATCACAAAATGCTGTTTCATTACACTGTAATCAGTTAATCTGTTTCCTAAGTGCCTACATATGTCTCATATTCTAGGATATCATTTACAGGATATTCATGACTTTTGTGTATTATGTATCTATTATAGTTGTTGCAAAATTGCAATTGTTATGAAGATTCTGTTTGTTGCACTACTGAAGGGCTTCATTTTATAATTACTTATTTTTATTGTAAATATTAACGTGTATTGTAGGAGGATTATTTACTGTTATTGGGGACCAATCCGTTTAGCTGAAACAATTACATCCTTTGGACTAAATTTTACTATCTCCAAGGCTATACAATAGGTTAAGAAATTTAAAATAACTAGCTAAACAGGGAAACAGATAAAGAGCAAAAATAACAGTTCTTTGTACATTTTTAGGGAAATAATAGAGTAAGAAAAATACTGGATATGGTCATGAATTAATTTGGGCAACAAGATGTCCCTTGTGCCATTACCCTTTGAATAAAAACTTTAAGCTAAACTTAGGATCAGCACATCCATAATGAGCAGCATCATGGATATGAAACGCAGTGGTGGTAGCATTGGGTTATATTAAGGGGTCCATTTAATTAAACCTTAATTTTTTTCTGGTCATGGTCTTTTGGGGAACACTTTAATTTCTTCATGGAAAAAACTCGATGTTTTAGAGATTTGTCATACCCCAAAGCTGATAAAAATCCAAATCTGAAAATACGCCATCTCAAACCTGTCGAGGTCATATAGGAGTCAATGGCCGTGATCTATGACATCACGATTTGCGCTGGATAGTTTGAAATAAATCAGGGTTTTCATTCGATAATCCAAAAAAGTCCAGAAATGTGAGAAATTGCTGAGAGGAAAAACTATTTAAGGAGGATGAAACTAGTATAAAATTAACAAAATTGCAAATTGCATTGATTGATCCTGGTCGATCCTGTCAGAGCCCTAAGATAAATCCATCAAAGTGTAATAATCTGGATACTGTGGACCACAGTGGTACATCAATGGTAACAAAAGAACAATAAAAAAAATTGGGCAGCTATTGCTCACAGAATTCTGAATCAGAATTTGACAGCAGAAAAGAAGCAATTGGTCCATGAATTGGCTCATTTGTCAAGCATTTCCACTTTCCTTTTTTTAAATTCCATTATTTCCTATGGGTTGTCAGATAAAATTCTGTCTGTTCACTGATATGTAAAATGGCTGTATTTCAACAAATCTTTTTGGATTTGGATTACCCTTCCAGAAGATCAATTCTGATGCAGATGGTTGTGTTATCTGCAAAGAAATACCACTAACCATGATAATATAACTAATTAATATGTTAAATATAATAAGAATCCAAGCTTCCATCTGAAAAATTATTTATTCAGATGGCCATGTTTTTACCTACAATTCAGACTGTGTGCTTTTCTATCCAAAGTAATTCCGAAAAGGATTTTTACAAATGAATTAAGTCACCTATAGTGGACCATTGCAGTAAAATTTCCCAGTACTTGTTCTTTTTTGGGGACTTGTGACATTGGTAGGGTGTTATAATTCAGGATGCTGCTGCTGCTAAACTGCTAAGGAGTTCATAGGAAAAATGTAAATTCATCTGAATCACTCGATTCAGTTCTGTCTAACCAGAATTTTTTAATATTTAATACATTTGCCCATTGCTGATTGGCCAATTCTAGAAATAGAACTTAAATTCTGTACATTTTTCTTTAAATTAGCAATTTTTTAGTTTAAAAAAAGCTGTGTACAATGGCTACTACTAAATTATGACGATACATCAAAAAAATTGAACATCTGCATTTCTATGGAACATTGTAACTGTTGGCCTTTGGGACACTGCAAATGAAGAAATGTTCTAATAAGTTACGCACTTTGGCATCATAATGAGCAGCTGCTGATCTTATGTTCAGAACATTAAGGCCATGTTTAATCGGTTGTGATGATGCTGGAAGGCAAATTCAGGTGCACAATTCTAATTAATTCCAAGTAAGATTTAATTCTACATTGTGCCAACCACAGAACATACTTTCCTTTCCTTTGCGTGTTGACTCTTGGGGGATTATTTATCAAAGATCAAGTTTTAGGGGTTTGTGAGGGTTTTTCATACCTCGAATGAACTAACAACTCAAACGTTTTCTGATTTAAGAAAAAACTTGAATGGAAAAAACTCGAATCAGTGAATACAGGGCAAAGAACCTGAAAAATTAGAATTAATCACGTTTTCAGCCAAAAAAACTTGTATTAATCGATTTTTTGAGCGAACACCCACCAAAAAAAACCCCCAAACATCATGAAAGTTACAAACATCTTCAAATGGTTGAAAAGACCTCTGCCATTGACTAGTACATGACCTTGACAGGATTTAGCTGGAGTATTTTCAGATGCAAGCTATTTCCAGGTTCTTAGTATAATAAATCTTGAAATATTTGAGTTTTATACAAAGTTTTAAGTTTTTGTACCTGAAAATTCGGGTTTTGGCTGAAAAATACGCTTGAAAACTCAGAATTTCTTGGGTAAAAACCAACTCAGCCTTTGATAAATAACCCCCTTATGGGGGTTATTTATCAAAGTCCGAATTTATCTCAATATTTTCTGCTACATATTTTCTGCTACAAACTCCAATCAAATCCACTCGGGGTTTTACACTTAGTTATTATTACATTTTCCTGAAAATGTGCTTTTCGGGTAAAAATCTGATTTTCATGATTTTTTCGGATATTTACATACAATTTTCATGATTTTCATGATTTTTCCCTAATTTTAACCCGAAAACTCATTGGGACTTCTCCCATTGACTTATATGCAACCTCAACAGGTCTGAGATGCCGGATTTTCAGATTCAGACTTTTCCATCCTCTGGGGTTTAATAAATTCTGAAAAGTCAGATTTTATTAAAAAAAAAAATGTTCATGATTTTTGGATTTTTAGTAAATAACCCCCTATGTCTGTTTTATAATATCTTTTCCAGGTTAGAAAAATGTTCTACCTAGACATCATTCATTGGAATCAGGCAATCATTGAACAAATAAAACTAAATGCCAATGTGCAGTTAAAACCAGACCTGGGCTTGGTAGTATTGCCATCCAAGACACTACTACCTGACCCGGTGCTCCCAATGGCTGCACCCTAGGAAGGTGCCTACCCTATCTACCCATACATATGGCCTTGCTTGAAGCAAGATTTAATGAACAGACCAGAGACAGCAGAGACTTCTAAAAAAACTGGGAAGAGAGACAACTCCCTCTCAACTCTCAAGAAATGTCTTTGCAGATGGCAGGCAAAGTCAATGTAACAGGCCAGAAGTACAAGATAGAGAGTCATAATGTGGCAGAAAAGGGAAAGCGCATAACAGATTCACAGGAACTCAGGATTTAGGATTCAGGAGGTAAGCCCAAGACGATCACACCCTGGGTGAAGCAAGAGGCAGGGTTGAATAGCCCCTAATTAGAGAAATTGTCTTCATCTTAAGATGAGGGCAGGGACAGGCAAAGAGGACATAATACATTATCACAAGTTACAATATAGAGCTGACAATGCCTACTGAGGCAGGAGGAGCAGCAGCCATTAAAAATCAGGTCCATGGTTCTAAACCATTAACATAGAGTGACAATATGCACTTCGTACAAAAAGACCCCTGTAATTACCACCTTGTCAATCTATTTAAAAGATGCACCAGAGTAGGCTAATATAGCTGATTGTAGTAGTTGCAAGTGCTTTGTATATAGTATTTAATAAAACCTTTTGAGATTAAATAAACCAACATTTCTTCTCTTTTTCTTGCAACTTTCTTTCATTCCAATTCAAAGAGGTAATACAGAATTTCTTCATAGTGCAGGTAAATGAAAATAAATGGAAACTCTGGAATAAATAGCAAATGAGTTATTTTGTACATCATTTCTGATCGTTTGCTTACAATTGTGATTCTTATCAAAAGAAATGCACAGAAAAATGAGAAAATTAATCACAGCTTTCCATTTATAGATTTCTCACTCAAATCTAGGGCATATTGATATGAAGTAAAAGGCATTACCATTTGAAAGTCCTTTGGAAGGCAATAGAATTATTTTTTTTTTATATTGAGCAAAGTGCATACTGAAGCAAGACACTTCATGTAACAGAACTTAAAGGAGAAGAATTAAACTGTTTCCCAAGACTGCAGTGGATTATCTGCTACACGGAATGTCATGAACACAATGCTTATCCTTTTTTTTAAAAGTTTTTATTTTCATTTTAACAAGGAAAAAGGAAGAAAAGAAGAAAGAAAAGAAAGAAAGAAAGAGAGAGAAAAGTACAGCAAGATTGACATTGTACATCTTTGGAGCCATAATAAATACAACATCCGTGCCATTACATGTGTTCTGTTGTTGTCGTTATCTAACAGCGTAAGATCAACATATCATACTTTAATTTTAATTATTGTATTGTTTAGCTAGTATCCTCCATGTCCAACCACTGGGCCCACACCTTCTCAAATTTTTTGGGGCATCCCCGAGCTATGTAGGTAATTTTTTGATTTGGAAGGGAATCATTGACCAAATTTCTCCAGAAGCCCAAAGATGGAGGAACCGTGGACTTCCACTGTAGTAAAATGGCTTTCTTAGCATAATACAACAACTGGAGATAGCATAATTTAACCCCGGCCTGCATGCCAAGATCATCCACAACCCCCAATAGACATATCCGAGGATTTTTTATACATGGGACCCTCAATGTGGCAGAGATATGGTGTAGAACTTCCCCCCAATACCTTTGGATATGGGGGCAGGACCAGAAAACATGCAAAAATGTGCCGACTTCCTGCAAGCATTTGACACAATGGTCTGGGGTTAAGGGATATATCCTAGCCAACCTGTGAGGGGTTAGATACACTCTGTTGAAGAATTTTGCCTGGATATATCTGTCTCTGACTGACATAGTGATAACCGGTATCTGCTTCAGAGCGTCATCCCACATCTCATCCTCCAAATCCGGAATATCCCTAACCCACATCTGTTTCACCTTGGCTAGGGGGTCTGGGGAAGCCTGGCACAGAATGGTATAGAACCAAGTCGTTGGTTTTTTAAGATCCACCCTTCGTAAATATATCTCCAGTGTGGTGTCCATCAAATCGATGGGTGGGGTGGGAAACTGCATTCTGAATGCATGTCTAAGTTGTAGATACCTAAAAAGCATAGAGTTGGGTAGCTGAAATCTTTCTTTTAGGTTTTGGAACCCCTCGATGTCCCCATTCTCTATGATGTCCCCAAGTGTTTTTATTCCTCTAGATGCCCAGGTATTAATATCAGGTATTGAGCCAAAGTGTGAGAGCATACCATTGCCCCAAATAGGTGTCCAGGGGGACCACACTTTCCTCGCCTTGTGGACATGTTTGAGGCTTTTCTTAAATACCTCGGCCACTGTAGCCATAGGTGTAGTAATTTTATAGTACTCTGAGGGACCCCGATATGGCAGTTTGGACAACGCTTCCAAAGACCCCATGCTAGCAGCTTCCAGTATAGTAGAGGGGTTGTCATTTTGGGGTACCATCCACCAGTGCACATAGGTTAATTGACTGGCCAAGAAATATAACTTGAGATTAGGGAGCGCCAGTCCCCCACATGTCACCGGGACCTGCAATACGTTAAAACTCATACGTGGGTGCTCCCCCGCCCATATGAACCTCCTCAGTATGGAGTCTATGTATGTAAACCATTGACTTCGTGGTAGGATAGGCGAGTTGTGGAATACATACAAGAACTTGGGTAGGAACACCATTTTAAATAGGTTAACCCTACCCGGGGGGAAAGGGGCAGCTGTCGCCAGACCTCAGTCTTGGCCTTCAAAGCCTCCACAATTGGGGTCAGGTTATTCTCCTCGAATTTCTTGTAATCCCTGTGGATGTTTATTCCCAAATATTTAAACTTCTGCAGGACTTGTAGGTGACAAATTTGTGTTGGTGAACCAATGGGTAGCGGGTCTATTGGAAATATCACAGATTTGGCTCTGTTAACGCAAAGGCCCGAGTACTTCCCAAACTCCTCAATAAGATTCAGGGCTGCCTCTAAAGCTCTACCAGGATTAGCCAGGTAGAGGAGCATGTCGTCTGCGTACAGCGACACCTTTTCCGTTATGTTACCTACCAGAAGTCCCTCCACCTCCTGGGCTTCCCTTAGTTTCACTGCCAGAGGCTCTATTGCTAGAGCAAACAGCAAAGGGGAGAGGGGGCATCCCTGCCTAGTCCCCCTTTCGAGCCGTATTGCCTGTGTAAGTATACCATTAACTAAAACCTTGGCTTCCGGTTTGCAGTATAATGCCTTTATCCAACCCAGAAAACGCTGCCCAAATCCAAATCTGCCCAGGACTACCCAAAGGTACTCCCAAGACACCGTGTCAAAGGCCTTTGCCGTGTCCAAGGACACCACTATCCTGTTCCCACTGTTGATGTGATCGAGGGCTAAGTTATTGAACAATCTCCTAATATTAATGTCGGTGGCCTTGTTTGGCATGAAGCCAGTCTGATCTGGGTGCACCAATTCAGTAATTACCCTTTTTACTCTATTAACTAACACTTTTGCAAAAATTTTTGTATCACAGTTCAGCAGGGAGATGGGACGGTACGAATCACAACTGTCAAGTGGTTTTCCGACTTTGGGAATCAGAATTATATGGGCCATATAACAAGAGTCTGGGAGTGGAGTGTCTGGCGATACTCTGTTAAAGAGCGCACAAAGCTTGGGAGTTAAAGTCGTCCCGTGTTTTTTGTACCACTCCGTTGGGATACCATCTGGTCCAGGGGACCTTCCTGCTGGCATGTCAGCGATAGCCTCAGCTATTTCCTCCTCAGCCATGTCAGCCTCCAATTCCCCTATCAGTTGTGGATCTAGGCGTGGGATTGGTATTTGATCAATGTATGCCTGAAGTTCCTGGGGTGTATGTGATGGAGGAGCAGCATAGCTGCTTTGATAGTATTTATGAAACCTATCTACCACATTCGGCCTGTCAGTGATCAGAACAGCATCATCCCCCATAATTCCCTGTATAACCGTATGTGGGACATCCCCCTTTGCTAGCAAGGCAAGTAACTTCCCATTTTTGTCCCCCTGATCAAACCACGCGGCTTTCCTATATATTTCATTCTGGGAGGCTTTTTCGGTTACCAACAGGTTTATACGTCTCTGGGCAGCTGCATGATCCTGTTTGATACCGTCTGTAGGGTGGGCTATTAGATCAGATTCAAGGGCGAATAGTTCCGCCCTGGCCACGTCTAGTTTTGCATCATGCTCTCTCCTCACAGACGATATCAGAGAGATATATGTACCTCTTGTGTGGGCTTTGCAAGCATCCCATACTATATCTGCGGAGGCACTGCCTTGATTTTCCTGCCAGTAGGCCTCAAGCAGTGGGGCGTATTTCTGCTCTACTTTATCGTTGGAGATCCATTTAGGGGGGAGTCTCCAATTCCGTGTGACCCCAGGGTCCCTTCCCTGCAATGACAGTATTACTGGGGAATGATCAGAGCACACTCGCGTGGCAAAAAATACATTTTCCATGGCCTGTAACACCTCGGCACTGACCAAGATGAGGTCAATCCTGGACAGCGCCGAAGAGGAGGAAGTATAGCACGAGAACTGCTGGAGGTACGGATTCCTCCATCTCCATGAGTCTATAAGGCCGGTTGCGTCTAACCACTGCGCAAAAGCTTTGTTGTCACTGGCAATGGGTCTCAGCCTGTCGAGGCCAGGGTCAGGGACCATGTTAAAATCCCCCGCCCAGATCATAGGGAAGCTTCCCAGCTTAGCAACCTTATGTAGAATCTCGTTAAGAATTTGTAAATCCGCAGGTGGCGGCAGGTAAACATTGACAAATATAAATGTGGAGCCGTCCACTTGTCCTTTCAGAATTATAAATCTCCCAAAACCATCTGTCATTATCTTTTCTAACGTAAAGTTAAGGTTTTTCCTAATCAATATGGCCACACCCCTGGAATAGTTGGAAAATTCTGCATGGTAAACTTTTGCAACCCAACATCTCTTCAGGGCCCTAACCTTCTGACCCACGAGGTGGGTTTCCTGTAACATAATAAGGTCTGCCTTTGCTTTCTTAATCTGTTCCAGCACCACAGACCTTTTGATTCTGTCATTTAAACCCCTGACATTCCATGTTAGTAAGTTAAACTTTTGTTGTACCGCCATTGCATCTGCAAGAAGCATGAAGGAGTGGGATAACCCTGGGCCCCTTCCCTATCTCAGAAACCCGTAGTGTAGACATATCATAATAGACATTCAAATGGCACAATGAATCAGTGTATAACTGGCATCCACATAACATCAAAAAAAGAGGTAGAAAAAGACAGATAGTAAAACTTCCCCGAATAGAATTCCCCCCTCCCGGTATCCTCCCCCTAACTTGGAGATACATCACTCCCCAAACTATCTCTCGTTCCAGGGCGTGTGGAACTCTGAGTAACTTGAACAACAAACCCAACGGGCAGCAGACCAAACTCGCTCTGTGATTTAAAGTGAGTCAGCAGCAGTGACCTTTTAGACCGAATCCTTGACTGCGCAACATTGTGAGCAGCTCTTACTCCGGGTACTGCAGGATTAAGTCCCAAAATAATCCCCTACCTCCGGCCATCATCATAACCAATGTCAAAGTAGCTCCCTCTCCGCTTCTCCCCCCGCCAGCAATTCAGGAAACAAACGGCCATTTGACCCATGAGCGCCAAGTTCAGATGAGGGACACAGCAACTATCAGGGAACAACTTGTATTCATAGTGTTTGTGTATGGAGGTGGTCCAATGGGCAATAAGTACAGGCCATGCAGGGAAACACAGGGTGGAAGAATAAATCCCAGGGCTTAGCCTCTCAAGACTAACCCCCCAAACAAGGGGGACAGGTTACTGGGCACGTGGGCTACGGTTACCTCTCGGCCGGCGTTCGAGCCAATTCAGAACCTCCTCGGACCGATCAAAAAATATCGGCTTGTCTCCCTCGATCACTCTGAGCTTTGCTGGAAACAGCATGGAGTAGGTAATTCCCAGGTCCCGGAGCTTTCGCTTGACCCCGGTGTATGACATTCTCTTCCTCTGCACCGCTGCGGAGTAGTCGGGATAAAGTGAGACTTTGGCTCCGGCATATTGTATCTCTCCCTTGTTCCTTGCCTCACGTAGGGCCGCATCCCGATCTCTGTAGTTCAGTAGTTTCATGAGAAATGGGCGAGGAGGTGCCCCCGGTGGGCCAGGTCTGGTCGGGACTCTGTGGGCCCTCTCAACCACATATTGTGCAGAGAAGATTGTTGCGCCGAGGATTTCTTTCAGCCATGATTCCGCAAAGGATTCAGGATTGGCCCCCTCACATCTTTCTGGAAGCCCCACCACACGGATATTGGACCGCCTTTGCCTGTTTTCCATGTCCTCTAGTCTATCAGTAGTAGCCAGTAGCTGGCGATGCAGGAGCCTTATATCTTCCGGCAAGGAGGCTGTACTGTCCTCCAGTTCGCTTATCCTGCCTTCTGCACGACCTGTCCGCTCCCTTATTGTTTGTATATCTTGTTTTATCAGGGAGAGATCAACCTTAAGTTCCTCCAGTTTGGAGGTAAAGGTAGTGGACAGAGTGTTCTGGCACTGTAGGATGGCCGCCATGAGGTCTGTGGGTGTCGGGTCCTCTTGGGCCCCAACTGCCTGTGGCTCATTTGTTTTTTCAGGGCTCGGTGCAGGTGTTTGTGCAGGTGTTTGTTTGTTTTTGGGGCTGTGCGACGGACCGCCGCCATTTTGATTTGGAGCGCGGGCAAACTGCTCGAGCCGCGCTGCAGCGTCGGATTTCCCTTTGGGAGCGTTTCTACGCATACCTGTGGACTGCTGCTGCTTTCGGTAAGGCAATGGAGGTTAACCGGCTGATTTTCGGTCACCGCTGCTCCTATATATATGGCTCACAGGATTATTATAGAGCGGAGCTCCGCCGCAGCACGTCTCCTCAGCCCAGCATCCGGCCACGCCCCCCCACAATGCTTATCCTTAATGTCAAAATCGAAAGTTCTAATGCAGGCTGACTCGTAGGACTGTAGGATGAAATCAGTGGCAATTGTTATTAATGCATTAGTATGATCATAAGCAATGCAGATCTTGGAATTCCACAAACACATCTACACAGGAAACATACTGTTCCCTCATTCTTTTTGTTATGATAATAGAAATATAAAAATCATGAATTATGTGCAGATCACTACAGCACACTAGTGTCTATTGGGTATTACCACCAGGTGGCTGCCCCCAGCTGCAAGGATCTCTCAGTGTT
Organism: Xenopus laevis; assembly: GCF_017654675.1. Lineage (NCBI taxonomy): Eukaryota > Metazoa > Chordata > Amphibia > Anura > Pipidae > Xenopus > Xenopus laevis. Next base: position 69,453,821 of record NC_054387.1, read on the forward strand.
GCCTCAAAGGCCTCCACACACTACCCTAACCACTTAACCTAACCACTGGAGTTCCTATAATCTGATGAGAACTACCACACACTACAATCTCCTCTTGCTAACTTACCTTTTATATCTCTCTCTCCTAGAGAGTTCAGTATAAGGTAGCCTCCCTTTTACTAGAAGCACTCATTGAAAAGATCTCTTTTGCTGATTCCACAAACTTATACAAACTACTTTGGGGTTCTGGCTTCTCCTTCACTGAGGCCTTAGCATCTAAAAGGCTTGCACATATTTCATGGGTGAGTGTGCAGACTATAATGGTCAGTGCAGTTATACACCAATGGAACAGTGTATTGGGGAAAATCTGAATTTTGTACTTTTTTGTATTTTTGTATTATTACTTTAGTAATGCTCAGTATAATATTTTTTTTTTCATTCTTAATTTTTCATATGTTTCTTGCTTTGATGTTTTGCCATGCATTAATAAAGAGATACCTAAAAATGATATACTGTAGACTGAAAGCACTAGGACGAGGCGTGACTCATTATGATAAATCAGTTACATAAGACCATCCACATGGAGAACCCAGAGGGTATTAACATATGGTATAGCCTTCTGAATTTTTTAAAATAGTGTTCCATAACTCCAGGGAATTTAATTGAGTCTAACATGATTTTTTATTATGTATGTTCTTCGTATTTTTTTTAACATTTAAGTACAATATTAAATAAGAAGCCATAAACCTGATTGTAAATTCACTTTTCCCCACAGACTAATAGCATCATCTATTATTTGTAAGTGCATTGCGAAAGCACTTGCCATCAAACATTCATTTCAAATACATCTGCCTCAAAAAAACATTGACAAAACAGTAAGTAGTGAAGCTGATATCTGGAATAGTGATGGAAATAGTTCATAGTTTACCCTTAAAATGACTTAAAGGAAAACTATACCCCCAAAATGAATACTTAAGCAACAGATAGTTAATATCAAATTGAACGACATATTAAAGAATCTTACCAAACTGCAATATATATTTACATAAATATTGCCCTTTTACATCTCTTGCCTTGAGCCACCATTTCGTGACTCTATCTGTGCTGCCTCAGAGATCACCTGACCAGAAATACTACAACACTAAGGGGCACATTTACAAAGCTCGAGTGAAGGATTCGAATTAAAAAAACTTCGAATTTCGAAGTGTTTTTTTGGCTACTTCGACCATCGAATGGGCTAGTTCGACCTTCGACTACTACTTCGACTTCGAATCGAACGATTCGAACTAAAAATCGTTCGACTATTCGACCATTCGATAATCGAAGTACTGTCTCTTTAAGAAAACCTTCGACCCCCTAGTTCGGCAGCTAAAAGCTACCGAACTCAATGTTAGCCTATGGGGAAGGTCCCCATAGGCTTGCCTGCGTTTTTTTGATCGAAGGATATTCGTTCGATCGTTGGATTAAAATCCTTCGAATCGTTCGATTCGAAGGATTTAATCGTTCGATCGAACGAATAATCCTTCGATCGTTCGATCGCAGGATTTGCGCTAAATCGTTCGACTTCGATATTCGAAGTCGAACGATTTTAGTTCCTGGTCGAATATCGAGGGTTAATTAACCCTCGATATTCGACCCTTAGTAAATCTGCCCCTAACTGTAACAGGAAGAAGTGAGGAAGCAAAAGGCAGAACTCTGTCTGTTAATTGGCTCATGTGACCTAACATGTGGTTTGTATGTGTACACAGTGAATCTTACGATCTCAGGGGGCGGTCCTTATTTTTTAAAATGGCAATTTTCTATTTATGATTACCCAATGGCACATACTACTAAAAAAGTATATTATTATGATAATGGTTCATTTACATGAAGCAGGGTTTTACACATGAGCTGTTTTACTCAGTATCTTTTAATAGAGACCTACATTGTTTGGGGGGTATAGTTTTCCTTTAATGATCTTGGATATCAAGGTCTAGTCTTTCACCACTTACAGTTAGGGTGTAAGGGTTCATAGTTCATAATTTTAGGAAGCCTATTACACTTTTTTGATGAATGGGTGCCTTGCCTGATGAACATCTACGTTTTTAGGAAAAAAAACACAATTATGAAACTTTACTCCAAAATGACATGTCAAGGTACAACCAATATTATATAACTTCACTCTCAAGTATTCTATTAAGGTTAATATTATTGAAAGGCAGATATAAAATCACATCTTTGATTTTTTTTTTTTGAAAACTCAAATATCTTGAAAATGTGCTTATTTAGGATAAAAAACTGAAAATTAAAAGTCTGGTCACAAAAAATGTGGTGAAATCACATTGTACCCTTCATTTTCAATGAGTCTGCAAAATTCCAAATCATTGTCAAAAACGTCAATTAAAAATAGCTTGAGTTTTGAAAATACAACACTTGACTTTTACATGAACCTACCAGCTTTAAAATGCAGATTTTTTTGAATTTGTGATTTTTGTCGTAAAAACTTTGAATTGCAGTAAAAACCGGAATTGGAATTTCGAGAAATCTGCCCCTTATTGTAGGGTATTTTACATTGTTTAAGATGAAGTGGCACATTTCAGATAAAGTTGTTTTATCAGGTTGGGTTCCTATCACTAATCATTCTTTCTGCTGAAAATAAAAGGAAGACAAATTATATGTTATGTTAGGTCAATTGGTGCTGTATAATATCCCTGGTTGGGGCACAGGTAGGGATGGTGCCAATATTTGGTAATTGACCACTATTATCTATGAATTTCAGTTGTGAGGCATTGAGCCCTAAAATAACTAAACTAGTCAACAATAAGGTATGAGCCTTGGGTCTAGCAAATGTCAAGGTCTGAAATTTCAAATTTCAAACTGCTGCCAACTCCAGTCTTTACCAATGCCCTTTTGGAACCCTGAAACTTTCTGCTGTAGAACGGACAGGGGGCCAAAATACAGCAGAGAGAAATCTGTAAATATGGCACAGATAAGGGTTTAGACAAAATCAAAGTAAAAAACAAACTAGAAGTCAGGGCAATCAGCAACCAGAAGTCACAGAGTCAGGATCAAGCACAGGTCAAAACCAGGAAACAAAGCTTAGGCATGGAACTGTATGCACTGCCAGCTTGGGCAATGAGTTTGTGTTTGGAAAAGCCTTTTAAACTGAAAATAAATAAGCATCAGAATACACACATAGTGATGGGTGAATTTCTCCCTTTTTGATTTGCTGAAAAATTCACGAATTTCCCACAAAATTCGCAAAATGGCAAAAAATTCATGAAACGTGAATTTTGAGGATTGTGTCAAAATTTGTTTGATGCCGGCGACAATACCAACAGTTCTGAAGCCCATTAAAGTCAATAGGCGCCTTTAATTGTCGCCGGAGTTGGAATTGTTGCTAGCGTCAGAATTGTCACTGGCGGCAAAACACGGAAATTCTCTGCAAATTCGCTCCTGGCAAATAAATTCACCCATCACTATACACACAGTCAGCGAACTGCATGATGCATGAGAATATGCACTGGTGCCATGAAAAGAGAACCGGGAACAAGTCACTGGGTGTGCTTTAATATAATGTTCCCATCTCCCTGGTTACAGACTTTACATCAGTCATGAGCTTTATGGTGTAATGTCCTAACACACCAGACACTATATCAGCAATGGAAGGGATCAAGGGCAAAACTGCACCCCCGTCTTCATGAATGAGTATGTGATTCCTATGGGACATTCTCTGATCTAAGCTTTTCAGCTCCATTGAGATGATGATGGTCACTGTGCTGTAAAGTCATGTCTCTGTCATGTAAAACCCCTTTTATAAATGAGTGAGAACAGTATATGATAATCGCTCCTTGAAAAACAGGCACCTACTATATGTGTCATAACTATAAAGCTTTACACTTTTTCACACAATACAACAGGGAAAAGCTTTGAACAGTTGTAACCCATAATAATAAAAAAAAAAGGAAAGAGCATCTGGCTCTGTATCTTCTGTTATTTCAGTGCATGTTTTATGCATGAATGAAATAAAGATACTCCTTAACATTTTGTTAGTGACAGCTTACAGCTGTGTGTAACCTCTTGACTCTCATTCACATCTTTTGTGCCTTTCTTTTTTTTTTTTTAGTATAGGATACCTAAGAATAAAATTATATTGGAAAAAACACCAAATTTGCTTACACATATTAATGTATGTAATATTTTGCTGTAAAGGGGAAGTTGCTAAATCCTGCACCCAACAAGGCATCACTTTTCTAAGAAAAGTACTCTCAATAGTATGATAATTTATCACTTGTGGTGTTTATACAAAGGGCCTGTAGGTGTCACTGTGCACAAGAGTTATACTGTGTACATAGTACTTTCTATACTGCTTAAAAGGATTAGAGTAGTTGAAGTTACTGTTGAAGTGTTATGGCTGCATGAACCTGCTAATAAAGCACTGCTATACTCTACTCATCCTCGGATAGCAAAACATTACATCACTACATCAAGCAGTCCATAACTACATGACCCTGACTGCATATTATGCCTAATACAGATGGAGTAGATGATTTTGTCGCAGCCCATACACCTCCTGGCTTAAATTATGTTGATTCATTGTAGAGCATGAGAAGGAGACTTTGGTGTCAGTATGCACTCTAAAAGTAACAGTGTGCTAAAAATGTCTGGACTGTGCATAGTCACCCTTAATTTATTGGGCAGAGTTAAAAGACTTTATTCCTGTAGTTACTAGTGATGGGCGAATTTATTAGCCAGGCACGAATTCGCGGCGAATTTGCGCGATTCGCCGCCAGCGAATAAATTAGCGAAACGCCCGCAAAAATTTGCGGCAAAAATTCGCCGGCGTCAAGAAAACGGGCGCCGAATTTTTTGACGAAACGGCGCAAATTCGCCCATCACTAGTAGTTACACATGTTATATGCAAGTGGTGTCATACATTCAGATGATTCTGAACATGTACAGACACTTTACAGACAGTGAGTTCTCTTCTTATTTTACAACTGCTATTACTGCAACATCTCTATTCCCTAATTCAGTAGTAACGTTGGAGCACCCTCTTTGTCTTTTGGCTTTTGCAGTATTTGTATCAGTCTGTGTCTGATGACATCCATAACAACTGCTTCAAGACAATAGCCCTCACCGGGTTTCACACTCTTATGGTCAGAGTTTATCTGCCACACTTGTATAGTGTCAGTTAGCAATGGTCTGTAGCACATTATCATGACCAATAGTAAATTTTCCTTTGTATAAAGGCCTTTTATGTACCAAATGTGAGGTTGCAAAACGTGTATGCTCCTCATGCCAGCATACAGAAAATAAGTGCAGAATGTGGTGTTTGCTTCATCATCAAAGTGTATTTTGAATACCTGAATAATTTATAAATATATGAATAATATGTTACACTGACTAAAGCAAGTACACAACTAAAGGAATATGCTACAAATATTCTTAGTCAAAATATGCATTTTTTATAACTATCATCTAGTTGCCAATTATGTACTGTATATGGCATTTGTTGTGCCAGATGTTGACTATTCACTAATTTATCCAAGCAATTCACCTGCGGCTCCAACTATATTAAGTATTCCAATTATTGTTTCATTCTGATCATACTAGGTTTAAGCAACAAACCATTGAGTTTTAGATGGTCTCCAAATAGACTGAAGCACAATTTCAGGTTCTGCACTGGTAGAGCACAAACAATTATCTACAGTAACAGCACATTAACAACTTTAAATATCTAAAGCAGACTAAAAAGGTATGCATATATTTATGTCTTTTGCTCAAGGTTTTAACTAGCAGGCAGATTTGCTTGTTAAAATTTGATTTTATGCAGGGATGTATATTTAAAGTGAATTGAGGTGCTTAAGGGGAGATATGATAACTCTGTATAAATATATAAGGGGATCATATAATAATCTCTCTAATGCTTTATTTACCAGTAGTTCTTTCCAGCTGATGCAAGGTCACCCATTTCGATTAGAAGAAAGGAGGTTCTGTCTAAATATTCAGAACGGTTTTTTTTACAGTAAGAGCTGTGAAGATGTGGAATTCTCTCCCTGAATAAGTCATACAGGCTGATACATTAGATAGCTTTTAAAGGAACAGTAACACCAAAAAAATCTTCATATAGTCAAAATCATTACCAATTATTGAAATGGTAAAAGTTTTTGGGACGCCTACACTTAATACAAATTGCTTAATCAGTGGCTTAATCAATAAACATGTTCAACAGATTACGGATATGTAACACAGGTCAAGACCTTGCTTCTTGACCTTCTGGTGTCTGCTACACATTCTGGAACCTTGATAGATCAATGAATATATCAGGTTAATCTGTCGGAATTACTTTTTCTATTATTGATCCACATGTGCCTGAAGAGGGTCTCCTGACAAAGTGCACTGGAAGGGAAACAGGAGGGCATTTTGATGCACCTCTACCAAAAGAAATACAATTCTGCATTATTGATTTTACCCCAAAGATAGCACACACGACATACTGTATACAATATTATATTTGGATCCCACATTTACAGCAAACATGAATATTATATATATATATATATATATATATATATATATATATATATATATATATATATATATATATATATACACAATATCAAAACAGGGGGGTTGTGGGAGCACTCTAAAGGTTTAAAGTATATATATAAGTATAATAAATGCTATTGCATATGTACCCAAAACAGGGGTTATTTTGTTACAAAGTTATGATCATAAAATTGATAAGCCACCATACCACGACAAGGTAAACCCCGAATGGCGGTCCCCAACTTGTTTTATTTTTTATGTGCATTCTAGCATTTCCTGTAATCAATGTCCGTTGAACGCTGTTTTTTCACTGAGGGCTAAATCCTCCCCAGCCAGCAATCAGGCTTTTAAAAGGAGAGATATTCCCAAAACAAACGCCCAATTTTAAAAGCATAGGATCACCACTAGTTTAAAGGGGCGGTATGGGGTGCTACAACCACTGAAGCTATGCCACAGCTTCCGGCTAAATATACAATATCAAAACAGGGGGGTTGTGGGAGCACTCTAAAGGCTTTAAAGTATATATATAAGTTTAATAAATGCTATTGCATATGTACCCAAAACAGGGGTTATTTTGTTACAAAGTTATGATCATAAAATTGATAAGCCACCATACCACGTCAAGGTAAACCCCGAATGGCTTATCAATGGGTTTACCTTGACGTGGTATGGTGGCTTATCAATTTTATGATCATAACTTTGTAACAAAATAACCCCTGTTTTGGGTACATATGCAATAGCATTTATTATACTTATATATATACTTTAAAGCCTTTAGAGTGCTCCCACAACCCCCTGTTTTGATATTATATATATATATATATATATATATATATATATATATATATATATATATATATATATATATACAATCCAAACGGTTCAGCACACCACTGAAGCAATTGACCCAGGTGCTACTAATTGCAGCTGCATACAAAATCCAAAAAGGTAAGGTGCACACTGGGATCCTTTGTAGCTTTTTTAAAAAAGATAAATTTTATTCAATACATGTTAAAAGGAGGTCAACGTTTCGGTCTGTTCCTAAGACCTTTATCAAGACCAATAATATATATATATATATTTCATTATTTTACTTTATAATAATTCAATGTATTTTTCTTCTTGTATTTGCTTTCACAAAATTATTGCTCATCACTGCTTTAGCTTGGTTGAAACTGTCTTTATTAATGGCTTCTTTGAAAACATTATATACACTCTAATGCCATTCCTAATGCCATTTCTAAGCGTGACCTTTGTTGTTATTTGTATTCACAATTTTGTACTATGGAAGGTGCTTTGATATTCTTGTTCTGTATGAAAACAACTCAAAAAGTAAATATTTGGTTATTGTCTCTCTTTCTCTGCTAAGGAGGCAGAAAACATTTGCTGCTTCAGCCGGCAAAAGTCCTATACTATTTTTTGTGTTTTGCAACTTTTCTTCCCATAATGAGTTATGTATTTACAGCAGATTTGTTTTTGGCAATTCATAGTTTTGCATTCAATATTTTTCCCATGTATATGAAGTTTATTATAAAACCATTGTACTTTATCAGATTAGGAACTATATTGTATTGGATGGAATATTATTTTATAAAAACACATTTATAACATGAAATCCTAACTAAAAAAACGTTATATACTGTGGTTGATATATAATTTTTTTAAATACAGTAACCATAAAAAAATACAAAACTTGAGCAACACTTTTTCAATATTACTAGCCCCTTTAAAAAAATAGTGGGTTAAAAACTATTGCATATGTTATGGTAAAAAAATATTGATCAAAGACAAAAATCACAATATTCCAGTCATTTTCTGTGGCTGTAAAATCCCTAAAAAAAAGCTGAACATAACATTGCTAAAGAACACTTCCCATCGACTGCTATAGAATGGTAGTAGTTTTTAGTTGCCAATTTTTTAACTCAAATTTCATTTCTTATTTTTATTTTTCATATTTGAAGACTGAAGATCAAGATTTTTTGCTGCATTTTTCTCCAATCACGGCAAAACTGTCATCTCAAATATCTCCAGAATATGTCTGAATATTTGGCAAGATTCAATTTTAAACAATTCAACACTTAATTTCATTCACAGTCATTTATATCACTTTAATATGAGCTGTGATTCTAGAAAAAGGAAGATTATTTCATACTTACTGTGATCTACTTTTCCTGGATGAACTCCATGTCAGTACTCATTGGGATAGCCCCTCCTCCCATTAGAAGGACCCTCCCCAAGCCTTTAAAAGGCCAACCACACTAACTTACGGGCGTCTTTGTAACAAGCTTGCAAATTACCGGAAAAAGGGCGGGCCGTACTGACATGGAGTTCGTCCAGGAAAGGAAGATCACGGTAAGTATGAAATAATCTTCCTTTTTCCCTAGACAAACTCCATTTCAGTACTCATCGGGATGTAGCAAGTTACGATTTTCCCAATGGGAGGGAATACACTTTAAGAAGAATCTGTAATCAGGAATGGAATAACACTGACTAGACAGTCCACAATCATTCAACCTCTATAAGTTAATATAGATACACCAGGTGAAAACCCCAGAATAAGTTCACGAGGCTAAGAATAGCCACATGTAGTATAGACTATACTATAGAGAGAGAGGTGTTAGCCCACTGTCGGAGTGAGGAACAAGTTCAATAACAACCACTTCACCCTTTCAGAAGAGAGAGAGTGAGAGGAAGAATACCCCTGCATATGGCGAATTCAGCAAGCTGAAATACTTACTCTCCTACTCACCAAGAAGCATCCATCATGTGTATGCCTAGTCTCAGTGCAAATTGCAAGGTACCTGTAAGAATCACTTGGTAGGAGTAAGAACCCAGAACAGACCCATTGTAGGTATGACCTTTTTAGAATATAACAACAATTGCAGGGTATACAAAGTACCATGAGGCACCCGAGGCATATACCATAAACATTTACATATCAGAATGCCTAGCAGTCAGAACTGTTTTAACGGAAAACAGGTCCTAAAAGAACAGGGACAAGGGCACCTGAGACATAAATTAGGTTAGAATTCCTTACATGTGTAAGGTCCTGTGTTGAGGTAGACTTAATTAACAGTGAAAACCAGAGCAACTACAGTACCTAAGGAATAAAGCCCTTGTTGATTGACCCAACCTAGTCTAATGAGAGTTATAACTGGATATCCCTAAGGCTACAGATCCAATATAACCCCAGTGCAGCTAGAGGGAAATCCCATGACTCATGGAGGCAGGTTGTTCACCCTGGAGAAATGGTTAGAGTCACCCATGAAACCAGTGTTTTCCTCCCACCTGTAAGGGGAAAAATTTATATGTGGAGTCCACTATACTACATATATGAACTCCCTAAGTGAAGCTGACCTTAGGACTGGAGAGGCCCTATGGATGTTCCAGTAAGTGTCACAAGGGCTTCCACTAGAGCCATTCTGGGTCATATGTATCAAAGTGGCACAGCAATGTGAATCAGAGAACACGCAAGGCTAATAGAAGTGTCGCATCTGGAAAGTTAGCTGGACAGAGAGCCCTTTGAGAATGTATAATAGACCCAATTCTCAGCCAGTGTAAATGTAAATACCCATGGTATAGGAAACAATGTGATAGACATGGACAAGACAGACATAAACACACCCAAACATCCTGTTTGAAGCTAGACAGACTTGCAGGACAGATACTTAAATATCCTCAATTCCTTCAGAATGAAATGAATAAGGCTGGCAGATGTAGGAGAATGCACTCTACTGTAATAACTGCAAACGTCTCACATAAGGGAAGACTATCATCCTGCTCAGGAGAGACAAGTACGTTACAGCCTGAGGCAATAGAACAGGTAGAAACAGCAGTATGTAACTGTGAGGAGGCAGATTCCAATACTGCTGGTGGTTCAAGAGGGCACTGACTTAGAGAGGAAAAATTTAGCACTCATTGGATGCTTTCATCTGCTGTCTAATCAGTTACCTATCTGGTATAGAAGAACAGTCAGTCCTGTATTCTAAAAAAAACACTAACTAGGGGATGGAAAATTGAAGAAAAAACAGACCCCAAATAAGTCTGCCTTCTGGATGCAAAGCAGAAACCTGGCCTTTAAGCCACAATGATGCATTGTTTTGCTGGCAGTATAAGCAAAATACTCCTATACTGGGCCAGTCCTATTTGTAACTTGAACAAAGGCCATCTCTATTGTCTAACAGACACTTTGAGGATTCCTATAACCTAAAAACTTTTGGTCTGAAGTATAGACCTTAGGCATGTGACCAGCCTCATTTAAGAGAAGACCTAAAACTTTCCAGTGGTCTGATGTCTATGTGTACCCATCTATTCTGACATTATACTTATCAGTAGTAAGTGTCAATGCATAACCCTGGGTAGAAGCCACCCTCTTTAGTTTGTAGGAGGCACTGAGGAGCCTCCCAAGAAAGGGTAGAAATACATACAGAGTTATTTCAGCCAAGCATAGAGAACTGTATTCCTTGTTCTTCTTTAATTCTGTCATAGTTAGAAAGTTAGAACTTGTAGTCCTGCACTATATATATATATATATATATATATATATATATATATATATATATATATATATATATATATATATATATATATATATATATATATATATATATATATATATATATATATATATATATATATATATATATATATATATATATATATAGGTTTATTAAGCTGACATTTTGGTTTGCACTGGTTCAATTTTCCAATCCGGGAATGGATGCCCGGGGACCTTTCACTCCCTCCCCCTCTTCCTCTGCTCCTTTTTTAAGGGTAGGCTCGGAGTTCCCAGATTGCGACCCAGCCGAGATCTATCGGGTCCGGGACCTGAGGGATATACCGACCCCGAAGGAAGCCATGAGAACCTGCAGCTACGGAAAAAACGGAGGCGAGGCGGGCAGAGATTCAAATCCAGGATACCAGCCTTGGCGCGGAGGGAAGAGCAAGAGATCCTTACGGTGGTAGGAGCTGATCTAGCCCCGGATTTTTTGGGCACTGGCCAGGTGACTACTCATGATGATGTTTCTCTTAGGGGGTCTGACCCTAACAAGGACAATGTTATTAATCTATCGTCTAAGTGTCTTTTAGATAACGAACTTTCGATATTGTCAAAGGGCCTGAACTTTATTCCCAACAGGAGTGTGGATACATTCTCCCTTATCCGTGATTTGAATAAATTTATCAGGACTCTAACTCTCAAGAGACATTTTGCAAGTATGGATATGGGGGAGCTGGGGGGAGATAATCCTGATTTGTTGGAGGCACAACTGATAGATAAAGATGATGTTGATCTACAATTGGCAGACGCCCCTGATACTGATGTTAATGATGTTCATTTAAATGATTTCAGGGATTTATGTTTAATTAATGATTTGCAGGATTTACAAAGAGAGAATTTTGATGACTCTGGTTTGAATGTTATACGCACGGATATAAAGAAAAAGTCTGATTTTTACCCGATTGCAGCTAAAAGCCCACAAATAAATATGTTTCATAAACTAGTACAGGCTGATATTGAGGGTTTGGATATTAAGAATCGAAACAAGTGGAGCAATATGACAAGGGGTGAACAGGAAGCCTTAATGAATTTGAGCCAAAATCGGAACATAGTGGTGAAGCAGGCTGATAAAGGGGGGTCAGTGGTAGTTATGGATGCGACAAGCTATGTAACAGAAGTTATGCGCCAATTGGGCGATGAGAACACCTATGCCCCCCTGGATAAAGACCCCACATTGTTTTTCAAAAAGAAACTAGAAGCCTTACTATATGATGGTTTCGCCCAAGGCATCCTGTCACTAAGTGAATGGGAAGGATTGAAATGTGATTTCCCAGTTATGCCCATTTTCCATGTACTTCCCAAGGTGCATAAATCTTTGAATGAGGTTAAGGGTCGCCCGATTGTGGCAGGAATAGGATCTCTGGGGGAGGGGTTGTCCTCCTATGTGGATAAACTACTGAGACCTTTAGTGGAATTACTCCCGACGTATTTGAGGGACACCACAATGTGTATTAATAAACTCCAGGATTTAGAGTGGAAACCCACATATAGATGGTTCTCAATGGATGTAGTGGCCCTTTACTCTTCGATTAACCATGCCAATGGCATTGAGGCTGTCAGGTTTTGGTTGAATTTGGAACATAGATTTAATGGGGAACAGTCGGCTTTTATACTACAATCGATAGAATTCTTGCTCGGATCCAATTTCTTCATGTTTGATGGCAAGTACTATGTTCAGAAATGTGGAGCCGCAATGGGTGCTTCCTTCGCCCCCACGTATGCCAATTTATACATGGGATGGTTTGAGCGGCTCCACATTTTTGACAATGTAAATCCATTCAGAACTAGTATAGTTCGTTTCTATCGCTACATCGATGACTGTATAGGGGTATGGGATGGGGATGAGGCTTCGTTGCAAGCATTTGTTCAATATTGTAACAACAAAGTGATGGGGTTGGCATTTACTATGGAAACACACGATACATGTATTCCTTTTTTGGACGTATTGTTAATGGTTAGGGAGGGGAAGATTTGTACGGATTTATACAGAAAACCTATTACCCGTAATACTCTGCTACATGCAGAGAGTGCACACCCGGCTGCGTGTGTACGAGGGATCCCCATAGGTCAGTTTACACGACTAAGAAGGATTTGCTCAACATGGGATGATTTTCATTCCCAGGCTATGGCATTATGGGACCGTTTTATCGAAAGGGGATATGAGATGGAGGTGGTGAGGTCAGCCTATGAGAGGGCCGTGGCTTTGGACAGGGAGAGTTTGCTGTCTGATAGTGGCTCCAAACGGCATAAGAAGTCGAATTCCCAGAAACGGGAGGGTACAGGGGTCAGATTCTGTACTACATATAGCAAAGAAACATGGTCATTACAACGCAGTGTAAGAAAATATTGGGGGGTGTTGCTTCAGGACTCGACACTGGCTAAGGTGTTGGATACACGACCGTCTTTTATATTCAGGAAGAATAGGAACGTAGCGTCATGGATTTCACGCAGTTTATACAGTTCTAAAGATCGTGGCAATTCTTACAATTGGTTAAAGTATAAAGGGAACTACAGGTGTGGTAGAACGAGGTGTAAATCATGTAGACTTCTTAAGGTCTCGAAAGAGTTTTCAGCCACAAATACAGGGAGAGCTTTTAAGATTAATAAATATTTCAATTGCACGTCTAAGGGAGTAGTTTACCTGGTTACTTGTGCATGTGGGTCCCAGTATGTGGGTAAAACATTGAGAAAGGTAGGAATACGTATTTTGGAACATGCCTCGGCGGTGGGTAGAAAGGATTATAAATCTGCCGTAGCTAAGCATATTTTAGAGAAACATGAAGGTATAATGGATATTCAATTTCAAATTATAGATGAACCCCTTTTTGATGTGAGGGGTGGGGATCTCGATAGGAGGCTGCTAGTTAGGGAAGCGTTCTGGATTCATCAGTTGAGAACCATCGAAGCGTATGGTGGGATGAATAGGGAATGGGAATTATCATGCTTTTATTAATATTGGGTTTAAGTAATGTTCCTTTAGATTTTTTACTTTGGGACGTTATTTGGGCTATTTTTGTGGCTTTAGATATATATTTGTGTATTTAATTTTAGTTTCAGTTAATTAATTTACGAATGTTAAATTATGTATTTGTATTTTCATTATTTAGGTGGGTTTGGACGCTTTGCGATATCCTTTTGAACTATGGATGGGATTATTAGACACTGGGTTACGTATTGAATGAATATAAAGTTTGTTTAACTATATTGTTGCAATTTATGTAACCATTTCTACATTAGTTGCTCTGTGTGTTTATTTGTTTTTCATTATTTTCTATTATTATTTGTTTTCTTTATAGTTTGGGGGGAGGGTTGTTTGTGATTATTATTATTTCACTTGTTTGGTTTACATGGGGTTAATGACATTTTGGTGGGTGTGTCTATAGGGGGGTTTTTAAGGAGTTGAAGGTTGGCTGCCGACAGCTTCTGATGAAGTGGCAGGACGCCACGAAACGCGTCAAGCGGGCAGCCATGGGTTCACTGCTGCTGTAACTTGTTCTTAGATGTTTATTGAATAAAACTTCATTTTTTAAATTTTACTGAATTCTCACGGTGCTCCGCCTTTTTTGTTCTTGGAATTCTTGTGACCGTGTGGGATGGCGGCTAGCAGTGCAGCACGTTTGAATTCAGCGTCCGGTAAGTGCTCCCACTAAAATATATCTTTTTCTGGTTTGCACAGGAACCTTTCTCAAGGACAAAAAACTTATATATATACACACACATATACACACCTTAATATTCAAATATATACGCACCTATATACACATGCCGATGGGCCACCTATAGATGCACACGTAAATGTTGCTTGGTAGAATCAGTTGTATTATGGAGCTTAACCATTAATTGAGCATTCATTCTGAAGGCATTAGAATCCCCCTGCAGGGTGTGGGCCATGGTGCTAGCATGTATTAAACTGTCTGATTATTACATATACCTCGGTCAGGGCCCTAAGATGCTGGTTCTGGCAGAGCACCATGCCCAACCCCAGAGCCCCAGCAATGGATAGTAGTTATACTGCACATTTGACTGGAATAAGCAATTATTACCTGGCCCTCCATTCATGCAGGCAGTGATCTGTAATACAAGGCTGCTCAATCTGGGAAAATTTACATTCAACAGCCCCAAATGTACTACATACCTGTGGTTATTGTTAACCCAGGGATCCTTATGACAGACGGGCTTCAGAATCTCCTGTTGTGTTTATCAAGACCATATCTAAACTTACCTCCCACAGGGAGAAACGTTGCCATGTACAGTAATAAAGTACATTCCCTGCTTAATTGATTAAGCCATACCTTATCCCAGGAGCAAAGCAATGGCATAATAAGACATTCACATGTAAGTATCCATGTCAGTACTCATCAATATTGAACCCCAATGTACACCAGATACAATCACAATACCATGTAATACATAGTTCAGGTTAGCTGCTGTCTAGAGCAATCCTATATCAGAACCTAGCAGCCACCCAGCCCAGTGATCCATTAGGGCTACTCATTCCAGATGAGCAATAACTAGACCATATACTGCAGAGCAAACTAGGAGCACACAGATACAATCCCAGCAACATGTAATACATAGTTTATATTAGCTGCTGCTTAGGGCAATCGTATATCAGGCCCTAGCAGCTCACCAGGTCTGTGCTCTACATCCATTAGGGCTATTTGTTCCAGATGAGCAATCAGGGTACTGCAGAACAAAATAGGAGCACACAGATATAATCACAGCAACATGTAATACATAGTTTAGATAGCTGCCGCTTAGAGCAAGCATGTATCATGGCCTAGCAGCCAGCCCGACCTGTGATCTACATCCATTAGGGCTACTTGTTCAGGTGAGCAATAGCCAGAGCCTATACTGCAGAACAAAATAGGAGCACACAGATGCCACTTAGAGCTAGCATTATCTAATTATTACAGAGAAAAAGGAAATAATTGTTAATAATTTGGATTATTTGGATAAAATGGAGTCTATGGGAGACGGCCTTTCCATAATTCGAGCTTTCTGTATAAAGGGTTTCCGGATAAAGATCCCATATCTGTATTAGTAAATACAAAGCTATAAACACTATAACAAAAGGGTTTACTTGTGTCCAGTTAGTTTGCTATTATTGTCCATTCTGATATCCCAAATAAAGGAAGCTGCTGTTTAGGAATGTCTTTCAATACTAAATCATTTCCTACATTCTGGCATTTATAATTTGCTACTTTAATGGCTGTAGCACGAATGGAATGGGAGTTATAAATCCAGGCTACAGTGATTTATTACATTATATTATTAAATAAACTTCACAATATAAAAAATGTAGTTGTTTTAGTTTGCAGATGGCCACAGAGTTCTTATGTAATGCCAATAAATTTTGCTAATTTTGCATATTTTGCAAATGTTGCGTTAAGGCATTTTGTATTTTATGAATTGTATCATAAAATACCACAATACGAAATTATTCCACCAAAAATCAAGTGTCTTCTCTAAAAACCACCTTAATATATTATGTTTTAATAAGCAGTGGGAATGGGATGATAATGAACATGTCTTCTTTAACTGAGTTCAGGCTGCACCAATGTGAATGGTGTTCAGTCTGTGCCATGCTATTGCTCTGCAGAATTTCTCAGGAAGCGCATTTACTTGATTGAAACAAAGTAGTCCGATTTGAGTGCAAATACAAACTTGTATTTTTCTTTCACTGTACAATGAACACTGGAGTAGATTCAAAATGTATGATTTATCAACCAAACACTGTATCTCCATGTTTTTATGTTTGGCTCTATGCTACAATTCTACAGGAATTCTGTCATATATTATATATTGTGTTTAATAAAACAGGGTTATGACCATGAAAAATGTCCATCAATGTTTTATTTAAAACTCAAAGGAAATTATTGTTGGAAAGTCGGTCACTGGAGGGTTACTGTACATACACATGTTTGCCTCGATATAAGCCTGGAGAAGATTCTAAGCCATTTTACATGTGTTGTGGGCTTTTTCACATTCTTACCATTGTAATTACAATCAAATGTTCTGGGATATGAAACATAAACTCTTACAATGAGGTCATGTATACATTGCATAGTTTTAAGTCTTAAAGAGATACTGACATCGAAAATGAGCATTTTATGACATCTATTATAACATTGTCTTGCATGCTATTTATAATTGTGCCATAAAAGTGTTTGTCCAATACCCTTCTGATCCCCCCGTGTTCTTCTATTTAGGGGGCTGCCATATTTATGCATCAACAGTCTGTTAGCATTAGCAACTGTAAGGGGCCAAATTACTAACCATCAAATATTTTTTCCATGAATCTCTATGCAAAGCACAACACTTACTTACATACTTACCCATACTTACCCCATGCCTATGACAGGCATTAAGTTCAGGGCTGCCTTTAACCCAACAATGTTGTGCAATGCACCTTGTGAATTGTCTCAGGTACAGCTAGGTAGTGCAAAGATCCTATGGAGTGTAATTTTGTACCTGGGGAGTCCTAACATGTCATCATCTCTTCAAGCAACATCAGAATGCGCATGCAAAATAAAATGCAACTTGATAGGATGGAAAAGTATACATTGTTGTATTTTTAAACTCTTCTAATGTACAGAATGTACAGAATTTCTGTACAAGAGAATCACAAGTTGTTTTGAAATGTATCTCTTATCTGTGGCTGGACACATTGCTTTATGGTCTCGGTTGTTCTTATGCTTGGCATTTACATTAATAATGTTGTTACTCTTTGATTATTCGATCTTGTCTTGAGTGTTTTATTTCACATAGTCTCCAAGTCTTGAAGTGTCTTAGCAGTGGGGTTTCTGCAGATAACTTTTTGATCATAATATTTAAACTGATGGCTTAGACTTTTGGGACTAGAGAGCATGTATCTGACATTGTGCTGTATTGCATCTTTTGTACCACTTCTATAAGGGGCCCATTCACTAAGATCGAGGAATAGAGGAAAAATAGTTTGATTTTCGAATGTTTTTTTTGGCTACTTCGACCATCGAATTGGCTACATCGACCTTCGACTTCGAAACGAACGATTCGAACTAAAAATCGTTAGAATATTCGACCATTCGATGGTCAAAGTACTGTCTCTTTAAGAAAAAACTTTGACCCCCTAGTTCGCCACCTAAAAGCTACCGAAGTCAATGTTAGCCTATGGGGAAGGTCGAATTGTTTGATTCAAAGGATTTAATCGTTTGCTCAAAATCCTTCTACTTCGATATTCGAAGTCGAAGGATTTTAATTCACCAGTCGAATATCGAGGGTTAATTAACCCTCGATGTTCGACCCTTAATACATCTGCCCCTAAATGTATAGATAATGTAAACCCATTCTTTTACACAAAATTATTTTTAGAGGGAGTGCAGGCTTTTTCAACAAAAGGATTCTAATTTCAACCTTCAAATCCCACAATGTTAAAGAGATCCTTGCATGTAAAGGGTTGCAATGAATGAATTACTGTAGCAGAGTGATGTATTCTCATTACTTTGAATTTTCTAGCTGCAAAGCATGTGTGTAAACCTGGCTCAAGTCTAGAAACAAGTAAAGATAAATAAATAGTGATGATAAAAAAACCTGCATGTGTCCCTGTTATGAAAATTAATTTGCAAAACTGCAGAAAAATTAATGAAATGGCAACATTTTGCTGAAATTTCACCAAATGCATTGGAGTCAATGGTCATGTTTTTCAAATGTTTTTCTCACGCCATATGCATCAAAGTCAATGAATATTTTTTCTTGTGGTTTTCTTTGCACCAAAGTTATTGAAGTCTATAACCATTTTTTCTCACACCAAAATGTAATTATAATTCAAATGTATATGCATTGCACATGAAGTTTTATGAATAATATTTCAGGTATGGGATCATTTATCCAGAATGTTTGAGAACTGGGGTATTCCGGATAGCAGCTCTTTAAATATTTTGGATCTTCATACCTTGAGTCTACTAGAAAATCATGTAAGCATTAAATAAACCCAATAGGCTAGGTTTGCTTCCATTATAAATGAAGGTACTGCTTTATTATTACAGAGAAAAAGGAAAACAGTTTCAAATATTTGGATTATTCAGAGAAAATGGAACTCTATGGGAGTCGGCCTCTCCTTAATTTGGAACGTTCTGGATAACGGATCCCATACTTGTAATACATGTGAAATTTACACCAAAGGAAAAACTCAAACATTGTCGATTTTCAAAACATTTGGGAAAAAAATTATTAAACGCGATCATGTGACACAATTAGCAGAAGAAAAGCAGATCACAATGAAAATTAAATTGTTCATTAAAACAGTTCAAAAAATAAAATAGCTTGAAAAGGTTTAAAATACACTTCCACTGTGTAATAGTTGCCAAATTAATTTCATAATTTTCACAAATTTTTAAGGTTTTTCAAAAAGTGAGATCTGTTTTTTTTTTTTTTTGAGATGTTCTCAACTTGTAATAAACTTGCTCCTAAATGTTTAAAATGACATGCATCCAGTATATTTTGTAACAGAAAACGACCCTAAAGTAATTAGAATAATATAATTATTGTCAGAGGGAATCACTAAGTAATCACTTTTGGTTACCATGAAATGAGCTGCATGGATAGTTAACATGTACAAAACAGGGTATTTAGTATAACATTGCTTAAGAGAACATTAATACAACACTTTCCAAAGCTACTGTACACACACAAAGCTTTGCTTTTGAAGGATCTCCAGCTGCTTGTATAAATTCTAAAGGGGGTAATACTGTTTAACTACTGACTAGTAACTATATCATGCAGGCAAGCTTAATTAAAGGCACAGTCTCAAATGGACAATATATATGATATACACTCAGGCACATGTTATTGCTAAAGAAATGTGTTTAATCTCTTACATAAAAATGAACCTGTAGATAATTAATAGTACAAGTTACCACTATAATATGAGTAAGATGGGATTATATTACTCTCCCTTTACCAGCTTAATTGTCGTGGAAGTCACAGCAATGAGTATATAAATGCATGTATGTTTATACGAAAAGATGTGATGATATATGCTGGAACTTTCTTGGAACTTTATTCCCCCATTCTTTTTTCACGCCCCCTCCTTTTTCTTCTGTACCCCTCCCCTTCAGAAAATTCATAAATAAAGATTTGTTAAAATAAAGGCACAGTCTCAAAGAGTCTCAGCAACTGGGGTCCCACTCAATCCCCCATCTTGCACCTAAATGATTAGTGAGTAGTGATGAGCAAAATTATATACTTGGGGAAATTCTAGCACAGATTCACAAGACTTTTCACAAGAATTGTTGCAAATCTGTGCCAGGCAAAAAAATCCGTTCATCCTTAAAACAAAATTATTAATACAAAGGATTTATCAATTGATTAGCATTTGTAAACATTTCATGGATAGAATAGATCCTTTATTAAAAGTATATTTATTGGACTTGCATTCAACATACTGCAATTATTACATAAGTATGTAATTACTCCCCCTTTGAGGCCTGAAACTAACTGTGTTCTCATTTTAGGACTAATCTCTCACTCTTGCTCCTTTGTCTTTGAATGATTGTACTATCATGCACTTATTGCACAATGTCAGTTTTTCCATTAAAAAGAAAAAACATGCTATAAATGCTTCCATCTTTCATGCAATACCATGACCAGGTCTCCAGTCAGTTACCTGTCAAGCTCTAGATTTCATAAAGCTAATGTTTTCCTTGTGAGTCTTTAAAATTGATATTAACCTTAGAGCAGCATTCAGTGTTAATCAAGCATTAAGCAATTGAAGAAAGGGAACCTTGTTGGATATTCCTGCAGAACAATTGTCTTCACACTAATCCATTATCCACAGCAGCAACTGCAGAGTGATACCGTTAAGGCATTACTGTTCCGTGAGCTTGGCAAGCGATTTTTTTTCAACAGTTAAGTCAAAAGAAATATTGGAAATTGCAATTTTTCACACACAGTGCAGTGTGCAAAGTGCACAAAGCTCCTTTTTTTTTTTACCCACAGTGCATCATTTTTAGTTGCAAGTGCACTTCTTTTTTAAAATCAGAGTGGGGATAGCAGTCTAGGGATGGGCGAATTTGACCGTTTCATTTCGGCAAAAATTCGTCACCGACGCCCATTAAAGTATTTTTGTTTTTTTTGACGCATGACGCCATACAAGTCTATGGCCGTCATTTCTGCGGCAAAACAATTTGCCCATCCCTAGTAGCATCACAACAAAACTATTGTGTGATTTGGCGCATGTTTGTTGCATCTGTTGTTACAACCTTCTATGGGAACAAGGGAGAATTACTACCATGTTCAGGGTGGTAGTAGCTTTAGAGTTCCCAAATGTCAATAGGAGCACGTGTGTAAGTGTTAGGAGGGTGTTTGTTGACATGATCATTTTTGCATATTAGGCTGTTTTTGCTGATGTTTGTGTATCATGTTCCTAATCCAAGAAAAGCAAATTGGGAGAGAAAAAGGAGAAATGGAAACACCCTGCGTCACATCCTAGAAACCATAATTAAAGAAAGCAGATTAGGGATGCGCTGGTAACAGCCAATACTAAGCAATATTGACAGTTTTTCACATTTCACGATTGAAATCAAAGGTACTTTAGCTATGCATATTAACTTACAAAAATTGTAAATACTAATATTGATGTTATTTATGGTAATGCCACCAATCAAAACATGCAATTACAAGTGACATACATTATAAATATAAAATAGGTTAATAGGACTGACTCTTATATTGTAACCCAGGGAGTGTCACCCTCTGAAGCGGCTGAAGCAATGTCAACTTCTGAACAAATACAGGAGACTATTGCAAATGTAGCGAGGTAGAGCGAAAAGCACTCTCTGATGCTACACGTTTATTTAAAAAAAATAATAATTTTGGCTCTTAAAGTTACCAGTGACTTTTTGTCTCACCGGGTAACATGCAAAATGCTGAAGTATCTTAACTTGACACATGGCTGGTGCACCCCTGATTGTAATAGATATCATGAACCATTTTCAGGGTAATTTAACTTCACATTTTTTTCATAATAAAAATTTACTTTCCCCCCACCTGGCTCTAGTTTTATTAACAATTCCAACAAATTAGATATTTTCAGATGGATGACCTTCACTTCATTTTTTTTATTAAATATTCCACTCGGCTAGAATATTTGCTGAGTGCCTTGGCCAAGGATTTGCAGAAGAGCATTAAATTGCTCCATTAAATTACATTAGATTGCTGCATTTGCACATACCTTTTAGATACTGATTGTAAAGACACGTTTTTAAAGAGGTTGAAACGAAGGTCCTCCATTTTTACTGTCAGTTTGCATTTCATAAATGTAATTGCTTTTCTTAAATGTTATTTGATAACATCTGTCCAGGCACCAGGCTCATTTATGTCCATCATTACACAATACACAAAGAAGTTGTTGCACCCGCACTTGATGGACATGGGTCTGTTTTCAAACTAACTTACAATGTTAATGCGCTACTAAGTTGTATTTTTATACCCATGATAATAGAGGTCTCATCTCTTTTTCCTACCATGTGAAAGGAAAAATGACACACTTGCTTTACGCATTTATTACTGAAATCCTTTGTGGGGGCTCTATGGGCGAGAATCTCTGTCTCAGAGCTCAGAGACCTGCACTCACCAATACAACATTTATTGCATTAGGCAGCACTTTTTTAGTGAAGGGCTGGCATGGGAGAAACATACAGTAGGTGTGTCCCCTCCACTCCCTACATTGCATGACATTCAGAGGTGCAAGATAGGTAGTGACAGGAGGTCCAGCCCATATTGGGGCCCTGTTTTTACCACCTGCCCTAAGGACACTTGTCCATCTGCTCTCTCTGCACTTGGGAAGGATACAAGCATTATTGCCAGACATAATTTCTGATTCACCAGCAGCCTTTATGGTTGTACATAATCAAAATTAGCAGAGAATTTCTGTACTGTGCATGCTTTCACGCAGGATGGTATAGAAGATTCTCTGGCAACAGAAGAGTATGGTGGTGCAATGCTGAAATGAAAAGTACCATGGGCCAGTGCATTTTTGAAAGAAGAGGATCATTGGTGCAGGGTCTGAAGTATAATCATTTGGGGCACCTCTAGTGATTTTACCTTGTGATTGTCCTTTAAGAGATACTGTACCACCAGATTTAAATGAATACAAAGTTATTGTACCAGCAGTGACAAGTGACAGTTATGATAATTATCTTGGAAAATGAAATGAGTTATGAGAATGTGCAGTAATTAAATGAAAGTTTCAGTTTGTGTTTATGTGTGTTCCTGACAAGACTGAACTCTTACTGTCTAATTAGACTCTTTTTTACTTTCAGAATCAAAGTCATTTGGAATAACACTTCAGCAAGGTGTCTAAAGTGTCACTCTGTGCCCTCTGCCTTGTCATTGCCTACCTTGCTTCTCATTTACCAGATTAACAGATTTTCTACAGTTAACAGGTTTTATGGAGTTTCCACTGTTAATGATTTACAGGTCTGTTTCCAGAGAATATACTGAAAATTATTTGAAAACATTCCCAATAAAGCATTCTATCTGTATAAATATTATTATTTACTTATTTTATTTATATTGTATATGACTGAACAAGTCTACAGAGGGATTATTATATCATTCATGTGAGTCCCTATTCTAGTGGAGTTTAGATTCTTAAGGGCTCTTTATGGCTACAACTGGATTTGCTATTATATTAAAGTGACACCATTCATTAAAGGGATCTTGTCATCGGAAAACATGTTTTTTTCAAAACACATCAGTTAATAGTGCTACTCCAGCAGAATTCTACACTGAAATCCATTTCTCAAAAGAGCAAACAGATTTTTGTTATACTCAATTTTGAAATCTGACATGGGGCTAGACATTTTGTCAATTTCCCAGCTGTCCCCAATCATGTGACTTGTGCCTGCACTTTAGGAGAGAAATGCTTTCTGACAGGCTGCTGTTTTTCCTTCTCAATGTAACTGAATGTGTCTCAGTGAGACATGGGTTTTTACTATTGAGTGTTGTTCTTAGATCTACCAGGCAGCTGTTATCTTGTGTTAGGGAGCTGCTATCTGATTATCTTCCCATTGTTCTTTTGTTTGGCTGCTGGGGGGAAAAGGGAGGGGGGTGATATCACTCCAACTTGCAGTACAGCAGTAAAGAGTGATTGAAGTTTATCAGAGCACAAGTCACATGAATTGGGGCGGCTGGGAAATTGACAATATGCAGAGTATCTTAGGGAAGTAGGGTCTTAGGTTGCTAAGCCCCTCCTAGCTTCTGGGTTTGGACTGGCCATTTTCAAATATAGTAGGGACATCATCCAAGCATTTATGGGTTGCAGGGACTCTCCCGCTTCATATTCCATTTTAGGCAGCATAGTAAAATGGCCACCCTACCCACATGTGTTGGTTGTTGTAGTGGTTGTGGCAGGTTGGTTTCTGGGGGGGGGAAGTCAATGTGTAGGTTAGGATGGGATTTGCACTTTTAATGGGAGGCTGGCAGGACTGGCACCTCAAGAGTAAGTAGCATAGTAACATAGTAAGTTAGGTTGAAAAAAGACACATGTCCATCAAGTTCAACCTTCTGACTCTTTTTTTAACCTGCCTAACTGCTAGTTGATCCAGAGGAAAGCAAAAAAACCCCATTTGAAGCCTCTTTAATTTGCCTCAGAGGGGGAAAAATTCCTTCCTGACTCCAAAATGGCAATCGGACTAGTACTACTTGTACTATGAGCTATCTTCCATAACCCTGTTCTAAGTCATCTAATGTATCAGCCTGTACAACTGTAAAAAATCTCTTCTGAATATTTAGACGGAACCTCTTTTCTTCTAAACGGAATGGGTGACCTTTTGTCAGCTGTAAAGACCTACTGGTAAATAAGAAGCTCCTCTTCCCCAGCGTGAACAACCCCAACTTGGCCAGTCTTTCCTCATAGCTAAGATTTTCCATACCTTTTACCAGCTTAGTTGCCCTTCTCTGTACCCTCTCTAATTCAAAAATGTCCTGTTTGAGCACTGGAGACCAAAACTGTACGGCATATTCTAGATGGGGCCTTACCAGTGCTCTTTACAATGGAACAATGACCCCCTCCTGCCGTGAATCAATGTCCCTTTTAATACAGCTCAAGACCTTATTTGCCCTTGATGCTGCTGACTGGCATTGCTTGCTACAGCCAAGTTTATCATCTACAAGGAGTCCAAGGTCCTTTTCCATAATGAATTTGCCTAGTGCAGTCCCATTAAGGGTATAAGTGACTTGGATATTTTTACATCCCAGGTGCATGACTTTACATTTATCAACATTGAATCTCATTTGCCACTTAGCTGCCCAGATTGCCAGTTTGTCAAGATCGTGTTGCAAGGATGCCACATCCTGGATGGAATTAATTGGGCTGGATAGTTTTGTGTCATTTGATACATTTCTTACAATACCCTCCCCTAAGTCATTAATGGAACAAGTTAAATTAAAGTGGACCCAATACTGAGCCCTGAAAAGCTTACTCCAAGTAGAGAATGTACCATGTAGCCAGTTTCCTATCCATGTTCAAACGACTTCATTAAGCCCAACAGACCTTAGTTTAGAAAGCAGTCGTTTGTGGGGCACAGTATCAAGTGCTTTGGCAAAATCCAAATAGATCACATCTACTGCCCCCCACTGTCCAGCATCTTACTTACCTTATCATAAAAAGCAATCACATTTGTCTGACATGACCTATCCTTCATAAAGCCATGCTAATTGCTGCTCATAATTCCATTCACTAGGACAACATTTTGAATGTGATCCCTTAACAAGCCTACAAATAATTTGCCCACCACAGATTTCAAATTTACGGGTCTATAATTGTCAGGCTGAGATCATAATCCCTTTTCTCCAATAAGTAAGTGCCTACGGTCAGGGGAGGAGGCACTCCAGGCTAGGGTAGCAGTTGGCAACGCTCATTAGGTTGCGTAGTTTGGGTTGCTACGGTACATGGTTGTTCAAGAGTTAATCGTTCGTGTTATGTTGTGCTATGTTTATGTTATGACATTGTTGATTACCATACGTTTAAGACTAAAACTTCACTGGTATAATAAAATGTTTTGCGGCTTTTTCATCCTAAGAGTTGGTATCCAGTGTGCTTATTGTAGTTTAGTAAAAGGGGGCACTGGACAGGTAGTTGACAAGGCTGGGCAAGTTCTGATGATGCCTTTGCCATGCCATTTTTTAAGCCACAAAAATAGATTTTTAGTCGAAACACAACATATGGTGAAATTCTAGTGTGTCACTTCCGTGCTGCATCCAATGGTTTGTGATAGTCTTTTCATTTTTCAAATGTGGGGAGGTTTCCAATGTGGATTTTTGTGTTTAAAATATTTTATGTTTATATTTTATAGTTAAGGTATATGGGAGCACTGGAACCCACTGGAATTTATTTATGCCACTGAGAAGTGTCAGGATAGTATAAAGAGCAAACAGCACCACTTTGAGAAATACAGCGCACAGTGCTCTACAAAAAAGCAATCAATGTGTGGTCTAGAATGCTCTGAGGAATGGTGGACATGGGCATGTTACTAATGCTCAGAACCCTAGAATTATTGTCACCCTAGAAATGATGGTAATTCAGGGTTCCCACAGTGGATTGCATTAATAGCCGCTACACACTTGTGCTAAGAGAATTGTACGCTAATGCTGTTTTTCTATTCAGCATGTATTGGTATAATGAGATTCACAAACGGCAAAAAATTTGCAAAACGCAGTGAAGTCAATGGGCATCAAAATTTTTATTTATATGCACAACTGTTTGGTCCAAATGCATTAAAGCCAATGGGTGTCTGAATAATTTTGACATGCGCACATTTATTTGGATGCGTCAGATTTTTTTTGACGCGCCACATTTTTTTGCCAGCGAATAGCCGCCGCAGTTTCGTGAATTCATTTGCTTGCGGTGAAACCTAGAAATTCGCAGAAAATTTGTGTGGGCGAATTTATTCGCCCATCACTATTAAACATATGGGGTGTTAAAAGGATTAGTTTCCCTTTAAATTATAGGTCAGACAGCTTACCAGCCAATCTTCATTGCTTTAATCTTCATTGCTTCATTGCACATATTTTATGTCTCCAGTTTCTCCTTTAATATGTGTGCTGGTGGTTGTCTGGCAACCTTCGATGTAGCAAGATCAGAGAGACTGTTAAATAAAAGGTTAAATGACGTGTTTAAATCAGCATACAAAGCATAAACAGGACAAACCCCTTTCCAAAAGCAGCAAGAAATACATACACAGTTAGTAGAAGAACACAAAACATACAGATGAATAATGCGGAGAGAATATGGTTCAGAAAAACACACTGGTGGTACATCTAATTAGACATAGCCAGTTCCTTCTGTGCCACCTGCTGGCCACCGTACAGTCAGACCAAAAACCTAAAGACTTGCAAGTATCATATATATATATATATATATATATATATATATATATATATATATATATATATATATATATATATATATATATATATATATATATATATATATACATATATATATATATATACATATATATATATATACACACACATATATACATACATACATATATATATATATATATATATATATATATATATATATATATATATACAAACACACACAGTATATACTATATGTATATATATATATTTTTTTTTAAATAGCAACATACAGGCTGCAAAATTGCATTTACTTGCAAGACAATGAAGAGCGGTTGTGAGACTGCTCCAATCAGAAAGGCAATCATGGAAACAAGATTACTCTCTGCTTATCTGAGATTAAGCATTTTATTCATGCGTTTCATTCATGCAGAAAAGAGAACATTTATTAGAAAAGTATTGATTCATGAATACATTAATAATCACCCCTCGCAATGGCATATTAGAAATAGCAACACAAATGATAAAATACTTTCATCTTATTGTTCTGCGGTTTTATTAGGCTGTTTTATGTGACTCCCCAGTAAATTCTATGACTGTGGCAAATAGAGATGAAAAAATTGACAGGCATGGCCAAGATGTCCTGGATTCTGGTTGGTATCTCTGGAAATTTTTGTTTCAAAATGATCCTTTCTACATACATTTATAACAGTGCATATATAATAGTTCTGTAGAGAACTGCAGCTCTCATTAAATGTAAACTTAACACTGTATTCAATTTTAGTAGACATATGAAATCATTTTGGTACCAGTGGTTCTCTCAGGGTTCCTAACCATAAAAAGTAGATTTACTGAGCAGTAAATTATTGAATAAAGATGGCATGTCCTCTGTTCATTGACTTTCAGAAGTAGGAAGTAGGTTGAGTGGCATTTAGGTGACATACTATACAGACATACAAATCGGTTACTCACATACCAAAACTCAAAAGGTGGTGTAAAATAGATTTACAGCAGTTTAAACCCATTAAGGGGATTTATGACAGGGATATACTGTAAGTAGTAACCTCACTCCCATTTCTATGTGGTCCCTACAACTTGGGGGTGTCTCTTTGAGATTATTAACCACACCATGGAGCACATAACTTCTCTTGTTTGCTTATCTCCAGTGGGTTTATACTTGAATACAACAGTATAATATGAGCTGGAATTATGTAGCTAACATGTAGAATAAATATCATTACAATGCACACTCTCTTATTTTTGTGAGTGCAAGCAATCACCATTTGCACGTGCCCACGTTTTCAACTTACTTTAAGAGGGAGGTATTAATTACTTATCAGTTTATTCATTTCACACAGTAATATGGATGCTTTATTAACCTAAATGATGGACTCTGTCAAGGAGTTGGCATTGGTGTGTTATTCTGTGTAAGCAGTTATGTTATCTGATCTTGGCTCACCATGTTGTGTACAGGGCTAATCCAAGTCACAAATTAAAGGGTCACTAAACCCAACTGTAAAGCTGTGCCACTGTGCTCCCTAATCCTATATATCAGTTGATAAAAAACTTAATTACACATGGAAAATAATTCACCAATGATATTATAGACAGATGGGAATTCTAAAAAAGAATATTGATTACCAGCACCTTGCTGTTATTATACATACAGTGCTTATTATGTTATTTTGACTTTATTATATTACACTGGAATCAGACTTGGGTATAAAACATTAGGGAGCAGGGAGTGAACACTCCCCTGCATCTCTATGGGGTTGGTGTGAGCCAGACTAGGTTGGGAGGACCGGGTTCAGGGCTGGCTGTCCACTTCACCACTTCCCTGAGAGGTTTGATTGGTGGCTCAGTGGCAGTTGAGGGGTTAAAAAGCTGAGTGGCGGTGTGGGCTTACCCTCTTTCATTGGTGAGCTACTGTGGAAGGGCATGCTGTGTATTAACCACTCACCCCCAATAATATCAGTTAAATTTAATTTAATGAACCTGCTACATTTGAAATAATTCATAGCTGTTGGAAGATTATTGAGTTTTTTTCAAATAAAACAAGCTGTGGCTTTTGCAACACCTCACTTAAGGGGAATGTAATTAAAAGTCGCAAGCGTTATTTAAAATGGCGCCTTTGCGAATGTTGAGCACTGCTCGCAATGTAAAATCAGTCATGTGCATTTTCGCTAAGCAAAGGTTTACCTGCTCTGGAGTTTCATTAAATATTTTGTAGCTAAAAAGACTTTGCGTTTGTGAAAATTAATTACATACACTGCAAATGTTCACAAAAGTAATTTGTTTGCAAACTTTGCAATGAAGTCGGTGAGGTCTTTAACCAGTCAAAAAGGGCACAAACAGGGTCATTAACATTCGCAGCATCTTTGAGCAGGTTTTTTGCTATAGCGAAATATATTACATTCCCCCCATAGTGTCTAAGTTTCATTTTTTACTTACCTTAGTACAACTGCTTCTGGCAAACTACCAACCCCATGTGCTTAAAGCTTCCAACTCCAGTTGCAGGAACAAAGAACATGGAGTCAGATTAACACAAATTAGCTGGAGAATTATTTTGCATTTTAATGTACCCAGGGGCTGTGGAGAGCTGGGGAAAAGTTGTGTTGAGCAATATTGCTTTAGGAATACAACCCTGACAGGGCCGGAACTAGAGGGTAGGCAGAGTAAGCATGTGCCTAGGGTGCCTAACCCATGCCCAGTCCCGTATCTCCTCGGCCGCTGATGGAAGTTCAGTTTGTAAATGTGCTTTTGCGCAGTTTCCGTCTCTCCCCAGCTGCTGCTGAAATTTCTGTGCGGAAATGCACCGTCGCAGCAATCAAACGCGTTATCAGCCGGCGCCGTGGCCAGCCATGTTGCCTAGGGCGCCTGGCTGGGTTGGCCCGGCTCTGAACCCTGATGCTTAATATTAACCTTAATTACATATTAAAGTATGCTCAGTAGTTATGTTCGAATCTGACCCATTTTGTCTTGCCAAAAATTCACAAAATGGCAAAAAGATTTCCAGAGGCATTGAAGTCAATTGGTGTTTATATCGCAACAATTTTGCAAACCGTGCAACAATTTTGCCATTTTTATCCTTTTTTTTTTTTTTTGCTCATCCCTAATGCCAAGGTTTCTAGTCCAGCAACAACTGAGTAAAGTGTGGTTGAGTCATACAGTACAGAAGGGTTTAGGGTCCCTTGAAAACCTTTGTGCCTTCCTTTTTCACTGGTATGGGCACCACTTTGGTCAGGAGTTTCTGTCTGAAGGCCATTGTAAAAGAATAAGACACAACCTAAGTTGATCCTTTAATTTACTAAATTTACAGTATATATAAGAGAATATAATTAGCAATACTAATATCATGTCAGACTGGTACAATTAAGTTCTCAGGACTTTGAGATACATAATGAAATATTTCTGTCTGTTCTGTTTTAATGCAAAAGTGCATAAAAAACTTTCCTTTTAACTCACGCCTTCAGAAAGTAAAAAGAGCTATATTGTTTCAATGCCCTATATTTCTGAACCTTCAATAAGACACATATAAATTATATTTTTGCATCCCTAGCGTGTCTATATTTTTGCGTCTCTTTCATAAGTCTTTGTTCAGCTTCATTTCTTTCTTGACTGCAGAAACCTCTTTCTACAGCGTATATAGTGACGTCAATTAACAAACGACCATGGAGTCGCTGATCAAAAAAAGAAAATAAAAGCACTTACTTTAAACCATAAAAGCATGGAATATGTTCTGCCATCTTTACACTTTGGAAATAAAATCTTCATTATTATTGTTCCACATGAATAGCCAGAATACTTCACAGAGAGGGATGAAAGGTAGAAAGCTTTATAAAAGAATTTTCATAAGGAATGCAAGGTTTTCTTATACCTATAGAAACCATTAGTAAAGAAAGATAAAAGGAGAACTAAAGTGCAAAATAACATTAAGAGAAATTCCGCAGTTTATATACTGAACCTTTGGTCCATCCCAGGTGTTCTGCAGCCCTATAACTGTTATGGTCGGTCCACCCCACTTAATGTTGTAATTGACCGTCTTACCATCTGGCATCTCTACTATCTCTAACTTAGGTTAGAGGTCATCAGAAATAATGAAAATATTAGCAGAAACTGAGGTTACATCTGCCACGATAGTAGCCCAAAGCATGTGCTGTGAAAAAGATGAGGGGCTACTGGGAACATCTTACCTATAGGCTTGGCGGGTTCAGACTAAAATGTGGGCACACATGGAGGTTTGGATTGGGTACAGGTCAAATTGTTCCTGAGGCATACACAGTACCTTGTAAAACTGCTTTATTTGACCAACAATCCCTCCTCTTTGTGCTCACATGAACAGTTGGGTGGACACTAACACATAATCTGTGGACACTAGCTGTGGCATGGAAGTTGAGTTTGTACAAAAGTTAGAAAATTGAAGCAGAGTGATTTTAACAACATTTGTTCCATCAGTAATCTTTTTTTTTTTTTGTATAAAATACATCAATCCGTCAAAAGTGAGAGCTGTTCCCCTGCATACTGTACTAACTTTATATTCTGGCATACTCCGTATTGTAAGCATAGAGCAGTCATTTATTGTCATTCAAACATCACTCTCAAGTGTGGTGAGTTTCAAGATTTAATGATGCGTCTGAATGACAAATATTGTCTTATTTTTGACATAAGTGACTACATAATTTCTTCGCTTGAAAAGTAATTTTCTCCCTGCAAATGCATCTGGTTATAATGAGATCATGTACATTGAAGCTAAATTATGAATAGTAAATACCTCACATTGACTGCTTGTATTTATCTTGAAAGTCAATTAAGACAGTTTAACCCTCTCTCTCACACAATCTATTTCTCAGTTTGAAATATCTGGAAGTAAAAAGGCTTCATTAGAATCAGACCTGCTCTGCTGAAGCGCCCAAAGGAGCACATCAGTAGGGAGTGGCTGACATGAGGTATGCAGACCGGGGGATGACTTGTGGTACGTTTTGATGCCGTTTTGTTATATGTATATTAATTTTCACATGTTTTGATACTATTTGCACTAATAAATGTCTGAAGTGAGTTACTTTGCATGCTTCATTGATTATTGCCATGTGCTATTGGACCCTTGAGGCACAGTGCTCACTTGTAGATGATATATATCCTAAATAAAAGGTTTATTTACTCATAGTCCTAAAAGCTTCCTACAAAAGTGAGGTTCCTATGCCACAAAGTTTACAATCTAAATCTAGCAGAACATGAACTTCTTTCATTTTATGCTTACAAAAACAATACTTGGAGGTGTGCTGAAGTCCCGACTGTGAGGGATGACAAAACTAATCTGTTTAAAATCTGTATTCCTACTTTACTCATCTTTGCAAAAAATCATTCACAAATATTAAATTCTGTTGTTTAGTATCCGAGACAGAGTTCCCCACCTATGATGGGATTATTCTCTTTCAGGGTACATTTATACAGTTTTTATAGAGAATATATATCCTTTTTATTTTGCTTTATCACATTTAAGAAGCTTGGTCATTTAAGCCTCTGAAGCTTTATTATCGGTGTTGATGCTTTCCACATCAGTGTCTGTCAGTTGTGGACCTTGGTTAGTGTCATTGTTTGTCAGGCTGAAGTTAGAATTTTAAGGGAGGATTAATGTTATCCATCCAAGGTGATTATGATGGGAGGATGTCATCAGATGATGGGAATATAACCTTGAGCTGTTTATTAAAGCTCACTCTATTACTCTTCCGGGAACCTGTTTAAAGCTGTACTATTGATAATTGATAGACTGCAGCAGCATAACAATGTGCTGCCAGCCCCCCCACCCAAAAAAGTCTTAAGAGGGGCCCGGAGTGCACAGTCACTTGCTCCATCCCCCAATACCTGCCCACATGCCTGCCTGCTCCCCGTTAACTGGTTCCCGATGCTCCCCGCCAGCTCTCAAATAGGAGAGCAGTTGCAGAGGGGAGATTTGTACATAATTTAGAGGAATCAGACCCTATAGTTACAACCATAATTTCATCATAAAATCTATCAATATACTGTAAACTAAACATTTGATGTTCAGAAAACTATTAGCAGAATGACTCCAGCGGGCAGATTTACTAAAGGGCGAAGTGGCTGTTCTGAGCAATAATTTGCCAAAACGACAAATACCAGGGACATCACCAATTTACTAAAAGGTTTAAAGGACAATTTTTTTGCGAAAAAGCTCAGCACTAGAGAAGTTTCGCTCCCTTTCACCATGCAAATGTTTGTTCAGATGAGCTATAGTTAATCCACAAATTCATCAATGTGCTAACTTTCCAATAAGTTACCCTTTTCACCAGAGTCTGTTTCACCCATTCCCATCTTTAAATTGAGGACTTAAAGGGTGCCTGTTGGCCAAAAATATTTGCGGCCAACAGTTGCCCTTTAAGCCTGGATTCAGATAATCTTTGTATTAGCCAGCTCCAAATGGAGTAATGTAGAAAATACTTTTCATAATCAGGCTCAGGAGGAAATGAAGGAGTGATCAATGAAAGAAAGAGATAATAATAATAGACATAATTATTGAATATACAGAATGGGGGCTGAAGATTGCTTCCCATCTTCACACTTGGAAACTGACTCAGCAGTGTGTAATGATACAAGGCACCTGAGGTGGTACAACATAATCCTTTGCCTTACTTAACCGTTAAATTTGTCTCTCTTTTTATTTTTTAAACCAAGGCCTTATTGTATGATTGTTCATTCTCAGGCAATACACATCTAAAATAACAGTGATGCTTTTTGCAATGCTCAGCAAGCCTAACAAGAAGTACTGTATATAGGTCTTTGAAGGTTTTCATTGATAAAGGTCATAATATAGTGAATCTAGTAGTGATATGTCTTAAGCAACTGGACTTTCTAATCTTGAAAACCTTTCACTGCTCATCCTAGTAACTTCCTTGCCTTCAACTGAAGAAGCTACTTGGGGTGACTGATCAACATTTTTTTAGGTTGCTTCAGGTTGATTCCAGTAGGAAATGCAATATAGATAGTTTTCTGTCTGATCTTGGGCCACGGCCATTTTGAGGAGCATACAGTACCCAAGAGGATTGTGAGTGTAGACAGGTGGTAGAAGGCATGGGAGCAAAGGACAAGAATATAAAGTTCTTCTAGGCTCATCAACACTGAAGCCTTCACTTTTGATCAGTTTTAAAGACTAGTGAGGATTCTTGTGATTGCATAACTGAGATACAGTATTTATTGCTGTTGATGGAAACTATCAAAAAATAAATTACAATTCATTATAATGTAATATTAGTGGAAGTGCCAATCCTATTTTTATCCAGACTTTTACCAAATGAATGCTGCAGTATGATACACAGTGGTATGAAAAGAGACATACAGTTTCACGCTACCCAGTGATCTATAAACATATTCTTGCATGAAATACTATACAGTATCTCCGTAGATAAGAATTAATTTTAATCCTGTTGTTTCCATTGAAGGTACAAAGGCAACTTAGAATGAACAAGATGCTGGTTGCTGTAGCAACTTCTTTTTATAATATGAGGTAACTTTCTCTGCATCAGATACTATACTTTAGTGTCCTCTGATGTTCTGTTATAGAAGGAATATTATTTAAACACTTTTTTAAGTTTCATTACTTGATGACACGCTTATAGCTAAAGTTTGGTTTCTAAACCATAAGGTTGGCTACCTTCAGTAACCTGGAGAAGTGGCATAGTGGGATTGGGAAGAACACCTATTCCCTCTTGTGTATAGTCCTAGAAGCTTAGTATGAAGGTCATAAAGGGTTGGATTTGGGGAGAGAATTTATTTGCTGGTTTCTATTTTGTTGAAACAAAAGGGTGAATGGTGGATATATCACTGTTACATAGTTACTTACTGTAGTTAAATCGGGTTGAAAAAAGTCTACCCTCAAAACCTGAGTCTTCCATCCCTCTAACCAATTTAGTTGCACGTCTCTGCACTCTCTCCAGCTCATTTATATCCTTCTTAAGGACTGGAGTCCAAAACTGCAATGCATACTCCAGATGAGGCCTTACCAGGAACCTTGTCATGGGAAATAGTGCTGCTTCAGCAGACTTCTGCACTGAAATCCATTTTTCAAAAGAGCAAACAGATTTTTTTTATAATTAATTTTGAAATCTGACATGGGGCTGGACTTATTGTCAATTTCCCAACAGCCCCCAGTCATGTGACTTGTGCTCTGATAAACTTCAGTCACTCTTTACTGCTGTACTGTATGTTTGAGTGATATCCCCCCACCCCCACAGCCTAACAACAGAACAATGGGAAGGTAACCAAATAGCAGCTCAATGACACAAGATAACAGCTCCCTGGTAGATTTAAGAACAACACTCAGTAGTAAAAATCCAGGTCCCACTACAAAACCTTCAGTTAGATTGAGCAGGGAAACAATAACCTGGCAGAAAGCAGTTCCATAGTGCAGCACTGGCTGTTTCTGAAAGCACATGACCAGACAAAATGATCTGAGATGGCTGCTTAAACACCAATATTACAACTAAAAAAATATACTAATTGGTCCAAGAATGACATTTTATATGGTTGTGACTGAATTATTTACAATGTAAACAGTTTAATTTAGAAATAAAAATTACACAATAAAATCATGACAGAATCCCTTTAACAAGGAGTTCAACAACATGAGCAACAAGGGAGCCATAGTAGAAGATTTAGCAGCCTTTCTGTTTAGTAAACTTGGATCTAATTTTCAAGATCTACAAGCAGAATGTCACTACTCCTGTTACTGGTGTCATTCATCTGTGTGATTCCAAAGGCAGCATCTTCCTTTACCCTTTCAGCATACTGTTCCCACTGTATCATAATTTCTCCCTCTCTGCTCCACACACTACTACTCCTATACCTTATGTAGCTTTCTTAAAAATGTAGCACTTCACATAGGCATAACAAGTCACTGTTACTTGTTGCAGGTGATATCTCTGCAGATATCTCCAGATATCTAATCTGGGTCCCTGTCATATAACTAAGAAAAAATATCCCAAAGCTGCAGCTAGAGGTGCAACATTCATATAGTTACCCAGTATATTTTAAGGGAAAGTTCACCCGGAGCTCCCCCTCAAAGTAAAGTTAAAATACATTTAAGAAGAATATAATCTGTATAGCAGAGAATTACTTAAACAGGGGGATCTCACTACTGGGAATATATTAGGTAAAACATACTTAAGTTATTCAAAATTTAAAATACACATACGTTTTAAAAAACTGGACATGCTGCTAACCTTTCTCACCTCCTTCAAATTCCTACTCTGCCTACTGCTTATCTCCCCTTCTCTTGTGGCAGAGAGGGAGATGTCGCCCAGCAACAAATCTTCACTTCTGCGGTGACTAATCTCCCCGAGATGCCTTCCTGCCAGCAAAAATACTAGTCTTCAGCGGGATGGAATACGAATAGCTTTTGATTTCCAAAGTTGCCTCATGAAGAAACTTCGGGCGACTTCAGATGCCATCCCACCAGCGAATTATATCCCTGCTGGCGGGAAGTCATTTCAGGGACTAATCTCCCCATCTGCCACCACCCTTAACCAACCACTTTAATTCATGATGTCTTCTGCTCTACGTCTCTTCAGCTCTTTGCCCTAACTGAGACCTGGTAGCAATGATGGTCTCTCCTTCTCTCATATCCCTCGCACCTGTGGGGGAGAAGTATGCATTCTCCTTACTGCCTACTAGCTATCTCCTTCTGGATAAACCAATGCCAAGTTCAACTTGAAGCCAACCCTGAGCTCATGGTCTTCCCACCAAAAAAAAACACTAATCCATGTCCTAATCGTATCCCGTTTATATTATTGCAATCTCCTACTAACCAGTCTTCCTTACTTCAAGCTCTCTCCCCTCCAGTCAATCTTAAACTCTGCTACCAAGATCCTCCTATCCTCTCTTAAGAGAGAACCTGTCCAACAACAAATAAAACCTTAGCATGGCTGTCTGTTAAGCAAAGGATAGCATATAAAATACTTCTGCTAACATTCAAAGCCCTTCACACCTCTTCCCCTCACTATATTTCTTCCCTCGTCTCACTGTATGGTCATGGCCATTTTCTCCTCTCTAGTGATGAAATTTTTCAGCAAGTTTCGCCTCAAAAATCACGCCCATAGACTGAAAAAAATTGTCACGTGACAAAAAAAAATTGACGTACATTGTCACGTGACAAAAAAGATTTGACGCACTGCATCGCAGGGCCCACAGACTTCAATACATTTTGGTGAATTTTTGTGAAAATCGGTCAGATTCGTCAATCACTACTCCTTTCCTCTCTGCCAGCTTCTTTTCACACCATCCACCTCCACTGCCACCTCTCATGTCAAACCTTTCTATCTCGCCCCTCTTTACCTCTGGAATTCCATCCCTGAATTCCTTTGTGAGTAGTGCTCTCTCAATCTCTGCAAGAAAAAGAGTCCACATTTTGGAGCATTGGAATATTAGTCTAGTCATGGTACCTATGTGCACTTTTTCCCCTACAATTTGTACCAGTATGTTAGCCACCCACACACTTAGACAGTAAGCTCTACTGGGCAGGGACCTCCTTTCCACTGTATCTCTTTCCACATAGTACTTAAGCTCTGTGTCCTTATATGAGTTTGGTGTACTGTGTATTTATTGTTCTCCCTGTGTGTTCTTTTATACTGCATATTGTACTTTTATGCATTATATGGCGTTGAGGCTCCTTAACAGTGCTTTATAAATAAAGTTATACATACATACATATAGTGGCCTGCCCTAGATTCAGCCCAGTTTTGGACAGTTATCAGTTGTCTCTAAATGGAACTGGCCTACAGTACATACATAAGGGAAGGTGTGAAGTTAAATTATAAGATATATATGGAAAGCAATGGATCATTTCTAAACCTTAAGAATTATTGGACTCCAAGTGCTGTAGTTTGGGACACTTACTGAACATTATAAACTTAATATAAAGATTAGAACGCCGGGTTAAAAATAAGCAGACATCCACAGCTGCGCCAGCATTCAATTATATATCAGTGCAAGGGGGGAGGGGTGTCCACCACATTTAAAGCAATTATCCTATATACAAAAGAGGACTTATCCCCCTATCCCGTTGCACTGTAGAAAATTAGACACAATGTATTACAGTAAAAAGCAATATTTATTAATAACCATGCTAGTGAAACAAATTAAAACATATTTAAAAACCAACAGCGCTGCTGGAAACAAAAAACGGGGAATACCCTGATGTTAATTAGTGATCACTATTTTTCATACTGGTTGAAAAACCTTGCGTAGGTAAAGAAATGTGGTTGGAGCAGTAAAGGTGGTTTGGTAAAACGTATTAGGTGTGAACTCCCGGCAAAGACCACATTAAGGGCATGTATGCCAAAATGTCCCTTCTTCTCTGTATAAGAACTATGTCCCAAACAGGGTAGGGGCTGGCTCCCCTTGCAAGTCCCTCAGCGGAAGCCCCTTGAGCCGAGGTTAAATGCAGGGTAAGTAAGGAGTTAGCTGTAGCAAACGCTGGATCCAATGTAGTAGCCAAAAGGCTATATATGCAGAACCCCAGTTCAGTATGCCAGCAAAAGGTTTCCTATACTTGCCCTTGTGTGGATATCGTCCGTGGTGTGGAACGCTCACAAATATCCGTCAGATCATCCCCGGGATAAAAACTGCATCCAATCCGCAAGGGAAAAACACCGCTTTGAGCCCAGCAGCGCCGAACTACTCGACAGCTGTTTCGCCACAAAGTGGCTTTGTCAAGAGATCTGATGGTTTTGGAAGAACAGATAAAGAGTTCAAGATGCACCACTATATATGTTGTAATACCACCCACGTGATCTATTTATTCACATGTCATTGTGGTGCCTTATATGTAGGTAAAACAACCAGGATGTTAAAAAGGCGGATCTATGAGCATATAAGGGACATTAAAATTTGTAATTTGCTATCTAGTATTGCAAAACACATCCATTGTGTACACAATGGACGGATGGGAGACGGTTTCTTTCAAGGAATTGATCGCCTACATGGAGATATCAGGGGAGGTGACCTGGACAACAAGTTGTTGCAATTAGAGACGGAATGGATTTTTAGATTGAATACTTACAAATCACAATGGGGCTTAAATGGGCATTTAAACTTTCAGGCATTCATCAATAAATGATGAAATATATAGCTGAACTAATATTGATATGAACTTACCTATCTTTAACATCTTCAGGCCCATGTAATCCCAATTGCTGTTCCTCCACTTAACATTTAGGACCACTATTTTTTCCGCAAATGTGGACGGCCCCTTGGAGCTCTCTTTACTTTTCCATCTCAATATGCCCCCTTTCCAACTATTATGTTTATGATAGTACAATTGTCTTCCCTGTTAAGGTGGCATTTATATTGTTTATTATATTTTATATGCCTTTTTTTTTTTTGTGATTATTACCCTGCTGTGACAGATCCTTACTATTGTAAATAATAGACATAAAAATATTTATTTTGCTTATTTGAGAAAGGTAGCGTGCTCCATTTTGAGCGATATTGCCTTCTATAACACTCATTAATCTTTAATCTTAATTTTGTTAACCTTTTTGTTATTTTTGTTTATAATAAATTTTGTTTCAATTATTAATGTTATTATATGTCAACCTTTAGGATATAATACCATGCAGTGACTGTATAGCAATCACGTACTGTCCCTCTAGCATTTATGGATCACAGAGATATAACTAATGCTATTTCAGCGCACTTCCAACAGTGCGAACAGCAATTGAAGTGAAATGATGTTTCCGGGCATTTCTGGATACAAATTCAACTCTGAACAAAATGCAACAGCTGAGTAGCATGTGGATCCGATTCTCACAATGAACATTGCCTAACAAATGCAGTCTACAACTTAATTGCAATGACACAGCGAGAGGACTGATCACGTGATGAAATGTTTAAAGCCCCACCTGTTTTTCGATGCTTGATCTCTTGACAAAGCCACTTTTGTGGCGAAACAGCTGTCGAGTAGTTCGGCGCTGCTGGGCTCAAAGCGGTGTTTTTCCCTTGCGGATTGGATGCAGTTTTTATCCCGGGGATGATCTGACGGATATTTGTGAGCGTTCCACACCACGGACGATATCCACACAAGGGCAAGTATAGGAAACCTTTTGCTGGCATACTGAACTGGGGTTCTGCATATATAGCCTTTTGGCTACTACATTGGATCCAGCGTTTGCTACAGCTAACTCCTTACTTACCCTGCATTTAACCTCGGCTCAAGGGGCTTCCCCTGAGGGACTTGCAAGGGGAGCCAGCCCTTACCCTGTTTGGGACATAGTTCTTATACAGAGAAGAAGGGACATTTTGGCATACATGCCCTTAATGTGGTCTTTGCCGGGAGTTCACACCTAATACGTTTTACCAAACCACCTTTACTGCTCCAACCACATTTCTTTACCTACGCAAGGTTTTTCAACCAGTATGAAAAATAGTGATCACTAATTAACATCAGGGTATTCCCCGTTTTTTGTTTCCAGCAGCGCTGTTGGTTTTTAAATATGTTTTAATTTGTTTCACTAGCATGGTTATTAATAAATATTGCTTTTTACTGTAATACATTGTGTCTAATTTTCTACAGTGCAACGGGATAGGGGGATAAGTCCTCTTTTGTATATAGGATAAAAACTTAATATAAACTTATAGCTCAGACTTGGTATTTAGGCTGGCATAGTAATATTTATGAGTCAATAACTCACTATATGGCATGAAACATGGAAAAGTAACCCTGTATCTAGCAATTAGATTTCAGTGAATCTATCAGTTTAGCATCTGTGTGCATGTCTGCATAACTATAACATACAAGGGTTTCTCCAGCACACCTGCAGATATCTGAACAATTCCAAAACTAGACAGGAGGTATGAACAATGACTGACTGAGTCTTTCCTTTAAAAGAACATGACTTCACCTGTAAATTTGAAAAATGTGGAGATTTACTGCTCCCTCTTTCCTTTATCTCCACCATGAGTTCCCTAGCCAAATAAAAGGAAACCAGACACAGCTCTATGGGTAAAGACTTTGGGGCAAATTCAGTAAAGGGCGAAGTGGCCGACGCTTGCGTCAATTTGCTAGAAATCCCATCCACAGGGACATTGCCAATTCACTAACAGGGGTAGAGAACAAGACTGTCGATATCGTTCGTTCACACTCTATCGCCAGACGACTTTTCGTTATTCCGCAAATTCAGTAAAGACTGAATTTTACTGAAC
The DNA here is from genome assembly GCF_017654675.1 of Xenopus laevis. Classification (NCBI taxonomy): domain Eukaryota; kingdom Metazoa; phylum Chordata; class Amphibia; order Anura; family Pipidae; genus Xenopus; species Xenopus laevis. Next base: position 69,495,450 of record NC_054387.1, read on the forward strand.
GTTACCTCTTTGCCATAGTTTACTTTGCCATCTCAGACCAGGCGAACTGATAAAACGAGCAACATGTTCCTCAATCTTATGTCAGTGACATCATATCCTGTATGCTGGAAATGCATTAATGTTGTAAAAAAACTCTGGCGAATTTTGTTTTTTTAAAGCGGGATTGCCTTTAAAAGTCCAAACTATTAAAGACTTATGTGGGAACAAATTTGTTTAACTAATTTGAGGGGCATGCATGGCACATTTACAGTATATAAGGGTGGGCTCATGTCTAGGGCATTAGAGGAACTCTTCTGTCTTTATGATAGCTCATTGGACATTTGTTTTAAAAAGTGGCCACTTCAAACATTTGCACCAACATTACTATTAAAGTCATCCATTACAACTTTTAGGTAAACCCTTTAGTAACCTAAGCACGAGAGTGCTAGCGAAGTTTCACCAGGCAGAAATGAACGCGAGTGAAAATGCTTGCCCTGCCGAAGTAACGCTAGCGAAAATTTGCTAGCATTTGGCTGCCGAGATGCAGCTTTGCATTTTAGTAAATTAGTGTAGTGGTTACAAATCTGCACCTGGAGAAGTGGCATGGAGTGTGACGAATCGTCGCTGGAGAAAATTCGCCCTTTAGTGAATTTGCCCCTTTATTTGAACACATAAAACATGTATAACAATATAATGCAAAAGAGCCATGAATATCCTAAATTATATTGTTATAATCTATGCTCGGTGAAGCAATGTCTGTGGCATGACTTACTGAAAGTTGTGTATTAAAATAATAATGTACCCCTATTGTAAAAATATGAGGATATTAAAAGTCACCTTGGAGTTCCATGACCTGTATAAAAAGTGCTTGGCCTTCAGTCTTGTGCTTTATGGTTGTGAAATTTCTCAGTGACATATGATATCCTTATATTTTACAGTAGGGGGTACATTATTCACTATATACAGTAACTTCAGTAATCATAGCATTGTTAAACATATTAGGAATTGTAATACCTATTATCGGTCAGAGCCAACTCATAGACTCTGTCTTACATCGGAACTGTTTACATGCCTCTGAGAATAATAAACATCCCAAATGTTAATACAGATGCAGAGAACTTAAGGTATTCTGAGGTAAGATCCCTTATCCAGAAAAATCCCAAGCATTCCAGATAATAGGTCTGTTGCTTTCAGTAGTATCTGAATCCAATTTATCAGTTCAGTTCAGAAGCTGAATATTTAGTTCCAAATTATTCCCTTTGTAAAATACATTGCTCTACTGCAACCGAAACAATCTGCGACTATTAATAATCCCTCAAACTGCCAAAACATAGTGAGAGTAATGAGTCTATTTTGGAGGGTTCTATTATCATTTAAATAAAAAATTGGCTTTAGTACAGAATTATGGTGCATGGATTTATAATACACACAACAACCAACACATAGAAAAGTGGCAATAATTACAGATTCATTGCTGTGGATGCATTAGGCTTCTGGAATGAGAGGCTCATCGGTCTGCTGTTAATATAAAAGTAAATGCCATAGTTTTGAAAGTGCGTATGTTACCTGAGAGAGGCACTGTGAAATTACAGAAACAAATACAAGACCAAAAAGTTGAAGATTTGAAGCAGCTACTAATTTCTAATCCTAATTTAAATCATGAAATAATCACAAAAATAGATATATGCATTGTGTGCCCCCAATGGCACTTAATCATAGGCTAAACTGCCACACCAAGGGACACGTTTACTAAAACTCAAACTAATCTCATTTGTTTAGAAAAATTTGACCAAACTGCCTTACATGATATTAACTTATTTATCAATCATTTTTCTAGAAAAAACAGAGCGTCAAAACGTCATGAGAAAATCAAGCATCAATTCACATCATACAATTGAAGCTGCGAAAAGCATGGTTTTATGCATAATAGATCTTGCCAGACTAACTCAATTTCTTTTTATGAGAAGGTAATCAGGGACCTCGATTCTGGGATGGCAGTGGATGTGATTTACTTAGACTTTGCTAAAGCATTTGATACAGTGCCACACAGAAGGTTACTGGTTAAATTAAGGAATGTTGGCCTGGAACATAGTATTTGTACCTGGATAGAGAATTGGCTAAAAGATAGACTACAAAGAGTGGTGGTAAATTGAACATTTTCTTATTGGACCAGTGTTGTCTCTGTACTAGGCTCTGTACTAGGTTCCTTGCTTTTCAACTTGTTTATTAATGACCTGGAGGTGGGCATTGAAAGTACTGTTTCTATTTTTGCAGATGATACTAAATTGTGCAGAACTATAGGTTCCATGCAGGATGCTGCCACTTTGCAGAGGGATTTGTCTAAGTTGGAAAACTGGGCAGCAAACTGGAAAATGAGGTTCAATGTTGATAAATGCAAGGTTATGCACTTTGGCAAAAGTAATATAAATGCAAATAATACACTAAATGACAGTGTGTTGGGAGTTTCCTTAAATGAGAATGATCTAGGGGTTTTTGTTAACAAGTTGTCTAATTCTGGCCAGTGTCATTCTGTGGCTACTAAATAGCCAGTGTCTTGCATAAAAAGGGCATTAACACAAGGGATGAAAACATAATTATGCCTCTTTATAGGTCCCTGCTAAGGCCTCATCTGGAGTATGCAGTTCAGTTTTGGACTCCAGTCCTTAAGAGGGATATAAATGAGCTGGAGAGAGTGCAGAGACGTGCAACTAAATTGGTTAGAGGAATGGAAGACTTAAATTATGAGGGTAGACTGTCAAGGTTGGGGTTGTTTTCTCTGGAAAAAAGGCGCTTGCGAGTGGACATGATTACACTTTACAAGTACATTAGAGGACATTATAGACAAATAGCAGGGGACCTTTTTACCCATAAAGATGATCACCATACCAGAGGCCACCCCTTCAGACTAGAAGAAAAGAACTTTCATTTGAAGCAACGTAGGGGGTTCTTCACAGTCAGGACAGTGAGGTTGTGGAATGCACTGCCGGGTGATGTTGTGATGGCTGATTCAGTTAATGCCTTTAAGAATGGCTTGGATGATTTTTTGGACAGACAGAATATGAAAGGCTATTGTGATACTAAACTCTATAGTTAGTATAGATATGGGTATATAGAATTTGTGTGGAAGTAGGGAGGGGTGTGTGTATGGATGCTGGTTTTTCATTTGGAGGGGTTGGACTTTATGGGCTGTCTTTTTTCAATTCCAATTTCCAATTTAACTATGTAACTATGTAACTAAGTAGAGTTTTTCAGATTATTACCTGAAACCCCCAAATTATAAAGATTATCCAGCACAAAACACGTCAAGAGAAACTTCAGGGACATCTGCCATTGACTTCTACATGACCTCGGCAGATTTGACATGGCATATTTTCTGATTCAGATTTTTAGCAGCTTTAGGGTATGATAAATCTCTAAAAAGGTGTTTTATTTCCATGAAAAATTCAGGTTTTACCCTTAAAAACCTCAACCAGAAAAAAAGAGGTTTAATAAATAGAAGCCCCTAGCTGTTTAAAAGAATCTAAGTCAACTGCATGGAAGGTTGGTGCTTCCAGTGACAATCCGACATATATTTAATTGGCTACATATACATACATACCAAATAGTGATTATACAGATCATGTAATATTTATGAAAGTAAATGTGAGTGACTTGCCAGGTGGTCGAGTGAGAGTGCGATGGGGATGCCCAGGGGCGTAACTATAGAGGAAGCAGACCCTGCGGTTGCAGGGGGGCCCAGGAGTGTAGGGGGCCCAGTGAGACCCTAATTAATTAGCAATTTTAATATATCTTGGTAAAATAGGCCAACTTATAAATAAAGGGGCCCTAAATTGAATTTGCTATGGGGCCCAGTAACAACTAGTTACGCCACTGGGGATGCCCGTTGCACCCATGGTGGGGACATCTACGGCGTCCGCTCCCTTCTGTGTCATCTGCCTGACTGCGTGCCTTCTCTTCCAGGTTCACATCACTCGCGGTCTTCGGCTATATTTGGTGCAGTCACGCGTGACCTCATTGTTTGGTGCGAAGTTCGAATATTTAAAATGGCCTTGGGCAGTTTCTCACTGTCCAATTTAAAGGTCTATTCTCTTAGTTCCTGGGTGTTCTTTTCTACTGTTTCTGATGTGTTGTCGACCCTGCTTGTCCTTGACTCGGTTTTGTTCGCTACCTGTCCTGACCCTTGCTAGTTTTAACTATTCCTCTGGATTCTGCTCTGTACTTCAATATAGGTATGTTTTGACCTGGCCTGTGACCCAAACTACTCCTGTGTCTCCTGAATCTGTACAGCATTGTCTGACTGCTACTCCCGCTGGTATCGACCCAGCCTGTCCCACGACTACACTTCTTGTTCTCCGTTTCAGTACCACGTTTGGTTCCCTTGCCTGCTCAGAACTATCTACATGGTCCTCTCATGATAAGACCTGGCAGCACCAATTAGTGGAGGGCACCCCCCGAAGCAAAAGGTGCTGTCATAGGCAGAAGACTGAACTGTGACTGGGACCTTGGTGATTGTTCTGGGTTTGGGATACCTTTCGTAATAATATATATCATAGTTAATTTGGCATTTTAAAGTGAAGTAAATTATATGTAGCTCAAATTCTAAGTTTAAAGCATCTGGTCACATTATACCCAAATAAAAGTTCCACCATGCCATTGGAGACAGTTATGTCTATACCAGTTACTTTTATATAGGATAGAGATCTATTTGTACACTCAGTAAAATGCCTGCCTACTAATGTTTGACATTTGTTATTAGTAATATTTGAATTATATTCTCTAATTTGTGTCTAATTTACAACTTGTTTGCCCTCCATAATGTTTTTTACACTTCTCATGTGTTAACACAAAACATATGGCTATCTACCAATGGAATGTACAAAGGAGGCTCAAGTGTATAACATGTAATAATGTATCGCTATAGCCAGTAATTGAACACAAACAAAATGAAACACCACATAAATTGTAAAATGGGGGGGGGGGGTATTTACTAAAACTTGCATTTATATTGGTTTTAATTAAAACAAAGTCGACCTAACTCCCATCCACAAATTGAACTCATTTATCAATTATTCTCAAAAAAGTTGGTGAAAAAAAAGTCAGTTCAATTCGTATGACTAACACTCCGAAACCTTGACTTTATCAAATAAACAATGCAAACACTTGACTTTATCGGATTATCAGTAGTGATGGGCTCGTTTTTTACGCCGGCGCCCGTTTTTTCGACGCCGGCGCCCGTTTTTGACGCCGGCGCCCGTTTTTTACACCGGCGTCCGTTTTTTCGGGAAAAAAATGTTTGACGCCGGCGAATTTTTGCCACGAATTTTCGCGGGCGTTTGGCGAATTTATTCGATGGCGGCGAATCGCGCAAATTCGCCGCAAATTCGCACCTGGCGAATAAATTCGCCCATCACTAATTATCAGACAAAAAACAGACGTGTCAAGAAACATCTTCAGGATCATCTGCCATTGACTTCTACATGACCTCGACAGGATTGAGATTTGGATTCAGATTTTTAGCAGCTTTGTGGTATAATAAATCTCTATTTCCCCTATAAAAACTCCACCAGAAAAATGTGAGGTTTAATAAATGGGCAGCTAGATATGATTCGTCTGTTAACATGTGAGAAGTGTAAAAAAACAATATGCAGGGCTGTAATTAAATCTGTAAATTAAAGGAGAGATCAGAGAGAATGCATTGAAGTCAATGGCTTTTTTTCACATCAAATGAATTGAAGTCAATTGCTGTTTTTTCTTGTGCCAGATGCATTGGAATTAATAAATGGCTAACATTTTGGTGGAGGTAAATTATTATTAATAACAAAATAAATTATACATGTATGGGATCCTTTATCCAGAAACCCATTTAACCAGAAACAGGGAGGCCATCTCATGTACATTCCATTTTAAGCCAATAATTCTAACTTTCGAAATTGATTAAATTTTTCTCTTTAATATTGTACTTGATAACTAAGCTTGAATCCATATTGGTGGCAAAACAATCCTGTAATAATAATGCATACATACATACATACATATATAGAGGGAAATGTAATAAAATTTACAAAAAGAATGCATTTGCGCACAAATAAAAATTTGCATGTTGCAATGTAATATTCTTCATTAGGCTTTTATTGCATTGCGAATCTTAATTGCGCATTGGGAACTTTTAAGACATGCTTGAAGGTGGAGCAAATGTAACAATTTTTTCAGTAAAAAGTTTTATTACATACACTATTGCAAACTATAAAACTCGCAATTGCTATCCTATTGTCTTTGAGGGGCTAAGGGTTTGCAAAGGCAAAATAGTACTCAAAGCCAACATTTATTTAAATTGCAAAAGATTTTTACATTAGTAGACCAATATTACATTCCACCAACAGAGTCAAAGTAATTCAGCTCACTAATTCCCTAAAAATAATGATTTGAAAGAACAGGATTCTGCAAACAGACAACTTTGTACTGTAAGCATCTCCCACACAATGTTTTCTAACTAAAATTTTTGGCACCTGATTACTAAAGAACGCGAGATTGTATTTAAGTCACTGCAATTTAATGTGACAAATTTTTAGAGCCAAAAGTATCTCCAGGCGTGTGTTACTAAAATGCAAAACAGTTAATTGGTCTAGTGATATCTACCATGCTTTATTAAAGTGCAAGGGTGATCCTCTGCATTTGATTTGACAAATTGTAATGTTTTGTTACTTTTTTTGCTCTTAAAATTGCCATCAAAAATGTCATTTAAGATATGACATGACATAAAAATAACAATTATACAAAATGTATTTTCAATGAATGTATCATTCTTACTCCATCAGAATCACCAATGGACTCAAGTTAAAAAGGAATCCCATCCTGACCATTAGATATTTGTGATTCCTTTTGGGATAGGATTATCCCAGTAATAGGTAAGTAGTAGGGTAGAGGGCTGAACCATAGCCCTTTAGCAGGGAACATCTGTGCCTCTAAAGATGCCCCAACAGCTCCCTAATATGCAATATATATATATATATATATATATATATATATATATATATATATATATATATATATATATATATATATATATATATATATATATATATACTGTACATGATGTATTTATAAGGTTAATTAGTATTGAATTTAGATTAACAATACATGACTAGTGATGGGCGAATTTGCGCCGTTTCGCTTCGCCGGAAAAATTGCGAATTTCGTGCGAAATTCGCGAAACGGCGAAAAATTTGCGAAACGGCGCCGGCGCCTCGTTTTTGACACTGGCGCCAGTTTTTGACGCCGGTGCCCGTTTTTTCGATGCCGGCGCCCGTTTAAGGCGCCGGTGTCCGTTTTTTCGAAAAAAAATTCGCGCCTGGCGAATAAATTCGCCCATCACTATACATGACAGCTCAGAAACCAATGCAATTAGAATCAGAATTTTATAACCAGCCCTATAGTTTCATCGTATATGACAGACAAACCTCATTTTCTGCTTGATGATTTGCAATGACAACCAAAACTTAACTGCTGCCCAGAGCATACTGAGCATGTGAAGTGCCACTGACACTACTAGCATAATCTGCAATGGAGAGCTCCTGTGCATTGTGAAGGCCTGAATCATTACCATTATAGAGATGCAAAACCTTTAGGCTGGTGCAGTAAGTTTAGTATATAAAATACAGTATATTTGTTTTTAAAGGTTTAATTCTCCTTTAAATATCAAAATAAACAACAAATGTATAATATTTTTACAAATTCTTTTTTTCATATGTTATGGTTGGACTATCACAACCGTGGCACTTTAGGGTATCCAGTTCGGGGAACCAAGTAACCCAGACTGAGGCATGACTAGTGGGTGAATTTGTCTTGTTTATCTTCACAGAAAAATGTAGTGAAAACCCGGATTTTGACGCCTGCCTAAATTTTGACGCTCGCGTCAATTTTGACAATGGTGTTAAACTCAATGAGCGTCCGAATAATGTTAACACCCGATGGTTTTGACGCGACCAACTTTTCCGACGCACGTCCAAATTTTTTTGACGCTGACGAATTTTCGCTCCAGTTTTTCAAATGTATTCCCCGGCGAAACATGGAAATTTGCCGCAAATTTTCGCCTCTCAAATTTATTCACCCATCACTAGGCACGACAAATCAGCATTGTGTACAATAGACAAGAATTCTCTATATAGTTACTGTATTTTATCCATTAGTTTTCATGTTAATGTTTAGATTCAGCATAAAAGGTTTAACACTAATACACATCTTCTTCTCTTTTGGTGTTAGGTAAAAGAGGGCAAATGTTAGGTAAAAGAGGGCAAATGCTTAAATACATCCAAATTTGGAGACATTGGTCTAGCCATGTTGAAGCGCTCGAAATTGGTCCTGGTTAGGGAGTGGTACCGGAATGTGGTTCTGGGCTGGGAGATGGGAAGGCATAGGACTTGCATGTATGGTAACCCTGTTACGACTGCCATTATTTACAATTGTACAATTTGTCACAATTCTTGTACACAGAATTTATTGTTGTGCCCTTTTAACATTGTTGTGAAGTATCTGTCTCAATAAAATCTTCTTTGAGCAAAAAAAAAGTCCAAGTACTGTATTTTAGATGGTTTGTTGTAGACCTTTCTATGGAGTTAAATTCTCTAATAATAAAGTAGACTTCGTTTTCACTAACAATTTCTTTTGCTTTCCATTTCCTCGCCAGTATTTTTAATTGAGGGCCTCATTTGCAGTGATCAAACAATAGGCTATGGTGCATAAGTGGGCAAACTTGTAATCTGACAATATATAAAGCCTAGCTCTACAACTCGACATGAAAGGGAAAGAAAGCAAAGTGTTTTCATTATGAATGAGGAAATAATACTTCATTTTAAATGAATGTGAAGTCTTTTCTAGTTAAGGGCCTTGCAATTAAATGTTTTGATTAGATACATACCCTTGTCGGTAATCATGTCAGAAGAGTGTTTGAACACTACCCATTAAATAGTGCCGATATCTAAATTTGTTAAAGATACAGAAGTTGGAAAATAGGAATGTAAGATTTTAGGAATGAAGTGTAAATACCCTGGATTTTGTTGCCACTTGTCCCCTTATCGCAGAAGAGTTATTGCAGCTCTCTGTACTCCAAAACGTAGCACAACCATCTCTGTTTGCCCATAAATATAGAGTTAACTAAATTTATATATTGGCTAACTCTGGCAGTGCCTTATCTGAACACCTTTACTTTCCACCTACCCTATGGCAGGCAGTGAGAACAAGGCTGCTTTGCCCCTGATCTGCTTTGCAATATGGAGCTAAGTGCAGAGCACAGTGAGACCCAGACACAAGTTCTTTCTAGGGGTACTTGCTTTGCTCTGAAGATTGCTCTGCTACTTTTACAATTTCAAAGGTTATATCATAACACTGCTGTTTATTATTAACTGTACATAATTCACCACTACAATAGTGTCTCTATTTACCACTACAGCCAATATTGTAATATTGTAATATGTTTATACTTAGGATGAGCAACAAGTTCCAAATGATTGTAGAAATGTAATGGTTATTTACTACAAGTGCAGTGCAAATTGAAATTTTGGACATAATTTTCCATGGAAGAAGCTATGGCAAATTAATAAATAATAAATTGTTTATTATTTACATTCCATACTGTAAAGTGGGGTTAATCAGAGCAAGATGAGTCAACATAGATGGAACTTTTTTTCTTTGCAAAAAGAATGTCTTTTCATATTCAATTAAATTGACTTTGAAAAATGTTTGTTTCAGGTCACCCTACACCAATATCTATGCCAGAGCTAAGCCCTGTGTGAAGTGGTATCTGAAGCACACCAGGGATTTTACTATGAATGTTGTTGTATCTCAAACAGTTAATGATAGCTTTATCATTAGTATTCTAATGCTATATAAATGTTTCTTGCTCTCTCACTGGCTGTTGATGTGAAGTAGCACAATCCACTGAAAGCTACAGAATTACATGAACAAAAGGTTCCTCACCTTGTTCTTAGGTCAGCTTTATCCAGAAAGAATGTAACACTCATTAAGAAGTTTGATGGCACCTCTAATCATCTTTATGTTATCAGCTATGCTGGGTGCGTAAGATATATCTGAAACCCGGCATCATGAGCAAGATAGGGGGCAGCTGTGCTTATTCCTTACATATACATAAAATAATAAATACAATACCCTCGTAAGGCTAATCTATAACAAACAAGGAAAAGTTGTGCTCACCAATATTTTTTAAAACCATTAAGCAGGGAGTGCAATGAGGCTGTGACCACAGAATACAAATAGGTAAATACAAGATTAATTAGAGATTATCATATGAAATTCTAGTTTATTCTCTTTGTCTTATTCATTCTTTGAATGCCGAAGCATTCCCCAATGAACAGAGTTTACAGTCTGAAAAGGTACAGTAGAATACCTATGCTGGTACAGTTTTATGATAGTATCTAGTATTATTATTATTATTATTAATAATAATAACATGTATTTATATAGCACCAACATATCTTGCAGCGCTGTAAAGTAAATGTGTTTATACAACTAAAACACCTGAATTACATACATAGAACATATGGAGTTACATACATCACAACCAATACCGGTACAAAAGGTGAGGAAGGCCCTGTGCAAAAGAGCTTACAATCTAAAGGGAAGGGAATAAGACACAAGATGTGGGAGTGGGCAAGAGCAGAATGAAGTGGGTGAGATCTGTAGTACTGTATGTGGTGTTGCATTTGGTAGTTAAGCAGAGTGAGGGTAGTGCGTTTTAAGAGATCATTGGAAAGCAGAAAGGTTGGGAGAAAGTCAGACAGACCATGGGAGAGCATTCCAGAGAAGGGGTGCGGCCCTTACAAAGTCTTGAAGGCTAGCATGTGAGGAGGTAATGAGAGAAGAGTTGAGTAGCAGGTCAGTAGAGGAGTGCAGTAAGCGGTTTGAATGTCAAAGTCATTCATTTTAATTTTATTCTGAAAGGTAGAGGAAGCCAGTGCAGGGATAGGCAGAGTGGCATGGCAGAGGATGAGCAGTGGCTGAGGTGTATAAGCCTGACGGCAGTGTTCATTATGGACAGAAGAGGTGACAGTCTCTGGCGGGGAAGGCCAATTAAAAGAGAGTTACAGTAGTCTAGATGTTATACGATGAGAGAGTGAATAAGAATTTTAGCGGCATCTTGGGTGATTTTTTATATGTTTCTTAGTGGAAGTGACATGATTTAATAAGTGACTGCATATGAGGAGAGAAGGACAGGGCAGAATCTAGGATAAACCCAAGGCACTGGGCCTGGGGAATGAAGTCTAAAGCAACTAAACTTTTTAGAGTTTTCTTGAAAACTTTTCACCATTCACCAAATAGCTTATTCAGTTCAACTGAGTAGTACATAATTCCCTGGCATTTAAACCTTTAAGGGCAATAAGGTCACAGGCATCCGATCGCAGTGGTTCCATTAAACCTATTCAGTTTGTAGCTGAAACTCACAGATGAGTGATTGTGCCATTCAGTCACAATGATACCATTATTTTTTCAGTGTATATGACTGGAAGTGTGTGATAAAACTGCCAAGGTAAGGATGTCAAAGTATGTTGTATGTTGACGACAAACTATGTTGCAAGCCCCCTTCTCTCTTTAGGGAAGGTTTTTCCAGTTTGGCATAAATTACCTTTTGGAATTTTGGACTGTGTAATAGTTAACAAAGAGTACCTGCATATTAAAGTACACAAGAAGCCCACTCATAAAATCATGACCTGGATGGATGAAAATCTTAATATGTTGGACACAACTGCTGTGGATGCAGCTTTTCTCAAGGCTGTAATTATGATGGAAGTCTGGATAAAAACATCCTGATATATGTCCACACACATTGCATCTGGTAAGTACTATAAATGCCCCTTCTGGCCTCTCAGACTCTTGTGTCAGAATAATCCAACAAAACTGCCCCAGTTACAGCAACAGAGCTTCCTCAAAATGCAGCATGAGCACTTTATATTCTACCACAGCACAAAACATTTTCCTATGGTAAAGATCTCACCATATTATTGTTTTGATCATGGAAATAGAAATCCTCAGTTACTATAGACAGAAAAAAAAATCTCTGTCTCTCAGTTTAATTGGTTGCCAAGACATTTAGAAGGAATAATAACAACATACTGGTTAATTTAAAATAACTAGAAACTGAAGAGGGAGAAAAAGTCTGTGGGTGTTGAACGAACAGATGCCTCAGATGAAAGTGCCTAGCTTGCTATGCATGTCAGAAAATAATCCTTGATGGTTGTGGTGCAATCTATTCTGAAATAAATCATTTATGACATACCCACAACTGTAATAACATGATAAACTACTGATCTCCAGCTTAATACTGGGGATTTTGAACACTTATAGTTTAGGCTCCATAAATGTTAACTATGCCTGTTATTTATAATACAGGGTCATTTTCCCATTTCTTTTGTACTCATGTTCCATTTCAGTCTGACTCCAAATTGCTTAGAGTGTGTTTACAAGAATGGCACTGAAGGTAAGAGACTAAAACTACTGGGGTCTATCTAAGAACTTGGGTACCCCTCATTGATTCTACCTTTCTTTCTCTTTTAAACTGGCCATGCATGTCTGGATTTGGTCTGGTCCTTACTGCAGTAACACCTGGGCAAGTATGGCCAGTGGGGGACCATTTAGACCAATAATCCTGTGATCATTAATTCATTTTTATGGTGCTTTTAGATTTCTTTAGTGAAAGATACCTCCATATATACCATATATACCTCCATGACCTCCACTCTCTTGCTCTACAGCTCTCCGCCAAATCTCTTTGTTCTTATCCTCAATTAAACCGATCTAAAAAATGGAAGCACAACAAGGTAGCAGTATATTATTAGGTAGTCAATATATTCCCAATACCCCTCCCCCCATTACATTTTCACTCACATAATTATTTGCTCCAGTCTCCTTCACTGCCAAGTGTCTATTTAATAGTCACTGCATTTGCATGCCCTCTCCCCCCTCTTATCTCCATCATTTACAAGCACTCCAATGGTTACATCTCCACACAACCATCTGTCTTATTGGAAGTCTACTACTCTTGGTCTTAATGTTTCCCTTGGATGGTTAGCCTCACTCTTAACCATGTGCGTTTTACAGGTACAGACCCACTTGGATGGAGGATTATATGTTCTAATGAAATGATAATACTCAATCCTCTTGGTTCCTTGATCCTTCTGGCTCCTTTTTATTTTCAGATGTTCCCATTGTTCAGGCAGTTGGCTAGAAAAGAATGAAACAATATATGTACAGAATCTGTCAGTTTGTTACATGGAGTACAGTATAAGTATGCACCCTGTATGGACACCTTTATATTATATACATGAATATCTGTAGAATGAAGTTTCAGTGCCATGTTGGCCCAGGTTGGGTACACACTTGTTGTTTATGCAGTTTTGGCCATAACCCAGCGTAGTTCAGCCAAATACTAAATCGCTGGTCTGTCTGTCTACTTGTTCATTAGTATGAAGGAAAATTAACAGAGACAAGCTGTTTGTCTTGATGCCTTGAAAACACTTCTCAAACATTTTTAACTGTAACAATTAGATGTTCCTTAACTGACATGGGGAAAGAAAATGGAAAAAGCAAATAGAACTGAGAAAGTCGTAGATATTGAATATTAAATACAATCCCTGAGGAAGATAATAAATAATGACTGCTCTGCAAAGCTCAATAAATTACTTATAAATAATGCATGTGTTATGGACTCATTAGCTAAAAAAATATGGTTTCAATAACAACCCTTTTTGTGAATATTTTAAGTACTGAGATGTTGCATTTGGAAAATAAATGTCTCAAGCTATTTTGTTGATTTGCCCTTTCATAAATAAATATTAATGTTGTATTTGTACATTTCTCTATATTTACCAAAAAAGTCAGGGTGCTGATTTTCCAAGACATCAGTGCAAACTTACTAAACACAAACTGCTGCTAGGTTTTTCCACAAAATAGTAATTCCATAGTGGCCAATCACCAAGTATAATGATAGCCAATTCTGATTAGGTTCTATGTGGTGTTGCTACCGACTTAGGACACGTGGTGGGGATAAGCCAGGAAATGGGGAATCACATGGCCATGACAAGGTTGGGAATAGAGAACGCAAATAGTTAAAGGATATGAATCACAGGGGTTTGTAGTTTACAGGGTTTGAGGAGAAGGGGGGATTATACCAAGTTATAAAAGGAAGGAAGTAGGTATTGAGACCTTTTTACCTTGAGAAGTAAAGCACCCATCTAAGCCTCTACAACATGTGATCTCCCGGAAGAGCGTTCTACTAGATGGTGGAATATTATTGGATGGTATTTACTTACATTCATACATAAGAGATTGAGTATTACTATTGAACCTCACTTTGTGCATGTGGCATTATGGTTTACACTAACAAGTAACAGGAAAAGGGCTGTAAGAAGCACAGAATCATCAAGAAAGTCATTGTATGATTTAGCCAATTGCAATAATTTTAAGGGGTGTCCACATATTTTTGGATTTTCCCTACCCTTGCAACACTATCTGAACTGGAATTAAAAGGAATTAAATACATTTCACTGAATACATTTAGAGCCAAAAAAAGTTATTGCAAACTGTAGATCCTTAACACGACAGAAAACTTTATGAACTCATGTTTCTTTATCAAGCCACACAAAAATGCACATTTTTAATCTATTGAACCAATATATGCCTCTGTAAGACTTACAACTATGTAACAAAAGTCCAACCATATTAGGTATCTATTAATATTCATACAACAACAATCATTTACTTCTCTTTAATTACTTGTCACAGGCAAGATAACATGATGTTTTTATCTGGAAACTGCCAGCAAGGTAACTATGTTGGTCAGAGCACATCCCTGTCAAGCAAGTCTCGGATGTTCCTTCACACTCACCAACTCAAGAGCCTTTCAGAATGAACTGGGAAATGATCTGATAATGCACCATGCTCACTTGATAAGTTGTTGAAAATGCATACCATGTTAAAGTGTTATCTGGTCAGAAAGGACAATCCGAGCTATTTCAAACTATAAACATGGAATGATATGCATTGAAGAGAGTCTGTTACTCAATAGGACATAGAGCAAAACCATGATTCTAATTAATTGATGTGGTGCATCAAAATAAGCAGAGTTGCAGCTCCAAAAGGGCTTCATGTGCTGCATAGTAAAAGCATAATCATAGGAACATTATCTATACTATTTATTCCAAGGTAGTGAGTGAACCCATTGGGGAAAGTAACTCCATGCCCATAAACCCATTTTGTGTGGGATACAGGTAAATATAGATGTCAGCAACACTTGTGTTGTAACCATGATGACCGCTCTTAGCCAAAACTTTGCTCCAAGTCCTGTTGAGTACCCTCTGTCAAGCTGTTTGCCTTTTGTTCTTTATCTTCTGGAGCACCCAGGCCTTATATACCAGTGACCATATACAAGTCTTTATAGGTAAAGGAACTCCAAGGTGATTTCTAATATCTTAATTTTTAATAACAGGGGTGTTAGGAAGTGTTTTGTGTAGTGATGGTGCATGGAGGAATATATGAGTGGTAGGTGGCAGCTGGAGGCACACCGCATCAGTGGCAGGTAAGACTTTTATATCCATCACTTTTATATCCATCACACATATCAGTCATTGGTTGGACTGCAAAGAGTGAATCTAGTTCAAACACATTCCACCAATGATTAGGAGTAGGTATTGGACTGTATACCCATGATACAGATGTCACCTGACAAGCTTGTCATTGTTAAAAGTGACTGCATTGTTATATTACTTGTTATATGCCACTGTACATTGAAACCTTGCGTGTATTATAATTACTATTCATAGAATTCTCAGGTTTCAAATATTGCTCTTGTCGTGGAAGCTGAAGTGGATTTTTTTAATTTGACATTAAGGCTCAGATGTATTAGAAATTTTTATAAATAATGAATAAGCATGTTGCTCAGCTCAGAATCGTACATTCCCTTATGGTCATGCCCATGCTAGGCTAAATGGGGTTAATTGTTAAATGGGGTTTAGTTTCATGCCAGAGCATTTAGGGTCAGTGCATGTCTCTTATTAAATCAGAACAACTCTAGTGGAAACAACCAAATGGAAATGCAATGGTTCCGTTGTCAAGAGCAGAGGGGGAAATATTGATTAAACTGACCCTGACACTTTAAATCACTGCACGGCAAACAGAAAATTCTTTTTGCTTCCTCAGTGGTGTTTATTTTGATGATAGGTGCCTTGGGTAAAATATTTGACTTGTATTTTTATTTAATGTGACACACTGATGAACAACCTTGTATAGCTATCACACAGCTTACCATCGTCCATCACAGCACACCATGGCATGACATGAAAATGGAATGAAATTTTTGAGCCGTCTCAGCAAAATTTACTATTGTCTGAGATAATAGTACTAACTATGATGAGACAGGCCACACTAAGAACCATACAGCTTTGCCACCTTCAGAGGTGGAGGCATCTCCATGGTCACCCTGTGTAAACAGATGCACTGTGCTCAGTTTTTAACAGGATGCAGGACAAACCAAGTGATGCTGAGCACATGGATATTAGCACTTTTTAATGCAAGTACCTTTCAGGAATTTGATTATGTCACGCAACGACTGCATGGAAATTTGCAGTACTGCAATTGGAAATTGCCCAGGCTCCAGACCAAAAAAATAAATGAATAAACCCCATTATGGGAAGCCCCATGCACTAAACAACAGGATATCAAGAATTCTGGTCTCACTATTGGTGCCTGAAGTACAGTATATCATACTGTATATACCATACAGTGTATCTATTGTAGAAGTTATGGCCACACTTCTTTAGTGCTATCCTTAGAAAATACTGACATGTGGGTAGCATGATCTGTTTATCACTTGTAAGTCTTTGTGAAAAGAACAGGAGATAGTTTGTAAGAAAACGTTAAACATAATCACTAATGCCTCTGCCGGAATAGTGTTTAAGGAGCGATAGATTTTAAGCATTGGAAGTAGACAGACAGGCGGGTTGATGCAGGGCATACATCATTATTGTTTAGCTGTTAATAATTTAGTTGTGCTTGCAGTCTTGCTGACTTTGGTATTCATTGTGCAACTTTAGTGAGGCTAAAACAGTGGGTGACATCTCAGTGAGCCCTTGGTAATTATAACTGATGCTACAGAATAAGCTGTGAGTCTGGAAAATGTTCGGTATAAGCAGATACTATGAAATACAGTTCTTTTTAGCTGCACACACATGCATTTCTCTAATCAGGAGGAAAAGTGCTGCGTGCTTGTTAATCTTGCTTCCCAGCTGAGTCTGATTCAGTCAGAAGGTCAATTGCTACTATTTCTGGTAGAGGTTTATTAAAAATAGATGGAGATAAATAGCAAGAATTAGATGATAGATATAAATAGATACATATATAGATATTTTATTTGTTTGAAAACTATATCAAGACCAACCTTTGTCAGTTTGAATAACTTCCAATTGCCCCAATTCACAAATTTAAAGGGGTTGTGTTTAGACACAAACATGACAAGGGGACTCCTCAATTGACCCTTTGTCTTCAGCTATCCCATTGAACCCCATTGTTTCATACCATAATGAGACACAAGAAGTCAAAAATTGTGAAAATGGCCACAGCATTTATTCACATTTTATCAAATAAATAGGACCTTGCCAGCCTCACCCGAATGCCGCTCCTCAATTGAGATCTGCACTATGTCATTATATCCATCATGAGTATTAGGCTGTCTCTACCTACAGAGAGGATGGCCCCAAACTCTGCTACAAGCAGGAGCTGCATCTCCGACCATGAGAGAAGTTCAGCAGCTCTGCTGTCGGTCCGGAATCTGCAGTGTGACGATGATAGGAAATCCAAGCAGGCTGTCACCTAGCACAAGCGGTAGTAGCGTTGGTATCAATCAACCCACTGTGCAGTCACAGGAGAGAACCTCCTTTTTCCCTCTTCTAAATTTACCTGTGCAGTACTCTGGCAAGGTCCTACCGCCACAATGAGCCCAACTGGAAACCTTCAGTTGGGTTCGTCCCCACCATAACTTATAATTATTGGTATTGGTTAATAAAACAAAGAAAAAGAATGAACATTAAATATATATGTAAGCATTTTCTTTGTATCACACATTCTGTACCCCAGGATGGAATAAAATTAGCCATTAACCTTATGTAATATATATATATATATTACATATTGTAGATATGCAAAAAAAAATTTTGTTGAAATACCTTTAACTAATCTATGACCATGTCCAATTGGCGGCATAGCCAGCTACCCCCCCTGTGGATGTATAATTTTTGGACAGGTTATAGCAAGGTGGACTTACTACTAGGTTGCCTCACAGATCAGCCCAAATAGTTCACTGCTAAAGAACTGGATGAGCGCGAAAAAACAAAACCACTAAAACATCCCCTTGGCCAGGAGACTTGACCTACAAAATCCTGGCATTATTTTGCTACAAATTACTCTGCCCACGTGGTGGACTATGATGCTAACACGGTACCAACCTTCTCTTCTTTTAATAACAATGGAGTGCAAGTCAGCATGCCCATCAGCTCTGGGGGCCCACAGCTGTCCCTGCCCACCTCCGAGAGTAAGGTCAACAACCACTTACCATGCTTCTTTCCATAGCAGCGCACCTGCTCTGTAAAAGACCCCCCCCCTCCAGCCGTTTTTGCCTGGCTCAGAGGGTAAGGTCAATCAACCACTTACCATGCTGGTCCCATAGCGATGTGGAGCTCTGCCTTGACTGTCCAACCATGCTGTGGAGACCCGCTCCAGCAGCCCAACCTCGCTGTGGAGAACCCGTGCTCCAACAGCCCAAACAGGCTATGGAGACCTGTGCTCTGACAGCCCACACTCGCTGAGGAGATCCCTGCCCTTCCACCATGTGGAGCCAGCGCTCCAACAGCCCTTCCACTCTGTTTAGACCTGTGCTCTGACAGCCCACACACGCTGTGGAGACCTGTGTGGAGACCTGTGCTCTGACAGCCCACACTCGCTGAGGAGATCCCTGCCCTTCCACCATGTGGAGCCAGCACTCCAACAGCCCTTCCACTCTGTTTAGACCTGTGCTCTGACAGCCCACACACGCTGTGGAGACCCGTGTGGAGACCTGTGCTCCGACAGCCCAAACACACTGTGGAGCCCCTCCACGGTGTGGAGTCCTGAGCTCCGACTGTCCTTCCGCGATGTGGAGCCCATGGACCGACAGCCCTTCCGCACTGTGGGGCTCCACGCTCCGTCAGCCCTTCCACGCTGTGGAGCCCCGCACTCCGGCAGCCCTTCCATACTGTGGAGCCCGCTCTCCGGCAGCCATTCCACGCTGTGGAGCCCTGCGCTCCGGCAGCCCTTCCACGCTGTGGAGCCCTGCGCTCCTGCAGGCCTTCCATGCTGTGGAGCACACGCTCTTTCAGCCCAACCACGCTGTGGAGACATGCGCTCCGGCAGCCCATCCATGTTGTGGAGCCCCACGCTTCAGCAGCCATTCCACGCTATGGAGCCCTGTGCTCCAACTGCTTTCTGCCCAGACCAACAAAACTAGGCTCTATGACAATTGAGGTTAGCATTGTGCTGGGAAACCTACCTCTCTCCCTGGCTCACAAAGGGAAGCTGCAATAGCAGGCCCATATGATATAATATTAGGGGCTGTTAATGCTATATACTTGCCCAGATACAGTGAAATTGCCTCTAACTCCTAATTGTTATGCTAGCTGAGTGGTGTGAAACTTGAAGCGACTTTGTGCTAATTGTATGGTAGTTTTATTATTATTATTTTTGTTTTTTGCAGGCGCTATAGTTTTATGCAAACTTAAAGCATGAAATGAAATTACCCCTTTTCCCAGAGAGAATGCTTGCCAATAATCAAACACCATCCGCCTTCATGGACTACCTGACATGTTGGCCACCCAACTGCTAGGGGTCAGGTGGGCAAATGTAATCAGGCAACCACTTGTCACTACTCCTGCAGGACCCTTGCCCATCAAGAGCTTATTTTGCTACCAGTTGGCTACTCAGCCCAATCAACTCTGGCCATAGACCCCCAAGGCAAGCATCCCGACATTTTTCTAGTTGTAAGCCACAGGCACTGCGAGACCTATTGTATTTTGGCGTTGTCTGCTATAAATATATATATATATATACTATATATGCACACACTTAAATATAGTAATCTACATCTGGTTTAAGCTACAATAAGCAGTCACTGCTTTATACTTACCCCTCGCTATCTGGAAACCTACTAGACATTTTAAAAGAGGATTACTACTGTATATGTAGTTTCCATCTTCCATGCTGCCTGAGTGACTACAGTGTGATTGACTGTTGTAAAACACTAGATAAACAGTAGCTAACAGTGTTATGAGGAGTGAATATGTATACACTGCAGCAAATACCCTTATGTAAAAGAGAGAGCTCTGGCACATGTTCCAGGATAAACTCACAGGGGGGACTGTCTTCACACAGTAGAACTAATTCTGCCCTATGCACAGCCTGAATGACAGTGTGCAGCCTCTACAGCAGGGGTCCCCAACCTTTTTTTTACCTGTGAGCCACATTCAAATGTAAAAAGAGTTGGGGAGCAACACAAGCATGAAAAAGTCCCTTGGGCTGCCAAATAAGGGCTGTGATTGGCTATTTGGTAGCCCCTATGTGGACTGGCAGCCTACAAGAGACTGTACTTGGCACTATACTTAGTTTTTATGCAATTAAAACTTGCTTCCAAGCCTGGGATTCAAAAATAAGCACCTGGTTTGAGGACATGGAGAGCAACGTCCAAGGGGTTGGAGAGCAACATGTTGCTCACGAGCTACTGGTTGGGGATCACTGCTCTACAGGGTATGATTAGGCTGGAGGTGCAGCTTTCTGTAGCCTAGAAGAATCTATTCAGATATGAATATGAAAGTATGATGTTTTTGTTTTTGTTGGGTGATGAAAACAGGAGAAGTTTGGTCCAGGAAAGACTTTTCTGGAATGCTCATTTAGGTTGGTGGGGGTTGGGGGAAGGAAGGCCGTATGGACAATTCAAGTCTTTGCAAACTGACCTTTGATTTGGTGTGTTTGATGGAAAAGTTGCCAATGGACAGAGGGATTGACTCTGCTGGCTGGAGGATGTATGGGTGGGTTTGTGGGATTTTTGGTTATTTTTGTTTTGTTGTATGATTTGTAAACTGCTTATAAAATGATGATTATTTAATAGAAAGTGATCTTTTAAATAAAAAATTTCTATAGGGTATGATGATAGGGCAGCTGGAATGTTGTAACGCAATAAAGCCCAGTAAAATTAGAGGAGAGATTCTGAAGTCAGGCTGCTGAATCAAGTAACAATATCTATAGAAATACTGCCCACTGCCCTCTCTGTATAGTCCAACTACAGCTCTCTGTATATTCTAATGAGTTGCAGCAGCAGCAGCTCAGTGTCACAGGCTGGATTTCTATATAATACAGAGGGTGCCTGTTGGGTCCAGGTTGACTTCCATGCTGCCTGAGTGACTACAGTGAGTTTAACTGCTGTAAAACAACAAGAAACTATCAAACAGCTTCCCAAATAGTTCTACCCCCCAAAGCCAGCAGTTTACTGAGGAGTTAACATGTATGTACTGCAGCTAATAATATTATATTACAGAGAGAGCTCTGCCTCATGTTTCTACCTGCTCAGAAGATAAGGAAGTGAACTGCTTCTTCCCCTGCCTTTCTCAATCCCCAGCCTGGCATTTCCCTGCCTTAACTCATTCCTTCTAACCCACTCACAGCTACCTCTGATTTTGCCAGTCTAAATATAAACCAGTATAATTTGGCTGCTGGTCATTCGGATCCCTTGTCATGCAGCCCCTGCATTTATAGCTCCAGGGCTTTCCTATCTTGGTTTTTTTGGATAAATCAAGTTACAAGTGTTTGGGGGTATGATTTTGCATACTTATATAAAATGGGTGCTAAGGTTTCCAATAGGTTTCCAAAAGTTCGAACCTCCCTGACACCTTCTTATAAAGTATAGCCAGCCTACTTATTTGAATCAGGAGATTCAGCATTGGTAAAGCAGATCCTGTCAGCGGCATGGCTTTAATGAGCAGCCAGAAGGCAGTAGTCTATGGTGACATTTTTGTATTTAAAACTCAGCCATCAGCTAGAAGTATGAGGTATTCCACCTTATTCCATTTGTATAGATGTATCCTGATTCTGGAGGAGGAAGGAAGGAAGGGGAGATGTACCACTTTCTCTAACATAAGTTGTACTACCAAATTAGAATACAATTTAGATTATTCTAAACTCTTAGGTGGGGTCTGGGGACAGGCTGGGACAGGCTGGTGAGGCATAACAGGAGGCCAAACCAGAAGTAAGTCTGGCCAATTTCAAGTGGGGACACGAGTGGGTCCTGTGGACTTCATTGGGTAGCCAAGGAGCAGAATTTCATCCTGGACCAGTAAGGTGGTAGGTGGTTTAAGGGTTGATTGTCAAATTTTAAGGAGGAATGTATGTATTGGTTGGCAAATATGCTAAACAGAATTGCATTCATATTTGCCATTTAAAAGGACAAAAAACACCATGTTAGGCCAAGATATGACTGTGGCACAAACAGTGGGACATCATATCAGGGTAGGTGCAAATATTATTTATAGTTATTAATTGTTTTAGTATAGCCATTTATATTTATTACATTTTATCGACCAGAGTTCTGTAATGAGTGAGTGCGATAGTACCATTGTAATCATAAAACCACACTTTTTTTTTGTTTTACTGATCCTTTCATCTCTAGATTTCTGTTACCCTTGCAGATGGTATTCATGTCCTGCTTAATTTACTAATTTCCAATTATATATGGGATATTCTTTTCTGCTGTAATAAACTGTAACAGTGGCGTAAGTAGACACCTAGGGGCCCTGGTGAGAAAATTTGCAACTGCCCCCCCCCCCAAAACTCATATAAGGATGGTGTGGTGGCATTTCAATATATAAATACCCCACAACTAATACAATGATGGTACAGTCACAATTCCATGTATAAATACCCCAAAACTAATAGAAGGACTCTTGACATGACTCTTGGGGCCCTTGAGTAAAGTATCCCCTGTATCCCTTGAAAAGCAGTCATCTATACCAGGCACAAAATATTTGTGTGTATATTTGTGTGTGTGTGTGTTTGTTTGTGTGTGTGTGTGTGTATATATATATATATATAACTACTACAAGAAGGTCCGCACTCCTAGGACTTATAAAAATCATAATATTTATTATAAATGACTAACATTTCAGCTAGGTCCCTAGAGGTCCCCTTGAAAAAGGTCCTAAGGTGGACCGAAACGTCGGTTTGATACCAAGACAACAATAAAGAATATTATGTTTTAAGAAAAGGGAGTGCTGGTCCATTGGTAATTGATACGTATATATATATAAATATATATATATATATATATATATATATATATATATA
This sequence comes from Xenopus laevis, assembly GCF_017654675.1. Lineage (NCBI taxonomy): Eukaryota > Metazoa > Chordata > Amphibia > Anura > Pipidae > Xenopus > Xenopus laevis. The sequence continues at coordinate 69,518,850 of NC_054387.1, forward strand.
TATATATATATATATATATATATATATATTCGCGTATAAGCCGAGTTTTTCAGCACTGAAAATGTGCTGAAAAAGTCTACCTCGGCTTATACGCGAGTCTACCCCTGCTGCTGCGTGCTCGTTCCCAGTGCCCAGTATCAGACAAGCCGCTCACCTTCCCTGCTCACTGTGTAAGCACTGCACTCACTGTCACAAGCCTGCCAAGGGAGAAATCACATGCACCAAACAACAGCAACGGGACCCAGAAATAAAACCCTCCTAGTAGGAGGAGCTTTGCAGCATCGCTTAACCTGCTGATGTGACCACGCCCCTGATAGGTACATCGCGCTCCTGCCTTAATTTTTCATACCCGGGAAGCATTCGATCGTGCATGCAGGCAGAGGAAGAACAGATTTGTACGGGTTGGGATGTAGGCTACCTACCATCCAGCTGTCCCAGGTTTTTCTGCTTTGCCTGACTCCTCTTAGATTTATCCAGGGCAGGTCTCTGCACTCCAGCCTCTCCTTCTGGTGACGTCACGAGCGCCATTATTGCGCTGCGGCTTCTGGGATCTCAGTTCGCTTAGGTGTTTCCGTCGTTGCTCAGCATGGTCACCGGAGGCAGGGGACTGGACCTCGTTCCCTCCTGTGGGTTTCCCTAACTGTGACGGAGGAAGCGATTACGGATGGGGCTGAGAGCGAGGAGCAACGGGAGGCAGCCGGTTGGTGTGTGTGTGACACCCTCCTCTTCCGGCAATGGACGTCGACCGGCTCCAGGAGGCTCTGAAAGGTCAGACAGTTTCATGGCTATTGGGGCGAATGTGACGCAAACTAGGCATCTAGTCTAGTGGGGCTTTTAACCTCTGGCTGATTAGGGATCATGGGAGATGTAGTTCAGTGTAGGCTTAATTCCTTTCTATGCGCTGAGCACTGACACATGCGCAAATGTCACATAAGCAGCCTAATTCACCTGAAACAGCACCTTCTATACTCGCTCGTGTCAGTGCTCAGCGCATAGAAAAGAATGTTCGGCAAGGAGCAAATACACGGTCAGTCTCTGACCCTGCAGGCAAAAGTGTAGTATAGGCTTATACACGAGTCAATACAGGTTCCCAGTTTTCCTAGGTAAAATTAGGTACCTCGGCTTATACACGGGTCGGCTTATACACGAGTATATACGATATATATATATATATATATATATATATTCAGTATATTCAGAGAGGACAGTATATGCAGGACTGTGCAGGTGTATATTTACATCAGGAACACAGTATACAAAGTTAGGACTGTATGTACAAAACTGAGAAGTTATAGGTATATCTCGTATACACACAGATAGTACAGTACGTTCTGCGCTCTACACATGTATGTATAATGGGAATAATCCTTTATATAGAGCTATGACACAGGTGCATCTCTGTGCAGGTGGATAGAAGATAACCAGCAGGGCAGGAGATACGTTACAGACAAACAGAGGCTGGAATGATAATACAAGACATATAAATAAATATACAGAACCTTGCAGGTCATCTCACAGCCGGTTTGGGCAGTGGTCGGGCTAATAGATTAGGGGAGCGCCGGATTCTGGACATTCTCCATTAATGTTTGCTGACAACTCTTTGGGGCAAATTCACTAAGCGCCGAAGCGCCGAACGCTAGCGTTAATTCGCTAGCGTTTGGCATTTTCGTTACTGCGCAAATTCACTAACGAACGCTGGCGTAGTTTCGCTAGTGTTACTTCGCACCCTTACGCCAGGCAAATTTTTGCTAGCGACGTAACTACGCAAATTCACTAACTTGCGCAGTGTACTGAACGCTACCTTTTACGCTAGACTTCCTTCGCCACCTCAGACCTGGCGAAGCGCAATATAGAGTAGATAGGGATTGTTTCAAAAAAAGTCAAAATTTTTTCTAAGTCAAAAAAAACGCTGGCGTGTTTTCTACATGATGGGTGAAAGGCTGAAAAAGATCGAAATTTTTTTTGGGGCTCCCCTCCTTCCCCACTACATTTCCTGACTCATGGCAACTTACCTAGACAGTGGGAACATGTGTAGGTCAAAATAAAATTTTTATTTGATGATTTGAAGGTTTTCTTGGCATTTGTAGTGCTGATACGTATTCCTCCATTGAAATTTGAATTTGGCGACGTATACAAATTAGCCTTCGCTAGCGTAACTTCGCTTTACATAGCGAAACAACGCTAGCGCAACTTCGCAACCTTACGCTACCCCTGAGCGCAACTTCGGATTTTAGTGAATTTGCGGAGTGCTGGCGAAACTACACCTGGCGAAGTGCGGCGAAGTGCGGCGAAGTGCGGCGAAGTTGCGCCTGGCGCAACTTCGAATCTTAGTGAATTTGCCCCTTTGTGTCAAATTGGGACCCAAACCAGGAACTGGGTGGAGACAACCAGTGACCCATCCTAGGGGGGCAGGATTCGTGCAGACTCTCAGTGGGTTATTCGGCACGCCCACCTTTCGGGCGCTTAGTATAAACTGACAGGTAGCGAAGTGACAGGAGGGTGGGTGAATTGATTTTTCCAGCCTGCTAGTAGTAATGCCGGGCTCCCGCTACACACCACCTAACTGTTTGCGCCATCCCGCTTTCTACAGTAACGTAACTAAACGCAAGGCCCCTCCCTTCTAGACGCGCGGTCTCCTTACCATCGCGTTGTGGGATGATCTCCGGCGGGCCCCGAGGGGGAGCGGGCCCTGGTGCAATTACACCTCCTGCTCCTCCGGTAGTTACGCCCCTGAACTGTTAGTAGCACCAGGTAAATTAAATAAAATATGCCTTCAGTGAAGAAATAAAAAAACACACCCATACCCCATAGCACATACTGCAGTGGAAGAGGGGCTTTTTTAACCTTTACTTTTTTCCTGTTCTCTTTTCCTCTCATGGCCATTTGTCCACCTTCTATATGCCTTTCTCTGGTTTTAAATGACTCTCCCTCCCAGAGTCTTGGTCTCTGTTCCTTCACAAACCCATCCCTCGTCCTTGCCTCCTGCAGGCAGCAGTGCACCACAACAGCATGCCTTGCAGTCATTAGAAAAGAAAAAAACTTCATTCAATTGCTATTTTTTAAAGCTGATGTTACATCTCTTCAGACTCCATTGTCTGCTGATTCAGTTTTGCAGAAGGTAACGTCATCTGGTAGAAGAAGTTGTTGCAATAATTACTGTGATGTGAACAATAGCTAATGAGTTGAGCCTTGAAAAGTAACAGGATTATTTTTATATAATACTAATTTAGAAAGTGCCAGAATATTGAGCAGCACACGATGTAACGGCACATAATAAATAGTGATGGGTGAATCTGTCCCATTTCGCTTCACCAAAAAATTTGTGAATTTGCAAAGTGGCGAAAATAATTTTGATGCGTGCGTCAATTTTGACACGAGCGACAATTTTTTTTACGCGTGAATCATTGGTCCAAATGCATTAGAGTCAATGGGTGTCCGAAAAATTTTGACGCACTACAATTTTTATAAATTTTTTTGTTTGTCGCAGCAAATTTTCCATGGTGCATTTTCGCAGCTCTTTCACGAAAACATTCGCAGGTGGCAAAATTTGGAAATTTGCCGCAAAATCATGCCTGGCAGATAAATTCGCCCATCACTAGTAATAAATGATATACAGATGAAGCCACATGGATTTGTGAGTTAAATGCGTCATGACTCAGAGTTAATTGAAGAAACTGTGTTATCTAAAGTTATCTTAACTCATTTAATGCATTTAACCTTTTCATTAGCATACCAAAGCACCATTGTTCACAATGGTGAATGCTTTAATTAGATGGGATGTTGTGACACAGTTTTCTGTGTTAAATGAGATAAATGGGATATCTGTGTTTAGTTATTCTGTGTCAAACAGACAAACCAAAGTGGCTGCATCTGTACAGACAAACTGACATATTAGGTAATGAAAGCCTGTCCACAATGTGTCCTGGATAAGTGAAACACAAAATATAAATATATATGATTATCCTTTATTTATATAGTGCCAACAGTTACTGCAGAGCTTTGCAGGGATTATACATAATTCACATGAGTCCATGTCCCTTACAATGATGGTTTCTTGCCCTAGAATTCCAAAACCAGGTCTCTAGCTTTGCAAGGCAGCAGTGCTAACCATTGCACCATATGGGAAAGTGATGTTTATGTTGGAGAAATCTCTTGCCTAGTTTAGAGAGCTAAAAGGTGTAGTGGGAGAATTTTATGAATAGTTTGCATTCCTCTTACATGTGGTGGATAATGGTTAGTATTGCATCTATATTACATTCCTAAAGTTGGCTGCACACAGACTATGATTTCATAAAGTTGGAAACTCAGAGAACATCCGCACTGGATCTGGTCCTGTAAACCTGTATTATTAACCCCACAGTCTAGTAGAAGTCATGACCGATACCAGGTAACCCAGAAGTGACATCAGTATGGGATTTGGAACAGGCTCCTACTTGAATTCCAGTTCACCATTAAAACTACTGCCCCTTTGCTTAAGCAACTGATCCTATAAACCAAAAATAAAACACATTTGCCCATAAAAATCCATCCCTAACTCACATATCCCTAACTCACATATATATATATATATATATATATATATATATATATATATATATATATATATATATATATATTTGCGGAAAAGTGCGACACTCACAGGTTGTTTTTCAGTGCAGATAAGTTGTGCTTTATTCCACTCAACGTTTCGATCCCTCGCAGGGATCTTCGTCAGGAGATTACAAACAAACAGCCAGACCCACTCCCAACAGCCAATCACAGCGTACCTAGGTGCGCTGTGATTGGCTGTTGGTTATGGTCTACAGGAATGGTTTTGTACTGACACGGAGGCATTTCTTTGACTTGCAACTTTCTTTCCTTTCCAACTTCGCTCACTTTGTTTCACATGGCTACACTGGCCAGCACTACTAATACTGTTTACGATGTTCTCATTTCCTATACTGATCCTAGTGGGTCCATACACTTCCCCACACCACTTGGTGGTTGCCTAGCAACCAATTTTGGCGCCAATAAACGGCCAGGGGGTTTAAATTCTGGGTTGGGAGTGGGTCTGGCTGTTTGTTTGTAATCTCCTGACGAAGATCCCTGTGAGGGATCGAAACGTTGAGTGGAATAAAGCACAATTTATCTGCACTGAAAAACAACCTGTGAGTGTCGCTCTTTTCCGCAAATATTTACCCACGTTGGCTGGCACCCAGGACCTGACTGAGTTAACGGAGTGCACCTTTGGATTTCATATATATATATATATATATATATATATATATATATTTGCTGCATCAATGTATTGGCTAATATACCGTACGCAACACAATTTACAGACTATAGAAATGGTTCCTTTAATCTTGGCTTTCATGTTTTAAGGTGTTTATGAATAAAAATGGAAGAAAGGCATATCATTTGGGATTCCAAAGCAAAAATTCACATCAAATGAGATGTCACTTGCTGTTTTGCCTCTAGGCTGCCGTTCACAGTAAATTCCCAAAGGTATTGCAATTCCAAAAAAGAAAATCACCTTTATGATTCAGTTACTTCAGGGATCCTGGAGTCTCTCGTACAAGTGGGTTATTATTTCTTAGAGATTTGATTTACAATTTACATTATTTTTAGCAGTTTTTTTAGTATTCTGCAAATTACAAGATGATCCTTTTCTACTTTCAAAATTATCTCAGTTGATTGGAAAACAACCATATAGTTGCAAGAAGTTCTCCTACCTATTTACAGTCATACATCTTAACATGTCCCAGTTTACATTGCATTAGCTTTAATCACTTATTTCCTAAACTTGTATCACTACACCATGGCTAAATGTGGAATCCTTTATTACCAAGGATACCAAGGTAAGGTCTCATTGTTCCAGTGATATATATTTTTCATCCATAATTCTTTGCTATATTCACCTATGTTATCTCATTGGCTCTTTGAAGTTCCATCTCTAGCTAAAATTCAAAAACAAAGATGTCCAAACATATCCAGCTCTCCTATAACAATGCAAACGTAACAACCTCAGAGGCTCACTGCAGTTGTTAAACCCATTTATCACTCCCAACAATTACATCTCAGCTTTGGCTAAAGGCTAGTTATGAACATATCAATCAGCAATTTAATGTCTACACAATACTAGCAGCAGGTCAATTAATGCAAAATAACTGATGTGCATGATGTGGGGTATTTGACAAAGGAATAATGCATCCATGATGCTGCATGAGCCAAGCAACTGCTTTAAACTCACTGGTTGAAGACATCACAGTATTTGGAAACCAATGCAAAGAGTATCATTCCCAGGTAAAGAGCTCCAATTAAGAGAGATTTAGGGGCAAATTTACTTAAGGTTGAATATCGAGGGTTAATTAACCCTCGATATTCGACTGTCGAAGTTAAATCCTTCGACTTCGAAAATCGAAGTCAAAAGATTTAGCGCTATTCGAAAAATCGTTCAATTCGAAGGATTTTAATCCATCGATCGAACGATTTTTGTTTGACCAAAAAATGCTAGCAAAGCCTATGGGGACCTTGCCCTAACATTGACTTCGGCAGCTTTTAGGTGGCAAACTAGTGGGTCGAAGTTTTTTCTTAAAGAGACAGTACTTCGACTATCGAATGGTCAAATAGTCGAACGATTTTTAGTTCGAATCGTTTGATTCGAAGTCGAAGGTCGAAGTAGCCCATTCGATGGTCAAAGTAGCCAAAAAAAACATTCGAAATTCGAAATTTTTTTCCTCTATTCCTTCACTCGAGCTAAGTAAATGGGCCCGTATTATAAAAACAAACTCTTAAAAATTCTGTGCCAAGTTTCTATTCCTGCTCATTCTTAGAAAAAATTAAACTGCTTAAGCCATTATATTATCTGAATTTTATTAAACCCTTGGATATTCTGATGCACCACATTTTATCTTATAAATCCAAATTTCAACTAGTAATTAAATTCTGATGTAATACAGAAAGTCCAAAATATGATAAAATGACAATACTTTAGAAATTATATTACGGTATTAAATCTAATTGGTCTCACTGGGAAATTCTGTTTGTTTTTTTACAAATGCATTACATTTCCAATATCTTGTTATTTCCACTGTTTGTAAATACAAAGTGAGCAACCACAAACAATTAATTACAATGGTGCCTGATTATATTTCTTGTTAAAATAAAGAAAATACTCCCTGAGTAAAATAAACATTGAACCAGAATGCTAATTCAGTATTTATATGACATTTAAGAATCATTATATGTGCAGATTTAAAGAACCACTGTGGGTAATTTATGAGGTTTGATAAGTTGAAAGCCAGTAGAGAGGTAGTCTATAGAACATTTATACCTGTCAGTAAGGCATATTCTTTATAGTCTGATGGCCATTAGTCTATGCAGGCACTTCATGTAATAGTAAACAAAATGTTTAAATGCATTTAGCAACTGGGTTAGCAATTCAGTCTCACTGTTATTCTGTCAGCCCTACAGGGATGACAGTTATATTTGTATGGCCATTTGGTGGTGTGGTATGTCAGTACAGTACAGTTAATTCTGAGCAAATTGAGTAATCATCTGGTCTGCATATGACTCCTTCAAATGCAGCTTCAGACTGGAGCACTGAGGGCCCATCGGGACTGCAACACCAAGGGCCCTCCTGGCAGCCACGGCGCCCCTCCCAACTCTCTCAAAACTCAATTTGCGTGACCAATATCTGATTCTATTATCTAAAACCATTTATTTAGAATGGAAATCAGTAAGCCCCCAACCCACATCAGTATGTATGTAAGAAAAGATTCCTCATAGGAGGAATTTCCTGTTTCCAAGATACATGATCTTCAGCCTATGGTCAAAACAACAACATTCTTCTAGAAGACCAAAACTCAGATGATCCTAGGATTAGGGCTGGGGTATAAAGTCACAGTGAAATCAGACCAGTTAATTTTGACTAAATTGGGTAATGATCTGTCTGGTTTGTGTATAATTCCATCAAATTGTTATTCTGAGTAACCACTATCTGGTCCTACTTTCTGCAGCCATTTATTTAGAATGGAAACCATTAAGGCCTCAACCTACATCAGCATGTGCATGAGGTTATAAGGGCATCTTTTCCACTGTTTTCAAGATACCCGATTCATAAGGCCATGGCCCAAACATCTACTGTATATCCTTCTAGAAGACCAAAGTGCACATGATTGTAGGATTAGGACTGGGGTCTATAAGGCCACACTGATCTCCCTCTACATGTGAATATCTTAAAATACCAATAACAAAAGGATTATAAAGATGTTACCTTTAATATTGAATGAGCAGATAATCATTGCAAGACATCAATGTCCTCAAGAGATGGTGAAGATAGATGAAAAGATACCAGAGACTGATGATGATTTTGCAGTTTGCCTTAATACTTTTGCTGCAAGAATCACACACTGTGTGCCAGAAGTGAGACTTTTGTGCATCCCAGTTTGATCCTAAATCGGGGAAATGGACCTCCGTGAAAAAAGAACTAGCCAGTCATGTGATTAGTTCATATCTTTTGGTGCTTGAGGAGAATGAATTATGGTTAGTAGGGATGGGCAAATTTTTTCGCTGCAGAAATGATGCCCATAGACTTGTATGGCATCAATCGTCAAAAAATTTTTTTGTCAAAGCGAAATGGGTCAAATTCACCCAAGCCTAATGGTTAGTTAGCAAACCAACTATAGATCCTCTATAAAGTACTAAACCCCTGGGGAACTACAGTAATCGCAAAATAGAAAGTCCAACTCTTTAAACTAAGGGAAGGGGTGACCATATCTAGGGCCGCCATTAGAAATTACAGGGCCCTGTACAACAAAATTATCGGGCACCCCAGCCCCCAAGCCCCACCCCAGATCCCTCCTACTCCACACAAAAGTTAAAAGACAACACAGACATCAGTGCTAAAAAAGGTAAACCCCCCCACACACACAAGTTATTAAAAGCTATTGATGGTCAGGGCCCCCTTATAACTGTGGTGCCAGGGCCTCCCTTAAAAGTTTTTTTAAGAAATTGGTGGCTAGGGCCCCCCTATAAGTAAAAAAAAAAACCCATTGGAGCCAGGGCCCCCCTTACAAGTTAAAAAAAAATAGGGCCAGAAGAATATTTATTAAAAAATACATTGGTGCCAGGGCCCCTTTACAAGTTAAAGAAAAATTGGGCAGTAACTTTACAAAGAGAATAGATCCGGCTCTGAGATTTTTTTAAAAACTTATTAAATACGACAAAAATGCAGGAAAGAATTCCAGCTGCAAAAGACTTTAAAGCTGACTTGACCCTGCTCACCGTAGACATTGGTTGGTCCGGGTGCACAGAGCCCCGGACCCCACTCTTGAATATAAACAGCGGGTTCTTCAAGTCTGCTACATCAATGATTAAACAATGGAAGCTTATGCTGCGAATCTTACCCTGCAGGGATGGTGACCCGGAAAAATTGGGGCCCCAAAGGATATTTTTTTTAAAAAAAACATTGGCGCCAGGCCCCCCCCTTACAAGTTTAAAAAAATTGTAACCCCAAAGAATATTTTTTAGAAAAAACTTTGGCGCCAGGGCACCCTTACAAGTTGAAAAAAATTAGGGCCCCAAAGAATATTTTTTAAAAAATACACTGGTACCAGGGCCCCCCTTACAAGTTAAAAAAAAAATTGGGGCCCCAAAGAATATTTTCTTAAAAAAACATTGGCACCAGGGCCCCCATAACAAGTTAAAAAAATTGGGACCCCAGAGAATATTTTTTAAAAAAACATTGATGGCTGGGGCCTATAGAGTATTAAAATAATACATTGGTGGCCAGGGGATAAAAAAAAACACAAATTGATGTTCAGTAGAATTGAACTCAAGGCTTCAGGACTTCAACCTCGCTTCCTTTCGTGACTTCGGGTCTTTTCACCGCTTCAGGACTTCAATTTCGGCCGTTTTGGTGACTTCAGGTCTTTTCGCCACCTCAGGAATTCAATTTCGGCTGTTTTCGGGACTTTGGGTCTTTTTGCCACTTCGGGAGTTCGGCTTTGGCTGTTTTCGTGTCTTCGGTCTTTCCGCTGCTTTGGGACTTCGGATTTTCGGCACTTCCGCATTTCGTCTGATCATGACTTCGTAAATGGCCGCACAGCTTCGGCTCTGTCAAGGGGGGCCCGGCTCTTTCGAAAGTGCAGCACTGCTAGACAGCCCTTCAGGCTGTACCCCCCGGCCCCCCCTGATGGTGGCCCTGCCCATATCCAATGAAGAGGTGCCCTGTAAAGACTGTTTTAGGAACTTCTATATCATAAAGCAAAATATGGTTATTGCCATGCTGCTGAAAGTCTATTATTTATTCTACTTTGTCAGTTGTATTTTCCCATTATTATTATGTGTTAAAGAACCACTGGTGCCCATTCTGTGTCACTTTGCAACTTATGCTTAGAGTACATTGTCCCCCAAAATCCTCAACGACTCACCTTCGGTGCCAAGGATGTAGCCTATGCGCTATCATGATGGTGTTTTTTTAATGACTAAAATAGTCTTACACTGGGTAAACTAGCGAGCATGCTGGGAAAACAAAACAGTTGATTGCTGTAGTATCAGTAAACAAGCCCCATTGGCTTTTGCTTTACACAAAACCAAACATTTTTAAAGTTAAACTAAAAAGCAATTAGTCTAAGCTAGCAAACCTTAAGTTATTTCTAGCTCCCACACGTCTGGATGTGTATACTGTATAACTCAATTTGGAGTTTCCATGGTAACACTCATGCAGTCTATGTTGTTCCCTTCTCCTCGAAGGACAATTCCCAGGCACAGCGGTTTCTTAGTTGATCCCCGGAACATTCTATTCTTCAGTCAAACGCATCTACCACAGAGAAAATTTTGAGATGTAGAATTACCTTAGCGACAAAAAAGGCAGAACATCCCCCAAACAGCTTAGCTATTGCGAGGGATATTCATTTTACCTGAACCCTTCATTGTTTAGCAAAGCACTTTCTGCCACCTTGAGGCAGACTTGTGTCATAACACTATAGGTTTTCTTTTTTTATTAGGAGAAAGGAAAAGATGGCTTTTCACATTTCCATCATTATAGAAACCAAAACCAAAATTTTTGCACGCCCTTGTTATTGATAATACTGAGATGTTATCTATAGAACAAACAGCTGCAAACTGCTGAGGGCTGGAGTACAAGGATGGTGGGCGTATGTACGGAGGCACCCCTTCATTATTAACCTTTAACAAACCTATTTAAATCAACATTTTTGAATTTTAGACTTTCTCTACTTTTGCAGATGAAGATTTATTGCCTCTATTTTAGCATGGTGTATTGTTAACAGAAACTATACTTGGAATATGTTGTTTTTATTATGTCATTACACAATTACTGCTGTAAGACGTATGCAGTAGTCAGTAACCTAGCAAGAAAATAATATTCTATAGGTAGCAGTGACACCAAGTGGTGGTTGGTTATAACTGTATGTGCCGGAATCCATACAACTGTGACACCTTAGAACTACAGGTTTCTGTAATAAAAGGCACAACATTTGCACCAGTTTTGGAACTGATAAAAACAGGCAGCATTTACTAATCACCTATTTGCGAGCAAACATCTGAATACATTACTTTTATCACATTACGAAGGTCATTTATGACTGCTAATGCAGTGTGCAAAGTAAAATTCAGGACATTGTGGCCAAGCACTTACTATAGTTGAATCCACTGCAATTGCACCCAATGCGCCAAAACATTGAGGCTAATTGGGTTCGTGTCTATCATTTCCAGAGTAAAGGTGGTGTCCCTTCTGGGGCATGTGTTCAAACTGTCACTTGCATCTAATTCTCTGGATGAAAGTCTAGTACACCGGTTGATGCAACTCGTGGTGGGAACCCTGAAGCAACATACAGTTCCATGTTCATGGTAGTTCCAATATTCCCCAGTGTCATTCATTAGAGAATAGGATGGATACAGATTGCACCCATGGAAGCACAAGTGTGTTTTTGGATGCAATTACCGATGAATTGCATCAACTGTGCAGTGCATCTATTTCAGAGCATCCACAGTTGAGACTGCATTTGAGAATTACCCCTTATTTATTTGATTACATTACTCCAGAGGGGTTGAGGTAGTTTGAAGACACATAAAGTTTCTTTTCCAGCATGCTGTGTTATAATGACATTTGCATGTTATTCACTGGGCGCAAGTCCGCTGTACCTATTGATGCAGCTCACAGGAGATACAAAGAAATTAACGGCTTGTAGGTGGCAGTAGTTTAAGGGTTCCCCAATAGGAGCACTTGCACAACTAAGCACACTTTTATGGAAGTGCAGGAAGCACACACCCCATAATATGGGCAAAACAGCATTCATTGGGGGTTATTTAGAAACACTGGGCAAATTTGCACCTGTGCAGTAACCCAAGGAAACCATAATTGCTTTCAGTGTTCCACCTGCAGCTGGCTAAAAAAAGCTAACCACTGATTGGTTGCTATGGGAGACTGCCCAAAGGGCAAATTTGCCCAGTATTTATAAATGAGCCCCATTGTTTTGGCCACCTTCAGCTACAGTCAAACAAGCCCTGTAGGAGAATTACATTTTTTCTGGAAGTTTCCGTTATGTATGTATGTATAACTTTATTTGTAAAGCATTGTTAAGGAGCCGCAGAGCCATACAATGCATAAAAGTACAATATAAAAGTACACACAGGGAGGACGCAAGACAATAAGTACAATAAATATATACAGTACACAGAGCTCATATAAGGACACAGAGCTTAAGTGCTTTGTGGTAAAAGACACAGAAGAAACGTGGCCCCTGCCATGTAGAACTTACAGTTTTAGTGGGTGGGTGGTTATACAGGCACAAATTGGAGGGGAAGAAATGCACAAGGTATTATACCTTGTAATTGAGTGGATAGATCTGTAAACCTATTGTAAAATGCAGGGCTGTACTCCTTTACTTTCAGACAGAGGATACTGTATTTTATAACTTTACTTGCCCTCAACTCAGCCGGATGAGGAACAACTCCAAGCATCTCCCCACAGAGAAGGCTTACATGCAACTCTGATACGCTGGATGGGGCCGGGCTATATTCATGCTCTGTGTTGTTGTCAGGTAAATGAGTTTAGGGGCCGACGCATAATATACTGAATATATATATAATAAACGATTATAAGACTGATTAGTAAATAATTCCGATTATTTGCAGCTCAGAAAACAGCAGAATTCACATCAGAATTTAACAATCAGCCATGTAGCATCAGTTTATATGACAGGCAAACCTAATTTTCTGCTTGATGATTTTGGTCACCCCCAAGCTTAGCTTCTCAACAGCTGCCCAGAGCACACTGAACGTGTGTGTGTCGCAGACACTCCTAAAAATATTCAAGATGGGGGAACACCTGTGACAACTTTGAAGGCCTGCATAATTACTACTATAGAGATGTTGAACCTTTAGGTTGCTTCAATAAGATTAATATATAAAATAAGGCATTTCTGGCCATATTAATTTTTAGGTTTTAGTTCTTTTTTAATCAGAGAGAAACTTTATTGAATACCAAAGTTAGAATAATGATTGTTCTGGTTCAGTCTGCAGATGTTCTGGTTCAAGACACTAGTTTCAAACCTGTGTATAAAGATATTTGCTCTAGCTTTCAAAAGTCCTACCAATGGCTCCACCTGTGATCTTACAGATCAGGAGCCTTAGAAGAAGCTCACTATGGAGTGAGAAAGGCTTGGGTAAAATTTTCAAGGTTTACTTTGGACTTTTTTTTTTTTCTCTTTACTATTGGTGGAGAGATCTCATGCCCTGAGCAGCCTATTTATAAACTGTACCTTTAAAAAACTGCAGAAAAAGTGATACGCGATTTTTAAAAATCACAAATTAATGCTGGACTCTACTCTTATAAATGGATGTTGCAAACAAATCCATAGAGATGTAAGAAAGGCTGAAAAGTCTGAGATGTAGTAAGTTGCTCATTTTCAACTAAGTGATTTATAAATGCTGCCTACTTCTAGTTGGCTGGGGTTTACTAAAGTGCTTTGTGACGGTGTAACCTTTTTTACATTAGCCCATTAGTTGCCCAACAGCAAGTAGTATGTACTTGTCATCAGTTTGAAAGCAAACATCTGCTTGGTTGCCATGGGCTATTTGAAATGGTACAAACTTCTTTATTAAAGGGGTGGTTCACCTTTATGTTACATAGTTACATAGTTAAATCAGGTTGAAGAAAGACAAAGTCCATCAAGTTCAACCCCTCCAAATGAAAACCCAGCATCCATACACACACCCCTCCCTAGTTTCACATAAGTTATATATACCTATATCTATACTAACTATAGAGCTTAGTATCATCTAAACCATTCTTAAAGGCATTAACTGAATCAGCATCTCAACATCACCCGGCAGTGCATTTCACAGCCTCACTCTCCTCACTGTGAAGAACCCCCTACCAGGTCCGGACTGAGAATTAAAATAGGCCCTGGCATTTCAGGTACACAAAGGCCCAATCAGCCCACATAGAGGCCCAAACAGCCCCCGCCAGCCCACTAAATACTGACTTTCTATGGGACCTTATAGCAGCCCCTCTGGCATTTGCCAGAACCCACAGATTGCCAGTCTGGGCCTGCCCCCTACGTTGCTTCAAATGAAAGTTCTTTTCTTCTAGTCTAAAGGGGTGGCCTCTGGTACGGTGATCCACTTTATGGGTAATATTATATTATATAATATTATTTATGTCTATAATATGTCTATAATATATATACATATATATGTCTATATGTTGTGAGGGTAATTTGGACTCTAGCAACCAGATTGCAAACTAGAGAGCTGCTGAATAAAAATCTGAATAACTCAGAAACCACAAATGATAAAAAATGAAAAGCGATATCAGATTGTCTCAGAATATCAGTCTCTACATCATCCTAAAAGTTAACTTAAAGGTAAACAATCCCTATTAGGGGAGGTCCAAACAAAAATTTTCCAATACACATCAATGAAATGAATTTGTAAATAATACAATTAATAAAAAGCAGGGTCTATTTTTATCTTACAATTTTCTACTTTCCTCTGACTGCTGAAACCATTGAAATATTAAATTTTCCAGCCAAACTCCAATACTGTGAATGCCTTGCATGTTCTGTGATTAACAGACTTGTGAAGAAGGAGTAAAACAGGTGGGCAAGGAATGGGAGGAAGTGGCTGAACTAGAGCTGATTTCAGATAGATATCTGTAGTCTGCCATACTGAGAAGGCAATGGCAAAGCTAAAGCTGGCCATAGACACAAAGATCCGATCGTACGAATCATTGTACGATCGGACTTTCCCATCTCCCGACCTGCCACTAACCATTCCGATCAGTGCCCCTGACAGCAATCATATGAAAGTTATGTCTGACCAAAGCTAGTCTCCCTCTGAAAATCGTACGATTGGCAATACATGCAGAGATATTATCGGCAGCCAACAGAAATATTTTAACCTGTCCGATCGACCGCCGGACGAAAAATGTCGGGACTCTCCACACACGGTCCGAAAATTCCATGAATCCTTGATTCATACGATCAGATCTTTGCATCTATGGGCAGCTTAAGACTTACAGGCTTGCAACTGCAAATTAATTTACACATAACTTCAAAATCATAGAAAATTTTAAGTGATTGCTTAGTATTAAATTTTCTTTTATAATTAGTGATGGGCGAATTTATTCGCCAGGCGCGAATTTGCGGCGAATTTGCGCGATTTGCGCCGAGCGAATAAATTCGCGAAACGCCCGCGAAAATTCGCAGTAAAATTTTTTTCGAAAAATGTCAAAAACGGGCGCCGGCGTCAAAAACGAGACGCCGGCGCCGTTTCGCACATTTTTCGCCGTTTCGCGAATTTCGCGCGAAATTCGTGAATTTTTCGGCGAAGCAAAATGGCGCAAATTCGCCCATCACTATTTATAATGCATAAATGCTGTACATCACCATAGAATACCCTCTGGGTGGGCATGGGTGATATGTTCAGTAGTGACTTTATTATTGTAGAATTGTATAACTTCTGTTTGATAAACCTGTACAACAAAATATCCCGACACTTGTTTGCCCAAAAGCTTTAAAGCTTGGGGGCTCACAAATATACAGCTTGGTGCTTCTGGTTTGGGCAGCCATGTTGGGGCTCTAAGCATGATGTGAATAATGAGGAGTGTCCCAGCTCATCATGGCATGTTAAGTCACTCTTAAATGTACTAATCCCAGTGCCCATCTCCAATATGTTGTTTTGTATCACGTGCAGCAGCTACAGTTTGTCACTTATCATTACATCTCATAGATCAGTGGGTATTTAATCATTAAAGGTGGCGCACATGCTTTGAGTGGGTTATTAGTATGTTTGATGTAAATATGCAGCCTGCACACATTTAGCTTTATTATCACCCAGCTTGTGTTTCAGAATACTCAGATATTTTCTGTCGGTTCCAATGTAATAATTCAAATCGGTTTTATATCCCTTTGCACAATATCAGGATGCTTCAGCGCCAGATTTTACAAATGGTATAAAACATAAACCTCATTTTCAATGAGACTTTCATTACCAATATAAAGGATTATTTCACAATCATTTCCATTCTGTCAACGGCAAAACATCCAGGGCTGTAAATCAGCAGTGAGAATTATTTGTAAAATGAAAATATATAAGATGTATAATATAAGTATACGGTAGTTCCTTATGGGGACAATACATGCATCAGGAACATTGCAGATTTTTCTTATGAAGCAACAAAAAAGAAAAATACAATTTGTTGTTGAAGATGCTGATGATGGTTAAAAGAGCACAAAGAGCGCAAAATTGAATGAATAAGGGCTGAACGACATGGTGCGCTTTCTTCTGACGCAATGAGAGGAAGTGCAGGCGGCACGTCGGATATAATGTAAGTAATACAAATGTCGCATCCACAAACTGCATGCATCCAATACAACACGACTGTCAGAAGATGCAGCATGCAGGGTTCGTATCCGACAGTCGTGTCGTACGTACTCAGTTTATAGATGTGACAATTGTATTACTTACATTATATTCGGCGCATCCAACGTGCTGACTGTGCTTTACTCTCTCATTATGTCGGATCTGAAGAACACACACTGTGCAGTTCAGCCCTTAGGCCTCTTTCATGGAACACTAGCACCTGTGGAATTGATGGTGCAAGCTGAACTCTTGTGCTAGATTAAAAATCAGGTGCACAGTGCAGAATTCAACTCTGTTGAGAGAAAGGAAGCCCTATATTAAATGTCTGCAATAGTAACACTGTAAGTGCTCCGCAGGAATTGCTGAAGTTTTGTATCTGAATTATGGACAAGATAGGGGGCATTCCAAGGGATGGACATGTGCTGCACATTATATGTGTTGGACTGGAGACCCAAGGGCCCACTACAAGACCTGACCTCCAGGGCCCTGGCAACACCAACTGTCCCCCCCTGTCATTGCTGCTGACCCATGCCCCCCCACACACACAGGCATCACCACTTCCTAAACCTTGCTATCTACTTACAAAAGCAGTTCAATTACTGGAACACTAGAAAAGTGGTATTGTTAATTAGAGGTATTAACAGCTCAGAAATTTCAACAATCTAATTCTCAATGCAGAGGCCAGCAAACCTTGGAGGGGGGCACAAATGCAAGAGTGCACCCCTTAGTGCTCATAGTAAATGACCCTTAGTGTATGTTTATAGGATTGGTCTATCCACGGAAGAAGTAGTAAGTGTGTGTAGTGGCTGTTTCTATCCAGAGTTTCTTTTCTACATATTCGACCAGTCAATATTTCTAACTTAGGGTAAGGCCACATGATACACTTTCTCATTTACAAGAAATTGCCTCTTGTAAGGGTGATAAAACATCTCAAAATACTATTCTTTTGCAGCCTAGAGAAAACCATTTCTATTAAATAATTCTTCTATTATATTCCTACTGCATTTTTGCACAACTGACCACTAGGGGGAAGATTATCAACATTTGATTTTGACAAAAAAATTCTGACTGAATTTCTGAAGCTCAAATTTTCAAAATGTAACAAGAATTAATAACCTGAACACTTAAGTGCACATTCTATATTTTTGAGGTTTCGAGCTTTTTCAAGTTAGAAAAAAACATGAAAGTTTGAAAACTTAAATTTTTTAATTGTTTTTTACTGTGGTAATAAAGTTCCTGGCAGGTGTATGTGTTAAACCTCCCTAATTTACTGTATGTTTGTAAAATCTGTGCTTTGTCATGGTGACCCTATCTGTACTTGTAATTTATTGCTCCTCTGCAAAGCACATATTTTACTTTGGTGCTCCAACCTCCCCCATCAGTCACTGTACTACTTCTTCTTCTACCTCCAACTTAAGGCTTACTTAATACTATATTTCACTGCTCAATTTCCATGTAATTTTAACAAATCACATTTTAGCAGGCATTTCCAATTTTTAAAAAAGCCACTTCATTATGTTTTTTTTATTGAAGCCAATGATTAATACATGGGTAGTACTAAGATTAGCATACATTAAATTTAATAGGAACATAAACATAAGTATAATAATATGAGCTCTGCATGTTTTTTTTAAAGAGCGGAAATGCCTGCTTAAACATGATTGGTTAAAATTAAATAATTAAAATACTATTGGTTAGAAGTTTGCAGAATGATGTAAAAAATTATGGGCGGGAAGTTAAAATGGGCACCACATTAAATAGTAACATAGTTAGTTACATAGTTAAATTGGGTTGAAAAAAGACAAAGTCCATCAAGTTCAACCCCTCCAAATGAAAACCCAGCATCCATATAAACACCCCTCCATACTTTCACATAAATTCTATATACCCATACCTATACTAACTATAGAGCTTAGTATCACAATAGCCTTTCATATTCTTTCCGTCCAAAAAATCGTCCAAGTCATTCTTAAAGGCATTAACTGAATCAGCCATCACATTATCACCCGGCAGTGCATTCCACAACCTCACTGTCCTGACTGTGAAGAACCCCCTACATTGCTTCAAATTAAAGTTGTTTTTTTCTAGTCTAAAGGGGTGGCCTCTGGTACGGTGATCCACTTTATGGGTAAAAAGGTCCCCTGCTATTTGTCTATAATGTCCTCTAATGTACTTGTAAAGTGTAATCATGTCCCCTCGCAAGCGCCTTTTTTCCAGAGAAAACAACCCCAACCTTGACAGTCTACCCTCATAATTTAAGTCTTCCATTCCTCTAACCAATTTAGTTGCACGTCTCTGCACTCTCTCCAGCTCATTTATATTCCTCTTAAGGACTGGAGTCCAAAACTGCACTGCATACTCCAGATGAGGCCTCACCAGGGACCTATAAAGAGGCATAATTATGTTTTCATCCCTTGAGTTAATGCCCTTTTTTATGCAAGACAGAACTTTATTTGCTTTAGTAGCCACAGAATGACACTGCCCAGAATTAGACAACTTGTTATCTACAAAAACCCTTAGATCCTTCTCATTTAGTGTATAACTTGCATTTATATTATTTTTGCCAAAGTGCATAACCTTGCATTTATCAACATTGAACCTCATTTTCCAGTTTGCTAACCAGTTTTCCAACATAGACAAATCACTCTGCAAAGTGGCAGCATCCTGCATGGAACCTATAGTTCTGCACAATTTAGTATCATCTGCAAAAATAGAAACAGTACTTTCAATGCCCACCTCCAGGTCATTAATAAACAAGTTGAAAAGCAAGGGACTTAGTACAGAGCCTAGTACAGAGACAACACTGGTTCAAAAAGAAAATGTTCCATTTACCACCACTATTTGTAGTATATCTTTTAGCCAGTTCTCTATCCAGGTACAAATACTATGTTCCAGGCCAACATTCCTTAATTTAACCAGTAACCTTCTGTATGGCACTGTATCAAATGCTTTAGCAAGGTCTAAGTAAATCACATCCACTGCCATCCCAGAATCAAGGTCTCTACTTACCTTCTCATAAAAAGAAATTAAGTTAGTCTGGCAAGATCTATTACGCATAAAACCATGCTGGCACAAACTCATAGTATTATGATTTGCTATGAAGTCCAGTATCTTTTCCTTTATTAACCCTTCGAAAAGCTTTCCTACCACTGACGTCAGACTAACTGGCCTATAGTTTTGAGGCTGAGAACAGGATCCTTTTTTGAATAGAGGCACCACATTAGCAATTCGCCAGTCTTTTGGCATTATGCCAGATCTCAATGAATCCTGAAAAATTAAGTAAAGAGGTTTGGCAATCACAGAGCTAAGCTCGCTAAGTACTGTGGGATGAATACCATCTGGCCCCGGACCTTTGTTAATCTTAACATGTTCTAGTCTCTTTTGAATTTCCTCATGTGTGAACCATGCATCATTAGTTGTATTGCTAGAATTGGGACTATTAAGAAGGAAACCTTCACTTACTGGTTCCTCATTTGTGTTGACAGATGAAAAATATGAGTTCAGAATCTGCGCTTTTATTTTCATCAACCAGCTGACCCCCCTCTGATAGTAAGGGTCCCACCCCTTCCTGCTTAATTTTTTTACTATTAACATATTTAAAAAATACTCACCTCAACACCAACGCTTCTATTGAACCAAAAAGGTTTTGCTTTGCAACGACGTTCCTTGCTTACAAGTGGAATATACTGACAAGTATATTTATTAAGCAGCATTTTAAAGACTTCACATTTTTGTTCATTGTAAATGAATAGTGAAATATAGTATTAAATAAGACTGAAGTTTGAGGGAGAAGAAGGAAATGTACAATGAATGAGGGGGGAGCACAAAAGTAAAATACGCACTTTGCAGAGGAGTAAGATCTCAACTTGATTTGTGGCCAGGACAGAGACACAATGGCGGAGATCAAAGCATGATATATGGCAGGACGGAGGAATCACTACAGCTTTTTACCATGTGTGAATACAATTCCTGACAGGCTGCATTCATCTATACATGAAATGGCCTCTGTGCTACCCTGCTATGGTTTCTGGGGGGGGGGTACTTATACATTAAATTACCACAATGGTTTAGCTGGGGGCATGGCCACAAAAGGGGTGTGGTCTGTAAAAATTTTGTGGTGTACTGCGTTGTTAGGAATTTGTGTAATATGTTTTCTTCCTTGGCCCCCCACTGGAAATTTTTCTGTAGACGCCCATGGGTCCAGCACACATTTAAGTTCTTCCTAGCAGCTTCCTGAAGTTTGGGGGGAGAAATGCTCATTGAAATAAACGGTGATATGTCCACTATATCTGTAATTAAATATTCTTCCTTGAATATTTACTAAGTTAAGGTGCATTTGTACAGCCAAGCTGCTGGGGCGTAACCTCAACTAGTCTGACCATATTCTCATGAATATCTATGGGCATCTTGTAAAGAAATATGTGATATGAAAAACATATTTTTCTACCTTAAGCAAACTTGAAAGTTTGCTTATTTATGAATATTATATAAAAAAACGTGATTGAATGCAATTGGGGAATAAACTCGAATTCCTCAAATTTTTCGAGTTTATAGGCTAAAAACCATTTAAGACCTCAAATTTAGAGAGTTTCTGAGAGCAAACCAGCTGAAAATTATGAAAGCAAAAAACATCTTCAAATGGTTAAAGGGTCCTCTGCCATTGACTTTTACATGAATTCACCAGGTTTTAGCTGGAGTATTTTCGGATTGAGAAACACCTGTTTTAACACACAAAGGCATCCAACAGCTGAACTGGATGCAGGGCAACCTCTTCCTTTAATCTGTAGCTCAAATCTTGTCCAAGATGAGTACAAACATAGTTTCACTCTTTACTGCAGCTCCTTTGCTCACATGTGCACTCCACAGATCTAGCTCTGGCTGGCTGCTGCAGCAGGTGCTACCTTATCAACTCTGTCTGTAACCCCATGCATTTGGCTCCAAAGCAAGACACCTCCCTGGCTCCTCCTCCTATCCCAGGGATTAACTGAGGCGCCCAGCCAGTCGGATGGTTCTCAAATCTGTAAACGAGCTGGATGATGTCACAGACATAAAAACAGGGGAAGGACTTGTCTGATCCCCTACACACATATAAACTGCAGACATGCTTAGACAAGTGTTCTGAGCAATTTAACATGAATTTCCTTTAATGGTTTGCATTGGATTTCAATCGCTAGCAAGACAAATTCTTAGGTCCCCTCCTGAACTGCTCCACTGCAGATTCGAATTACTGACCCTTCTTTATATATATAAAGCAGATTAAAGTAGTGAAGTTGATGGGTGTCCTCTTGTGCTGTCTCAATGTGTCCTCAATGATCGGCAGCCAGGTTTTATTAAAGTCAGGTCTAATCAGCTTTAACTGTGGTTGCTCCTGATGGAAGATCTCTGAGAAGAAGACATCAAGCAGAGCAGAATAGCATCAGCTGTGCTACTCTATACAGATATGGTACAGAGGGCAGTATTGGTGGTCTGCAATGGGTACGTTTAGGAGTGGGAGCTGAGGCTGCTGAAGGGTTCTAGGGTATTAAAAACATTTAGTTTTCCTTTAAGATTTCTACCTTGAACATGATGATAGTGATTAGTCACTAAAACATTTGCAATATGAGACAATGAATGTAATGAATATACTTTATATTGGAAAGTTGTCAAAGACCACATATCATATCATTAGGCACAGTTCTATTTCATTTCTATATCACTGTTAAGGGTATAAAAGAGTAAGAAACAATTATAAACCAGCAATAATATGCATATAACTCACTTACGAATGCCTGGCTATTACAATATCTCATATATGCTTTTGGAAGCTGACCTGACTACACAGAGAACCCCCCATGCTGCAGTATGTTCAGCTCTCACTAGATGGAGATAAAGTACAAGGAATATGGATTAAGGGACCATAGAACCTACTGCAAGGAATAAAAGGTGTCTGACAGCAAAATTAGAATATATTGTTTTCTATCAATCACTATTTAAAATGAATCCTGTCTTTATGGACTGTCATATGTAAGACAAATCACTGCAACAACCCACCTATTTTTCTAGTTAATATGTAAGGGTAGATGATTCACCGGTATGGGAATATTACAACTGAGTCTCACAAGATCCTGCACTCATAGCAGTGCTCAGTCACTTACATTTTCTATTCATGACTCACTGTTACATTATAATTACAGGGTGGTTTTTTTGTGTGTCTGTGTTTCCTTCTCTTCTCCAGTTTTGTTACTGTACGAGCAAGTCATCATGATAAGGGTAAGGTCTGCAAATTCTGGAAACTCCAATAGTGTAGGTTCCACACATCAATGCACATTCACGACTGCAAATGCAGTGCGCAAAGGAAAATTTTTGGAACAAGTCACCGTGAGTGATGGGCGAATTTCTCCCAAAATTTGGGAAACGGCTAAACTTGAAAATTGACACCCGCTTCAATTTTGACGCCGGCGTTAAAGTCAATGGGCATCCAAATAGTGTTGACGCGTGATGGTTTTGACGCGAGCGACTGTTATGACTCACGTCCAAAACATTTTGATGCCGGTGAATTTTCGTGGGAGTTTCACGAATTTGCTCCTGCCGAATTTATTCATCCATCATTAGTCATCGTGTTTATTAACCTCTATGCACTGCTGATACCACAATTCTAGTATAATTGTGGTCACGAGGTAAAAAACAAAATAAGTCAAAACTATATATATATATAGCATACACATTAACATGGATTGGATGCAATTGCACTTAATATCTTTAGGCTTTTGTATGTTGCATCAGTTGATACAGGCCACTGTGGGAGCCATGAAGCTACCACCACCTTTGGAGATTACAGGATCTTTAGGGTTCAATAGGAGCACTGTGTACAATTTATAATAGAAGGAGGGACAGACCCACCAGAGCCACTTGTTTTCACTTGTTTGGAAGTGAAAGGAGTGGCTTTGGTCACAATTGCCTTTAATGAATGAAACTTTTTTTTGCTAAATGAATGTGCCTAAAATTGTGTTACCATAACTGCACTTGCAGGCTGTATAACTCCATCATATTAAAGTCTTCTCTCTGCTACAGGTGGTACTACACTGGGAACAACTACAACCCTAAGAGGCAGATTTATCAAGAGTCAATTCAAATTCGAAATCGAGTTTAAAAATTCACACATTCCAATTTTAATCCCCCCTATACAAATGTAAATTTGAATGTGAGATTTATCACGACTCGACCATGGAAACAGTAACAATTAAATAATCGCCACCTAATCACCACCTAAAACCTGCCAAGTTCATGTACAATTTAATGGCATAGGTCCACTAAGCCATTTGGAGATGTTAGTAGTGATGGGCGAATTTCTCCAGTTTTCCTTGCAAAATTCGTGAAACAACAAAAAATTTTGTGAAATAGGAAAGTTTCATGAAAAAATTGCGAAATTCTTACATTTTCACGAAAAAATTGTGAAAACCGGACACTTCCACAAAAAAATATTGAAAATCAAGTCTGCGTCCAAGCTGAAGCTGACATTAAAGTCAATGGGCGTCTGAATAGTGCTGATGTGTGCCGATTTTGACGCAACCGACTTTTCGGAAGCGCGTCCAAAAAAAATTGACGTCTGCGAAATCTCACGAATTTATTTGCTGGCAGTGAAAAATTTGAATTGTACGAATTGAATACGACTTAAATTTTTTGGGTCGGAACCATTCGATCAAATATTAGCCATTCAATTTTTTTCTTAAATAACCTCCCAGTCGAATTGTGAGTATATTCGAATTTAAATAAAAATTCACTTGAATTCGAAATTCTACCTTTGATAAATGGGCATCACCATGTACAGAAAAATGTACAGGAAATAAACATAAGTTGTGCTTCTATCTTGATGTATATTACTGTCATAATCATAGCAGGAGCCTGCACATTTGAAATCGAGTATCATCTTAAACTATCTACAACATGTGTGTTCCATAAAGAAGGTTATTGAAGTGTTTTATGTGAATTGATGCCACACCAATATCTCTCTCACCATTCACCAGGGTATAAAAACACAGACATCATGATAGATATCAGGTCAATATATTTTGGACAGACAATCCTCATTAGCGTATTTTCAAGCAAAAAGTTCCTCTCCCCAAGGTAGAGAGTTCCTGGAAGCAGTTGGAAGTGGGGATCCTTTATATAGAAGGCTCTAAGCATATGGTTTAATTTTCAGATTTAGCTCTAGCAAGAATTGCAAGCCTATAACAATTAAACTAATATGTACTCTAGTGAAATTCTGCATTACAATTTGCTAAAAGGATTTCATGTTATTACATGGGATTCAGAATTATGATCACAAGCTCTTCAAGGTGGGTCTGTTGACAATAGAGAGTGCTTCTATATTATCATTTTATATATCAAACACCAATGCCAAGAAAGGCAACTCAGTCTACAGCTGGACATTTGGCTTTGGAATCCCGTTCTGCTGAAACTGTAATGAATAAATTGTTTGTAATAAAAAAACAAAATTTATAAAATTCATAACAAATGACAATATTGCATTCATGTGGCCCCACCTAACTCGTTTCATGCAAACAGGCTCTTCATCAGAGGAGGTATGGCATCTCAGTCATTTCCTTACAATTATAAAATATACATAGTGCATAATCTATTTTGTATCATTAACCAATACATATTTTTTTGTGTGTGAAACTGGTTGCATGTTGAAATTGTGGTGCTAATACTGTATGTAGTCAGATGAGGGGCTGCAGGGTCCAACTACCCACAAAATGTAATTTTTAAAACTGGTTTATTGTAGCAGTGTGATGGATCAACAGAATTCCATGAGTGTTAATGTTATACTCAAGCAGCTGTCTTCTTTCTAATCATATATTGGGGAAATTGGGGAGACTTTGTTCAGTGAATCTATTGATGGGTCTAGTAGACCAGATAGAGAAAGATTATTATTATGTTGTTGCACACAATAAAACATAATGCTTAATATTTACATTTATTGGAGATACAAAGGTTAATTTACTGAAGGAGTGTTATTTGCAAAAAACAGTATAATTGTCCATACTGTACCCCACAATGCTATAATATTTCCCAAAAGTGCAGCATAAATTCCCAAGCAGCAATCAGGTAAAACATATGCTCCAGATAGCATAGACACAATGCAGTGTACTGCTTAGTAAATTATATCCAAATGGACAAAACTTGCACCTGTAAGGTCAGTAGCATTATATGGGTGGGATATGGGTGTGCACTTATACCCCTTCATGCCATCTAACTGATGCCTATGGACACAATATGCAAAGGGGGCCCTGTGCTTGCTGCCTGACCTTTAAAATCAAGTGATAAAACATTATATGACAGCAAAGCTCTGAACAACTGAATGTGATTCTTTAAATATATATATATGTTTCCTTTAAATGTTTTCAAATTTTAATATGACACTTACCAATATTTGATAAAATCTTTTATGTAAGATTTGGTAATTGATAAAATGATGGATCTGGTATAGGATCCGTTATCGGGAAACCAGAAATCCAGAAAGCTCGGAATTATAGGAAGACCATCTCCCATAGAATTCAAATCGATCTAATTCAAATTTTTGAAACTAATTTCCTTTTTCACTGTAATAATAAAACAGTAGCTTGTACTTGATCCCAGCTGAGATAAAATGAATGCTTATTAGAGGCAAAAGAATCCCATTGGTTTTTGTAAAATTAAATTCTTTTTGATTAGACAAATTATGGTGATCCAAATTACTGAAAAACCCCTTATCCAGGAAATCCCAGGTCCTGAGCAACAGAAGCGAGCTTGAGTACTCAACATTGGGGAAAACATTTTTATTCATAACGATTTTATTCAATAAAATTTGAAAATTGCATAGTGCCAAATATTAACTATTCACCTAGTTTTATTTTAATAATAAATATAAATACATATATCCTATGTAAAATTTATATTCTTATCTATAGGAATCAAATCAAATCAAAAAATCTTCTTTGTACATACTGTCTATAACACACACCACTATTGTATATACAGTATTTACATAGAACTCTACACAATATTTTCATAGCCAGTGCTTCAGAAAATGTAACATGAATTTTACTTCCATGTACTTGTCATCTTTGTTAGATGTGACCTTTTATATACTAAAAGGGAAAAAAAGGCCTACAATTTACCTAGAGCGAATTGTAAATATTGAGAGCAATTACCAGGTTGAGGGAATCCTAAATATCAAATTCGCAGAATATTGTATGATGTTTTTTTGAGCAGGAGGGTGTGGGATTAATGTAATTAACATAAAAATATATTTTCTTTCTTTTAATATGATACATTTAAAAATGATTTTATTGCTTGAAGATATGACCAGAACGCTGGCTGCAGTTTAAATACACCCCTGTCTGTGCCAGCAGGGCATTTACAAGAAAGCAAAGCAGGCATTTTATTAAGCAAAGGGTAGAGACAAGGCATTACCTTGTGTGATAAGCACAAGGCTCTCAGCACCATTCGCTGTGTGTCACTGTTTTCCCTTAGTGTAAGTCAGCTTGCGTCTGATGCTTTCTTTTGACAATAGAGAAATTATCTGACTTCTGACATTTCAGGGAATAAATTGACCTCTGGTAGAACTAGACATGCCAGTTTCTCCGGGAATGCATCTTGAGGAACTTAGGAAACTAGTTAAATGATCTCTGTTTGGCTCTTCAGTGCACTCATTATGAAAAAAAAATTTAGCACGTCTATATTGTTTTTTTATAATTCATTTTTATTTTTGCGTTGTTTGAATTTTTTTAAGAAATAATAATTAACAGAATATAACAGAATATTGTAGGTCATGTTTACCCTGATAGCCTTCTGCTTTAGAATAATGGAGACTTGTTGCTGAGGGAATTGTAAGGGTGCAGTATATTTTAATTGTCTTTTATTAATTTTTTGAACATCAAAAAATTTAAAAATTATGATTAGTTTAAGTGACAGTTTATCTATTTATCCACTTGTGTATAGTTTTCTGTACATTATATAAAATGCTTTGATTTTAGGTTTGTCATGTCTTGCCGGAATTGATCTGCTAGAATTTGGCTGAATCTGGGTTTTGGTGCATCCCTACCATTTACAAGAGTTAGATTTTTAAGTATGCATTTAAGAGTTTTTTTCTGTAGGTGTAAATATTTTTAATGGCAAGTTGAATTCAGAATGAAAGATTTTTCCCCACATTTTTTAAAAAGAATTTACTAAAACATTTCTTGATTTTCCCAATGTTTCACCTGCCCTATGGTTCAGTAAATCATTGTGACTTAACTATGGCAACACTGCAGCAAGTTTTCAAGCATTTTATAAAAATATGATCTAAAAGGTCACTGTGAATATTTCTGCACTGAGATCATTTTTCTTATACTTGCCGCCAAGTAGAAGGTCCCACTTGGGATGGAATATATTTTTGTATACTTTGAGCCTTTCAGCATGGAAAAAAATATGACTGGTAAATTACACCAAAAAATGTTTTTTTGCTTTTTTTCCAAGGTGATATGTCAAGACACAACATTATTATGTGTTTAGATTTACTATCATATATTCAGTAAAGCCTGGAGATTTCAAGATCTACTGAAGGGCCTTGTAGTTGCTCCCATCTTTAGTGATGGGCGGATTTATTTGGCAGGCGCGTTTTGCCACCGCTGAATAGATTCACAAAATTGCTGCAAAAATTTTACAATGTTGACGCCGGCATCAAGTAACGCACATCCATTGACTTTAATGCGCATCAAATGTCGCTGGCGACAAAATTCATATTTCGCAAATTTTTCGCCCGTTTCGCAAATTTTGCGGGAATTGATGCCAGAGTCAAAATTTGCGTTTTGAGAATTTTTTGCCTGTTTCCCTCATTTTGCAGGAAATTTTCGAATTTCGTGGCAAAGCGAAATGGGACTAATTTGCCCATCACTACCCATCTTAATTACAAGGACCTATTGGTTAATTACATGGTGGGTAGGGTAGAAACTACTGAAGGGAATAAGGCACAGATATTAAGACTTACTGGTTTAATAGTCTTCCTTATATGGTTTTCATTTATATTGGATGTTGCATGCATGTTTCATGCTGTGTCCATCCACTGCTACATGTCAACGTTACAATCTTAAGATCACTGTTTAGGAACCAATACTCAAACCTGCCAATCCAAGAGTCATTGTGAATATATATATATAAAGAACATACACATTGTGAGAGTCCCAGCACCCTGATAATGTCATGCTGATGATGGCATGGTGTCTAAAAAAATGCAAACCAGTGCTGAAGGCTCAGTAATTCTTCTGAAAATGGTTTCCTTTGAAATAAATCTAGCTAGCCTAAGTCTTTTGTCTAATATATAAATACAATAATGTAAAATAGGAAGTTTCATATAAAATGAATATTCAACTGTACATTTTTTTATTCTCTTGTTATGTTGAAGATTCAAAGTTTTATGATTTGCATGGCTTTTAAGGGGATTAAATATTTAAGATGCTCTGGGCTAATCATTTATGCCAGTTCATGACTGTTTGCCAATGTGTTACAAGATCAGATAAAAACAGTATTTTAAGATGTTGCCTTGGGTGCAGGTCAATGTAATATGACAGAAAACTTGCGTTTCTAGGGGTATTTCAAAGCCCACAGGGGATATTTTCCTCTGTCTGGTGATCAAAAACGTATATCCTGTATGTGAAATTGGTTGTCATGACATCTCCTCATTTTGTCCATTCCCCTCATAAAGCCAGAGGGTCTTCAACTTTTCTTCTCTGCTCTCTCTTTGGCAGCAGCAATTGAACTGACAGGCAGCAAGCTGCCATCTCCTATTCTTTCATTGCTTAAATAATGTCATGATGGTATCATCTAGGTGGGGATTTCTCAGATGTGCACACTGCTTCTTTGTCTCCAGAAACAAAAACAGGCATGCATCATACCTACAAAAATACATCAGCATGCATGCTAGATGTAAATGTAAATTGTAAAGTAGTTTAATGGTGGTTTAAAGAAGTTGTTTTTATATGTTATTGTATTAAGTGCAACAAGGTGCAACGTCTGAATAGTGCATATCAGACATATAAGACCTTGTAGGTAGCCATGTGAAACCAGAAGTGCAAACAGTTTATTGTACTACATAAAGTTCAAAAATTGTCTACTATACATTTGGTACTATGCATTTGATAGTTGCTGTACTTGGCACCCATGTGTGGGTGGCTTATTTGCTGTGATGTAGAGTGCACCAGCCATTAAATACATGTATCTAATTCCCTTACTCCTGTTAGAGGCTTGTGAATAACTTGCAGATAAGGAATGTTCAAGGGGACACCCACATTACACTCATGTGCATGGTGGGTCTTTGGCATCATGCATGAGTGGATTAATTCAACTGAAATTAATTTCAAAATGTTTCTCATGTAGTAACTTATTTAGAAACAGATCTATTAGAATTTACAATTAACTTTAACAGGATATTGAGATGTCCAGCTTTCTAAAGCCACTAAGAGGCCAGGTGAGCTCTTTCCCATTTGAGCACAGATTACCCATTTAGAGGATCAACCCCCCTGTGTGTTTTTATAATGGAGATTGAAAAAGTATGTTGAAATAAACTTCATATAAAATATTGGCTTCATATGGTTCCTAAGGACCAGCACTGTTGATAACAAAGGTGTATGTTAGTTCACAGAGCCTAGCTCTGTTTATATACTCTAGAATGTGAATCCTTTCACTCTCCTGGGATTTACTAATAAACGAATACATTAAAAACATCAAACAGAATGAATGTCAACCAAATATGAAACTGTGTAATATTTTTATATCTAAAAAAAAAGATTAAACTTTTTTTTAAATATTTACAATACAAGTCCTCATGACCAATACCATGTATCCAGATCATTGAACTAATTACTTATCATATCTATGAAGGTGTGTGTTAGTGTTAACATGAGACTAAAGCATAAAATTACAGCAATATTTCACACTTCAAAATGTGTTGTAATTCAAGACAATTGAAATAATTCAGGCGTAAAAAGTGATAGAAAAAGCTGTGTGTGCCACACAATCACACAAGATGATGGCAAAGCTGTATACCTATACCCATGGTGATGTAAAGTGTACTTTAAGGGGCAGATTTACGAAAGGCTGATTTACTAACAGTGGCTGGTGTAACTTCGCTAGAGAAAGAGACAAACTCTAGCGGTACTTCGCTCCCTAACGCCTAACGGCTTCCCCCCTACATTTCCTAACATATGGCACATAAACTATACATTGGGCTCATGTGTAGGGCAATATAACAACTCTATTTTCTTTTATTAAGGTTTCCCAAACTTGTGTAGTGTAATGTATTTGCTGCAATATATCCGTCCATTCAACTTTAACTTCCTGCTGTATGCATATTAGCGCAACTTCGCTTTGCTTGGCTCAGTAATGCTAGCGCAACTTTGCCAGTGCTCGGCACCCTGGAAGCAACTTCAGATTTTAGTGAATTAGCATTGTCCTGGCGAATCTATGCCTGACGAAGTGTTGCGCTGTGAGCGAAGCTGTCGCTGGCGAATTTTAGGAGGTTAGTAAATTTGCCCCTAAGGCTTTTTTTAATACAGTGGCATATGTCCCTAAACTTAAATTCCCCTTATATTTACCATTAATGGACTTAGTACGATTTTCCTTTCTGACCATAAAAGAGAAAAGACTTGCTGTCCAGTCTCCTCCTTTATTAGAGATAATACTATCAGAAGTACTTTAAACTTTTTGATAAAACCTTTCGAACCATCTCCTCCATCCATCCCTCCCTCCATCTCCTTCTATTCTAGATCTTCCCTGAACACTTATGCTCACAATTTAAAGACATTAATAATATAGAGCTTAGACCACACATGCCCAAAAGAAAGATTATAGTTGATCAGGACTTATTTACATGTTAACTAGCAGACCATAACTGTTGAACTGGCTCACTGGGAGACTGGGAAAAATCCCAGTGGGCCTCAGTCCAGCTGGGTCACCTTGCTACCTGCCTGCCTACTATCTGGTACCAAGGCCCTTGCCAAAGTAACTGAAAGAGTGAAGTGATCTGCAGTAACGTAACTTGGTGGGGGCGGGCCCTGCTGCGGGCCGTGCAGACGGGCCCACCCCCACCCTCGTCGGCGTGATTTTTCTCTGCCGCTGCAGCCGACTCCAGCCGGCTGCAGCGTGCACGATCTTCCGGGGGGGGGGGCCTGCGGGGGTGCGGGCCCTGGCCCAGTTGCACCCCCTGCTCCCCTGGTAGTTACGCCTCTGGTGATCTGCAGTTGTCAGAGGTGGACCTATTATACCTCTGTGGTTAATGTCTCATTAGTCTATAGTTGGTAGTAAAGCATGCAAACCAGCAACATAGCTGTGTTAGAACACCTTCATACTGTTCATTGACATACTGAGCAAGAAACCATCATTTTTAATGGAACTATTAATTTGCATTTCTTTTCTGCTTTTTCTAAAGGCATTATTGGTTCAGCTTGCTGTTTTAGCCTTGGCTAAGTTGCAAATGTCTCTCTGGCTTGCATATTTGTGATTCCATATCACCTCCCAAAGGCCTCCATTGTATTATAATCCCACTGCAAAATGCCAGATAGAGACTATGATGTTGCAGTCTGTGAATGATGATATTAGTCATAGCCAGTATAGGGCCATAACACACACTGATGCCAACAAGGGCATTCCTGCATACTGAACCTAATTCTGCATGAAAATCTGATACTGAAAATAACATTGTGTGCATAAATAAAAATTCAAAACTCCAAATACTAAAGATCAGGCAGATGTGCCTTCAATATTGTAATTGTACTGTACATGTTAACAAGGTAGTTGATTCTCAGTTCCAGGCAGATCCATGTACCCTTTTTCAGCTGGTATTCTCTATGCGATAATGGCAAGACAATATTGGGAGCTCAATAACAGCCAGCATGTTAAAGATTATAAATTCATACCCTTAATTGTATAATTTCGGTGCAAGGATCACACCACCAAATTTTGACTTTTTTTTATATTTTCTGTATTGCTTTTTTCCTTCCACCTTGTTCAAAAATCTTATGTTCATTCAGAATGCAAAACAGCCGGACACCTGTTCATTTATATCCTCCCAGATGTTTTCTGTCGGCAAGTGCTCATTTGGAATGTGAAGAAGGTTGTGTTTTTTTTCTGTCTTCCAGTTTTCTGCTGTTACAGCTGGTCGGCTGCTATTTTTTTTTTACATATGATTTCTCATCACTAGATGGCAATGTTGATTTTAGTTATGCCCGACATAAAATGGCTAACTACAGCCAAATAAGATAGATAAATTAAGAGACAATTATCCATGTCCTACTCTCCACTATGTGTGATTAAACTAGTTTCTTGCAGCCTGCAGGATAAATTCTATAGGGTGTCTGACTTAGTCAAAACTGTTTCTTCACATGTACACTCTTCCTTGCTTTCACCTCAATCTGTCATGCAGATTTGACACTGCAGGGCTTCTGTGCTACTCTGAAATGACATATATATATATAATGTGGAATATTGTGCACATTTACAGCCAGAAGAAGCTCCTCTAAAATATGCTTTCTTCTTTTAGGAAATGTTTTACTTCTAAAATAAAATTAACAGTGAGCAACAAAAGGCATGTTCCTTTCATACAAATTCCCCTTTATAGTTATCTAGAATAAGTCATGCCAAAACAGAACCTAAGTCAACTGAAAACAGTGAGCACAGTGTCATTATATTCTAAAGTACACATTCTGTTTTCTGTTTGGGCATCTGAAAATAAATGGCAGTGACTACCAAGTTGTACGGGCGACTGTGGGATATTGAACATATTTCAATACAGTGTACATTCAGATAGCAGAACCTTTTTAATTCATTTTGTTGAACACATCTTGAAAAACAATTATAGATTCTATTTTATATTGTATTTTATTCTGTAATATAGATATATATATATAAGATATAGAAAGTGTTTATCTATTCATCCAAACTGCAAAACCTATCATATAAGTTTCAGATCAATGAAATATGTAGTGTTCATATAGAAGGCAATAAGGGGCATTGCAATTGATCACCCATACATGGCCAAGAACACTTTAAAGTTCATGTTGCATTTTACCAGAGAAATTGATTTATGCTCTAAATAACTATAAAGGTATTATCTGAATAACTATAAAAGTATGGGATCCCTTATCTGGAAACACATTATCCAAGAAGCCCTGAATTACGGGAAGGCCATCTTCTATAGAGTCCATTTTAAGCAATTAATTCTGATTTTTAGAAATGACTTCCTTTTTCTAGGTAATAATAAAACAACATCTTGTACTTGGTTATTAAGCTTCATGAATCCACATTGGTGGCAAAACAATCCCATTGGGTTTATTTACAGTTTAAATAATTTTAAGCAGACTTATGGTATGGTGATCCAAATTACAAAAAGACCTCATAGCTACACAGGTCCCAAGCATTCTGGATAATGATCCTAAACATGTATTTAACTATCATCTCTTTCTATCTATCTATCTATCTATCTATCTATCTATCTATCTATCTATCTATCTATCTATCTATCTATCTATCTATCTATCTATCTATCTATCTATCTATCTTCTGAACTCTTTACCTCATTTGGTTAACTTTTCTTAAATATAAAATAAACCACTATAATTAGATACATATGTTAAACAACTAGTATAAGTTATTTGATCATACTTCTAAAATCCACAATGAAAACTAGATTATTTTAAATGTTGCCATGTTTCTCCTTTGTAGCAGTATTCTGCTGTGTTTTGTATGTGTATGCTTCTGGCCAATATAAATGCACAAAATTAGTTCAAAAGCTAAGTGATAAACTGTTTGCAAAATGTCATTTCAAAATATATAAGCAAATTATAGGATAAAACAGGTCTCTCCTGGGTAGTTATTGACTATGAACAAGTTCAAAAGCTATGATCAATAACAGTAAGCAAGCAGCTCCTTAGAGAAATGGCTAAAAAATCAATAGTTTCAAATATAAGGCAAACACAATATATTTTGCAGCTGTTCCTAATTTTAGCTTATCATGTAAATATTTCTTCCAGTGAAGTCAGACCATCTGACAGTACAAAGAGAGAGGCAGGAGATTTGCAGAGTAAGAGGCTACCCTTAGCATTAAGAATTTTGGTTATGACGTGTTGTATATCAGTGAAGAAAACTATGCTTAATCACATGTCTTAATACAATATACTTGAATCCAGAATTTAGTCAAATTAATTTTAAAAAGCATTTCTTTAAATTATAGAAGTGTAAATATGTCAACTAAATACCAATATTTTTTAATAGACGTTTCTATGGGAAGTTAATGAAATTAGTGGTGTAGTATTGTAGAGACGAGTATTCCAAGAGAGTACTTAATTCACCTTTACACCATTCTAGACACTTTAAACAACACCGCAAAGAGGGTTAATTAAGCTGATTGGTGTTCATTGCATCTCTAGATTTAATACATTAACTTGACCGATGAAACTGCAAGCAGAAACACATGGTTTAACATTTACAGCTCGAACATATTTTAAATAATAATGAACAGTACACAATGGAGGAAAAAATAAGACTCATTTTGCACAAGGCAAGTTTATTACTATTTTGTGCATGGAGTCTTAGAAGATTCACACAGCACAAAGGTGCTGCAAATATAACTGGAGAAATCTATTCTTACTAAGAGACTTTCAGAATAAGCATTTTTTAATAACATGATTCTTAAATTAAGTACAATTCTAAAATAACTTTTAATTTGATTTTTAGTGAGTTACATATTCTCTCTGCTCCTCATTATTACCACTGGTAAATGCATATATACGAATTATCATCGTTATAGCAATCCTAATTATCATTACTATGTAAACCATTTCTGGCCACCCCCCTGGTGCCAAGGTGGTACATCACATAATTCTTATCGATGCAGGTCCTGAGTGCTCTTTGCTAAGTGAAAGGTACTGGGAAACTCCGCTCTGGCAGTGCCTCCACCTAATGGGATCCCGGAATACACCTGAGGATAGTCCCATTAGGAAACAAATCATCACACACTTTATTATATAAAAATATAAACTTTATACAAAGAAGTGCAATTTTAAAGGGAAAGTAAACTGTAACATTATACGCATAAATGAATTCAAAGCATGACCCACTACCCTAGGAATCTGCAGCAGTCCAGTCCTGGTAATTCCCTGTCAGGAAAAGTCCTGCAACTCAGTTTTGGTAAGCCCAAGAGTCTCCATCCCTTGTCCCCAAAAAAGTACCAGTCCTAGGTAACGCTACCTGCCCAAATACCTTTCCCGATGGAAAGTATTTGCTCCCACATGGCAGGCACACAAACAGCCTGTTTCTCCAAACAGGAGATCACTGGATCCTCATCCTTTCCTACCCCCTTCCCTCAGGTAACATTCACCCCGAAGGAGACACACAGACGTGTAGTCTCACACAGAGCTGACAGGCATCCACAGCGATGATCTCCTTATAGGCTCCAGACTCTCCCAGTCGAGCACATAACAAGGCTTGAATCCTTCGGGTATTTGCTCCCAACACTATCTTTAGCATGAGCTCTCCCGACATCCATTGCTGAACTGCAGCTCTCAACACTCTTCATAGTGTGAAAATGAAAATCTGGAAATCCAAGCTCCAAACCCTCCTTGGTTGAGCTTTCAGGCACTGGATGATCCTGCCCAGCCTTGGCAGGCCAATCGAACTCCCTTTTGCCTACATTTTGCCGGATAGGATTCACTATCTCCACAGTGAACAGGTTTCAGCAGCAAGAACAGCAAAACTGTAATCATGTAATCCTGTAATGGCTGACTGAGCACATGGCATCTCTTTTTATATTGTTGCACAGCGACACCTTGTGGCTGCCTTTGGGATCAGCCATGCTGCACCAATCACAAGGGCTCTGCTCCTTAGAAAACCCTGTATATACCATGAGGCTCCGACTAAAGGGGAAATTAACCCTTAAGGTCCCTACAACTAGTTTTAAACAAAAATTTGGGGTAATGCAATAAGTCCCAAAGTTTGTACTAGGTACACAAGTTTTGAAATATATACAATAAATAAAAGCATATAGGAAATGTCCATGTAATAATGCTGTCTCCAGTTCTATAAAAAATATTTTCACTTGTACTTTCCCTTTAAGGTTTTTTGATAATGTCGACTCTTTTTATATATCCAAGACCATCAAAAAACCTTAAAGGAACAGTTCAGTGTCAAAATAAAAACTGTGTCAATAGATAGGCTGTACAAAATATAAAATGTTTCTGATATAGTTAGTTAGCCAAAATTTAATGTATAAAAGCTGGGGTGACTGGATGTCTAACATAATAGCCAGAACACTACTTCCTGCTTTTCAGCTGCTTTTTGGCTAACTAACTATATTACAAACATTTTTTATTTTGCACAGCTTATCTATTTACCCAGTTTTTATTATTATACTGAACAATGCCTTTAAAGGGAAAATACACCTGAAAATATTTTTATAGGGTTGGAGACAGCAGTATTCTATGGAAATTCCCTATATGCTTTTATTTTTTGTAAATATTGTATATGTTCTTGAACCTTGTTAGGTTTTGGTTTGTGTTCATAATTGCTGGGCTTAATAATTCCAGAAACCATGCATTGGTTGAATTAAAGATGAACAGATGAACAGGAGTTTGCCTCCAACAAGCATTCACCTGAATGTAGCTGGAAAGGGTGGGAGCTACAACATGGAGCTGGACACTGCTCCTGGTAAAACTAGTCCCTTAGTAAAAGGTATAATGAAGCAATATAATTCTTTTTTTTTTAATTTTTATTGAATTTCTAAGAAAGCAAATAACAGGTTCAGTAAAGAAGCCACTTTTGTAAACAATAAGAAATACATATTAGAAGTGGTTTAACATAACAGCAGTTGGTATTTCCATATATCATTGCTTATAGTGTGGTCAGTGTTAACCAGACGTCCATGGAGGGAGGGTAGAAAGAAGAGTGGAAGGAAGGAGAGAAAGAAAGTGGAGAGAGGGAAAGAGAGAGAAAGGAGAAAAGTAGTTTATATTTCATTTTGCTTTTACTTGGAGTTCAGTGCACATCGTAGTCCGTGTGTATGGCTTTGAAATGTGTGTGGGGCTGCTTGTATAGTTCAGTGAAAAACCTCAGGGTCTACTAACAGTTTGATGCAGAATATGCATAAATATACCAAAGCAGGCACGTGCAGACCCCAAATGAAAATAGTGCATATTAATTTTCTCAGCTGCCAAATTGCCTTTTGTGAACAAAGTCCCCTGACTGCATATTATGTGCCGCACGACCCCCTAACCATACCAATGACCCAAAAACCATATATTTGCAGAAAGTACACATTCTAACGAATACAAAATTGTTTCAACTCCAAACGATCAAACTGATGAAAAAATTACACTAAAAAAAACCATAAGGTTACTGCGATGGACTCTGCAAGGAGGAGTTAAAAGTGGAGTCCTTCAACGATTGTGTTACAGGACTGAGGTTGCATCCCCCTCGGCTTGTTGCCTAGAGGATTGGGGGTGCATCAGACTCGCTTGCATGCTAGTGCAGTGAGGGAGCCCTTTCCTGCGCAGTACATAGATACTACTTGCTTGGCAGTCAGAGCATTTTCCTGCCAGCACGTAGTACCTACAGTATGTGCTTGGCAGTTAAGGGGGAGGGTATTTTCTAGTAGCTTAATGCCCAAAATGTCTTAGTGTCCTTAATATTTTAACAATTGTGTCAGGCAAAACTGCTATATTAAGAATACCCACACATTGTTCATTTGTAATTTTATTTTAATTCTTTTGTTTTTCATTTTTGATATGTTTGTTAAAAATAATAAAAAAGATTATTAAAAAAATTGTCTTTGTCTGGATGTAGTTGCTATAATATTTCTTTCCTGCTTTTAATATCACGTGCATGTGTTTAACATGTTACAGAGATCTACTATGGACTGCTAGGAAAACCTAAAATATAAAGATGTTGGTATCACTAATGGCTTTATCATAAAACAAGGTAATAAAGCTCTAAAGACAGTTAGGGGCAGATTTATCAAGGGTCGAATTTCGAAGTACAAAAAACTTGGAAATTCGACCATCGAATTAAAAACTTCAAATTTGAATATCGAATTCGAAGTTTTTTCAACAAATTTGGCAATCCCCTGGTCGAATAAAAATCGTTCAACTATTCGAACTATTTTTAGCAATCGATCGAAGGATTTCTATTCGACCAAAAAAAAAAAAACGTAGAAAAGTGCTCTGGAAGGCCCCTATAGGCTAACATTGCACTTCGGTAGCTTTAATTTGGTGAAGTTTTTTTTAAAGAGACAGTACTTCGATTATCGAATGGTCGAATAGTCAAACGATTTTTACTTTGAATCATTCGGATCGAAGTTGAATGGTCGAATATAGCCTATTCAATGGTCGAAGTACCCAAAAATTAACTTAGAAATTCGAACTTCACTCGAGTTTAGTAAATCTGCCCCTTAGTGACATGGAAAATATTGTCTTCCTTCTAAAGTTCTTAGACAGTATGAATTATTGCTTATACTATACTCATAATATGGTCAATTCAACAAAATTTTGTAAAGCTAGGCTAAAAAGAGCAACAAATTGCATATTTTTTGCATTTATTTTACAATGCATTTTAACATTTTTATGAACAAGAAATAAGGATAAAACAAGTGCATTTTTTAACATTTTTGTAATATTTCCATATGTAGTTATTAGTGATGGGCGAATTTGCGACGTTTCGCTTCGCCGCAAAAATTCGCGAATTTCACGCGAAATTCGCGAAACTGCGAAAAATTAGCGAAAAGGCGCCGGCGTCTCATTTTTGATGCCGGCACCCGTTTTTGACGCCGGCGCCCGTTTTTGACGCCGGCGCCCGTTTTTGACGCCGGTGTCCGTTTTTTCGAAAAAAAAATTTGACGCGGGCGAATTTTTTCAGCGAATTTTCGCGGGCGTTTCGCGAATTTATTCGCCTGCCACGAATCGCTCAAATTCGCCGCGAATTCGCGCCTGGCGAATAAATTCGCCCATCACTAGTAGTTATTGGATCTGTTATCTGAAATGCTTGGGACCTGGAGTTTTCCAGATAAGGGATCTTTTCACCATACCCTATGTCTGCTACAAATTATTCAAAAATATTCAAAAATTCCCTATAGGATTGTTTTGCCACCAATATAGATTCATGCAGATTAGTTGCCATCATGTACAAGCTACCGTTTTACTTATACAGAGAAAAAAGAAATTATTTTTAAAAATTTGAATTATTTGCTTATAATTAGTGATGGGCGAATTTATTCGCCAGACGCGAATAAGCCCTGGCACACACGGGCCCCTCCAACCCAGGCCTGCTTCCCTGATCAGCTGCCCCCACAAACTTAAGGAGGAAAGACATAAGGAAAGAGATTAAATAAACCCAATATTATTGTTTGTCACTAATATGGATTCATGCAGCTTAGTTGTCATTACGATAAAATGATAATAGGTAGCTATATAAGGGATCCCATACCTGTAGCAAATGAAATGATAAACTAGACCTACATACTGTAGACATAGGGTAGGACAGGGCTGACAGGACACAGGGAAAAAACTGGTGGGCCGGCACACATGGGCCTTGCCCACCCAGGCCTGCTACCCCGATCTGCCACCCACTGAAAGTTACGGAGGAGGAAAGAGATAAGCATTACTAGTCATGATGCAACACACGGGGTGGTGGATGTGAGGAGGAGGGCCCTAGTTGTTGCAAGGAATGCCCTTAGTGTTGCAGCCCCATGGGCCCCCAATAATCCAGTATGCGGTTGTGTATAAATTTAAATAAGCTTAGTTACAGGCAAAGGAAATCCTTGGTTCAGTTATGATTATTTCAGAGTACAAAATCTAAATGATAAATATTCTAATCAAAGCAGTAGTCTAAAAAAACCATAACATTATACTCATTAAATAATTCTCATATGTTAAACAATACAAAGCGGTTTGAGACAGAGCTATGATGAGTACTTTGATTGTCAGAAATGTTATATTAGGATAATAGCATGCCAATTTGTCTCTTTCAACAAAAATCAATAAGCATTGATTTGTTAATGCCTATTCCAAGGAAATTTATTTGGGATGAACCAAAAAGGAGGAGGTTATTGCTGTTATTAGTATTAAGGCAATTGATAACAAGGGTTAAACTAATGAAAATAAACTGGCATTAAAAAACTATATTATTTGTACAATAACGTAGTCAATATGGTGTCTGCAGGGAAAATAAATTAGGCTACAGATTTTTTTTTTTAATTTAATATACTGTATGCTTTTTTGAAGTGTTGTCATCTTAGAAAGTATTAGAAAGTATTGGTAAAATGTTTAAAACTTGATGTTATGTTTCTAAAAATGTATTTTTTATCATTGGATTAATGCTTGAATCCTCATGTTCTAGTTGGTTTTAAAGACCCATGTATGACCAGCCTCTGTTTTGGGTTTCTAAATAAGAAATGTATTATTCAGTATTAGTAAATGGCATATTTTTAATATTTTCAACAGAACAGAAGCAGTGGATGTAAACTTAAGTATTGTATAGGAGAGACTTTTTAAGCTGAGTGGCCATATCTAACTTTCATTTTCTGACCCTTCTCCCTATATTGAATATATAATTCTAAAGAGAATTAAATACATATTTGTTCTGTATTTTAAACACCTTGTGGTGCCAAAGGGTTGTTGATTATGAATTGCAGCACCTCCTCTATGGATAGCCTCCATACACATTGGGGCCGATTCATTAACTTCGAGTGAAGGATTCGAAGTAAAAAAACTTCGAATTTCGAAGTGTTTTTTGGGCTACTTCGACAATCGAATGGGCTAGTTCGACCTTCGACTACGACTACGACTTCGAATCGGAGGATTCGAAGTAAAAATCGTTCAACTATTCGACCATTCGATAGTCGAAGTACTGTCTCTTTAAAAAAAACTTCGACCCCCTAGTTCGGCAGATAAAAGCTACCGAAGTCAATGTTAGCCTATGGGGAAGGTCCCCATAGGCTTGCCTAAGTTTTTTTGATCGAAGGATATTCCTTCGATCGTTGGATTCAAATCCTTCGAATCGTTCGATTCGAAGGATTTAATCGTTCGATCGAAGGAATAATCCTTCGATCGTACGATCGCAGAATTTGCGCTAAA
Source organism: Xenopus laevis (assembly GCF_017654675.1). Taxonomy (NCBI): domain Eukaryota; kingdom Metazoa; phylum Chordata; class Amphibia; order Anura; family Pipidae; genus Xenopus; species Xenopus laevis. The sequence goes on from NC_054387.1 coordinate 69,560,837, forward strand.
TCCTTCGACTTCGATATTCGAAGTCGAAGGATTTCAATTCCTAGTCGAATATCGAGGGTTAATTAACCCTCGATATTCGACCCTTGATGAATCGGCCCCATTGTTTATTTCTGCAATGACCATCTTCAACACTTGGAGGGCCATTTATTAAAGGTTGAACATTATTAGAGGTTTTTGAAACCAGTACAATAATTTTCTCGAAAACCATGACTGCCATGAAAGTTATTAAAAGGTCTGAATAAAAAACGTACAAATGGAAAAAAAACGCTGCACAATGTGCTAAAAAATACTAAAACCTGATTAGCACAGCTCCCATACACTTCTGTAGGACCTTGACTGCTTTTACTTGGCTAAAGTTTTGTATTCGAGTTTTTCGTGGATTTTACACATAATAAATCTTGAATTTCTAGAGCTTTAGAGAAATTTAAAAAAAAAACACAAATTTTTGGAGAAAAAATGCAATTTGTGAAAAAATAAAAATCTGGATTTTATTAAGCCTCTAACAGTACCCTGTTTACCTATATAAGTCTTTATTGGTTATTCTGTATACCCATTTTACACAAGATTCAAATATGAGATTAACACATTCCAGAAAATTGCAGTAAAAAATTGCAATCTGAGATTTTTCCAGTTGTAAGCTTTCCAAAAATCTGAAATCTGGCAAGCTTCAATAGAAGTCAATGTGAAGTGTATTGTCAAAATTCAAGCTATTAATCAAACAGTAAAAATCATAAAAATGAATGAAAAATGATTTTATTTGAGCTTCTTAATATACTGTATATATGATAGCGACTGAGAAAAAAATGATCATAAAAAATGTTTTTTCATGATAAAATCTCAAAACAAAATATGTACTTAAAAAATTAATATGTTTGCCTCATTTTGTGCCATAATGGGAAATATCTAAGAATTTGTAATTCTTGATTACAGTTATATACCTTTATTTTATGTGTAAGCTACTGTACCTTATAGCAAGGGTGTGACTTATTTTGGTACATGTAAATATTAAAAATAGACCCCACCCCTATATAAATACTTTTGTTTCAATATAACCCATGCTGTAGGTTAAACAATCCCTTGTATATAATGTAATACAAATTATTTAACAAAGTACAGTACATGCAGAACAGAACTTTGAAGCAACATCAAGAACATGTCCTCCATAGTCTGAAACTAACTTTTCTTTCAAGATGATCATTATTAAAGTAGAATTATTCACATTCCCTGTCTGGAAGGGCAACATCAACCACAGTATAATATTCCTCACTTCCAGACATGTCTGTGCTCTCCTTTACCTCGCTGTGATGTGATAGGCTGGCTACATGCAGATTATATACTGATAGTAATATTAACACAAATGATGGTTTATTGGCAGCGCATACTTGAATCTCTTTCGTAAATGAATGTCTAAAAGTGATTACGCCGGGATTATGGATTTTAATATGGATACAAAGAAAGGAGAAAAAGCCACACAAGCCTTTGAAGCAAAATTACCTGGAACTAAAAATAGTTACGTGTTGATATTCTCTTCTGGACGTTTACTTTCTCTGCACAAAGACAGGTCTCATATCATGATGTGTAGCTGATGACAGAAAGACTCTTATTTTCCCAACTGATCTTTTGTGGCAAAACATTAATTTCTTTGGTATTTTGGAGTTTTATTAGTGGCCTAGTACATAAATTGTGACACTTTTGTGGATTTTTCTTCTTTTTTTAACACTGCATTTTTCTTCTTAATTAATTTGGCACAATTGCAGTAAGTTTTTTTTTAAATAGAGAAGAAGCAGACCCTGAGCTAACTAGAAAGCATATATATATATATATATATATTTCTTCCCAACCATGTTATTATACCAGTATCATGTTCTGTTTTTTCTTGAGATGTAGTTATGTTTGCATATTCTGTGTTGCAGTTGAACAAGGTGCCTCAGTTAACACAAATAGCCTTTTGTCTGGTGTAGCTGTCAAGCTTATTTAAACACCAGCTAAATTATAGCCTTATGGGATGAATGACGTTTGAAATATTAATCCCTGATATTAGAGACAGAAAGAAAAAGGCAGACACTGGAGATGGACATCACACTGGCCAATATTTTAAATGATACACTCCAAAATATAAGTTCACTCATACACATATGATTCTACCCAAAAGAGGGATCCCAAAAAAGCCACCTGACAACAGGGATATTGTTTAACTTCATCGGGCTAGTAGCATTTATCACTTCAGAGCATGCCCATTTAAACTATTGGCCAAATGTTCTAAATGTGGACTCAATAAAACACTTGAGGGGGAATGTAATAAAAGTCGTTAACGGAAAAACTATTCATAATGTGAAAAGTTCTGCTTTTGCCCAAACAAATTTTGATTTGCGCAAATTTAATATAGCTTTTGTGAACACGGAAACCAATGCTCAGTAAATGTATTAAAATTTCTTTCTGAAAAAAGTTATGTTTGCGCCAAAAGTTTACGACACCTTCCATTAAAATTTACAATGCAATAAAAGTTTAGGGAATTTTACATAGCGAGATGTGAATTTTTATTCTTATTGGTGAGAATTGTTTTTTCTCCTTGTGACTTTTATTCAATTCTCCAGTTGGTATTTTGGTTTGCCTAACTCATTTAAATGATTTGATCTCTTTGATTATAGACATTGGTATAATTAATTATTGGATGAAATGGTTGATGGGCTTGCTGTGAGACCCATAGCACTAATCCAAGAACTGGTTTAGCTTGCTCCTGTTCTATCTTCTAGGTAATCCAGTGTTCCATATTCTGATGGCTCCTATTCAATTGTATTTGTCACATTATTTTAAAGTGTATTTTCCATAGCAGTTTTTTGGGATACAGCTCTGACCTGTGCGACAATCATGTTTTAAATTATACCACTGAAGTCAATGCTGCTTTATTTTCCAATCCAGTAAATACATTCACCTTTCTATGACTACCACAGACATATCTACATAAACAACATCAACAAAAAGTTTTACAAAAGCACCCTCAAACACAACATTTAGCACTTTGAAAATTAAAGCTTGGCTGGTATGGCACTACTGGACAATACATATCATGCACAAGGCATACTTAATAAATCTTCATGTGGCCAGACAAATATGTATACAATTGGGCAGTTTGGTTAATTTTGACCTTGCTGCTTGACCTACCGTCTAATGGTGGCCGAAATTCTTTTAGCCTCTGTATAGGTGTATCCATTATACAGGTATAAAGGATGTCATTCAAGTCCAAAGAAAACATATAAATAATTATGATTGCTGTGTCTCCAAACTTTCAAGTTACATTTTATATTACTGTAGTTTTCCAAGAAAGCTTTGAAAGCTGTTGCTGTACCTTTCACCTGATCAAGACTCCCTTTTGCCCCATGTGCTACACTGTGCAGCTTAGACACAGTAGCTACTATGGGTAGGCAAAAGTATAGTGCATAATGATAAGTGGTGCAAGTCCTTTTTAATTTTCTATCAATTTGGAGATTAAACATTTCAAGTATGGAAAATAATAATATTATATCACCATCACATTAGGGACTACACTATGTGCCTACTAAATTCTGGATAAATAACTTGATATAATTTTAGGAAGATAAAAGTTTTGCTCAGCTTTACTTGAGAAAGTCCTTATAAGTGATAATACAGTCAACGGTTGGGTCTTCCCTTTCCAGGTGTTTCCTTGCATATCTGTACTAGGCAAGGGTTGGCAAGTTTCCCTAATCTTTAAAAAGGGAAGTCACCACGTGCTTGCTCTCTTTGGACTGAACTAGTTGGAGGGGGTGGTTGGTGCTGGAGAGTCATAGGAGAAGGTAGGCCAAGAGCAGCCAGAGGTTCTAACAAGGAGATCAGAAGGATTTGTACCCTGCTATACCCACCAGCATAGGGACTCATGTGGTTAGGTTCAGAAATGGGCTCTGGATTCCCAGAGCTAAGCACTACAGTGGATATCCACATGTACTACCTTTTGTTTGTTGCTGTGTAAAATAATACAATTCTATGAAGCATCTATGAAGTAATGATAATGGTATCATTTGAGCAGTACTACCAAAGAGATTTTGTAAGATCCAACAACTCTCCAGTTTTGAATGCACATAAACAAGTGCGTGTTCTGCTACAATTCACTGTTTGTGAAGCTCTGGGGCTGATGCACATTAGCATTCATTAACTCACATTGTTGAAATGTTATTAATAAATCTATATTTTCTACTATCCTTTATTACAATGTGCAGTAGTTAAATGTATTAATTCATGTTCCATTTCCCTGGACGTCTTGCCAATCTGTCCAAATTCTGACGATACAGATCTCACCAGAATATCTGAGAGAATTTGGCACTGACAGCAATTCCAGAAATAATGATTTTAGGGCTTACCACAGTCTGTAGGGAACTTGAACATCAAACATTCCCATGGCTCTTAAATGCTTAACAAGTCAACAATAACATTTTAAAATCAATGTGAATGCTGACAGGAATCCAATGCAAAGACGCAAGAATGGGACTGATGTGATAGGAGTCTTTAGAAACATTTAAGTAGCTGACTGACTCTGTGTAGTTCAAGCCCTGATCTCCAGAACATCCTTAATAAGAACATTTTGTATGAAATGCTCAAAGTACAGTTTTAGCACTGAGCCTATAGGAAAATATTCAGTGAAGTAGCAGCCTTTTCACATTAATTTACAAAAAAAAACCTCCTATAGTGATTCATAGAGGGAAAAACAGTAAATGGCATCAGAGCAATGGGAATAGTTTTGCCTCTATTTTGTCATTTGCTGTGAATGTAAGTGAATAAAGTAGGACTTTATTGAGAGTGTAGAAATCATTTAACCCATACACTACTTGTGATGACACATGCAGAAAACATTTCCACTTGTCTAAAGTTTTGTTTATAATTCATAATTTGTTTAATCTCTTTGAGGGTGCTTTAAATCTTGAGTCATTGTGGCACTTGTCTGCAATAATACCGGTTTTACTTATCATGTTCTGGTTTGTGCATCACTAGTGGCTGTAGTCACATAAAAATTAAAACTAATTATGTGTAATTACATCATTCATCTAAAAGTACTTGAAAAATCACTGATTGACCAGTTATGTGATGTCCTCTGCTCCCTTTGGATACTTATAAGAGTAACACACACCATCACTTGTGATGAACTCAAAAATGTTGCCAGACACCAGTTCTCCTCACATATACTCCTTGACAATTAGGTTTTGCTCAGACCACTCAGCCCCAGCCTCCTGCTTGCTTCCCAAGTTCTCTTGGGCTCTCTCAGGGATGTTCCTACTGATGGATTTGCTAGGCTCCATGTACCATAGTCCCTATACCTCTGGGTCCCTCATTGGGTGAGGTACTGCGAGACACTGGTACCTCTCTTACTCCTTGTTGGAGCCTCAGCTGCTTGTCTCTCTCTACCCTAACATTACCTATCACCACCTGCAGTGAGCTCCAACCACAGATGAGTTTATGGTGGAAGTGACATCAAGGTAGGAGTACTACCTCTCACAGGACACACTCGGCACAATAACAGAGCCTTATTATATTGTTAGTTTTATAACCCTTTCTTTATGCATTTATTCTGTGTCACAGCTTTATATAGGACTGCTTGTAATGAAAGGCCCAGAGTCCAGTGGCAAGATGCCTTCAAGCCACTGTTAACTGTTTCATTGGCACTCTTAATTCCCCTCTGAAGGTGGTAATCTTTTAGGTCTTTGCGTTATGATTGCAAGCATTTCTGGGTATTTAAGTTGCCCTTATGTTCAAATTTTATAATGTACAAGCTACATTTATCAGCAAACTTAAGGGGCATGTTAAGTGGGGTAGTTGCTAATTGCAGTTTGGAATTTTACAAATTTTTCCTTTAATAAGAAAAGTCCCTCTGCATTCTTTATAGTGAAATTGTTCAGTTAATTATGTCTAATGCCAGATGATTTCTAAATTGTCTTTGTATCATAAATTATATGTTTTTGTAGTTCCTTTACAATTTGGAACTATACATTTAATTACATTCTAATGACTTGATGGTGTAATGAAAACAATGAGCCAGCAGAAGTGCTAGAAACAGAACCTTCTAACAATTGCTCTCTTATGAAAAAAAGGGAAATCACTTGTAATTAATTTAACTTTCGATCAATTCTATTACTTATGATAAAAAATCTTGTCACTACACCAGTAATGCAGTTAAAATGTTGGGAGCATTAGATGAAGAAATATTATTTTATGTATAGGTATTTTGTGAGATATTCACTTATCATTCCTATATCAAATTCTATTATATTTTTGTGTTAGTACTCTGGAATTTTACTCTGGAATATTATAGATGTCAGAGCAACACGACCTATAGTTAATGTTGGAGCATTTTATTTCCCCTCCTTATATGTTTAATTCCTTTTCCAAATATTTGCTTTTTGTCTCAAATATCTTGTATTTTCCATTTAAGAATTGTAGAGTTTAAAAAAGGCTGATCCTAAAACACACACACACACTACCCCTTAAATTTGAAGAATACTCCCTCTTGCATACATGCAATGTATAGGGTTTGTGTTGAACATACATTTGCCTGTTGTTTTAATTAAGAAATGACTATGTTCTTACAAACTTTTTAAATGGTCTTCATATTTTACAAATCTGTAAACACAAACATCTTTGCTCCTTATACTATAGGTTCAGTGCTAAAGCCCCTTAGCCTTTCATGTACTTTGGTAAGTCTACATAGCTCTGGAGTTTCCTTGTTACTAATTGTACTAACTGTAGTTGTGGCACAGGGAGAAATGGCCTCAAAATACAAATTTCTGCCTTTTGAGTTCATAGCTCCCTGTACTTTCTAAAACAATGTTTTTTCTTTATAGTGATCATGATATTTTGTCTTGGTTTTTCCCTGTCAAAAAATGTTTAGGCAAAATGGGAGAACATGTTGAATGTCCTACAGATGAGTTGTCAGCAGAAAAGCTTTGTGATTCCAATATAAACTTGGCAGAGGTCAAGAAATTGTTTTTTATTGAACCTCTCAGTGTTTCTCAGTTTAGATTGAAAATGCCTAATGTAATTTGTTTTAGTTACGTGTCATCTATGTAATTAACTTTGAACCACTCCCTTCTTTTCCCCTTTTCTCCTATAAAATGTATAAAGTGATAAATACACAGGAGACAGGTTTCTAGTAACAATTCTCTAGTGCTGCAGGTTTGATGTAAAAAAGCCTTATGATAAAGATACTATTATATTACACAATGTAACACATAGGACAGATTTATTTTAGGATGTTTCTGTTCCTTGAAATTGATCTCATAGTGATTAATGATGGGCGAATTTGGTGCGTTTCGCTTCGCCAAAAAATTTGCGAATTTCCCACGAAATTTGCGAAACTGAGCAGGTGTCTCGTTTTTGATGCCGGCGTCCGTTTTTAACGCGGGCATCCATTTTTGTACGCTGCCAAATTTTCGCTGAGGTTTCACAAATTTATTCGCCGGTGGCAAATTGTGGGAATTCGCCGCAAATTCGCATCTGGCGAATAAATTCGCCTATCACCAATAGTGATAATTAGCATATGACTTGATTATAGTTAGTGATTTTTAAACCTTTTTTCTTAAGTTTGATACATAAATATGCATTGGTTTTAATAATTTATTTTTGGTCTGATGTATTTAGCCTCACTTTTTTTTGTTTAGAGTTAAGTCCACAGTTTTACATCTTTTTCTCCATAACAAGTTCTAAGGAACTTTGGTGTTGCTTGTCTTGGAAGAGGTAATTTGGAGATATCAGTGTTAACAACTCATTAGAGGGCACAAATAAAAGGTCCCATTTCTATTAATGGTTTCCTTGGCAGAGTTAGCTATTGTAAAACAGAAATTAAAGGACAATGATAATTACATGCATACAAACCAGTTATTAAAATGGCAATCTGACTAGTCCCTGGATTAATTTGTACTATGAGGTTTGTGTCATCTGCAAACACTGATACATTAAGTACAATGCCCTCCCCATAGTCAATAATTACTAAAAGCACAGGTTCTGCACCTTACTCCTTAGACAAACTCATTGCAGAGAAGATATTCGAATCCTTGGTAATAAACTTCTATTGGAACAGTTATTAAGATACTGCATCATCAGTTTTTTAATATTCTTCTTTATAATATGATCATTAAGCTGTGAGCTTTTCTTGGATGGAGTACTGTGTCAATCAGCACTGTCCTGTAAACACCAGAAGCTCCCCTTTGCTGTGTTAGACGCTGTTATCATCTTCAAAGTCATATCAAAACAGTGTTTGTTCTCGGCTTTGATTTTACCAACACAGAGAATTCAAAGACCACATGTCTATTTCTGTAAATTTGGATAATTCAGAGACAGGCCCAGGAGTTCTCCATGTAAATAAGCATAATTGAAGATAATTCTTTAATACATTTCTCTTATGAATGTTATAGTTTTAGACACATTCTTTTAGTTTCACCTCTTTAGAAAATACTACTTTTTGTTGCTGTTGTTCATACTGTATGTTACAATACGTTCACAGTACAAAGTTCCCCAGTTAGACGTATTGTTTATAAATATAACAGGACTAATTTATTTTAATTCAGGGGTCACTAATACTACAGTGCCATGACCAGTGAGACCTAGGGATGTAGCGAACTGCCGATTTGGTGTTCGCGAACGCCGTTCGCGAACACCGGCAAAAAATGCGAACGTTCGCGAACAGTTCGCGAACTTCGAACACCCGCTAAAATCGTTCGAATCGAACGATTGAAGGATTTTAATCGTTCGATCGAACGATTTTCATTCGAATCGAACGATCGAAGCATTCGATCGAATGCTTTTCATTCGATCGAATGCTTACAATCGTTCGAACGAATGGAAATCATTAGATTTTTAGCGGTCGAAGGAATTCGAATGGTCGAATGGTCGAACGATTTGTATTCGAATCGAACGCGAACTCAAAATGCGAACGTCGCGCGACGTTCACGAACATTCGGCGGACGCGAGCGGTCGAAGTTCGCGCGAACAAGTTCGCCGGTGAACAGTTCGCTACATCCCTAGTGAGACCAAAGGGTGGTCTAATGGGGCCAATGGTCATAGTATTATTGTGTAGATACCTAGGAAGAGGCTGGCAAACAAGCAAACTGGCATGAGTTAACAACAAAAAGTTAAAGGCTCAGCACAGCAAGGTTAATTTCAGCACAATGTCCAGGTAACAAGTTAGGGTTGGAAAAGTTCAGGCTAGGTCAGACAGGCAAGGATAAATTCAGGAACAGAGAAAAGGATCATTTACCATGGGAAGATTGACCAAGGAATATGATCTAGGAATTGGCAGCAAGCACAGCGTATTAAATCTTTGAATTTCCCACCTCCAGGAAGCCCACATGCCAGGTCACTTGCAAAGCCAGTAGTAGTTTTCTGGTGTGTTTGTGATGACGCAGATGTTACTAAGCTTGGTCAGAGGAGTTAAAACTCATACGTCCTGACATCCAGTTACTGAGACCATATTATTTAACACAACTGCAGACTTATAGTCTTTTTTTAAGTAAACTAACAGAAAAACCTGCTGCCATTATAGACCTGTTTACCAAGTGAAGGATACCTTCTTAATTAACATTGAAAACAGCATAACTTTCCTTTGTTCCTTGGTAAATAAATATCAAGGCCTTTAACCGAGACATCAATCCTGAAGTCTTTACTCCCTCTCAGATCTAAGTAATGACAAGGACCAGTTATCCCTGCTGAGCTGTGTGACCCACAGCTTGACTAACGTCTGAATGTAAGCTTAGATGTAAATAAAACACTACACAAATAATGAAAACATTTATACTTAAAGTAAGATATCATTAATGTTTCATCTTTAATGTTGTCTTCTATTAGTGGAAGCTGATTATGCCATTGAGTAGCATGGTAAAATTGACTAATGGACATTAATGATCTTATCTGAGGTGTTAGGTTTTGTTTGGTCGCTAATGTTCGCAAGCGTCTTTGCGCAAGTTTTTTGCACTAATAAATTATATTACATTCTTCCTATAGCCTTTTATTCATAGCCATGGAAATTTCAGGGAGGGAGGAATCCTCCTGTCATAATCTACTGACACAACTGCAGATGTCAGTAGGAAATGGTTTTAGCAATTGTGGTATACAAAGGTAGATGAGACTTTCAGTTTATATTGACTTACAGACATCATATATTTATATATTGTGAGCTTCCGGTATCGAAACCCAAGGCCCACAGATTTCAGCACAGAAACGGAGACTGACACAGACTTTTACAGTTAAACTGCAGCTTTTCTGGCTTTTATTTGCAAAAGAACACAACTCTTCAGTCTATGTACAGAATGGTGAAGAAGATATTAAGTGATATTCAAGCAGCACCTGTAGTATGTGGATCCACTGGTCCACGTGTGAAATAAAAAAGTCAATTGGAGAAGGTGTCCAATTGACAACTCTTCAGTCCACTGGTTTCATATGGGGGAATCACATAACATAAACAGTACCGCTTTACACCCTCACTGGTGTTCTCTTCACTCACGGTTTCCTTAGCCCTCACTGGCTTTTGGTGGACCGCAAGTCCCAGAATCCTCTCTGGGCACACTTGAGACTCTTGTCTCCTGGGAGTGGTTTCTCTGGTCCTCTCCAACTCAGGGGAATCACCCTCTGGTTCCCTGGTGCTCACCAGCACTCCTTCTGTAGCCCCTTACCCTCCTTCACTCCAGGAGGTCTCTAGGGGAAGCATCAGCAGCAGCACTGAGGTGTTGCTCCACACCTCCTTTTAACTATCCTTAATTAACTAATAACTTAGCTACCTACCTAATTTAGCTAGCTGCAAAACCTTACATAGAGCAAGGGATGGAAACCCACCCTACCCAATATAATGTCCTTTTTATACTCCTATGAAAAATTGCCTCATTTTGTAAACAAACTGTTATACATGAATCATTTTTTTCGTAAAGCAAAAATAATCCACAATGTTTTTCTTCTGCATAAAATTTTGAATGTCTCATCATCAGTACAGGTCTTTATTTAGTTCTTCAATCCATACAGAAGCATTCAGCAGTTTTTAATAATTCATTGAATGCTTTGCTGTGGGGCTGCTTTGTTCTGAAGTTCATACAATGCAAATGAAAATGATTGAGTGCAGCAAGATAGCTAGTTCTCTTAAATTTCATGGATAGGCACATCAAAGCTTGAGAAGGGTAAGTTAACTGTGTCATCTTGTTTGTTCCAATATCTGCTTTTGTTCCTGTGTCTTTAACCAGTTTATAATGATAATAGCTCTTCTCTTTCCGTTTAAATTCAGATTTTTTGTTATATGATTTGTCACATTTCCTCTATTTACATGGCACTACTGTAGTGAGTAGGTGAGCCTTGAATCCATTCACAAAGCCAACACACATATTGTGAGGATGTAGGGTCAAAATGACTAGTTGCTTTTTTGGGTGTTTTATTTGGGAACAGGGGTGTCTGTACATTTATTTAGGGACGTCAATACATTTTAGTCCATAAAAAGTTACACAACTATTCAGCAGTATCAGTTGCTTCTTGAGGAGCAAGACATAAGCAAATATACTGTTGATATACAGGAAAGAGCATATAAACCCATAACATGCTATGGACATTTTTATAGTGGCAAAACCTGGCAAAAAAACTTTTCCCATCACTGCTTGCATTGCATAGATACTCTAGCATGTCTTTAGTTGCAAAACTGGCTGATGAGTTCTAAACTACCTCTTAAACCAATGTCACCATAAGATTTTTGTTTAGAATGCAGGTTTCTTTATGGATGAGCAGCCATACAAAAGCCTAACATAACTATGGGTAGTGCCTGGAGTGGAAAAAAGGTCACTGCAATTGGACTCTAGAGCAGTTTTAAGGAGTGTTTAAAGAATACCCCAATATCTAGGGAAAATTTCCAAGTAGAACATAGTTCTTGCAATTTTCAAACGCTGGATTATGCAACTTTTGTAACTGTATTTGAGTATTTGATTTATTGTTGCAGTGCATTGGATGTTTCAGACTTGAATGGTCCTTTATGGTTCATCATGGCTCAACATGTTGCTCAGGAATACAATTGCCTGTAATATAAACTATTTTAGTTGGACTCTGTTACCAAAAACACAATTAAACCTGCTGCATCTACTGTATACTGAGGTTCAAACAAAGGCAACTGAATGCAAAACGATCAATCATTTTGCTTTCTTCATTGAGATGAGGATAATAGAGATAAGCTGGTGGAGTAGCTATGTACAGTTACACATTGCATTTTAGAACTCTGCAGTAGAAGTATTTTAATTGCCCTATCTGAAAACTCTGCCTCTCTATAGCAGGTATGACACAAGGCATTTTACATTTTCAGATCTGCATTACAACTCATAATTCCAAGCTTATTTTTAGAAAAAAAAATCTTATGGCTTTTATTAGGGTTTATTCGTTTCTAATTGCAGCAAAATTTAAATTGATGTCATCATGCTTAGCTACTGTAGGCTTACACTTACTCCCTGTAATGTGTCAGTCTGAAACAGTATTATTTTAGTAATTCTAGTTTTCATTATTACAAATCAGCACTATCAGTGAGTTGAAACTATTAGTTGCTACATATAAATATAGTTAGGCACTTGGACATATGAGTTGCTATAGCAATGGGATGTTATATTGTCACAAACCAGAGACCTTGGTGATATGTATAAGATATTTCTTGTTTCAGAAATAGATGCAGAAAGTAATAGGTCTTGGTGGATTTTGTTTCAAGCTAAAACAGACCAACCTCCTGCTTCAGTATATGGTTCTGCAGTATAAAGAGGCAATAGAGAAACAGCACATGACCAGTGCACCATTTATCTGCACACCCCTCCGGAGTGTTAAGCTAAGTCTAATTTAATATGATTAGAAAAAGCCTCTTATCTCAAGCTGTTTCACTTTCCAGGAATCAAGACAAGCACGGTGAATACTACATGACAATTTCTGCTACTATGTGAGTCCAAAACCTGTCCTGGGAAATGGGAATGGGAAATCCCATTGGATGTGGTCTTTGGATGCTGTCTGCATGGACACCTTTATCTGATTAGATTTGGCTGGTTTCAGGAGTGTGTGAACAAACTGAGCAAAAGTCCACTTGTTTGGTGACTCCTAAATGAGCTTCACAATTTTGGGATATCAGATGGTTTCCCTTTGCTGATTTTATTATGATACATGAGGGTTCATTTGCAAAGTATGTAGCAAGGTTCAACGTGCAACAAATGGAACATTCCAGCTTGGCCTGGGCTTGAATGGACCTGGAAGGGTTGTGCCTCACTCTGTATGCAGTGCTGCCAGACTAGACAATAAGTGGGCATCCCATAGACCTCCTCCTAGTTTGTGTGTCACTGAGGACCAATGAGTCCTGTAATTACTACCTGTCTTTGGTGGTCATTAAGGTATATGGCTTCCTTGCATCTAACAGCAGACTGTAGCTGCACCCTATAACAATAGTTACAATTGTTCAATGGGCCCTATATGATAAATTAAAATGTTTTTTTTTTTTAAATTCCAATGGCAAAGCTGAGGGGTACCTTGCCTATACTTACACAGCATTGCTGGCTGTGATGTCATGCACCACCGGACATGATGTCATGTGCAGATAGCAAGCTCAGAGAGGCACTGGCCCTAGTGAAAAAACAATATTGCACCCCTTGTAATTCAATCCATTTGATATTAATATGTCCTGTAGACAGGGGCAAATTCACTAACCTCTGAAAATTTGCCAGTGACGGCTTCGCTCACAGCACAACACTTCGACAGGCGTAGATTCGCCAGGACAAAGCTAATTCACTAAAATCTGAAGTTGCATCCAGGTCGACGAACGCTGTCAAAGTTGCTCTGGCGTTACTGCGCGAGGCAACGTTGCTCTAGCATTATTGCGCAAAGCGAAGTTGCGCTATCGTTGGCTAATTTGCATACAGCGGGAAATTAAAGTTGAATGGACGTATATGTTGCAGCAAATACATTACAATACATTACAATACACAAGCCCGGGAAACCTTAATAAAATAAAGTTGTTATATTGCCCTACACATGAGCCCAGTGTATAGTTTATGTGCCATATGTTAGGAAATGTTGGGGGGTAACCAGCTGGTTACCCCCCAAAAAAATTACGCTCTTTTTCAGCCTATCAGCCTAATTTTCAACTATTTTTTGAGGAACTCCTATCCACTCTATTGCACTTCGCCTGGTCTGAGGTGGCGAAGGCAAGTCTGGCGCAAGAGGTAACGCTCGGTAAAATCCGCATCTTAGTGAATTTGCACAGTTACGTCCATTTGCCAGAGCACAAATTCGCTAGAGTCTATCTACTTCGCTAGCGAAGTTACCTCAGCGACCGTTAGTAAATCGGCGAAGTACCAAAATGATGTTACACTGGCGAATTTTCGTCTGCGTTAGTCATGTCGCCCTGTAGTAAATTTGCCCCACAAATTGTGTGTGTGTGCAAGTGCATGAGTATTTTTGTGCATGTGCATATATGTGCTCGTGTGTATGTGTATCAGTCATGACGGAGATGATCAAAATGTAAAAAAGTTTATTTTACCTACATCTCCTATAACATTTGTTTAAAATATAAATTTTGACTGATGCATTTATTTTTCATAACCATGTGTCAAAATAAAACAGAATACATGTGTGAATCATGCAGTCCCCCACCTTCTCCTTTTAATGTAAGAAACAAAGTTTGGTCGTTTTTCATGTATTTACAACTATCAAGGCAATAGATATGGGCATGATAAACATTAGCTGTCTGCTCCCCACCACCGTAAAAAAAAAAGCATTTCTGCTGCTCATATATAAAAGTCTCATAATCTCTGCTTGGTTTATATTGCTCCTCACATTAAACCCATTTGTCATCAATCCTGGCCTGTATTGTCCAATTCTGCAACTAAAGGCAGTTTTTTTTATCATTGTGGAAAATTGGCAAAACCATTTTTAATACAACATTTTATAAATCCTATGTTTTTAAGATCATACTATTGCTTAAGAATATTAGACAAGTATAGTAGCATAGAAATATCAATGTATACTATAATATTTAGACTCAAATGTGATTGCCAATAATAGCATTTTTGTGTTGTATCAGTAACAATTAAACTGTGATTAAAATGCTGCAGAATTGTATCCTTATAGAGCAGCAGATTACAGATGCCAGCTGAAACATTTGTTAAATGGGGTTTCACAATGTAAAATTATAGGACACACCTCAAATTTCCTTGATTCAAGGAAGTCTCTTTGCTGTAACCAGAGATGTCAAAATTTTCCGTTTCAGAAGAGTACATTGCACTCTTTGAACATCATGATGAACATGTCCCAGTACCCAATAGGGTGGCTGCTAGATTTAATATTTGCTATGTAAATACTATTTGCATGAAACTCTAAATCTTCTGCTAGCTGGACTGGTAAAATCTCAATATGGTCATACCCAAGTACTGGTCGTGCAAACCTGACCCAGGGGCACAATTCTTCTGACACAATTCTGCCACGTGTTTTGACACTAGGGTAGCTGTAACTGTGTTGTCCACCAGCATCAATTGGCACACTTGAACATAATTCAGCAAAACAGACTAGTGGACATAAGTGGTGCTTAGCACCAGAATACGCAGAAGAGTGACACGAATGAACTCTGCCAATTTTACTGTGACCACCACTTGTGGCTGTTAATGAACTCTTCTATATGTACAAAGGAAAACTTGTTCAGATTCACATATTTTTATTATAGGGCTCATTAACAAACACAAATACAGCATGCAAAGTGCAATTTCAGATGCAAATTAACATGTTTATTGGTCACAGTACAACATTTTCCCCATAATTCAACATAATTGCATGCTGTTTGGTTCAATTACATCTCATGCATCAAAACATCCTGAACACGTCCAGATGCCATCATTTTCAGAGCTCGGCACTAGGGTGATGTTTGTCATAATTCTGATCCACAGTACAAAGTCTGGAGTTACCAACTTCTGGAGGTTTCTCCAGGATTCCCCTTGTGTCAATAGGTACCCTTGCACGATTCATCTGAACAGATTGGCGTGGCACAATAGCACTTGACAGCAAAATGCACAAGTGCAAGGTGCAGCTTTGGACCAGAGCCGAGCCAACCCAGCCAGGTGCCCTAGGCAACCTGGTGGGCCACGGCGCCGGCTCAGTGCGTGTGAAACTGCACAGGCACGAAACTGCACTCCAGCGCGCATGCGCAAAATGGTGCGCACAAGGGCATTTATTTGAAAAATACACGCGGCAGTCTGGGAGAGACGGGACCGGACACGGGGTAGGTGACAGAGCAGGTACGTGCCTGGTGCCCCCCCCCAGCTTTGCTCCCTAGGCATGTGCCTACTCTGCCTACCCCTAGTTCCTGCCCTGTTTTGGACATAAATACCTTTAAAGAATGACTTTTATTATATTTGCCCATAAGATTTCTCTGGCCATCTAACTGTCAGTTTTTGAAGATATTCAGGGGAAATGTCAACCCACCTCTTCTGTAGCTTTTCCCAGAGGTACAACTGGCTTGTAGGTTATTTTTCTCTGACCTTATGCTGAACCTCTTCCTACAAGGGCTTGATAGGTTTGAGGTCTGGCAACTATGTCAGCCAGTCCATCAAATTCAGCACTCAGCAGTAATATTTAGGCCTCATTTACTGTCAGCTGCTTAAAAATCAATATGTGATTGGCTTTTTGTTATATAACCTATATACTTATTGCTGTTTCAGTGTGGGAGTTAGTAATAGCAGCCATGCACAAACCTGTGGCGTACAGAGTATGGCAATGGAAGGTCTGGTGATACGGGCCCCTGCAAATGATTTCAGACATGCTTTTGTGGTACAGGCAAAGATTAGACCCTAAATAGGATTCAGTTCTGTTATTCTATCCTAGTTCCAGACATGTTCCTCCTACCAAGCCCATGTTGGCAGTCCTTTGTTAAACTATACAGAGTATAACTTATTATAGTGGTAGTGTAACTGTACATGTGTAGTGCAATCATATTTAATTGTCATGATAGTTACATGGACACTTTCCACTTTTCTAACTGGTTATTTCAACTGAATCATTGTACACATCCCCACAACAATTTATTAGGAACAAGTATGTAAGATGATACCAAGAAATTCTGGTTTCTTTAAAAAGGGATTGCAAGCGTTCACTAATTGTGAATTGTGTATTGTGCATCCCTACACCCTTCAAAACAGTATAGAATAACAGGCATTTCAACATCCTTGTAGGCTTCCAAAGGTCATGCAAATCTCTAGGTAGCGACAGATTTCTTCAGATCTAGAATAATTCTTTTCTTCCACCATGTATTATCATGTTTATCTACACCACTTAGACCACAAGAGAATTTGTTGTTTTTATTCAACATGTTTAGAATGATACAGTCTGTCCTAGAGGTACCTGAAAAATAATAGTGTTCATTTACTAAGCGGAGTACTGAGGCTGAAAATTAGAATTTTGTTGTACCCCACCATGCACACTGCAACCATAGCACATTTTTGCTTTTTTATTGATTACATCAAGATGCACTATTCACCAGGCAGTGCCTAAAACATACAAGAGTTCAATTATCACTGCAGCGAAAGTTGCGTTGGCTCAAAAATGGATACACTCAACCTGCAGACCTGCATCCAAAGAATCACACAAACATAAATTTGTTGGGCAGCTTTGAAAATTATGTCATAATCATTTTTGACCTACACAACTCCCCTTCGTGGTCAAAACTACTGTACACTGGAATTCTGGGACAAAATTCACACTTTGCACACTGCATTTGCACTATGGTTTACACCATTTTAGCCATTATCTGAACAAACTCTGCGGACACTCAGTACAGTACAGAGAAACCCAAATTTAAAAGCCATAACTAAAAATCCATAAAAGGAAGTGAAGCTTGGTTACTTTGGTTCTATTATAATGAGTTTTATTTATTTGTTTCTTTAGTTCCACTAATTTCCAAATGTTTGCTAAATTAATGGGATTTCTAACTTTGATCTACGTAAAAGGCCTTTGTATCATGGGATATTCACCATACAAAAATATATTTTTTTCCCTTAGTAAACTGTTCCCAAAAAGAATTGTGGTTTCTGCTGCTTGCTTATAAAATGTCAAACATCATCTTCTAGCCATCCATGAAATGTTTTATTCTTCCTTCAATGATGTGTGTTCACCTAAGCAAATCCCCTACTTTCCATAAAAATATTCTTTATATCCTTCTAGTTATATAATATAACAATTGCTTATGTATGCAGTTTTCCGTGATATCCTACTGATGTGTTCCAACAAATGAAGCATAAAATAGTTGCTGGAATTTGGTGCCGTTCTTATTTGATGCTAAGGGAAGTGGCTCGTTTTATTTGTGTTGCCTCTGTTCAGTAGCCTAAGGCAGCAATAAAAGAGAAATACTGTAAAAGTAGTCTCCATTGTAGTTTACATGTTACCCTCAGATGTCATTTAATTTCATTTCTCCTTTTCTCTCTCTCCATTGCATACCACAAGCATACTTAATGCATGGAGAGAGAGCAAAGAGCTTGACACCATGGAAATTAATTTATAGAATGCAAGGGAGAGGTTAATGTATCCACTTTGTACATATGTCTAAATATCTGAACATTTTCTACAGTTGAGTAAGAATGTGCTCTCCATTTCAAGAAATTGACTTCACTTGTCGTAGATGTGAACTTATATATGACTTTGTTGTAAGTAATACCCTACCTTGTACTCATTCAACTTATTCAGAGTTTAAATTGTATACTACAAAAAATGGCTTACTAAATCGACCAAAATTGAGAATATAGCAAGCACAGTTATCTACAACTAACATAGAGATGATGATAAAAAAACAATAAAGAATATCATGTATATCTCATTCAACAATTAACTTTTTCATAATAATAAGTAATAATACATAAAATTAATTTAGAAAATCTATAAAAGCAATGTCATCATAATAGCAGTTTGATTTATCTTGAATAAATGTGAAAATAAAATTTAGAGTCTAAACATTTTTACCTTTTTTAATTTAAAAAGTGTGTGTTTTACAATAAATCTTTGGAGAAGCATTTTGTTCCTTAAAACCAAGTCTCATTTGAAACTTGATTAAAGCGAAAAATATTTAAGCTGCTTTATGGAATTACTTTCAAAAGAAAATATGCTCACGGGGATTCTCATGCAAAACCACTTGACAGAAACAGAATCCACTAATGCCATTGCTGACCAGACCACCATGGAAATTACTGAGTGAATTGGTTTGGATCTCTCAAACTGGACTCAAATATAGTACAGGTAATTGAATAAAATAAAAAAAATATATATAAAAAACATCAGTGCTAAATCTTTCCAAAATACAGCTTTCTTAACTGATTATCATTAAAAAAAACATTTGAAAATGCAACTGGAGGTGTATATTTAAAGGGATACTGTCATGGGAATTTTTTTTTTTTTAAATGAATCAGTTAATAGTGCTGCTCCAGCAGAATTCTGCACTGAACTCCATTTCTCAAAAGAGCAAACAGATTTTTTTATATTCAATTTTGAAATTTGACATGGGGCTAGACATTTTGTGAATTTCCCAGCTGCCCCAAGTCATGTGACTTGTGCTCTGATAAACTTCAATCACTCTTTACTGCTGTACTGCAAGTTGGAGTGATATCACCCCTCCCCCCCCCCATTAGCCAAACAAAAGAACAATGGGAAGGTAACCAGATAACAGCTCCTTAACACAAGATAACAGCTGCCTAAGATCTAAGAACAGCACTTAATAGTAAAAACCCATGTCCCACTGAAACCCATTCAGTTACATTGAGAAGGAAAAACAGCAGCCTGCCAGAAAGCATTTCTCTCCTAAAGTGCAGGCACAAGTCACATGACCAGGGGCAGCTGGGAAATTGACAAAATGTCTAGCCCCATGTCAGATTTCAAAATTGAATATAAAAAAATCTGTTTGTTCTTTTGAGAAATGGATTTCAGTGCAGAATTCTGCTGGAGCAGCATTATTAACTGATTAATTTTGAAAATATTTTTTTTTCCCATGACAGTATCCCTTTAACATTCAAGCTATTTAATTTTAAAGTTTTTTTTAATTGAATTTGTAACAGTTAATGGAACAATGCAATTTTGGTTGCAAACAAAAATATAATTTAGAGTTTTCGAGTTTTTTCATACATATGCTAGAACTGAAAATAAAATGTATTTGTAAAAAAACTTCATTAAGCTTAATTGTGATTTTAATCATATTTAGAAAAAGCTTAAATTAAAAAATGTGTAAATAGGCCTATTGGTTCCCTAGGTGCAGTTACCCACAGCAACTAATCAGCAGGTAGCATTTACTGCTCACCAGTAAACTGATAGGTTACGTTGTTTCATTGCATACAACATACTCATTTCTGCCACCTTCACTGTAGTGGAAATATATATTGCAAAATACATTCAAAATATGAAATATTTTCAATTTTGAAAAATATTATATACAATGCAACTATTTTTATTCCCAAGACACATCACAACTATATCCCTTTAAATTCGAGCAGTAGTTACAAAATTTGTATCGAAGCTTCCATATAATATAGGAAATTGGTAGCTTATTTATGATGACTGCAATTACAAGGTAATGAATGAGATAACTGCATATGTGCCTTGACACACTCAAGGGGCTGGCATTCCATTTATGGAATACTTCTACTGCTTCATTGATACCACAACTTGCTCAGAGCCACATGCACAACAAAGTGTGGCAACTACCAATCATATTGGAATCTAGTAACTGGGAATTCTCTTTTTATAACCATGCATGTTGGATTGTAGGACATTCTTAATAATGATGGCATCAACAAATTTGGGAGAGAGTGACCTGGCAGGGTTGACTTGTTCTTTGTTGGTTAGAAAATAATGAACAGAATATTCTAAGCTCCATTTATAAATGAGTCCCTAGTTATTATTTCACACAAATTGCAAACGCATTGGCATGTCACTGAAAAATAATGACTTACAGTAGTAGAACTCAATCTCAGCCAAATGCTTCAGTAAGTCAAGCTAGTTCTCTGAGTTGAGATATTCTCCCAGCTCATATTACACAGCATCACTGACTCAAGGTATAATATATTTTTAAAGATAATAAAGATTTATCAAGCAGAGAATGGCTTGATAAATCTTGTTACATCGAAAAATATTGCACTTCAGTTGGTGAAATATGAACTAGTCATGCACTTGGCCTTTAATAAATAAACCTTATATAGAAAAGGAGTTTTTTTCCTCATTTTTGTTATAAAGCGATTCAAATCCAATATTTTATGTTTTACTAAATATAGTGGTGCTATGCTATTTATTTAAGGAAGCGTTTCAAAAGTTTTCATGAAACACCACAACCATATTGACTAAAACATTAAGGGGCCCATTTATTAAACCTCAATTTTTTCTGGTCAAGGTTTTTAGGGGGAAAACTTTTGGTGGCAAAAAATCTCACCCCAATGAAAATACACCTGTGTAGGTCATGTAGAAGTCAGATTTATCCGAAGTTGTTTCTCGACATTGTGATCTGCGCTGGATAATCTGATAAAGTCTGGGTTTTCATCTAATAATCAAAAAAATCGGAGTTTTCCATTGAAAATTTGATAAAGTCGAGTTTTCGGAGAGTCAATAAAGTCTGGGTTTTCATCTAATAATCAAAAAAATCTATAATCTATTATCACCTCATCTAGGCGAGCCATATTCTCAATAATGTTGTATCTTGGTTGACTAACAATGTTTGACTTCATTAAATTGGTTAACATGTATACATGCAAATGACACCATCGTATATAGGATTTGTGTTATTTTGTTCTGCCTTTGACCAGGCACATGAAAGTAAAGCACATAAATGGATTCAAAAGCGTAAAACACTTTGGTGGGCTTGGTTTTCCTGTGTGTGGGGTTCATATAATGACTTTGATGCGGATGCATGATGGCACATCCACAGCCTTGTAAAATGAAAGCAGAAAAAATAGACAAAGATAATACTCTGGATTTTGCTTCTTAACTATGTTTATGAAAAGCTAAGCAAAACAACGTATTACCCATGCAGTATATTCCAAGGAGAAAACACTATTGTTAACTGAGGCTGCATAAGAAGATGGGTCTATGGTGATGGGAGACCTTCACAGGTGAGCTTTGTAGTTGAAGAAAGCAGCATGTTCAATACCCAGATTGCCCTGGAGAGACAATAGGTTCTGGGCAAACACCTCCCCTACAAACACACACAACCAGTCTTTACACACATTATAGCACCATATCTAAGCACAACTACACCAATACTAAATGGATTGCAAAGACCTGTGTCTTCTCTGTGAATACAGAATCGCCTATGTTCAGCATCACTGTATTCATCCATTTTATCCCCTATGCAATTTTTTAAAGTTTTTCATCTGCCCCTTTTTTATTTTAGGAAAATATGTCACAACCAAACTGCACCATAAGTATTGTACACTGCAGCCAATGAGATGTTTCCTTTCATTATTTTAGGGGTTCTAGATTAGTAGAACTGACCTGTGCTATTCAGGTCTAGGATACAATTGCCTGTGTTTACACACAACCCTGAATGCTTTTGATGATGTTTTACAAACTTCCTGACTTCCTGTCTGAAAAATGATTCATTAATAAGACAAGACATTACTAGTGAAACAAGCATCGCTGTATCACAGACACGTGTTCTGTCATTAAACGGAATGAGAAACACAGAAATATCCAGCCAGCAAAATTAAATTCATTAGCAGATAATGGAACTGAGTCATTTTACTCTCACTGCTGTAAAGTGGATGCAAGTGGAATTTCTAGAAGCTTCTGAAGAATATTTGATACTGAAAAAGGAACAGAACATTTTGTACAATATAGCTACAGATGCTTAAAGAACCACATGGGTTTAGTCTTTTTCCAGCTTCAGAAATTAAACTAAGAGGGAACCATAACAGGACTTGTATTAACTGTATAACAATAGAGTGTAAATTTGTATATGTTATTGACATTTAAATGTTGTCCAGCTGACTTTTTATCATAAGGATAGTTACTATGCATGTAGGGAATGTATAATATAGAAATCTGTAAAGTATAAAACTCAGAAATACAGCTATGCTATTTCCCCTAGACACCTATTCAAGCAAATTGTTTTTTGAAAAACATTTGACTAATTAGGTTTGTCAGTGGAACAAGTGAATGTACCAATAGTAACTAAGCTGCATGTGTTCTATACCAAATAACTCCTTATCCAACTCCTTCACTCCCAAGATTCAATAATATTTAGTTACCAGTATGTTCTTCCAACAGAAACAAGGGAATCCATTAATTAGTTGAAAGGGGGTTCGATCTTAATATTCAGAAATGGGTTTTTTACAGTGATAGTTATTAAATTTTCTCCCTGGATCAGTTGTTCTGGCAGATACATTAGATAGCTTCAAGAAAGGGTTAGATGTCTTTTTTAGCAAGTGAAGAAATATGGGTTATTGAAAATAGCTTTTGATTCAGGGACTGCTCCAATTGCCATCTTGAAGTAAGGAAGAATTTTTTCCTCTCTGAGACAAATTGTAAAGGCTTTATAATGTTTTTTTGGTTTTCCTCTGGATCATCTAGCAGTTAGCTGCTTTCCCCTGGATCAGCAAATTATAAAATGGCCCAGAACTCCAGATCTAATCAGGTTCAGGTCCATGTAAACGCAGCAGATTAGGGTTGGGTGAAAGTGTTAAATTATAAAACAATTTAGGATTGTTACTAATTTAGGATTAGTGATGGGCAAATTTATTCGCCAGGCGCGAATTCGCGGCGAATTTGCGCGATTCGCGCCGGGCGAATAAATTCGCGAAACGCCCGCGAAAATTCGCGGTAAAAATTCGGGCGCCGGCGTAAAAAAGCAAATTCGCCCATCACTATTTAGGATTTGTTGTTATTTGGTTAATAGGGTCAGCGTTTGAATTACAGACTGGATGATAAATAGATGTGGGTCTGAACTCAGAATTAAATATCATTATGAGTGGTGATAGTGTGACAGCACTATTATTTAGATATTTATCTAAGATAAAATTGTGATGACTGAAGTTCACAGTTATTTTAATGTTCTCCAAATAACATTGGGCCAGCACTAGTTGCATCTGAAGTTCTCAAATTTTAAATTTCTAAATGATCGTTGATTAAAATGAGGAAGCCATTTCAATTGATCTTTTAATAATATGTTATTTACAGTTTGTCATTCTGTGTGAGGAGCAACTGCTGCTGTAACTTGCAAAATAATCAATGAGGGAAAAGTCACCCTGTCATTTTTGCCTTTTTTAGTTTTTTTCATCAGTAATAAGAAGACCTTGTAACTCCTGTATGCAACAAATGCCAGCGATTGTCATTTGGTATCATTTTACTATATTTTTAACACTTGCGGTGAATCTTACTTGGACTTGACCTGCTATATACCTTTAGCTAGTGCTCAAATGTAGATTTAGCAATGTATAATCTGATTGCACATCTTACAACATGTAATACCTACAAATAGTGGACAAATATAAATCAGAAAGGATTTGGGGCCTATTTATTAAGACTGAGATTGTGTTTTGCGTGATTGAAGAAAATCAGGGAGAACAATGCAACCATGGTTTTTGTTTCAAATCTTAGCTTTCTGAATTTTAATAATATAAAAAAAATCACAAAAAAGGGCAAATTTCTACATACTTGCTAAAAAGTTTCATTACTAAGTCCTTCTCCCTCAGTACTCAGTGGAGATATCCCCTCCCTCATTCTTCATCAGAAGAACAAACCCCTTATTAGATTACAGGATGGTTCTTCTGAGGCCCAAAGCCTCATATCGATGTCTCTTACAAACTGACATCCCTTCACTTTGGAGGAAACTATTGACAGTGAGAGGAATTTAGCAAAAAACATTATAGTAAGTACGTAGGAATTGTTCCTCTCCCTGTCAGTAATCAGCAGGATGTAGCAAGCTTGATTGCAATACATTTTAATGCATTTTAATCACATTTGAACTAAACTCTGACCTTGCTGCCCACACCATATTCAGCTTGTAATGTGAAATAAAGGTGTTGACTTATAGCCACGAGACCACCCTGCAAATCACCTCTGGTTGAGTGTGCTCTCAAACTCCTTGGCTCAGTCATCCCTTGGGACATATGCCTTGTGATGATGATCTAAATCTATGTTCAGATGGTAGCACTATAACTATAGCCTCCCCTTTTCTCCTGTGCCCTTGCCACTGAAACCAAGGCCAGCTTGTAATGTGATATAAAGTTGTTGGCTGACAACCAGGAAGCCGTTCTACAGATCACCTCCACAGCAATTCCTGCTTCAGCCACCCATAAGCCTGCTTGCTCCCTGTTGAGTGTGTCCCTCCTTGATTCAGCCACTCCTTGCAACACATATGCCTTCCTTAATGTACCTTGAGAAGGTAGCACTAAAACTGAATCTCCTTTTCTCCTGTCTGCCAGTAGAACAAACAACCTGCCCAATTTTTAAAAACTCTCTGTGCATTCACAGTAGCATCTGACATTCCTGACCCTATACAAGGACTTAGTTCTCGACTAACCTCTTCATTAAAAGTTGGAAGAGTTAATTCATCATTAAGGGGAAAGTTGAATACCATATTTGGCTTCAGCACAGTTCCTCAAAACTACTCCCACCAGGGAGAAAATTGGACTTGGATAATTGAGCTTGAGCAATCAAATACAAATATTCTCTGCTAGTAAAAATGGTGTATTTGCTGAGAAATGAAGGACCAAAGGTAGGTCCCACTGAGGACAAAAAGGATTCTTATAGCTGCCTTATCCAAGTAATGAAAAACCTTGATCTTTGCCCAGTGCAAATTTGCCACCAGTGTCATCCCTGACAGAGGGGTTTGCATGAATTTCAGCCTGTACACATTTTTTACTATGTGCCTAACCCAACTGTCCTCTGTGGACCTCTCCCAGAAATTCTGCACCTGGGAACCACCACCTTCAGAAATGCTGCTGCTCTGAACCTGATGACTTTCCTAAGACTGTTGAAAAATCCAGATAGGCCCCCTTTCCAGCCTGCCTATCTAACATTTTCACTCCTATTCTGAAAATGTCATGACTCTGAAGGGCCTGGGGATCTCTTCTTGGAAGTCTGTTTCTCAGGATATCTCAATTTTCCCTTCTGAGGTAGAGCCTAACTCTTCCCTCCATAGGCTTTGGATATTGGCTCCTCCAGATTCTTTACATATAAGATCCAACCCTGAAAGTGAAGCAAGCACAGCATAAACTTAGAGGAAACATCTGCATCCCATGCCCTTAGACACAGAGCGCTTTGGCTGAGACTGAGAAGAAAGAGACCTAGAGGCAAGGTGAATTAAGTCAACTGTAGAACTGGTTGGCTGCCCCCAACTTTAGTTTTATGAGACCTTCCACAATCTTCTCAATCTCATGACCTTCTCTAAGAGCCACCTCCACATTAGAGAGCCAACTTCCATAGCCTTGGCTCCTCCAGATTCTTTTCATATAAGATCCAACCCTGAAAATGAAGCAAGCACAGCATAAACTTAGAGGAAACCTCTGCATCCCAGGCCCTTAGACACAGAGTGCTTTTGGCTGAGAAGAAAGAGACCTAGAGGCAAGGTGAATTAAGTCAACTGTAGAACTGGTTGGCTGCCCCCAACTTTAGTTTTATGAGACCTTCCACAATCTTCTCAGCCGCCTCCACATTAGAGAGCCAACTTCCATAGCCTTGGCCACTGACAAATTTAGTGATGGGCGAATTTCTCCTCTTTCACCTAAAAATTTGTGAATTTCCCGCAAAATTCCCAAAATGCCGAAAATTTTGTGAATATCGAAAATGTCGCCCGCACCGAATTTTGGACGCGTGTCCAAAAAGTTGCTTGCGTCAATTTTGGTGCTGGCAGTTTTGACACAAGCGACTTTTTGGACGTGCTTCCCAAAATATTTTGACGCAGAAGATTTGCGAATTTGTTCGCCAGTGGCGAAATTCGGAAATTCGCCACAAATTGGTGACAGGTGAATTTATTCGCCCATCACTACTGACAAACTAGCCACCACAGGTTTACCTGTTTCTCCCACATTCGAAAAAATTGGAAGCTGATTATTTTTAGCTAAATTGACCACATGAGTATCAATACTAGGTATGGAAGAAAATATCTCCTTAAATGGATACAGCTTGTTAAATCTTTGCTGGGTAGGAATTCTCATAAATAACACCTCCCATTCTGATTTCAGCAAATCCACCTCTTTGTGCAATGGAAAAACGTGGCCATTCTTGCCACTTGAAAGAATTGAAATCCCCATTGCATTATCTGACTTTTCTTGCATGACTAAGGCCTGATGTCTCAGGATCATATTTTCCTTTGGACTGCTCATTCACCAATGTTACTGCTTTTACTTTCTGAGGCACTTTCTCCTTGATGCGGGACAGGAAGTCCAGAGGAGGCAAACATGGTGCCGTCAGGCAAAAGCGGCATAGCTTCTTCCCAAGCAGAGTGGGCTATGAACAACACAGAGACAGGCTCCTGCTAGAGGTACCTGCTTCCTCCATCCCCTCCGAAGTCTCATTAACTCTTGTTGCAGCTGGTTTTGTAGCAATGGAACGCAAACAAGAGAAGTGACATACCTACTGTACATTACAAAAGTCTCATGGTACCTCAACAGGGGAATAGACTTTTTTGGGGATGCTGCCAGGAACTGGGAAACAACAACAAAACAGTGCTTAGGTGTTAATTTCATCATTCATGTGATGGATATGTGAAAACTACTGATATTCTAATCTCTTTCTAAAAACCTGAGTTGAAAGATTTCAAAGAGCCACCAGGAGTGACATAGGAGGAACTCTTCAGAAAGGACACATGCATATAGGTTCTACAACTTCTTGGGACTGTGGATAGTCTGGACTCTGGTTTACTTTATTATCCATATAAGGATTTGTTGCTGGTGTGTTACCACTGGACATTACAAAATAAATTGAAAAAAATACCATGTGGTTACGCTCCTGTGCCCTTGCATACTTCTGTTGGAACATTTTGCTGACTATCTGCACACCCGACTCTTTCCAAAACACACAACGGTGACCCTAGTCCTCACCAGACACTGCATGGGCCACCGGAATCCTTATGGCTGGAGTATAGGATAGCCCATGCCGTGATTTGATCATCATTGCATATGAAGTACTGGTTTTAGTAAAAACTTTCCATTGAACTGACTCCCAGGGAAGGAAAAGCCTCATCCTTGGGATGCCTTTGGGACCAAATATGGAATG
Organism: Xenopus laevis; assembly: GCF_017654675.1. Lineage (NCBI taxonomy): Eukaryota > Metazoa > Chordata > Amphibia > Anura > Pipidae > Xenopus > Xenopus laevis. The sequence continues at coordinate 69,589,052 of NC_054387.1, forward strand.
GCTTTCATTTCCCTATTTGCCATGGTTAGCTCAAATAATAACAAAAAAAATATTTTCCAGGTCTGAAATGGATACCAAATTGTAATGATACTTTGGTTAATGTGGAAGCATTTTACAAAATTGGAAGAATTTGAAAAAAAATTTGCAAAAAAAATGATTTGCATAAAAATGCAATTACAGAGCTCTCTGCTGCAAAAAAAGGGTTTACTAAAAATCAGATGCAAAAACATGGAACAAAAAACTATTTTTGAATATTTAATCCTTGCTAGCAGCTGGTTTCTACAATTCAGAAGGGTGTTAGAGCTCAGTATTTGTGCTCTAACACCCCATAGAGCAAAATGGTGTTTAGCCCACTTCTATGCAGCAATACATATCTAAGCTCATTAAATACTTCAATGGAAAGTATAGCTAAACTAGGAAATGTAAAACATCTAAGAAACCTTCTATTATTTTGAACACATTACACTGAATTGTGAAAGTTTCTTTGTCATTTCATTTCTATTCCTATAGCTTTGTTTTCCATGCAGCTTGTCTTAGAGCAAAGTGCACCCATCTGAACTATGTCCTGCAGCAGGACAAACAATCATAGGAGCACTTGCAAATTCATGTTGTGTTCTTTGGCTTTGCTTGAGCGGGGTTTGATTTTATTTCCCCATGACATTGCTGCTTGCAATTCCTGCAGCCCTATTGCTGTGAAGTGTGTCAGTCAGTCCTTGTGCTGATTGTACTCAATTCTACACCGTGTCATTTTACTGCCTGTAATACCATGCTGCTTCAATTGCTTGACTCAAGCTTCTGTCAGCCACTGTTTGAAGTGCTTCATGAAGTCATTTCTTTTGCTATGTCACACTTCAAAAATATTTGATAAATTAGACAATATGGGTCAGCGGTTCACAAACTGTGGATAATGCGTAATAAATTGGCATGTTACAGAGAATGTGTAGGTTTTCATGTAAGAACCGAGGATCCAAATGCAGCTTTGATCTCCTTTATATACTGAAGTGTACAGTATGTATTAAAAAAGCCAGTAAATATTTTGATAGCAACAATTCGGTCTTTGAACATGGCTTAGGGACTGAAACAACATTATTTCCAATGACTTCTTTCATTTTAAACATTTAATTCTCTGAATTCTCTGAATTACCGCGGTCATATGGCAAATGTAATCGACTATAATGTTGTTCATATTGATAGTTTTTTTTCAATGTACTTTCCTCCAAACATTTGTACTTTTATGCCCATATAGCTATTGTGGTGTTCATACAAATGGCCTGTAGATGTCACTGTGCTCAAAACTTATACTGTGCATACTTTCTATACAGCTTGTGGTGTTGCTTACTGTTGTGTAATGACTGCATGAGCCTGCTAATAAAGCACTGTTAAACTCTACTCATCCTCGGGTACCAAAATATAACAAATTGGCAACAAGATGTCTCTTCTACCTCTGCAGCAGCCTGCACATTTTCTCTCAAACCCTGGTGAGCCTACTATACCTTTTACTGCTTGGATCCGTATGTATGAAAATTACATTATTGCTGCTGACCAAGGGGAGATTTCTGCTGCTAGAAAGAGTGCTTTATTTATTCACTGCCTGGGAGCAGAGGGACAGCGTATATTCTATACATTATCATTACCTGATGATACTTATGAAACTGCTGTTACTGCTATAAAGAACTTTTTCGTGCCAAGAGTAAATGTGGTTGCTGAAAGATATAAATTCCGCCAACGTGGACAGCGTAATGGCGAATCCACAAAACAATTTGTAGCAGCTTTGAGGGAGCTGGTTGTTACCTGTGACTTTGGGAATCTAACAGATGAAATGCCGAGAGACCAAATAGTGGAAAAAACAAACTCACCTCACATTAGAGAGAGACTGCTCCTAGAGCAGGATTTAACCCTTGCAAAGGCTATTACAGTTGCTAGCCAAATTGAACCAGCAGTGGCACAGGCAAAAACTCTCAGTCAGGGAACTGCTGGGAATTTACAGATTGTGAATTCAGCACTGTGGCCTAATAATGCACAGTTGTGGTTCAACACAACACACTGCAAATTATGTTACATGTCCTGCAAAAGCTGTACAGTGTCGCAAATGCAAAAAGGTAGGATATTTTGCTAAGATCTGCCGTAGTTCTGCTAAAGATGTTCATGAAGTCACTACTACAAATGTTACAGTATTAAGTGTGGCTAAAGCTGGAACATTTATTCCAGACAAGTTTATATGCACTGTCAGTGTCAGTACTGCTTCTGCTGACAAGGGACACTCCATTAACCTGATGCTTGATACAGGTTCAGCTGTTTCTATACAACCAAAGGATATTTTCTTGAAATACTTTGCAAAAGATCCGCTTGTTGCACCTGCCCTGAAACTGGTCAGTTACATAAAGGATCCAATTCCTGTGCTTGGTTGCTTGCCAGTGACTGTACAATTTGAATCAAATACTTCAAATTGTGACTTTTACATTGTGAATAAGGGTACTGCTATACTTGGAAGGGATCTCTTTGCTGCATTAAACCTACAATTAGTTGTTGGTCTCATTACTACAGCACTAGTGCCTGCCACACAGCCAGTGTCTAAAATTTCACCACTTCAGCCAGTACCATTCCCTGATTCAGCATGGGAAAAACTTGCTATTGATATTGTCGGTCCTTTTGCAGATGTTCCTATAGATTGTAGATTTGCTATAACTTTGATAGACTATTACAGTAAATGGCCTGAAATTGCATTTGTTCCTCAGATAACATCAGCTACAATTATAACATTTCCGTCTACAGTCTTCAGCAGAGAAGATAATCCAAAGGAGATAATTTCAGACAACGGACCACAGTTTATCTCATCTAAGTTTGAATTCTTTCTGGGAGAGGGGAATATTGTGCATAGGAAATTTTCAGTGTATTACCCACAAACAAATGGAGAAATCGAGCGATTCAACAGAAGTCTGAAAGAAGCACTACAGACAGCAAATCTTACTGGGAAATCTTGGAAAGTATTTACAACAGAGTTCCTACATAACTACAGAGCAACACGCCATGCAACAACTCAGTCATCTCCAGCTGAATTATTACATGGCAGACAGATGCGCACTAAGTTACATGTTGCAGACATCAAACTTCCACAAAATACTGTGCCTACAAAATCATCTACTTCTGACATTGTCAAAAGTCAACAAGCCAAATACAAGGTTTATACTGACAGAAAACGTGGTGCAAGAGAAGTGCACTTTCAGCCTGGATCTTTAGTCAGAATTAAGAAACCAGGAATACTGAAACAAGGACAATCTAACTTTACTACACCACTTAAAGTGAGACGCCAGTGAGGACCATACACATATGAACTGTCTGAAGGACACATATTAAATGCAAGTTATCTTGATCCTGTTAGGAATGACTTTGGAGAAGCTCCATTTGATGAAGGACATTTTCCTACTTTTGATGTCAACTGCAATAGGCCTGAAGAAAGTGAACCTATAAGGGGTACTGAGAGAATCAGAAAACTACCTGCATGGACCAAGGACTATGTGAAGAATGTATAAAATTGTTTTAAAATGCATACTGTTTAATTATTGCTGTTTATTACATTTGCTCAAATGCTTTCCTACTATAGGGGGAATATGTGGTGTTTATACAAATTGCCTGTAGATGTCACTGTGCTCAAGACTTATACTGTACATACTTTTTATACAGCTTGTGGTGTTAGAGTTGCTTGCTGTTGTGTAATGGTTGCATGAGCCTGCTAATTAAGCACTGTTATACTCTACTCATCTTCTGCTACCAAAACATAACAGCTATACTAAGGATAATTTATTCTGTTCCGCCTCTTCTCTACTGAACAGTGCACAAGTGTACTTCTAGGGGAAACCCTACTGAAAACAATGCAAAGTTCTGCTCACCACTAATTTTTAAAAAAAACATTAAGCAGGGGTGCAATGAGACTGTGACCAAAAAATTCACCTCAAATACAAGAGGTCCTCTGCATTCAGCCCATTATCAATATATTAAGGACATTGAAACATTTTGTGCATTAAGCTACTAAAAAGGCCTTACCCTTTAAACAAAACAGGGATTCTTTGTCCATATATTGCAATACATTTAAGCAGGCTAACAACGTCTAAAAATGAGTGGTGAGCACAACTTTCCCTTGTTTGTTATAATTTATACGGGAACAGTGGCCAGCTCCATGTTGTAGCTCCCACCCTTTCCAGCTTTAGTCAGGTGATCCCACTGGTGGCCAATAAAGGGGCAACCATGTTTGGGAGTTTTACTTTGAAAGCAGCAATAAAGTTGCAGGTAAAGCATAGTCCCTGTGTAAAATGTATAATGAAGCAAGTGCTGAGTGTAGGACTGGCTATACCGGGGATTACTTTGATGTAGTTGGCCACTTAAATATATTGCAATATATGGACAAACAATCCCTGTTTTGTTTAAAGGGTAAGTCACTTTTCAGTATGTTAAGGTACAAAATGTTTCAATGACCTTAATATATTGATAATGGGTTGAGTGCAAAGTACCTTTTGTATTTGTCTATGAGTATTTTGTGGTTACAGGCCCCCCTGCTTAATGTTTTTAAAAATTAGTGGTGAGCACAGCTTTCCCTTTTTTGTTATAATATATATATATATATATATATATATATATATATATATATATGTATGTATGTATATATATATACAGTATATATATATATATATATATATATATATATATATATATATATATATATATATATATATATATATATATATATATATATATATATATATATATACTATAACATATAGTATACTGTATATAGATATATCGTTTTTTCAATTTAGCTATAACTGGCCCTTTAAGATACAAATCTGAGCCTAATGGATTAAGCTTTTTCTAATAAGAATAAGAAGGCTGTGACTCTGAGCATTATACGGAGAACAAAGTTTAAAAGAAAAGGGGAGAAAACACCCAGCGCCTTATTTCTTCTATACACATTTCAAATTACAGGTTGTAAACAAGACAAAGTCTGTATATGTTTAAAGGGTCATTTATCATTGGCAAGAACATTAAGCTTTTTGCAAAATTACCCAACATTTTTTTTCCTAGTGAAAAATGGGAAAACCAAATGGGATTTATCATTCCAGCACTCCCCATTCTTCAACGACAAATCACAATGGTCAGACTCATGCATATTTAAATACACCAGGTATTTGTAATGAAAGCATCTTAGGTGTTAAAACAGATGATTTAGAAGTTAAATAAATATGTTCTGTGTGACACGGGCTATATATATATATATATATATATATATATATATATATATATATATATATATATATATATATATATATATATATATATATATATATACAGTAAATAGAGGAAGGAGTTGTATGTATATATATAAAACTCCTTCCTCGATTTATGCCATCAGGAATGGATCCCAAAGTTGTGATTTTGTGTTATTGGTCATACAATAAGAGGCACATTTATCAAGGGTCGAATTTCGACTTCATGTGAGTTTTTTAAAACTCCCATACACTCCCATGAACACGAAATTCGCCCAATCTAAATTTAGAATAAAAATCGTATTTTTTAAATTCGGAAGAATAGGATCAACCCGAAAATGAATCGAATTCGAATTTCAAAAACTTGATTTGAGTTGTTTTTCTCCTTCAGGAAGGCTGCAAACCACTCCAAATTGATCGTCTCCCATTGACTTAAACAGCAATTCAGAAGGACGTCTCCCATTGACTTAAACAGCAATTCAGAAGGTTTTAGGGGGTGAATAGTCAAATTTGAGTTCCTTAAGGGCCAGCATATGATAAATCTCGAAAATCGAATTCCAATTTTTTGAAAAACTCGAAAACTTTTATTTCGAAATTGAATTTTCAATTCGACCCTTGATAAATCTGCCCCTGAATGTTCAGTTAATTTTTTTCTTATATCATATTATATATATTATATATTGTATCCAATTATACTGTATATATAATTCCTCATCTAAATGGGAAAAAAGCAATGCTGCACAATCATAGGTAATTGAAGTATTGCTGGACTACATATCCCAGCATGCTTAGGTTTGAAAGTTTCAAGCTTTCTGGGAGCTATAGTCTAGCACTATCAAGCATGCTTTATTAAAGCACACTTTTAATTAAAGGGAGACTAAAACCAACAATTAAGCTGCCCCATTCCCCACATGCCTTAACCTTGATAATATGTTTATTATATTTTTATTATACGTTTATTAAATTTATTAGTATGCTGGAATTTGTAGTCCAGCAGCAACTGAACAAAGTGTGGTTGTACAGAGCAGACCAGTATGGTTTAGTGTATTTTAAAGGAGATATACTCTCTCCCGTTTCGCAAAAAAAAAATTGCGAATTTCCCGCAAAAAAACGTGAATTTCTAACATTATAACGAAAAAATCTTGAAAACCAGAAATAGCCGCAGGCGAATTTTCACCATAAAATTTTCGCGAGAGATTCACAAATTTATTCGCCGCCGGCGAAACACGGGAATTCGCTGCAAATTCGTGCCTGCCGAATTATTCGCCCATCACTATTCATGTTACCTTGCTATCCTTGTATTAGTCATTTATTAAAGGGGATGTCATCACTGTTGTTAAATCAACAGTGCTACCAGCAAACAGCAACATGTTATAGCACGCTGGGAACTATAGACCAGCAACATTATAATCTTCACCAAATTCTTCAATGAAGATCCTGGCACTGGAGCTTTAAACTCATTTTCCCAGAACTGAGCAAGTAACCTTATGCTATGTATGCCTCAATTTTTGATTACAGATTTATATTGGCAAACCACACTAGTACAATACTCTGCATATGTTGCACCACAGCAAGATGGCTGACATTCATTCATACCATGTATTTTTACTGGAGACCTCTTGTATACCTGAAATTAAGCTTAGGTCACCTTCATTGGAGAGCTACTGTATAGGACACAATGTGGAAGATAGCGTACAATGTTCACAACACTGTGAACAGTATTGGAAGCCCTGGCACTGAAGTGAGTTGAGAGGAATTAATATAATAAATTGATTTATTAATCTGTCTCTGGCAGGTCATTTTAGGGTATGGCTTGTCCTGGGCCTCCAGAATCACAGGGGTAACTTGAAGGAAAGAAGGAGCCTCCTTCTTATAATCCACAGTTCATTAGATATTGCCTAACATTTTATATAGGGCCTCTCAAGCATGTGTTATATATATTTCTCTAACTGTATCGAATGTATCGTTCACTGCCCTCAGTGGCATAACTAGATGTTATTGGGCCCCATAGCAAAATAATTTTAGGTTATCCTGTTTTACCAATATATATTAAAATGAATCATTAATTAGGGCCTCAAAGGGCCCCCTATACCTCCTGGACCTCCCTGCAGGGTCTGCCTCTTCTGTAGTTACGGCCATGACTGCTCTTGAATAGATACAGTATATACAGTATTAACAAATAATAATACTAGATGGCTTCATTGGCTAGAATTTATATTTCTGGATCAGAAATTCTTAGTTTCAAACCTCAGCATTACCTCTAAGGATAAGTGCCTTGGTAGGGAAGGGGTAGGGGTGTAAGTAGCATCTACCCAATTATGGAAAATAATAACAACATGATTGTTGCTACAGTTGGGAACTAGGAATTCATTCAGTATATTCCAATTAAAACCATGGTAATGTAAAGCATTCAACCATGATAACCTAATGATTAGTGTTATATCCTCAGGAAAACATTAAAAGTATGAATAAATCTGCCCCTAAGCTAATTGAGGGATATTTTGGGGGTGGTGGGGGTAATTAAAGGTTACGCAGAAGAGAACGTGGATATTTCATAGTGTTAGTGACAGTGTTAAAATTTCCCGAGGAAAGCAAGTCATGTTGCTGGCTGCTTTTAATATACTCCCAACGAACGCTGTTTCTCTACATCTGGATTTCTGTCACTTTACGTGCCCTGTATAGTTGATAATAGCTTCATAGCCAGCTTTTCTGGCCATAGCCTAAATAATGTGACACTTAGGGAGTGATCTGACAAACTAATTGATATACTCACATCAGTAGGCCACGGGGATATTTATTCAATAGCAATATTATTTGTGACAGATGGAAGTGATGAAAGAAACAATTCTGCTTACATTAATTAATTATAGTATGGTGCAAATGGCTGGGATTGGTAGTGTTCCCTGGTGAAGGGATTGGCATATGTATGACAGATCACACACAAACATGCAACTATATATATATAAAGAGAGTTAATTTAAATGACTACTTCTATAAAGGCGGCATTTTCACATGTAAAGCTACTGCAAAGCCCAGCATTTTACAGTGTATTATCATGTTTAAAGCATGATGGGAGCTGTTGTCAGGCACTTGCATGAACATATTCTTAAAGTAACAATATATTTTTCCCAAGCCCTTCAGGGTTAGTGACCCAATCGATGCAGAAAGATTGTTCATTGAGAATATTGCATGTTGTGTTTACATTTGACTCTTTGTACAGTTGCCCATTTTCTGTATGTCTGACCTTCCACTGGATAGACATGTAGCAGAGCACAATAGGGTCACTAACAAAGCCCACATGTGTAAATGTGAATGGTTGCTTTGGGTTACTGCCCCAAGTATAAATTTGCCCAGTGTTAGTAACGGAGGCTCAGAGTGACTGACAATAAGTATCTTAACAATAAGATGGTAGTAGCCTGTTTTCAGCCAGGCAAAATGCTCACAGCTTCATCCGCAGCTCCACCAAATGTGGGCATAACATGTCAAGCACATTAAAAGAATTCATAAAAGGGAATTATGCCCATACATACTCCTCATGCATACTTGCGGGGAGCCATTGTACCTGCCCAACCTGCTCTGCTGAATTATGAGCGCATATTGATGCATGGGAACCCTGGTGTCACCACCTGCAAGTGCAGGTATTTCCAGGGTTCCTTTAGAAAGTTGTGTCACTGACTAGCACCAATTGATTCATGCAGGTGATACTATCCCAATTTCACAAAACCTAGCCATAACTTCCACCTTATTCACAAAAAAGTACATGGTAATTAACTTTGCAGCAATGCTTGCAAATGTATTCGCTGCAATGACACTGAAATTCTGAAAAAAAAACACTGCATTGCGAGACAAAAAGATGACGATTTTGCATCACAAAAGTCAACTTTCCATGATTTACTCCCTAGAACAGAGGTCTCCAACCTTTACTACTCCTGAGTCACATTCAAATGTCTTGGGAAGCAACATCAGCATCAATAGTATCAAGTTCCAAACACATACCAAGTAAGGACAGTGATCAGTGGCGCATGTATGTTGTGCCGCCCCCTCCCAAAAAAATCTTTAGAGGGGCCTGGCACGTACAGGAACCCTTACCCACCCCCTTCCCCCCCTGCTTGCTTGCTTGCCTTTCTGGTCTCTTGACCTCCAGCTTGTGTCCTACCTTAGAGCGAGCGAGTGACCTTCCTACCGCAGGGTCTGCTTTCTTTATAGTTATGGCACAGGTTGTTATTGGCTGTTTCTTAGCCCATATGAACTGCAAGCCTGCAGTATTCTCTGTTTGGTAGCAAACTTATGTCTTTGTTATTCCAAGACTTGCTTCCAAGCCAGGCATATAAAATGAGCATCGGCCTTGAGGCCATTTGGAGCAAACAACATTTTGCCCATGAGCCACTGGTTAACAATCAATACCATAGGCTATATACCAGTGCCTAAATTAGCACTAAAAGTCACCCTCTGTCACAAACAGATTCAGCCAAAACACAATCAGATATATAAACTAGCTGCAGTGTACCGTTTAATTAATTTAATATGAAGTTATTGGACTTTTTTCAGCCTTATCTAATATGTAATGATGCAATATTGCAGTATGATGTGTCTATCACAGGATATTAACTCACTAGTCAAACACACAGAGAATTTATTAACATACTCAGGATGTATATATTAACTGCCAGTGACAGAAGAATCGTGTTCCTTATTACGCATGCGCTCTACTAACATACGTAAATACACAAAAATGCATCCAGGTGAAATAATTCTATCTGAAGACAACCAGACTTCATGAACGCTGTATATTTTCCACACTGAGCATATAGAAATGTTATATGGAACAAGAAGATAATGTGCTCCCAGGGTAATGGGCGCTGAACTAGACGAGACTCATTTTTCAAATCATGTCATCTCTAAGGTATGAATAAAAAGTAACGGCCGGAATGAGGCTGGATCTATCTCAGCTGTTATCATTTGCCTTTTCAGCTATATTTGTGTTGACTTGTACAGTCTAAAAAGATGACAGTCCATGGGTCTTAGAATCAGTCAGAGTGATAATACATAGCACGTTATACTGTGGGTGACAGGCTCTGTTCCTCTCGCTAGCGTATGAAAGAAAAGCATCGCTTTCCGTCATTTCAAATGCTATAATCTGACAGAATGAAGACTCTTGCTGAGGGACATCACAAACCCTGTCTATTACAATTTTATTTGATAAATCAGGGGATTCTTGGGTGTCCTGTTCATGGAATTAGTGTCATTCAAACTACTGTAGCCCTGGCAGTCTCTTCAGAATGACCGGATTTCGAGTTCCTTTTATTCATAAGATTTTTAATATGTAGACTTGTGTCAAAGGCTGTAATAATATCAATAACTATATTTATAGGAAAGCATTTTCAAAAAAGAATAATTTAATCACTATTATAGAGGGCTATTATTATTATATGAAGCCAGAGTCAGATATTATAAACAGGCTCTATTTAAATCTACAAGTGCATCCCAAAAAGCTGCTGTCAGTGACATAAACGGTCTCATTGCTTAAAATTGTGACTCCATAGCAGTTTCTAACTTGTAATCAATATTTAAAAGCTGTCTCATGTTAGATAAGCTTAAGGAAAAATGAGTACATATTTAAGAATATATATTTGACAAAACACTATTGCTACCAATTTATAGGGGTCATTTCCAAACAAAGCCACAAGCTTTGTTCTGGCTAAAACTATTGATCTGCTTATAGACACTATTCATTGCAGAATGTCCAAAGAGGCTTCTTGCACTTGTGTTAGGAACCATAAAGCTACCACCACCCTGAACATGGTGGGGATTCTAGGGTTCCTGTAGTGGGTGGTGTCAACAAAAGGCCCAGCAAACTTGAGCTAAAAGAGTCACATGGTAAAGTAGTTTTATCTCCAAAGACTGAATTCTGTTAGTCGCAAATTTGATTCTGTTTTGCTACCGAGCGCGTGCTTGTTTAATATTGTCTCATAGGACGCAGTTGTGGAAGATGCAACTCCCTGTGTGGCCTCAATGACAGTCAATTTTAGGGGAGAACTGCATTATGGGTAAACGTATTTGCATCTGAATCTGCACTTTGCAAGCTGCTTTAATAAGTGACCATTTATATTTTTATATATGAAAATAAAAGAAGACCAGACAGATCTTCTGTGGTCAAATGTTTTCCATGTCTTTGACCATTTTCCCTTCCCTTTAAACCATTTTCACCCAGGCAGTCTCCCATCATGCTCCATGATATAATGACAAATGGCATGGAGCCAGTATGATAGATTCCTACATTCTGATTGGATGTGATCGCACCCTCTGCAGAATATATTTGTGCATCTAATATTACACTGCAGAGTAAAATGTAGTAATAATACTCTAGATGAATATAGCTTATATTGTAAATAATCACAGAAAGCAATTTAGCCACTGGCAAACCCTTATATAATTAACTGTTCACAATTAATTAACTGAATTCTGCTTTGTCTGCTAACTAATGTGCCAATTAACACTACATTGCTTTAGATACTAACACAAAAATCCATTGATTAAAAAAGATATATCAATAATAGGATATTTACAATAAGTCACAGCCTTTCACTCATTCGGTGTAAACTAATTACAGAGAGCGCATGCTTTTCTTCAATAAATTACAAACAAGCATTGGTTAATTATGCTATTCTGAATTTAACACATTAACCATTGTCCCTTGATTAGACAGAAACATAAAAGATAAGGGGTTTAGCCTCACTAGATAACAGTTATCGTAAGAATTACTTGAGCGGGAAGTGTTGATATATCAGTGAAGAAGAGTATTTGTCATCTACTTTAAACAAGTACAGGACAACCTGTAGATGCCATGTTATTATAGAAATGTGGGGTACAGATTGAGTGACATATCAGTTCATTTAAAACATTTTAAATACAGGCATGGGAATGACCCACCCCAGATCCCAAGCATTACAAATGATAGATCCAATACCTGGAAATATTTCTTCCAATATTCCAATGCAAATCTAAAGAGGTTCCAGGTATGTCTTGCTACCTGACTGCAACATAACTTTAATCAAGATAAATCAATAGGAAGGTAAAAAAATGCACCAGCTCTGAAGGGCTTTTTGGTAAAATCCCCTGTAGATTTATAGGGGGAAGAAATACAGATGCAAACATAACTCTGTGCTTGCGTTTTCCCTCCATTCATTCAGATGCTAGTTGAAGCTATTATAGCGGCTCCAAAATGATTTGAAGCATAGACAGATTTGGCCACCATTTCTCAGCAAACCCTAGGCAATTATGGTTCACTGATCATCTGTGAACATTGTACCCTCTGTTGTTTTAGCGACTCCACTAGCTGTGATTAATGGCTTACTATGTAGTATGTCATTAAGCAATATCTATTGCTATAGGTTTTCCCTCTGAAAACATTATTCAAGCATTATGCTTGCACAACAGTGCATGGTCGAACAGGGTGTCCTGGAATTCAGATATGTTCTTTCTTTCTAACCACACAGAAAAAATTAATGATACCTTGCTCAGCAAGAAGTAGATTAGTATGACATGTATTCCCTACAGATATATAGGTATGAATATGCTCTCCAAAATACATGGGAACCTATGATTTACTTTGTCATTTTAAAAATTGTGTTGCCATTTGATCACCACAAGAGGGGGAGACTTCCCGGCCTACATTTCCATTCTATTGATTGGCAAAGCAATGCCTGATGGCAGTACCGATGATAACGAGCAGGGACCACTCTGGAATTCCTACTTCAAAGTTCATGAGTGATCACAAATCTTGACAGCACCAGCATCTACAGAACATTTTACATTCATTTGAAGGGGGAAAAGGTGCAGACAGAGAAGTGCTTTCTTTGATTTTCATCATCATTTTTCCTGGAACATCAGTGTGGGCAAAAATAAATTAAAATGAGTGTATTGGGGTTTGATATTACTTCCCTACTTATCTATGAGGCCTGGAGTTAAGTTTTGTTTTAACCTGGTTTGATTGCATACACGTATAAATGAGATCATGCATTCACCCATAATAGATTTTAAATAGACAATATAATCATGTTGGCATCCCATCCCTTCAGCCATGCACCAGCCAAGTGTCAAATGCTTTAGTTGGAAATGACATGTCAACTGTAGTCAGAAATAAATAAAGCTGAGAGGGTGGCTATTTCAAATGTTAAAGGTATTGGGTTGGGTTATACCCAAGGGCACCCTTAAAAAATTGCACAGTATGCTGAAACAAAAGATCTTAATGGTCAGTTGCCAGTTATTTTGGGTTGAAGTAGATACATGAAATAAAACTGAGCAGTGAAGAAGCACAGCCAACAGGACGACTCTAGAAATCAAACCTCAATAGTAAAAGGTTTTTGCTAAACATTTTGTTGAAATATAAAGGTTACAAAGCAAACAAATAAGAGGAGAGGGGGAGGTAGCATTAATAAATGGGAAAAAAGGAGTGGTATGTTTGAGAAAAGATGTAATTGGAAATGACGGCTCTGTGCTTCTGAAGGTATATGTTTTGTATTTTGTCATGTGAGGCACTTTATATTTAAAATGTAAAAGAACATCATAAATTACTATTTATTTTACACTATTAGACTCATAAACACTACTTTTCTCCAGAAGTAATTCTGCATAAAGTTTACCTTTACATCACATATGCGGTCATCATTCACATTATGCAGATGGCATCAGTATCAGCAGTCAAAGGGAGACCAAAATAGTATGTCATTGATACAGAGAAGCTTTCACTATATGACATTTTAATTGTTTCATGCCATTCTGAGGAATATTGTAGCGCACACACAATATCTCATACATTTCTACATGGACTTCCTAAGGATCTAATCCTAGACTACAGAGATTTATTCTGGAATAGTTGACATTACAAGGCACTTAAATGTAATCACAAAGCTAAAAACATGCCATATGATATTTTTTATTATTATCTTGAAACATTAAATATTGTTTCCACTTAAAATACTTGATGCACATTCTCAAGACGCTTCACTCCTGCTCCCTTTCGTGCTCTTGCACTTACATCCCAGGGGTTGTTAATGGTCCTTTCATGTTTAAATTAAACACAATCTTTGCCAGTGCAACCAGTCTGCATGAAGCATTTACTGGTTACAGTTTAAAGTCAACATTTGTTCTGAGTTGCATGTTTTATTATTTTTTGAAAACTCAAAGTATCATGGGAGGCTGATGGAACTGTTTTTTTTATATCAGCCAAAGTGTATGTGTATTATAAAATGGGGAGCAATAAGCTCTTTATTTAAATAGAGACTGCACTTGAATCAAATAGAAGGTATTTTATAATGAGCTTCAGAATTCATGTTTCTTTATGGTAGGGATCCTAAAACAATTGTCCCTTGTCCGTACTAAGGGGACTTAACTTTACTGACCAATCAGAGTAGAGGTCTAAACTTAACTAAAAATAGACCAGCAGTACCACTGACTGATGCATTTTGTGAAGTACACCAGCCCTTGGTAACAGGTTAGTGACTATAATCAATGTGGGCTGCCTAAAACTTGGCACCCCCCAATTGATTTAATCTTTCCTTCTCGTTTAGGTATATCTGTACCTAAACAGATAGGTTTTTCTTGCAGACATTTCACCAATCATCCTAAAGTTGACCTGGATGAATGAGAATCTTCACAAACATTTCCTTTAGGGTTAGGGCAATGACACATAGGGAGTAGTGATGGGCAAATCTGTGCTGTTTTGCTTTGCAGGAAAATTCGCGAATTTACAGCGAAACAGCAAAAAATTTGTGAAATGCATTGAAGTCAATGGACGTCAAAATAATTTTGACGCGTGTCAATTTTCACTCGTGCAACAATTTTTATATGCGCAACTATTTGGTCCAAATGCACTAAAGTCAAAGGGCATTTGGAAAATTATGACGCAAGCCAATTTATTTGGATGCAGCAGATTTTCTGCCGCAGTTTCGCAAATTCTTTTTTTTGCGAAGTAATTTGCCATGAATTTGTGCCTTCCTAATTTATTTGCCCATCACTAATAAGGAGATTTCTCAACCACGTTAAAAAAATTACAAAGTAAAATGCCTGCTCACGCATTTTCTTGCAATTAAGAAAAATTGCTACAAGGAGATTAATTCACTTGCACCAATTACAAGATAAGTGAATGGCAAGGCATTATCTGGGAGCTTTGTCACCCATGGTAGCAATTTATCAATGTGGGTGACAAATCTCCCTGTGTGTTATTGCTTTAAAGGCACAAGGCAAATCCAAGTTATGGTGCAACCTGAATTAATGTAAATGTAAAAACAAATGCACTGTAAGGCTACAAATGTATTGTTATTGCTACATTTTATTACTTGTCTTTCTATTCATTCCTCTCCTATTCATATTCCAGTCTCTTATTCAAATCAATGCATGGTTGCTAGGGTAACTTGGGCCCTGCAAACTGGAGAGCTTCTGAAAAAAAGCTAAATACTCACTACACGCAAATTTTCTCAGAATATCACTTTCTACATCATACTAAAGTTAACTCAAATGTGAACTCCCCCTTTAAGGTACCTCCTAACATGTGCCCATCTAAGTCACTGGTGGCTGTGGGCTTGGCGTTGCACTGCGCAAAGGTATGAATAAGCCATAACCATTTTATAACAGAAAAAATAAGGAAACTTTGGATTTTTCTAATTAAAAGAAAAGGCAGACCTTATTTTCTACTATAAACTCAATTATTTGATTCATGCCCATAGGTATATATTACCTCTTTATTTCTAAAGGACATCAATATTTAAACAATTAATTCATTTCTGCATTCCAACACATTTCAGTTTTTTTTATCAGGATCCCCCTCATACACCAGGTAACTGTTGTTTGAAAGGCTGGAAGATAAAAAAATACAGTATGTGACAACAGGTCACCAAAACCCTAGTCTGACACACATTTATTTTGGAGATATACTACGAGATGGGAAAATGCACTTATTGGGAAAAAAATATGATAGTATTCGTTCATTGAGCCAGAGGAATGTATTTTATTCCATATGGGCTTTCAAAATTTGATCATCCCCATATTTCAGAAGCTTTGACATAAAGACCTTAGAATTAAAATATTTCTCTTGCAATATATTTACAGTATTTATCTGTTATTTGCATGTAGGAAAGAATCAGCCAGTCTAATTGCTTTCAACTTATTACAGGTATGGGACCTTTTATCTAGAAAGCTTGGAACCTGGGGTTTTCCAGATAAGGGATATTTCCATAATTTGGATCCCCAGAACTTAAATTTATTTAAAAATGATGTAAACATGAATTAAACCCAATAGCATTGTTTTGCCTCTAGTAAGCATTAATTATATCCTAGTTGGCATCAAATACAAGGCCCAACCCCTCTACCTGCATAAAGCCTTTTCAGCTTCTTCCAACCTTTCCAACCTGCCCCCCTCTGGTGCCGCAGCAAGAAGAAAAAGGAGACCAGATGGGGTTTTGGCTTGGGTAGGGGGGCTGGAGGGGGATTTGCAGCTGCAGCGGGGGGTCGGGGGGACCTGAGGCATTAGCCCCAGTGGGCCCTGGGCCCCCAGTCCAACACTGATGCTATGGTATAAAATAAAGGTATAAAATAAATAAAGGTATAAAAAATGGTGATGGATGATTGTGTGTTACTGAATATAGCATGATTCTGTTTTAAAATATTTACATGTTCTTTTAGAAAATGTTTGTATTTTCAAATAAATTATCATGTGCATATTCTTACATATATAACATCTGGCCGGGGCATCTGTATTTATATATACACACTTAGTAGAACAGAATGTGATCATTTAAAGTACAAAATGGCACATAAGAGGCAAAGCCATACTCTGTTCCAGTTAAAATAGAATCAAATCAAATCAGATTTCTTGGCTGGCGTAACATGTTTAGGTTAAATGAAAGGTCCCTCTTGTGCTGTAGCATTATGTACGTTCTTTGTCTGTTTTATATTTATAGACTGAGTGTAAGCATAAAACCTTATGATGGGTGTGAAACAACTCTGAATTCTGACAGCTCATTTCCAGAGATAACATCCTAATGAAATTCCCTATAAAAACACTTTACTGTTAGGCTGGTTTGTACGCTGAAAATTATATCATACGTTTTTATGCTTTGTCAATTACATATGAAATAGGGACTGTTTGCTTCAGCCCTCCTAAAAAAATGAGACAAGGATGAGAAAACAACCTATTTCCTTATTAGGTTCAGGAGTCAAAGGACTAAGCCAGGAGCCGTAGGCTTCAAGAGCATAGAATATTAAGACATATATTGGATTCATGATGGAGGGCATGGAGTTCATTTTCAAAATAAAACAGAATATTATTCATATTCCTTTTAAAATTCAGATTGCCAGCTGACCTGTGACATGTCAGTACTGTATTACATTTCCAATGAGCAGCATGTCGGATGCCGGTAGATTAGGAAGCTGCTCCCTGTTTTCAGAATTAAGATATTGTTGCTGGAATTTTATGCGAATGAAAGGGGCAAGAAAACATCTTTATTTTAATAAAGTTGATGCAGAGCAGAGGAGTTAGTGAATCTGCAATATTGTAGCTACAAAATCTGCAAAATATAACTATTAAAAATGAACATGCAATTTGTGAGAACTGTTCTTTTGCCGTGAATTAGATTTAGCTGGTTCACATTTGAGAAAGCCATATTATTGATGGCACATATTCATGCATACAAAACTCCTGATTTTCATATATATTAAAACCTATAACAGCATAATATGGATCTTCAATCCTTTCAAGCTTATTTAAAAAAAAGTTTGCTGCATTTAGCTGTAATTCTTTTTAAAGAAAAAAAGGGCAGTGGAAACAGAAAAATGTCTTTAGAAGTTTTTAGAGGGGATTTAATGCCTCCATAAAACTGTCACAGTGAACCCCCAGTACACACACACATGAACAGATTCCCCATACACTGTTAAGGTGCATTTGTAGATTCCATTTTCAAACCCACCCAAATGATATGTACAGAATATGTATATTGGTCAGGACAGGGCCGCCATCAGGGGGACCGATGGCTTCTATATGTTAAGGGGGGCCTGGCCATGCTGCATTTCCTGGATTAGCCAGGCCCCCCTTGAACTGTCGAAGTGGGAGCCAATTTGCGCCGAAGTTCGAGTGGAGTTGCGCCGAAGAAGGAGCTGAGAAATGGCAAACACCATTTTTTTAGGAAACGTTTGGGCATTCTTTTTTTTTTAACTTGGGGGGGCCCTGGACGCTAATGTTTTTTTTTTAACTTGGGGGGCCCTGGCCAGAAATTTTTTTTTTTAACTTGGGGGGGGGGCTGCCCACCAAGGGGTTTTTTTTTTAACTTGTACCATTCCCTGGCTACCATTGTTTTTTTTTTTAACTTGCAACCAAGTTTTTTACTTGTAGAGGGACCAAGAAAATTTTGTTGTATGGGGCCCGCAAATTCTGATGGTGGCCCTGGGTCAGGATTGCCCAAAATAATGCAACACTGAGAAGTAAGTGTTGCAGTACAAAGCAGACATGTACAGTGTGCTACCCACAATGCATTTTCCAAAGAATTCCAGCATCACTGCTGTTGCCCGCTTAACAGCATGTTACACAATATACACACAATTGGGTCCATATTTTCTTTGTTGTGTGTCCATTTTAGTACTTTGCACTTGTGAATATTTATTTTTCTTTAACAAAAGATGCAAAGGAGTGTGTTTACTAATACTGGGGATAAATATCACTGGTGATGTTTCCCATAGCAACCTATCAGCAGTGGATGCTCCTCTCTGTCCCCATCGTGCACACACACTGTACTTCATGACCAATATGCACATATTCCCCTCTGCGTGTTTGTGCGTTTGTGCATTCATGCATGTGCAACTTGGCACTAGTACAATTCTTATTCAAGTGGAAACCTGGAGATTCCTGACTGAAGCTAGGGGAAGGAAAGCAACATAGGTAAATGCCCAGTGCCCCTCCCATCGCAACTGCTCCCTAGATACGTGCCTATTTTGCCTACCCCTAGCTCAAGCCCCAATTAAATTTGAACAATCACTTATAAGTTAAAAAAAAGCTAATATCTGATTAGTTGCTATTCGTAACATCATTGGTAAACACACCCCAATACAAAGCACAGCATTTTCAAATTAGAAACACCAACAAATGGCAAAAACCACAGTATAGTTATTATACACACACATTTATATACAGTACAGTATATAGTCTGATTTTCTATATAATTTGTTTGCTTTTTATATTTTCATGACATTAAAAAATAAAATACTTAACATTTATTATATCGGTATATTTATATATTTTGTTTGTTTGTTACCAAGCAATTTCCATAGTTGAGGATGAAGTCTCCAATCTTTGTCCCCAGATAAAGCATTCAAAAGATGTACTGTTTCTGTATTAAAAGTAATGTTATGTTATGTGGGGGGGCGTGGCTAGCGCTCAAGGAAGATGGCCGCATAAGTGTGAGCTCCGAGTGATATCATCCCACTGACCACTCTCGCAAGCGATAACATGGGGAAATCGCAAGGAAACAAGCCTATTAAAGAAGGAAGCAAGACTCCAAAGCACTCCGGTCACCAAAAAGAAATCCCAGCGATGTTCGGTAAGCCCGGGAGAGACGCGCCGCACACAAAGATGGCGCCCACGAGGCCCGATCAGAGGGAAAGTAAAGGAGTTGCAGACTATCATACACAAGACTCATCGGATGCGGATAGCGATGCGGACAGCTCAGTTGATATGCAAACTTACCTGCGACAGCTCCCATCGAAGAAAGATATCAAAGACATGCTGCACTCCGCCATGACCGAAATACGCAGTGACCTCCAAGGCCTCAAACAGGATATGGAGAGCGTCGGCAACAGGACGGACACGCTAGAAAGAAATCAAACAAAGCTTGTAAGTAACCAGAAACAGCAGAACGAAGTATTGCATAAACAAACCCAAGAAATAGCGGAATTACGTAGACATGTGGAGGATTTACAGAATAGAAGTCGTAGGAATAATATCAGAATAAGGGGTATACCAGAGACTGTACAGAAGGAAGATATCATGCCAGCCCTTACGCAGTTATTCAATGGCATTTTGGATCGTGACCAGAACGCAACAATTGCAATAGACAGGGCCCACAGAGTGTTCAAGTCAAGGAACGCTCCTCCTGAGGCCTCCAGGGACATTTTATGCTGCATCAACAGCTTCCCGCTGAAGGAAGAAATACTGGCTAAAACACGGGCCGGGAAAAAGCTGACATATGAGGGACACCCCATTCTATTCCTACAAGATCTATCGCTTTCCACACTATTAAAAAGAAAGCAGTTAAAGCCTCTGACTGACCAACTTAAAGAGAAAGGAATACAATTCCGTTGGGGCTTCCCCTTCAGTTTATCGGCTAATAAAGATGGAATACAGGCCTACATAAGGTACCCAGAGGATACAAGGGACTTTATACAGAAATTTCAACTTGAGGAAGTACAGATTCCAGGATGGCTGGAACCATTCAACGATCAGTCAGGCACCTACCAGGAGTTGGATAACACCTGGAGAGACATTCCACAGTTGCAAAGAACCCCCAAGACACCAAGACATAAGATGAGCAAAATGCTAACACCCAACAAGAAAATGCCGAACAATGACTGGTCGGAGACATGAATATGCCGATGTTGGTGTAAGTTAAAAACATCACTGATCTTAAGGAGATTGAAACATGCCTATGCTCACATGTTATTTCCTTTTCTTTTCTCTTTATTGATGGGTTAATGTGTTATTGCTTGCAATTTACCAACTGTTTTGCTGTTTACTATTTACTGTTTTATATGAGAATTGATTGAAACAGGGAAAAGAGAAGTGATTTCTTACCCCCCAGAAATGTTATCACCATTGTTATATTGTGGTTATGAAAGGTCAGTGGGATGCACTACAGTAAACACTTCACTTTACTGCTAAATTCCAGACAACCCACCCCCCCCTAGTGGTTGACACACCTAGTCTCATCTAGGTGGATTAGACCCAATACAAAGGAACACATTCACTTCTGTTTTGTGTTCACTTCTTCTTGTTTTTCTTTTCACAAAATGTTACAAATGTTTATCAGGAATTACTCCCCAGTTCAGAATCTACTTTTCTATCTTTTCTTCCCCTCTCCCCGACAAGGAAGCAGACTTCAGGAGATATATAGCCCAATCTCATCTAAAGATGGGTCGCAACATACAAATCAAACTATGGTCACAGAACGTTAACGGATTAAACAACCCACGTAAGAGAGCTCAAATTATCAATAACTGCCACAGACAGGGTGCAAAAATTTTATTTATACAAGAAACGCATATTAAAAGCTCACATGCTGCAATAATCAAAAATAAATGGTTCCCACATGTGTTTTTAAGTACGAACCCTGAAAAAAAAGTCAAAGGCACAGGTATACTACTACATAAAGATCTGCCCATTAAAGTTTTGGATTCCAAATCGGACAAGGAAGGGCATTATACAATGTTGAAAGCACAAATCTATAACACATGCATGACTTTATGTTCAGTATATTTACCAAATGTCAATCAGGCCAAATATGCAAAAGAAGTAATATCCCAACTTCAGGAATTCGCTGAAGGGATCATCATACTTGGAGGGGACCTCAATGTAGCTCTCAATCCTCTAATAGACTGTTCATCCGGGAAATCCGCCATTGCCTATAAGACGTTGAAAAAAATTAAAACCTATTTAGGACAATTACACATGATAGATATATGGAGAACGCACAATCCCACGACAAGAGACTATACCTTCTATTCAGCTGCAAAAAACATTTACTCAAGAATAGATAATATACTAATTAATCAGAGATGGTTACACCTCATAAAACATGTTCAAATTGACGCTATGATTTTTTCGGATCATGCCCCCTGCATTGTTGGAATAGAAATACCAAATACATTGAAAGAAACCTACAGCTGGAAGTTTAATGAGAGGTTATTATTAAGGAAACAACATAGAGATAACATAGCTAATTTTATTCAAGAATCCATCCAAAACAATAACTTACCGGAGACGGACCCCTCAATCTTGTGGGAAACCATAAAAGTAGTAACTAGAGGGAATCTCATAGCCTTGTGCGCTAAAGTTAAAAAAGAAAGAGAAGGAAAAATTAAACAATTAATAACTGAGATAAAAACATTGGAAAATAAACATAAAGAATCACTACTGAAAGATGTACAGGAAGAATTAGATTATAAGAGAATCTCGTTAAAACAACTTTTAAACACTTATACGGAACAAGCTTACCTGAGATGTAAAAAAGACTATTATGAATGGGGCAACAAACCTTCCAAACTACTAACCAAAAAGATAAAAGAGCAAAAAAACAGGACTTACATAAACCAGATGAAAGACTCTAAACAACAAATTCATTGTACCTATCCGAAAATAGCCAACTGTTTTCAGGAATTTTACCATGCCTTATACAATTTGGATTCAGAGCTACAAAAAGAAGAGAAAACAAAGAGAATTGAGTCTTACTTACAACACTTATGTTTACCCAAAATTACCGAAACGGTTAAAAAACAGTTGGAACAACCATTTACTCTGGCAGAGCTAAACACAGTCATTACAGGGGCCCCAGCCAACAAAAGCCCAGGCCCAGATGGATTTAGTGCAGGCTTCTACAAGGAATTTTACCAGCAATTATCAACAGTATTGCTAAAACATTTTAATAGCATTTCGGCAACCAAACATTTTCCCAAACAAGCACAAGAAGCCCAAATAACTGTTCTTCTTAAACCAGGGAAAGATCCGGCTATATGCAGCAGCTATAGGCCCATATCTTTAATAAACCTGGACCAAAAATTCTACGCTAAAATATTGGCTAACAGACTCCAACTGATTATACCCACTCTTATCCACCCTGATCAAGCGGGTTTCGTGAAAGGCAGGGAAGGTAAGGACAACTCGACCAAACTCATAAACATCCTTCATCATGCAATTCAACACCAGAGACCAACACTCCTCTTAACAACTGATGCTGAAAAAGCCTTTGACAGGGTGGATTGGAATTTTTTGGAATTGACATTAACGAAATTTGGTTTTGGCCCTAAATGTGTGGCGCAAATAATGGCTCTCTATCAAGCTCCGCATGCAAGAATAAAAGTCAACGGCATCCTCTCTCAGCACTTTGATATCACTAACGGAACCCGACAGGGGTGCCCCCTATCTCCAATTCTCTTCATATTGACTATGGAAACTTTTATAACATCCATCAGACAAAATAAAGATGTAACCGGATTGAAAATGGGTATCCAGGAACACAAAGCTGCAGCGTTTGCGGATGATCTATTATTAATAATCTCACAGCCGGAACTATCTCTACCAAACATCATTCTAGAATTCAAGAAATTCAGTGAAGTATCTAACTTTAAAATAAATTATTCCAAATCAGACATTCTAAATATTAATATACCACAGAACCAAACAGAAATATTAAAGAGAAAATTTCCTTTTAAATGGGCTACAAAATCAATTCAATACCTGGGAATCAACATCCCATCACACCCAAACAAACTGTACGAAATGAATCATCTACCGCTAATATCCGAAATACAGACTCTACTCACCAAATGGAAAACACAATCCTTATCCTGGTTTGGGAAAATTAATATACTAAAAATGATGATTATGCCAAAAATCTTATACTTACTACAAATGATTCCAATAAAACTCCCCAAACAATTTTTTTTAAAAATTAACTCTCTTTTCTCACAATTCATATGGGCTATGAAAAGGCCTAGACTTAAACTATCTATTCTTATGACAACAAAACCTAAAGGAGGACTCTCTATACCAAATGTTGAAAATTACTATTTTGCCACTCACCTCCAGAGAATCTGGACTTGGAAACGAGAAGGATCTTTTAAGCTGTGGAAAGAAATAGAGCAGAATGAGATGCAAATTAATATAAGCAACATCATGAATATACATTATGACAATATACCAATTTCACTCAAAACACATCCCACTATAGGAGCAACGTTGGCAGTTTGGCATGGTTTACAGAAGAAACATGATATCTCTCCATATCCGTCTCCAGAGACTGAGCTATTAAACAACCCGGACTTTCCACCGAGTTGTGATAGAGGCCAAATTGATAGGTGGGCCTGCATACAGGGTAAACCTACTAAACTCAAACAATTTATTAAACGAGGACGAATTATTCCATTAAATAAAATCCAATCTAGATGGGGATGCCACCCCAGGGACCAGTGGAACTATCGTCAAATCTATCATTATTTAAGCTCGTTAGATCCCAAGAACATCACCAGACCATTGTCAGACTGGGAGGTGTTGTTGAATCAACCCGTAATTACCCACCCTATAGCTAAATTTTATAAGAAACTATCAGAGGAAGATAAAACTAGTAACCAGAAAACCAAAGAGAAATGGGAACGAGAACTGAACATTAAAATTGGGAGGAAAACGTGGGAAACTATAATGCTGACAGCACATAAAGGATCGAGAACGACAAAAACACAAGAAGCCAACTACAAACTGCTCAGTAGATGGTATAGAACACCAGTATTCTTAAACAAAATTTACGACAATGTTTCAGAGAAGTGTTGGAGATGCCACCTTGAACTAGGATCATATAGCCACCTCTGGTACAAGTGTGCTAAACTCTCTACATACTGGAAGGAAGTATTCAAAATAATAGAAACCCTAAGACCAGGAACTTATCAGAATTGTATAGAAACAGTAATCCTTACCGTCAATAAACATACTGAAGAAGTAATAAAAGATAAATTGATACTACAGATCATACAAGCAGCCAGAAACCAAATCCCAAGAAAATGGAAAATAGCAGAGCCACCAAGTAAAATAGATTGGATTAGAGCCCTGGAAGAAGTTAAAACAATGGAAGAACTTATAGCTTTAAAACAAGGAACAATGAAACGTTTTGAAAAATTATGGGAGCCATGGAATGAATACAGACGTGGAAACCATACAAGCCAAAGACAGGTGGAATAATGATACCCTAAGACTGGAAGAAACAATAAAAACCAAAAGAAACCGAACTACAAGAATTCATTAAATACAAGACTACTTACCTTTACTCTTACGTATCGAGTAGTCTCGAACTGGAACAATCTTGCTGGAAATAAAAGAAAAGAAGATTTAATCTGCTTCCCCCCTCTCTCTCTCTTGTCCCTCTATCACCCACCCCTCTTCTATCTGTTCATCTCCCACCCCCTCTATAAAATAAAATACGATAACTTAGTACTAAACAAAGGTAGATCCTATGTATTAAAGTGATCCTAATGATAATAGTTGGGACTTAGTTATACTATGTGTGGAAATGTACTATGTTATTGTATATATATATCTGAAAAACAGAACTGTATTTTATTACTCGTTCCCCTTCCCTTTTTCCTTCTGTACCCTTCAATTTTCTTTGAAATTGAAAATAAAGACTTACTAAAAAATAAAAGTAATGTTATGTGTTATCCCTTGTCACTGGTCCCTGCTGCTGAGGGTTACATTGGCATTAACTACTAAACTAAAAAAAACTGACACAATTTTGCCTTATATACAAGCTGAACTTGAGTGAAAGGCTATTTTTGTTATAGTCAAGTATCTGGGATATCCAAATAAATGGAATTGTGTTATTTACAAGTCACAATAAAAGTTGTAACAATACTTATCTTTTGTGATAAAAAAAATGAAATGCTATAATTTTAGAACAAATGTCTTATTTTTGAATCCTCCATGCACTACCTGCTATCGTCTTTTTATCTGTTACAAGTCTGTACTTTCTAATAAATGTATTTCTGTATAATTATCGAACTGCTTCAGCACAGAGGAATGCCTTCATTTTTATTGCTAAAAATGGCACATATATAACAGTACAGTAGTAGCAATATTTAGCACATGACTGATTTTTCTGGCAGTAAGTTAATTCTTTTAGAAACCCCCCGTTCATTTCATCACTCACAATAAAACAGGGAATCCTTAATTGGCCCCTTCTTCTCCAACATATTCTTAATGAAAATGCAGCACATAAGTCTAAGTTTGTTGGCTGGCAGAGCCCAATTTACAAAAAAAAGTGGGAGTGCAAGATAAGAAAAGAGTACATCTGCAGAGCAGGCTGTGCAATGAATCACACAATGCCACAGTTGAGCAGAATATAATTGAGTCCAGCATCTCTGAGCATTTTCACCATAATTAATGATAATCTGTAACAGAGGAATCTGAGATTCCAGTTCAGAGGGCTGTTTAATTAGGCCAAGTAATGAAAGCAAGAACAGTACAACGATATGGCCAGTTTCATGATTAATGATTCATGCTATTGAACACAAAAGTGCCGCACCGTTAACTCCAACAGAGGCTGCATTTATTTTGGCATTTGCAAAATAGTGAGAGGCACGCAATATTTTGTACTTTAAAGACATAACTAGAAATATCTCTTTCTGAGCTATTTACATGATAAATATACTTTGCAACCTTCCTGTCTTTATATATAAATATATTTTTTTGGAGACATTTGCTCAGGGGTAGTTAAAAATAAATATGCACCCTGTGTTAACTTCAAAGTCAAAGTCTGGTAAATCAATGAACACTTTTCTTTTGCAGACAAGTCATTCCTCTTTAGATATACAGCATATTTGCTGTCTGGGTATATTTGCTAAACTTAAAAAGAAGCCCTTTGCCTAGGGAAAAAAAATTTAAAGTCTGGGGATATCAAATGCCGGGACCCTCTTGGGTTAACATACGCACTACACTTACACGCATTTAAAAAAAAAAAAAAAAGGAAAATCCTGACATACAAAGACATGACACAAGGAGGAAGGAGACTGCCCGAGGGCCTTAACACTGAAGCCATCAAATTACATGGGTTTTACTTGACTATTTACTCTGCTATTCAATAAACAGTGCAGTACTTACATGATAATGCTCTTTGCTGAAGAAGAATGGCATGATCTAAATACACTCACCAATATCTCTATACCAAAAACATCTCTCAGACTATTTCCCAGCATTATGTTCTCTGCAGTAGATGTTCAATTAATCTGTTCCAAAATGTTTTTTTCTATCAGTCACTAATATATCTAATTTTTTGTCTGAGTTGCTCAACCACACATTTGACAGATTTCCCCTGCTTTAACTGGACGTTGAATCAGCAGTTTGCAATGCACTGCTAACATGCTACGGTTGGGTTGTTTTGCACTGGAAACAAAAATTGTTTGGTTGAGTAAGCACACTAATAAACAATTTATATGAATGAAAAAAACCTATTCAAGGAAGTGCAAAATAAATAGTATAATGCAGTACTAAAATCTGTAAATATTGAGATAAAGTGGCCATTGTCAGCTTCAATGTGTGTAATAAATAACCACAGAAGCAAGCAGCAATCACTTGTCTGTGAAGTTGCCAGTCATCTAAACTATAATAAAGGTGCAAAAAATAATTAAAAACATCAATTAAGCCTAAATAAACATCAGATGTATTCACTCGCCATAATAAAATCAAAGCATAAGATGTTCAAAATCAGTTTGTTTCCAAAAAAAGAACAAAATATAGTATAATCTTTATTTTTACAGTATATACTCTTTACTCCAGAAGCTACATACCGTTCTTTTGATGTATAATCAACTTTCAATTCCACTTTCGAAACTCACATTTTTGAGTTTTATCAATCAAAAAATTTAATTATACCTGGAAATGGTAGCAGAATTAAAAATCTACACTCATTCTTTCACTTTTTGACTACACTACATTTCTATAAAATAAATAAAAATAAGCTACCAAAATACAAATTTTTTGTTCCCCCTACACCCTGCATTTCCCTGTGCTTCTCTTCCCATCTGATCCCCTCATTCCATTCACAAATGCAAGAATTTTTCCTTCTGCCAGCAGCTTTCCCAATTAACTTTTAAAAAGTGGAATGTTTCACTTTGTTTCACTTTGTTGGGACACCAGTAGTGGATTTTTTGGGTTCTTCCATAGTATTTCTTGTATTACACATAAACAAACACTAAGGGAGGTATTTACTAGAGATGGCGCGAACTGTTCGCCGGCGAACTTGTTCGCGCGAACATCGGGTGTTCGCGCTCGCCGGAAGTTCGCGAACGTCGCGCGACGTTCGCCATTTTGGGTTCGCCATTGTTGGCGCTTTTTTTTGCCCTCTCACCCCAGACCAGCAGGTACATGGCAGCCAATCAGGAAGCTCTCCCCTGGACCACTCCCCTTCCCTATAAAAACCGAAGCCCTGCAGCGTTTTTTCACTCTGCCTGTGTGTGCTGAAGAGATAGTGTAGGGAGAGAGCTGCTGCCTGTTAGTGATTTCAGGGACAGTTGAAAGTTTGCTGGCTAGTAATCGTTTTGATACTGCTCTGTTATTGGAGGGACAGAAGTCTGCAGGGGTTTGAGGGACATTTAAGCTTAGGTAGCTTTGCTGGCTAGTAATCTACCTTCTACTGCAGTGCTCTGTATGTAGCTGCAGTGGGCAGCTGTCCTGCTTCTGATCTCATCTGCTGACTGCTGCAATAACAGTAGTCCTTGTAAGGACTGCTTTTATTTATTTTTTTGTTGTTTTACTACTACTACTACTACTACTACTACTATAAGAGCCCAGTGCTATTAGTCTAGCAGTGTTGGGGAGTGGGACTGGTGTGCTAATCTGCTGCTCCTAGTAGTTCAGCAGCACCAACTTTAATTTTTTTTTTTAATATTCATTTTTTTTTTATTTTACTACCGCTGTAGTAGTGTATAAGTTGACCTTTTAGGCATTATTTGCCCTGTAGGCATTTTTTGCCCAGTGTGTTATTCAACCAACTGCCATCTAGCTGTGTGACCTTGTTCACATTCTGTCTAAATATCCATAATATTACCGTCTCCAGAAAAAACACCGGAGTGACTTTTTTCAAGCAGCCATAATATATTTTACGTAATCCGTATCCATCGCTGTAGTAGTGTATAAATTGACCTTTTAGGCATTATTTGCCCTGTAGGCATTTTTTGCCCAGTGTGTTATTCAACCAACTGCCATCTAGCTGTGTGACCTTGTTCACATTCTGTCTAAATATCCATAATATTACCGTCTCCAGAAAAAACACCGGAGTGACTTTTTTCAAGCAGCCATAATATATTTTACGTAATCCGTATCCATCGCTGTAGTAGTGTATAAGTTGACCTTTTAGGCATTATTTGCCCTGTAGGCATTTTTTGCCCAGTGTGTTATTCAACCAACTGCCATCTAGCTGTGTGACCTTGTTCACATTCTGTCTAAATATCCATAATATTACCGTCTCCAGAAAAAACACCGGAGTGACTTTTTTCAAGCAGCCATAATATATTTTACGTAATCCGTATCCATCGCTGTATTAGTGTATAAATTGACCTTTTAGGCATTATTTGCCCTGTAGGCATTTTTTGCCCAGTGTGTTATTCAACCAACTGCCATCTAGCTGTGTGACCTTGTTCACATTCTGTCTAAATATCCATAATATTACCGTCTCCAGAAAAAACACCGGAGTGACTTTTTTCAAGCAGCCATAATATATTTTACGTAATCCGTATCCATCGCTGTATTAGTGTATAAATTGACCTTTTAGGCATTATTTGCCCTGTAGGCATTTTTTGCCCAGTGTGTTATTCAACCAACTGCCATCTAGCTGTGTGACCTTGTTCACATTCTGTCTAAATATCCATAATATTACCGTCTCCAGAAAAAACACCGGAGTGACTTTTTTTCAAGCAGCATTCATATATTTTACGTAATCCGTATCCACCGCTGTAGTAGTGTATACGTTGATCTTGTGGGCAGTATTTGCACAGTGTTTTCTTCAAACCGCCATCTAGCTGTGTGAGCTTGTTCACATTTTGTCTAAATATTGATAATATTATCGTCTCTAGAAAAACCACTTGAGTTACTTTTTTTCAAGCAGCATTCATATATTTTACGTAATCCGTATCCACCGCTGTAGTAGTGTATACGTTGACCTTGTAGGCATTATTTGCACAGTGTTTTCTTCAAACCGCCATCTAGCTGTGTGAGCTTGTTCACATTTTGTCTAAATATTGATAATATTATCGTCTCTAGAAAAACCACTTGAGTTACTTTTTTTCAAGCAGCATTCATATATTTTACGTAATCCGTATCCACCGCTGTAGTAGTGTATACGTTGACCTTGTAGGCATTATTTGCACAGTGTTTTCTTCAAACCGCCATCTAGCTGTGTGAGCTTGTTCACATTTTGTCTAAATATTGATAATATTATCGTCTCTAGAAAAACCACTTGAGTTACTTTTTTTCAAGCAGCATTCATATATTTTACGTAATCCGTATCCACCGCTGTAGTAGTGTATACGTTGACCTTGTAGGCATTATTTGCACAGTGTTTTCTTCAAACCGCCATATAGCTGTGTGAGCTTGTTCACATTTTGTCTAAATATTGATAATATTATCGTCTCTAGAAAAACCACTTGAGTTACTTTTTTTCAAGCAGCATTCATATATTTTACGTAATCCGTATCCACCGCTGTAGTAGTGTATACGTTGACCTTGTAGGCATTATTTGCACAGTGTTTTCTTCAAACCGCCATCTAGCTGTGTGAGCTTGTTCACATTTTGTCTAAATATTGATAATATTATCGTCTCTAGAAAAACCACTTGAGTTACTTTTTTTCAAGCAGCATTCATATATTTTACGTAATCCGTATCCACCGCTGTAGTAGTGTATACGTTGATCTTGTAGGCATTATTTGCACACTGTTTTCTTCAAACTGCCATCTAGCTGTGTGTATTATCGTTTCCAGAAAAACCAACTGAGTTTTTGTTGTTGTTGTTTTTTTAAAAATAATGCCAGGCAAAGGCAGGCCGCCACGCAGAGGCCGTGCTAGGGGCCGTGCTGCTATGCAATCCTGTGGCCCTAGCAAATTGCCCAGTTTTAAAAAGCCAATGACCCTGAACTCCCAAAATGCTGAAGAGGTAGTTGACTGGCTTACACAGCACACCCCATCCTCTACCGTTTCTAACTTTACCACAACATCCTCCTCATCCTCCACTGCTATGGCCACCCCACGTAACACTTCCTCCACCACCGGTGCCCCTTCTTCACTGGAGTCAGAGGAGTTATTTTCCCATGAGTTTCTTGAACTGAGTAATGCGCAACCATTATTGCCAGAAGAAGATGAAGGAGATGAGGACGTTACACCAGATTTAATTCTGGCAGAGAACACGATAGAGATGGACATAATGAGTGATGAGGAGGAGGTCCCCGCTGCTGCTTCCTTCTGTGATGTGTCAGAAGAAATTGATGCATCTGAGGAGAATGATGATGAGGAGATTGATGTTTTGTGGGTGCCTAGTAGAAGAGAGCAAGAGGAGGGTAGTTCAGATGGAGAGACGGAGAGTCAGAGAGGCATTAGGAGAATAAGACTTAGAAGAAGCAGGGAGGACAGCCCGCAGGGATCAGTAGGGCAACAACATGTATCGGCACCTGTGTTCAGCCGGCCAACGCACCCGCCATTGCCGCCAATGCCGCCAACTTCTACTGTTACCGCCAGATCACACACTTCCAAAAAGTCAGCAGTGTGGGATTTTTTTAATGTGTGTGCCTCTGACAAAAGCATTGTAATTTGCAATGAGTGCAGTCAGAAACTGAGCCTTGGTAAGCCCAACAGCCACATAGGTACAACTTCTATGCGAAGGCACATGAGCGGCAAGCACAAAGCACTTTGGGAGCAACACCTCAAAGGCAACAGGCAAACTAAAAGCCACACTCCTTCTGGTCCAGCATCTTACTGCTCTACCTCTGCTCTCCTTGACCCGTCTGAACCACCCTCCACTCCGCCTTCCACCTTGACCACCTGTTCCCATTCCCAGTCATCTGCCACCAGCCAAGTTTCTGTGAAGGCCATGTTTGAGCGTAAGAAGCCAATGTCTGACTGTCACCCCCTTGCCCGGCGTCTGACAGCTGGCTTGTCTGCACTCTTAGCCCGCCAGCTTTTACCATACCAGCTGGTGGACTCTGAGGCCTTCCGCAAATTTGTAGCAATTGGGACACCGCAGTGGAAGGTACCCAGCCGCAATTTTTTTTCTAAAAAGGGAATACCACACCTGTACCAACATGTGCAGAGCCAAGTTACCGCATCTCTGTCACTTAGTGTTGGGCCAAAGGTCCATATGACTACTGACGCATGGTCCTCCAAGCATGGTCAGGGCAGGTATGTCACCTACACTGCCCACTGGGTGAACTTGGTAATGGCTGGGAAGCAGGGAATGGGTAGCTCAACAACAACAGTGGAGTTGGTGTCACCGCCACGGATTGCACGCGGTTCTGCCACCACCTCTACTCCTCCATCGCTCTCTACCTCGTCTTCTTCCTCTTCTTCTTCTTACTCTGCTGCTGGGTCCTCCTTCTCCTCCTCCACACCTGTGCACCCCCAGCTCCCCCTAGGCTATTCGATGTGCCAGGTACGCCGTTGTCACGCTGTCTTGGGGATGACGTGCCTGGAAAGCAAAAACCATACCGGATCTGTACTCCTGTCATCTCTGCAGTCACAGGCCGATCGGTGGCTGACCCCACACCAACTGCAGATCGGAAAAGTGGTGTGTGACAATGGAAGCAATCTGTTGGCAGCGTTGAGACTGGGCAATTTAACACATGTGCCCTGCATGGCACATGTGTTAAATTTAATAGTCCAACGTTTTGTCTCCAAGTACCCAGGATTCCAGGACGTTCTCACCCAGTCCAGAAAGGTGTCGGCCCATTTCAGACGTTCCTACACAGCCATGGCACGCCTTGCTGACATTCAGCAGCGCTACAACATGCCAGTCAGGCGTTTGATTTCTGACAGCCAGACTCGCTGGAATTCAACGCTCCTTATGTTGGAACGTCTGCTGCAACAACAAAGGGCCGTCAACGAGTACCTTTTTGAACTGGGTGGTAGGACTGGATCTGCAGAGCTGGGGATTTTTTTCCCCCGTTACTGGGTGCTTATGCGCGATGCCTGCAGGCTCATGCGACCTTTTGAAGAGGTGACAAATATGGTCAGTCGCACCGAAGGCACCATCAGCGACCTAATACCCTTCGCTTTCTTCCTGGAGCGTGCCGTGCGACGAGTGACAGATGAGGCTGTAGACCAGCGTGACGAGGAGCTGGAAGCGCGCGATTTCTGGTCGGAATCACCAGAACGAACCCAGGCACCTGCTGCAACGCAGGGAGAGGTGCCAGAAGTGGAGTCAGAGGAGGAAGGTGGCTTTGTGGAGGAGGAGGAGGAGGACCAACAGGAGCAGGCTTCCCAGGGGGCTAGTGGTGACCTTTTGGGGACCCCTGGTCTTGTACGTGGCTGGGGGGAGGAGACCGTGGATGATGCAGTCCTTGATAATGAGGAAGCGGAGATGGATAGCTCTGCATCCAACCTTGTGAGAATGGGGTCTTTCATGCTGTCATGCCTGTTGAAGGACCCCCGTATCAAGAGGCTTAAGGAGAAGGACCTGTACTGGGTCGCAACGCTACTAGACCCTCGGTACAAGCATAAAGTGTCAGAAATGTTACCAACATACCACAAGTCCGAAAAGATGCGGCATTTACAAACCAGCCTGCAAAACATGTTGTACAATGCTTTTAAGGGTGATGTCACTTCAGGAACTCATCAACATTCCAGGGGCAGAGGTGCCAGTAATCCTGCCACGAGCACACCTGCAAGGACAAAGCCCTTTGGCCAGTCTGTAACGTCAGACATGCAAATGTTTTTCTGTCCAAGGCAGCGCCACAACCCTTCTGGATCCACCCTCAAAGAACGCCTCGACCGGCAGGTAGCGGACTACCTGGCATTAACTGCAGATATCGACACTCTGAGGAGCGATGAACCCCTGGACTACTGGGTGTGCAGGCTTGATCTGTGGCCAGAGCTGTCACAATTTGCCATGAACCTCTTGTCTTGCCCAGCCTCAAGTGTGCTCTCAGAAAGGACCTTCAGTGCAGCAGGAGGGATTGTAACTGAGAAGAGAACTCGCCTAGGTCACAAAAGTGTCGATTACCTGACCTTTATTAAAATGAATGAGGGGTGGATCTCGGAGGGTTACTGCACGCCGGAAGACTTGTTCTGACTTCTATGCAGCTGTCCTTCTCTTCAAGCCTCATGACTCCACACACAGCTGTCCTTTAGCGTCCTCCTCCTCCCTCCGCCACCATTACAAACTAGGGTGCAAACCCTACTGGTTTAATTTTTTCTGGCCTCTGTGCTTCAGTGGCTGCAACCAAAAAACTGGGCAAACAATGTCTACAAGGTCAACGTATGGCAAAAAATGACTATTTTCAGCATTTATATGGCATATTTTTTCTGGCAACTGTGCTTCAGTGGCTGCGTCCAAAAAAATGCATATTTTCTGCATTTATATGGCATAATTTTTCTGGCCTCTGTGCTTCAGTGGCTGCAACCAAAAAAATTTATATTTTCAGCATTTATATGGCATAATTTTTCTGGCCTCTGTGCTTCAGTGGCTGCAACCAAAAAAATTTATATTTTCAGCATTTATATGGCATAAT
Organism: Xenopus laevis; assembly: GCF_017654675.1. Lineage (NCBI taxonomy): Eukaryota > Metazoa > Chordata > Amphibia > Anura > Pipidae > Xenopus > Xenopus laevis. The sequence goes on from NC_054387.1 coordinate 69,623,820, forward strand.
TTTTCTGGCCTCTGTGCTTCAGTGGCTGCAACCAAAAAAATTTATATTTTCAGCATTTATATGGCATAATTTTTCTGGCAACTGTGCTTCAGTGGCTGCGACCAAAAAAATGACTATTTTCAGCATTTATATGGCATATTTTTTCTGGCCTCTGTGCTTCAGTGGCTGCGGCCAAAAAAACTGGGCAAACAATGCCTACAAGGTCAACGACGTTGACCTTGTAGGCATTGTTTGCCCAGTTTTTTTGGCCGCAGCCACTGAAGCACAGAGGCCAGAAAAAATATGCCATATAAATGCTGAAAATAGTCATTTTTTGCCATACGTTGACTCAACGTATATGGCAAAAAATGACTATTTTCAGCATTTATATGGCATATTTTTTCTGGCAACTGTGCTTCAGTGGCTGCGACCAAAAAAACTGGGCAAACAATGTCTACAAGGTCAACGTATGGCAAAAAATGACTATTTTCAGCATTTATATGGCATATTTTTTCTGGCAACTGTGCTTCAGTGGCTGCAACCAAAAAAACTGGGCAAACAATGTCTACAAGGTCAACGTATGGCGAAAAATTACTATTTTCAGCATTTATATGGCATATTTTTTCTGGCAACTGTGCTTCAGTGGCTGCGTCCAAAAAAACTGGGCAAACAATGCCTACAAGGTCAACGTATGGCAGTTGTTTAAAGAGAACAGTAGATTACTAGCCAGCGAAGCTACCTAAGCTAAAATGTCCCTCAAATCCCTGCAGACTTCTGTCCCTCCAATACAGAGCAGTATCAAGCAGATTACTAGCCAGCAAACTTACTATCATCTGTCCCTGAAATCACTAACAGCTCTCCCCCTACACTATCTCTTCCAAGCACACACAGGCAGATTTTTCAGATACATTTTTGCCCTTGATCCCCCTCTGGCATGCCACTGTCCAGGTCGTTGCACCCTTTAAACAACTTTAAAATCATTTTTCTGGCCAGAAATGTCTTTTTTAGATGTTAAAGTTCGCCTTCCCATTGAAGTCTATGGGGTTCGCGAACCGTTCGCGAACCGCTCGCATTTTTGCGCAAGTTCGCGAATATGTTCGCGAACTTTTTTTCCGACGTTCGCTACATCCCTAGTATTTACTAAAATGCAAGTTTATCTCAGTTTTTGATAAAAGTCAACCTAACTCACATCCACAACTTTAACTCATTTATCATGTGTCAAATTGAATTGTATGATTGATGCTCCTAAAACTCAACTAGAATTGTTGACACAAAAACTCAGATGAAAACTTCTTCAGGGACATCTGCTATTGACTTCTACATGACCTCAACAGGAGTATTTTTGGATTTGGATTTTTAGAAGCTTTGGGGTATAATAAATCTCTAAAAATTCTAGGTTCTTTTTTCTCCAAGAATTAGATTTTCCCCTTTAAAAACTCCACCAGAAAAACTTCATGTTTAATAAATGGGCCCTTAAATGTTTTTTTCTATTCTTTTAAAGGGCAGCTACAACTCCTGAACAAATACAGATAGAGCACATTGTAGAAGTGCATTTGTCTCAACAAGACCCACCTTTAGAGAATATTCCAATTACAGCAATGGCACCATGTCTCAAAGATAATTAATGGATAATGTGTGGGTGATTAATTTTCAGGTGAATATCAGTGCTTTAATAACTCTAGCTGACGCAAACTATATGGAGACAGATTTTCAGCCCACTGCACAGGGTATAGTAGATTTTGTGGATTTGTTTCAATTAAATCACATAAGGGCTCATATACTTCTGTCTCTGCTGCAAGAGCAGGAGCACTTATGGGCAATAAACTGCATCCTTTGGTGCTCATTTACATTGGATTTGCAGCAGGGACAGTGCTGTGTTCTGCACTGAACCTCATGCTAGATTAAAAATCTGAATGATGCAAATAAGGGGATGGGTAGGGGTTGTGAGGGGATACATCTATATACCATCTCCTCATGAATACAAAGCTACCAAATGCAGGCAATGCTGTATTCAAAGGGCAACATAAGCATTTGCCCTTCATTTTGTAGAGCAAAGACCTGCAGCTCTTTTCATTGCTAGGTCCAAATATGCTAAACATGTGGGGAATGGTGCCTATTTTTTGCACTTTGCTTTCTGAAGCTGGACATTCACAGTGTAGTCAGGTTTCCTAATCCATTTCAACTACAGTGTATTCCTCTATTTATATCTATAGATCATACAGTATATCTATGATCCCCTCATGAGTCTTAGGTTAGTCACTGAAACCTTAGATCTTATGTACAGGAATTGTAACAGAAATGGGTACAACGTAGAACCCCTATATATAAATATGCATTATAAATAAGTACTTAAGGAACAGATTGTTGTATGCACAACCAGAAATCACTGCATCAGTCACTTTAAAATAATACTGTTTGATGCTTCTTTACAAAATGACTCACGTATTGTATACCTAACTTGTAAATTCTATTACTGATGTTCTATGACATTTCAGAGAATTAAATGAAGCACCACATTTGATTGCCTGGAGGGAAAAACTAGAGATTTTTTAACAATTTCATTGGATTCATGACTTCAGTAATGGTTTGTAAAATAATAATGGCAGTAAATATTATGTTGAAATATCCTAAAATGTAATTTTTCAAATCTTATGATAGAGAATATGCTTTGGCTACAGTCAAACGATTTTTTTAGTAAATCTTCAGTAATCATAATTTTTTAATCCACACAAAAAAGACAAATAAAAATTGCTAAAAAGTGGAGTTCTACTATAACTGGCATACAGCCTATAACCGAGAGTCTAGTAAAATGATTAGCTGCTTTGGTTCAAATCATTTGACAATTTGTACTTGAGTTAGTCTAAGGTAGAAATGTTTGGTTTGATAAATGAAACATTTTCAGTTTCAAAATGTCATAAACTGGTTTCACCAGTTTTCCCAACTGCAACATTTAATGTACATGTTGTATTGCTAGTGAAACACTTACATTCCCTGTTTACTGTGCAGGATAGCTTTGTATGTTTTACTACACTGATTTTTTTTAATATAGGCCCTTTTACAAAATGCAAAAATAGGTGCAAAGTGCCCTTTTTTCCCTTTGCAAATTGACCCCAAAATAGCACCCAAAGACCCCACTTTTTGTCATCCTATAATGGAGTATGAAGTGCTAAAACAACACTATAAAGATAATTTATGTAGACCTGGGGAAGAATGCAGATGCCAACATGTCCTTAAAACCTGCCATAGGGCAGTGGCTAAGGCCAGGGCACCATTGAAGCCTGCGTCTTGCCGTTCTCTTACACTCAAGTTATAGGAAGGTTTGGGAAGAGGATGGGGGACACCTTTGTCCATTTGTATGAATATAGTGCTCATGAACACAGGCAGCACTGTACTTCCTGCTTGTAAATTACCCCTTCCTGGCCACTTGCTCATAAATGACCCCAAAGGTTTTTACCCAAAATGCAGAACTCTAAAACCTCTTTTTGTACATGCCACAATCAAGTAAAAAGGGCCAGATTAAGTGAGAAAAACAAATCTCATGGTTTATCGCATGAAAACTCGTAATTCAAAAGGGGAAAAAACGTTTCTCCAAATTCAGTTCCAGTTTTTTCCCATAGATTTCGATAGAGTTTTCACTTGCTAAACAGCAGGGGCACACCATAAGGCAAAGTGAGTACTTTGCCTCAGGCGGCAGCACCCCGAAGGTTACCAGGGGCGGCAGCAGGCTGGAGAGAGCAATTGCACTCACTGCACTACTGATGTGCCCCCTGTACCCACTCAAACACGAGTTTAGGTGAAAGTTGTGGGGAGTTGGGGTGCATCACAGGAGCCACCTCGGGGCTGCTTAGACACCCAAATCGCCCCTGCTAACAGTGAGATAAGTTTTTCTGAATTCAATCTCAAATTGAACTTTGTCCATGAGTTTTCACGTGATAAACTTTTTTCTCACGGAATTGAATCTGGCCTAAAGTTCAGAAGCAAAGGTTTGCGATGGTCAGTAAATTGTGGGCAGCTTGAAGTAAAATATGACTTGTGGGTTAAACTAAGCATAATCTTAAACACCCTTTAATTGTTAGTGATTTAACTATCACAACATTGAACATCTATAGGGCAATAATATCACTTTACTTAGCAAAATACCTTGTCATGGCATGTGTTAGGTACATACATCCCTTTGTCCTGGAGCACACCTCACTGTGCATATCATGCACTGGAGTTGCAATGGAAAATAAGGTATTTATCGTGTTTAACTATAATATGTAAGGGATCAATTGGATTGCAGGCTAGATTACATTACATGCAATCTTTTTGTACCTTAAGGGGTTTTACCAGATAAAAAGGATAACTATGATACAAAGAACAATGGCTGTGTTAGACATAGTAGAACTTGTCGTTATGGGTAGTGATGGGCGAATTTGCGCAACGTTTTGCGAAACGTTTTTGACACCGGCGTCCGTTTTTTTGAGAAAAATTTTTGACGCGAATTTTCGCGGGCGTTTCGCGAATTTATTCGCTGGCGGGGAATCGCTCCTGGCAAATAAATTCGCCAATCACTAGTTATGGGGCAAAGAGAAATCCTACAGTTGGAATTTCACTGCACATCCATCTCTTAATATATTTATACATATATATATATATATATCTTACACAAGTGCAAAGCAAATACATATATGAAGAATCCTCTAGGTACAATTAAACATTGATAGTAAACTGGAGTATCCTGGGAACAGTTTACTAACATTTGCTAAAAATTTTTGAAATGCATTGAAATCAATAGGTGTTTCTGCAGAAGCTTTTTCCACACAAAACATGTGGGGAAAATTCACTAACCTCCGAAAATTCGCCAGTGACGGCTTTGCTCACAGCGCAACACTTCACCAGGCGTAGCTTCACCAGGACAACATCAATTCACTAAAATCCGAAGTTGCATCCAGGGCGCCGAATGTTGGCAAAGTTGCGCTAGCGTTACTGCGCCAAGCAAAGCGAAGTTGCGCTAGCGTTGCCTAATTTGCATTCATCTACCCATGAGCCCAGTGTATAATTTATGTGCCATATATTAGGAAATGTAGAGGGGAAGCCGGTTACCCCCAAAAAAATTTACGCTCTTTTGCAGCCTATCACCCTGAAAAAAGGAAAAGACACTAGTGTTTTTTGGGACTTAAAAAAACTCCTATCTACTCTATTGCACTATGACTGGTCTTAGGTGGTGAAGGCAAGTCTGGCGCAAGAGGTAACATTCAGTAAAATCTTAGTGAATTTGCATAATTATGTCCAGATCGCAAATTCACCTGGCGTTAGGGAGCGAAGCACCGATAGAGTCTATCTCCTTCACTAGCAAAGTTACGTCAGCGACCGCTAGTAAATCGGCGAAGTTCTGAAATTACATCACGCTGGCAAATTTTCTCCAGCGTTAGTCACTTCGCCCTTTAGTAAATTTGCTCCATGGTCATCTATTGTGGCAGCTTTTTTCAAACAAAGTACATTGGAGTCTATGAACATTTTTCAGTGGCAAAATTTTCACAAAAATATTCACAGATGATGAAATTCCAGAAATTTACCACAAATGCATACCTGCCATATAAATTGCTTGTCACTAGTTCAGGTTTTTGGGTCGAAAGAAATGCAAATCTTACATAAAACCCAATTTGTGTATTTTATAATATACCCAGTACAGAGTTCTGTTTACATTTCAGAAATAATTAATGTGCAGCAAAACTGGGAAGCAAATCTTTTTAGCACCTAGTAAACAGAGCAATAAAGGTCACTTGACCTTATTAAAGTAAAAATATAAAACTCAATTTTTAAACTGTTACATAAAACCATTCAGTGCAGTTTCAACAAGTAGCTTGAGATCCATATTTTATGAAAATGATAATCAGCTCTCCTGAATGTTTGTCACATTTTATTAGCTATTCTTTCAAATTTTGTGATTTTTGTAAAATGAATTTATCACTGTTTTGATTGGCATTTGTATATGCAATACAATATTGGTGTGAAATCAATAAAAACAAAGGGAAAAAAAAGAAAAATTCTAAACATTAATACACCCCACGTCTTTATGGCAACTTGACCTAAAAATGAACAATAAAAGGTTGAACTGGATAATAACCCTGTTTCACTGGTTGACAAACAGTGGGGCTTTCCCCCCTCCCCTGGGGGAACCTGAAGGCCAGTTACAGGGAGCTTCAGAGAGAAGGCCTATAAGCTCTCTAGCTATACATGAAAGCCCAGCTTGAAGGTCAATTTGAATGCTACTTTATGAAAAGAATGCATTTATTGTCCTACATATTCTTGAAATGATGATTGAATGACTGATATAGCAATGTTTTTCTTATACCTGTAACCTTGTTATAGCCTAAGCGAAGTCCTGATAGGTGGTTTATATTTGAGTCTGTCAACCTCTGTCCTACATAACAGATGAAATGCATATTAACTTTATGATTCAAATGGAAAGAGATGGTAGTAGGGAGGCCCAGTTAATTAGTGATCTTCTGTAGTGTAATCAAACTAAAATAACACTGGATGCCCAACTTGCACAGCACTCCAGGTGCCCATGATATCGCAAGAGGAGAAGGGTGTGACTACTACACACAAATGCGGGTTAATGCTCTACTACTCAGCAACAAGCCTGTCCAGATGGCAGTTTTATTAAATGATTTTAGTCAGCAGCTGTGGGTAACTCAAGTCCTCTTTGGGGTATTATGGGAATTCCTTTTGCTCAGTAGTTTATAGAAACCAACCAATAGCTACAGTGTATTCATACTGTAGTTACAGTTAACCAAGTTAATATCTGACTGATTGCTCTTGGTAAATTGACCAGGCTAGATAAACTACATATCCCCAAAAATGTGTGATTCAATAAAAACTCCCTGTACAGAAGAATGAATGTACTGATGCACTATAATCTCTATATCAGAGCTATATAAAAAAATTGTGATAACATGTATTTTTTATTATCTTAAGTTCTTCAACCTAAACACTAGAACACTTGGGAGCTGATTTGTAAAGGGTCAAGTTGTGTTTTCCACAAGGGTTTTCAAGGGTATTTCTGAGTCAAAAATAGATTTTCAGGTTAAAAAAAACTTTCATTTTTCGAGATTTATTGTACTCCGACCCTGGAAATAGCTCAGATCCAAAATGACACTGCTAAAACCTGTTGAAGTCATGTAGAAGCCAATGGCAGGTCCCTTGAACCATTTGAAGATGTTAATAGCCTTCATGATGTTCGAGTTTTGTTCGGAGGGTTTCACTTGGAAACTTGATCAATTCAAAGCTCATAAAAGCTCACATAGCTCTAAAATTCAACCTTTGATAAATAAATCCCTTGGTGTGCGACCTTGTGCAATGTACAGCGTATATGTGTGTGTGTGTGGCCTTGTGCAATATACAGTATATACTCTTAGGGGCCGATTCACTAAGCTCGAGTGAAGGATTCGAATTAAAAAAATTCGAATTTCGAAGTATTTTTTGGGTACTTCGACCATCGAATTGGTTAAATTCGTTCGAATTCGAACGAAATCGAACGATTCGAACGAAAAATCGTTCGACTATTCGACCATTCGATAGTCGAAGTACTTTCCCTTTAAAAAAAACTTCGACCCCCTACTTCGGCAGCTAAAAGCTACCGAAGTCAATGTTAGCCTATGGGGAAGGTCCCCATAGGCTTGCTAACCTTTTTTTGATCGAAGGATTTTCCTTCGATCGTTGGATTAAAATCGTTCGAATCGTTCGATTCGAACGATTTAATCGTTCGATCGAACGAAAAATCCTTCGATCGATCGAACGTAGGATTAGCGCTAAATCGTTCGAACGATTTTAGTTCCCAGTCGAATATCGAGGGTTAATTAACCCTCGATATTCGACTATTGATGAATCGGCCCCTAAGTGTGTGTGTGTGTCCAATAGACTGCACAAGTCAAGATGCATCATATGCAACAATAGTGATATATGTCTGTATAATTCACACCTTGTAAACCTAAAAACAATAAACAGGAATACTGTGTAATGTAAATTATGACATTTCAGCTGTTACAGCAGGTATAGAACCATAAATATGGAATTTTATATTTCAACAGAGTAGATGTTCTACTTGCAATAAATTGCTTAATAATAATAATAATATATGCAGCATCACAAAGACAATCCCATAAACACTATAAAACTGCCTTATAGAATTCATTTTATTGCTTGTATCATGATGTGGGAAACATGCCTAGGTAGAGAAAGAGTAGAGAAGATTGTGTAAAGATATCCAGTTATAATTTAGATAGGAGCATGTTGGGTTTAACTACTGCCCAGTCAAACACTTTTGATTTCTTAACTTCTCTTATAGAAACATGAGAATTATTTAAGGTCACAAGTATCAAATGCAGATGAGACTTCCAGTTGTGTTTGGGTAGTTAATCCCACAAAAAAGAAACACACCATTGAAACTATATATCCAAGACCAACAGCATGGCAGTGATACAACTAAGCTTTAGCTACATGACAAGTGCAGCAGCAAGATTTGTCATGTGACTGTCTCCCAGTTGCTTTCACACACAATGACTTGAAATACAGGGATTGGAAAGAGAGGGCCCCAGCTGTTTATGAACAAATTGCTTAACATAGTTAAGAAGTACAGGTATGGGATCTGTTATCCAGAAACCCATTATCCGAATTATGGGAAGTTTGTCTGGCATAATGTGGTGCCTCTATTCAAAAAAGGATCCCGTTTTCAGCCTCAAAACTATAGGCCAGTTAGTCTGACGTCAGTGATAGGAAAGCTTTTCGAAGGGTTAATAAAGGATAAGATACTGGACTTCATAGCAAATCATAGTACTATGAGTTTGTGCCAGCATGGTTTTATGCGTAATTGATCTTGCCAGACTAACTTAATTTCTTTTTATGAGAAGGTAAGTAGAGACCTCGATTCTGGGATGGCAGTGGATGTGATTTACTTAGACTTTGCTAAAGCATTTGATACAGTGCCACACAAAAGGTTACTGGTTAAAATAAGGAATTTTGGCCTAGAACATAGTATTTGTACCTGGATAGAGAACTGGCTAAAAGATAGACTACAAAGAGTGGTGGTAAATGGAACATTTTCTAATTGGACCAGTGTTGTTAGTGCAGTACCGCAGGGCTCTGTACTAGGTCCCTTGCTTTTCAACTTGTTTATTAATGACCTGGAGGTGGGCATTGAAAGTACTGTTTCTATTTTTGCAGATGATACTAAATTGTGCAGAACTATAGGTTCCATGAAGGATGCTGCCACTTTGCAGAGGGATTTGTCTAAACTGGAAAACTGGGCAGCAAACTGGAAAATGAGGTTCAATGTTGATAAATGCAAGGTTATGCACTTTGTCAAAAATAATATAAATGCAAGTTATACACTAAATGGCAGTGTGTTGGGAGTTTCCTTAAATGAGAAGGATCTAGGGGTCTTTGTAGATAACACATTGTCTAATTCTGAGCAGTGTCATTCTGTGGCTACTAAAGCAAACAAAGTTCTGTCTTGCATAAAAAAGGGCATTAACTCAAGAGATGAAAACATAATTATGCCTCTTTATAGGTCCCTGGTAAGGCCTCATCTGGAGTATGCAGTTCAGTTTTGGACTCCAGTCCTTAAGAGGGTTATAAATGAGCTGTAGGGATGTAGCGAACTGTTCGCCCACGAACTAGTTCGCGCGAACTTCGACCGTTCGCGTCCGCCGAATGTTCGCGAACGTTTGGGAACGTTCGCATTTTGAGTTCGCGTTCGATCGTTCGACCATTCGACCATTCGAATTCCTTCGACCGCTAAAAATCGAACGATTTCCATTCGTTCGAACGATTGTAAGCATTCGATCGAATGAAAAGCATTCGATCGAATGGCTTCGATCGTTCGATTCGAATGAAAATCCTTCGATCGAACGATTAAAATCCTTCGATCGTTCGAATCAAACGATTTTAGCGGGTGTTCGAAGTTCGCGAACTGTTCGCGAATGTTCGCATTTTTTGCCGGTGTTCGCGAACAGCGTTCGCGAACACCAAATCGGCAGTTCGCTACATCCCTAATGAGCTGGAGAGAGTGCAGAGACGTGCAACTAAATTGGTTAGAGGGATGGAAGACTTAAATTATGAGGGTAGACTGTCAAGGTTGGGGTTGTTTTCTCTGGAAAAAAGGCTCTTGCGAGGGGACATAATTAGACTTTACAAGTACATTAGAGGACATTATAGACAAATAGCAGGGGACCTTTTTACCCATAAAGAGGATCACCGCACCAGAGGCCACCTCTTTAGACTAGAAGAAAAGAACTTTCATTTGAAGCAACGTAGGGGGTTCTTCACAGTCAGGACAGTGAGGTTGTGGAATGCACTGCCTGGTGATGTTGTGATGGCTGATTCAGTTAATGCCTTTAAGAATGGCTTGGATGATTTCTTGGACAGACATAATATGAAAGGCTATTGTGATACTAAGCTCTATAGTTAGTATAGGTATGTGTATATAGAATTTAATTAAAAGTAGGGAGGGGTGTGTGTATGGATGCTGGTTTTTCATTTGGAGGGGTTGAACTTGATGGACTTTGTCTTTTTTCAACCCAATTTAACTATGTAACTATGTAACTATATAAGCTCTAGCTAATCCAAATAGCCCAATTTTTTAAAAAGTATTTCCTTTTCTCTGTTATAATAAAACAGTACCTTGTACTTGATCCCAACTAAGATATAACTAATACTTGTTAGAAGCATTATTTCAAACTTTTTATATATAAGTTCTCTCTTATTCATATTCCTGTTTCTCGTTCAAATAAATGCATGGTTTCTTGGGCAATTTGGACCTTAGCAACCAGATTGCAGAAATTGCATACTGGAGAGCTGCTAAATACAAAGCTAAATAACTCAAAAATCTCAAATAATAAAAAAATTAAAGCCAGTTGCAAATTGTCTCAAAATATAACTCTCTACATTGTACTAAAAGTTCATTTAAAGGTGAACAACCCCTTTAAAAAATGACCAAACCATGTCTATGGACTCACCTGCTCATCTGCTGATCCCCACTCTAACTGAAAGCAGCTCACATATCAGCCCACAGGTTGCTTTGTTGCTCATTGACTGCTTTGCTGGATGTTCCAAAAACTTCACCTGTGTGGCCAGCCTGAAGCTCATTAGTTTTTTTTAAATTTCAAATGTATTATTGACCAGGGCAGCACTAAGCAGCCTCTTGTTTTTACCATACAAAACCCTTCTACCCTCTGTTACCTAGGGTTAAACTAAGGGGGCCCATTGACTAACAATTAAAATTAAAAAAATTTCCAGAAAACTATAAAAATGTGTGGTTTTTCTTTTTTTTTTTTTTAAAAAAAAAAGCAAGGAATTGTTAGAAAAACTAGAATTTTTAGAGGTTTTAGAGGCATTCAAATTTTTTAGTTCAGTTGTGGTCTCAAAAACCTCTAAAAGCACTAAAATCCAACCATTGATAAAAAGGCTCGATTTATTAAGCCACACACCTTTCAGATAAGGTTTTTTGATGCCAACAATCCGAAAAAGTTGGGGAATTAAAAGTGTTTTTCGGGATTTTCGAATAAGAAAATACTCTAGCTAAAACCTGTTGAAACCATGTAGAAGTCAATGGCAGATGTCCCTTTTACAACTGGAAGATCATTCTTTAATTTGTGGATTTAGAGTTTTTGAAAAAATATAAAAAAAAAGTCATGGTTATTGTGTAACACAATTTTTTTTGCAATTTTTCCCATTCATAGTTTTTTATTCTCATTTCTTAATGAATTTCATGACATTCATGGTTTAAAAGAAATGAGTTTAGTTGTAAACCACTAAATAAATGATAAATAGGCAGACAAGCCAAATAGACAAGCCCAGGATGGATTTGAAAAGACCTCACCCTATTGACATAGTTATTAAGAATTATGGGCAAGTAGGAGCTAATTTCTTACCCTTATGTTCAAGGATCATTGCCCAAGGAGGTTGAACAAAACTCTACACATCAGGGGCATACTGGCCATCCTCACTCTGGCAAACATTTCTCCGCCAACCCAACTGTGACAAATGCTAGACCCTCTTATTTACCTCTATTGAACTGAATACCTGTTTACCTCACTTCAAATTCAAAAAAGAGTCCAACAGCAGTTTAATGTAAGGAATATGAGTAGCATGTTAGTGTTTTAATGCTTGATAATGTGCCATTTGGAATCTCAAATGCAGCTGTGCTGTGTGCCCTTTATTGTCAGTAAAGATGGTTTTATTGAAATTAAAATTGGTGATGTTTTAGTGTGGAATTGGTGATTAATGCATTCCTTCTAAACCTATTTTTATGATAGAAACTGGAACGCTCTATATTCAAGGGATGTGCGGGATCTCGGGTAAGAACTTCTACTTCAGTAACCCAAGTGAGTCCCCATTTTATAGACCCTGTTATGTGTACTTTACTGTAACAACTTTTTCTAAACGCTCTAAATAAATCTTTTTCATTTTATCCGTCGTTTTTTTCTTTCCTGACCTGAATCAGGCTTTCTTGGCACATGAAAGAAATTACAAAAGCTTCTCAGTCATTGCAACTCTGTTCTTTTTGCACTATAGCATTTGTCATTGCCAAAACAGCGGAGTTTAATTAAGTGTTGTGAGCAGCCTAGTGAGAAACACACTTTAAATTAAATCTCTGTACATGCAGCTATTGGTTCTTTACCATCGGAACAATCAGCAGGGTGTTCAGCATAAATTCTGTCTCTCAAGGGAAAGGCAGTTCTGCGCACCTCCAGCGATTCATAAATGATCCTGTTTTCACAGAACAATATCTTATTAAAGTGGATTTAATTATTTCTTAGTTTTAAACACCACTAGATGAATGAGATAATTAATGTGCTTACCACTAAACATTTTATTTACTCTTGATATATTGATGGTATTATCAGAAAACTGTGCTATGTTACAATTTCAAGTTTCGTGAAATTACACGGCAAATTATCTTTTGATGTATCAAGCAGTCAGAAATATAATGAAATACATTACTTTAACACCTCAGTGGTAATGGATTGGTACAACTTTGCAAGCATTTTAATTTTCACAATGCTTTTACAATTACAGCTGAAACTTGTGTCAAAGTGTGATGTGAAAGAATTAAAATATGAATTAGATTTTTTTCCCCAAAAGGAACTAGAGATACATATATGATCGTAGATTTATCTGTTTAAAAAGGAGAACTTGTCCCATTAGATAATATTTTAGAGAATGTAAATTGAGGAAGCTATGTGATAGCTGTGTTAAAATATCTACATTCTGCTAATTATTTTTTAAAACAGATATAAAACAACATACCGTAGCTCCTAAAATTCCTGACTTGGAAAATCAAGACTTTTATGGATACACCAATATATAATTAGATGTGACCCATAATACATTTGAAAACTCCACTTGACTTTGATGCAAATTCTGCACCTTGTTGGGACTGCATTCAATTACCTATTTTTTTAAATATTATTTTTGGGGTTTTAGTTCTTAAAAGAGCTTCATGGTGTAACAGGGTCTGAAAGGGCATGAGCTCCCTACCCTGTGAAATATACAGCAAATAACTGATACACAGGTAATAGAGAAGTACCAATCTCTGGTCTTCAGGGTTGAACTATGAACCACATGTGCACTAGTAGGCTGTCAAATATCATATAAAATATGTAGGGCCTGTCCAATAATGGCAGCAAGTTGGAAACTGCCATGTTTTTTTTGTTGTCCACAATGCACATTGCTGCTGCTCAGGGTTGTTCCATGAGCACAAAGAGAACTTATATAATATGCAAGGATTCACTTTAATTTGTCGTGATAGGGTTGTGCTATGCATAACATAAGCATGAGGAGATTGTGGAAGATCTAATAAAACATGTAAGGGATCATTTAATTTTGGGTGAAGGTGCAAAGAGCCACTGGGGGAACCCTGGATCTAAGGCCACCTCTGGACCAAGTGTCAGTTCTGGGGTTCTCTCAGAGCACAGTAGGCACAGAAAGCCCTTAATTCAGAACAGGGGGCATACTTCCTGGACAGAGAGCTCTTTCCCAACCCCATTCCTTTATCACATGTGATGATACAGCTCCTGCACTAGCTTTTCTGAACACAGCTCCTGTTATTTTTCCCATTTGCTATGCCTAATAGAGCATTTTGGAGAGACATACTTGCCCTCTATGGATTTTCCACTCACTGTGCCACAAAATACTCATGTAAGTTTTGTATAGGATGTCAGACAGACATTAGGGTATATTTATGAAACAGTGAAGTTAGAGGTGATATGGTGATTCGGGTGCAATATGCCCCGAACCCTGCTCCTGTTAATATCATCAAAATGGATTATACTCGTATCCAAATGCCTGCAAATGTCGCTAAGGAGACAATCAGCCGTATCAAATCCAAAAGTATGGGAGCGCACTTCCAGGGCCACAAATTGGTCGCATTCGTTTTTCAATAAAATTACTTTTATTTAAACATCATTAAAAAAAAAAGAATTACATCAGCTTATGGTCTGACGCGTTTCGTATTATTCGTATGTATAAATAAAAGTAATTTTATTGAGAAACGAATGCGACCGATTTGTGGCCCTGGAAGTGCGCTCCCATACTTTTGGATTTGATACCACTGTTAGAAAGAGACTTGCATAGACTTTCAAGGGTAGAAAAATGGAATTTTAAATATTTAATAGAAATTGAGCAAGAAAATCATCTTACAAAAGCAAAACATTACTTTTGGCCCACAGAAGTATGTACCTTTTACCTAACAATTATTTATAAGATTTATTTAGCTTCAGACTTTATGCTCGTCTGTTCTATCCTTTCCTAGAAACTTTCGCTTAAGCATAATAATTTTATCAAGTGCATCTAAATGTAAAATACATATGTAATCATTTTATGAATTGCCTTTAAATTATATTACAGATTTTAAAGAAAATGCGAAGGATTTCATATTACTTACATTGCAGTGTACTGCTTATACAGAGAATGGGATGAAATTAACCGTTAGATAACGTTTTTTTTTTTTTACTTTATTATCATCGTTTTTGTGAAAATGCATCTCTTTAATTCAGGTGGCGCATACAATGATGTTCCAGAAAGGTTCAGTTCGAATTGTGATTCAGCTCAGAACAGCTCAGAGAGATCTGAATTTTAATCTGACAGTGAATAAGAGTTCCCTATTTTCTTTGGCGGTATATTATGATTTTTTTTATTACAGACAGCCTTTGAATAATTTGAAGTTTTTTTAAAGAAAAAAAAAATGATGTATGTTAAGATCAGGAATGCAAATTCATTTCATCCCTTCTGTAAAAAAAAAAAAAAAAAAAAAAAAAGACTCAAGTGATATTATATAACAAATATGTGATGGATGAAAATTCAGGACCCAATATTTAAGGAATATATATGCAAAAATATAGTATTTACTAAAATATTTGCCTTGGGGATGGTGATACCTGAGCGTAATAATTGAACTTTAAGGAGTTCATAAACTTATAAAACGGTGTGTGTGGATTTACAGGTAACATATTAAACTGTATTATGCATATAATACTGGAACATGCTTTTGTATGTAGGAATTGCAAGTTATCTTTATGCTGTTTTTTTCCTTCTGTTATTAAAGGGCATGTAAATCATCCCAGATCTACAGAATAGGTGACCACAAAAAGCAAGTGAAATTGTAAATGGATAAATACCCTGCTTTGAATTGGCTTTTGGCCCTAGGGAGCTGGCAAGAAGTTTAATCGAACATTGTTCCTTTAAGATCCTGCTCTGCTGCTGTTGCTGCATGCATTAATCCTTCCCTTTCTACTGTGTTAAAACAGAACAACTGAATAACATATCTACTGTGAGTTTACAGCATCTTCAACTTAACAGTGCGGTCTGGGTCAGTGCGGCCCATCAAGATTTTTTCCAGTGTCCTGCTGGCCTAGTCTGACCCTGAAAGTAAAACATGTGTCTAGGACTTTTCAAGGTTGTGGTGCTTCAATAGCCCATCCATTTGCCCACAAAATCACAGGCCTACCCATTGGACTGATGAATTTGAGAAGTATAGAAGAAGTAAAGGTATCTGTCCTGTTATCCAGAATGCTTGAGACCTGGGGTTTTCAGGATAATGGATCTTTCTGTAATTTGGGATCTTCATACCTTAAGTCTACTAGAAAATCAAAATAGGCTTGTTTTGCTTCCAGTAAGGATTAATTATATTTTAGTTTGGATCAAGTACAAGGTACTGTTTTATTATTATAGAGAAAAAGGAAATCATTCTTAAAAATGTGGATAAAATGGGAAACGGCCTTTCCGTAATTTGGATAATGGATCCCATATCTGTACTTGGAAGAGCAATTCAGCGAAGGACAAAAAATCTTCCTAGGGCTTTTCAAAGGAGCTGAGATTAGATATACTGTCCGTTAATCCCAATAGCAAAGGCCTGCCCATCTGACTTCTGATATTGTGCCATGCCTTAGTACTGGTCCTGTTATCCAGAATCCCGTACCATGGGAAAATATTCAGCAGCATATTTTGTCAAATAACAAAATATTGTCCTAGTGTTTTTCTTGGGACTGAGCATGGTTGTCATGCAAACCTGGTAGCCCCACCTACCTATCTGGCCAATGATTTTGCAGGATTCCATAGTATTGCAGAAATGCAAGTGTTTTGCAATGCAGATTTTAAAGCTGTAACATCATAATGCTGGTACGTCAGTTGTGCTTATTTTAAAACTGTAACATCATAATGCTGGTACGTCAGTTGTTTGCAAATAAAACTGTCTCTTTGTATTGCATGTGTTGCATTAAATACAATTATAACAAACTGTACCTAACAAAGTATTGCTTCAAATTTTTTATCTTATCTGCTACAATTATACGGAACTCTTCTTTAACCACTATGTTATCATCCACGTATTTCAAAATCCAACATAATGATAATCAGTCGCTCTATCTATCTGTCTGTCTTTCTGTCAGTCTATCTGTCTAAGTAATTATTTAGGTTATCCAGACCATTGTTAGCTACTGATAAGCTTCTGTGTTCCCATTCTGCTTTGTCTCCTGGGTGCCAATAACCTGCTGTCACATTTAGGCAACACCAGATGGACATGCTGTCAATCACTGCTTTACAGGCTGGTCATGTTCCCATACGCTCCTATATTTCAGCTGCTGTCAGATTATTTAAGTCATTGTCCTACATGCTATTGCAATAGATTTGGTATACAACAAATTCATCTTCACCTGGAATATGGTGATACATGGTGATCAGATGTTCCTCAGTGGCCCAATGGACAGTTGAGTTTGGCCAATGTTGCACTTATTGTGCTCTGTATGGATTAATTCTATGTTCTCCATCAAAATATTTTAATAAAACAGAATTTAATAGAAATAAAATACCAGAGGGCTCAGTTATAATCACAAGTGCTGATACTTTTGCGTATATATCTCCCCGCAGTCTGTTTTGCATAAAGCTCCATTCATTAAATATACTTTACTGTGTCAATATGCACGCCTTGCACTTCCATATAGTAGTGCTGGGAACTGCTGCCCTCCTGTTCAAAAGTGAACTTGCAGTTGTAAATGAGCACTCGAATTTTTCACTACTTCACTTTTCACAACATTTGCCCTACTTTCAAATTGAGATTGGTGTATCTGATACCAATAGCCATGCCCCTTTTCCTGTGCCATATCCAGCACGGAAGATGTACTCCATGGGGCAGATTCACTAAAGGGCGCACACATCGCACCACTTAGCCAGGCGCAAATTCGATACCACTACGCTAATTCACTAATATGCAAAGTTGTGCCCTGGGCGCCGAACGCTGGTGACTTTTCGCTAGAGTTACTTCGCGCTTAGGTGAATTTGCATATGGCGGGTAATTTAATGTATGGAGGACTTTATTATAAATGCTGGATCAAATGTTTGGTTACCACTTTTTATTACAAATGTGGAGGGAACCTTAAGACAAGAGAGTTAATATAATGCCCTACACATGACCCCCTTTGAAAAATAAATGTTCCATATGTTAGGAAATGTCTGAAGAAAACTGGTTACCCCAAAAAAATTTGTTAGGACCTTTCCAGTCAATCCTGCTTAAAAATAGGAAAAGTCGCCAGTGTTTTTTGAACTTTAATGCATTTTCAGCACACAGGATATGATGTAAGTTGATTGAGGACGATCTAGCCTGGCGATAAAGTGCCAACGAACGCTATTGATGGTATCTTTCGCTAGCGAATTGACGTCTGCGCCTGTTAGTGAATTGGTGATGTCCCTGCGGATGTGATTTCTGGCGAAAAGTCGCTAGCGTTAGCCACTTCGCCCTTTAGTAAATATGCCATCATGTGTCCATTTGTATTTTTCGTTTCTATATAACATGAAAGAAAACATCTCATCAGCTTCTTCACATGCAGTTATTCTATTCGATTTCTCAGAACCCTTTCCATACATTCATTTATACGGTGCCGAAATAGCTGTTGGGAAGTTCTTACTATACATAGACTCCTCTTTGCAAGATTGTCCATTAGTATTAAACGGAGCCCTATCTTATCTGCCATTCTAATTATTTGAGTTAACAGCAATTCTATAAAACAAAATATGCCATGGCAGCTCAGCCATTCTAAGTACTTACCCTTTTTAGCGCTTTCTCGTTCGCCCTTACCAAATCTAAAGTGACGGAAGGATTTTGTTTGCTTTGAAATGACAAGACAAGGCTACTGCTTTGGAAAAAAGAAAAGGAAAGATGCTTTTATCACAGCTGACAAACTTAAATGTAATGTAAAATAGAATCCGAGCCATGGCTGCTATAGAGACGAGCATCAAACATGACAGCAAAGCCTTTGGTGTAGTAGACTGTGGGGTTAAATAAAAAACACAGTTATTCGCTTGAACCTTAAACAAAATTACTCTAGCATTTTTCTTTTACTCAACTGACATTCTTTTTCATGTTTTGTCAGTTATATCCAAGTGATCAGACAGCCACTACATGTGGTATACTCACCAGGATTATTATCTAGACCAAAGGCCCAGAGCTCATTGTAGCAGGCATGTAATTCTTTACAATGTATGCCACGTTAACAGTCTTGGGGTATCTATTCAACAGCTGACTGAACCAGGCTCTCAGCTTTTCTCAACAACCATGTAAAAGGCAATGACAATTGTACTACTTCATAACAGCTGCATGGAACCCTGACATGCACTTCACAGCAACCAGTCATCTATATAAACCAATTTCAGGAGTAAAATTGCATGGTGCCTTCTCTCCTTGCGCTTTGAACAATAATATCCCCTTGCAGCTTACAAAATGCATGCAATTTCTCCAGGGCTGAAAGTAAGTTTTCTGCTTTAAACAATTTATTACTGTATCACTTTTTGTAATCTAAGCTTAAAAGTTTTTTCTTTAAATGTCAGGTTTAAGGTTATTTTTCTTCTTTTACATAAGCAAGCTGAAGGATAGATTCTGTTGATCCTATTTGGTAAAACACTCTGCATGTCTGTGGACAGCTGTCGAATCATTCTAATGGTATTCCTTCATTTTTATAATTAAAAATATTTTGTACAGGTATGGGATCTATTATGCAGAAACCTGTTATCCAGAAAGCTCCTTTTTTTCCTTCATTTGTATGATTAAAAATATTTTGTACAGGTATGGGGAAATTATCCATTATGCACAAACCTGTTATCCATAAAGCTCCATATTGCGGGAAGGCTATCTCCCATAAACTCCATTTTAAGCAAATAATTCTAATTTTTAAAAACAATCTCCTTTTTCTCAGAACCTTGTACTTCCAACTAATGAATCCATATTGGTGGCAAAACAATCCTATTGGGTTTAATTAATTGTCACAATCGGCTCCCTAAATCCAGAACAGGTGCTAAGCTCCCTGGTCACGGCTCTGCTTCTGTCTGTAGCAAACGCCTTTGGCCTGGAGAGGAGCCCTCAGATGCTGCCAGGTCTTAATAAAAGAGGAGCAAAGCAAGAGTTCTTGATAGGCAAAGGGGCACGTTACCGAAGTTTTGGATGGAAGGCAACAGTTCAGGGAATAGGGAAAAAGTGTAGTCAATCAGGCCCGGGGTTGGTGCAAAGAATAGTCAAGGAGGCAAGGGTCAATACCGGTAGAATTGTCAGGCAGACAGGGGTCAGGATTAGCAGAGTTCAGAATAGTCAAGCAGGCAAGGGTCAATTTTGCCAGAATACAGCAGAGTCAGACAGGCAGGGATCAAAACAAGAATATAGCTACAGAATAAGCTTATCCAGGAACTAACTAAATAGACCTAACAACAGGCAATGAGTTTCCATTCAAAGCCCCTTTAAATACCTGAATGAATTTAAGTGCCAAGGCATATGATGTCATAACGACGGCTCGTAAAACCAGGAAGTTTGCACCACGCACACCATAGAGGAACTGGCAATAGAGGGGAGAAGAATCACGTCGCGGGCGTCCCCGACGGCCACTAGACCACCAGGATAAGCGTTCCTTACACTAATGTTTCAACTGAAAGACCTATTATCTGCAAAACCCCAGGTCCTAACATTCTGGATAACAGGTCCCATAACAGTAGTAAAAAAACCCTTTTTTTTTACATTATTTAATTCGGTCTACCTTTTGATTAATGATTATTCACTGTTATGCATGCATTTAGACCAGCGATTACAGTGTGATTCATAAGAAAGTGCATCTCTTCTCTGCCATTTATTTCCCTTTCCCTTCTACTTTTTGCTATTCTCTCTAGTCAGTGAGTATGCACTGTAAAGCAATACCTGACCTTGACTACATTTCATGCCCAATGCTTCTAGTACCTTACTATTGAATTATATCCTGCAACTTGCAGTATACTCCTTCCTCCATAGCTCACACTTCCTGGTCCTGACAGTCTTGCAGCCCTGACATTTTTAACCATAGATGCTCAGAAAGGGATACTTGCAGTATGTTTTGAGAAATAGAATCATTTCTGCTTCCTGTTTTTTGTGTTTATCATATGCTAAATGAGTTTCTTCGTACTTGTTTCCATGAGCTATACACCAAAACGGTATGGTATACCAGCTAGTGTTACACCAGCCCTGAAGGTTATGGAACTTTATTTACAGACCACAAAAGATATCCTCAATGTCTAACTTCTACCTAAATCAGAAGACCTAACCTTTTGCCACTCTTACAATGGAAGTGAGAGAATACAGCATTATGCCTTAGCACCACTGCTAAGCTATTGAACTTTATTCATGTCGGGTCATCATATATGTTTTGGGAGGTTGGATTCCCCTATTGGACAAGAATCTGAAAATGTCTTGTAAATTCAAGATTTAATGAGGAGATTCATTTATTTTCAATTAATATAATTCAAACAGCATTCCTTCTCTTATGTATAAATTATAGTAGTTAGCATGTCTACTATTTGTCTAATATCATTTAGACTACCAGCTTATTGTAAGGTTTAGTGTCTGCAGCAACAAACTGGCAATTTAAGTGCACATTTAGGCCTCAATGTTTTATCTTGATAAGAAATTAAATATTAATACCAGCTGCAAATTTTCTAAGAACTACAAAGTTAATGTGATCGCCTCCAATTTCTAATTCGTTTTTTATATCTAATTTAAATCCCATTCATAATAATCTGTTGCATTTGTAGTATGCAGTGTTTTTTAATTATCACGTTTTGCCTGAAGTTGAATATATTGCAATGCCATGATGGATTCTAGAAAGACTAAAACAAAAAGACTTAAACTTGCTCTGTTTAAAACATCAGTCTTTGTGACATTTCCATTAATTCAGAAAGTTCTGTAATTTTATTCTTACTGAAAGACTTACCGATTCTACTGACCTCTGGAAAACTACTTTAATCTGTAGGGTGTTTGTTCACTTTTATGGATGTCTGTCTCTTGACACCATTGGTAAATAGGCAAGTGGCCTGGTCATAGTAAATGGCCCCAGGAGTAGCAGTAACACACTAAGAATAAACATCTTAAGGTAGCTTTCTCTGTTCCAATCATATATATTTAATCATCTTATACCTTTGTTCATAACGAGAGGGAAAATGCTTTTACATCACAGTGGAAAAAATAAAGAGTTTTCAATATATCCTGGTTTTCATGTGAAAATGGAATCAACACAATATTCGTTGATTGAAGGAAGAATCCAGGCACTTTATTCTCCATAACTACAAAAGATTTCACAATTTCACAAAATAATTGATATTTTATAATAGTTTAATCTGCGTTCTCAATTTGAGGTCTACCGAACTGATAAAGGCAACGTTAAAATAAACATATTTAAAACATTAAAATGTTTAAAACAAATATTCTATAAAAATGGAAACTGAGCGAATAGTTACTGAAATCAGCAATCTCTCTTACAGTTTCAACTATTAAGAGTGGTAGCTCATATGTTGAGTCAAATTCTGTAGAGAATTAGAACTCATCTACTTTTATACAGCATTTAAACACTTCAGCACAAGTACAGTCTGCATAAACACAAAAAAACTCTTATTCTGAATTAGGGATGAGTACATTTTCACCTGATACAGGTGCATCTCTGGAATTATGCCAGAAAAATGCAGAGAAAAAAAATGAAAGTTAAAGCCAATACATTTGGCGGTAGAAAAACCATAATGATAAATGTCCATTGGCTTCAATGCGTTTGGCAAAATTTCTCCATTTTGCAGTTAACAAATTCTTCAAAAAGCAAAACAGGGCAGTTTCCCTAATCACTAATTCTGATATACCCATACAGGCAAAGGATCCATTATCTGAAATGCATGGCATCTGGGTTTTTTTTTAATTAGGGTTATGGATCACCATACTTTATGGCTACTTAATCATTTAAATATTAAATAAATCCAATAGCTCTTGCCACTGTCATGGATTTGTGCAGCTTAGTTAACAAGAAAAAGGTACTATTTAATTAGGCAGTTACCACAAATACTGTAAATGAAGACAGAGGCTTTTCAAATTGTTAGAGTGCCAGGATAACAGAATAGGCCTCGCCAGGAAGTTCTGGCACCAGTATTAGAGAAATACATTCTATACTTATTGGTCAAGTATCATCATTACATCTAAAAATATACATTTTAGGATTCCCATGTTAAGCTTATCCCAAGGAACTTACATTTTTTTATTCCTCACTTATCTGATAATGAGATTTCTTGTGATAAAATTCCAGTATCATTTTCCCTGAGTAGATCTGCAATAGATCAACCAGCTGTCTTCCTGCAATTACTGGAAGGCTGAATGTGGATTTTGTCAAAGTAGCTCTGTTGGTAATGCTTTTATTATACAGCTGCTTATGTGCCATTATTGCTTTGTCTTTTCAGATTACTGCTGCTGCCCTTAAAGCCTCTCTAAGCATGCCACAGAATGCTAGAGTGCCTACAACAGGGACCAAGCATGCACGCAGATATGCACACATCAGTCTATCTATGTTTCTATCTATATAGCGACAGGGTGCAATCAGACTATTTGTATCCATATACTGTAGTTACAGTGTCTATTATCTATATATCTAATCTATCAAAATCCTCATCTGTCCGTCTGTTTTAGGAGATTGCTATTATCACTGTACTCTATATATTCACCCCTTTTAAACATTGTCACTGGAATGTGTTTGACTTTTTTCTTAATATGAAAAATCCTGGTCTACCAATTCCATTATTTACAATGCAATTAAAAATGCAACGAAAAATATAATCTGTAAATGATCCTAAAAAATCTAAGTAGTAAATAAAAAACATTTGGGTTACAAGATAATGTTTTTACTGCACCAGTTTGCCCCCCTCCCAATCTGTCTTATTTTACTGACCTGTTGAGAAAAAGAAGAGTAGAGCTATGGGTTAGGCTGGTGCCATTTTTTTCACGGAAACTGAGACACAGAGCATGCTCTGTTGAAGTCAGATCCAGAT
This sequence comes from Xenopus laevis, assembly GCF_017654675.1. Taxonomy (NCBI): domain Eukaryota; kingdom Metazoa; phylum Chordata; class Amphibia; order Anura; family Pipidae; genus Xenopus; species Xenopus laevis. Next base: position 69,647,643 of record NC_054387.1, read on the forward strand.
CAGGTGCTACTGCACATGCTCATTGTTGATAATCCCTTTAGAAGAAGACAAAGCAGTGAAAGATGGCACCATTTAACACCACTGCATTACTCTGTTTTTTTTTTTTTAATAAATAGTTCATCTTTAAGTTAACTTTTAGTATGGTATAAAATTGCTAATTCTAAGCAACTTTTCAATTGGTCTTCATTTTTTCCTTTTTATAGTTTTTGAATTATTTGCCTTCTTCTGAATCTTTCCAGCTTTTAAATGGCGATCCCTGACCCCATCTAAAAACAAATGCTCTCTAAGGCTACACGTGTATTGTGTACTTTTTATTTCTCATCTTTATCTTCAAGCCCTCTCCTATTCATATTCCAGTCTTTTATTCAAATCAATGCATGGTTGTTAGGGTAATTTGGACCCTAGCAACCAGATTGCTGAAATTGCAAACTGGAGAGCTGCTGAATAAAAAGCTAAATAACTCAGAAACCACAAATAATAAAAAATTAAAAACCAAATGCAAATGTCTCAGAATATGACTCTTGACATCTTAGTCAAAGGTAACTCAAATGTGAACAACCCCTATAAGGAAATGGGCCAGATGAGGAAGGGGACAAAATTGTGCGGTTCAGAAGGGCTCAACAGAAATACAATATTCTGTCTACCCTACTGGGTGGCAATCATTAAGCTTTAAACTTAGGTAAGGCCTTCAGCAAAATTTGTATATACCCAAAAAGAGAACAGGCAGGATTCTCATTGGAGGATATTCTTGCATTAATAGTGTTATCTTACAGTGTTGCATTAAAAATCTATCCACTCAGGGGCAGGCTGACCCAATTGGATACTGTGGTGCTGATGGAGCGGGTGGCAGCCGCATTGTGTGGTGGAGGTAGCAGTGGACTTTGCATAGTGGGGTGGGGGCAATGTTGCACTGAATCACACAAGAATCAAGAATGTTAAGTTAACTATAAGGTGAATAAAAAGAAACCTGCAACCAAAACAACCTGCAAAAAATAATTCCAATATAATTTGTTAGTATATGATTAAGTTTCAACAATCAACATGGAGACCATTAAAAGCTATAACTGCAAATATAGAACATCTGTGTTCTTGATCATCATTTTAAACTGAAGGAAAATATATTTTTTTTGAAGGAAAATATATTTTTTAAGTGTTTGGGTTGTGTTTAATGATACAGATATGTCAAGTGCATTCAAGCATAACACCATACATTCATGTAATAAAGACAGAATTTTACATTTTGTGCAGGTTACAGCTGACAGTTTTTTAAATATTATTTAAAGCTCCTTATTAATTTGCTCTGTTTACATGGAATATCCAGGATAACAATTTATTCTCCTATGTTCCAGTGAAGCCTCTAAATCTACAGAGAGTTGGGTCCTACAAGGCAATGCTATTGCTGTCACAATCACACACATAGTGACCATGACATTGCATACTTACAATAGAAAGAGAAGTAACAGGCAACAAAGAATTTCCCAAACGATGACAAGGCGATGTAAAGCCAAGCAAAGCATTGTTGTATGTGCTAATATGCTGTGAAACATGTCTTTGTCATTGTGTCAAGAGAAATATACCCCTACATTTCAGGATAACAGAAGTTTTTCTTTGCCGTTAGGAGAAATGACATATGATTCTTCTAGAAATCAGAATTAATGGATTTTTCTTTCTGTTTGTAACATATTTCATATGCGCAAGATATGAGAAGGTGATTTAGCAATAAAATGTACAAACCTGAGCAGAATAAAGAATATTTAACATACAAATAAATGTGCCTCATTCATCAAACCCAGAAAATTTACACTGTGGTCTTACAGAGATTGTGCTGTGTTTATCACACAGGTGGTAGAAAGCGGAATATGTAGTTAAGTAGTTGCATTTAACTCTTCAAAAAGAGGTGCAAAATGACATATTCCAAATTAAGCAATGTATGCAACACAGACTGGGAACAAAATACAGTGAAACTTCAATTTTAAGTACCCTGATTTTACAATTTTAATTTATGGTCCCACCAATTTATAATGCATTTCAATGGGTGCATTTCCCTGATTTTAAGTAATTTTTTTCTGGATTTTACATCAAAATTATTTTTAAATAAAGAGGTTTAAAATACTAACCAGATGTATATTTTGCCATGGTTCTGCCTGTAAATGGGCAAGTTCAATTAGTTCTGCACCAATCACTTATTGCTTTAGATTGTGTATGTGACTAACAGAGAGTCCTAGCACATGCGTGCATTTCTAGTGCAGGAGAGTGCAATTGCACTTTCTGCATTAGAGGGGCGCCCCCCGGGACCCTTTCCAGCACAGGACAAGGTAAGCTCTAGTGGGGCGAGGGGAGGGACAGCATTGCAGGAGCCGACTCAGGTGCAGAATTGGCTCTGGCTTTGAGCAGCTGTTGAGTAGCTGAGGTTAGGGGTCGTTACAAATCATCAACCAGAAAATGAGGTTTGCCTCATATAAGATGTTGCTACAAAGCTGATTATTGAATTCTGATGCTTATTGTACTGCCATGTGCCAATAATATGAATGTTTTACTAATCAGCCTTCAAGTGTGTACAACATTTCTCCCTTTCTTCTTTAGTTAAGCTGTAGTTCTGCTTTCATACAAATGAAACGTCTTGTAAAAACTTAAACATCTTGAATATGATCTATGTTGATGTATGTAGCGGTGCGATAGGCAAGAAACATCAAAAGGTAAATCAGAATCTTGAATTCAAATAGTTTCTGTGAATCAGGGAGTTCCTGAGTATTGTATTTGGTCCAAGTAGATGTGGTCATACACAGGCTGATAAAAGCTGCCAATTTGGCCCTTCCCGACTGAGTCAGCAGCTTATCAGCCCATGTATGGGACCCCCAGTCAGACAAAGAATCAGATCAACCCGATCTTTAAATGTATGTCAAGCTTAAGACTCATATTGAAAATGTAGACCGTTTTATCAGTTTATATATATATATCGATAACAAACAAGGGAAAATTGTATATATATATATATATATATATATATATATATATATATATATATATATATATATATATATATATATATCTACATATGTATTGGCATCTTAAGAGCAAAAATATGAATTACACTTATCCATAGAACCACCATAGAATTCCTTTTAAAATAGACCTTTATTAACCATAATACTTGACCTATCAGTCCAGTGAGCATGGTAAGCCTGCATTGTCAGCAAAAATGTTCTTCTATGAGAGTACAACCCCTTTAACACATACTGGGGTTGAAAGGTGTGTGTAAGTAGAAGGTTGTACAGAGAGCAGGCCATTTATAGGTCCATACATTTTGCTGCTTTAGGTCATTTAATATACTTTGGGATCATTATTAATATAAATATGATAGGTTATTTATGAAGTGCCAAGATTTTTACAGAGCAGTACAATACAAGAGTGAGAAATCAAACACATGGGAACAAACCAAGACAAGAGGTTAGAAGGCCCTGCTTGTGAGATTATATTGACTGACGGAGCAATAAGAGTTTAACGATACTTTGCCTGGAGCTTTCCTGGGATTTCATCCTGAATGCTCAATATCAGATCTTCCTCTACATACCAATATCTCTGCTTAATAATTACAGTCTGATCATCTGGAAGTAAACCTCAAGAGACTTAATACTACTAAGCAATCTATGCCTGGGTGGACCAAATATAAAGGAATAAGAAGACCAAAAGCTCTGCTAAAATTTCCTTCTCAATGATTTACATCAAAAATTGTGAACCCCATCAATTCCCCTTCCAGAAACAATCACCTACAGTCTTATACAAGGGTGTACAATTTCCCAAAATAATATAAATATAAGGATTTTTACCAGCTATTGTAAATGCTGAACCAAACCCAGTGTCTATTTTCAACATGGAGAACAATTTTAATATACATATTTTGTTATGAATGGACCAATAAAGCCTTGTGTCTTGTTTTGTGACCCTTGATTTTTAATTAAAACAAAAAATGTCCAGTTTGTAAATCCTCAAATTCAGCTATCGGGGGTTTAGGGCTTAAAAAACACTGCCACACACCAGCTCCCATTGCTCACAAAAGGAATCACGTCAAAATGACAACATAAATGATTTTTCACCTGAACACATAACAATCACACCAAAATTTCCCTTTCTAGTATATAGGGGAAAGTGTTGGCAAAAACACCTTAAAAGAACCATTGGCCTTAGACAGGTTCTTCACTTAAATTACAGTATAACTGCTAAATAGTTGTCATCACAAAACAGAAAAAAAATGTTGTATAATGTCCTATACATTTTTAAAGGCTCCTTTACATATTTTCAGTGCTGAAGTAATTATAATGTTTCTTCATAAAGTGAAATTCAGTATTACTTAAAACAGTTAAAAATTATAATCACTATGGAGTACATATAATTTATAATACAAGCTATTTTTGGTTTTTTTAACTGCAACTTAACAGCTAAAAATAATATACCATATATAGTGGAGTTGCAATAATATACAAAATATTTGAATATATGAATTATCATGAATTTCAAAACTTAGGAAAAAAAATTATATACCTCCAGAACAGAAGCTATATTATTAAATATATAGCCCAACCTACTAAAGAAGTCCCTTTACACGTGTTGCCAGATTGCTAGACAAAATCACACAAAGGAAATTTAGAATATGAACTTGCAATGCCAATAAAATTTTACGAAAGACAACACATAGAAGAAGCCTGACAGCTTTGGCTTTATTAAACAACATTAGTATATATATATATATATATATATATATATATATATATATATATATATATATATATATATATATATATATATATATATATATATATATATATATATATACATACATATATATATATATATATATATACATACATACATATATACATATATATGTATATAAATATATATATATGTATGTGTATATATATATATATATATATATATATATTATTTGTTACACAGCTATGTAAGTTTACAAGAATTTCTTTTTCTTTACTGATGGAAGTATGTATGGAAAATTCATGTTATAAGTAAATCAATATATAGTTGCCAATGAACGTGTGCATGTTGCCAATCTGCACTATTTAAGAATCTCAGTAATGCTGATCCAGGCTTGCCCTTTTCAATCCTTAGATATATTTTTCTGGGATGATATTTATGATATTTATTAATTAATCCAATCACTTCATGTAAATGAGATCTCCAAAGTTATATTTCCTGATTTACAATGCGAATGACAGTGTTTGATAAATGCAACTCAGCAAAGCCTTTTTCATTTCCAAATATTTTATTTGAAAAGGCATATGCTTGCTAGTTGGACTTTACAAAAGACATGTATTAAGTTCTGGTATAAATTAATTACTTACTAAATATGGAGTCATTTTTGATCAACCATGTAGTAAAAACTAAGAACTGTAACTCTGGTGTATTCTGTGTACCTTGTACTCAGCTCTTCTGGTTACAGTGAACATACATTGCAAAGGGACATGGACATAACTGTACCTCATATTATAAAAATAAGTGTACTCTAGTATATAGTCACCAAGGAAATCCATGACCATTGCAGTATGACGTTGTAAGACTAGTGCTTTTATACAAGTCATAGTACTGGAATTTAAATTTAATTAATACATTTATTTATTTTTTTATTTATATATGCTTTCTTGTTCAATATAAGTGCAATAAACAGGGCTAAACATACTTTCTGCCTATTGTTATGATTATTATTGTTGTTGTTAAATGCAAAAAAAATCTATGGGTTTCATTATTTCTTGAGCTAAAAAGGGCAAAGAGGGAAAGTGAAGCTTGTCCATTTTTAAAGTAGATAATTAGTTAACTATTGCACAGATTCCACCTGTATAGTGGGTTTCAGATTATCTATAAAACAAAACAGTGGGTGAAGGGACTGGACCGTATGCTGGTTATTTACCATGCAAGGGATATGGAAAAGCTCCAGTCTTCCTGATTGTTATGTTTTTTATTCAAACAAGTATGTTCAGCACAAGCCCTATTTCTTGCAATCATGTTGAACAATGGGGTATACTTCCCATAGACTGTCCATAACATAATAAGTACCCCCAAGTGTAACTGCTGTCCTAATTATCACAGCGTCCCTGTATTGGTTACTTTTTATTCTTCTTTGCTTTTCGTTCCACAGTACCATGTGATAGTACACTAATACTGCATGTCATATGTTACAATGTTTACATTATATACACTGCTGTTGTTTTTTTAAAGGTTTTGAAAATATTTTATTTTCTCGTGAATCTCCCACCACCTCTCTTTGACTAGAAACAAAATTCAATAAATAGCCTTTTTGATTCTAGCTTCCTAGTTCCTTAAACTGTACTCTCTTACTGATGAAAGAAGGAAAGCCTGGAGCTATAAGTACAGGGACAGCAAGACAAGGGATCCAAATGACCAGCAGTCAGATTACACTGGTTATGTTTAAAGATTGGCAGAATAATATGTAGCTGTGATTGGGTGAGAAGCAATGAGTGAGAAGGAAACCCCCTGGGCGCAAAACCCCTCCCCCCTCCCCCGTGTTGACCCCCTCCCTCCCCCCCTGGCCTACCTGTCCCCCTGGGCAAATGCCCCTAACTTGTTACTCACCCCTCTGCGCAGGTCCTGTCCACGGAGTTCACAGTCACCATCTTCTCCCACGCGCGTCTTCTTCCTGCTTTGACCGGCGTCTTCTGGCGCATGCGCAGTTGGAACAGTTACGGTGCGGATCTACTGCGCATGCGCCGAATGTCACAAAGTTTTCCGATTTCACTTCGTGACATTCGGCGCATGCGCAGTAGATCCGTACCGGCGATATGCTCCTTCTGTGCATGCGCCGGTCAAAGCAGGAAGAAGACGGCTTGGAAGAAGATGGCGCCTGTGAACTCCGTAGACTGGACCTGCGCAGAAGCGTAAGTAACAAGTTAGGGGCATTTGCCCAGCGGGATGGGTAGGCCAGGGGGGAGGAGGGAGGGGAAGCAACACAGGGGAGGGGGGGAGGGTTTTTGCGCCCACTGGGTTTCCTTCTCCTTTAAGGTGAGGAAGAAAGCTGGGCTGTGGGTGGAGAAATAGAGGAATGTGATGTCAGGGGAATAAGCAGTTCACTTCCTTATCTTCTGAGCAGTAGAAACATCTCACCCACCCACCCACCCTCTTTTCTTTGCATGTTTTGTGAAATGTCAGGAGTTTCTCTTATCATCATATTGTTTCTCTTTTCATATTATTTATTAATAATTGAATTTGGTTGTTTTACTGTATTCACCATTATATTGTGGTTTTAGTATAGTTATACAGTATAAATGTGTGAGTCAGCATTGCATTAATTCATGTTAAATGAATGTCAAATGCTTGATCCAGGGACTGTTTATGATTGCTTTTGGAGTCAGGAAGGATTTTTGTCCTCTTGAGACATATTTGGCACTAGCTTCAGGTTGGGTTTTTTGCCTTCCTCTGGATCAAAACAGTGGATATGTGATAATGTATTTTAAGTTTTATTTGTCACAGCAGCGTTAGGAACTTCCTTAAGTAGTGCACAGGTAATTTTAGAAGTGGGAGAAAGGAGGTTCTCTCCTGTGACTGCACAGTGGGTTGATTGATACAGATGCTACTACTTCCTGTACTAGGTGACAGCCTGCTTGGATTTCCTGTCATTGACACACTGCAGACTCAGGACCTTCAGCAGGATTGTTGAACTTCTCTCGTGGTGGGAGATGCATTTCCTGTTAGAGCCATCCTCCCTGTAGGTAGAGGCATCCTAATACTCAGTGATGGATATAATGACACAGTGCTGATCTCAACTCTTCAGGGAGGAGCGACAGAACTTAGCAGCGATCTCTTATGGAATTCTTGCTTTGAATATTGCCTTGGGGTGAGTCTGGCAAGGCTATTGACCATTTTACCCCATTTCTGGCTCCTGGTGTTTCATTAAGGCATGGAACAATGGGGTTCAGTTGGATGGCTAAAAGTGAAGGGTCAATTGAGGAGTCCCTTGTCATGAAAGAGATATTAAGAAAATAGGGAGCACTGCTTCTTAATTACCAACATGCCTAACTGTTAGTAATGCTCAAAGAATGGATGGTGATACAATGGGGGTTATTTACTAAACTCTGAATGCAAAAATCACGAAAAATTTGTGATTCTTTTTATAAAATCGTACTTTGAAAAAAATCACGATTTTTTTTCTTAATTTATTAAACCCAGAGGATGGAAAAATCAGAATCTGAAAATCAGGCATCTCAGACCTGTCGAGGTTGCATATAAGTCAATGGGAGATGTCCCAATGATTTTTTGATGTGCACTGGGTTTCGTGCAATACCCCGAAGTTTTCGGAGGTTTTGGGTGAAAAAATATGAAAAATTTGTGAAAATTGTGAAAATCAGATGAAAAAATCTTGTTTTTTTTTGTGAAAATCTGATTTTTTTCCTGCATCTACCAGCTTTTTTTCACTTAACAAGACCTATGTGTGCGGAAGTTTTTTTTGCTTTATAGATATGAATTTTTGTTCCAGCACCTAGGCATCACCATGGCTATCTGAGTGCACCTATCTAGCTATATATATATATATATATATAATATCAAAACAGGGGGGTTGTGGGAGCACTCTAAAGGCTTTAAAGTATATATATAAGTATAATAAATGCTATTGCATATGTACCCAAATAGGGGTTATTTTGTTACAAAGTTATGATCATAAAATTGATAAGCCACCATACCTTGTCAAGGTAAACCCCGAATGGCGGTCCCTAACTTGTTTTATTTTTTATTTGCATTTTAGCATTACCTGTAATCAATGTCCATTGAACGCTGTTTTTTCACTGAGGGCTAAATCCTCCCCAGCCAGCAATCAGGCTTTTAAAGGAGAGATATTCCCAAAACAAACGCCCAATTTTAAAAGCATAGGAACACCACACAAGTTAGGGACCGCCATTCGGGGTTTACCTTGACGTGGTATGGTGGCTTATCAATTTTATGATCATAACTTTGTAACAAAATAACCCCTATTTGGGTACATATGCAATAGCATTTATTATACTTATATATATACTTTAAAGCCTTTAGAGTGCTCCCACAACCCCCCTGTTTTGATATTATATATATATATATATATATATATATATATATATATATAATATATATTCCCTGACGAAGGCTCCTGTGTGGAGCCGAAACGTTGGACCACAAATAAATTCTCCACTTTATTTACTACGTTGACTTGCTGTGAATTTTTGCCTAGGAGTGCTGTCAATCCCTGCAGCTTTTATATATATATATATATATATATATATATATATATATATATATATATATATATATATATATATATATATATATATATATATATATATATATATATATATATATATATATATATATATATATATATATATATATATATATATATATATATATATGTTCCAATGAGTATCCGCACTCTGATGCACTCCAATGGAGTTTTCTTCTGCTGGGGTGCACGGTTAAAATGTATATATTCAAATTCTGCGAAGAACCAGCACTCCCATATGTAAAAAGTAGTTTTTTTATTTCTGTTGCATTTCAACGTTTCGGTCCCTATTGGGACCTTTCTCAAGAAAGGTCCCAATAGGGACCGAAACGTTGGAATGCAACAGAAATAAAAAAACTACTTTTTACATATGGGAGTGCTGGTTCTTCGCAGAATTTGTGTATATATATATATATATATATATATATATATATAATAAAAAAATATTTTGGTAATTAGCAAATACTCTATATGTCGCATATGACTAAAAAAGCTTAGAAAGTCAACAAACAAATAACAAATATGCACTTAATTCATTCAAAGGCAAAATATATTTCTAAATTGCTTTTTTATCAACATTTATAAATCACTGCTGTTTTTATTCCGTCATATTTTATTTTTTAAAGAATTTATTGGACTTAAGCAATTTCATTTTCAAATCCCTTTAAAGACCGTCAGAAGGTAATTCATCTAACCTTATAGGAAATGAACAAAGGTAAAAATAACAGGCTAGTTTTAAACTAGTTCTATGGTGATGACATTGTGAATTATTTAAAAAGGGCATATTCAATGTGACCATAGAGCCATCAATCATAATAGACACTGATGACAAAAAGGAGTTTCAGTCACTTCCTATCTGCAAGGAGAACAATTCTATCTCACAGGTAGCTATGAAGTGCTGGGTGACCTGATGTCACTTGCATTGTTGTTCTACCCTTTGAACAGAGCGACTAGATTCTCTCAATATTAGAATCGAATGAGTAAATACATTCCCAGTTCACCACCACACTCCTTGATAGTGCGCACTTCATTTTGTCTAACAATGAAGAGCAGTGGAAAAAAAAGCTGAAGTCTTAGAGCAGGAATTAATTTTTCATGGAATGTTCAATCTCAGTTGGAAGTATAGTGTCTTAATCGGTTGCAGCATCTTCTTTTAAACATTTCTTGGACCATAAAGGGTGACATTTGTTTCTTTCATTCTGTAATAAAAAATATTTTTTAGAAAATGATTTTTGGAAAATCAAATTTTGCATATGATATAATATAATATTTTAAAACATCAAATGTTTCATATAACATTGGATTTTGTTTACTATTACTAATAAAAGTTACAATAATTTATCAGATTAAATGGATAATCCAAAAAGCAATGTACACAAATGCAAATATTGAACAACTCTAGGTTAAATGTCTCAGGATAAATTGTTAGATAAAGGGTAAGTCACATACAAACACAAATATGCCTTTTTTATCAGTTATACTTAACTGAATAATACAGGAGAAATATAAAACATTAAGCATTCCACCTAAGAAATGTATATTTCTTAATTAGTGCTGCTATAATGCCATAACAGTGAATTATTGTGCTTTATCACATCTTATCTTGCCATTAATTAGCTTAGTTAGTTTAACAAGGGATAATGAGCTCTGTATAAACAACATCCTCTGTTCACTCTTTGTTGTGATGTATATGTCTTGCAGCTAAGAAGTTCATTATGTAGATCTAATTATCTGCCTTGGAAGAACTAAACAGGAATCAGTTTCAGCTTCCCTGTTTGCTCTTGCGTAGCTTTAGAAATAAAAAACATGAAGAAAATGGGCAAAAGTGTGTTCAGCACAAGACCTATTCATTGAACTTGTGTATAACAAGCATTTATCCTGCCCCTTTAAAATAACTTTACCTTTGAGCATGGTAAAGAAAGAAGAATTCTAAGATAAACTGCAGATGCCATTATTTTATAATTTGACTTATAGAAATCTATGGTTTTCGTTATTTCTTGAACCAGAGGACAAACTGAAATATTTGCAAATTGGATCAATGAAGGTGAACTGACAATATTTTTGAAATCTGGAAACCATGTGGCTATATTTTGTTATTTTGGATTCCAAATTTCCTAATGTAAGGTAGGGTTTGGTATAATTTTTGTATAGCAACTAAAATGAATAGAAACACACACATCACACAGTATGCAGAACTTCAATATTCACCTTATCAGTAATACATTTTAATTTAAATGTTTTTGTTAATACAATTTGTTTTAAGGCATTTGAATTATACAGATTATTCATTGTTTTAGCTTTTTCTTGTTATTGTATTCCACATTTTATATGTAAGGATTTTCTGAGCTTTGCACACTGATCATTTCTCTGTCTTTTCTCCTCTGAACCACTTTCTGAAGCACGGCAGTATTCATGTCGGCATAACCTCACACACTCCTTTGAAACTGTAGATCACTGCTTAATTGTTAATAACAGGCAAATCAAAGGTAAGAGATAACTAATTAATTTTTTCCAGCTCATTTTTATTTTACTGTTACTGTTTTGAGAAAATATAGCAAAAACCCTATTAGTGTTAAGGTAAGCCCATGAAACAACATAATATAATGCAAAGAAGACATTTAATAGCGCAGCAGAATGTTAAATTACTAATTAACTCAAAGTTACTGTATAAGAAAGCCTAGTAATTTAGAGAATTATTGCAATATGCAACTCACAGTGCCATGGGGGTCAGCCATGGAGCATTTTGTTAGAGTGGTGGTTACTGTAAAAACCTTCTCGCATTAAAATATACTGTGCTACCCACAGTTCAGTGCAGCTAATTAGCAGCAGTTGAGATATTCATAGCAATCATTTTCGCCTTGCTAATCTGCCAAATGCTACCAATCCCCAATCATTCTTTGTTTTATATCTTGCTGTCCAGTGAACACCAGCACTGATTGTTGATCTGATACTCTTTGTGTCTAGTACATAAAAAGTCATGAAACAAATTGTTATGTTTTTTATTTGCTATATGTAAGGCAAAGTCGTAGCTTGTTGCATTGTATATCTTAAAATTATCACAGCTTTTACGGTGTTAAGCATGTCCTTTGTTTCTTCAATTCATAACACTCTTGGGGGCCCATTTATTAAACCTCAATTTTTTCTGGTTAAGGTTTTTAGGAGAAAAACTCTATTTTTTGTGGAAAAATAAAAACTCGAATTTTCAGAGATTTATTGTACCCCAAAGCTGAAAAAAATGTAATCTGAAAATACGTCATTTCAAAGCTCTCGAGGTCACGTAGAAGTCAATGGCAGATGTTCCTTTTACAATTTGAAGATATCGTGATCTGCACTGGGTGCAGTCTGATAATCTGAAAAATATGGGGGTTTTCCGGGCGCCAAATCTAAATATTGCTTGTTTTTGCTTTTCTCAACTTTACTTTTTCAAGGTAATTTATTTGATAAATTATTTAAAATCGTGCAAGAGAGTTTGGTCTGGTTTGTTCTCATAAAAAAAATCAGATAAATTTGAGTTTTAGTAAATGTGCCCTTGTTGTATTTACAACCACATGGGCTGTTGTAAGGTATAGTAACAGGGAATAATAATGTTATTACTAGACTGGAGTGAAAATGGTTGACAATATAATGGTTCAACAGTTTTTTTTTTTTGTAGGATCATACCAAAAGAAAAGCCTGCTGGAGAGGTAGCGGTCAGTTTTAGGGAAAGTTTAAGTCTCCTCAACTACAGTAAGATTTTACTACATTCTCTAGGTGGGGTCTGTCTAGCATGTATTTAGTAAAGAAAATGTATCAATTTCTAGAGTATGTCCTTTTGCTTTTGTTTTTTCCATGGAAGAAGAATATCTGATACCTAGAAGCATCTTCTAATTTTATCAAAATATATAAGAAGAATGCTGTAACTTTGATTAATAATTGATTAAACAGACCTACGACACATCAAAGACAGGAAGAAGAGCTTTTCCTCAGAAAACCAACTATCAAATGGAACTTTGTTGTCTTAAACGTTTTTCAGATCTGCAACATTGCTAGGAAGTTATTAGTTTATGTTTGAAATTTTATGTAGCAAGGATCGTTTTAAAAAAAGAGAAAAGAAGGATGCTCTTCTTAATTAATGACAGATCGGATTAAACACTTCAAATTAGTGTTAATCACACAGCTGAATCGTTTCCTCTCGGTTTCATTGGCTTTATGACTAATTTATGTTTAACCTTATTGAGAATTTATGATCTGGATGCATGTTTTCAAAAAAATTCAGCTTCTGTCGTTGGTGTCCTATAGCAGGGCAAGGGGGCTAAACACTTAAAAAATGTCTTGATGGTGGATGAAATATATGATGTTCTTAAATCCTTTAATTTAGGAGAGGTTAGAAAATGCATAACAATTGCACTTTGTTGGGGAAGAAAGAGGTTTCACACTATTTTAAATAGATTTTTTTAAAGTAGCGATAGGAGACAGGTGTCAGGATTGCTCTCAGGATTATCCATAGATTTAGTCTATTCTAGTATATTCATCTGGTTACTTGTGTGCTAGGTAACCAGATGAAAACATGTTTAGTGCTTTGCATAAACAGGCTTTAATAAGATATTCACAGTAAAAATTAAGAAAGGTAAGCCAAAAATCAGGCTGAGAAACAAGTCCATATACAGGCATTAATTCAGGGCAAAGGGCAGCAATACAAAGTCAATGAAACAAGCCAAAAGTCATACCAGGAGTTTAGCAGTGACAAAAATGAGACATGGTAGGAATACACTCACTTAATAGAGGCAGGATACTCAGGATAGTGTTGACTTGATCACAACAATTAGATTAATGATCCAGCCAAAAGAGCACGAAGGGGCATACCTAAACATCCCTTTAATTGGGAATTACCTGCAGCTGGATCAGGTAACTAACAGGTGTAAGCAAATATAAGTAGGTGGAGGGCACTCCCAATATTAACAAGGGAAAAAGTCCATTCTTAAGGTATATAAAGTGCTAATAATCCCAGGTAATCCCACAGTCAGTTAATTCCCTTTGACAAAGGCTATAGTGCCGAAACGTTGGGGTGTTCTAATTTTTGGCAAGTGTATCTACTCCCTGTGGTTTGTTAATACCACCTTTGTTTATCAAGTGTTATTTTTCTAATTGAGTGTGCATCTCCTCTCTATTTCTATAGACTAACAGGTGTAAAACAAGAATATCAAAACCATGAACTATCATCACCATTAGTTACCATCCAAGTTCTAGATGGGCAGATCCCAACAAAGAAACTAATAGTCAACACTCCCCTGGTCAATTTATAAGTTTCACTTCTCACAATGGTCACTACAAGTTGTTTTTATAAAATGTCAAGCCTTGGTTGAACCACTTATTGTTGCAATTAGAACTAGAAATATTTTGATGTGGGGGGTGTGGCTTGCATCTGACGTGAGTAGACGCACTTTTAGATCGTTCTGAGACCCAGGCACAAAATCCTGATTAATCTGTAATAATACTGACACAATCACGGACCCCTGCCACAGAGGACGATAATGGGGCAGAATAGTGCACAGAAACCCACCTTAGAAGCAGCATCTAAGATAGAGAATTATGCGAGGGAGAACAGAGAACAACAAAATGGCGGCGAGTCCACATTGCATATTCTGCATGAGGCTTCCTCCCCGTTTGTCTCTTCCGCTCTGCCGGAGCTGATTTAACAAGATATTCTACAAGAAATTTGTGACTACAAGGAGACATGTACCAGCATCATTAACACAAGGACTGAAGAAATTAAAATTTATCTGTCAATTATCAGGATATGTAGAAACTCAGAGAACATACAGGTGAGCTGGAAAGCAGGGTGAGCATGATGGAGGACATATTAAGACCAGTTCCTGAGGCTGAGGAGGAACAACCTCAGATTTGTGGGATTTCCTGAGCGTGTGGAAGGGGCAACACCAGAGCAGTTCCTGGAGCTTTGGCTAAAAGCTGAAATTGGTGAGTACAACCTGTCCTATACCTTTGTCATAGAAAGGGCCCACAGGATCCTCTCGCAGCCCGTGCATCTAGGAGGGCCTGACAAACCACTGATCACTAAATTACTAAATGCACATCACAGAGACAGCATTTTGAGGCTGGCTCGCACTAAAGGCCTGCTACAATGCCAAGCACAAAACATTTCCATATACAATGACTTTTCCACTGAGGTGCAGAAGTTTTATGAAGCCAATTTGGAGTACACCATGTTGTATCCTGCCAGGTTAAGGGTTATAGCAGATGGCAAAACATTCTTTTTTACTTCTCCTTTGGAGATATACAACTGGTTGGACTCTAGACAATAAAGTGTGGAGACAAAGGAATGTCGCAGTATGGCACACAATTCACATCTCCTAGACTATTTCTCGTGTGAGCGTTGTTACAATGGTTAAACCTGTTCAGAACTGAGGGAAGTACAACTAACAATTCTGGACTACTAAAGAGGCTAACAATTTGGATTTAAAGGCTTTTTGTGGTAACGCTACCTTAAGGAACTTGTTCCTGAAGGACATGGACTTCATACTTTGGTGTTGCTGTTGGGAGGTAGCTACACTGGAGACGTCATCAGAACATAACAAGATGACTGTTTTAAAGCTTACTCTGAATCTGCAATAATCTAAATGACTAACCAGGGGCAAGTAGGGGAGTAATAATTTTGTGCGGTTGCATGCTGAAAACGCCTGAGTGTAAGGGCAAAGTCTAAAGGTTATTCGAGTTAACTCACAAGTAAGGGCCTTGCAGGCAAGCCAACCATGCTAACGTTAATTTTACTTTACCGGTTAAGGGAAACAGTTTTACCCAAAGTTGGGAACTAGTGATGGGCGAATTTATTTGCTAGGCACGAATTTGCGGCGAATTTGCGGCGAATTTGCGCGATTCGCCACCAGCGAATACATTTGTGAAACGCCCGGAAAATCCACCATTTTGTGAATTTTTCGGCGTTTCACGAATTTCACGCAAAATTCGCTGATTTTCCCGCGAAACGGCGCAAATTCGCCCATCACTATTGGGAACGGTTGGAAGGGGAGGGGGCTGTTGGTTGGGAAGGTTATAAGTTACAAAGTTAATTTAGACAAGGTTAAAATTGATGCTTGCCAACCCAAAGGGTCATTTGGGTCAGTTGAAGTGAATAGTTTTGTTACCAGAAGGTCCATTGAGGCATTTTATACTATTTACATACTACTCAAACATACTAAACCTAAAGTTAAGGGTCACCACAACACTCATTACCTGTATGAAGCGATGCTAAGGGTCATTCGATATTGAGTTGGAATGTGAGAGGACTAAACAATCCAATAAAGTGTAGACTAATCCTGGATTATATCAAAAAGCTCAGATATAGTGTTCTTACAAGAAATTCACCTCACTGGAGGTAAAGTAAAAAAAAAAAGCCCTGGGTCGGATGGTGCTACCACATATTCTTCCTATACTGCTGGCACGTCCATATTAGTCAAAAAAACAGATGGCAGATTTGTATATTTTCATTGCCAAATTGCAGCCAAAGAGGTAATCCTAGCCAACATGTATACCCCCCCCCCCCCGTATTATAGATGATTGCATTCACCAGCTTCTCTACTTTATTATAGCTTGCCCACATGCTCAAATTTTGTGCACAGGGGATTTCAATAAGGTCTTGCATTGACAATTAGACAGGTTACATAGGCAGCCTCCACAAATAGTCCCAGGTACTACTAACTTGTCCAGTTTAACTGAAGCTATGGGGCTTACTGAGGGCTGGATGTACTCACACCCTGATGAGCTTCAGTACTCCTGTTTTTCCACTTTGCATTTAACACTGTCTTGGATAGACCTCATGTTTCTCTCAGAAGGGGTATTAGTCGGGCTTAAAGAAATAGTCTATCTGCCTCAAGGTATTTCTGACCATGCCCCACTCCTGGCTACTTGGCATATCCCTCAAGTTAGTATAAATAGAAGATGGTCGCTTAATCCAGCTTGGTTAGATATTATTGACAATGATGAGCAAATTGCTGCCAATCTGAGGGAATTTTTTTTAAATAAATGTAAATTCTGCCAACCCTTTAATTGTATGGGAAACCTATAAAGCACACACAAGGGGGTTATTGCACAGTGAAACTACAGCTATTAAACACAATTCAAAGCTTGAGGAGAATTAGTTGGCTAATAAGGAAGCTGAATGTGAGGCAGAGGTAGTTAAAAATCCTATACCGCAACATTAACAAAATCTTCAAACAGCGCAATAAGAGTACTCCACTAATCTTTCCTCTAAAGCTAGGCGCAAACTATTGTTTACCAAGGCCTCTTTATTGGAACATGGGGAAAGAGTTGGAAAGCTTTTAGCATACGTGTTCAGAGCTGAAAATTCTCCACCTGTAATAACTGAGTTAGTAGACCAGCAATGGGTACAGCACACACAACCTGAAGTAATACAGGAATTGTTGAGCACATATTACACTGAAATATATGATTCTAAAAATTCTGCATCTGCAGAAGAGAGGGAGAGTTTTCTAACAAGCCTTAGGCTGCCTCAGCTGTCTGGTGAACATAGGGCTCAGTTGGAAGCGGATCTAACATTTAGGGAGTTATATGATGCCATCGACTCCTTTCCAACCCAGAAAAATCCTGTACCAGATGGTCTCCCAATAGAACTTTCCAAAAGATTCAAAGAAGTCATTGGCCCTCACCTTTTACAAATGTTCCAACACGCTGTACAGAAAGGATATCTTCCTCCTTCCCTATAAGAGGCCTCTTTA
Organism: Xenopus laevis; assembly: GCF_017654675.1. Classification (NCBI taxonomy): domain Eukaryota; kingdom Metazoa; phylum Chordata; class Amphibia; order Anura; family Pipidae; genus Xenopus; species Xenopus laevis. The sequence goes on from NC_054387.1 coordinate 69,665,643, forward strand.
GTTTTATTGCACAAACCAGGCAAAGATCTCACGCATATGGATGCTTATCATCCAATATCCCTGCTGTCAACAGATATTACGATATTGGCAAAATTATTAGCATGTAGAATAAACAAAGTTATTCAAACTGTAATTTCAGAGGAAACAGCTTTTATGCAGGGTAAATCATCTGCCCTTAACATCAGAAGGTTCTACTTAAATCTAGTCACTAAACATGATAACTCTGGTCAGAGAGCAGTCACAGTCAAGGACATAACTAAGGCATTTGACACAGTTGAGTGGCCCTATTTGTGGTCAATCTTGGATCATTTCAATTTCGGACCTAAGTATTGTAAATGGATACAACTTATGTACTATTCCCCCCAAGGCTGCATTAATTACAAATGGCACCAACTCTCAACAATTCCTGCTTAAAAGAGGCACAAGGCAGGGGTGTCTGATGTCCCCCCTCCTTTTTGCCTTAGCTATCGAACCATTTTCACAAGCAGACAACATGCAGACTTTAAGGGGTGGTGTTTGAGGAACAGAGAGGAGCATATACAGCTCTACACTGATGACACACTAATATATATAGGGGATCTGGGGCCCTCCCTACAGAGCCTTATAGAGGTAACAACAAAATTCGCACATCTCTCAGGACTGGTCACTAGTGTCACTAAGTCTAATATACTTCAAGTAGATACCCAGCAATGTCAAAGGGAGCTGATGAACTCACCTTTCCCCATAGTTAATCAGTTTACCTATTTGGGAGTGGTGATCAAGTTGCCCATCTCTGAATTTTACAATGCAGAAGTTTTGCCCTTGATGGAGACGATAACAAAAAAGTCCCTGATGTTAAGCCCAGTTGTCAGAATACAACTTACAAAAATGATCCTTCTTCCCAAATAGACTTCTGTTCTCCTCTAAGCCCCTACTCTGATTAAAAAAATCATTCTTTACCAAATTAGAGTCAAGCTTCAGGCAACTGATATTGGCTGGTTCACGCTCTCGTTTGAGGTCAACTAGAGACAGATTCCAGAGGGGAGTGTCTTTCCAAATGACGTCAGCCGCAATGGCGTGAAAATTTGAAAATTTAAAGGGCCATTGTACAGATTCTCATTGGCCGTTATAGGTTTGTTCCTGGTGCCTTTAGCTTTTGGTATTTTGATCCTGAGCTTGTTCCTGATTATCTGTTGTGACCCCTGCCTGTTCCTGACGATTCTGACCTCTGTTTCCTGAACCATTGCCTGAATTTTGACTACCTCTTCTGCTTTATCCCTCTGATTGATCTCCCAGTTTTGACCCTTGCCTGCCTGACCTCGCTTTGAATGCTGCCTGCCCAGACCCGGTCTGATTTGTTTTCTGCCTGCCTCGACCCGTCCGTTTTACACCTTGTAGAAAGACCTTCTGCCCAAGGACTTTGCTAACAGTCGTACCCCTCTGCTTATCCTAGCCTTGCACCTCTTGTTTAAGTCCTGGTGGCATCCAAGCTCCTCCCGAGGCCAACAACGGTCACACTACAGGGGAAGCACGAGCCGAGACCAGGGTGCTTGGCATATGTTCTTGTGTTGGGTGCCGACCGTAACATCTGTAAGGATTACAACAGTTTGTGAGCAGCAATTTTTTTAAGCTTAAATTCATTTTTTCAAAATGAATCAGTTAATACTGCTGCTCCAGCAGAATTCTGCACTGAAATCCATTTCTCAAAAGTGCACACAGATTTTTTTTTATTCAATTTTGAAATCTGACATGGGGCTAGACATTTTGTCAATTACCCAGCTGCCCGATGTCACGTGACTTGTGCCTGCACTTCAGGAGAGAAATGCTTTCTGTCAGGATGCTGTTTTTCCTTCTCAATGTTACTGAATGTGTCTCAGTGGGACATGGGTTTTTACTATTGAGTGTTGTTCTTAGATCTACCAGGCAGCTGGTATCTTGTGTTAGGGAGCTGCTATCTGGTTACCTTCCCATTGTTCTGTTGTTTTGCTGCTGGGAGGGGAAAGGGAGGGGGGTGATATCACTCCAACTTGCAGTACAGCAGTAAAGAGTGACTGAAGTTTATCAGAGCACAAGTCACATGACTTGGGGCAGCTGGGAAATTGACAATATGTCTAGCTCCATGTCAGATTTCAAAATTGAATATAAAAAAAATCTGTTTGCTCTTTTGAGAAATGGATTTCAGTGCAGAATTCTGCTGGAGCAAATGTTTTTCCCATGACAGTATCCCTTTAACTACAGATTCTTAATTTAATTGATATCCAGGATGGTGGGTCTATTCTAAGACAATCAGTTTCTTATTTCTAAAGCACTCTAGTCTAGCTAGGTGATTTTTATTATGATTACTATTATTGTCTGAAACTATCCAAAACATTTTTAAATTGTCATACTATTTGGTAATAATTACCAAGCTTTAATACAGCGCCCCTTGAGTCAGCTCACTAAAGATTTTTTCCCCCATGTACTCAAACATGCTTTTATAGTAAATTTAATTTAGCTTGAGATTTTTTTTCATAAAAAAAATGTAGAAAATGTGAGGGTATAGGGCACTTAAATGTGTCAGAAGATGGCACAAACAGAAAAGAGATACATCTTCATTAAATTGTCTCATTATTGCATTACTTTTATTTATGTATTATTTAATGCTCTCCTGTCTAACTTCCTGTAGATATGTGAAGTAGGGAAGCATTTTATTATTATTGGTGAAAACCTAAGCCCTCTCATTGTTATTCTAAATGTCACTGAATAGGAATACAGCCAAGAAATAGCTTGTCTAGTGCTTGGTAAGAGGGAATATGTTCTGTGGAAGTGCTCTTTCTGCTTAATAAATGATCCCTCTATAAGGGATTGATTATCTGGGGGCTAATAATAAGCTAGTTTCTTTAATAAAAATACCCTTTCAAACATATACTGATACATGATATATATTTTATTTATTTCATGAAGTCACCATATTCAATCTATGGGACCACTTATAATTGTGAATATGAATCAGTAAATCATGCAATTCAGCGCAAACCATTGTGCATAAACAGTAATGCCAACCTTAACCTGCAGCAACCAACCAGATGCTATAGTGGAATTTAGAGTTTATATTTAATGACGAGCAAAACAGCCCTGTTTTGCTTTGCCAAAAATATGCAAAACCATGGAAAAATCTGTATGCTTTTGCCAAATGCATTGAAGTAAGTTGCCATTTTTTTCTTGCACAAATTGCAATGGCATCAATGGGCATTTTTTTCCTGTGGCAAATGCATTGAAATCAATAGATGTTTTTTTCTTGCTTTTTTTTGTTAGCACCAAATGCATTGGAGTCGTATGCTTTTTCTATTCATTTTTTTCCTCATACCAAATGCATTGGAGTCAATGGGCAATTCTTCTCCTGTTTGGAAAAAAGGTTCACAACAAAATGCCTACTTCTACCGTAATTTTGTGTCACAAAAATTTCACCGAAAATCTGTATCAGTCAAAAAAATTTGTTTATCTCTACTTATATCAACAAATTGTAACTTTCACAGTGGGGAGCCGCTGTAATTGGAGTTAGCCACACACTAAGAAGTGGGTATGGTGGAAGCCCAGGGGGATACCCATAAACAATTGGAGATGACATAATGAATTGCAGGTTTAATGGCAACAGAAGATAACAGGAACAGGCAAAATTCAAATACAAGGTCAAGCCAAAATCATTACCAGGAAATCCGGAGGGCAAGGAATGCAGGAACAAGAACACTGGAACAAGGATTTCAGGAATACAGGAACAAGGAACGCAGGTCATCCAGGAACAAACAAAATACATACAACGACTCAGCCCTGAGCAAGCCTCAGGGCTGGGTTTATAAAGGGCAGAAGATGGGGAATAGAAAACACATGAGGGAAACGAGGTGGGTGGAGAACAGGGAGGAGACATACTGGGAACAGGCAGATATACAGGAACAACAACGACAAGGTCAGGCCAGCCCCAAGAGCCTCCAGTGGCTCACTTGGTAAGTGCAAGAGTCCTGGACAGTGTAAACCAGAGTTTGAATCCTGGCTGATCCTGACACAACTATCATTGTTGGGAAGGGGGGAGGAACTTAACTGTGTTAGTACCTACTTTAGGTAACTTTAATACAGAAGAGCTTTTGAATATCTAGTGGCAGAATTACCTGAATTTGTAGTCAATGTTTGAATTAAGAACACTGCAATACTAAAAGTATAGAAGCTCACCTCAGGTCAAAGGCCCAAACAGACAAAAGAAAAGGGCTCACACCTTATTCATACATTGATTTGACAATGAGAATTACAGCAAGTTCTTCAAAATTCCAATCTTGATTAATTAATTGACTCATCTGAGCTTTAGTTGTTCCAGAGAGGGCAGGTGGTCACATGTCAAGCTCTTTTCTTTTGTATCACAGTTGTAACCAAAAGTACATATCTCAATGTTATTTCTTGAATTCTCTTTGGCATCACAGGAATTACTGGAGTATAACTGAGATATAATTGAATGCAAGTTGAGACAGTTCATCTTTTCTATAATGATTTTTTTTACTTTCCCTTTTTTGGAGATAATTATGCTGCTAAATATTATGCAGACTTCTTTAAAAGGTCCTCACTGATAGTGGACAGTTAATTTAAAGATCATATTGAACAAATTTCTGTCATTAATATTGAAAGGATAATATTTCTGTCCCTTAACACAAAGTTATGATTATATTTAATGAGCACAGTCTGATCTTATGGCCATCACAGTGCACTTCTTCAATTTGCCTGATTGTCTTGACAAAATAAGAGAAAACTTTCCTTGATTTTATATTACTTTCTTCTTGTCAAAAATGTATTTTGAAACTGTACTTAACGGGATGCAAATCTTCCATAAACTCCTCCTACTGCATTATTAACTCAACACAACAAATATGGCTTGGAACCCCCATCTAATATTTCCTCTATTACTAAGTCCTAGTACCTGGGTGGTTTAGTATTCTACAATGATCCGGAAAGTGTTTAACTACTTCATGTTACACTGTAATTTAGTAACTAGAAAGGCCCCACTCTTTGTCTTTGGCCTGTATCTGTTCTACAAGGAGATGTCTCCTGGGGTGCCTAGGTTCAACAAGGCCCCAGTAAACAGTCTTTGCTCCTTAAAGGAATCAATCCGTTAGAGAAGCTGGAGAACATGAATGAGGTTTTGAAAACAATAGTGTAGCTCTTTTATAGCACGTTCCAGGAACTTGAGTTAGGCAGCTTAGCTAGAGAGCAGTCCTATTATTTGCTTGACAATTACTACTATAATTATGGAAGTTGTAGTCCAGCAACCTTAGGTGGAGGAATATTACTGTTGAAAGTGTATCTCCCTTTCTGTGCTACAGCTCCCAGTATGCTTTGAACTTTGATGATATTTTTGCAAATGCTGGAGCTTTTGAGTGACCATACCATGGAAGGTTTGTATTCCATTTTAAACTGTATTTTTCACAATGTAACTATTGGATAATTGCATTAGGTAACTTGGAGAATGGGGCAGTTTTCTTTAAATCTTAAAATAAAGCACAAGTATATTTTGTTGAAGTGTGTAGCCCTCCTGGGAGCTGCCACTTCTTACAAGACAGCTGAGTGACAGTTTTGGTCCTTAGACTAAACCTCTCCCTGACACCTTACTCAGCAGGAATCAGCACAGGACGGGGGCTGTAGGACTTTCCCCTGCTGGGTCCTCCCGGCTTGCAGCGTTCAATCCTTATTTCTCCATAAACATGCTGAGTTGGAGATAACCCATATCAGTCTCTAATGCATCAGAGACACGTGGAGTGAGATCTGCTCATAATTAAAGTGGCAGGGACGTCACTGCTAATATATATAACAGCTGTGCCCTGTGCTGCATGCTTACCACTGATAGCTAAGAATACAATCACTATGGCATTACAAGCCATTTAGATTGAGTGATTGCGCGCCAACAATTTTGTAAAAATGTCAGAAATGATCGGGAGTTCTACATATTTATCCCCAACCTCACATTTATACATTTCTCCATGCACATTTGGCAGCTGATAACACTGATAAGAATAGTAAGATTTAATATTTATTTTATATGCTTTTTACATGCATCTGTAATATACTGAAAAGTATTACTAATTCGTAATCATGTGCACAGTGCATGTTTGTATTTAAAGGGTAACTCCACCCAACTCCAAAAGATAATTTGAAGCAATAGGGATGAGCAGTTGAGCACATTTTTTGCCTGATACAGATTTGCAGCAAAATTTTCGCAAGTGGTGAAAACTTTCTTGAAGCTGTGCCAGAATTTCAGCATATGTTTGTTTCACTGGAAAAAATTTTTTTTGGCCTTCATCAGTTCTAAAGATTCGACAGCCCTTAGGGAACCAAGCTCTTAGCAAAACCAGGGAACAGGGACCCTATGAATAAGGGTTAGACAGTAATAGAATAGCTCTGTCATAGCACCTTAACAAAATATATAAGTGATACAGATTCATGTTTTTGCAAGAGGCAAGAATTTTCATGGATTTCCCACCCACCACAAAAAACACCCTTTGACGCCAAGACATTTGACACAAGAAAAAATGTCCATTGACTTCAAGCATATGGAAAAGAAAAAAATTAGTAAAAATAAAAAGACAGTTGATTCCAATGCATTTGGCATTAGAAAAAATCTTGATAAAATGGCACTTGGTTCCAATGTATTTGGCACAATAAAAAAAATACAAGAAAAAAGTCCCATTAACTTCAATGCAAAATGTTGGCATTGTCTGCAGTTAAATAAACTTTTTAAGGAAGCAAAATGGAGCAGTTTGAAGAATAAAAAAATTAGCAAAAATTAGTTATTTTATTTCTAAATGTAATTGCTATTAAGAGAAGTATCTGTCCCTTTTTATTCTTTGCACAGCCTGTCCTGACTAGTGATGGACGAATAAATTTGCCGGGCGTGAATTTACCATGAATTTCCGTGTCTCACCGCTGGTGAATAAATTCGCAAAAGTGCTGAGAAAAAATCTGCGTTTCGCTAATTTTTCGTTGTTTTGCAAATTTCGCGGGGAAGCAAAATGGGACAAATTCGAGATACAGTGATACTTGTGTTCAGCAACACTGAGGGGCTGGCGGAAGAATGTAGATATTCCCACATTTTGCCTGCTACCTGTCCCCTAACTTTACTAGGTCTATGACCCTTCAGAAAAACTTTGTTGCACTCACTTATTCCTTGGTGTCACCTGATAGGGCTTTCACGTGTGCAGTAGAGTAAGAGTATTCCTATTTTACTCTACTAACCCTGGTGGGTCAGCCAGCGATGGGGATGCCTTCTGACTTACTTTTCAAAGTTTTCTCTAGTTCTGGCTAACAAACATACATAGTAGAGTGAAATCAAAACATTTTGCTCTATTACACATGTGCAAGCCGAAAAAACTGTAAGTCCCCTGTGTTCAGCCCTTCTCTGAATCTCCCTACTTGCCAATGGATGCACCAGGTGTGGGGGGATTGGTGCACAGATGGGGGGTCATGGGAGCAGGCAAGCAATCTCTGAGACCACCATTTGCAGCCCATAATCCAAGAATAGCCAAGAGTGGCCTGCCCTCAAGGTTGTAGAAGGCTCTTCCCACAGAGATTCTCTCTGGCAGGATGACCAGATAATCCCACTGGATTGAGATGAGGGAGAGGGAGCTGTACTTTGGTGCACCTGGATGGGGGGTGCAATCAGTGTAAAGGTTAACCTTGGTTGCCCCCAGCTATAGACCCAGCACTGAAACACAATTTAAGTCACTGAGATGTGACTAATATTTTGGCACCTCCCCAGTGAATTAGCCTTTTCTTGTTCCTAACTGTGAGACATTGAATTGTTTAATTATCTTTTCTGACTCTCTACTATATACCCTTCTTTCTGACAGTTGACCAAATGCTTGGCTTCTGGGGGCAAATAATGGAGAATCGGTAAGCAAAAAATTTGAAAAAGTAAAAAAAAACATTTATGTATTATATTATCATTAGTAGGGATGTAGCGAACTGTTCTGCGGCGAACTTGTTCGCGCGAACATCGGCTGTTCGCGTCCGCCGCAAGTTCGCGAACGTCGCGCGACGTTCGCCAATAGGCGTTCGCGTCAAAATCGTTCGACCATTCGACCATTCGGTCGCTAAAATCGAACGATTTTCGTTCGATTCGAACGAAAATCGTTCGATCGAACGATTAAAAATCCTTCGATCGTTCGAATCGAACGATTTTCGGATGTTCGAAGTTCGCGAACTGTTCGCATTTTTTGCCGGTGTTCGCGAACGGCGTTCGCGAACACATACTCGGCGGTTCGCTACATCCCTAATCATTAGTGATGAGCAATTTTTTTAAACAATACTCTCTTGCCACACACCATTTACTCATTTATGCAAATAGGGTGCATTCAATCCCAGACTGCTTCCAAGTGCAACACACCTTCCAAGGTGCAGGTAGGGATGAAGCACACCAGTTTTGTTCCAGCAAATTTGCCTTAATCACATTTATTTTCAGAAATTCAAAGCACAAGCTTTCGGGGAACAAGTATTGCACCTGAGGAAGAGGTTGTTCCCTGAAAGCTTGTGCTTTGAATTTTTGCAAATAAACGAGATTAAGGCAAATTTGCTGGCATAAAACTGGTGTGCTTCATCCCTACTTGCCCTATCTTATCTAATTTTTTAACCAGCCATGGATTCGCATTGAAATTTTTAAATTTAGTCATCTGCAATTTATTTTGTGCGAAATTGATGCAAAAAATGTGCAACAAACAAATTAGCTGCAACAAAAAAATCACCAAGACAAAAATGTTGCAGAGACAAAAAAAAGTTGCCATAAAAAAATGCCCATTGACATGCATTAATTTAACAAAAAAGTCTCTAAAAGAAAAAAATGCCATTGACAATGCATTTGGAATAAGAAAAATTGTTGTGCCCGAAAAAAAAATGTTGTCGCCTATTGACTTCAATGCATTTTGCAAATTTATCGCTGTTTCGTGAATTTTTTAGCCGGTTCATGAATTTTTCAGCAAAGCAAAATGAGACAAATTCATTCATCACTAACTGCTACCAATAAGTAGGGATGAACAAAGATTTTAATCCAGGCATGTATTCGTAGCAGAATACCGAATTTCACCCTCTGTGAATTTTTTCATGAAACTGAGTCAAAAATTTGCCACAAAAACGTTGCAGAGACAAAAAGTTGCCTCAAGAAAAAATGCCCATTCACTTTAATACATTTTGAGTGAGAAATAACTTGAGAAGAAAAGCCCATTGACTTAAAAGCATTCGGACAAAAAATATTGAAGACAAAAAAAGTCGCCGAGACAAAAAAGTCATCTCATGAAAAATTGTCTCTTGTCAAAAAAATGTTGTCTATTGACTTAAATGCGTTTCGCTAATTTTTCACTCATCACTCATCACTAATTATCATTTACATATTTATAATGCCAAAAATAACTTTAGGGGAAACATTCTTCAACTATGGTGCCACATTAGTGAAAGTTTTAGCTGAAACTCAGACTAATGAGTTCATTGAATGGATGCCTTACATTCACTTCTAAATGAAATATTAGAAATATTAGAATAATATGTAGCAGTAAAATAGAAGCACTGACTGATGAACACGCCTCTGATTTCTGTCTCAATAACTTGAAACTACAGTATCTTAATATCATTAGTGTTACTTTAAATAATCTTCTGCATTTGATTGCCCTGATATGAAATATGGCATGAGATTAGAAAATTAAATATGTTTCATTTTGGTAACCCAATTACATCTTTAAATAATTTGTAATATGTATTTTTTTTTCAATTTAGAGTTTTTTTTAATTCTACTCCAAACTCTGAGAGCTGTGCCTACTCCCAGTGACTGCTACTTTTGCCCAGTTAGATGTTCTCAGACACCTAGGGGAGAAACAACATCAAGTGCAAATTTTGCTCCATGTTTGTAATCTATAATAATCAATAAACAGGTAGAAGGAATAAAATGTCAGTTATCTGAAATGTAAATGTACATGAAATGTAATGTACATGCAGCTATAGACAGAGAACAATTTACATTTTCTTTAAAATCAAATCTTCATTGTAGGCTCTATGAATTATTCAAGGGAGTTCAGGATATCTGACCTACTGGACCACAGACCAAATTCTTTAAAGGGGTTGTTCACCTTTAAATTAACTTTCAGTTTGATGTAGAAACTGATATTCTGGTGAGGTGATCCTTTTTATGTGACAAGTATGCCCCACTATCTGTCCGTAATGCCCTCTAATGTACTTTAGTCATGTCCCCTTGCAAGTGTCTTTTTTACCCTCTTAATTTAAACCTTCCATCCCTTTACCCAATTTAGTTGCACAACTCCCCACTCTCTCCAGCTCATATATATCCCTCTGAAACAAAACTGCACTGCATACTCCAGATGAGGCCTTACCAGGCAAAGAGGACAACATTTTCATCCCTTGAGTTAATGCCTTTTTTATGCAAGAAAATACTTTATTTGTTTAAGTAGCCAGAGAATGACACTGCCTGGGATTAGAAAACTTGTTATCTGCAAAAATCTCCAGATCCTTCTCAAATAAGGAAACCCCCAACACACTGCCATTTAGTGTATAACTTGCATATATATTATTTTTGCCAAGCATAACCTTGCATTTATCAACATTGAACCTCATTTTATATTTTGCTGCCCAGTTTTCCAATTTAGTCAAATTAAAAACATACTGCATGGAACTTTTAGTTCTGCACAATTTGGTAACATCAGCACAAATAGAAATGGTACTTCCAATGCCCACCTCCAGGTCATTAATAAACAAGTTGAAAACTAAAGGACCAAGGGCAGACCCCACTAACAAGACTAGTACAATTAGAAAATGTTCCATTTACCACCACTCTTTGTAATTTATCCTTCAGCTAGTACAAATACTAGGTTCCTGACCAATATTCCTTTAATACTGGTATTGTTGTAGCTGAAGATAAGGCAAAAACATTGTCAGACGAATCTGAGTCAGGGCAGGCCAATGTCAGGACTGGCAGCAGATAAACAGCAATGCACAAAGACAAACTGGGTCACAACAGGGTATCAGGAAGTTGTGGTTTTATCCCTGTAGACCTGCCTTATCTACATAATAGGTTGAACTTGATGAATCTGTCATATTACCAGGACTGGGATGCCAGGGGCCCACCAGAAAATTTTAGACCGTGTGCCCACTTACCAAACTATTATTCTTACTCTCCTCAATTAACCTTTTTATTATTTATGCTCTTATTTATACTCTATTCTTCCATTAGTAAGCCTCTTTTTCCCCCATAAAGAAATAGGGAATGAGAATGGAAATAAGCCAAATGATTAGAAGCAAGAGGCCCACTGACACCTGGGCCCACCGGGAGTTTTCCTGGTATCCCGGTGGGCCAGTCTGACACTGCATATTACTATGTTATATTTTCTCCTACAATGCCTATACTCAGTTTTTTGGGACAAAGCATATGAGACAAAAAGAGAAACAGACTTTCCTTTAACAACTCACAACACAAGATAAGGAATCTCACCTCTTCTTTGAAGGTAGCTTTAATCTAGAATTTGCATTCCTTTCAGTGCAGAAAATAAGCAGACCATAAAACACAAGTCAGCGGGACCTTTTCACTCTCCTAATCAGCTAATTATGCCTCTCTTATCCCTAATTAGAATTAGAAACTTGCTAACATTTAACATCCGCATATCTGAGTGAGTTCATAACAAACTATACAACGTGCTTTCTCAATAGATTCTTGATTGAATGCTCTGCATGTAACACTGTATCCTTTTCAATCCAGTATAACCCGCTCTGGCTAGAAGCTACATTTCTCACCTAAATATTATGACACTGGAAAAATTGTATTGTTATTTCCACCTATTATGAAAGGGGCAACGCAATTACAAGGCTAAGTTAAGTTCAGATAAAGCCCAATATAATAAAAAAAATCTCAGAAAATGCATTTAAAGAAGAAAAAATCTTAAGAGGCTCTTCAGTGTTGGCGCTCCAATATTTAATTTAGCCTTGAAGCATAATTAATATTCAGATTTTAATTCAAAGAAGTGAACCACCGAGGTACAGCATTTGGGTATTTTTAATAACCCTAAAAGAACATGCTTTGAATAATTAGCCGATATAAATATCTTACCTTTACTTTGCTCATTCAAGTAGGGCAGCTAATATAGGTATATTCATCAAGTTAATAATACTGGATTTTTCAGGCAGGTTGTGGCTATGCATTCATTTGATATGTTGAAGTGAAATAAAATTGTGTGGTTAGTCAACAATCGGGGATATTGAAGGGTGATATTTAGAAAAATTTCATAGCATATTAATGATGTTAAATGGCGATCAGTGGTAAAGAAATCAATATTTTTCATGTAAATAATGAGGATATAGCTCTGCTTTATGGTCTGAACCAGACAAGTAAACATTTAGTTTCGCACTTAACATGACATTAAAACTTATACTTAGTTTTAATGCATTTAAATAGCATTTAAATTCTACATTTTTAAATAAGGAAATACTACAAAGCTAATAAATATAACCAGTGTACTGAGGTTCAGAAGGCCAAAATGCTGCATACTGAATAACAGTAGTAGTTGCACAGTAACTCACAATCTTTTATTCAAGTGTTTTTAATATGTCAAATTTTGACAGATTAAAAATGCAGTGAAAAGTTATAAAATTGACATAAAATTGAGCATGCATTGACACTATTCATAAAGTTACTTCGTACATGCTCTTCGTATCTACGGCCCTTCAGACTGTTCTGATGAATCACATGGAACTTTGCACATGAATACAAGGAAACCATGGAACTACCACCAGTCTGTACCTGACTGTAATCCTTGGGTTCCCCTAGCAGGTTGCTCCCATGGATGCAATTAATATGTACCAAACAAATTAGATGCTAAAGCTGTTATTGACTATGTGCACATTGGCACTTACATTGGAAATGTAGGAATCATGTCATTGTGGTTGAAAGCAGAACCCTGTGCCATCTTGCTCTTCCCTAACCCAACTGCTAGGTCAGGTTGCTGGTTTCTGTTCTGCCTGCCTACTCCATGGCTTCCTTTTGCAGGAAGGGCAGTGACCTTAAACAGAAGACATGTCAACTTGCCCATATTTTGCAGGAGTTACCCTGATTAAATTCCCCTTTACCTGCAGTAATAGGTCCATCATCCACCGTCAGTTATTTGCACGTAATACCTAACCACTCCATTAAAATGTGTAGAATCATCACCTGATATCTTCCAATATCTGTAAAATATCTAAAGCAGTAGAGCAAGGAGCATGGCAGGAGTTGGGATGATATGGGGGCAGGGCCTGGGCAGAACAGGGGTGGGCAGGTGATGCTAAGATATACCTGGATCTCTTCAGATTAGGGTTGGTATCTCTGGAAAAGTATCATCTATGCCAAATGCAGAAAAACAATAATGTGATTCACGTGCCAATGTTTTTAACTGCACTGCAGGCCCAGACTGGAAATCTGTGGATTTATTAGGCTGATGGAGGACTGTTTGGTCCTCTGTATGGGCTGGTTGGGCTTCTGTTTACCTTGACATTACTATGAATTAAAGTATGAGTTTATCTAATTATTATGGGAAACTATTATGCAACTATTATGTTATTATAGTATAAGGTTATGCAGAGGGATGAGCAAACTTTCTTCATAGTACAGTTTCACTGTGAAATTTGTATTTTAACCAGCAGTGAATATTCTGCCAAATCCACTCAAGAATTTGACCATAAGTTTTGTTTCATTACAAAAAAATGAATTTTTTCGCACAGGAAAAAATCCTTATGCATTATTAGAATTTTACATGCATTTTGTTTTACCAGAAAAAAAACATACAATTGTGATGGAAAAAAATGTAGAAAAAAACTCCCAATTCATATGGAGAAATTTTGACAACTTTTGGTGCACAAATGTTTTATGAGATTTCACTCTGTAGCAAAAACAAGGGACAAAAAGGTTGAAATGCCCTGTTTATTTTAGCCGGGTTTTGTGTGGGAGAACTAAACCGTTACTGCTGAGATAATGTTGAGGTACAAACTGTCTTTTTTACATAAATTAATTTCACTATTCTGTAGAGGTTTTATTTTTCTGGTATATAAATCAGACATCATGCAAAAGGATATACTGTATAGCAAGGCAAGCAACACTGCTTGTTATGAGAAGAAAGAAATCATCTAAAAATCCCATTACATGTAATTAACTACAATATGTTAAATTGATGAAACAAAGTTAATAACAGATTGATTTTATTAAATGAATGTTTACATGCCTGTGTTAACCATAGTTAATAACAGTGACAAAATGGAATGTTTGTCAATCATGTGGAACTGTCCTATTAGGGATACATATACTTAATAGAAGCCGGTTCCAGCAGGGACTATTGACCAGGATAACGGCTGATTTTTAATAATGGCTGCACATGCAAATGTATTGGGAAAAAGTATATCAGTATGACTTGCAAATACTGACATGTATACATATGCAAGGCATGGAGGCATGTTTCTCCAAGAAATATCAACATTTATACAATTTATCCTAGTACGTCCATCTCCCAGACTAGAAAAAAAAACATCTTTTGGAAAAAAAGTCTGAAATACAACATTGTCTTCAGGACACCCATCCAAGGTCAAAGTCTAAATTCCTTCATTGTGTTTAGTGATGGGCGAATTCGCGGTGAATTTGCGCGATTCGCTGCCAGCGAATAAATTCGCGAAACGCCCACGAAAATTTGCGCCAAAAATTCGTCAAAAACGGGCGCCGGCGTCAAAAAAACGGGCGTCGGTGTCAAAAAACGGGCACCGGCGTCAAAAACGAGACGCCGGCGTCAAAAACGAGACGCCGGCGCCATTTCGCGAATTTTGCGGCGCAAATTCGCCCATCACTAATTGTCTTGACTTACAGTTGGCTACATGGTTTGTAGGCTTACACTTTCCATCAAGGCAGTGTCCTATGCATCAGTACAAGAGTAAGTGACAAGCTATTTATCCATATCTTCTATTCCTTCTTATTAATCAGATTACTAGGCATACAATTGGTGGGGGTATCTTTTTAAGAAAAACCCGGCATCCAGGCTCAACAGTAACTCTAGTTAGACCCAGGTGGGTTCCTCCTATTTTTTTGCATGGCAGTTGATGCGGATTTCCTTCAAACTGCTAAAATATTGACAACTGAATGGAATGTTAGCTTTTCATAAGGGTTTCCTTTTGCACTTTACAGCTTTTTAAAGTAGGCAATCCAAACCTAATAGCTTTAAAAATTCATCCCGTAGATTGCTGAACTACATTGTCCAGCATGTTTTAATGCCTAGTAATTGCACAATCTGGATGTTTTATTCCAGCAAAAAACTACAACAGGACTTGTTGAATAAGAACTACGTTCTAGTGCCACTGGCACAAGTCTGGCTCAATGGCCACAACACAATGAAGCACACGGTAGAGACAAAAAATGGGATGCTCGTGTGCCCTAGATCTCTTGCCAGTCCTACATGCAGCCCTGCTAAATGCACAGAAAGAGAGATGCACCTGTTTGTGCTGTATTCAGGGAAAGCACAGTGTTGCACCTCTGGGTGCTAGGTGCAAATTCCAGTAAAACAAGGTATAAAGGTTGTATTCTTTACAAAAATATAATTGTACAATTTTACATGGTTCAAAGAAACAATAAATAAAATAAACATGAAAAGAACCAATAACAATATATTTTAGTTTTGTTTTTCCAGCTAGGAATATATAAGGCTGTAGCGAAGATATTAAAGTCACACCCTGTTACTGCGCCAAGTCCCACTCCATTTTTGTTGCCCTGTCTCCTGTAGGAGGCTTTGATTTATTCATTAGAGTTCCCACTGTTACTTTTGAGATGTCACATACATGGACCAGGCCAGCTGTGAGCTTTGCAAGATCTAAAGTTTCAGACATAAATATTTTTTTGCCCTGTGTAATAGATGTTGGGCTGCTGTTTTGTCCTGCTAGTTCCCAAATTTTCTTAGCAAAGGATTAAAATGTTTGTTCTGGCCAAAAAGAGAAATGTGTGCCATATTCGGTATTTATTTCTGATGGAAAGGGATAGTGCTTAGCTGCTCATGCTGAGAGGCTTGCACATAAGCTGCTACTTTGGTTAGGCAGACTTTCATGGGCTTGACAAGTCTACACAGTTGTATAAATGTTGATATGAAGAGAATAAATATTGAGTGAATGAACTACAGTATGTCAAGCATTTATTTCTTGATCTTAAAATTGAATATAATCTTGACAGCCTGCTGCAAACAACCAACTAGAAACTAAACGTTTAGTGATGTTATCCAAGGGACCATTAAGGGTATCATAAATAGTCAGAGCCAATTATTCTGCACCCAGTAGTACTCTGCAGCATATGCCTGGAGGTGCTGGCACATTTGGAGATTACTTGTACCAGCTATCCTGGAGCTACCATACTGAAATGAATAAATGTACATACCTAGGAAAAGTTTTAGATATTGATATTTATAGCTGGACAATGGTCAGCCAATAAACTTGTTGTTTGTGCCTAGCCTATACATTTGTATGATAATGTTGACACTTATCTTAAATGAAATGTGAGCTATTAGCTCATGGTCTTTCCACCATAACTATTGATGGCATGACCATTAACCTGGTAAACTCAGCACGCTGCTTGGGGATCATATTTGATCAGTCCCTCTCATTCTGTAATCTTATTATTAATATTGCCAAAAGTTGTCACTTCTTCCTTCGCAATATAGCAACGATATGCCAGTTTCTTTCACAAACAGCAGCCAAAACACTAAACCATGCCCTAATCCTAATGCCCTGCTACCAGGATCCTTCTGTTCTCTCCTAAAAGGGAAACTGCTCAACCCCAACTAAAATCGTAAACATGGCTGCCTGCTAAGCAAAGAATAGCATATAAAACCCTTCTACTTACATTCAAAGCCCTTTGCTCCTCTGCTCCTCTCTACATTTCTTCCCTTGTGTTACTGTATGTTCCTGGTCATCTTCTCTGCTCCCCTCAGAGCCACCTTCTACTCACACCATCCACATCCACTGCCACCTCTCATCTCAAACCCTCCTATCTTGCTGCTTCTTACCTCTGAAATTCCATCCCAGAATTCCTCTGTAAGGAATAATCTCTCAAAAAACTAAGAGTCTACCTTTAGGAGCACTAGAACATTAGCTTAGTCCTCTGACTGTGCCTTACCTTTTGCACTTTTCATCTCCAATTTCTGCCTGTATGTTAGCCTCTCATCCACTTAGACTGTAAGCTCTGTGGGGCAGGGAACTCCTTCCCAATGTGTCTCTTAACACATAGCATTTAAGCTCTTTGTCCTGATATGAATTCTGTGTACATTTATTGTGTGATTTGTCTTCCCCGTATATACTTTAATATATATTGTAATTGTATGCATTGTACAGCGCTGCGGACATGTAAATAATAATTTAATCAGTGATCAGCCTCTTTGAAATCTTTGGATAACTGCCACTCTGGTTGTTAAAAGGTTAACAGTAAGGTTGCAGCATCACTTAGAATTCCTTCTCCTCCTCTAACACACTCTGCCCCCTCACTCTGGAATTTACTTTGGCTGTTGGCTCATGAGCATACTCAGTTCTTCTCAGCTCAGATTACTAAACACACCCTCCAATCTTGCCTGTATAAACCTGCATTCTGCATTGCAGGAACTTTACAGCATACATATCCTGTTTGCAGATGTCAATGTTACTGATGATGTGTCAGAGGAAATGGAGGGGGTATATGCAGTACAAATGATGTGGCTTGGGTGGGGAAGATATGGCCAAATTATATACATGGTAGGCTTTACATGTCCTTTAGCAGTGCTTTACAAATAAAGTTATACATACATATTAGGCACTGATTCACATTTATTGATTCCCTGATTTAGCTACTGTGTTTGAGATACAGCTAAGTTTGCTTGTAGGACATTTGCATAAGAAATAACTTATTATAAGCAACTTTTCATTTGGTTGTCCTTATTTATTTATTATAGTTTTTAAATGATTTGCCTCCTCCTTCTTCTGACTCATTCCAGCTTTTGAATGGGGGTCACTGACCCCACCTAAAAAAATGCTTTGTAAGGCTACAAATAAATGTATTGTTATTGCTACATTTTAATAGGCCCTCTCCTATTCATATTCCATTCTCTTATTCAAATCAATGCCTGGTTGCTAGGATAATATAAACCCTAGCAACCAGATTGCTGAAATTGCAAACTGGAGAGCTGCTAGATAAACAGCTAAAAAACTTAAAAAACACAAATAATAAAAAATTAAAGCCAATTGCAAATACTAAAAGTTAACTCAAAGGTGAACAACCCTTTTAATTTTTGGACAGCCTTAAAAGTTCAAGTGAAGCACACGGAGGCTGGTAAGGCATCTTTATGCAATATACTAGGGTATATATTTACTGTAGCCTTTTTTGGTCTTCTTTATGGTTCCATAACTATTTAATCGATAAGTTTCATAAGACATGTTCAACCATAATACAGGTATTGGATCCATTATCTGGAAACCAATTATCCAGACATCTCCGAATTATGGAAAGGACCTCTCCTATAGGGGGAAATTTACTATAGGGGCAAAGTGACTAACGCTGGTGAAAATTCACCAGCTTGACGTCATTTTGGAACTTCACCGATTTACTAACGGGTACTGGCATAACTTCGCTAGCGAAGGAGATAGACTCTAGTGGTACTTCGCACCCTAATGCCAGGCGAAGTTGTGCTCTGGCAAATGAACGTAACTACGCTAATTCACTAAGGGGGAGATTCACTAAAGGTCTAAGTGACTAACGCTGGCGAGTAGATAGGACTTGGTCAAAAAATTGTTGAAAAATGTCCCCAAAAACGCTGGTGTCTTTTACTTTTTACAGGGTGATAGGTTGCAAAAGATCATACATTTTTTTTAGGGTACCAGGCTTCCCCCCTACATTTCCTAACATATGGCACATAAACTATACAGTGGGCACATGTGTAGGGCAATATAACAACTCTAGTTTATTTTATTAAGATTCCCTGGGCTTGTGTAGTGTAACTTCGCTTTGCTTGCTGCAGTAACGCTAGCGCAACTTCGCCAGCATTCAGCACCCTGGACGCAACTTTGGATTTTAGTGAATTAGTGTTGTCCTGCCGAGTCTAAGCCTGAAGAAGTGTCAGCGAAGCCGTCGCTTGCGCAATTTCGGAGGTAAGTCAATTTGCCCCATAGACTCCATTTGATCCAAACAATCGAAATTTTTAAAAATGATTTCCTTTTTCTCTGTAATAATAAAACAGTATCTTGTACTTGATCCCAACTCAGATATAATTAATCCTTATTGGGAGCAGAACATGCATATTGGGTTTATTTAATGTGTATATGATTTTCTCGTAGACTTAAGGCATGATGGTCCAAATTACGGAAAGATCCATTATTTGGAAAGCCCCAGGTCCCGAGCATTCTGGATAACAGATTCCATACCTGTACCTTGTTGCCTGAAACATGTCATGTGTCATGTAGCAAAAACATGTATGAACAGCTACCTATACCCTCATCTGACAAGGTATATAATATATTTAATATATTCAAACCTGGTCTGGTCATTCCTACACTCACAATTAGATTTATTTTAAAATATTTCTATGCATTTTCATAAAGAATATGTTTTACTCTGAACCTTGTTTACTATGGTTAAAACCCCTAGGTAGCTGCTCTGTTTATTGGACACCATAGGGATCGCTTGACAGAAGCTGAAAGGATCCACAACAACATGGCTTCTGCTCTTCTATCTGATGATCTATCTATTTTACTCCCATTACACCATTTGTCTACTCTTCTATATTTTCTATCCACCATTAACAATATATGAAATGTCTTAGTTATTAGTATTACATGTGATATTTTTTTGTCATTAGAAGATTAGGTTATAGTATTGTAGCTATTTCATATTTCTTGCATTATGTATTTATTTCCATAATTTATATTTAATCCTAGCATTAGCAGGACTGTATCTGAGATTCCTCATGGCAAAGAAAGTGTGTTTGACCTCTGTCATCCTTCTGTATCATTTCCCTGAAAGAAAATTAAAGAAAGTTTTATAGCCTGGGAAGTGTTTCAGAAAGTAGCATAATAAAAATATTTCTGCTCAACAAATGCGAATATTCTCCAGTTGTGTGATCAGGTCACCTTGTAGCAGTGCACTTCCCCTCAGGGGAAAAGTTTCATTGTAGACAGAGTATAAAACATTTGTTTCTTTTAACGCAACTTTTACCAGTTGACACATTATCTCGTGTACTATTTCTCTTACTATATTAGTGTTAATTTTATTCTATCAATTTTTACTTTAGTTATTCAATACTTTGGAAAATCACCCAAACATGACTCCTTGTCTTCTGGAATATTAGGATCACATACAAGATGACAAGAAAAAGGCAGTCTTTGTTTTTCAGCAAGTCAAAGAAACACTGATAGGCCTCTCGTGTAATGTAGGTAGGACACACACACAGGGAAAAACTCTTTGCAAGACAGTAGATCAAAATATTGTGCCACCATGCTGCCTAAATCAATTACTGGTGATTATCATGGGCATTGAGGTGTGACTTGTGGGATTGGTTTATTAATCAAACATAGAGATTAGTGATGGGCGAATTTGTTCCGTTTCGCCAAAAAATTCACAAATGTCCCATAAATTTCACGAAACGCCTCCAGAGTTTGTTTCTTGATGCCGGCGCACATTTGCCAGTGAAAATGTGCCAGCGTCCAAAAAAACAGATGCCAGCGTCCGGAAAAAAAATTTTGTGGCAGTTTTGCGAATTTATTCGCCGGCGGCGAATTGCGGGAATTCGCTGCGAATTCGCATCTGCCAAATAAATTCGCCCATCACTAACAGAGATCATATGTCTCACCAGTTGAATTCAAACATATTATTGGTTGTTCTAGCTTGCTAGACTTGGTGCTAAACTTATGCCTTTTATTTAACTACCTCAACTATGTATTAACTTCCTAAGGAATGTATAAAATATATATTTATAACAAATCTTATATATTAAAATATTACACAATGTGTACATCATGGGGCAAATTCACTAAGCGCCGAAGCGACGAACGCTAGCGTTAATTCGCTAGCGTTTGTCATTTTCGTTACTGCGCAAATTCACTAACGAACGCTGGCGTAGTTTCGCTAGTGTTACTTCGCACCCTTACGCCAGGCGAATTTTCGCTAGCAACATAACTATGCAAATTCACTAACTTGCGCAGTGTACTGAACGCTACCTTTTACGCTAGACTTCCTTCGCCACCTCAGACCTGGCGAAGCGCAATAGAGTAGATAGGGATTGTTTCAAAAAAAGTAAAATTTTTTTCTCAGTCCCAAAAAACGCTGGTGTGTTTTCTACATGATGGGTGATAGGCTGAAAAAGATCGAAAATTTTTTTGGGGCTCCCCTCCTTCCCCCCTACATTTCCTGACTCATGGCAACTTACCTACAGTGGGCACATGTGTAGGGCAAAATAAAATTTTTATTTGCTGATTTGAAGGTTTTCTAGGCATTTGTAGTGCTGATACGTATTCCTCCATTGAAATTTGAATTTCTCGCCGTATTCAAATTAGCCTTCGCTAGCGTAACTTCGCTTTACATAGCGAATCAACGCTAACGCAACCTCGCAACCTTACGCTACCCCTGAGCGCAACTTCGGATTTTAGTGAATTTGCGGAGCGCTGGCGAAACTACGCCTGGCGAAGTGCGGTGAAGCGCGGCGAAGTTGCGCCTGGCGCAACTTCGCATCTTAGTGAATTTGCCCCCATGTATTTATACTTTCAAAAAATTATTTAGTGACCTCTACTTTAGAGAACTAGGGGGGAAATTTACTAAAGGGCTAACGCTGGCGCAACTTCACACTCTAACGCCAGGATACTTTTTGATTTTACTGATCGTTGCCTCTACCGCCAGACTTGCCTTCGCCACCTCAGACCCAAAAAACAATGGTGTCTTTTCCTTTTTTCAGGGTGATAGCCTGCAAAAGTGCGTACATATTTTTTAGGGTACCCAGCTTCCCCCCTACATTTCCTTACATATGGCATAAACTATACAATGGGCACATAAGTAGGGCAATATAAGACCTCTATTTTATTTTATTAAGGTTCACTGGCCTTGTGTAGTGTAATGTACTTGCTGCAACATATAGCCAACGCTAGCGTAACTCCAAACTGCTGATTGTATTATCGCTAGCGCAACTTTGCAATGTTCGGTACCCTGTGCGCAACTTCAGATCTTCGTGAATTAGCATTGTCCAGGCGAATTTATGCCTGGCGAAGTATTGCGATGTGCGCAAAGCCAGCGCTGGCGGATTTTCAGAGGTAAGAAAAATTTACCCCTAGGGATGCAGTGGAACAGTTTATGGTG
This sequence comes from Xenopus laevis, assembly GCF_017654675.1. Classification (NCBI taxonomy): domain Eukaryota; kingdom Metazoa; phylum Chordata; class Amphibia; order Anura; family Pipidae; genus Xenopus; species Xenopus laevis. The sequence continues at coordinate 69,687,985 of NC_054387.1, forward strand.
GGTTTAAATTCCCTTTAAATCTGATTGAATCTGATTGATTTGCTTATTATCAAATACAGTACTAGATACTTAAGATATTTGATGCTAAAGGGTGAATTATTGCTAATCATCTTTTAATTCTGGGCTTTGCGTCCTATTCTTTCATTGAGCCGATCTCTCTGATCCCTAGAGTCGATGTGTGAATGCATCTAAAGCAATATGTCAACTTCAATAAATGGTTTAAATCGGCAGTGCTTTTAAATAGCCCATGCAATGTTTACCCTATGCATGTTTGTGCGAATCTGCTTCCCATCATGATCCTACTGCTAGAAATGTGAGATGACAATAAGAACACCTAAAAAGATGGACTGGGTAATCTCTAGAGAATATACAGTACTCAACTCAATACTATCATGGTAGGAATTTATTCTTAGAAATTGTCTGTAATGTTTAGGCAAGTAATAATGTTGCAAGCTCATTTTAGTGTTCTTGGTACAAGTCATGGGATCAGCATGTTGTATAGGACCATGAATAATAAATAAAACACACAGAGGTAAGTGGTGAATGGCTGTTGCAGCTTTATTGAACTACAAACCATTAACAGCTATAAGATTAAATATTTTCATTTAACATGTAGCACGTGTACAACTAGCCAGTCTGAGGCCTCAAGCCTTTAGCCACCTACCTAAACTCAACTCTACCTTATTATTAGGACAGCAACCTGTACCCATTTTAAACTTTTGTTAGTGTTCCTAACAACCAACCTCCAGCTGGGAAAATACTTTTTATTCATTTGTATTATCAAACGAGTTGAGGAGTGCTAGCGTCTCAAGACTGTGTCAATTGGGTCACTTCCAAGGGCCATTGTTTATTTATATTCTTTTTGTTTGATCACGTGACCTTAACAGGCCATTGAGCTTCTTTGGACAGCAACCCCTTGAACCCATGCTCTCTCATACACCTAAATTACCCCATTTTCCTTTAGTCAAAACAGTAGCCAATACATGAGTAATCAGAGGCCAATTAGTTCTGCAAAAGTAAGTAACCAAACCTATCTTGATATTATCCTGTATAACTATTTATATCTAACCGTCCCAGTTAAGGTAATGCCTAAATTTTCCCTTTGGTTAAATTACAAGAAATATAACCCCAGATCTGTTTAAACTTCCTACTAATTTTTGTTAAAACCCCATAATTTAATGCTACTTTGTCAGGACTGTCCTTGAGCCATGTGCTGTGACTGCTATGTATAGAAATAGTGGAACTAATTTATTAACACGGCGCTTATTTGCCCATTACAGTGCTACGCAATATGTTTGCGCTATATAAATACATGTTAATAATGGTCATTTACCCATAACAGCCAATCAGTGATTAGCTTTTTAAAGGCAGCTGCAAGCAGAACAATGAATGCAACCATCTGATTGGTTGCCATGGGTTACTGCCCTGGGCAATTTTGCCCAGTGTTGATAAATGACCCCCAGTGTGCTTTAAAGGGGTGATGAACTTTTTGTATGATATAGAATGCCCTATTCCTAGCAACTTTTCAATTGTCTTAATTACTTATTTTTTTATAATTATTTCCAGCTTTCAAATGGGGGTCACTGATCCTGGCAGCTAAAAAACTATTGCTCTGTGAGGCTACAGTTTTATTGTTGTTGCTGCTTTTTATTAATTACTAGACATTAAGCCCGTTAAATTAACGGGCGCTAGAACATATGTAGTCAAACATTCACCAGAGACGGTCTGTGGGGCACATGCGCAGTAGCGCAATCCCACGGACACAGGGACTGGACGCAGAGACACTTCAACTTTATTATATAGGATCCTTCTATTCAGGTCTCTGTCAGAACCGCCCGGCGCCGTGTCAAAGATAGCGGCACCCATAGCCAACACGTGGGTAGCAGCAGTGCCAGCGCAGCAACACCAGCATCATGATGCCGTTGTCATGAAGTCACGTGCCTGGCGTGAAATTTGAAGATAAATGCTCTTCCAGGTCATGGGTTCAATGCCCGATTATAGGTTTTGTTCGGAACATTCCTGGGTGCTTTATAATTTTTGTTATACTGATTTCTGGACTTCTGACCCTGCCCGAATCTCTACTTTGCTACTAATCTGCCTGCCTATTGAACTTCTGACTGTATATTGACTACGACTACGCCTATTTGTAGTGTAAACTTGGACTTTGACCCCCCAGCTTCCTCCTTGGTCCTAACTACTCCCACTGGGAGCGGATAGGCCCCCTGACAGTCTCTCCTATTCATATTCCACTCTCTTATTCAAACAGCTGGCTGGTTGCAAGGGAAAATTAGACCCTAACAACCAAACAATTGCTGAAATACAAAATTTTACAGCTGCTGAATGGAAACCTAAGTAATTGAAAAAACACAAATTGTCTCAGAATATTACATTCATACTAAAAGTGAATTTAAAGTTGATCTACCCCTTTAATGATATTATATAATAAAAGGTGCAAAACTTGCTAAACGTCTAGCAATCCATGGCAGCCACCAGGTAGCATTAACAAGTCTATAAACAGTACAAATGTTGGGTTTAGGTGCCAAGCTTCTGATAAGGGGAGCGGAACACTGTGAAAACAAAGCAGGATCTGCATTCTCAAAAACTCCAACTTAGAAGCTGACAAACTTTTTTTTATTTAAGAAAACCTGCTCAGAGTAAAATGCATCAACTTGCAAGATTATTTCCCCCCAAAAGCCTGCATAACTCATGTGAGGTTTTCTTTGGCTGGACCTAAAAGGCTTGAGCTTTAGTAAATCGCCCCTTTAGCCTGTACGTTGAAGATTGTGAGTGTGTAAGTCACCTGCATGAAAGCAAACACCCCATTTTGTGATGCATTACTAGACCTGAACAATATTTGTTCTTTGTATATCATTACCCTATAAAAGTTTAGGGAACCTGTTCTGCCTAGTTAGTTAGATTAGAATGATACAAAGGGCAGTGGGCTCAAGTATGGTCCCAGAGATACTTGCACATCTTTTTCTTTTAAAATAATAAGTGGCAAGAGATCATAATGTCAGGGGATCTCACATTAATTGTGTTCTACACACACATTTGCTCTGTGCTGAACAGATAACACCTACCAAAGAAACAAAAGGGTAGCACATTTTAATCACGTTGTTCCATTCCATTTTTTTTTTAGTTAAAAACCTGGTAGCAAAGTGCTAAACATGTTATCAGCTTGGATATTTAAGCTTTTAGGGGCATAATTAGAAAAATGAAATGAAGCACATTCATTGCAATCTCTAATTTTCTTCATAATGTTCTTATCATTATGCCATTTCAATAGCAATTATAAAGTATGTAAAATTGTACAAATTTGTGCCTGATAGCTGACACCTAGATAATTAAGCTATAAACCGAATACTTCAGTGGTCAGCATTCTTATAAATCTTTGTCTTTTCCTTGTGCTTCTTGCTGCCTTTCTAACGCATCTCAAGGGAAGCAGATTGGCACCACCTCGCTGCAGAGATGACTGATTAGACACCGGCCTGCACTACAGGTACACTCAATTACTTTTGCTTCTACTTTTTTTTTTATTCAGAAACTCAAGGATTTCTCCAAAGTAAAAGTGTCAGAGTACCTGAAATGTTAGATTTCACATTTGAAAATGTTATTTTTTATTGATGGAATTTTCAAATACGGCCAACAGTGTGTTAGGATATTTTTTATAACTAGGTGTTTCATTTATACTAAACAACATGTTGTTTGATGCAGTTTTAGAATGTTAGCAGTATAAATCTTAAAATGGCACCTCAGAGGTGGGAATTAATCATTAAAGGGGAGACTAATATAAAAAATAGTGTACTGTAAAATATAAAGATATCAGAAGTCACTGAGGAGTTCTGTGCCCATATATAGGCACAAGGCTGCAGGCTGAGTTATACAGGGAACTCTGAGTATTACTCAGAGGTGGGAATTAATCATTAAAGGGGAGACATATAAAAAATAGTGTACTGTAAAATATAAAGATATCAGAAGTCACCAGAGATTTGTGACCACATAAGGCACAAGGCTGGAGATTGTATGTATGTATTATAAGGGCTAATGTACCCCCTACTGTAGATTATAAGGATTTTAGAAGTCACTGAGGGGTTCTGTGACCATATAAAGGCACAAGGCTGCAGGCGAATCCATGCTTGACAAAAAAATTAACTCATTACTACTGAGGAGTTTGCTGACCATTGGGGGTACATTATTCTTTTGTAAAGTCTGAGAAACCGATGCATTCAGCATCCACATTTAATAGTTAGTTTGTAGGGATGGGCTAATTATTTCGCCTTGTTTTGCCGTGGAAATGACGCTCATAGACTTGTATGACGTTGCGCGTCAAAAAAAATTTGCTGCTCGTCAAAATGACACGATAGACTTTAATGGGCATCGTCAACATTTCGCCGCCAACTAATTTTTTGGTGAAACTAAATGGGTCAAATTCGACCAAGCCTGTTAGTCTGTCATATTCTACAACAGACGAACCTCATGATTTGCTTGATGATTTCCAAAGACCCTTAGTCTTTTTAACAGCTGTCCAGAGGACATTCAGCACTGATACTCAAAAGATGGCCTGACAAGATCCTAGATGGTGAGCTCCTCTAGACAGCTTTAAATTCTTGGATCATTACTCTTATGGCTTTAGTTTTCCTTTAAATTTGTGGCTTCTTTGGATCATAAAATAATTCCCAATAGCTAAGTATTCTTCAATAGTCAGTAAGTCATATCTTTGAAATTTGGCATCTGATGTCCAATGCTTGGTAGCCCTATCCATCATTCATATAATTAGTCCAGTATCCACACTTGAGCACTGGGAATTTTTTTTACAAGACAGAGTCTCTTTAAACATCTATGCCAGATCTTGCCGGACTACAACTGCTAATATATAATATTATGCAGTATTGTGTTTGGAGTTTTACACCCCAACATAATAGGAACATGGGGAAACACACAGTGGCAGAATGTTTACATCCCCTACAATGCATGTCTGAAAAGTAACGTGAGGGAAGGAATTCTATACCCCCAAAATGAATACTTAAAGGCAGGGCCGGAACTAGGTGTAGGCAGAGTAGGCACGTGCCTAGGGCACAAAGCCGGGGGGGGCGCCAGGCACGCACCTCCTCTGTCGCCTACCCCCAGTCTCGTGCCCGACTCTATGAACTTTTCGCGCATTCTTGCGCTCCTGCGCATGCGCGCGAATGTATATCTCGCCAAAGCACATTTGCGCATGCGCAGAAGCGCAAAAGAAGTAACTGCAGCTTTTCTTGCGCATGCGCGCGCGAGCGCCACCTTGCGCATGCGCACTTGGGCTCAGCCGGCGCCGCGTCCGCCGGCTTGCCTTGGGCGCCTGTGCGGCGCGGCCCGGCCCTGCTTAAAGAAAGCAACTTTTCAATTGGCATGGTGCATGTTTCATGGTTGCTAGGGTAATTCGGACCCTAGCAACCAGATTGCTGAAAAAAAGTAAAAAAAATGAAAACCAATTGCAAATTGTCTCAGAATGTCACTCTGTACAATTTACCTCAAAGGTGAACAACCCCTTTATATAAAATTAATTGCTCTTTTACATCTATTGCCTTGAACCACCATTTCATGATGATCTCTGTGCTGTCTCAGAGATCACATGAACAGAAATACAACAACTCTAGCTGTAACCGGAAGTGTGGAAGTAAAAGGCAGAACTCCGTCTGTTAATTGGCTCATGTGACCTAACATGTATGGTTTGTTCGGTTTGTTTGTGTGCACCGTGAATCCATACGGGGGGTGCTTTTTTTTTTTAATGGCAATTTTCTATTTAGTATTACCCAGTGGACATTGTTTGGGGGGTATAGTTTTCCTTTAAATAGGTTAAAGATATTAAAGGGATACTGTCATGGGAAAAAAAAAATTTTCAAAATGAATCAGTTAATAGTGCTGCTCCAGCAGAATTCTGCACTGAAATCTATTTCTCAAAAGAGCAAACAGATTTTTTTATATTTAATTTTAAAATCTGACATGGGGCTAGACATTTTGTCAATTTCCCAGCTGCCCCAAGTCATGTGACGTGTGCCTGCTTTCTGGCAGGCTGCTGTTTTTCCTTCTCAATGTAACTGAATGTGTCTCAGTGGGACATGGGTTTTTACTATTGAGTGTTGTTCTTAGATCTACCAGGCAGCTGTTACCTTGTGTTAGGGAGCTGCTATCTGGTTACCTTCCAATTGTTCTTTTGTTTAGCTGCTGGGGGGAAAAAGGGAGGGGGGTGATATCACTCCAACTTGCAGTACAGCAGTAAAGAGTGATTGAAGTTTATCAGAGCACAAGTCACATGACTTGGGGCAGCTGGGAAATTGACAATATGTCTAGCCCCATGTCAGATTTCAAAATTGAATATAAAAAAATCTGTTTGCTGGAGCAGCACTATTAACTGAGTCATTTTGAAAAAAAAAAAAAATTTCCCATGACAGTATCCCTTTAAAGAGCAACTTAGGTTTACACTGCCCAATACCCAAGCAACACGATCCTAAATTGAAGGCCAATCATGAGCAGTCTTTATGTAGTTAAAGATACAGTTGTCAAAACTGGGTGGTGTTACTGTAGCCTCTGCTGCTTATATTTTCTTCACTCATTTTAGTAAAAAGGTAGAACAATCGGATTTAGTTTGTAATATTGCTCAAATTTTCTGCAAAAGCCATGAAGTCTTTCCTGCAAAGTTGCGTAAATGTTAGACAATACTTTTTACAAGCAACATGTTCTTTTCTTGGACATTTAGTAACCTATTTATAAAAGGTCAAAATAAAACGGAATTTTATTTCTAACCATTCCAACATTTTTCAGGAGATAGAATAGCTTTTAATATTAGCAGTAACTGAAGTCGCTGTCAATAATAAAATGAAAATGACAACAGAATTGCATAAGGTAAATCAAATACCTTATTTTATAACATACCCAGGCCTTCAGCCTATTGTTTTAATGAGATAAAACATTTCTGCAGAATTAATTTTTTTATCAGCTCTAGAAATAACAAACTGTTTAGTAAAATTAGGTTTAGCTGCTTATAATAGATTGCACATTTAGAAAATCATTGGAAAAAAAATTTTATTAAAAATTGAAGCAAAAATAGGATTTTTCTAAACAGGTTACAAAATAGGACCTGAAATCAAAACTGTATAAAAAGTCCCCAAACGTTTCTACTATCAGCCACCCTATCAATCTATATTTGGAGTGTTAACATTATTTGTTTTAGAAGGTGCTGCTGTTTTTTCAAAGGTTTTTTTTCCTTTCATTTATTTTTTAAATATTCTTAAATATTTATTTCTGTGTAACCTATTATAGCATTATTAAAAGCAGTTTCTTTGTAGGTAATTGCAGAACCACCAGCTCATGTAGAAAAAGTGAAGCTTTATTATTTTATTGTATGTAAAGCACATTTTTTTCCCTTTAATTTCTCTTGCAGGTGACAGACTCTCATTGTCCTCCCCATAATACAGTGGTGCCGCATATATTTACTGTCTTGTCTCTCTGTATCATCACTACAGAGGGCAGCAACAGACAGCACAGCTCTTCGACATTTTAGAAAGAAAATGTTGAACACCCTGGTAAACAGAGGCATTAAAGAGATTCATGCACAAGCCATAGAAAAGGTGTTGAGTCGAAAATAATTTTTAATTGATTTCATCCTTTGTTATATCTGTCTGCTGCTAAATGTGTGAGAAACTTGCTAAGCAAACCTCATCTCATGCTCAATTTATTTTGCTCTTAAGCTGAATCAAAGTTCATTTTTTTATCTTTTAAGGCAAGAAAAAAAATTCAACTTTTTTAAATGAAGGAATCACTATCTTGTTGCTGTCTGGATTTGATTTGTAATTTTCACAGGATTACAGTTTTTAAGAAAAATGTAAACACATATTTCATTGCATGAAGTTCAATGGTTTAGACAGAGGCTGCCAGACTACAAATCCCAGCATCCAAATCAATGAATGGGAGGTGCTAAATCAGATGATGTAAAGAAGTTCTTAGCCACTTATCACTTCCAACTAATTTTATCAGTTTGTAAACTGAAAATACATTATAATCAAAAGTAAAGATAAATTATGAAGAAGCAAAATACAGATGAAAATCTTCCATAGATTTACTGGATTATCAGTAATGCCAAACCTAACCATGTGTTATTTAAAGGGGTAGTTCACCTTTAAGTTAACTTTTAGGAGGTTATTTATTAAAATCCGAATTTATCTCATAATATTAATAAAAAAAAGCTCGACCATGACTGATTTTATCTTATTTATTAATAAAATAACTCAAATTAATCGGATTGTAGAAAAAACTCATCAGCGGCCACATTAACTTCAATTTGGGATAGGTGCTTCTCCCATTGACTTATACAGGATCTCGATAGGTCTGGGATGGCAGATTTTCGTATTCAATTTTTTTTGCCAAAAAAAGCTTGATAAGAAAAATTCCAGTTTAGTAAAAAACCTCCTATGTATGCAAATGTATGCAAATTCTAAGCATATTTTCAGTTGGACTTTTACTGTTTTATAGTTTTTAATTATTTACCTTGTACTTTTCCTTTCCAGCTTTAAAATGGGGGTCACTGACCCGACATCTAACAAACCATGTGAGACTACAATTTTTATACTTTTTATTATTATTGCTATTAGTATTCCTCTTTCTATTAATGCCCTCTCCTATTCATATTCCAGACCCTCATTTAAATCAGTGCCTTTGGTAATTTGGACCCAATCAACCAAATTGCTGCTGAAATTGCAAACTGGAGAGCTGTTGAATAAAAAATTAAATAAATAAAAAAAAACAACAAATAATAAAAAATAAAATCAATTGCAAATAGTCTCTACGTCATGGCAAAAGTTATATCCTTGCAATGGTGCTCTAAAATACAGGGAGAACCTAATTTTGAAAAAAAACTGGGTTAGAAACATAATCAAATAAATAAAAACATGCATTTCCAGCTTGTTATAATAAGAATCAGTTTAAATTACAAAACATAAAACATTGGTTACTTTCTAATCACTTCTTCCTCAACATCTGCCACTGAGCCCCCAGCCTAGGTTGCACTGATGTGATTGATGGATGATTGGTCCTATATAAGAAGGCTGAATTCAACATAGACAAGTGGTGGAGCATATTTGGGTATGCCTATTTTCCATTTTTATCAGTGTTGGGTTGATTTTGTTGGGTGTACACAAAGCAGACAGGCAGAAGATCATCTTGCAACGAATAGCATTGAAAATTTACCACTAATGTTGCTCCTGACATTGGATAACTTTTGGAGTATTAGGGGACTATTAGCACATTAAAATAGGGGTAAGATGATACTCATAGGAGTAGGGTTTGGGTTAGTTGAGATCATGGTTCCTTATGGTTGATACACAATTATTATTGTATTCTGGCAATTTGCCCTATATTCCTAGCCAGTTTGGGACTTTGAGAATACTCACCTTGGTTTAAATTCCTTCCACATATTAAAGCTAAAGCATTACAAGTGAAGAGCTGTATGGAAGCAAAAGTTCTGCTTGCTTGTAATATGGGGCTTAATACATACCGTATATACTCGAGTATAAGCCGAGTTTTTCAGCCCCCAAAATATGCTGAAAAACGCTACCTCGGCTTATACTCGGGTCAAGCGCAAAAACGGTCTCCGGTGTCTAAGAATAGTCGCCGGCGCCCTAGAATAGTCGCCGGCGTCCAAGAATAGTCTCCAAGAATATTCACCGGCGTCCAAGAATGGTCGCCAGCATCCAAAAACAAGACGCCGGCACCTCCAATGGGAGCAGAAACCCTCAATTTTTTGATTGAAACTTACCAGAAGCTGCTGAATTTCTCACCCTCGGCTTATACTCGAGTCAATAAGCTTTCCCAGTTTTTGGAGGTAAAATTAGGTACCTCGGGTTATACTCGGGACGGCTTATACTCGAGTATATACGGTATTTGCTGAACTGTTTCTAACAGAGACTGCGGAAGAATAAACAGTTCACCAATATTTATGTCACTTTGCCATGAACAGAACGGAGGGCAAACATTTCAGAAAACTCAAACTGGGAATACCAATGAATTCCCAGCAATTAGAATTTTACCAAAACTATTAACACTTTCCTGGAAAATGTTCCAGCCACATGTCACATAATTCTGAGTAGTTATTTTAAGGATTTTCCACCCAAATTCTTTTTTTCTGCCTAATGAAAGAAAATGTCATCCTTAACAACTTTGCAATATACTGTAGATAAATTAATATTGTTCAAGGAGTTTTTTCTTTATGTAGTTGCAGTTGAAGGTCGTATTTGTTTATCCCTTGACTCTTCAAATGATGTAACATATAAATATAGCATTTAGTAACCAGTAGAGTTTCATCTGTCTTAACAGCTTTGGTCAATATTGATTTCTCTGATAAAAGGGGAAAATATGAATTTCTGTGGCAAATTCTGTTGACTGATACACTTGCTGCCTTCAACTAAATGACTATAGAGGAATTGCCACATGCAAATTCTTTAACACAGTTGTTTGTTAGATTTATGCCACATTTAAAAATGCATTTACATAGAGAATAAATGCCAAATGTCAATTCATCTGCAATTGTGTCATTTCTCCATGTAACATTCTACATTCAAATTCACAAACACTGCAAGACTATTTGCCAACGGTTAATAAGTAAACACAAGCCAGGAGAATTACTGACTTGAATTCTGATGTCCAAAAAAATGTAATTATTCACCAGGTAATTGTCCCAGTAGAAGAAAAATAAATGAAAGTAATACTTAAGGTTTTAGTGCAGTGTTGCCTAAAGTATTGTATACCTGTACTGCATCAAGAACACTTAACCCTATATGTAATAGAAGGCACTAAATTTTGCCCAGGTGCAATAAAAAAGCATCCAATGATATGTTTGCTTTTAAAAAGTGATCAGTAAATGCTTCCTGCTGATTGGTTGCTATAGGTGATAAGAACTGAAGCACATTTTGCTCCCAATATTAAATAATCTGTTAGGTACTCCAGCCTATAGGAAGATTGCACTGAATAGAGAAGTCTAATGGTTATATAATATTAGCAAGCAAAAATGTACAATAATCCCAGTATGTGAGATTACTGATGTAGAGGTGGTAAGGATGATTATCACTGTATAATTCTCTTGCATGTGTAATTAATCTTAAGGGGTGCCTTATTTCAAAAGCTAGAGAGAGCAAAAAAAGGCCGGTTATAGGAAAAGCACATGAAAGTGAGAATGTTTATGAACCAATGCTAAACTATAACAAGAAAAGATATGGTGAAATCAGCAGCATACAATAATTTAATTTAGGAGACTAATTATATACGTTTCATTTTTTTCGTTCAGAGAATACCCTAATCTGATCCTGGATCCTTGGGTCCAGTACAAAAAGCACAAAAAGAAGCAATAGTCAGTCTTAACTAAAATTGTGATATAGATGGATGTTCATAACTCATCTAGACACTGCCTAGAAGCTTTTACTGAAGTGGTAGTCAGCACCAATGAGGAAGCAACAATGCAGATAGGCAGGAACAGCAGTACACAAATGTTTAAGAGTCTCAAAGTCGAAATCCAGGCAAAGGTCTGGGGCAGGCAACAATCACCAAAGTCAGAATCAAAGCAGAAGAGTCAGGAATCAGCCAATCAGCAACATTTAGCACACCTAGTATCTCACAAATGCAAGACCTATATTCTGGCATCCTATATTTTGGCATCCTTTTATTTATAATTTTCTCACCAGTCTGCAAGATGATGATGCCATGTGGTGTCACATCACTATGAAGACTGCCAATGTGATACTGCAGGCATGAGTGCCACCATCTTGAAAACAGAGGGAAGCACATTGTGCCAGGAAAGCCAGGAAAGTCTTCCATGCTGCACCCATCATTTGTGATGAGCAAGGTAAAGGTTCTTGTAATACTCATAGCCAAAATGATATGGCCATCTTCCTGTCCAATATCTCATTACAAAACCAAAGGTATAAGTGTGAATTTGGCAAGCCCTTTGCTGCTATGACAGCTTCTACTCTCTGATTAGGCTTTCCACTAGATGTTGGTGAGATTTGTCTTTATTCAAGCACAAAAGCATTAGCAAGGTTGGTATTGATGTTGAAGATCAGGCCTGGCTCATTTTTTAATTCATCCCAGTTGGGTTGAGGTTAGAGCTTTGTTCAGGTCAGTTAAGTTCTTCCACTCCAATCTTTGCAAACCAATTTAATATGAACCTTACTTTGTGCATGGGGTTATTATCATGCTAAAAAGTGCCTTTCCTAAACTGTTGCCACAAAGTACAAACCATTTTAAAGTTTGCTTGCACCCTGCTACAGAATTGGTTCTGTCTGTAATATGATTTGCTTATAGTATTGGAAGCAGGATCTTCTCTTGTTTGGTGTGACAAATGCAACAGCTGCTGTGCATTAAATATGATGTGTACAGCATGGAGTACAGTTGCTCCATATCAAAAAAATAAGCCTCTGTAATCAGTACTGAGTTCTGCAAGCTTCTGGTGAGAAATAAATAACACAGGCATCGTTCGCCTTAAAAATGATGGGATTTAATGGGAGTTGCTCTACATACCCACATGTCATTTTTAGCTGCTTTGTTTGCATCCTGGAAAGGTGCCATAAATTGTGTTTCTAAATTATGAAGCTAGATTACATCTCCTGCAACTTAATACATTGTACTGTAATATAATTGCTAAATGCAAATTAGGCACTGCACAACATTTCCACTGACTCACTCATAAAGCCAAGCATTTTACATATTACTGTGAAGTGCATGTTATTAAGGAATAAATTATAATGGAGTTTAATTTGGCAGAGAGACACGATACTGTAGTTTTATAGGAGCGCTCTAGCACTCGAGAATCTTAGGGAGCTATTATATTGTATTCTGTACAGCTCAAGCGATTATTGACAGGGATATAAATGCTCAGAGCTCTTACTGCTATTTGGAGTATTACACAGGAACAATCTTAAGTACTGTACAAGTGTTTAAGAGTCAGCAAAACGCTTCAAGAATTCAGATTAATCATTTCCCCTTTTAAAAGGAAAACATGGTATTTAGAATTGCCATATAGGTGGAATGTTTTTAAGACTGAACAGCAGGATTCCCATAATTCAATCTGTTTAGGAATTGTCTTATTGATGAAGCCTTCCGGGAATTATTATTATTCCAGAGGATCAAGATAAAATAAAGGTCTACGCTATCTTATCCCAATTACAGGGTATGGGCAATTTTTTATCTTATATAAAATATTATTTTTTTATATAAAATATTCTTTTTCAGTTAAATAGCTTCCCTCAATTGGACTGCACTCCGGTTGGGGGAAAACAATACTATTTGAACCAGAAAATGCTGCTAGGGAGCACTTTATCACCAGCACCAGAAGAGGGCTCCCAGTTCAGATGACCACGTTGGGACTCAAAGCATGTATATAATGAGTGAGCCAGTCTGGTGATTATGTGCATGCATATGATGTAGGATCAGGCAGGAATCTCCTAATCTTATCTCATACACCTGTGCAAAATGAGCGAACCAGGAAACATGCTCACTATGCGCATGTGTCTCCCTCTTGGTGCTGTTGGCATAGGTCTCACTAAAACCATTTTCTGCCCTAAATAGTTGTGCTCTACGAATCTGACCTATCAGTGGGAGAAACAGTTTGACTATGGTAGGTGCTTTTTTTTTTTTTGCAGTTTTTTACTGATCAAAGTGAAGGTTTCCAAGCTTTCCTACCTGTTCAATCAGAACTCATGAATTCAGAAAAACTGATTCTAATTCAGCAGATTATTTTTTTTCCAAGGGAAACCCAATAATTGTTATCAGTTGTTACTGGAACACAAATCCCAACATACATTATATGTTATCAAGGGTTACAGCTTTTTGGGAGCTATAGCCCTGTAACATCAGGGTTGTATTTCTTCTTAGAACAATGATATTTCAATAGTTCCTTTATGTTTCCTTACAGTGTATTCTGGGAAGCTAACATTTTACACAGCTATCTCTGAATCTGTGATAACACAAGATAATGCCAGCATGCTGGGAGGCAGGACTCTCATTGGTCTATTCTCTTGCATCTGTAATTATGTTTAGAGCTATGGGTTACAGTTGGATAGTTTTATGGGGTTGATAGATTACCTTTAAGATTTTATACATTTAGCCACAAAAAAAAACTCCTGTTTTGAGTTGTAGACAGAAAACACAACAATTTTTTAAATACTGTATATAAGCATATCCAGTATAACAATTTGGTGATTAGGACATGGGTTCTTAGTGCTATTAAGTTACATTTTTTAGCTTCTGACAGCCCAGGCAACCCCACCAATCAGAGACCACCAATTCCTGATCAAGTAATCAGATTTTTCCAATGCAAGGTGGAGACCTCACCAATCCCATAGCAATGATAATGTTGAATATGCTCTCACCAGCAATATAGTAAGAAATGTTATAACATATCCAAACCGCATGATTACCTGTTGCTGAATTTTAACTGTTTGCTGGGTTTTTAGTTGCAGCTGGTCGGCTGATCATTGGACACACAGAATGTAGACTAAGACACTACACAACCCTTGCATAAGGAATATTCCATGGAATAGGCAAAACTTGTAGCAATGATAATGTTGAATATGCTCTCACCAGCAATATAGTAAGAAATGTTATAACATATCCAAACCGCATTATTACCTGTTGCAGAATTTTAACTGTTTGCTGGGTTTTTAGTTGCAGCTGGTCGGCTGATCATTGGACACACAGAATGCAGACTAAGACACTACACAACCCTTGCTTAAGGAATATTCCATGGAATAGGCAAAACATGTAAATGTCGCTATATTCCAAAGGTTTTCAATTGCTGACTACAGCTATACAATGCAGTGACAAAAATGAACATTCAGAAACCAATGGGTTTGTTGCAGTGCTGGAGAATCCTGTTCCAAAGCAATTCATTATTAATGGCTGAATATTATTGCTAAACAGTTCTGATTATTTCACAAGGAAGAGGTCAAGGTAGCGGAGAAACGGATTTAATCAAATAAACTCTCAATCTCTCTCCAAATAGCATTTTCATCCGTCTAGCTGTAAATTCATCAGATGGCTTGCCACAGAAAGCACAGACGAGGTTAATCTGCTATGACTGTTAAAACTTCCGTTTGATGCCTATTGAATAGAGATTGAGGAAATGGATGGGAAGTCGCACAACGCTGTGCATCAATATTTTATCTTGCTGCCAAATGCATGATATCTCCACATTCCCAAATAACATTATTTGGCTTGATTTCATTATCATTGTTGGTCACTTGCCAAGCTTACGATAGGCAATAAGTCAGGATTTTGTTACATGGAAAATGACAGTAAAATTCATTGCCCAGAGGGTTAAAAGAGAAAATATTGTGTGTCCTTCATAGACCTATACAAACATTACTTTACTTTGTATGGTAACTCTGAATAGCAAACTGGTTCTAGACCCATGGTCCTACCATTTTTGCATGTTGTTGTCAATACCTTGAGCTACTGAGTGGGGATCACTGCTCGTGATCAACATGTTGCTCTCCAACCCCTTGGATGTTGCTCCCAATGATGTCAGAGCAGATGCTTATTTTTGAATTCCTGACTTGGAGGCAAGTTTTAATTGCATAAAAAACAGTTGTACTGTCAAACAGAGCCTCAATCTAGGTTGACAATCCACATAGGCACTACCAAATGGCCAATCACAGCACTTATTTGGCACCCCAAGAACATTTTACATAATAGTGTTGCTCCCCAACTCCTTTTACTTCTTTGAGGTTGGGGATCCCTGCTCTATAGGGATCTTAGTAGCTCAATTCTGCAATTCATGCAAGCACCAAGTTCTGATGTAGAGCTCCTCAGCTAATAATGCTATTGTTTGACTAGAACCTAAGCACTAATACATACTCAGCTACAGACCATGAGCCATTTAATTCAATTAATACCTGGATTAAAGAATAATCTAAGGCTAATGGCACGTGTTTTTCTTGTACTTCAGTCTTCGCAAGTGCATACATTTTCACCTCCATTATTCATTGCCTACACAATAGCCTTGGCATGAACCTACATTTCATTTTGAATATTTCATATTTGTCTTTTAGCAGAGATATTCTGTAGGAAATCAGGCCAAACTTCAATGTAGCTGCAGCACCCCAAAACCCATACATTTAAAGGGACAGTATACCCCCTTAATAGGAGCTTGTGCTGAGCATAACTTTTTGCAACTGCATAAAAAATGAAAATAATCCGCCAATGAGAACCCCAGCTGATCTGTGTAAATCTGGCTCCATGTTTTTTGTTCCTGCAACTGGAGTCAGAAGCTTTTAGCACAGTTTTCTATGACAGAACAACCAAATAGTAGTATGTCCTCCCTTATGATGTCTAATTCCAGTGTAAAATAATGATTCCTAAATTACACAATAACAGCAAGATGCCTAATTATATATATAATTAGCTAATTCTCATTGGTCAATTCTCTTGCATCTGTAATTCAATTTTTGTTTTTTTGGTCAGTAGTACTCCCATTGATTATTCCTCTCATATCTGCAATTTTGAGGATCACTTATGGTCATTTATGACTTCATGACTGTGTGTGGAGGACAGTTTCAGATGCAATTTAACAAAGGGATCATTTACAACCACAAGTGCAGTTGCACTCCTGCATTTCCCTCCACAGTGAGTTGGGCATAAAACCCCATTCATTAAAGGTACATGCTTCAAAATGCAGTTCTGTATGGCTGCACTCGGTGCCACTCAGTACTTCCTGCCTTTCATTCCAAATCAATTTGCAACAAGGCATGTGTGTAGCTCCATTCATTTTGAAAACCTGGACTCAATTGCATTAGTTGCAGCACGATCAGGAGTAATGTCCCCCTGGCATATGCACTGGAATTCTGGAGAAAATACTGCATTGTCGGGAGAAAACATGAAAACTTGGCACCTGAAATTCCACTTTGCTCACTGCACTTGTGTATGTATATGATCCCACATATTTTATACCTATATTGCAGCATATTTTCCCATAATTCCAGTACAATTGTGCGCAACGATTAAAAACAAAATTCAATCGTGTGAGTGTGGTAGCAAACCGGATGCAATATATGGCTACATTTTCAGGGTTACAACTGTATTACCTGGAGAACTTTCCCTTTTAAAAAATTAAAGTTTCTTTGTCCTGTGAGTAATCAGTACTGTCAAATCGCAGATACTGCATTTAACATTTGTTAAAAAAGAATCAACAAAAAATGTGACTAATTAGGAGCCGTATGATTGGCTAGTTCATGGACTGTCTGACAGTTCTGACAAATGCACACATTGGCATGGCCCTAACCTCGCTTCACAGTTTGCAACACAAAGCTGGTATTTTCATCAATGTGCCGAACACTCTGATACAATGCTTCACCTTGTCTAGCGCTATTCCACTTCATTCTTTATTAACTGCCTGAACATATGCCATTCTAGGAGAGGCTAATAGTTACAAAATGTCAGCGGCAACATTTAAACTGCTAAAATGTAAATGATTTTATAAATTTGTAATGAAAGGTAATTGTCATGTACGAAAAGTAAGAGGAAAAACAGATATGTGCAAATGTGAGGCGGGCGGAAATTCTTCTTCCTCGCGCGGCGGTACCAACCTGTAAGTGCCTTTTAATGAGCACTGTAAGTACAATTTAAATAGCATTAGGTGCATAAGTAGAAATGTGAATTATACAATATTTTATATTTTAAACATTAGTAAAGTTCATCATCAAAGTTCACAATAATGGAGCATCCTCATAGAAATTTAATGGGCAAATTCAACAAACAAGAGGAAAAAATGTTTTTTAAATTCTCCAGGAAGGTAATCTAACTAAAGGAATGACATATATTCTTCAGAGGATAATTACAAATAAAAAAATACATTTCAATTTGACCCCCCCCTCCCCCAAATAGTATGACCAATTGTGTTTTAACGCCTTTGTTACAAAATGGATAAGGAGGCTAGTTCAATATGTTGGATATTAGATGATTAGGGATCAGAGCTTTTCTACGGCCACCACACAAAAGTGCCGGCTCCCAGGAAGGTTACTGGCAACCATCTTTAAATGCTTGAGCTGCTCTGTGCTTCCATGAGGAGATCTGCAATTCTCTCCGTTTATTTACACACCATCACCCCAACTAGACATCAAATCAGAGTGGCATGGTCTCAGCTGACCCCCGGGTTAGCCCCTGTCTGAGCCAATCCCATTTTATTATGCTGTGCAATTGAACAATAGTCTTGCTTTACAGAATGCATGCACCCTCCTTCCTCCCTGCCACGAACAGACACAAATTAACAAAAGATTGTCAGTGTGCATTTGCAACTTCTGCAGTGATAGACAGGGGGCAAATATGCCTGCGTATAAGAGTTTGTCATGTTCCCACACAGTTGTACAATGTGTGTTAGACTAGATACCATGAAAGCAACAGGAAATGCCTCAAATGAAAGGGGAACTAGCACTGCACAAACCATCCGGCCAAATTCTTATCCTAATGATAGAACTAAATGTATATATTCAGATCAAACAAATTTAGCAGCATTTGATTTTATATAATTCTATCTCTCTGTCTGTTTCTATCTAATTAATCTTTCTGTTGATTAATTGGCTTGTATGCTGTTGTGCCTGCCATTTGGCCAATTGGTCTGTCAATTGATTATTTATTTGCCTTTTCACTCTTTGTCTACCTTTTTGAACTTTCACTCTCTCTCTCTCTCTCTCTCTCTCTCTCTCTCTCTCTCTCTCTCTCTCCCTATCCATTGATCTATTGTTCTGTCTATTGATTGGTCAGACTTTTGTCTATTAATCAGTCCGTCAATCAGTTGGTCTGTCTTTTGATTGATCCACTGGTCTTTACTTCTATTCTTTGTCTGCTTATGTCTATTCATATCTATCTATCTATCTATCTATCTGTCTGTCTGTCTGTCTGTCTGTCTGTCTATTATCTATCTATCTATCTATCTATCTATCTATCTATCTATCTATCTATCTATCTATCTATCTATCTATCTAGCTATTATCTATATATCTATCATCTATCTATTATCTATCTATCTATCTATCTATCTATCATCTATCTATCTATCTATCTATCTATCTATCTATCTATCAAATATCTATCTATCTATCTATCTATCTATCTATCTATCTATCTATCTATCTGTCAATTATCTATCTATCCAATCTATTGTAATCTATCTACCATCTATCTACCTGTCTGTGCTTGAGTTGTTCTTTCCCTATTTATCCTTTATCTTTTCACAATGCCAATTCTTGACATATTTTCTCTCTGTCTGTATATTTTATCTTTTAACCAATGCAATTTTAGTATTTTGATTTCTGAGTTATAACTATATAAATATACACACAGGCAGGCAATATATCAGCACACATTTACAGCAGAGAGAGATTTAAAGAAAAAAAAAGGTAGATTTTACATTCTGTTCAAGGCAGAAAGAAACCCAAAACCTAGTTAAATAAATTGTTCATTTATTCCTTTCATTGCATGCAGGCAGATCTACATGTGGTCATTAATTATAAAGAGACTAATATAGCACCATATTTTCATTCAATACGATGTCCTGGTATATATCAAAGAAGCCCCATAATTAAAATAGAAGGACCACGGTGACAATTAAAATTACAATCTATATGGGGAGCGAAAGTACAGTTCTACCATTTTTCACCCTGTCACTGTCAGAGCTGTGCCACATTCTAGTCACGTATCTGCTAAAGCAGCCTAAATTCCCCCTCACCAATGCAACCTGCAAGCATTAGCAGCACCTAAGCACAAGCCTATGCAAGTATAATTTAATACCAAGCCACAGTTTGCAAGTAATAGCGTATAAAGTGATATTTAAGTGGTGTTTTAAGCACACTTTTGATGGCTACAGCTGCTTTTTACTGGTAAATGCTTTTTGCTTTGAGTAGTGATTATGAGTCCTAGGTGAAGAGGTCTTGTGTGCAGGTCTGCCTGTAAGCTTTACTTCCAGCTGCCAATCTCTACTTTACACTGAAGGAAAAAGCCACCTCGCCCCTTGTACTTTCTCTTATACGCTACCTTCCCCTCTTCCTGATAACTGCAAAAGAAAAAAAAATCATTTCCACATAACACTTTTCTGCTTTTCCCTCTTAAACCTTAAGACCTGCACGCCGTGCATGCACCCCTACACCCTCGGCTGCCGGAGCAGCACCCTCCAAATCGAACACTTATCTTGGTAAACATCCGCATTAATAGCACACAGAGATTTTCCCCAGCAATATACTGCTTTCTACAGTCTATAAAAGTCACAAAACAGTGAATTATTACTGTTTCTTTTTAAACAGAGCTTGTGGATATGAAGCATGTAAGGGGACCTGGATGCTTTTGTATAATAAAGCAATGACATGGTCATTTTTTTCCCCAGTTTTGCATTATACAGGCACACTGATGCATGATGCTTTTGGAATTCTTATTATACGTGGGGTCAGGGGGTCGGGTGTAGGAAACTACTGTTAATTTCACGGGGTTAAGGGAAAGTAAATTCAAAGAGAATACAGATCACTTAGCACAGAAAAGGAGCTTTTCTGAAGTTTGCTGTTACAATTGTTAACTATATCCTTCAGCTGATGGCCCAGTGACACGTCAGTGACATTCTGTGTCCTAGCGGAGTGGTTCAGCCATACTGCAAAGTAATTTTGTTACCAATCTCAATGCGTTGGTTTACAGTCTACCTCTGAACTAACAAAGCATTGCATCTCCACTCAACTGAAGCTGAAAAAGAATTTTACTCACATCAATCCCCCCTTCCCCAGTGGACACAAAAAAGGAATCATTCAGCAACCATTACATTAACTATTAGGAAACTAACAATAGATATTCTATCTTTATTTGTCTGAATCTTTGGGAAAACATCAACATTTTAACATTCAGTGCTGTATTTGCTCTGCTTTTACATTTACACATTGACACACCTTTGAGCTTCTACTATGTAATGTATGAAAAGGTGCTATGTATGTCCCAAAGTCTAGAAACCAATCAAATATGTTCTTTTTAACAGGGGCCATTAAATGTTAGCTACTAAGAAGCTCAAAATTGCTTTCCAAGTGCTCAGTACATGAGTCTTTGATCTGGCTGCACTGTGAATCCATCTCTAGGTGCAGAGGACAGCGCTAGTGGGTGCAAGGCACAGGGCAAGTGGTAAGGACAGGTTTTTATTGTTTTGTCTGCTGGTGTTTCCTTACTTGCACAGTTCAATGATGTGGGAGTTAGGGGCAGGCCCAGATTTGTTGCGAGGTAAGGGAGTTGATGTGTGTGTGAAGTGGTCAGCAGTCGCTAGGGGCTGCATGGTCCTAATCTTTGCTTTTTTAAAAAATACTTTCAAATGATACCCAAAATTGGGTCTCACCTATATTATTTAATGTTAAAAAGCAGTTTCCACAATAAAAGCAATCATGTAGGAGGAGGAAAATAAAGTCCAAACAAAAATGCATAACAAAATGGAATACAACTCAAAATAAATATGAGATTAGGACTGGCCAGACCAGGGATAAATGTAATGCAGCTGGCCAGCATGAATATATGTGTGAGAGATACTCACCCTGGTGGTCTAGTGGGCCAGCGGGGACACCCCCCACACCATTGCCACGCTGCTCCCCATCCTCTTCTGTGTCGGTTCCTTAGTGAGCGTGCGGTGCGCATCTCCTGTATTTATAGGCGCATTGGCACTGGCGTAATAAAGTCAGTGCGCAATGGCACCAAATTCAAAACTATTTAAAGGGGAAAGTCAGTGCGCAATGGCACCAAATTCAAAACTATTTAAAGGGGACTTGGCGTCCTATTCATTGCCCATTATAGGTTAATCTCATGTGAGTTCCTGGGTGCTATCTTGTTTGTATCTGATTTCTGTTGTGACCCCTGCCGGCCTGATTATTCTGTCTTCTATGCTTCTGACCCATGCCTGGTAATCAACTATTCTAAAATCTGTATTCTGACCCGTGCCTGTTTGACTCTTCTTGATTGATACCCTGGTTTTGACACTTGCCTGTCTGACTATGACTGTATTCCGTTTGCGTCGACCCGGCCTGGTTTTGACTACGCTTTCTGCCTGCTCCTTGAACTGTGACCTTCTGCCCAAAGATTTTGCTAACAATTGTGCCCCTCTGCTCGTCCAGAACCTTTAGCTTGGCTCCTCTCTTTATAAGACCTGGTGGCATCCAATTAGCAGAGAGCTCCTCCTGAGGTGAAATGCGGCTTTTAAAGGCAGAGACAAGAGCCGAGACGAGGGAGCCTAGCATTGGTTCTGGATTTTGGGTGCCGATCATGACAATATACTGCAATTCATGGACAAACACCCCCTTTAAAAGCTGTTTTAGCAGCACAGAAAGCTCAGAGAACGGTAATACTAGGAATAGGCTTGCTCAAGCCTAATGGAGATGCCTGGAAGTCCAGAAAGAGATGGTGGTGGACTGGTGACTTTTTTGAAGGAGAGAAGTGCCAGCCCCATATCAGGTAAATAACTAGCATCACTGGCCTATCAATTTGGCACCCCCAGTGATTTTACCTTTTCCTTTCCTTTATTGTCCTTATGGATGTCATATGGATGTGTAGAAGATTTCCCTTTAAATCCATCAATCTTAATATGACTGACTATTTGACATTTTAGAAATATATAATACATAAATGTATAATGCTGAGAAATTGTTATTTGCTGATTAGAGTACATACCAATGGTCTATTAATTTATATGCTAATAATGAAGTTAATTAAAGGTATAGGAGCTACAATATTATATGGAATGACTGGGACCTGGGGTTTTCCAGGTTTTCTGTAATTTAGATCTTCATGCCGTAAATCTACTAAACATCATTTAAACATTAAATAAATCCAATAAGATTATTTGCCACTAATATAGCTTCATTCAGCTTAGTGTACATATATGTAGACAGTGCTAGATGTTATGTATAAGATATATATATATACGTTTCGATAAGGACCAACACTCCAGTTTTTCTTTAAATAATGTTATTTATTTCAACATGCTATATATAGCAATATATTTAAGCTGGCCAACTACATCAAAGTCATCCCATATCTGGCCAGTCCTACACTCAATTTTCATCTGATTCATTAAGATTTCTATTGCTTCATTATACATTTTACACAAGTACTAAGTTTTACCCACAACTTACTAGCTGCTTTCAAGGTTAAACTCCCAAACTTGGCTGCCCTTTTATTGGCCACCACTGGGATCAACTGACTATAGCTGGAAATGGTGGGAGCTACAGCATTGAGCTGGTCACTGCTCCTGTATAACTATAACAAACAAGGGAAAGTTGTGCTCACCACTAATTTTTAAACCATTAAGCAGGGGTGCAATGAGGCTGTGACCACAAAATTCATACAGACAAATACAAGAGTCGTCTGCACTCAACCCATTATCAGTATATTTAAGACATTGAGACCTTTTGTGCATACTGCTACTAACAAATGCCAAAAATGGCCAATTACATCAAAGTCATCCCATATCTGGCCAGTCCTACACTCAAATTGCATCTGATTCATTAAGAATTCTATTGCTGCATTATACATTTTATATAGGGGACTAATTTTTACCTGCAACTTACTAGCTGCTTTCAAAGTAAAACTCCC
Source organism: Xenopus laevis (assembly GCF_017654675.1). NCBI lineage: Eukaryota > Metazoa > Chordata > Amphibia > Anura > Pipidae > Xenopus > Xenopus laevis. The sequence goes on from NC_054387.1 coordinate 69,711,601, forward strand.
AAACATGGTTGCCCTTATGTTGTTATTAATGACACCAGAGTTCAGGTTGATGCCTTTTTGCCATTAAAAACTTTTTTCCCCTTAAAATCATTGTTACTATGTGTAGCCTGTTGCTGCAAGTTTTAATCTTCATAGGCAGTTGCAACAACATCACCAATTAGGCACATGAACACGTCCGTATTAATCTCATTAAGGTGATGGCACCAAATAAATTGGAACTATTTTTGTGCTTTTTATTTTCTATGTTGCTATGGCTTTATCGGGCCCAGTGGTCATATGCAAAGAGCTCGCAGCTCAGTCATTTAGAGTCATTCAGATGTGGACTAAATGTGGCATTACCCTCTATGGCTGCAAATTGCTTTCAGCTTTTAAGCTGCACTGACTAGTTTGTAGTTAATCTTAGATCATTCACTCGCAAGAATTAAATGAGCCTGAATGATGATCTTTTTCTTTTTTTTATTGTAAAATAATACATCACAAAACACGTATTTGCTCGGCCCCAAAGAGAGAGATAATTCATTTAAAATCCAATAAAACAGACTTGTGATTTTTAATGTTAGTTTGTGCCTGAATAATAGCATGTTCTAGATTTTTCTGAAGCTCAACCCTGAATAATGAAGTTTAACCAACCTTTGGGTCATGTGAGCACTAAGTGCAGCATCTTCTGTTCATCTCATTTCAATGATTCATAAACACATATCTATATCTTTCTTTCTTTCTTTCTTTCTTTCTTTCTTTCTTTCTTTCTTTCTTTCTTTCTTTCTTTCTTCTATTTCTTTCTTTCTTTCTTCACTCTCTCATTCTCTCAATCTATCACTTTTTTGTATAGCCTATCTGGCTATATTGGCCTTGGTAACTACCTGCTTGAATACAGTATCTATCTGATATATAACTAGTAAATATATCTATTTAGAATTTGTTCTTTCTCTTTATCTTGATGGTAGTAACAACAATGAGACCCTGTAGGCATAAAGGAAATGCTTATTATTGAATGTACTTTGTGTTGTGTTATGAATGGTGTTGAACATACATTGTACCTTCTCAATAGTGGGTGATAGAACTGGGGGATGACATAAAGGATTGTAAAACTTAACTGCAGACTAAAAAACTAAAAATGTATGAACTATATTTTCATAGAGGAGACATATTTATGGTCATACAGATAATACCTGACAAGCCCAGTTCACTGAACTTTAGGGTGTGCTCCCTGAAATAAGAAATATGGACTATGTGGTTCAGTTCACTTTTTAATGTTCTGCTCAATGGTTTAATCTGTATGGTCTGCAAGGAACAGGAGAGCCAGCCAGCCAAATGACAGGGGAACACTGCAGAACAGTCCAAAATCCTATTGGTATAATCTAATAGAAACATTCAGAAAGGGTAAAAGTACTTCTGTTCCTTTATCAAAGTGACAGCTTTAAAAAATATATATATATTGTCACCACTGAATTTTCTGAATGCTCGCAGCATCTTCAAGGAGTTTAAAAGCATTGATGGTGAACCATCCAAATAATACGAAATATTCTGCTGTGCAAAGATGTTTCCTTAGGGGCAAAAAGAGCAGTTTTATTCCTTCCCTTTAGCAGCAAGTGTAAATAATTTTTTATGCATGTCCGCCACTATAAAGTCAACCGTCCAATCAGAGACAATTATTTATTTTAATTGGGGCAAAATAGTTCCAAAAATTATTAGAGCAGAAGTGAATGTTTTTACAAACCTGGAACAATATTCTGCACTATGTTTATTTTTTATAAATTAAATCAATCATTTATCAAACCCAAATTATTTATCTCTGTAAATTCTAATAGAAAACATAAATATTTATCTTTAATATTTGATAACTTTAATGTACATTTTTTAATTTAATTGATTTTTTGTTTTAATTTCATGAAACATCAAACAATCACCAATTGGTAACTTTCTGATAAATGGATTATTGCCTACAAACATTGTCTTCTCTATTTGTTTACCTTCTTTCAAATAACCTGAACCAAATCATTTCCTATTTGCCAGGCTTAACTACAATTTTCCAGAGTGATTAATTTGAAACTTATTTCCATAAAATTCTCAGATGACATAGAATTTTTACTTTGCATAAAGGCATAAAGTAGTGTCTAATATCCCCCCCCCCACCGGTACTCATCTACTAAGTGGACATTTGCATTGAGACATAACGGGAAAAAAAGGGAGCCACGACTCTCCTGCAGTGACAGCTGTACAAAGGCATGACATCTGACAGCTGTGACAGTGCTGAAGGGGAAACTTAGATGACTCGCTGCATCCATGATCCAATTACAGCACACATTCCTCTGACAGACCCAGCAGCTTGACTCCAACAGTGGAAAGGACAGTATTGATCTCTTGTCAGAGACCAGTTGCCTGCTCGCAATTGTGTGATGCTGAACTTTGAAAAGCCATGGTACCCTCTTAAATGATAGGGGCAGTCAGGTTATATTATTCAGGTACAAAAAGAGGTTCAAAGGCTAGCTGCTAAATGCTGTAAACTTGAAGAAATCATAACAATATGACAGTCCAATCATACTCAAGTAGCCTTGCTCATCTAGCTAGCTACTGTCTATGATCTTCCTTGATGAAAAGGCCATTGCAATTAGTGCATTCAGCTTTGTTGTGCTGTGTGACAGCAAACCAGATAGTATAATGGCAGCTGCCAATAACTCTAACTTGTAGAAAACAGACAATTAGGTCTTTGATTCGCGCTCTGCTAGTCTCTCAACTTCAGACCTTTGGCTGCTAAACTGTACAAGGGCGGCAGGGTAAGCTCTCAACGAATAAAGGCTCTTGGTGAGGGGTCAATTTTCTTTAACTGTTAAGGTGAAGATGCAGAAACAGAGTCAAATGAGAATGGAAACACCGGCTACAGTTCTTCTCTCATACACTGTATTAGAAAAAATATAATCTTTCACTTCATAACACAAGAAAATGAATTTATAAGTAACAATGACATAATTTTTGTTTTTTTATAGTTTTATAGTCATACACAAATATATCTATCTATCATCTATCTATCTTTTTCTTTCTTTCTTTCTTTCTTTCTTTCTTTCTTTCTTTCTTTCTTTCTTTCTTTCCTTTTTTCTTTTTCTTTCTTTCTTTCTTTCTTTCTTTCTTTCTTTCTTTCTTTCTTTCTTTCTTTCTTTCTTTCTTTCTTTCTTTCTTTCTTTCTTTCTTTCTTTCTTTCTTCCATAACTCCAAGGAAGTTTTTCCAGCCTGGAATGAACCATACTCTACAAGTCACTCTCTCCTGGCCATCAAACTTGAAGCTCTGACATCACAGCTTGAGGACATTACATTTTGATTGATAGTTAGTAGAATTACATTATTGCAATCAGCTTTCAGATGGCTTGCCTTGGATGTGTACACTGTTATAGTTGTTTTGTATTTCAAAGGTGCCGGGTCAGATACTATTTAGCATATTCAGGGGGTAGGGTATACAAAAGTGGGACTTTGGGAATAGCTAAAAAACAAAATAAATAAAGCAAAAAAAGATATCTAGATAGATAGATAGATAGATAGATAGATAGATAGATAGATAGATAGATAGATAGCAACTGTTCCCCAATACCCAAAAAGGACCATTTACATATAGCTCCCAACTCAAAACTGAAGGTGTAAAGATTTAGTTATTTTTACTTTATATTCTCCATTTCTTATTCTGTGCCTGGAAATATTTCTTAATGAATTTGCTAAATATACCATATTCTTGATATTCCCTGCCTTCTTCATCACCACCCACAACACTCCTGCAGAGTCAAAATTCCTGTCAAAAAAGCCAGCAGGAGGCATATCCTAACAACTAACCAGTGATATCTTTGGGAGGTAGCCACCTGAAAACAGATGACACAGGAAACACCTGAAAACAGATGACACAGGAAACACCTGAAAACAGATGACATAAAAAACACCTGAAAACAGATGACACAGGAAACACCTGAAAACACATTCAGGTATGGTATTAGAAGGAACAACCCCTAAAGGTTACTGACAAAGCAAGATACCATTAGTGAATGGGAAGAATAAGCCCCTGTTCAAAACACAGTTCAGCAGGACAATTCTAGAACTAAATACTTTTAAGAAAAGAGATTGCCAAAACCAGTCTTTTTAAAGTATAATTCTACTGGCCTGTCTTCTGCCTATACATAGTGGAGTAGCTGGCATCACAAGTCAGTTTACACTGAAATAAGTGGTGTGTGTCAAAAACACCAACACAGTAAAGTTAGTTTGTATGCATTAGTACCTGTACTAATATTTCAAGGAGATTTAGCACAAATGTGACTAAGACTAAACACTCAGAAGGGAACAAGATAGTATCACTATTTTGCTTTCTCTAGAATTCTAAAGAACACTCTAGAACAAGTACAGTGACTGAATCGTTACCTATAAAAGTAGTTTGAACAACACATTAAAAATATCATAATTTTGGTAAGATCCCCTGAAGAATAGTAGGCCAAATCAAGGAATTCAAGGAATTAAAAAACGAAGAAAAACTGTTGTTTTATTTGACTCATATCCTTGATTTTACCAGAGCATAGGGTTTCTAGAAGTAAAGCCATCTGACATTTATGAGCAATTTGCCCCACATCTTTCCCTCCTTCCTTGTCTCTCCTGCAGTGCTCCTCCCTTTCTGCCATCTCCTCATGCTTGCACCTCAGTGTTACTTTGATCCTTCCGCAGCTTTTTTACAATCCATCGCTACTTCCACCATTTGATTTGAGTGGCCATCTGCTCCTTCTTCTCTTGTCTCAACAGGTTATCATCCGAGATAATGCTGAGCCAGAACATGGCAATGATCTTTCTCAAGCACCAAATGACTTGGAGACTGATGGGGATCTCAAAAGTGACTGTTTTAGGTATTACATCTATTAAGGAGAACAGCCTTGACATTTGTTCTGAAGATAAAAAAAAATTTTGATAGGAATTGACTTCAAGTTTGAATATTTAATTTTCCAAGTGGCTCAATTATCTTTACAGCAGACACTGTCATCTGTAAGAATGCCAATGATTTAAATATAAGGCAGGTATGGTTTAGTAAGGTTCTTTGACTTAAGTGCCTGACCAAGGTTAAAAGGCATACTGTACATACTATATTGTACCTATATTGCAATTAAACCGTAAAGCAATATATTGTTTTTTTTGTAACATTCAAATTTAAAACAAGGTTTACCATAAAAATTTGATTTTTTTTTAAATAATCTAATTTAGAAGGTAAAGTATTTATGAACAAGATTAGTCAGCTAAGTTTGAACTTAAAATCTCTATCCCTCATCCCTATAAAGTTATGAAAACTATTCACGGCTCCATTGCCTCTGTCAGTCATCATTTAACTGCAGTAGCGGTGACAGTAGGGAATTCATCAAGATAAATTGTTAATAATGTAGCCCACTGTCAAATATACCATTCATTTATGGAGTGCAAGGCTAGAAATCTGCTGCTACACTCTGCTTAAAACATTTTTTTTTATTATAACTCATACAAAGTGGTCCCAGGAGATGCAATCCTGTTTGGTATACCACAGAAAGAGAAAGAACACATGAATTATCATTAAACACTAAAACTGTTGCTTCTTGTTTCTTTAAGCATCACTACTAAGCAGAACATAAAGCATTATAAAGTTAAGTGGCCTTTGGGGAAGGTACCACAAGCTTTGATGTAGCCACAATAACAATTCAAAGGAATGAAAGTAAATGCCCTTTTCACTTTTTACCTTAACAAATTCACCATAAATATGACCTTAAAAAGAATAGGGACCCTGTCTCAATAATATTATTTACAATAAAAAAAGATATTGACCTTTATTTTCCTTCATTTGTGGTAATTTAATTATGATCCACAATAGTCATTTGAGTCTACATCACTCTTTATAATTTATGTCCTTCATCATCATCATGTTCTGATGACAGAGCCTTAGGGTTTTGGAACCCAAAAATCAGCAATACCACCCAAGAGTATTTACTTTGGTATAATTGTCCTAAATATGTATTTTAATGTAGCCCATCTATAATAAATATGATGAGTCCTTTTAGGCAGGTAAAATCATTAGGGCCTCATTCTGATTGTTTCATGTCATCTCCAATAACTATGGATTTAAGGGGATTAGTGCATGCATAAATTGTCTGTTGATTACTATTCTCCCTTGAAGGGATATGGTATGGTAAATAGTGATCCTGCCACCCCCACAGAACTCACACCACCAGCCTGGTTAGTTTCATATTTATTTCATTAGGGTACTGGATACAAAAACAGACAGTTTAAAACACACTTATAACCAAGATGGTGAATATTATACCTGGAGGTCAGGTTATCAATTTTCAAATTCAAGTTTTTTATTGAGTTTTTTCTTGCCCACTAGCATATTTACTTGAACCAGAAAAAAATCGATTGCATTGATTCACAGGGAAAAGCTGAATCTCCCCAAACCTTATAATGTTTCATTCATTTTTAAAAGTTGGGAAAAAAAATATATATATATATATATATATTTATATAATATGCTTCCCATTGATTTCTGTGGACGCTCTACAGGTTCTAGTTGCCAAATCTTTTTTTGAAAGATTTGTGATTTTTTTTTAAGTGATATATCTCAAAAACGCGAGTTTGAAAATTTGGAAATATTCAGAATCTCTTTTTTGCCTTGATTTTTTTGAATAGCTGCAAACATTGTATTGAATATATCAAGGCAAATCAGAGTGAAGATTTCTAAATAATTTGGGGAAAGAAATTACAAAATCCATGCCTGTCAAACAATCTGAGAGAACTAAAGAAAATTCTAATTCTAATTTAAAAACACTTAAGTAACTGTAAATATGCAATAATGCCTAAGGTCTTCAAAATGAGTTTAATTACATTTTGGGAAGTTGTTGAGAGACTGTTACCTACTTACCCCCAGACTGATTTCTGCTGTCAGTGATAAATATGCAATAAATTAAGTAAAGAAGATTTAATGCTCAGCCAGACGTAGTTCTACTTGATGATATGTTTCCCTCTATCCTTATTTAGTGATCCATCAGCAAAAGTATCTGAACCATCTGTGCTCTTGCAAAGTCACTGATAGCTTTTCCTACAGCATAGGAAGTCAATACATTGGGTGACTAGGTCTACCCAACATGTAACCTTAAGGTTGATCCAAGGTTCAGAGCCCCTTTGGCATCTCATGATGCCATTTACTTTGATCCATAACACAGTTATATTAAATGCGTAGTAGACCTTAAAATCGCTGGCAGAATGATAAGTAATATCTAGCCCTTTGAAAATAATGAGTTTGTGCACCAGGAGGATGAAGAAACAAATTATCAAGTGTCTTTAGCATACTGTATGAAAGAGACTGTAGTAAAACTGCTTAATCTCTAAAAGATAGTTAGGCTTGACATGCTTAAAAATAATTTAACTTGTAATTTACTATATGTTGGACAAGAGTAATCCACCAAGTTGTTTGCATTTTGCACTCTGCCCTCACAGAGAGAGTCCTCCATTCACCAATAATATTTTTTATATTTTTATTATAATTTAAATAATCAGTAAAGAGAGCACTTTTGCAAAAAAAAAAGCAATCTCAAATTTTAATAAATTTGTCTTGATTCACTCAGGTTCCCCATTTTTAATAGTGCACCAAATATTTAACATTTTATTTCACTTTCTAAAGCAGGCAGAGCCAGGCTATACAATATCTGCCTCCAAACAGCAGTTTAGCCAATGTTGTCTGCCTTTAATATTACTCCATTAGAGGATAAAAGACAATAGCACTGAATCCATGAAATGAACAGTTTTAGAAACAATGGCTGTAGCCGGTACAAATTTTTCTTATGTAGAAAGCACATCAAATACAATTCTGTTTTGATTAATAATTCTCTCAAGTTTTCTGTACAGTTCACTTGTCACATGAATAATTGAATATGAATGAGACTTCTAGTAAATTATATACCTAATTTCAAATATAAAATGACAACCCGGAAAAATAAATGATTTTGTTTGAAAAGCGTCTCGAGCGCGCCCTTGGAACACATACAAATTATGTGCTCTTATCCTAAAATTATTCTATAATAATATGTGGTTCCTATAAAGAAAACATTTCCATAATTCATTACGGCTTCTTTCTCCCATGTGGACATGGTGAAAAGGAGTGTGAAGATGTAAGTAAAACATAATACAAAGGCACAAACGCGTGTGTTCATAAAGAATGTTACCAGAAGCCTTGCATTGAATAATATGTGTTCTGTTATCAGTGGAGTTTACTTTCAGTGGAAAAGTGCTGTAAGGGAAGCACAGTGATCAGAAAAAGAACACATATAAATGCGTAGGTGCAAAATGCAAAGACTAAAGTGAAAATAAGGCGGGGGAGGACTAAACCCTATGATGAAAACCAATGCCCAGGTCGGGAGACCTTTTATTTCAGGTAATGCTCTTATGCCGCGAGGCTTTAGCATTTGAAATTATGACCAGTAAATAGTCACGGACCGCCATATGGGTTTTACCTTGACGTGGTATGGTGGCTTATCAATCTTATGATCATAATTTTGTAACTAAAAAACCCCTGTCTTTGTAAATACATGCATCTGCATAGATTACTGATATGACAGGGGACCAGGGAATGTGCATTGGTCAATTTTTCTTCTTTATTCTATGTCTGTAGTTAATTTGGCCAGATCAGTAGCACTTCCATTGTATTTTAGTACATTTTTATTAAGCCATGGAGTGCTCCCACAACCTTTCATTTTCCATTTTGTATTGTAGCAGATCTATTCTGTTCGGAAGTTCAGCAGCTATGCTGCAGGCCAGGCTTCTATGTGGTTGTAGCACCCCCACACCTGTCTCTTTAAATGGTGGAACAATGCCTTTGGAAATGGGTGTTGGTCTAGGCAATTTCTCTCTCTCTCTCTTAAAAGCCGCAAGCGGGGGAGGATTAATCTCATGGAACCAATGCTGGGGTCTAGGTTATCTCTCCCCTTTGAAAGCTAATGTCGGGGGAGGACTAAGCCCTATGATGAAAACCAATCCCCAGGTCGGGAGACCTTTTATTTCAGGTAATGCTCTCATGCCGGGAGGCTTTAGCATTTGAAATTATGACCAGAGGTAAATAGTTAGGGACCGCCATATGGGTTTTACCTTGACGTGGTATGGTGGCTTATCAATCTTATGACCATAATTTTGTAACTAAATAGACAAGTAAACATAATAGATTACTGATATGACAGGGGACCAGGGAATGTGCATTGATCAATTTTTCTTCTTTTTTCTATGTCTGCCTTTAAGAATGGCTTGGATGATTTCTTAGATAGACAGAATATCAAAGGCTATTGTGATACTAAACTCTATAGTTAGTTTAGATATGGTTATATATAATTTATTTGAACGTATGGAGGCGTGTGTGTATGGATGCTGGGTTTTCATTTGGAGGGGTTGAACTTGATGGACTTTGTCTTTTTTCAACCCAATTTAAATAAGTAACTATGTGTCTCGCACCTCCTAACAGTTGAAATCTAGGCATGTGCCTCTTCTGCATACCCCCAATTCTGGCCCTGAAGCAGGTACAAGAAAGTTAATTCTATTAGTACATTTAATAGAAGACATGCTGGGATACTGTAATGAAATGCACAGAATGTGCCCAATAAGATATTTGTTATCAAACCGCCAGCCCTTAAATCCTACCTGCTTATACATACACCCTCAGTCTTAGAAATCTGATAAATAATCTTACACAGCAGAGCAACATGCAGGCATTGTTTAGTAGTCTTACAACTAGTATCATTATGAGCATTATTAATGGGAAAGCATCAACTGACACTGTAGGAGACAGCACATCTTTTTCTCAATTTGTACAGAGACACCCATTTTCTAATCACTCAAAGCCACAAGGAAATTACACTTATGTGATTATTAGACCCCTCAGAAAATTGGGTCAATGTATAGGTCACAACATTGCCAAGGTGCAGAGGTCCCTTTAATTTATCTCAGTCTACTGCTAGTGTTGAGTACATTACTGCAATGACCATCTACAACTACACTGCCTGTTTCGTCCTTATTCAAAAAAAGGATGATAAAGGTCAAAGAGATGTTTTCTCACAATTGTGCCACCTTAGTAAACAAGGAACTTGTTGTCTCCTTACTATAATCTAGTCTATATAAAAATCCTACAGAGCCATGTAAAGAAAACCTTGGACAAGCAAATAGATGGTGAGGAATGATCAAGTAAGTCTTTAAAGGCTAGGAGTCCAATTTAGGGATAGCTGGGCTTAAAGGTGAAAAAAAGTTAGAATTAGGCTAGAAATGTTGTACATTATGTTTTAAGCTTCTGTACTAGCTCAAGGCAACCACAGACCTTTAGCATGGAAGATCTGTACCTCCAAATATGTCCCAGTAGTTTCCCATCTTCTTTTTTGCTGATTCGCTTCATATGCTCTGGGCTGCTGTCACCTACTGAGCTTAGGGACAGACTTAATATGTACAGTACACATAGAATAGAAATGTCACAATATAAGGCTGATTAGTAATTAATACAGTTAGCATCAGCTTATATTACAGGCTAACCTCATTTTCCTCTCAACGGCTGCTCAGAGCCCACTGAGCATGTGAGTGTCACAGACACTTTCCAAGATGGTGACCCCCTGTGACAAGTTTGAAGTCCTAGATCATTGCTGCTATTGATAAGCTAAAACTTTAGGCTGATACAATAAGTTCAGTATATAAAATATGGCATTTTTTGTCATATTCCTATATATTGTTTAGTCCACCTTTAAGCCTGGCCTGATAGAAAAAAAGCAAAGTTACATTTTATCAAGATATGACACAGAATAACATAATAAAATAACATCAGGAAATTTGCACCCACAAGATATTTCCAACCTATAGAAAACAATACAAAATTATACACAAACAGTTTGAGAAGTTTTTTTTATATAAAACATAAGCTCAGGGACATAATTATTATCATTTAACCCCTTAGGTGCCATAGATAGTATGGGCTGTGGTTCTGAGAACGACCACCAATGTGCCAGCCTTCAGTGTTTTGGGGTTCTTTTTCTCCTGATGGAAAAAATAAATTGGTAGGTATTAAAAGGGTTAAAATCTAAACAACATAATATACTTCTAACCTTTTTTTGTTTAGACAAGTGAAATTCAAACTAAAAACTAAAAATCACTAAGGAACTAAAAAACTAAGGAACTAAAAATCACACATGAAACCCATAAATACTGTAAATCAGCATTCCACCTTAGTTTAGCATTAGAAAAATGGACACATATACACACTCTTGCAACCAGGTACACTCAATGTAGCATACTAGCAGTGAACTAATATATTTCACCTGTAGTTAAGGGGAGAATTTGGGGCGTTACGATTCGCCGGAAAATTCTGGAAGTTTTTGATGAATTTATTGGCCGGCGGCAAATCGCGGGAATTCGCTGTGAATACGCGCCTGGTGAATAAATCTGCCCATCTCTATTCACCTGTTATGGATTTGCAGAAAAATCTTCTGTTTCACCTGTAGCAAAATTCGTAAATCTGTGCCATATTTTAATCGCGTTTTGTTTTGCTAAAAAAACTGTTCTTTGCTTTTGTATGAATGTTGATGACTGCTTGTGCTCCCACTAGTATCTGGCTTCTTATATACTGTATATAATGTCTATTTCAGTGATCAAAATAATAAAGGCAATACAAGAAAATAATGTCCTAATATAAAGTACATAATACTTTTATCAACATACATGCCAAAATCAGTCTGAAATTAACCCTGAACCTTAGCATTTAAACTTTTTTTACAAAAAATATACAATATTTTTAATGCAGTTGTAAACATGTTGTCTTTTTTGCTTGTTAAGTATCAATCACAGTATGGAAAACTTTGTGAAATTAAGGAAAAACATATATTCTGTCAATATGTGTAAAATGACATAATTTTGCTCAATTTGAGGTGTTGAACCCTACAACAAGGGGTTAATTAGGAAATGAGGGAAAATACTGTACTTGCAGTTTACTTTTCAGAGTGGAAACAAATATACTGTACTCTGGAAATGCATACTTATTCAGCCAATCTCAGTTACAACGTCTTCCAGGAAAGAACTGAACCCTTCATGAAGCAGAGATTAAGACAAGGCAATCAGAGCAATCCAGCCATGAAATTAATAAATGTTTAAATTACCTAAATTAAGATCCACAAAAATACACTATGCTGTAAGCCACGTACCATGAATTCTTTCTTAAATGAGAATGTAGATAAAGGGCTGTGAACTGATGATGAGCCACAATAAAACATTCCCAAAGGAAGTGTGGATCAGCTACAACCTACTTGCTAAAGTAAGATCTATCTGTAGCCTTACACTACATATTTCATTTAAGAAATATTAGGGGCCCATTTACTAACCCTCGATTTTTTTCTGGTTCGAGATTTTTAGGGGGAAAACTCAATTTTTTCATGGGAATAAATTACCCCAAAGCTGCTAAAAATACAAATTTCGAAAATACTCTTTCTCAAACCTGTCGAGGTCATGTAGATGTCAATGGCAGATGTCCCTTAAGTTGTTTCTTGATATTGTTATCTGCGTTGAATAATCTGAAAAAGTTCTATGTAATAATCAAGCAGTAGCTTGTATTTGATGATAATTAAGTCATATTGGTGGCAAAACAATTCTTTTTGGAAATCTGGAAAGATCCCTTATCCAGAAAAGCCTCAGGTCCCTAGAATTCCAGATAACTTGGTTGTGCATCCAGTGCCAATATTATACAATATAAATTGTATAAAGAAAAAGAAAATGATGGATAAATGAACAAAGCTTTCAACAAAAATAAACCTTATTGTAATGTGCAATGACAGAGAAAAACGAATGCCTTTAAAATAACAAAAAAGAGTGTTTATAGCCGAATTTAATTTCCATTAACTATTAATAAGGTGTTTGATTACAATGTAAGTGTTTGAATGTCATCTCTTAAATTAAAATAAACAATAAACATCGGAGCTGCATCACAGCGGGTGAAATGTAACTATGAAAATCTTTTGAAATGTGCTGGAAAATTCATCCTTTTCTGTCACATTAAAATTGCAATTGACTATACACCTCATATTACACTCCACTGAGACTTTAATTGTAAAGATTCCGGTTATAGATCACATTAGGATTTAGTTAAAACTGTAGAACACATTATTTCCAATCAAATGTTCGGCCATCATTCAGAAAGATTTTTTAAAAGGTGATTAATAATTCATCTGGAATAAAAGGGGATTAAAAAAAAAGATCTATATTTATACCATCTTCTCTGCCTCCATAAACTACCTGACAATTGTTCAGTAATGATGCCCAGTAAATTCTTTAAAATGGTAATTTGTCATTCTGTCACTTCATTTGTGACCTAAAATTCCTCACTTGAGGCATCATCAAATAAATTAATCACTTTCCCGGATCTATTCCTCTGTTCTGCACGTTATTATGGCAAGCTCTCTTGTGTTTCTGTTCATTTACATATATTTAATGGCTCAGCAGTGGTTCACTATGGCACATAACGCACACATCTCATTACAGGTGAAATATTCTAACTGCCACTATCACTCGGAAAGAAAATAACTCTCCCTGTTTAATTTTCCTGATGTAACAAAACCATGTTTCTCCACTATGAAATGTTGATGCCATCCATCAGTCACAATCAATAAAATTATCAGAAAAGTACACCTCCTTTAGCAGCCTTCCTTCATACTTCTATTATTTGAGGAAGGTAATTAAACTCATATTTTGTAATGAATGTAAATGAAGAAAGAGGCTTCTGCCCTTTTTTACAGCGTTGATTTAAAGTATTCTTAAGTACATTTCATAAGCTGAATTGCTAGAACTTACAGAAAGATAACCAACATACTGTAGGAATTAATCATATGTTAAAAATACTAATTAAAAGGGTACATATTCGTAAATATACATTTGCCTCCTCTTTTATGTTACTATCATGAAAATTTACTTGATGCTCTACTTTTTGGGCTTGCGTAAGTAGTCACCAGCAGATGTAGGGGCTTATTTAGTAAAATTTGAATTAATTAAATTTTTTTATGAAAACAAAGCAGACCAAACTCCCCTCCATGAATTGAACTCATTCATCAATAATTTTTATCAAAATTAAGCGTCAATTTGTATTGTATGATTGACACTCCGAAAACTCATTTTTATAGAATTTTCGCTGCAATAACTTGACTTTTTGTATTATCTGAAGAAAACCTCTGCTTTTTCGGATTATCTGGCGCAGATCACAATGTCAAAAAACAACTTCAAGGACATCTGCCATTGACTTCTACATTAGCTTGACAGGTTTGCAATGGATTATTTTTGAATTCAGATTTTAGAAGCTTTGGTGTATGATAAATCTCTAAAAATTCAAGTGTTTTTTCCCCACGAAAAAATTTGAGTTTTCCCACTAAAAACCTCGACCAGAAAAAAGCAAGCTTTAATAAATGGGCCCCTTAATGTCCAGTAAAATAGTAACTTGACTTAGGTCGGTGATCCCAACCAGTGGCTCGGGAGCAACTGCTCCTAGTGGCCTTAAAGCAGGTGCTTATTTTTCAATTTGTGGTTTGAAGAAAAGCTTAAGTTGCACAAAAACAGGTATACTGCCAAACATAGTCTCCTGTAGGCTGCCAGTCCAAATAAGGGCTAACAATAGCCAATTACAACCCGTATTTGCCCCCCGCCCCGGAACTTTTTGCATGCTTATGCTGCTCTCCAACTTTTTTTTACATTTAAATGTGGCTTAAAGGTAAAATTTTTGGGAACCCTTTACTTAGATGCTAACTACCTCTATACCAGAGTTATATAGTCATAACAGACACCAATTTTCCATGTGAAGAACTAAATAATAATTTTAATACATAGAACTTTATACAGATTGCTATATTTACCCTGATTTGTGCACATTTTCATTATTAAGGTAATTGAAACTAATCTATAAGATATTAACTTTAAAGGGATACTGTCATGGGAAAAGATTTTTTTTCAAAATGAATCAGTTAATAGTGCTGCTCCAGCAGAATTCTGCACTGAAATCCATTTCTCAAAAGAGCAAACTGATTTTTTTATATTCAATTTTGAAATCTGACATGGGGCTAGACATATTGTCAATTTCCCAGCTGCCCCAAGTCATGTGACTTGTGCTCTGGTAAACTTCAATCACTCTTTACTGCCATACTGCAAGTTGGAGTGATATCACCCCCCTCCCTTTCCCCCCCCAGCAGCCAAACAAAAGAACAATGGGAAGGTAACCAGATAACTGATCCCTAACACAAGGTAACAGCTGCCTGGTAGATCTAAGAACAACACTCAATAGTAAAAACCCATGTCCCACTGAGACACATTCAGTTACATTGAGAAGGAAAAACAGCAGCCTGCCAGAAAGCATTTCTCTCCTAAAGTGCAGGCACATGACCAGGGACAGCTGGGAAATTGACAAAATGTCTAGTCCCATGTCAGATTTCAAAATTGAATATAAAAAAAATCTGTTTGCTCTTTTGAGAAATGGATTGAGAAATGATGCATTTTGAAAAAAACATGTTTCCCGATGACAGGATCCCTTTAATCACTATAACTGGACTAGGATAATAAAAACAGATTGATAATTGGATAACCTTATTTTTTAGATGAAATGCTTCTAAAACCCATTTTACAATAAATAATATTCTGTTTCACCAAGTTTGACAATTTCCTGTTAATCAACACTAAATAGCTGAGCAGAATAAATGCTCCTTAATATGAAGGAGATTTGAACTGAAGAAGGATTTCTGGCATCCAAATTTAGGTTTGATACATTGGAGATTTTTTAGTTGAGGGAAGAGCCATACCATACAGTATGTGAGTTTCTAACTCAGAGACATTGAAAATATCCGTTAACCTTTTGAGTGTTGCATCCAATCAATCAGATAATGCCATTTGTTTGAACCAATTAATCCTTAATACTATCTTTTTAGATTAAAATAAAATGTAATTATAGTATTTGAGTGTGAATCAATAATATTATGATTCTGTGTCATACCAGAAATAAGAGCATAATTTAAGAGCTTAAAAATATAAATCATTGCAGAATATGATGTATTTTTAACATGGGATTCCTGAGATATTCACGAAAGATTATTTTTTAAGAATTTTAATTGTTGGGTAGTGTACCTTTTATTCAGTAAACAAAAACTGGACACTTCACACCATGTATCCTTTTTTTTAAATTGACCCTTTTTGGTGAGCTTCAGTGGCACATTTTTTGGTTTTAGTCAAATCGTGCCTATTAAGGAGAGTGGGCTTTAGCAAAATTCGCGGAACTGGCGAAAAATTCCCAAAACGGCAATTTTGACGCCAGCAATGATTCGCCGGGTCAACGTTGACGCCGGTGCCCATTAAAGTCAATGGGTATCAGTTTATTGTCGAGTCCGTCGCCTGTGTCAACATTTTCTCCACGTCGGCAAATTTTTGCCAGTGAATTTTCGCAGCAAATTCGCGAATATATTCGCAAGAGGCTTAATGGGCAAATTTGCTGTAATTTCGCACCTGACGAATAAATTCGCCCGTCACTAATTATAATCTTACTTAGAGATTCTTGCAAACTGCATCAAGAAATTAGAAAAACATATCTTGATATTTTAAAAAAGCTTTGAAGAACAAGATTTCAGGTTTTATTCAATGCAATGTATTTTTAAAATATTTTCTCTCTATGGTATATTCTATTGGATAAAAAAAGACATAAGGAACCACTCACAAAAATAGTTTTGCATAAAATGCCAGCTCTAATTGGACTTATATGTGAAAAGATAATACAGTGTTCCTCCTAAGGAATGAGGATAATACAAGGAACTTCTCTTCATCTCAAATAGGTCATCTTAATAATGTATAATGCAGACCATTTGCAGTAAAATGTACAGACCAAATATAGAGATGTGTGCTCTAAAATATATTGATGTGACACATGAATACATAGAATATATCGGCCTCTATTTTTCAGTCTTCTTATATTTTAATTTGCTAATGTAACAGCAGCCATAATTATAGTAAAGATTTGTTTTTGAGTAAGAGGTAACATAATGTAACACAATATAAAACATATCTTGAAATAATTTAAAATGCAGGTTTGTAACAGTCATTCATGTTTAAATAGACAGTAGAGTCTATGATAATCATTAGGGATGTAGCGAACTGTTCTGCTGCGAACTAGTTCGCGCAAACTTCGCCCGTTCGCGTCCGCCGAATGTTCGCGAACGTTTGGGAACGTTCGCATTTTGAGTTCGCGTTCAATCGTTCGACCATTCGACCATTCGACCATTCGAATTCCTTCGACCGCTAAAAATCGAACGATTGTAAGCATTCGATCGAATGAAAAGCATTCGATCGAATGGCTTCGATCGTTCGATTCGAATGAAAATCCTTCAATCGAATGATTAAAATCCTTCGATCGTTCGAATCGAACGATTTTAGCGGGTGTTCGAAGTTCGCGAACACCAAATCGGCAGTTCGCTACATCCCTGATAATCATTATTCCATTGAACAATCTTCCACTACATATGTTGAGAATTTTAATTGTAAAACTTACATTTAAAAAAAACTGACAAATGGCTTTAAAATTAAAAAAAACTGCCTTTGGTTGACACAAAGGCTCTAGAGGGTTTTTATACATCTTTGTTACAACATGGGAAAATTTTCATTATAGAAAAGTTTTTACTCTACCATGTTATTGCCAGACATCTGACAATACCAAAAAAGTTGGTAAGAGCTGACATTAGACATGAGTACTGAGTGACTTATGAGTGCAAATATGAGGGCAATAAGTTCAAAATCATGGAAACAGTGGTGAACAGGATTAATTAAATCAGACAATTTGTTAATCATTAAGGTTATATATAGGTTAATGCGGGTGGCTGTTCTTAGGAGTGGAGAAAGATTTAAGGCAAATGAAGGTAGTGTTGAAAGACAGCAGCTGAATAGGCCCTTAGAGTATTATTTGCTTAGCAGTGAAAAGTGCACATTGCTCCTTACATTTGGCAAATAATTTGGTGTCAGAAGATAACACAGTCAAAACCTCCTGTACACCAGAAGTCATGCCTTCTGGTGGATGTGCAGGGAGCACTATAAGATGTGCTAAAAATATTATCCCACTGGACTGGTAAAATCAAACGAGAATAATGTGGCCAGTATTGTAGCAAATATTCTGGTCCAGTTCATTTCAGAGGATGTGTGTATCCTTGTTTCCTTCATACTCAATGGTAAATTAATGGCGTAAATATTTTCATTAAAAAATTACTGTACCTGTTTTCTGAGCAGAAGTTTATTAAAATGCAAGAAGCTTTGCCATCCTCTTCAGAGAGAAAGAGCTTAAACTTTCCAGTAAAGTGACCTTTGCTTTCCTTGGCATATATTTTTAAAAGTTATAAAAGTTTGAAAGGCTAAATAAAATAGTTTAAAAAAAAAAAGAGGTTAACTATGAAAATGCTATTGGCCAAAGCAATGTAGACAATACAGTGCAGACTATAGTTCTCACTCAAATTATTGTACCTTCATTATGCATTTTCACAGGAAATTGGCCTGTGTTTTTATCAAATATATAATGAGGAAGTTGTTCTTGTATTCAAAAATGCAAATATGTACTTTTTGTTTAATAAGCGATCAGAATCAGAGGATAAGTAAATCTGCATCAAATTGAATAAGGGTTTTTACCCAATGTCAATTTTTTCTATTTTAACTTGGAATTGCTAGATACAAAATCATACCTCTACAATAGGTTTAGGTATGACATAATTTAAAATTACTTGAATGTTGAAAATTCACTTCCCATAAACTTATATAGAACAACATCAGGTTTTTTGTAAATTTTGTATTTGTATTTTAATTTATCTTTTTACTTTTTTTGACGTTTTAATAAAATTCTGAAAACTTGAATTATAAAATATATGAATTTGTGATTTTCTTTTACACATTTGGGGCAGAAAATCAAATGAAAATGTTAATTAATTTAACCCCTTGACCTACCAAAATTTACTTTACTAGAGGATGCTAATAATTATGCTACAGAAGATTTAATCTTAGGACAATGAAATAAAGTAGTCAACGTATTATTGGATGCTATCAGTTTGCAGACCTGGGCATTTATTGTGCCTTTAATACAGGGGTCCCTGAGCTTTTTTTACCCATGAGCCACATTCAGATGTAAAAATGTTGGGTAGCAACACAAGCATAAAACATGTTCCTGCAATTGCATGTGCTGCAATTGGCCATTTGGTAGCCCATATGTGGATTGGTAGCTGCAAGAGGCTGTGCTTGGCAGTACACCTGTGTTTTATGCAACCAAAACTTGCCTCCAAACCAGGAATAAGTACCTGCTTTGAGGCCACTGGGAGCAACATCCAAGGGGTTGGTGAGCAACATGTTGCTCACAAGCCACTGGTTGGAAATCACAGCTCTAATACATAAGCTTAGTTGGTCTCCAAAGCTTCTTTGGGGGTGTATTCTGTGCAAGACCCTCTTCTCAGCCCTCCTCTGTTGCAACGCTAAATGTCAAACTGTAATGGTAAGCAGTAGGAACTAAGTAATGATATATATAGTAATCTTACTCTCCCACCCAACATCCCTAATAAACTACTACTTTAATACATGTAATAAACATCTCTTGATTAATATGCACAAAAAGTCACATTGGAGTTTATATTATTTTATATTATCTATCACCAAGTAAAGGGCTGCAACCACAAATAAAGAAGTTTATTAAAATCCCATATAAATATAAGAAACAGAACCAGATGTATCTATAAACAAAAGGTCACCACAGAAACAGTAATATGTTTTCATCAAAATGCAGCATTGCTTCACCCCTTGTATATAAATAAAGTAATGGCATTTAAACAGTAAGAAATGGATGTATTTTTATTATTGCAAGAAGCTTATTGTTGTCCGGGATTGGTACATTGTTCAGTATGCCTTAACAGATAAACAATGTAAATAAATGAAAGGGAATACTTCTGGATTTATTTTATGAAATATGAATATGTATTTGTTGGGAATCCTCCATTATGTTAACTTGTAGTTGGAACAAAGTACCAAACATTTCATTGTTGTGTTTCTCAGTCATGGTTTCTTCATTGCCATTGGTCTGGAAATCCAAGAATGCATGTGATCATCAATGAGGAAATAATCATATTTTGATCTAATACCTACACAACTATGGCCCCAGTTCAATGTTACAGTGTAATATCAGATAGCCATAATGAGACCTTAATCTCTACATGTTAGATACCACAAGTTGGCTGACATAGCATAAGAAATTTAATTACTAGTGATGGGCGAATTTATTCGCCAGGCGCGAATTCGCGGCGAATTTGCGCGATTCGCCGCCAGCGAATAAATTCGCGAAACTCCCGTGAAAATTCGCGGAAAAAAAATCGCCGGCGTCAAATTTTTTTTTCCGAAAAACGGACGCCGGCGTCAAAAACGGGCGCCGGCGTCGGAAAAACGGGCGCCGGCGTCAAAGACGAGACGCCGGCGCCATTTCGCGAATTTTTCGCCGTTTCGCTTCGCCGAAAAATTTGCGAATTTCGCGCGAAATTCGCGAAACGGCGAAAAATTCGCGAAATGGCGCCGGCGTCTCGTTTTTGACGCCGGCGCCCGTTTTTCCGACGCCGGCGCCCGTTTTTGACGCCGGCGTCCGTTTTTCGAAAAAAAATTTGACGCCGGCGAATTTTTTTCCGCGAATTTTCGCCCATCACTATTAATTACTTTGAAATTAATTTTGGACCTCTATTTTCAAAGTGATTTGTAGTAAGATGGTAGAGTCTTACATTTGGAAAATATAAATCCCTTTGGAATTTGACCAAAGTCTAATTAAAGTAAAGTGATCCTGATTTTCTTCTACAGGTATGGGATTCCTTATCCAGAAAGCTGTATTGCAGGAAGCTCTGAATTACAGATGAGTCAGTTTCAAGCAAATTATTCAAATTTTTGAAAATGATTTCCAGATATTAAAACAGAATTTTGTATTTTATGGTAACTAAGCTGCATGAATTCATATTTGTGACAAAACAATCCTATTGGGTTTATTTAACGTTTACATCTCTTCTCGTAGACTTATGGCTAGGGATGTAGCGAACCGCCGAGTATGTGTTCGCGAACGCCGTTCGCGAACACCGGCAAAAAATGCGAACAGTTCGCGAACTGTTCGCGAACTTCGAACATCCGAAAATCGTTCGATTCGAACGATCGTAGGATTTTTAATCGTTCGATCGAACGATTTTCGTTCGAATCGAACGAAAATCGTTCGATTTTAGCGATCAAATGGTCGAATGGTCGAACGATTTTGACGCGAACGCCTATTGGCGAACGTCGCGCGACATTCGCGAACTTGCGGCGGACGCGAACAGCCGATGTTCGCGCGAACAAGTTCGCCGCAGAACAGTTCGCTACATCCCTACTTATGGCATGGTGGTTTTAACTATGGACCCCTTCTACAGAAAACCCCAGGTCCTAAGCTTTCCAGAGAACAGATACTGTACCTGTAAAGGCTTCTGAAAACTGGTTTGGGAATAATGATCAATGATAATGTCACTCTGCAGTGCTGAACGATACATTCCAGACACATCCGGTTTTAATTTTGTGTTAAATGTAAACATTATGAAGCATAAACTCCAGCCGCAGTTTTTTTCCTTTTGTTTTTTTTATCTGCGTTAAAAAGAAAATATGATTATTTGACAGAAGTGCTGATGTTCAAGATACCATTATAAAATTTGTTCTTCCCTTCCTGATGCATTACACACTGAGGTGTGCTCCACGCAAATTTACCACTCTATTTCTACTTGTTATTTTCCTCATTCAGTTTTTCCAATATCAAGAAAGCTGGTATATTTCCTCTTACTACAGCTGTCTCATTGTGAACCTCCCCAGCATGTCAGAGAAATGTACTAGCAGCAACAACATTTTATGGTGCTGCAGATGTGCAGGATAAGTTGAGGGTTTGCAAAAAAAATGAAGTTATCGAACATATATGCAGTCTGTATGAGGGTAATACTCTGGATGGGCAGTTTAATATTTTGTAATAAAAATCTTTTGCAAAACTCCATTATTTTTGTAAAATGTAAAAACATTAAGGTTTGGTAAAATGTAAAGCTTATTTGAATTAAAAATAATTTCTAAGATTCACATATTGGAATTTTAATAAATAGGCCCCTCTCTGACTAAATCCATTTGGCTAAAATGAAACTAGGGTAAAATTCAAATGGACCATAGGACTTCACCTTATCCTAATACCATCAGCCCTATCTATCTATCTATCTGTCTGTCTGTCTGTCTGTCTGTCTGTCTGTATATCTGGACATGTATTGACTGCCCCTTTAGACTGGAGGTAGCTACTCTATATAGAACAGTACTGGATGTATAACAAAGCCAAACACAAGTCACCATATGCTTCTTCTAGGTTTTAACAGATCCTATGCATTTGTTGCAATACAAATGATCAACAATCTTTATTTGTCTAATTGATAAAGTAAAATGAAATGCTATTAATTAGTTACTGTGGCATAACACCCACCACTTTGTCTTTTAAGATTTTAGAAAATGGTACCGCTAGGAGGTTTATTTGGGATTGGTTGCTCAAAATCTAAAGGTGGCCATAGACGCAAAGATTTGCTTGTTTGGCGACATTGCCAAACGAGCCAATCTTTCCCCGATATGCCACTAACTGGCATGGCTATATCGGGGGTAATCTGAACGTTCGGCCCTATGGCCGAATGATCGGATTACGATGAGAGCAAAATGGGCTCCGACGGGATGGTCGGAACAAAATCAAACCTATCCGATCGACCAAAATGTCGGGACTCACACACGGTCCGAAAATCTTTGCGTCTATGGCCACCTTAACTCATAAATATATCTCAGAAGTTATGTCTTGTCACCTTGACTCTGACTCATTTGGTTCTGGGTTCAATCCTTAATAATGACTACTGTCAACCCCCAGTGGCCTTGGGCAAGTCATTCCCTCCCTTCACTTCAGGCAACAAACATAGAACGTTAGCTACATGGAGAAGGGACTAAATAACTGGGCAGAAATCCATATAATTAGCAATACTATGTAGCATCAATGATAATAATACTATAGTTATTTGGCTTGCATCTGACCTTCCTTAGTGCTTTGGTATTTTCAAAATCCATAACATGGTTTCATAATAATTCATCCACATAGTCTTCTCTTTGATTGGATGTAAAAACATGAAATAGACAAAAATGCAAATGTAAGATGTAAGTAACACTAACAAGCCTAAATATTTATTAGGTATATAAGCATATCATTTTAATTGCATTTTAATTGTCAATGAATGATAGTTATTTAATCTTATTGGAATTTCTATCTAAAATAGTATTGTATTCCAAAATAGCGAGAGTGTGCAACTGCCCACTGGTGAGCATATGTTTTGAGGTTATGAATCTAAATAGCTAGGTCAGTTAGTTTGTGCCTGAAGGTCGACAGTTCAAATGATTTTGGTCCAGTGTGACTGAAAGTCATTACCACCTGACAGCTGCCTGGTTGCCCATGTCAATTCTGCTGCTTGTCTGAGAAACATAACTCCCATTGGACACATGTCTATATCACAAACAACATCCTAACAATAAGAAAGCTTATTAGCAACTTGAAACGGGTGGAAATAAACAGTCTAAAAGATATCTGAGATAATTGGAACACAGAAAATTATCCAAAAGAATATGGCTGCTCCATTTTGGATGTAATAGTAAATGCTACCTCAACACTAATACAATTAAAGTTGCAATAAATAACAGAATACCTATGCCAAACTATCAGCTCTTTAAAACTCTAAATAACATCTGCAATAAAAATATTTTTGCATCAGCTGTGAAACTTTCAGGATACAAGATGCAAGAAATGCAAAAAGCTATGAAATACACCTGCATTACTTAATATATTTTCACAGTACATTAGTGATTTCTAATACACAGAAGGTGTTACTTCTGACCTGTGCAAAATGCAAAGAAACAGGCTCAACAGGCACACTCCATACAGAAGTACTAGCTGCATCAACACTATGGGGCAGATTTAGAATTTGAATTTAGAGTTCATAAATTCCCATAAACTCCCATGAACTCGAAATTCGGAAAAAAATTACCATTAATAGATTATAAATTATGAATAAATTGAATTCTAATTTTTTTAAAAACTCAAATCAAAATGTAACTTTTCCCTAGTCGAATTCAACTTACAAAACTCGAAAATTCAAAATTAGAATTCGAAAAATTTAATTTTCACTTTGACCCTTGATAAATCTGCCCCTATCTGCTATTGTGTCCCTTAGTATTCTTGTACTTCTGTCCAAGGTCTTCTTAATGAACCTATAGTTTCTAGAAAAGTAAATGTATACTATTTGTGCTTCAGATATAACACTGATATTTTAAGCAGAAAAACTTTTGAATAAAGTGTTTCTCATAATTGACAACCCCACAAATGTATCAGCTGATACAGATCTACAATATGTATCTATGTTTTATATGTTTATATATATTTGTTCTGAATCAAAGTCTAACTTTAACTCTGGAAAACGAGTTCAAACTTACAGGAAAGAAGATTTGAATAACATAGAACAAATTCATTGGAAAAAAAATTAAAATAATATAATTGCCCACAGCCTTTTATTTGATTCAACATCCTATACAGTACCATTAATTATTTTGGCTGCTCAGGGATAACAAACCTAAATATCAATTTTGATCAGCACTTATCAACTCACTCGAACTGGCCTATCAAATTTAGAAAGCAGTATGGATTTAATCCTGCAGGATCCCCATATACCACTTTGATAAATAGGTATCATATTTTCATTCTGAGTAGGGTACAACTTTTACATTATATTTGGTTTACTCTTTAATGTTGCCATTTTATAAAATAATGACAGCATCTTTTGTTTAGAAAATTGCACTTGTCCAGTAGATTTACCAAACATATCAAATGCATTTAATGGGAAGTTAATTGAATTTGTTCCCTGACTTGTCTAACTTGAACAGGGTAGTACCACATCAAATATTAAAACAATCAATATATCTAATCAAAACAAATCATTATTTCAGAGACACTACCAGGAGGATATTATTGTTGTCATGTAGGTGTCTAACATTTTAATGGACTGGTAAC
Source organism: Xenopus laevis (assembly GCF_017654675.1). NCBI lineage: Eukaryota > Metazoa > Chordata > Amphibia > Anura > Pipidae > Xenopus > Xenopus laevis. Next base: position 69,736,733 of record NC_054387.1, read on the forward strand.
TACATTGATAGACCTGCTAATTTAAAAAAATATTTCACATTTCTGCTGATTTTTTTTCTCTTTCATGCAATCCTGGTTAAAGCTAAAATGTGGAATCTCATTGTCTCGCTCTGCAAAAAAGGAGAAAGTTCTATTCAGAGAAGAGATTTAATATAATCAGTTAAGAGGTGACAAGTTACTAGAAAAAAACATGTTGTTAGAAGTACTTATTCTGCTAGAAGGGGAACAAAATGAGGAAAAATATGTGTTTTAAGTGTAAAGAACAACGAAGGTGGTTATGTTTAATTATGTAAATCACTCAGAGCTGTGTCATATACTGTAGGTGTGCTTTAAAATTAAAACAAATCTTCAAAATGGAAACCTAATGAAAGTCTAAATAAAGAGATCTATATTAAAAATGCAGTCACACTTCCTACAGGGTAGTTACTGTAAATACTAATCTCTAATCAACGGTTAATATAAAAATCCAGGGAAGTCCATGATGTGATTTTTTTTATAAGGGATCATTTATGAAAGCACCCGCAATTTACACAATTCATTAAGTTACTTACATTCAAATGTGCTTCTGTGATTCCATGTTGTTGCCACTTCCATGTTGTTGTTGGCGCATCAATGAATGGGATGCAAATGACATGCTCTAGAAGTGACACAACCTGCTCTCTGTAGATGCTAGATGCAACTTGCTACAAACATATATATAAGTGCAAACATGACATGACAAATGATTTGTCTATAAAATGTTTTATTTATCCAGGTCATGAGATACAGGGTCTGGCAGTGTTGAGTTTAAAGGGGACCATACATTGGCTGATCTTGTATGTTATGTCAAAGATTGGCCCATGGGCTAAAAGACTGATACCATACAAGTGCCCATACAAGGTATGGCCACCTTTGTATTGTTCCATTTGTTTAGGCCAAAAGGCCAAAGCTGCATGAATTGATGAGGAGCCGCAGTTCCTCTTCTGCTGATGCACCAAACACTGGCATACAGGTTGTATTAGCAGATTCAATTTTCAAAACTGTACAAACCATGAACCTTCTGAAATCTATAATAAACAGATCTCATTTGGGATTGTCTTGCCAGCATAACAAAGATCATACAAAACAAAACTTGTATTGGTACATATATGGCCAGTTAAAAACAAGTAGTCTTGCTGAATAATCTTGAGAATGTTTTACTCATCTAAATGCATTCTTGAGCTTGACATAGAGGAAGAATTTCCAGAGCCTACATCACTGGAAAGATTACATGAAAATGGAATTATGGCAAAAAATATCTGCCTAGGTTTGCCTTAGGTATTTCTTTACCTATCTACTGACCACTTCAGAACAATAAATCAGCCTGGGGACATAGACTCCTGTTCTAGAGGTTTGGCTAGACAGAGCAGGAACAGGAAAAACCAAACAAGTATGCTAGTAGCTCATGCTTTAAAGATATGTTTAACAGATAAGATGCGTATATACTAAGAGCAATTCAATAATACAATTTACACAATACAATTTGCAATTTCAGAGTTTTCAAATATAAGTTTATTATGCTGTGTTTTGAAGGGAATGTGAAGACAGGGAGGCGAGAAACAAGGGAAGGGCTTTAACCTGGTATAGGCTACTGCTTTGGTTGCAGTGTAAACAGATATTTATACATTGTATAAATTATACATGTATATATAAATTATACATACATTATAGTTCATTTACGAAAGCAAGTGCAATGTGCAAAGTACAGTTTTCAGTATGCAAGCGACTTCCTAAACTGTGGCAATTGAGGCAGGGCATTGTGAACCCTGAAGCTAGTGTCTGATTCAGAGGTAGTGTTAGTTCCAGGGTTCCCCTGCATCCATAGGCATAACTTCACTTGATTAGAACAAGAGACAAGAAGGACTCCATATAAGAATATACAAAAGTGCAAGGAACTTTTGTTGTAGGTACTTAGTGAATGGTATTTTTTGTGCCACTGAGCGCATGGAAACTTGTGCGACCACAACTGCACTAGAGCTCGTAATTAACCCCTCTTTCCTCTATAATAGTAGTAGTAACCCCCAACCGGGTTAACTTCCAAAGTAAAAAACCTATACAATAAAAAAAAAAAACCCAGACGTTTCACCATTCCCTGGATATTTGGGACATTTGTCAGTCAACTACAAGATTGGCAAATATTGTACCTACTCATCATGAAGTGAATGTTGCCCCATATATTACATTTGCTCTTTTGTTCAGGAATATATTTTATCCCGACAGAACATCAGCTTCAATTATTTTCTTTTGATAACAGGCATGTTTGCCATTAGCCAACTGTGACATCTATGGGGTGAATAAAACACAGTCTGTCTCTTAATATAATCAGTGTAATTAAAAATTAACATGCATTAATCGTTAAAGCCCATGTAAACAGCTGATTTTCCACTTAGTGCTGTCTTATGCACATATGATTAGGCAAAGTCCAATATTGCTAAGTAAACAGTAAGGGCTTGAAACAGAAAGCACAAAATAATTCAAACTAAGTAAATTGACAGAATAGTCTAAGTCATATTAAAACAATTTAGCCAATAATTACAGCCCCGGACAAACAAAGAGAAAATCACATAGGACCCTTGTAATTGTCTGGATTTTATTTGAGCATACAAAAGTAATTGTAAATCTGGAACAAAGGTCTTAACTGTAGGTTTCCTTTTTATTAAAGAGAAAAGAGCAGAGCTCTGATTTATTGCCATTATTATTTTATTTTCCTTATCTTTTATATATTACAGCGTTCTTTACAATGTAAACATGAAGCTAAAAATGATTTGCAAATTGCAGGCATGGTACCATAACAGAAAAAAATAATCTTCACAAATAAAACAGAGATATACAAGTGCAAACAGGAGCATTTGTATATACGTTAAATCAAGAGCACTCTGGCTTTTTAAAATTCGTCTTTATTTCGGTTAATTATTGCATTCCTTTTTATAATTATGTTAATTCATCCAATGTTACCTTGTTTTCATACATTATGAAAATCAACTTAAAATGTAATATGTATACATGTAATGTATAATATGGCTAGAACTAAGGTTAATGATAAGGCTCTATGTTGAGTGTGTCACTATAGTCTCACACTAGTCTACGGTTGCTGCAAATCATTTTTACAAAATTAAGTTTGTAGCATAAGACATGACAACAGAGGGAGCTTTGTTCCCCTTTCTGTGACAAAGTCTTTGAAATCCAATAAACATCCAAGTAGTCACTAACTGTATATATGGTAAAAAAATTATTTTAAAAATCAGTTAAATGATAATGAATATGCATTGAGGGTGTGGGACCTGCATTAGGTCTTGGGTGTTTTTTTATAGTAATTTACATGGGGTTTGGGTTGTTTAGAGGACTTTGGGGCATATTTGGTAGCCCCTTGCGGACTGTTGGAAGCATCATCACAGGCGGTGGTAAGATTAGAGCCACTGGTTGGGGACCTGGTCTACTAACATCTAGTGTTGGGCGAATTTCTCATGTTTCGCTGAAAAATGTCCCGTGAAACAGCGAAAAATTTGCGAAACGCGAATTTTGACGCCGGCGTCAAAATATTTTTGAAGCCAGTGACAATTCCGATGCTGGCGACAATTCTGACGCCCAATAAAGTCAATAGAATTGTCTCCAATGTCAGAATTGTCTCTGGCAATTTCGTGAATTTATTTGCTGGCGGCAAAACTTGGAAATTGGCCGCAAATTCGCTCCTGGCGAATAAATTCGCCTATCACTACTAATATCTTTTGTAATATGAAATGGTCACAATAGTTCAGATTTGTTTAACTTTGGATATTGGTAGCTTTTGTATATTGTTGCAAATATATACCCAAGGATAATTTCAACTCTATGTATGGAGGAATAATTAAGATGACATAAACAGAAGCAACTTCAGATCAATCAGAACGCTAGAAAAATGTCTGGTGCATTACAGTAGAAAAGGCATTGTAGCCCCCCACACACACATTTGTAGTAGCATCCCTTAGAATAAAACAAGGTTACATAAATATATAAATATGCTGCAATATTTTAGAGTAAGATAAATACATGTTCATCTTCAGAATGGGCAACCTCAAAACTATAATCCCCCTTCCCTACACTGTAAAGATAGTATCAAGTTTGCTAGCCTCCCTGAGGGAAAAAGTTGCCCAAAAGCTGAATACATTGTGGTTTGGAGCAGTTGGTATATAAAGAAGTGAAAACTTATTTTATTTTCAAAAGTAACAAGTTCAGGCAATATTAAATTGGGTATGGTTGGTCTAAAATGGGGGATTTTATTTCAGGAGCCTATATAAGGAATTACACAAGATAGGGATTTCCTTTTCAGCCTAACATCATCAGCAGATAAGATACTGAGTCAGACCAGGTGGGTACAGTACCTGTTTCATGCAGGGATTAGATAGAGAGGTAATGGAATCGTATTAGCTTGACCTAGTGAGAGGTAGTTAGGGTAGCTAGCAAAGACAGCCTAACTCCCTACAAGTTCTGAGTATGTGGGTTAGACCCCCTGGGTGGATGTGCACCAGTTAGGGATTGAGAGCGTTTAGGACTAGCGTTTAGTTAGTGGCAGCCTAATGGAGCTGTAGTAAAATAGCTCGGGAGACGCTTGGGCCACTGCATGCTGGACACCACAGATGAGCTGGGGGACAGTACACTCGGAGAGGAGGCCCCGTCAATGGCAACGGCACTCTGCCAGTGCACTACCACATGACAGGGGTCCTGGAGGCTTCAGGAAAGCCTCCAGGTGTGAGATAGTGAGGACAAGGGCATAAGTGAAGTGTAACTCATGTAACTTCCTGGTCAGTTGGCTCCAGTCTGCCCCTATGAACCTGGGAGAGTTGTTCAATAATCATTTGCCTTAGTTTATTACATCAAGTTTGTCATGCCTATTTTCTACAGCAAAGGTCTGCATGGTGCCAATCACAAGTACCCACGTTACAGGTATATATTCATTTTAAAGATGGAAGTATACATGCTCTTATCAACAATTTTTTTTAAAAGAAACCTTTCCAGAAAAACTCTGCATCTTCTCTAATGTTAATATGCCCTACAAAATTACAGAGCATGAGCTGGGAGGGGAAATGTGAGAAGACCAGTGACATCTAGGAATTGCTAAATGGAAAATGAAAGTAATTGACTGCCCTACCTCTATGCCTAAGGCAGGGGCAGGCAATATATGATTGACAGCTCAGATATTTATAACAGGTATGGATGTTTTAATGAAAAAAAGAATTTGGGTGTCATGGTTACTTTGCAAAACACTTTCATGTCTTGGTGACATGTCCACTTTAAAGAGGGATTCTGAAGCTGACTTTTTTTTTACTCATAATGCAGGTCTTTTCCTATCATTTCAGTTCCAATTCTTAATTGTGGCTGAATTGCACTTGTATGTGATATCAAATTGTGGTTAAGATATTCAGAGTGTCACTTCCAGTGCTTGGCATTAAAATGATTTTTGTGTGTGATTCTTTTGATGCAGGACTGCTGCACTTATTGACTCATCCCACTTTTGGAATCCTGGGTACCATTATATTCAGGAAGGTGGTAGCTCCAGGGTTCCTCCTCGGCAATAGGTTTACCTGTATACGATTCAACAAAAAGGCAGGATAAACACAATAGCATGTGGTGCACCTACTGTATATGGAACTGTTAAATGCGTGTTTGGATGCTTGAATCTTAAATCATCAATAGGAGCACCATTTGCATAAAATCAATAAGCTCAACGTTTGCTGCCATTTTAGCATGACTCTACTTGCGTCTGCGGTCATAACTGAATAACATCAATAAGCACAAAATTTGCCTTTATTTTACCATGACTCTACTTGCATCTGAATTTGCAAATCACCCCTGATATATTTAATAACCATTCAACGGCACAAACAGTAATCACATTTTACTGTGCCTAAGTACCATGTATCACGTGATACTTACTTCAAACATTACTTTTATTTACAATTGCTATTACTAGTTATCTTTAATTTTCTCCTGAGTGAATCAGAGGGTAGACTCTTTTAATTGTAAATAAAAGTAATGTTTTTATTGTCACATAGTATGTCCTGTCCTAAATGGGAGCTAGTGAGCTACTTAGCAAATAATACCTGAAAAGAGAAATCAAAGTGCATAATACAGTCATCTTATGTACTGTATACTTTAAAATGGAGGATATGCCTTGACAATAGTGATGGGCGAGTTTGTGCTGTTTCGTGGCAAAAATTTGCGACATGGCGAAAAATTTGCGAAAGGGAGAAAAATTCGAGAAACGGCGCCGGCGTCTTGTTTTTGACGCCGTCGCCTGTTTTTTTCGCTGGCGTCCATTTTTTCCGACGCCGGCAAAAAAAAATTTGACGCCGGCGAATTGGGCGTTTCGCAAATTTATTCGCTGGCGGCAAATCGCGCAAATTCGCCACGAATTTGCACCTGCCGAATAAATTCGCCCATCACTACTTGACAATAATGTGTATCATATGATCTCTGGGCCTGTAATATCAAAATATAACACTATTCAAATTTGGTACCCCCTATTGGAGTGATATACATACAAAGCCTTATACAGACCCCTGATATATCTTTGTTAAGGACTATCATAAAAAAGGAGACATTAAAATTAAAGTACTGTACTCTTAACAGGTTCATAAATGCTCAATACTTGTTATTAGTTAACTATAGATATATCCTTTTCTTTATAAATTCTTCTTTTGGTAAACTGCATCCTATGGAAGTACATGTGCTTTGATCGGAGAGCATCTCCAGGGTCTCGGCCATTGTATGTGGATTACATTGGAACGAGTTCAGCCACCGGTACAGTTTTTGTAATGTAGAGAAGATAAACTCTCATGGTTGTCAGCTTTGACAGATAGCCCTGGGTAGGTAGATGCACAGTTAACACTGTCCTGTAATTTTCTTTTTCCTTTACGCCAATTTCACTATTTCTGACCTTCTGTTTGAGAATATAATTGTGTGTGCTTCATGAAAAGTCTGCTTTTTTTAATGCTAAATAAATTCTGAATGTTAAAAATAACCATGCTGATTTGTTCGTTCTTTCACATTAAGCAACATTTAATATTCATTTCACATTTTTTTTCGATTAATTAAAAGTAAACCATGTATTGTATGGTACATTATCCCTCTAACAGCCCCATGTGGAGATCATGAAGTGGAAGACTAATAGTGTAGACTTTAGCATTTAGTTTTAGCCAGAATCATTTACATATTGTATCTGTTAGACAAGTCCAAGTGTAAATAAGCTGGAATCTAAGATTTCTTTCTCAGCTTAGATGTCTGTGCTGCTATTGTGTCTCTCCAAACAGACAGTTTAAAGGGGAACTAAATACTGTTTAATATTACGTGCAGAAACTTACATTCGTACATCTTTAAGTTACATTTTATTCATATGAGAGAGAATTGCCTTACTGTTTTGTGTCAGAGCAACCAATTAAAGTAGAAAGTATGGATGGCCAGTGGGGGTGAGACAGGAACTGGAGAACCATGACAAACACGACAGGGTTAAGAATAGGGAGCTGTAGTGTTTAAGGGAAAGGAATTGTGTAGTTTACAGGGTTGGAGAAGGGGGAGTCACAAAGTTGAAAGTGGATTTTAAGGCCTCTTTTACCTGGAGAAATTCTGCCCATCACTCAAAATACCTTGGAGTGGTAGAAGGATGGAGGTATGGGGTTAATAGGGAGTCACAGTGATGGGAGTGGATTCCTTGGGGGTAGCCAGTGGTAGGGGTACAAGGTGTGGCAGGGGTCAGGCCTGGTGCCAAAAGGAAGGATCCCACTGGAAGGGGCTTCAGTTATAGGGGGAGTCACACCTGAGAGTGACAGCCGGCTATTAAATATGTGTTTATGATTTTCATTGGTATTATACTTTGCTGAAGTGTGTTATCTTATAATTCATATTTATTCACGTAAATGTGTTAATAAAAAAGCTGCAGCCTTTTCCACTCAATATAAATTCTGGTCAAGTATTTGATTTAATGATGAGGGAATAGGCGGGTGGTTATAGGAAGGGCCCATAAATTGATACTGACTATGTCAAGGTGTAAGACGCACCGGGAGATTCTTCAGCGATCTTACCTCCCGGAGCGTCTCTTCTCTTTGCAGCAATCGGCCCAGCGCTGATTTCATCCTTTTCCTTCTGATGCTGGCGTCACCGGGCATGCCTATGATTACATATCGCATAGATACGAAACGCGTCAGGACATCATGGTTTTAATGCATTTGAAATAAAAGTTGAATTTTACCTATTTGAAGTGGCGTCCGGAAGTGCTTGCCTATTTCTCCTATACTCGAAAGACGCTTGCATCATGACTTTTAAATAGGCTTATTGTCATTTTGCCAGTGCTCAAGCTGGCTTCTGTTTTAGATCCTGCTAAAGCGTTTATTTGTGATTGACTACTCTAGTTTTGACTTCTGCTTGTTTCCTGATCTTGATTCCTGCCGTCTGCGTATACCCTTCTGCCTGATTGACTACGCTTTTGCCTTATCCTTAACGGTACCTCATTTCGCACTTGTTGCTACCTAAACGCACACTAGGGGGCAGATTTACATAGGGTCGAATATCGAGGGTTAATAAACCCTCAATATTCGACTGCCGAATGTAAATCCTTCCGAATATCGAAGTAGAAGGATTTATCGCTATTCCTACGATCGAACGATCGAAGGAATAATCGTTCGATCGAACGATTAAATCCTTCGAATCAAACGATTCAAAGAATTTTAATCCATCGATCGAAGGATATTCCTTCGATCAGAAATTTGTTAGGAAGCCTATAGGGACCTTCCCCATAGGCTAACATTGGCCTCGGTAGGTTTTAGGTGGCAAACTAGGGGGTCGAAGTATTTTTTAAAGAGACAGTACTTCGTCTATCGAATGGTCGAATAGACAAACTATTTTGAGTTTGAATCGTTCGATTCGAAGTCGTAGTCGAAGGTCGAAGTAACCTATTCGATGGTCAAAGTAGCCATATTGGACCATTCGAAATTCAAAGTATTTTTTCTTCTATTCCTTCACTCAAGCTAAGTAAATGGGCCCCTTACTCTGTGGTTCCGAAGCAGAAAGCCCGGGGCCCCAAAAGGGCGTCGGTTAACACCGAAAATCCTAGTGCGTCTGAGTGTACCCACCGATTAAAAGGTTCCTGATTGACGTGAACATTACACAAGGTAATGTAACTGGGTTCAAAGTTGTCAAGTGGTGATTCTATTTTCAGATTACCTCAGAGCTGATACTCCCTTTCTTCAAAAAGCTGCACTAAGCATAGACCCCTACAGACTGAGAAGGGAGACCTGGGCGGGTGTAAGGACAGTACAGACTTTCAATGGATATCCAATCCACAACACTTGTATGCGCCTTAATGCACTTGCTGTTGCATCCAAGTGCTCTACAGATGACCCCTAATGACTCTGGCTCTTGTCTAGCCTAAAGAAAAGAAGTATTTAATGAATAATTCACAAAACAGTACAGATCTAAAGAATACTAAAAAGAATGCTCATTTTTGGATCCTAATACAAATGACACAGACATCTATTGAGGACACACTATTACTATAGAATTTTGATGACCCAACAAGGTATATGGCAACAAGAAGAATTAGTTACATCTTTTGCTGTTTTGTAACAGCAACTCGGAAAGGACCAGTTCATTTCACTCTCTGTTTATCATTCCAATTTATTTGGTCTTTCATCAACTTTTTCTCTTTTTTTTTTGCTGACACTTCAGTTTTCGGAACCTTTTTCAGCTGTCAGCAAAAGGCCACATTATCTGTAAAAATATTTATTTTTCTGCGTGTTTGCTTATTTAAAACTGAGTTCCAAAATGCAGTCATAATGGGTCAGCCTATAAATGTTTATGCAAATGCAGAGCCCAATAATGTATGCTAATTGGCATATGGGACTAATCGCAGCTGTGGATGCAATACACAAACAAAACTACATTTATCTTGTAGTTTCTGAACAAAAATAGCTGCTCACAGTTCCCTTCCATGACTTTTGCAGCAGTATGCTAATGTGTAGATCTCTGTGATATATTAATAGTAGTTCTTTGCTCTTTTTGTCATATTGCTATTTAAATCCAATCTGAAATATGATATAATGCGCCGGCAGAATCTTTGAATTGCTTGCCGTTTAATAACCTTTATTTCTAATAAAAAATGACTTTAAAGAAATACCCAAATTTAAATGAGCACCTTCTCTAAATCAGATGGGTTTAAAGAAGGAAGAATACACAGTTCTCTCAGATTCCACATAACATATATGAATAGGTCGGTCTTATTTTTACTGATTTACGGCTTTGGGAAAGAATGAATGACACTTTGGCAAAAACATCTAATTATACACAAAGTCACTCATTTCCAGAGGGAGATGGAAAAGAAAGCAGTTCAGATGCAATGACATGAGAAGTGGAGAATTACATAGTTACATGCACTTGGGTTGAGAAAAAGACAACTGCCAATCAGGTTCAACAAATTACAAACAAAGACACGTACACATGCATAAATAAATACACACACACTCACACACATATATTAACATATGTACATGAACCTACTGTATACATACTGAAACTAACTATACCATAGATACTATTATAATCCTGAATATTTTGCCAGTTCAAAAAGGCAGCCAGACCCAGAGAAAGGCAACAAAGCAATCATCACCTGACGAAGGGGCCTGCCCCCGAAACGCTGTGCTTGTTTGACACAATAAATCCATAGGGGTATATCCCCTTTTGCATTCATTTCTGTGTGCCGTTTCCTCATTTGCTTGTTTCCTGTGGACCCAGAAGAGTGCCGTCTCCCTAGAGGACTGAGCACCAGATAATTGCATTACGGAAAGGCCAGGGAGTGCATACGAATTTCACTTTGACCAACAAAGGAATCATAGTCTTAACAAACAATGCATTTCAAATGTTAAGTGACTCTATGGGGCACATTTACTAAGCTCGAGTGAAGGATTCGAATGAAAAAAAGTTTGAATTTCGAAAGTAATTTTTTGGGTACTTCGACCATCGAATAGGCTGCTATGACCTTCGACTTCGATTCGAACTATTCGAACTAAAAATAGTATGACTATTCCACCATTCGATAATCGAAGTACTGTCTCTTTAAAAAAAACTTCGACTACATACTTCAGCAGTTTAAACCTACCGAGGTTCAATGTTAGCCTATGGGGACCTTCCCCATCACTTTTCTAAGTTTTTTATGATCGAATAAAATCGCTCGAACCGTTCGATGATTTTTATTTGACTGATCGATCTAAGTATTTGCGCTAAAATCCTTCGAATTCGATATTGGAATTAGAAAGATTTTACTTTGAGGGTCGAATTCGAGGGGTTTATTAACCCTCGAAATTCGACCCTTGATAAATCTGCCCCTATAACACAATCATGCAAATAAGTGAGGACATCACATTATAACCAAAAAGATAATATAAACAGTGCTACGCAATATGTTGGTGTTATATAAATACATGTTAATAATAAACAAATAATATCTCTTTTTTGTATGATCATTTAATCGTTTTTTTACATATATAAAAGAGACTTTGGGTAATTGTTAATTTTAATATCATATAGATATTTATATTCTAAGATAAATAGCGAATTGTCATTTGTTGCTATGTGTTTTGAAGTACTGTCCATTTATGTGGGATCAGTGTTTTCGAGATAAAGGGTATTTTAGCAGTGTGGAGCATTATGCCAGTAGCAAGCTAATGAGGTGGGGTCTTTAAGACTATGGCCAGATAAAGTGAGCACCCGAATAATTCTGCACACTGGACAGATGTGAACCAACACAGGAAAGTTAATGTATCAAGTTTATGTGAAATTCAATCACAGAAAGCTGGAGATTTCTTCAGGGTTGCAGTTTTTTTCCTGATCAGTTGAAACTTGATCACAGCAAAGATAGCATTCTTCCATTCATTTTTAAAAATGTAAAAAAACTCGAAAAAATTTAAAAAAAATTTAAAAATTCAGCTTTGGAAAACTAGAAATTAAAAAACTATGTGTTAAATTTCCAGTTTCAATAAATGTTCCCTTTGATGTCCATCCAAAAACAAATTATATATATTTTTTAAAGCACACATGAATGTAAGTGTTAACAAAAGACACTAGAAATTTGGAATATATCATTCAGAAAGCTCCGAATTATAGGAAGGTCATAGATTCCATTTTAATGAAAGAATTCAAATTTTTTTAAATAATTACCTTTTTCTCTGTAATACTAAAACAAAACAAAATCCTATTGGGTTTAAATGATCTTTTAGTAGACTTGAAGTATGGTAATCTAAGTTATGGAAAGATCCTATACGTGGAAAACCCCAGGTTCTGAGCATTTTGGATAACAGTTCCCATATGTATATTAGCTGCACAAGACATGTAAAACCAATGGGGCACAGAGACTTGGGATCCCCAAAAAATATAAAATAAGTGAGAATTTATTTTTCATATAAAACATCTTTACATTTGCCATTTTGTCAATCTGGCCTCTTGAATAGCATAGCAACACAACAAGTATACTAAGCAGGTACATTTTAGTCTCTTCAGTTTTGCAAAGGTTAGCTGATTTTATCATAATAACACGTTTAAATAAAGGTTTGCAGGTTAAATACTGTGTATCTCATAAAGTTCAGCAAACCAAACTCTGTGGATATATTCCTGTGTATGTTGCACCGTATAAACCATGCGATCTGTATTGTAACTGAATGGACTGAGAGTTGCAATACTACTAAAATGCACACAGAAACATATAATCAATACAATATTGGATTTGTATTAAAATAAATTGTTGCCGCACAGCTTTATTGATGTATTCTCCAGTACAGTACTTTTTCACTGTGCCTATGGGTAATTGTCTTATATTATTGCTATTTAAAATGACTTTAAAGAGTATTTAATCAATGTTATCAGTATGGGACCTGTTATCTAGTTATCTAATGCTTGGATCCTTGCATTTTCTGTATAAGGAATCTTTCCATAGTTTGGATCTCCATACCTGAAGTCTACTAAAAATCATTTAAATATTAATTTTCATCAATTTTTGTTTTGCCTCTCATCAGGATTAAAGGGGTTGTTCACATTCAAACACTTTGTTGTTTACAGATGGTGGACTTTGAAAAATCGAAGCTTTGTTGTTTTTTTTTTTTTGGAAAACCTTCAATTTGTACAATTTGAATTCAAAAGAATTCAAACTAATAAGGACTATTTATCTACAAAAAAAATTGATTTTTTTTTTTTTAATAAATTTCGGTTGGTCTTTTTGAATTCGAATTTCAAAGTTTTTCAAATTTGAAATTCGACCCTTAATAAATCTGCCCCTGAATGTATCAAATTGTAAAAGTTCAGAATCTGAATCTGGATCACTGACTGAAACACTAGAGACAGGAACATTAAAGGAGAACTGTCATGAACTATAAACCATATCATTTTTCTCACAGATATATAACATTAATAAGTACAATAAAATCTATACCGAACTGCATCAAATTTGTGTTATAAACACAATTTCTTATCACTCATTTCTCCAGATCAAGCATTTTCAGAATCTGAAAGTAAAAGTGTCCAATCAGTTCTCTGATACCCATTAAAAGAATCATCCCTGCCCTGCTTTATGGCTGAGATTATAGTTATGTTTATAGCATTCTTCCACATTGGCATATTTCCTCTCTGATCCCCATTATAAGCAACTATGGAGGGGGAGGTTTAAACATACTAATGGAATGAATATCACTTAAAGGAAAACTATACCCCCAAAATGAACACTTAAGCAACAGATAGTTCATATCATATTCAGTGGCATATTAAAGAATCTTACCAAACTGGAATATATATTTAAGTAAATATTGTCCTTTTACATCTCTTGCCTTGAGCCACCATTTCATGATGGTCTGTGTGCTGCCTCAGAGATCATCTGACCATAAATACTACATCTCTAACTGTAACAGGAAGAAGTGTGGAAGCAAAAGATACAACTCTGTCTGTTAATTGGCTCATGTGACCTAACATGTATTGTTTGTTGGTATGTTTGTGAGTGCAGTGAATCCCACGATCCCAGGGGGCGGCCCTTATTTAAAATGGCAATTTTCTATTTATGATTACCCAATGGCACATACTACTAGAAAAGTATATTATTATGAAAATGGTTTACTTACATGAAGCAGGATTTTACATATGAGCTGTTTTATGCAATATCTTTTTATAGAGACCTACATTGTTTGGGGGGTATAGTTTTCCTTTAAACTACAATCCCCATCAGGCTTCTGATAAAGGGCATGTCTTCATGACATCAACTTTGGTGTGGGGGGGTCAGCATGATTGGCTCCTCCAGGGGGGTGCAGATCTGAAGTCATGCCAGGGGGCAGACTTTGTCAGGAAGGAGGAACATACTGGGAGTTGATTATGATGACACCTTGTCACAGACTATGCTGCTTTTGAGTTTGGCAGCATGGGATTAGCAAAAGCTTAGTTGAGGATGCAGAGGTGAATTAAGCAGGGTCAGATTTACATAGCAGACGCCCCCTAGGCCCGCTGTTGTTCGTTGCCCTGTCCCCTCATTTCATCATTGCGACCAGAGCAATGGGGATTGGTGTTTCTGAACCAATGTGGGTGTGGTTGGGCAGCATGCCGTCCCCTAAAATCCTGCCGCCCTAGGCCCAGGCCTTGGTGGCCTCTCCACAAATCCGGGCCTGGAAATAAGCCTATTGTTTCATTATGTTATAGGTTTAACTTTGAAAAAAACACTGTATTCTGTGTAATATTTAAAATGTAGAGAACACTATATCTCATGACAATTCTCCTTTAAAGGAGAAGGAAAGCTACGGAGGCATTTTATTGCCAATAGATTAGCTGCAATAGTGCAAGCTAGAATGCTATATTTATTCTGTAGAATGTTTTACCAAATGTTTTAAAAAGCTCTAGAAACTCTCTGTTTGTTTAGGATAGGAGCTGCAGTATTAATGTGGTGTGACATCACTTCCTGCCTGAGCCTCTCCCTGCTCTGGGCTCAGATTACAGTAGAGAAGGGAGGGGGTGGGGGAAGAGGAGCAAATTGAGCATGCTCTTGCCCAGGGCAATGAGGTTTAAGCTGAAGGCAGGAAGTCTGAAACAGAAGTCCATGTGTACACAATAGAAGGAAAGAAATGCTGTGTTTCTTTTGACAGGGGACTCAGAGTAACATTACTTTGGGGGTTTACTGGTGTATTTAGATGGACCTTTCTTATAAGGCTTACTTAGTTTTAACCTTTCCTTCTCCTTTAAGCTTTAGACTTTTTAAATTTTTGGAAAACTATAGAAAGCAATTGAAATACGTTGAAGGTAAAATTATTTTTTTCTTGTAGTGACCTTTGACTTTAATATATTTTGTGGAGAAACAAAAAACCTAAAAGGTTCAAGTTTAGAAAAAAAAGCATTGATCCACCACAATAGTTAATCCCAAATGTAGAGTGTCCCAAGAGGCACAAGGGCTCTAAGACTCAATGGACAATTTTTGCTTGGGATTAACAAACAGACAATACTGTATCCATTCCCAAGAGGTAATAAAAATGTTAGACAAGTCTAATAGGGTGAAAAATAAGACAACAACAAATATATAATAGAGGAAAGGACAGGTCTCTCAGGTTTAGAGAGGGTAATTATACCCTTGTCTCTTACTTTATGCTGGTGTGTGGTAATGGGGCTAATTACAAATAATAAGAATACTGCAGGCCTCACATGATGAGTCACTTTATCCAGTTACATGGTTCCCCATTTAATTTATTTTTTCCAGTGGTGATACTAGCTACGGAATCTTTGGTTCTATATACTTTAGATAGTTTCCCACATATCACAGAGCGTCAGTAAAAAATAATTTTCCCACTGACCCCTTCCCCCAGTGTGCTCTTAAGGCCATAGACACACAGATCCGCTCCGTACGATCGGATCTGTGTGTCTATGGCCACCTTTACTGTCCTATGTTTGGTTTGAAATATAATGGGAGCTCTGCTTCAATAATTCTCCATTACAAGACATGGCATTAGCAAAATGTACTCCAACTGGACAGGAGGCAGGAAGTTCAGAATATATTCTGCTCTCCCTATCTACTTATATCATCTACATGAGCTACCTTACATTACAATATCATAGTACTTGTTCAGTAAGAACACTGATAAAGGGGGAGAATTGAAGCTGAGCATTAAATGATGAGGATGGTGGAAGGAGAAAAAGTCAAATAGAATGATGAAAAGGAAAATAAGTATGGGGATGGAGCATGATAATAAATATGAAGAACAGAACATGAAAGAAAGGGAAGAAGAAGAAAAGAGAAAATAAAGTGGATAATGGGACAAGGAAAGAAGATACACTATAATTACAAAAAAGGGTAACAAAAAGTTGATAGATGAGGGAGGAATAGAACAGGAGATTGAAGTTGAAGAAAAAAATTAAAACAAATTAAGAGTTAAAAATAAGAAAAAGGGCAGAGAAGGAATGGTTAAGAGACTGCAAAAGGGGGGGGGGTAACCAAACGAGAAAGGTGAATGGAACATAAACTAAGAGTGTAGAATGTAGTGCTGCATCACACAACAAACCTGCTCTCAACTCAACCTGAAAATAGCACATACCATGTTGTTTTCTTCCACAGGTTAAGTCCTGTGCCTTTTCTACAAATGTTGCTGGCACCCGGTTCTGCCCCCTGGTAATGTGCAAAACAACCATCTCATCAGATACAGTATAAGACTGTTATACAAGCATTAGGAAACACAATACAATTCTAGGGAGTATGGAGTGAATCCCCCCCTCCTTGAACCAATGGGGTTGGTGGGAACCAGTGAGCTCTGCCAGCAAGTTCATTGGTGGAGCGTGCCATCTGAGGTGTTAAAAAGCAGGCCAGGAGACAGAGATTCCCTTTATGTCCTACGAGCTGGTGAGGAGGAGCAGTCTGTGTCTGCCCATCCCACCCAAAATATATTATTTATTATTTGTTTTTCACAGCTTGTGTAGAGGAAGGTAAGAAATCAAATCATTATACGTGTATATGGTATATTTTGGCTTGGTTATGGCAGCATTTATGTTTATACATTTGCCTGCTGGGGATTAGCAAAGATGTTGTATATGGAAAACTAATAGTAAGTTGGTATAATGTGACTGAAAATAAACCAAGCTGCACCACCACACTTCTGTCTCAGAGGAGTACTCAAAAGCTACAAACCCTAAGGAGATCTTTGTCTTTGAGACTACCTTGACTTCCTTTTGGAAAATAGTCCATTTCAGAGCAATCTAAATTTCCAAAATCAGCGAAAGAGTTACCATACAGATAAAAGTGTGTTTGTATGCAATTGTCACTGAAATTCCCATGCTGTGATGTAATTGACTAAGAGCGATTAAATCCGATCTTGATGTAAGAGTAATTTTAGTTTGGTACAAAGAAAAGCATGTGCTAAGGCATTTAAATAATAATACATTTAAGAGCAGAGCCTTGCCACTTTAGATTTTAGGCAATTAGTTTACAGTTGTCATTGAGCGAATGACATTAATGTTGAAGGAGAAACCATACCTGTTAACCATCTCAGCATATTCTAAATGTAAAGCCAGCTTGATGTGCACAGTGTGCTTGAAAACTGCACTTGTAGTTCAAATAAGCTGGATTACACACCATGACCAGAGAGCCTTTCACATGACAAAGCCTTTGTGTAATTAATATGCAGGGTAAAATGCTCCCTGGACAGCTGCTAACGCGATTTAAATCATGCACATAAAAATGTAATCACAAATTTAGCATGGTGGACATTGTAGTCACACTGTGCTTGATTGCATAGAAGATTCCAAGTGTGTTTTAAATGTCCTTTCAGATTGCGATTAGGACTTGTACTTACAAGATGCATATTAATCTAAAACTCAACATTTTTCAGTGTGGGATCACAGTAGGGGAACATTATGGGCAATAGAGGTTCATTCTAAACCCAGTAGGTAATTACACTTTGAAATAATATTCTTTAATTAAATCTTGTTTGCAGTTGATTGATTTCAACACTAAATCTAAAAACCTAAAATCGAGTTTTTTTATCAATTTTTGATGCTTATTGTGGAGAACTTAGTGTTTAATTGATGTTTCTGAAGTTTGCTAAGCCTTTGCCCCCCCCTGTATCTGAACTGAATTTAAAGTAATTACTAGAATCTTGCCTTCATGCTACTGAAACTAACTGCTAGACTTTCATGTGGTATTGATTTTGCCATTTAAATGGAAGAGATAGAGATCATACAGTGTATTTGCATTCTACATTCTATATGAATCATGGCTATAGAGGCTTGTTCATATAAAAACTATTTTAATAGAGAAACTCAGAAATAGATACGTTCAAAAGAATTGGACTAATTCCCCCCCAAATGTGGTTTTGAGTTAAGCAGAATAGTGGTGTACAAAAAGGTAAAAGGGAAACTGTTAACTATAATATATGGACAACCATCAAGGCACAGCAGGTTTTAATGAATCTGGGTCACAATCAACATTTCTGTTATTTTATTTATCAGTGTGTTTACTAAAATACTTTTTTTCAAGGTGAAAAAGACCGAATGACTCTAACCATATGTTCTTTAGGTGAGGTTTTCACAGCCCCGAATTCTTGGGGTGAGTAGCACCTTGCACATAAACAAGAACACTCAAACAAATACTCTGCAAACAACTAGCATATAAATACAGGGATGGGACCTTTTATCCATAATGCTCGGGACCTGGGGATTTCCGGATAATGGATCTTTGCATAATTTGGGTCTTCATGCCTTAAGCCTACTAGAAATTCATTAAAACATTAAATAAACCCAATAGGCTGGTTTTTCTTCCAATACGGAATAATTATATCTTAGTTGGGATCAAGTACAAGCTACTGTTTTATTATTACAGAGAAAAAGGAAATCATTTTTAAAAATTTGGATTATTTGGATAAAATGGAGACTATGGGAGACAGCCATTCCTTAATTCGGAGCTTTCTGGATATCGGGTTTCCAGATAAGGGATCCTATACCTGTACTTCATAATATAAAAATACATCAAAATGTAATTTAAAGTTGAATGAAGCTATATAAACCTTACCCAGAGCAGTAATGTGCCCCAGTAGTCAATAACATATGGTAAGAGTGCCTGCCAGTAGAAATCTTGAAATCTTGGTCCAAATATAGAAGGAACTCGCATAGGCATCGCCACTGGGAATCAATTCCCATAACTTAACCACTAAGCCACTTTCTTCAGTATTATGGCAGGAGACACTGGGATGCTGCATTACATAGCCATAAGAAGACCATGAGGAGCTGGGGAAATGACAATGGAGTAATTAATGGAAGAATATGTCTTCTCGTTCTCCCAATTTTTTGATACATTTATTCATAATATCATGGTCAACTCAAAAGATTTTTTTAAACAAAAAGGAAATCTGGCATGTAGTTTCAGGACTCCAGATGCTACATATTTTTTGTAATTTGCCCTGTATTTCAAAGTGAGGCTTGCATCAGTTAAAATTGTCTACAGTTCTAACATGGGGCAGATTCCCTAAAGGGCACAGTGACTAACGCTAGAGAAAATTTCCTAACGGGCACAGGCGTCACTTCCCTAGCGAAGGAGATAGGCGTTAGTGTTGCTTCGCTCCTTACGCCAGGCGAATTTTCGCTCTGGTGAGCGAGCATAATTCCGCAAATTCACTAAGACGAATATTTTATTGAGCGTTACCACATTCACCAGACTTGTCTCTGCCAATGCAGACCAGGCGAAGTGCAATGGAGTGCACAGGACTTCTTATATTTTTAGTGCAAAATTTTTGTCCCAAAAAACGCTGGCATCTTTTCATTTTTTGGAGTGATAGCCTGCAAAGGTCCATAAAATTTTTTTGGGGTAACCGGGTTTTGTTTTATTTATTAAGGTTCCCTGGACTTGTGTAATGTAATGTATTTGCTGCAACATAGACGTCCATGTAACTTTATAATTTCCTGCCGTATGCAAATTAAGCAATGCTAGCGCATCTTCAATTTGTTTGGCGAAGTAACGGTAGCATTCGGTGCCCTGGATGCAACTTCGCACTTTAGTGAATTGGAGTTGTGCTAGCGAAACTACTCCTGGTGAAGTGTTGCGATGGCTGTGAAGCCGTTGCTGGCAAATTTAGCTTGTTAAGGGATTTGCCCCATAGACTATAAATGTACTGCCTAATGTTAACAGAATAACATACCTGCAAACCAATAATCTTGATGAAATAAGAAACCAGCATCATGCCATACCATATTTGGCATAGTGGATTCATACACAATGAATGATGGTTGTTTTTGCTCTTACTTTGACTATCCAGTTGATCTGTTGTTACCTTTTTTTTATTTTCCAATAATGAATGGGAACAACCAGCCACTTTCAACCCTCATAAAACTCTTCAGTTGATGGCACCTCTATTCAGCTCACATTAACAGCAAAGGTCATTACCTATATATTGAAACTGGTTGAGACCTTTTAAAAGTTTCTTAAAAATATTTTGAAAAATTAGCCCATTTACTCACTTTTCTGCTACAACTTGTACACGTGCTGCTCTGAATTACTGCAAAGGTCTTCTTGTTAATCTTCCTGTTCTCTGTTAGTGAGTTTTTCTTCTAGTGATACAGCCTTTCGTTTTTAATAAGGCCATAACTCCTGTGGTTCCTTATTAAACAATAAATGCCCTACAAAACTTTCTCAGTTCTTGCCACTACATACCAATTTCTCTTTATCACAACTAATCTTTCATTCCATATGCTGAATTAATCCCGCTACTCCTCTTTACAAAATGTGGGGCAAGGTACAAAGTGCATATACAGTAAAAGATGCAAACTTCCATGCTTTTTGTTCTTTGCACCCTACCCCGCAATTACATAATAGAGATTAACAAAGCTGCTCTCCGATAAATACAACACTGTTTGCATTCAGAGGCACAGTCTTCATGAGGAGTGGGCTGGGGGTATATGTAGATGTCTCCTACCCCAGTAGGCACTGGCCCCAGATAAGGCAGGTTTGGAGCGTTGGCAAGTTAGGGATGTCTTCTAGTGTTCTAGCACTATAGCGTCAAACTATATGATAAATTATACCTGCTATCTCTTCTAGACTTTAACATAATCTGTGATTGCAAAGTTCTTGCAAAGATTCCTGACCTATTAATCCACTCTTAATCACTACTGCCCATGAATCATTAATTATGCAAATGAATTATTGACGTATTGATGTATTTGAGTGCTGCCTTAACAAACCTTGGAATGGAAATATGTGAAATATACTACATGACAGTCCCACAATTCTGCATGGATTTTAACTCTTCATCTATCACCCACCACAGTATCTACAGCACTGACATTGTAGTATTGTACCATCAGCATTGCTCCTACATTTCCAGGTTTTATCTATGCCATGTTTGTCATCAATATGCAGCATGTCAAAATGGGTTCAAACAAATCATAGCTCTATTTGTTACTATTCCAAGTATAGTTAATGAAAATTACTTAATGACATGATTTTCTTATCTGATCAAATTGATGAGAGAACTATAGTTGCAAACTTTGTGGAAACCATCTAGTTGAAAGAAGAATTATATTTCAAATAGCTGTATCTCGTTCAGTATGGAAATTTCTACCCTCCGGATGAGTAATACATATTTAAAGGGAAAGTTTCTTACTATTGGATGTCTTTGATATTATTAATATGTGATTAATGCCAGTATTACAATAAAGGAGGTCTTGTGGTTTTGCTTATTCTCTGTGCAACAGCAAGTTAATCATGTCTAACTTCAGAAGAGAGAATAACAAAAACAAATGCATGTGGATACAAATTAAATGTTATTACTGTATCATTAGTTAAACAGTGATATAGTAAAATGTATTTCTCCCCTAAGATTTATGCCTGGATTATTTTTTAAACCTTGCCTCTTATTGATATAGTGAATAAAACTGATTTGTGAAGCAGGAAATATTAATGCATTATATATAAATATAGATAGATAGATAGATAGATAGATAGATAGATAGATATGCTCAGCCCTTAAATATACTGAAAAATAATGATGAGGCATTATTTATGTATTTAACTAATTTAATAAAATATTTTTATCCAAAAAATATACATATACAGTATATATTATATGGGATGCTTGGGTCCTTGGGTTTCTCAGATTACAACATTGGATCGAATAGGATCAATCACGGAAAATACTTGATTGCAACAAAAATCACATTGATTCATTAATTTTTACCAATTTGACTGTTTAAAAAAGGGAAAAATAAAATAGTTTCCATGTTCAAAATTCACCTTCCACTGATTTATATAGAAGCCTGCCAGGAATTAGCTGCAGGGGGGGTTTCTCAGCAGCAAATGACCAATGGTAACAGCTATACTAGGCAAATGACTTGTTCATTGGAAAATAAGAGGTTCATACAAAGAGGATACTACAAAACCAGTCATGGGTTCATACCCTGATGGCAGAGTACTGTAATATCATGAAAAGTAGAAGAATCAGGGTGGATTGTTTTGTATTGTTACTACAGGCCACTGGTTCCCAAACTATGC
The DNA here is from genome assembly GCF_017654675.1 of Xenopus laevis. Classification (NCBI taxonomy): domain Eukaryota; kingdom Metazoa; phylum Chordata; class Amphibia; order Anura; family Pipidae; genus Xenopus; species Xenopus laevis. Next base: position 69,759,255 of record NC_054387.1, read on the forward strand.
TTCTGGGCCAAGGGCCAGAGCCTGTTGAGAGTAAATACTGTATGGGGCCAATGCCTACTTGCTCTCCTAGATATTCCTGGAAGTAAATTTTTAAGAAATGTATGGAACTGTGTTTTAATGGAGGATGCAAGGATTATTTCATACATCTGTAGCCTTTTTGGAACTAAAGCAAGTCCTGGCCAAAGGTTGGATGTCAAAGAGGTGCTTGATTTGAAAAAGTTTTGAAAAGTCATAAATATACCCTAGCATATGCAGTATGGCATGTGTTATACACGTGAATAAATAATGTTTATCTTTTGTCATTTTAAGGGAGAGTGCCAGAGCTTCACTTCAATTATGTGACTTGTTCTGCCACTGTGTAACCAACTAACCCCATGTCTTCAGTAAAATAATGATCCAGTCCTGATTTTATCAAGCCACTTGCTGCTCTTTGCCTTTTGCTATAAAGAGGAACTCTGTCTTAAAAATGCCAGAACAAGATCATTATCTTGATCATTATCTCACTGATGGTTTGGAGTCAGTTTACATCTCTGTATAATTATGCAGGCATAATTAAAATGGTGATGGCATATAACAGTTGTTTAGTGAAGCAAATTATTGCAAATAACACCTTAACTAATGCTCACAGCCAGTGTAAGAGTGGGTCAAACACTTTAAAAAGGATGCACAAAAAAGGCTATGTTCATGCAGAAAAAGATTTTGTAGCAGCGAAAATTTGATGCAATTGATTTTTATCATGCGTAATAGTCTCAATGGGGAGGGGTTATTCAATGAAGGAAAATAACTGCCAATAGCAACTGTACCTTTGAGCTTATTTTGATAATTATACTTAATCCTATTCACAATATAAAGTAATTTTCTAGCTTACTTCTGTTGCATAGTATTAAAGGAAAAAAAGTGTTTCAATGCCTAACAGGCTGTTGTAAAGGGTAACCATTGTGAAAATAAAAATGAAATATCCACTTTGTCTCATGGAAATGAGAACATTTCTGAATACAATAATTTAAACATACCTACATTTTTAAAACATTTATTTATTTTCATTAAACCCTTCTCAACAGCCTCTTCATTCAGGCTTTGCATTGCGGAAATGGTTATTTTGAAAGGCACTTAGCTCTAATAAGTTGTCTAGACCACACACCAATGTATCTGATCTAAAACTGGGTATACACCAAAATGGTTTTGTATGATTTATAGTTCATGTATGATTGCCTGATGATCCCAACTGTTATGTACATGGATATTGGTCAGTTCAGGGATTGGGCTGCTATTGGTTGTATATTGCAGGTGGTCTTAAAGTGTATGGCCCTTAGCTGTCCATGTATGGATCTTACCTGTCCATCAAAATCTGACTCCGACTCCTGCATGAAGAGAGACAGATTGCTAAGAGGGGATAGTGAAGAACAACTTCATTATTTCAGAAACACAGTCAACACTGGTTTTATTGCATTGTTATTGAATTTTAATGTGGACAAGCCTGCATTAACATTATCAGGTGAATTATCAAAAGCCAAAACAAGTAGGAAAAATATGCGTCCGGGACAAGCAGGAGAAACATAGGGACTTTTTTTTTAATTTTTAATATACTGTATGTATATGGAAAAATAGGCACTTTTGCCATACGTATAAAAATAAAAATATTTTTAGAAATTTATTTTGTTGAATGTTTTGCTGTATTTTCTTTATTGCATGTTTGCAAGTTTAGTAACATTGAAGTTAAAAATGCTGCAAATAGCCCCCAGCGTCATGTATGAGAATCCCCATGAGAGGAAGTAATGGGGAGAGTCTAGTTGGGTAGAGTCTCATCGGACTGACTACTATGGAAAAAGGTTGCAAAAAAAGTATTAGGCTATTTAAATTGATTTTTATTGTGGTCAACTGGAACTGGAACTAACAATGTTACTGTTGATACTTATTTTAGGTGAAAGGGGTAATTGGTTCATGACACACAATGGAACAAGTGTCTTGGGGAAAACACTGGGATCTGTGTGCTGTAAAAAATATTACACATTATCATCTTTGAAATCATTGGAATGATAGGCAATAGTTAAATACAATAAATTAATGATTTACTTTTAGCCATAAAATTTGGGTAAAATATTTTAATGAAATTCTGCCATGCTAGCACTAATGTGTCATTGTAGCAACAGTCTCCATTGTGACCTCAGTCAAAAATGCACTCTACTTATTGAAGGAGTCGGAATAGCACAAAGAACTTTCAGAACTGGTTTCCTTTTAAGCTATTAATCACACTTTACTTAATTGATACAAATAACTTGAAAATGTTCAATGGCTAAATGCTGAATAGCAGCTGAAATTGTACGGCTAAAGAGAAAAGCAATTTTCAAGAATTCAGATCTTATTAGATCCTGTTTGGGAGCTTGATTGCATTAAAGGTAGGTAATTAGGAATATCATTTGTAATCTTTTAGCCAAAAGTATATATCTTTTTTTTCAAAATTTGCAGGCAATTTTTCAGATACTGGATTTAATTTCCACATGAAAAATTGACCTTAACAGTATGAAGTATCGTTACAAGTAAAAACTGTGTTTTCATTGAAAAGAATAAATGCATTTCCTGAACTCAGGCTGTTAAAGCTAATTGATTTATTGGCTCTCTGTATAGTGAACTATTGTCTTTATTCTCTTGGGACAAGGAAGCTCTTCAGAACAGAACAAAATTCTGTTATACTATCATGACAGCCAAAGGGTTTATTTGAATCAATGACTGTATTTTCATTTTTTCCCTAAGATACTGCTTTTATTTTTTTTATTTGGTCAGAAGTTATTGTGCTTCTATATCTGCAACATTTAAGATACTACTTTCTATAAAGAAGTACTCTAAAATAATCTGCTCAACAGTATTAAAATGTGTATATTAATCCTGTATGAACAATAAAGCCAAACCCTGATTTACATTTTCCTGTACATAGATTAACCAATTTAAATTAATAATCAGATTGCCATGACTGATTTTTGAAACGTAAGTTGCTTTAATACCTTATTTTATATTTTTCCAGATGTCACTATATTTGGACCTATAAAAAAACATAAAAATATAAGTTGTACTGTATCATTAACTTAGGGGGTTATTTGCTAAACCTTGATTCAAAAAAAAATTGAAATTGAAATTGAAATTTTTTTTTTAGAGATGTATTATACCTAAAGCTGCTAAAAGTCCAAATCTGAAAATCTGCCATCTCAAACCTGTCAAGGGCATGCATAAGTCAATGGGAGATGTCCCTTTCACAATTTGAAAAAAAATCTGTGGTGGGTTTCATCTGATAATTAGAAAAATGTTGAGTTTTTGGTCAGTAACCCGAAAAAATCCAAAAAATGTGTATGATTGGGATTTTTTGCTCGATTTTATCGAGTTTTTCCCGGTCAGACTTTTTTGAGTTATTTTATTGATATATATGATAAAATCTTGTATGGGAGTTTGGTCGAGCTTGGTTTAATAAAAATATGAGAAAAATTAGAGTTTTAGTAAAAACCGCGAATCCATGCCTGGCAAATAAATTCACCCATCACTAGTTATTATGAAATGTTTACCTATTTTCATTGCACTCAGTTCATCCTATAGTGGATTTCTATCAGTGGTGGTCTAGCTTAAAGGACAGTTTAAAATGGGAAATGTTGATCCCATAGCTGCGTTGAAGGTACAGGTACTTCCAGCTCATCTTGCCACTTCTGTCCTGTTTAAGGATAGCATAGCCAGCCTGGATGGTTACAACTCTGTTTATCACATAAATTGTCCTTCTATTGTATGCCTAAGGCCAGAACGAGATGTATATATAGATAAGCAAGCTGCCTCTCTTTGGCTAGCTACTGCTTTTGTTATGGAAAGCCATAAGATGTACCTTCCAACATCTGCAGATCTAAAAGTGGGAGCCCCCATGTTAAAACATATTTGTACTTTTCTTTTCTTGAGGACTAAGTTGTTTATAGACTGTATGGAAAGCAACCTCCAACCATGGAAAGGTATAATCAAAGGTAATGGTTTCAGAAGTGCAGTAGTAAATTGCTGGGCTATTTATTTGCTTTATACATGCCTGTGGTACTCCTTTTAATAGGCCTTATTGGCAGATTCCAGTAAGAAAGACCCCATGTAATGGATGACTTAAAGGAATGTTATTTTGATATTGTATAGGCTAATAGTAAAAATATTGTGATATTGAGTATGAATGTTAAGGACATATATGAAACACTTGCAATATTAGGGAGCTTTTGGACTTAATTACTTCCTACCTGTTTTAAGAGTGTAGACTGAAACACATTGTGTCTGATAAACACAGCCTGATAAAATCCAACTGCAGTTATAATTACTGGGTATGGTCTACTCCTATGGTTTTTAGTATTCTGAACCTACAAGGGTCTAGAGATTATCAAAGTCTTTTTATGTAGACTTGGTTACCCACCATGTTTATTTAAGAAATATATAGGAATTAAAATCATGTAGGGGTGTAAATGGTCACTTCCTGTCTGTCTTAACACACTTAACAAAATATTTTGGCCAGTTTGCTACTAACCTTGTACACCAATTCTATTTAGTGCACCATTGCAGGGTAGGCCTTCAAAATAGCATCCCCATCCAAACCTTGATTCTGTGTTTTCTACATTTCCTATTCAAGTGTTTTCTGCTGTTATAATTTTGTAATTAATCTGATGTGTACCTTCAGGCCTGGTTTTTAAAAATTAGAATATTCACTAATTGCTCTGAACCCTTGGAATTGTACACACACTTTTAAACTGTCCTGACTCTTGGCTCAGACACTAGCCACTCTAATCTATTACACAGGTGCCACTGTAGACATCCTGAGGACCCAGTAGTACATGGTGAACATTAGAGACTGGGGGGATTCCCAGCTCTCCCATGAAACCAGAACTCCTTTTCAACTAATATGTTACACCAACACTGGACAGCTTTTTTTTTTTTTTTTCAAAATATTTTTATTAAACAAAAAGGAAAACATCACCAGAAAAGTGTACAGTATTTTCACATTTAGCATAATATATCACAATATACAAAAGAAAACAGTATTGTATAAGACACATATGAAAGTCATCTCCGATTAACAAGCACTCAAAAAGTGTAGTCCCACACCTGGAAATCAAATGGCACAGTGTACACAATAAGCCGGAAGTGATGAAAAATAAGAAACATAAAACTCAACATAGCCATACACACAAATGAGTTTCAGCACAGCAGCAGCAACATCTCATATTCAGGGCACCCCGAGCAAACATAACAAAGTGGTATGAACATCCCAGCACGATATGGTTAGGCAAATAAGGAAGGTAGCATGGGTGGCAAACTATGTTAACCAGAAAGTACCTCCTGGGCTATATCCCAATTGCCCCAAATGCTATTAAAGCGGTCAACTGTGTCACTACGTAAAGCTGTTAAAAAGTCCATCCGTCTGACATATCGAATCCGATTTAACAACTCTTGTTCAGAAGGTGGGGATGTCCCCTTCCATTTACTGGCTATGCAGCACCTAGCCGCTGACAGAATAGAATTTGCCAGTCTCTGCAGTGGAGTTGCAACGTGAGGTATGGTATCCCCTAAGACAAATATAATCGGATCTTTAGGAACAGGTGAGGGAAGTACTTTTCCTAACCATTTACACACAGAGTCCCAGAAGCCTAAAATCACCGGGCACGACCAGAAAATGTGTAAAATAGTACCCACCCCAGTATTGCATCTCCAACAGGTGGGAGAAGAAGTTTGAGGGAACAATTGATGCAGTAGTGCTGGAGTATGATACCACCTCATTTGCTGGACAGCTTTTTTAAGATGTTATCTTTATAGCACTAGTTCATATTCTTTCTATTGTGCTACATTGTTACAATTTTTCTTTTAACCAGCTGAATACATTTAAAGGCCAAGAGAACATGAAAACCTTTACAAAACACAAAGTTGATTATTCATCTTTCTATCTCTTTTTCTTTTACAATTGTACAATTTTAATTTATGCTCAATTTTGTTGCAATGTTTTTTTCCCCGACTTTTTCGAGAAGCATTATAAATAAATGAGTACAATTCGTGGATGGGAGTTTGGTTGACTTTGTTTAAAATAAATAAATAAATTCGATAAATTTGAGTTTTAGTAAATAACCCCTTAGAGTAACCACAGATTAATTATCAAGGGGGTTCAGTTGTAACTGTGTGAATCGGTTCAAGGCATATAACCATAAATAGGTGCTAGTTGGTTTCTTCATACACAGACTGGGGCTATGCCATCATGCTCTCTGTTGAGAAAGTGTCACTACAATGACCAGATAGGGACTGGCTTGTGATAAAGAAATTGAACTGTACTAGAAACATTATGCTATATATCTATACTGTAGTACTTATTATTATACGAGATCTGATCTTAATAAACAGTAAAAGGTAATTAGATGCTCTTTTATAATTTCATGGGCTGCAATACATCTATGTATGTATCTGTATTTTGAATTACTCTGATTGGTGACATCATGTTCAAGCAAAAGACTTTTAATTCCATGTGTGTTAATTTAGATCTGTAGAACACAAGCAGTGGGTCAATAGCCCTTTGACATTTCTTTATTAAACTGACCTATGTGTCCAGATGATTAGCCAGTTTCTAGACTTGGTAGTGTAACCTTGCTTTGTGAATTTCAAGGGATTGTGCAAACAAGGGAAGGTAAATACTCATTCATTGCCCCAAAGTTACTGCACAATGCTGGTTTAGATTCAGTAGAATTTAACTGTGGCAAAACATGCTTTACCTCTCCTTATTATTTTTATAACATAGGTCCTAACCACTGGTGAACCTTTAGGGCTGTGGGTCTAGCTGAGCTCTGCACCTAGTGCTAGATAGAAAATCCAGCATGGGGTGCTGAGCACATCATCAGAGGGCACAGGCCAGCCCTATCCTTACAGCCTGCCATAGGGCAGGTGGTAGGTATAGGGCCTTGTTTGTGCCTACATCTGTTTTATAATTTTTTGTACTTCGCACGCTGCATTCTTTGACACAAATGAGAACTAACATTTATTAAATATGGAGTAAATCATTGTTCTCTTACAGAAGGGTAACAAAGGACCTGTGGGTCCCTATGATGCTAATGAGCTCCCTAGTTTACCCAGCCACCAGCTCATTCATAGCATTTTTGTTTTTTAATGGCATAGAAAGACCATGGGACCCCTGAGTTAACTGGGCCACAAAACAATCACATCCCCTGAAGATATAAGCTATACTGAAATAATACATATAATTCATGTAATTTATATATTTAGGTTTAGATCACGTTGAATCACTATAAACCAGATTTTTGTTTCACTTAGTCTAAAGCTGCTTCAGTTCTACACTTGTTATTGGTGTCTGACCTGTCTGAATGTCTGCTAACAGAATTTAGCCCTGGTCCTTCCCAAAATAGATTGTGAGGCTCTTTGTACTGCTCAGACATAACAAAATGTTATTGTAATGTGATGAGCTATGATGATGATGGAAATAAAGGCAAGAAACATTAAAGACAGAAGAGAAAAATCACAGACACAACAATGATGCCATTATATGTACATTTACATGAGTCTGGATGGAAAAAAATATTGCAAAAATAAATGTTAAAGGGCAAACATATCATCGTAAAGAAAACATTTATCTTACTTTTATAAAATGGCTTTTTTGCCATATGAATTAAAAGAAGATTAACACTAAAACAATATCTCATATCCAAAGTTTCACCATGGTATGGTGGAGATTCATTGGTCATTCATTGAACTACAGTATATGTTTATGGTACTGCAAGAATCCAAAATCCAATTTTTCATTATACATCAAAAAGAGCTGCCATACCTTTGGTTTGCATGTTATCAACTTTTTTTTGTGGGATCAAAATGTGTGAAGAAACGCCTTCCATTTTAATTTAATATGCCAAATGAAAACCATAAGATGCACAAAGAAATGTTGTACAAACAATGCAACTGCAAGTAACTATAAAGCAGGAAGGAAGAATACCCATTTTTGTTTCGATTTCAGTTTTAAAAGGGAGAGTAAAGTTAGAATTAACTTTTAGTACAATATTATGTATAAATTCAACCGTACGTTTTTTCAGGTTTAAAATATGTTCCCATTGAGGTATTTTATTTAATACGAATTTGAATTGAGAGATAATAAAATGCTGTGTATGCAGATTCCTCCTGTGAGCCCACTGACTGATAGATTCTCTCCTCAAGCTAGCCTTGGTTACTAATACCCTGGCCATGAGGCAGAGCTGTAGTTTTGGAAAAAACAGGTGCCCCAGAATATATTGTAAATAACTCACCAAACAGTAAATATGGTCAGCTTTAGGGAGCAGTACGGCACAGGATTTGAAGAAGTAGAAGGGCCGACTGGCTCTCAAACGGATCCATAGGACCAGTGAAACTTAGTTAAAAAATATCTTTTTATTATAGAAAGCTAAAAATTTATATTTGCATCTCCATCCGCCCTACGCGTTCCGCACTCACCTAGGGCATTTAATCATGGGCTCTGATGTCAGCCACTGTATATGAAAAGAAAAAACCCAAAACAATCAAGACAACAGCTGCTATATATCTCTAAGAGGCTAAATGCAAAAAATATTTCAAAAAATTACAAAACATATTACCAAAATACACAAAGTGTTGAGAAGAATTGTATAATAAATATATCATAAAAACAACAAAACAATGCATGAACATGAATAAAAGCAGCAAAGAATGCACAGGATATAAGTAAAAGTACAAATATATGTAATCAGTCAGAAGAATTTTTTATATCATTGAATCATACTAGATATAAAGAGGGGGTTTATAATCAACATATCAAGAATAGTAACATGTCACATCGAATTCAGAGTTCATACCTAGAGGTATCCTAGTTCTAACATTGAAAATCCAGAACACTTCTCTCCCAGAAAGAATTTTTGACAGATCTCCTCCCCAGTTATTAAGAATTACTCTTTCTATAGCGTGAATACTGAAGTAACCAAGGTCCCCAGAGTTACATAAATGGAAGTGTTTAGAAACATTAGTATCCTTCTGTGTGTTAATATCAGACAGATGTTCTCGAATTCTCTCCTTTAGTTTACGCAAGTTTTTCCCACATATTGGCTCTGGGATTTCAAACATGTGGTCAAATATATCACATTGATATATTGTTTGATTTTGTGAGTTCTGCCCTCAGGTTGGGCCATAAAAGTTTCCCTTTTTTTCATATATGGGTAGATCACACACCTTTTTTTGCCACATATACAGTTCCCCTTTGTCATTAGCCATGTCGAATTTCACTCTTTTTTGGTGTTTACCATACTTGGTAACAACATATTCCTCAGCATGAGGCCTTTTCTAGTGACAAATTTGCATCCAGAGCTCAGAATATAGTTTAGTTTTTCAATTATTCATTTAAACATGGGGTATTGTGGGCTATAAGTTAATATACATAATGGTTTATCCGTGTTGGATGATGATACTGAAATACCTTGGGGTTTGGAAACACGTTTCTGAAGGAGAGAATTCCTAGGGGTTACAAGTGCTTTCTTGAAAGCTTCTGTCAACAAACTCATGTTATATCCCCTATATAGTAATCTCTTAGATGGCATGCTTCTGTCACAAAAGTGTAAAAATCGGAACACAATCGCCTAAGGCATAAAAATTGCCCCATTTGGTAAATACTTTAAAAGATGTTTGGGATGTGAGGAATTGGCTCATAATAGGGTGTTGGCTGCACATTCTTTATGATACAGGGATGTGGTCACCCTGTTTCCTTCATTTGACAGGCTAATCTAAGAAATTGATCCTGGTATCATGATATTCATGTGTGAAGTGTAAATTTAGATCATTAATATTGATGTACTCAATAAAATCATATGTTGTTTTATCACCCTTCCAGATAAAGAGCAAGTCGACGATGTAGCGTCCGTAAGAGTGGATACATTTCCTGAAAAGGTTCTAATCTACATATATATACATGTACTCCCACCACCCCATGTATAAATTGGCATAAGATGGGGCAAATTTTGCCCCCATCGCTGTACCCTGTTTTTATAAATTGAATTAATTATCAAAAAGAAAAAGTGTGAAATTCTTGCTATAGTGATCCAAATGGAAGGATATGGCCTTTAAACCTAAAGTGTGTGGAATGCAAGAGTATAATGCGCATACATAAATTGTGGCCCAATTAAAATCCTGACACCAAGTCATATTATTCATAGTGCAAAGAACCTGACCACTATCCTTGATATAGCCTGGCAAATGAAGGACAAGAGGTAGGAGATGATAGTCAATGAGTTTAGAGAGGGGCTCAAGTAATGTCCCTATCCCTGCAACTAGAGGTCTACATTTTGGGGGCCTGTCCACTTTTGGTAAGTGATGGACGGTGGCAACAACTGAATTCTCAACCTTCAAAAAGTCACTGGTCCTTATGACACCTAGATCGCAAAACGTATTCACCAGTTCAAAAAGTATAGATTGGTTATCTCTGACAGGATTAGTATTCAATGGTATATAGGTGTCAGTATCCGCCAGTTGTCTAGTTGACTCTGACATGTACATCAACTGGTCCATCACTACAATTACACCTCTTTTATTAGCTCCCCTGATGACTATAGATGCATCCTCTTTTAAATCTCTAAGTGCTTGTGTTTCAAGGGGTGTAAGATTGTCACTATAAAAGGGAGTGCTATTGTATAACTGTACAAGTTATTTCTCGACCTGTTTCTGGAATAAGTGGGTGGGGTAAAAATTTGATTTAGCACAAAATCTGTAGCCCTCGGTGCCCGTCTCAAAACCTGTCTTAACATCATCACCCCATTTTCATGTTGTAAATCCTCCAGAGTCAAAATTGAACAAATATCTCCATAATCTAGGTTTATGTGGCAAATCTGTCTAATGTTAAAGACCTCCCCTCTGTCCTCCTAGGTACCTCGTCATTGTCATTATCTTTGAAAAAATGTTTCTTAATTAGAATTGTATGAAAAAATCTGTTCACATCTATTAATGTTTCGAATAGATCAAACCTCTTAGTGGGACAAAATGAAAGTCCTTTTCCCAATAAGCCCAATTGCATCTGATTCAAGGTCTTTGAAGATAACTTCAATACCGTTTGTTTTCATTTTCAGTACGTGATACTTTTGTCTAGGTCTCTATCGGCCTCCTCTCCTGATGTTCTTTCTTCCGGAGCCTGTCTCGGTGGTTGAAAAGTCAATCTGTTGTTATTCATAGGGTTTTTTTGATTGGTGATGGAGAGTCTTGTCACCTTCAGCTCCACAAAGACTTCTATGGCTTTAGAATCCCTCGAGTTCTGGGAAGAAAAAGTAGAGGATGGCGAGCCAGCAGAAATACCAAAATCATCTGTGGAGTCATATGTTTAGAAACTCACATGTTTAGATTCATTACTATTTTTCAATCTTGACCGATTGGGTGTACTGGATTACTGAATTATACAAACTTGTATAATTAATTTGTCTGGAAAATCTTGATATGTTGGATACCCTACCGTTAATAAACTTTTTTGTCACGATTTTTTTTGTCCCAGTTTTTTAACTTTATTTGACAAAGATTCATAAAATTGATCAAACTTTGATTGATTGCGTTAAATACCCTTTTATTATCTCATACGAGTGACGTTTTTCTTCAGCTATCAATTCCATAGTTTTAAAGAACAGTCAGTCAATGTTTGATTCCAATGTATCATGAAAGTATTATTATCATTTAGAGAAGTGGGGAATTTCTTAATACGTAAACCCCTAGGGATCATTTTCATATCAATATATTTCTCGAAACTTGATATTTCCCACCATGTGTGTAATTCTTTAAATGTAAGTGTCTCAAATTTATAAAACAATGTCTTTAAATCCGTACAAGGTCCAGAGCTAGATTTTAAAAAAATACTGTCAAGCTTTTGAAGCTTATCTGTGTGTGCATTCTCATTGTATATATCATGTTCCATTTTGAAAAAAGGAGATGGATCATAAAATTAGAACAATGTAAACTGCTAATACAAAAGTAGCTTACTCAATTTAAAGTGGATACTTTCAAAGTTTACCAAAATGTAACGAATTGATTGGTTGGTGAATAAATATTCCAGAATTAAATAAAAAAATTGAATGGGGCTGATAATAAATAGAATTCATAATATTATTTAAACTTAGAAAAAGTCGTATCAATTCATGTAATCAAATCAATATATAGCCAGTTAATTAATGCTCAAAAAGATAGTAGATAATAGACAGAAAATAAGCAAATCAATTGTAAGTTAATTGTCTATATCAAAATCAATGGTCCTAAAAGTTAATAAGATAAAATATTTCAATACAACAATTTAATTGTAAAGAGGAGAATAGAATACATAGTAGTATAATTATATGCATCAAAAAGAAATGAAATTAATTCAAAAACCAAATAATATTAAATAGAATTAATTACTAAGGACATATGACCAAAAAAAGTGATGAAATTATTTGAATGAGATGTAGAAATTAATTAAATAATTAATTAGATGAAATGAAATCAGATGAAACCACATGTGAATTAATCAAGAGAAAAAAAGAAAAAATATGCCACAAAATGATGATTAATTAAAAAGGAACTCTCAGCAAATGGGGAGAGAGACCCAGGTACAAGTTCTCAGGTCTAGTCGCTAAGGGAGGGAGTATCTAGTACTCCACAGTGAAGAAAAAATTCAAGAAGTGAGTGAAGCACACATCCAATAATCCAATAATTGGATCCACACATCCAATAAAACATGACTAACTGCAATATTTATTGAGCCAAATACTAATTCCCAGGTCAATCGCTAGGGGGGGTGACCTAGTACCAATCCACAACTAGGCCAAGGTACGTGTTTAGAAGGTGAATATAGTACAGCAATATTTATCACAAACCATTAGCTCACCGCTTGTGTAATAGACCCGGGTACACAGGTCCCGAGTCGAGGGGAGGATTAATATCCCTTTTCAATTTGGAAAAAAACACAGCGTTTAATCCTAGTATATACATAAAACATTTGAAGCTTACCAAGATGTACCAAGGATCCGGGTACATCAGTCCCGAGTCTGCAGCTTAAGGAGCGGAGGTAACTCTGTGTATTGTGGCACTGAAGTCACGCTGAGGTTTAGGTACTGTGCACGATTCCCAGATCACCACTTTAAAGAAGCGTCAGTCTTTGGCAGAGATGTGTCGGTCTTTGACAAAGAAACCCCACACTTCTCCCAGTGTGCGCTATTAGATGTTAGTTTTAAAAGGGAGAGTAAAGTTAGAATCAACTTTTGGTACAATATTATGTATAAATTCAGCTGTAAGTTTTTTCAGGTTTAAAATATGTTCCCATTGAGGTGTTTTATTTCATACAAATATGAATTGAGAGAGAATAAAATTCTGTGTATGCAGATTCCTCCTGTGAGCCCCCTGACTGATAGATTCTATCCTCAAGCTAGCCTTGGTTACTACTACCCTGGCCATGAGGCAGAGCCACCAGTTTGGTTGTAGGAGCAGTTCTTTCTTTTTCAGTGCTGTGGAGTGATATCTCTATGTTCTCCCACCAGTAACTACCTTTCACACTTCTGGATTCTGACTCTTTGTGAGTTCAGAATCAACAGAGCTTTTTTCAAATAAACTTTGTCTTTTATCTCAAGTGCAGAATCAATAAAAATAATTCTAAAAAAAATTCATTCACATTTTAAATAATTTGCCTTTTTATTCAGTTTCAGAATTATTCTGGATTCCCTAGTCTGATTTCTAATAAATCTGCCCCATGGTGTTTTGGGTTTGCACAACCAGTTTTCATAATTATAAAAACCTGCAAATAGGACTAACTCACAGGAAATAGTACAAATAAAAGGGGCACTACTAAATATACAGAACCAAAGAATCTTTCCACATCACCATCATACTGTATATCACAGAGTAACCTTTCTACGATTTGTCTCCTGTGAGTTGAGGTTCTCCTGTTTTGCATGTGGCTCATTGACACTCTGTACTTTAGTTCCAAGATCCCCAGATGCGACCCCAGGCATATCATCTACTATTTCATAGGTATTTCATCCAAAAATGTATTTTATGGATTCTTTGCCTTTTTTTCTTTTGTTCTTGTCCACAGCTCTCCATTCCAGTGTATTCAAGTTTACAAGCTTATGCTTTGATTGAATTAGGTAATTTATCAAGTTTGTTAATCCACTGACTATATACAAAACAGCAGTTGCCTTTCATAAAAGGAGGACTAAAGCCTAAAAATAAATATGGATAAAAATGCCATGCTTTATATACTGAACTTATTGCACCAGCCTAAAGTTTCAGGTTCTTAATAACAGCAATGATCCAGAATTCAAACTTGTCACAGGGGGTCTCCATCTTGGAAAGTGTCTGTGACACTCACATGCTCAGTGGGCTCTGAGCAGCTGTTGAGAAGCTAAGCTTAGGGGTTGTTACAAATTATCCATCAGAAAATGAGGTTTGTCTGTAATATAAGCTGATGTTACAGGGCTGATTATTAAATTCTGATGCTAATTGCACTGGTTTTTGTGCTACCATGTAGTAATTATTTGTATCAATTACTAATCAGCCTTATATTGTGACATTTATGTTCTATGTGTACTGTATATTTTGAGTTGGTCCCTAAGCTCAGAGTATGTGCAGCTATAGGATAGCATTTTGGAGACACAGATCTTTATTGGTAAAGGGCTGTGGTTGCCTTGGGCTGGTATGGAAGCCCAAAAAATAGTGTACAACATGTATAGCCTACTTCTTTAGTTAAACTTTAGTTCTCCTTTAAAATAATAAAAGTAAACCCCTGTTTGGTTGCTTTTGTTTGTCATGAAATAGTGGCTTGAAGAAAATTTTATGAAACCCCTTTCGTGGCTTTTATGACTTTTTATAGTGATTAACTTTCTTACTGGTTAATATCTATGTTATTATGTTTATAATTTATATGGTGTCCAGGGAATGTTTTCTTTTTCCAGAGTAAAGTACAATATTTTGTCTGTATAACCAGCACTCAGTATTATATATTCTATACCCCTTTGTCCAACTTCTTTTGCTATTAGTAAAACCAAATGTTTCATACACCATACGATGCATCATACATCATACATCATACGTATGTTTCAAAATACGTTTTTTTATTTGGGGGGATACAGATACATTGGCTCAATGAAGCCCACCTGCCCATCACTCAGTCTAATGCAATCAATGTCTATATGGATTAAATATTGATCAATATTTTCAACATGCATGTCTTATTGATTTTTAGGAAGGGGGACGCTATGCACAAAAGTGTAAATGAGAGGTATTTAACTCCTTGAGGTCACAGGTGCACTCAATTTACTATTTTGTGGTTTATATTGTTCAAAAGAGCAATAAAAACAGAATTATTGATGCTCATCAAAAATGTCACTTCATTAGTCATTCACTGGTGTTTGCTTGTATTTTAAGCTCCCTTTACCACCCACCAGCAAACGTTAAACAGCTGCTAAAAGCTAGCTTTAGTCTTCCCTGTTTGAAATTAGCACACTTGAGCTTTGAAAAAACTTTGTTTCCAATTTACATATGCATAGAGACTGATATTTAGAATCACCATATGATATGTCCCTCAAGAGCTTTTCTTATTGCCTACATCCTGAGGTCTCAACCCAGAGACTATAAATCTAGCAGGTGATTAATTCTGTACCCATGAGAAAGTAGCAATTAGCACTTGCAACCAGCAAAAAAAAAAAAAAATGCCATTTCCTAGCCTGTTTACAATTCTTCGGCATTGTCTGAACTCAGAGTTAACTCTAAAAAGCTACATTTGACAATAGTTTTGCAGATCTGTCACACACTGAGAAAAAATAATAATATAGTTACTAGCTGATCATCTCATTAAATACTCTAAAGCAGATTAAATAATTGACATGCCTTTTTCTGATAATGCTGGTGAATAGGGCAGGCATGAAAATTGGACGTCTTATATTTTATGTTACCAAATAAATAATCAGTTCACTTCAACACTGTGGCTTTGTTGGGTTTACCTGTTCTCTGTCCATTCTTATCTCTGATAGCTGAAATTATTGCTCTTCCAGATGTTTTTATGCATTATTGAGGTCTGCAGCAGTAGATGCTGGGAAAGTGAGATAAGGTTTTATTTCTTTGTAGTAGTCACAACACTGAGATCAAAGACAGGGAACTGCAGCGCTTAGTGAAGAAGAACACTATTTTGAACGTAACACTCATTTTCAAGTGCTGCGGCAGATGATTCTTAGCTGTTCTTGTTGATGTTCACTAAATACTTAAACTAAAAGCAGAGACTTTGTCACACTAAGTACTATGATGCCTGATAATTATACACTAGTAAGACAGCCTAAATATGATTACAAATCCACCATGAAATAACAAGCTTGCATAATTTTATCCTAAATTATATATTCTTTTAACTTCCAAATAACATAAAACAACATTTTTTAGAAACAAAATAACTGTAGCCCCTTTTAAAGACATTGAGTATACCTAACATAATTATTAAAATGCAATCAACTATTAAACAGGTTTAAAACAAAAAAACAAATCTGCTGTTTGCTTCTTTAATTAAACCTAAAATGTATTGTGAAAAATTATATATATTAGCCTGTATTGATATGTGTAGAGTCTTGCTTAACAAAATGCTGATTTTTTTTTTCTTCCCCCCACAATGAAATTAATTGAATGACCGTTGTTGCATTTTCTGTAACAGTAATGTTATAATTCTTTTCAGTTGAAGCCATTAAGGCTTTTGTAAAAGGTTTCCAGATTACAGTACTTTATACTAATTGCATCATCAGAATATCAGACGACTAAAATCAGATGCTCTTGTACACAGCTAAAATCTGACTCCTAATTATTGTTTTCGTTACTTTTTTCCTTGTGACATGTTGGTGATAGATCATTATTTCTATAGCAATTTGTTCACATTTATATGGAATATAATTGGATCTGATTAATTATTATGATTAATGACTGCAGAATTTCCTTGCACAGCTATTAATATTAGTGGTATCAAATACAAGACATGAACAAATTAAAACCAATGGGGTCCTGTTGCTTATACAGTTCTATATCTGGGCATTACATTTCCTGACGATGCTCTGCCACAAAGATACATGAGATTTTCAACTTGTACTTTGATTAATAGGCATTAGCTTTCATTTCCATTTTAGTCAGGAATGCATTGCAGGACCACATTGCAAATTCCATTTCTGGAATCTTTTTTTTGTGCTGGTTTATATTAATCTGTGTTCAGTAGCTAATTTTACAGTAGGAATGTAGTGATGGGGAATAATCAACATAGATTAACCCCTTCACTCTCAATGCCTTTTATCAGTATTGCATTACAATCTGAAATTAACAAAATGCTGTGAAGTGAAGTAGGTATGTGATATGATATCCAGCTACTCTCATGTGCGGGAGAACCATAGACTTTAACTTCAATGGTACAATCAGTATTTCTCTTTATTTCTTTTACATCTCAGTTTTAGATAACAGAATATTAAAAGAAAATTAAACTTGTATGGTAGGCAAAATTTGCCATGAAATGAGTCTGTTCCACCATTATGTCTTTATATTTCTATAGTTTCTTTAATTTTGTTCACTGCTGTTGAATCTGCATACACAGTAAAAAAAATATTAATGATAATTTGTTGCAGTAATTTAACATTAAACAATTTTTTTCTTAAAATCTAGTATATTGCAAATATTTACACCCATTGGATAATGCAGATCAGAGACTTGGGGGCAGATTTATCAGGTTGAATTTCGAAGTGAAATATACTTTGAAATTCGACCATCGAATGGATATACCATTTTTACCGAATTTGACCGTTTTTCGAACGATTAAATCATTCCAATCGAATGATTTGAACGATTTCAGCGACTTAGACTTTGACTACAAAAAACGTAGAAAAATACATTAGAAGGTCCCCATAGGCTAACATAGCACTTCGGCAGGTTTAATTTGGCGAACTATCGAAGTCAAAGTTTTTTTAAAGAGAGAGTACTTTAATTATCATATGGTCGAATATTCAAACTATTTTTACTTCGAATTGAATTCGAAATAAATTCGAAGTCGTAGTATCCTATTCGATGGTCGAAGTATCCAAAAAATTACTTTGAAATTTTGGATTTTTTTACTTCGAAAATTCCCTCTAATTTACTTTGACCCTTGATAAATCCGCCCCTTGATGTCTAATTTTAACAGGTGTAAAAACACAAGACCATAGGAGTCATTTGCAAAGTGCAATTTTAGACATAAATTGAAATTAATTTTTTTTTATCCATAATGCAGTGGTTTATCCAATATTTCAGTATAATTTGTAGCAAATGTACCAGATGCATTAATGCATAATGAAAATCGAATGTATGTTGCGCCTATTGCTTTCAGATAGGGGGTTGCATAATTTCTGGAGTATGTGTTAACCATTTGTATCCCCTAGGTGGGATCACCAAAGCTACTGCCAGGTCCATGGTGGGAGTTAGTCCATCAATAGGTGCAACTGGGCACCATTTATCAGAAGAGGTAAACTGGACTCATGGAAACCACTTGGAAGTGCAGGAGTGAATATTGATGCAATTACCTTAATGAAAGGTATGAATGTGTTCTCCACTGTGTCCATTTTAAGGCACCTGCTCTTGCAGCTTTAAAGTTATTTCACTATGTTGTGTATATGTATTATGTTTTATATAGCACCGACATATCAGAGATCCTTTTTGTATTCACTCACATCAGTCTTTGTCCCACTGGAGCTCATTTGTCTTCCTCAAAATCACTTCCCAGGATTACTTCCATCAGAAGCCAATTAACCTACAAGCATGTTTTTGGGCTATGAATGGAAACCGAAATACCTCGAACAATCCCACACAAAGAGAGAACATAAAATTCCAGACATCCAGGGCACCAGCACTATTAGACTACACTGCTAACCACCATGCAAATCTATATCTTGCACTTAGGGATGCAAAGATGACCATATTAGCAGCAATTTTATTTACCTCTCAAAACATGGACATGTTTATTTCTTAGCTATGATTTTGTTAATATTCTAAAAGGCATCTGTAAAACGTACCTTTTGGGTGGGGGCACACTTCATATTACAGAACTGGAAAAACTAGCAGATCGAGAAGCTGCAGAGAGAGCAGTGATGCTAAGAGTAGACTGACAGACATTGATTAGTGTGTGGGAACTATGTGTAGGATTATGTCCAGATAAGAATACAGGACTTTTCTCTCCCGTGACAGTGATATATGCCTATAGATTCTAGCAGCCAGCTGTAAAGGGAGACAGAAAATTAAGTACTGAACAGCGCCGGGAGGTTTACCACAGCTGCAATAGATCTGTTTTAGGTAAAGTGCATGATAACAGACAATGAAATTGTTACTTACAGTTGCTGAAGAGGATTCACAGTTGCAGTTAGAAACTTAAAACCCATATTGTTGCGTATGTAATAGCAGCTAGTTCTACAAATATTGTCGCCAACCAAGGTAACACTTGATTAACACTGAATTATAAAGTCAAAACGGTATGACCTTTGGAACATATCTCAGCACTGATAAATACAAAGTAGTTTATGACCTTCAGCAAGAAGTTTAATAGTAAAGCGAGATTATGCCCCTATTGTTTTCAACATGGTACATGGAATATCTTTACCTGCAGTAGATACAGTAGTTGTATGAAATTTAGAAGGTACTCTAAGAAAAAAAGGGAAGAACACAATACAAACACAATCATTATAATGAGCCACATTGTTCATTTTGCTATGGAGGCGGTTTAGGAAACATAGATATTCTGAGATAAATTAAAGACTTATCTACTATCTGCTATACTTAAATTTGATATTAACCTTCCACCAAGTTCTCCCATTGCTCTTTACAGCTCTCTGCTGCCCGAAGTGGTAACTCAAACGTCATTACAGTTGCAAGAGGATGCTTCAGCGAGAACATTGCCTACCAGTGCTCTGCCCCTCATCTCAACATTATCTAGTAAAGGGGGATTACTGTGCACTTTTCCCATGCATATATTACACTGTAGTTAAACGTTACATCTAAACAACATAGTTTAGGTGTTTAGCATAAAGAAATATGTCATTAATGCCTTCAGTGATAACTGTAAATACAGAGAAAAAGATCCAGCCATTTTAACACTTGCATTGTATTGTTATAAGAAATAGATTAAATCTTCAGTTTTGTTTAACATATGAAGCAACAGGAAAAGGAAATTAAGGACTGTATCAAAATGTACTAAACAGAATAAATATGCATGCAAAGGCTTAAGGATTAAATGGCCATAGGGTTAATTTAAGAGAGTGCAGGTGCAGTATGCAAAGTACAATTTAAGTATGATTTTTACCCACAGAATTTTATTCCAATTTTGCCAAGTGCAGCTTAGTAAAACAAGTGTTGCATGTCTGCCCCACTGAGAATCACATGCAACTGAACTGAAAACATTTGTTGTTCAGATGTCATAACTTCCGGAGCTTGGTGTCAAAATGACATCTGCACCTGATTGATCATGGTCAGACTAGGCCAGCAGGATACAGGGAAAAAACCCGGTGGGCCCGTTGCTCCCCCGCTTCCCTCCCCTGATCGTGGAAAAAATAAGTTTAAGGTGCATGTAGGGGGAGGGGCTTGCATTGGGTGAGCAAGCAGTCGGTGCTGGAGTTGGCGGGGGCCCCAGAGGGGGTGTGGGGGATCCCTGGGGTAGCATCATCTGAGGACCTTGCACACACCAGTCTGACCTTGTGATTCTTCAGGAACAATATGCTGTATTAATTGATTGCAACGGAACCAATTGTGCTTAAAGTAACTATGGGGAAGCATAAAAAGCTGTCTTTGAGCACCTTTATTGAAGAGTATTTATTTATGCATTGACTGCGGCAAAATTTACACTACAGCACTTCATAAATTACCTCTCATAAGTGCAATTTTACCTTTTAAACCAAAGCTTGGTAATTGTGTCTCTATTACAAATAAGGCCTCCATATTTGGGGTTACTTGGGTCTTCAATGCATCAATTCCTTACAGATGATGGATAATCTGCTGTCTACAATCAGTTAAGGAAGTCAGTAGAAATCCTTAATAGAATCAATTGTATTCATTCGAAAAAGAAAAACACTCTCCCTTTATCATAACCATGTAAAAAGCTAATGATGATTATACAGAAAATCCCTATGTATGTAAAAAATATTCTTTGTACCTGCAAAATATCTATCATGCCAGTTTCCCCTATGAAATTATGTTATAGGGCTCTGCAGGGGTAATTCTGATGGACAATTTAAACATTATTTTATAAATTTTTGTTGGATAGAAACAACAGCTTTGCCACTTGCAATGATTCGTGGTATAACAATTTTGCCTGGAGGCACTTCTTTTAAACAGGCTATAACAGAACAGGCCTGCAGGCTATAATTTGTATAGCTTTGTGTTCCAGAAAATGTGACTAATGTTTGAATTTTATTTTTAATAGAACAGCTCCCAGAACTAGCAGGTAACATATATTAATTATCTGTATTACTTTGCATGTAGTAATGCACCTATACAATTAATACGAGGAGCACAATAGCCTGCAACATGGGGTTGTACCTAATCTCATAAAATTAAGATAAACAGGACATCCACGTACTCTCAAAAACATCTAAAAGTCATATTTTTTACTCATAATATTATTATTATTATTATGAATTATTATTTATTTGTTTTCCAGATCTAAATGGTAAATATATCAACTAAACACCTTTAACGTGCACATGCTGTATGACTGATAACTAAGTAGTTCATGTGGGTTTTATCATAAAAATATGAAGCCCACCAAACAACACCAATCATTTACTTGTGTGCTGGATCATATCTACCTTTAGGCATGTTTAATATTATTATATTTTGGCATGCTCTCAGAAAAAGTGTCTCCCTAATCACTACATTCACCTTACAGGTTGACCCTTCTCCAATTGTATTGAATGTTATAATAATAATTATAATATTATAATTATGCACCTAAACCAAATATACGCAGGTTGATGAATTGCATTTCTTTATTAAAGGTCGTAAAGGAGTGTACATTCTTTCTTTCCCAGTCCCAAGAAAAGCAATATACAGACACCATACTAATGCAAATATAAGGAATGCTTTAAAACACAGAGACTTTAATTATTGTCTTTCAAAATGCTTTGCAGCGGACCCTAGGGACATGCAACTGAGGATGATTAGAGTTCAGCAAGCAACAAAATTTATTTTCTTCCTATTTAAGTGTTGGATAATGTATTAAGGTTTTTAAGTAAAAATTACATTCAGATAGTTCTAGGTCTCCTCTGAACACATATTAGCAGCTACTCTGTGCAACACTGGAAAAATGAATCTATTGGGAACTGATGGAGAATAGGAAGTCTTTACTGAAAATGAGCTTAAGTCTATTAGCATTAAAAAAAAAATTAAATTCTGTGGTTTCTGATACAGAACAAAAACAATGAAGAAAAAAAATGTATTGCATTCTGTAATAGTTAGTCTCAATCCAAAGATTGTCTTTAAATAAGAAACTTTTGTTTTATTTGAATAAAAAGTAATATTCTTTGTGTTTTACTGTGGGTGGTAAAAATGCATGCCAAAGAAAAGATTATCAGGGAGGATGTATGTGCCCTTCACATTCCTAGAATCTCTACTGACCCAGGGTCCCTAATTGATAGCCAGAAAATTGTGTATGTGAAATTTGGTTCATGCAAATACTATAAGGGATAGATTAATCAGTAAAAATGTTTCTTTGATACTGACCAATAGTAGAAGAGGAATAGAAAAGAAAAGCAAAAAATTATTGATGCACTGGTGGCCTTTATGATGTTACTCTGATACTTGAGTACAGATTTGACAGATTGTCATTTTACAATGAAATGTTATGTACTCTAATCCTCCTTATTTTCTCTTATCTTTGTACCTAGACTTTAAATTAGTAGGTATTATAATTGGCATAATAGGGGTATTCTTAGGTAATTAGCTTCATGAGCCCTAGATATAACAGGTACACTACTTTATTCCAACCAACAAAACAAGTCAAACTCATATTTAAATTTTTTCCTTCCTATGGACCAGCTGATTCATAAATAGTTTTGACAAGGTAATGCTAAAAATATTTCCATTTCAATGTTAATGAATAGCAGTCGTAAAGTAAATAAATACAGGAAACAGAGGCATTTGGATGGAAAAACACCCTTAACAATTAGAACCAAAAGGAGAAATGTGATCAGAGACGTTTGGATAAAATTCTTGGATTTTTGTAGGATATGAAATCGCAAGTGCAGAAACAGAAAATGCTTTCATGTGGAAAATTAGAGGCCCATTTTTTGAAGGTCGTATTTTAGTGGTTTTAGAGCTTTTTGAAACCATGATTAAACAATATTTCTCTAAAACCACAATATTTAAAATATATTAAAATATAAAAAAGTATGTATGGAAAATGCTGAACGGTGCGCTAAAAAATACAAATATATCTATAACCTCTCAAAATTTTTTTAGTTTTTTGTACAATTATTAGCAGAAAAAAACAAAAAAAGGTCCAATAGCTCCCATTGACTTCTACAGGACCTCGACTAATTTTACTTTATGAAGTTTTGTATTCAAGTTCACGAACAGAATTTCTGATTTATAAAATGAGGACTGCATGTTAGGCATCTGTGTGCACAGATGATACTTGAAGCCCATAAATGGACTTCAAGCTTGGCTTCTAGTAATATACAGTTAGCATTATCTTCTTCTCCAATGCTCATAAGTGAAGTATTTTTTTTTTAATGTTTTCATTTTTTATTTTTTAACAACAATTTTTGAACACAATTGTCATAATAATATCCTAAGATGATACCTAAATGAGGTAGGAAGGAAAAACAACAACATTCAAGAAGTACCGTATATACTCGAGTATAAGCCGACCCTAGTATAAGCCGAGGTACCTAATTTTACCTACGAAAACTGGGAAAACTTATTGACTCTAGTATAAGCCTAGACACAACTACAGCCCTGTCTCCCAGCAGCGCACATTCTGCCAAAGCGACCCCCCCAGCGATCAACCGGACTTCTTTGCAAAGTTGATGGGGACAGAGAATTGCCAAACGGATTACTGTGTGCATTGTCCCACTGTCCCACTACCATGTGCAGAGGGTGCTGTGTGATATTGCCATCACTGTTAATCTTTCATATAACCAACAGAGGGCGCTTTGTGATATTGCAGTCACTGTTAATCTTTCATATAACCAACAGAGGGCATTGTGTGATATTGCAGTCACTGTCATTCTTTCATATAACCAACAGATGGTGCTGTGTGATATTGCAGTCACTGTTATTCTTTCATACAACCAACAGAAGGCGCACTGTTATTCTTTCATATGACCAACAGAGGGTGCTGTGTGATATTGCAGTCACTGTTATTCTTTAATATAACCAACAGAGGGCTCTGTGTGATATTGCAGTCACTGTTATTCTTTCATATAACCAACAGAGGGCGCTGTGTGATTTTGCAGTCACTGTTATTCTTTCATATAACCAACAGAGGGCGCACTGTTATTCTTTCATATAACCAATAGAGGGTGCTGTGTGGTATTGCAGTCACTGTTATTCTTTAATATAACCAACAGAGGGTGCTGTGTGATATTGCAGTCACTGTTATTCTTTCATATAACCAACAGATGGCGCTGTGTGATATTGCAGTCACTGTTATTCTTTCATATAACCAACAGAGGGCGCTGTGTGATATTGCAGTCACTGTTATTCTTTCATATAACCAACAGAGGGCTCTGTGTGATTTTGCAGTCACTGTTATTCTTTCATATAACCAACAGAGGGCGCACTGTTATTCTTTCATATAACCAACAGAGGGCATTGTGGGATATTGCAGTCTCTCCCCAAGTGTACTGTTGGTATAGCAATGATTAAAAGTGACTGCAATCTCAGCTACTGCCCGCTGACCCGAGTATAAGCCGAGGTAGACTTTTTCAGCACATTTTGGATGCTGAAAAACTCCGCTTATACTCGTGTATATACGGTACATAACCACTCAGTGGCAGTACCTAGTTTTAAAACTTCAGTAGTAAAACTACAACTGGGTTTAAACAAAAATAAGTGAGAATTAAGGAAGGGGAAAAAAGGAAAATAATAACAATATGGCAAGATTTCATGAATCAAGTAAGTAGTTTTACCAAACAATCGGTTGACCATCTATCTCAAGGGACTTATCTTGCTCCACCTATTCCATTAATATGATTTAAGAATTATTAAGTTGAGTATACATTTGTCAAAGGCAAATCATTTGTATTTCCCCAAAGATTGAGCCATTCGTTTTTCAAACAAGTTCATCCTATAAGTGAAGTAATTTTAGTGACTGATATAATCAGCATTGATACAATCACTTTTTTAAAATGTTGGTGTCATACTGATGTTAGGGAGAGCTGCATGCTTTTATGTTATCTATTTGAATTGTCAGTGGGCCTTGATGTAACAAGAATAGCTAAGGAATATTTCACTGAAATTATCATCTGAGCACATAGACCCCTAACATGCAGTCCTGATTTTAAAAATTATAAATCCTTTTCTCTCACCATAAAGACCAAAAGACTAACGAAATCTTTTCCTGATAAGTGAACCCTGGTGACCTTAGTGTTAAGAATAGTGTCAAGAATATTAAACTCAGAAATATGTCATTGTACAGTGCTTGGCAGAATATACTGTAACAAGTGATAATTGTCTTTTCCCACTATTATTAACCTTAGATTGTGAGTAGGTGTGATTGGACAGGCGGTGTCGAGTGGAATGCATATGTAATCTTTTTGTTGTGTAAATTCAGATTTCAGAAACAGTTTTATAAGTATTTGTATAAAATACACGTACTTGTACTTTCTTTTTACTAAACAGTTAGCATCTCTGTTTCTTGGGCAATAGGAGTCATTTACAAAGTGCAGTGTACAAAGTGCAATTGTGGATACAAATCCCCATATTTTTTACCCAGGATGCAACATATATCTAGATGAATTAAGACCTTGCTCCAAGTCTGCCAGATATTTATTTGATGCATGAAAACAGACACAAACTGGGTGCAAATTGTGTCAATCATTTTCAGAGTGTTGGGTTGCATCACTTCTGGAGCACACATTAAAAGTGGTCTAATTCACTGGGCATCTCCTGACTCAACCCACTGTGGAAAACTTGGAGCCACAGTCAGGTACAGGGTGATGGTAGTTACATGGTTTTCCAGCATCAATTGGTAAAGTTGAGCACCATTCATCAGAGGAGGCACACATTGGCAACCATGTGGATGTGCAGGTAGCTTAATTAATTGCATCAATATGCACTTTCCATTGCACCCATTTTAGAGCACCTGCACTTGCAGCTGCATTCATAATTAGCATCTAATTAGTTGCTTAGTATAGATTCATACTAGTCTGTTAGGTAGGGTTGGGACAAAGGCATAAACACTACGTTTGATTCCTCTCTCAGTTTCAAGGAACACTGAACTTTCCTTTAGTTTGTTCGCACCTAACTAATAGAATTAAAAAATGGTTAGCATCGTAAGGAGCATTATTTCTTGAAATGTCAAAATAAAGCTCCAATCCAACAGTAGTTTGGGTCCCTTAGAACCCTACATTTATGTTTATTAAATTCCCCAGCACCCTAATTACATACATATACATTGCCCACAAAAATGGAAATAGAATTATTCTAATTTATATATCCTGCAAATACAAATATAATTTATATAATGTAACATATAGGGGGTTATTTATTAAGGTTCTAGTTTTTCAAGGTTATTTTTTTGGTCAAAACTTACATTTTTGAGTAAAAATATTTTTTTGAGTTTTTTGAATTTTGGGGATTTATTATACCCCAACCCTGGAAATCGCTTGAATCTGAAAAAACACCATCTAAAACCTGTCAAGGTCATGTAGGAGTCAATGGCAGAGGTCCAATGAACCATTTGTAGATGTTAATAGCCTTCATGATGCTTGAGTTTCATGATGCTTGAGTTTCTTTGGGTTTTGCCAAAAAACTTGATCAATTTGAGAGACTCAAGTTTTTTCCCCGCAGAAAGCTGGATTAATTAGAGTTTTCACATTTCCTAACTATAGTTTTTTCTTAAAAAAGAAACCATTTGAATTGTGAGTTTATTCGAGTTCATTAGATGTATAAAAAACTCTAACTCTAACATTTGACTTTTGATAAATAACCCCCATAATTATTAGTTCAAATAAAACAGAGAAATGTAAGGATGTCAGTGCTGAGTAGTATGAAAGTATTTTAATTGCTAGCATGAAAGTATTTGCTGAGAGACGCTATGGGGCACATTTACTTAGGGTCGAATATCGAGGGTTAATTAACCCTCGATATTCGACTGTCGAAGTTAAATCCTTCGACTTCGAATATCGAAGTCGAAGGATTTAGCGCTATTCGTTCGATCGAATGATCGAAGGAATAATCGTTCGATCGAAGGATTTTAATTCGTCGATTGAACGAAATTCCTTCGATCAGAAATTTGCTAGAAAGCCTATGGGGACCTTCCCCATAGGCTAACATTGATGCTTGGTAGGTTTTAGGTGGCAAAGTAGGGGGTCAAAGTTTTTTTTAAAGAGACAGTACTTCGACTATCGAATGGTCGAATAGTCAAACGATTTTTAGTTCGAGTCGAAGTCGAAGTAGCCAATTCGATGGTCGAAGTAGCCAAAAAAAACATTCGAAATTCGAAGTATTTTTTATTCTATTCCTTCACTCAAGCTAAGTAAATGTGCCCCCATGTCTGTATATTTGGTATTCATTGACAGACAAACTTTTATATTTTGCTGTTAATGATTGGCGTCATGATTATAAATTTATGAGCAATAAAAGATTCCCCCATATAATACAGCTAAAGAGTAAAAATGCAAATAAGCACAAACATACTCCCAATATACAGGATATGTGCAGCACCACTAAAGAAGCAATATGTATGGTAAAATTAAATTATATGAATAATATATATCTAAAAAAAATATATGCAGTTTTCAAACGTTTACAATGAATGATGAGCGGATGGGAAATGAAATGGATGATAAATGTTGTTCTTGCAAGGTAAGTGAAGTCCACGGGTGCAAACTATTTGAACACACAAGCACAATGGAACTGAAGAACTGGAAAACACATTTACCTTTGATTGTTACCTTTGATTCCAATAAATCCATAATGATCAATGGAAATTTTTACCACAATGTGTGGATTGATTGTATCAAATTAGTGAATGTCCCACTAAAGGGATTTGATCCCTATTTTACTAATATTGGTCAAATTCACTGGAAATAAGGTGAAACTAGAACTTTTCCCATAGCATACAGTACTAAGTACTCCTGACCAGTCAATTTTTGGGAGTGCTTATTTCCCATGAAAGCTCAACAATGTTACATTTCTACAAAGATCAAATGGATAGGAATACTGCACCAAAAGAATACGTTTTGGTCACTTTTAGCTCTACATCCCTATGACATAGAAGGAAAAATGAAAAAAATTAAGTCAGCACACTAGGAAAATAATAAAAATATCTTATCATGCACTAAATAGACATATGAACATACAAGGTACCTGAACATTTTCAAAGATAGTCATGATGCATGATATTAACAAGTTCTCACTAATAACAGCCTTCATTCAGAACAAGAACTGTCTTAACCCTGTTACTATAAGTGCTAGGCAAATATTTCTTTATTTACCTCACCTGTATTCTCACTAGCATTTAGTGTAATGACAAAAGTAAATGTTATCCTGGAGATACAGTAGAACCCCCCTTTTACCTTTCTCAGGGACCAGAAAAATCCAGGAAAATGTAAAATCATCGAAATGTAATATGCATAATATGTAAGTGGGACCACAAAACCACAATGTAAAATGAGGGAAAACTTAAAATCATGGGACATAAAATAAGCTTCTACTGTAATTTGTCAGTGTAAAAAGAAATTATATTCTTTATTAACCTACACTTTCTAAAAAACTGTGGTGTGAGTTTTCTCAAATCAGTACTATCAAAACAATAATTATCCATACACTGATATACTGGGAAAAAGTAACATAGTAATATTGTTGTTGAGTGTGAAAGGGTGGCCAATCATGTTTAACACTTCACTAAAATAATACCTATTTAGTGTCCAATGGATTGAGCCAACTGTCAGGATCTGTCTGGATTTAAACCTTGGACTGTGTGCTGAGCTGCTACTGCATTAATCTTAGTGACACACTGGAGGCTTTTTAGAGCTGGTGCTGGTCAGTTAGGGGCAGATTTATCAAGGGTCGAATTTCAAAGTGGAAAATACTTCGAAATTCGACCATCGAATAGAATCCTCCGACATTCGAAGTTGGAGGATTTTATTCATCGTGCGATCGTATTACGATCGTAGTACGATCGTACGATCGTACTCTGATCATACTTCGAATCATACGATTTTCCTTCGAAAGCCAAAAAATATGCTCTAGCAGGTCCCCATAGGCTAATATGGCACTTCGCCAGGTTTAAGTTGGCGAAGTATTGAAGTCAAGGTTCAATATTTGTGCAGCAGGAGTCTGTCCGCATTAGAGACTTTAACTGACAGGCTGAGATGGGACAGTCAGTTTGGCAAAACAGTCAGGTTTAGTAACTTCAACTAACAATTACTTAAAAAAAACAAACCTCTCAGCAATCAGCATGACCTATACGTAACTTTTACTGTACATTCATATTTTTTAGTGTCAGTATCAGTAAGTGAATGCTCACAGGCATGGTATCCCCTTGCGACCTTCAACTGCATTCTGTATTCACAACAAATGACAGAGGGGGTCCATGTGTTTACAACTGGTCATAGGTAGACAAGTGGCACAGATGCAGCAATAGATGGAAGAGGTCAATTGGTAGTAGATACAAAGAAATCTGTTTATCAATTTATATATGGTATTTAATAAGTGCAAGTAGGTGAGCAAGTTTATGCACCCTAAATGAAAGTAAGGCCTTCAATCAAAAAGGATCCTTGGAGAAACATTTTATGAAGGCACATATGGCTACTAGATTAGAGAACTAGAGAATTAGAGAAAAGGATATTAAAAAGAGATAAAAAGAAAACAGTTGAGTTATGCCAGTCTAATCCTTCTGAATTCTGTGAGTGGTATTTATAACACAAATTATTTGCACAGAGGTGAACATGCAACCGTCTCTCACAAATTAAAACTTTACTTCAGATGCGTCCTCAATTGTTATGTAGATTAAATAATAACACAATAGAGAGCAAATTATGTTCCCTTTGTTTATCACCTCATATAAATGAATGCACCAAGGTACTAAAAATATGTCAGTATTATTAGCATTTATTCTTGTTTTATTAATATTCATTTGTCTCCATAGACAGAATGCCGAAAAAAGATCATTGCCATTTATTTTGAATCTTAATGCACACCCTCCTTCCCCAAAATAAAGAGCAGAAATGGGCAGCATTAAATGGCTCAGAAAACACTGAGGGATCTATGGAATTTCTTGAGGCAATACCTGCTTGTGTAAACACACATCAAATGACCAACGCAGTGTACAAACTGCTTGTTTAGGCTTTTTTAAATATGACTATCACACGTTTAAATGTCACGCTGGGATTTCGTTAACTAAGGCAGCAGCTTCTTAAAATATAGAATTTATTAGTCTGAAATATACCAAATGCAGAACTAGAAGGAGGGAAAAAAAGAGAAATGAAAAAAAAAAATCTGTCAACTTTTATTTATTTGCCATATAAATATAAGCAATTTAGTCCTACCCCAAAATACAAGTCGATTAGATGAGTTAGACAGTAGTCAATTCATTGTGCATAGGAATGGCTCATTAAAAAAGAACCCTGATTGGACAATGTGCAAAATGAATTTACAATGTCACTCAGAGATGTTGCAGGACTAATGAGGAAGGGATGTAGAGTGTGGTGCTGCGGGTAACTATACAGAGCATTCATTCCCTCAGCTGGTAGAGCCTGTGAAACTGAGGTGCCTCTCATTACAGATCTGTCTCTGGAGCTTTCTTTAATATTTTAATAAATAACAACATCAGCCCAACAAGAAATTAATGAATAGTATCATTAATAATGAGCTGGAGTCTTGTAGTGATAGGACAGAAATTAAATTGAACCACTGTGGTACTATCTCAGGAGACCTGGGATTTTTTCCAGCGTTGAGCGCGGCCAGAGAATGAAGCAGCCACAGCTCTGTGCCAGCAGCTTTTACAACAGGTTGGGAGTAATAAAAGAGGATTTTCTGCACGATAAAGTTAAGCCCTGAAAAATCTGCTTGTGTAGATCGGCGTCAAAAGTACTGCCAAATGAGATCCTTAATTAAACTTTAATCAAAACAAAGCACTTTATTTCTTTACAAGGTGTAGCACTGTAATGGTTGTTTCCAGCATTTTTCGTTAAGATATTATCAATCACATTTTTTGTAATACGCTAAATAAAAAAATACACCAGGGATTGTATAAAATCTATTAAAAGTCAAGAAATGAGTATGTTAATGTGTAGTTTTTTTTTTCCTGAAGCAAGAACATAACAAAATAACATTCGTTCAGTATGGCCATTATTAACTTCTTCATGTATGTTTACATACTTACCCTCTCTTTTGTTTTTAGGCACTGGAGGTGCATGATCAGAGCTGAAACTTTTGATGCCCCATAATAAAGTCTGAAAGAAATGTCCTGTGACCATGTGACCATGGGGTTCCAACAGATTTAGTAGTTTGCACTTTTGTTTCATTTACTTTAGATTCTGGGCTATCTGATTTAAGCAAATTTCAAATTTCTCCAGAATTTCATAGACTAAAGCTGGCCATAGATGTTGAGATTTTTAAAAGATCAGATCCTCGTCGTGAGATCACGATTTTCTCGGAATGATCGTACGATCGTACGAATTTACCATCAACTAAAAAGACCAATTTGCCAGGAAAACAAAGGGGAGCTGCCTGCTTGGCCCTGCAAACATAGATGGATTGCACTGGGACCGACAAAGATTTATAACCTGGCCGATCAATTTCCTGACAGATGTCGGGCGAAAAATGTGCGATCGTTCGAATCCCCCTAACCGCACGATAATTTCGAAAGGACTTCCCTAAAATCGGTCGTTCGGCAAGAAGAATCGTCGCGTCTATGGGGAGCTTAAGACTGAAGATAGACTGAAGACAAAGGTTATTTCAGATCTTTAACTGTTTAATTCATGTTTATTATCATTATTATAATAATAATAATAATAATAATAATACAGGATAAAAACTGAAATCAATCATCATAATAAATAATAAAATAAAGTTAGATTAGGTTTGTCTTTATTGTATATGTACTATATGTATGGTCAACAATATGATTTCTTTTTAATATGTTTAATTTTCACATGAAAAGCTTATCTGCACATTATGCCATGCCCAGGTCATGAAGTCCACTAGCACTATAGTGTAAGGCTCTAAGCTACTCTGGTACTAGGTGACATGATACCACAATGGTTAGCACCATTACCTTGTAGTACTATGACCTCATGTTCCCAAAGTCTCCATTGGTTCCCTCCTATACTCCTAAAACATTTAGCAATGTTAACTGGCATCAATTGACCCCAGTGTGTTACAGGACAGAGACCTTAGATTGTAAACTCCACTGGGGCAGAGAATGATGTGATTAGTGTTCATCACTTTCTGCAAAGCACTGTGTAAATGCATTGATACTATATAAATAATGACTAATAATATTTTCTCGCTGTTTCCCATGTATTTGTACATGACTGTTATAGCTGCTAAATAGACATGATTATTTTGGTATTCACACAACTGCAGAATAAAATTAATAAATTACTTTATAAATTAAATGTATGCATTTTTAAATTATTATGCGTACAGGGAAAATGTAAAAAAAAACTCATAAAACAGAGATGTTTTCACACTGTCATTGCATGTAATGAGTGGAGCTGGCAGATCTTTTTGCACCGTGGGCCTCTAAGGAATTAAGATCCATTCAAAATATTTTTTTTTCCTGTAGGAGATTTCATCATTATTATATGGGGGTTAAACAAGTAATGCTTATCCACCTCCTGCCTCATCATGAAATAAAAAAACAAGCTATGGCATTAGGATTAGCTTTGTTATGGACTCAATGAGGACTGCTTGCTGTGTTTAGCACTATCCATTCAAACACAATGATACTGACAGGAGGGTCAATGATCAAGTTGGGGACCATATGGTGAGGTTGGATTTTCATAGTTCAAAAGGCAAAGGCAATCAAATGGGAAATCTTAACGTCTACAAATCTAGGAGCTTCGCAGGAATTAAAACACAATTTTGGGCACAAGGCATCCACTTTTTTTGTGTGAGCCGATCTTTTGAACAGCTCCCCTGCAGAACTTAATACAGATGACTCCATTGTGGCACCTTCTTAAGTAGAGTTCTAGAAAAAGAACTTGACATATATCAATGTACAATATATACATATATATGTGGATATGGGCATGTACAATGTGTGGTTGAGAAAGTATACAGTATGCATGTGTGCGCATTTGTTTGTACATATTATATTGATTAAATAGAACTCATAAAAATGTTCTTGTGGTCTCAACAAATAAAAGGGGTAGATTTACCTAATATGCAACTGAAACATCCAGAGGTATTCCAAACATTTGGAGCTTTTTCCCCAATTAATCCTCCTTACCTGACTATGAAAATGTATCCCATTTATCAAGAATAATCACAATTTATATAAATATATAATTGTAAAATTATCCAAAATGTGTCTGAGCAATTCAACTCAATTCAGCAGCTGCACTGAGATCTAACACTTGTCTTTACTGTTAAATTAATGAGGCTTCATGATTCTGTAAAAATAATCTTCCATAAGAATATGAATGCATAGACAAACTTAAAATGATTAGCAAGGATGCACCAAATCCAGGATTTGGTTCGGAATTTGGCCAGGATTTCACCTTTTTCAGAGGAATTCTGCCAAATCCTTGTGCCTGGTCTAACAAAATACAAATCCTTATAATCACGTGACGTTTTGTCAAAAAACAAGGAAGTGAAAATATTTTTGTTACCATTCATAAAAAATACATTAGTAAATAAATGGGCATAGTAAACTTTAATTTAACATATACCCACCTTAAGGGGCAGATTTATCAAGGGTCGAATTTCGAATTTAAAAAATTCGACCATCGAATAGGCCAAATTCGATATTCAAACTTTTCTTTTTGAATTTTTTTGGCCGTTTTCGGTCTAAGTAAAATCGACTGAACGATTCGAACGATTTAATTGATCGATCGAACGATTTTCAAAAAAAATCCTTCAACTTAGCCAAATTTTGGCTCTAGGTTCTAGGAGGTCCCCATAGGCTAACATAGCAATTCGGCAGGTGGTGAAGTGTCGAAGTCAAAGTTTTTTAAAGAGACAATACATTGATTTTTGAATGGTCACATATTCAAAGTATTTTCTATTCGAATCGAAGTCGAATTTGGCCTATTCTATGGTCGAAGTACCCAAAAAATACTTCGAAATTCGAAGTTTTTCAATTCGAAAATTCACTTTGACACTTAGTAAATGTGCCCCTTAGAATACTGGGGTCATTTATAAAGGTTGCACAGAGCATATTTATTTGTCCATGTTTTCTCCTGAACACTAAAAAATTGCACTGCTATGTCCAGTATTTGCGAATTCACATTATTCTGAAATATTTGCAAATGGCTTGCAAATGAGTGTTTTTGGTAAGTGCGGCCACTGTACAAGGTTATTGTGTGTGGAAATATCAGTGACAGTACATGAGTGATGGGCGAATTTCCCGTGAAATTCGCAAAACAGTGAAAAATTCACAAAACACATATTTTGATGCCCGCGTCAATTTGTGTCACTTTTGATGCTCAAGTAAATTTTGACACCCGCATTAAAGTCAATGGGCATCCGAATAATGTTGACGCACAACAGTTTTGGAGCAAACGACTATTCCGTCATGCGTCCAATGTTTTTTGATGCTGGGGAATTTTCACAGCAGTTTCACAGATTTATTCGCTGGCAGTGAAATGTGGAAATTGGCCGTGAATTTGCGCCTGCAAATTTATTCACCCATCGCTACAGTACATTAAATTCAGAATTTGCTAAACTGTTTTGCGAATATTTTCTCCGCCACCAAAGTCGTGGCGTAACTCAAACTTAGAAATCTGTGATTATGCCATAAAGCGAATAAAAGTTCTCAATTTCCACATTAAATAGACTTCTCTTATGCAGCTTCATAAATATAACCATGCGCAGGGCAAATATGTTCACTGTGCGAACTATTCTGCGCTGTGCAAATTTTATAAATAAATCCCACTGAGTGCAATTTTACATAGAGAAACTCGCTAACTTTGCAAATATTAGCAATATATTTTGTAAAATTCAAGCAGAGGCTGTGTGGGTTATTGAGTGCTATTTATTATCATTTTAAACCCAGCAAAACAGTGAGTGACTGGTGATTATAGCTGCTGCTGGCTTTGATTTTTATTAACCATGACAATACTTGTTTATACAATGAAAGTAACATCATCAGCATGTGATGCCAACATGTTTTCATCTCTGTTCATTGTAAAATAAATTATATCCACATATGTATTTTGTTAACTAAATTATTTAATGCACAATACTCATGTAAAACTATGTATTTATATATATATATATATATATATTTTATTTCACTGAATTTGAACGAGTGCGGGTCCTGCTTACTGAATTGTATTACACTTTGACCAACGCACCAACATCGATTGAAACAAATCCGGAAGGAGTGCGTCCACTGAACCGACAGTATATATATATATATATATATATATATATATATATATATATATATATATATATATATATAGATATATATATATATAGATATAGATATATATATTTATATACTGTGTATATATATATATATATTTATTCAAAATTTCTCCAGGCACCATTTAATCTATACTTAATCAGAAGCCATTGCATCTGTAATATTTCCCTCTAGTATTTTCAAGTCGGAGGTTCTCTAGTTGATTTCATTCTGCAACTCCCTTTTGGTGCCTGAAAGCACAGGCAGTTTTTCCATAATAAAAACTGGATTAGCATGTATCAGGAAAAGGAACCACCAGCTGTCACTTTGAAATCAGATGGCTCTGTCCTGTGTTTGTGATGATAATGTATAAACTAATAACAGACAGGCTGCTTCACTCTGTGTGTCTGATAGGGGACTGGGGTAGGGTGTGTGATAGAAAACTTTATCAAAGCTTTTATTAATTATACTCACCATCTACTCTTTTGTCACTATTGTGCATCCAGTTTTAGTTGTAGAGAACAAAATTTACCAAGCAGTAACTATTATTAGTATGTATAATACTGTTTATACTTTATAAATATGGCATTTGCATTACATGATAGAAGAATACACTCCTCCTGTAGACTATAAGAATATTCAAATTCACAAAGGATTATGGTGACGATATAAAGGCCAGAAACTCCCATGTAACATGTAGGACTGTAAAGAAGGAAAAAAACTGCCAATTGTATGTGTATACAGTATGTATTTGTGAATATGTATAGGTGTGTAGAACTTCTTATAATGCATGGCAGTAGAAAGCCAAGAACCATGAATAGCTTTCAGGGCCTGGGATGCTGTTGACCTAGTCTTTTATAGGCATATTCTGATAGTATTTATGGATATAAACACTGACATGAGGATAAATCACAATAATGATTCATTGCTTAGTCTGCCTTAAGGCTATGGACGCACATGCGGATATCTGCAGCATTTGCGGTTTAATCCGTGCCGTGGTTTTTTAAAAAAGCCTACCGCGGAGTAAATACGCGAGTGGTTTTAACCGTCGGCAATGATGCGCTACCATATCCTATTTACGATGCGGTTAGCTGTGGTGCGAAACGCACCATAAACTATTCACGTAACCGCACGTGTGTCCATAGCCTAAGAGACGGACAGACTTAAGCTTAGAGACAGCAGATCACAGTTTCCTTGTGCAAGTGAATAATTACTGTACAGGTATGGGACCTATTATCTAGAATGCTTGGGACCTGGCGTTTTCCAAATAAGGGATTCTTTTGTAATATGGATCGCCATACATTAAGTCTACTAAAAAAATAAACATCAAATACACCCAATAGGCTTGTTTTGCCTTCTCCGTTAATACAAATCAAAATTCTGTGGATGCAATTCTGTGGTGCTCTATCTGGGAACTTTGCTGCTCCTCAATTCCTTACACATCACGATAATAACAAGGCAATCAGATGGCACTCACTCAGCAAAATGAGCTTGCAATTTGTGATTTATTAACATCTCCACACAACGTTTCAGAGGTTGTACTCCCTTTCCCCTCCCCTTGAGAAAGGGGGTAGAGCCTCCGTAGAGCCTTGCTGAGTGAGTGCCATCTAATTGCATTGTTATTATCATGTTGTTTTGCCTTCTACAAGGATTAATTATATCTTAGTAAGGCTCAAGTACAAGGTACTGTTTTATTATTACAGAGAAAAAGGAAATAATTTTTAAAAAATTTAATTGTTTGATTATAATGTCTATTGGAGTCTATTGGAGATGGCCATCTAGTAATTTGAAGCTTCCTGGATAATGGGTTTCCAGATAACCGATCCCATACTTGTACCAGTGAAAGTAGTACAATGAGTATGGCTTCAAAAGCCACACCTGCAAACATACACATACAGGAGGAAGGATATCAATTCAATTCAATATGGATTTGTTATGAACCATATTTGAATTGCAGTGCTACATGTATCTTCCATACAGTATATGGTGTGTAGGATTTTATACAAACGTAATGAATGAAATTCATGGTTGTTTCATCTGCATTTTAATGATTCTAGGGGTCATTTACTGGCTGCAGGCAGGGTCTAAAGCTAAAGGAAGGGGAAAATGGCAGTTGCTGCAATGTCTATATTTGCCCCATAAATATAGTGATGCCTGCATTAGCACTGTTATGAGGGGTGTCATGAGCGGTAGGAGGAGGATTGTTCTGGTATGGTACTGACTGAGTTTCCACTGACCACACACATTCACTGTCTAGTTCCTAGGGAAAGAATAGGGATTCGATATCCCCGATCCCCAAAAGAACAAACAGTTTGAGGTATTGCATCCCATTGTATTTTTCCTTTCACATCAATAAATATCAATATGTATTAATATTTCATTTATGAAAACAGATACCATTGGAATCAATCAAAATTGATTTGCAACAATTCATTCTAAATCAGTCGATCAGATTTATTATAAACATATTTAAAAAGTGATATAAGGAAATGGAATTTAGGAATTCAAGCACAGTTTCCACATATCATGGTGACCGAAATAACATTCTAATTACATTTATGTCACTCGTTTTGGGTCACAGTGAGCAGGCAAGTAGAAGAGGGAATACATTGAACAGCACTCGATAGCTTCCACTTGCATTACTCCATTAGCTAGGTCCAACAAACACCTACTCTAGCTATCACAATCACAAACTCTCCTACTGTAGCCTCTGCTGTAACACTAATTATAACAAACTAAGCAATGGCTGCCTGTGAAGCTCTTTATATAGACAGTGGGAGGGTTCAACCATATTGGTTGATGTGGAAGGTGAATAGGTTAAATTGCGATATTATGAAGACGTTTCTCCAACAAATTTTGCCACTGTTGAAGTGCAAAATTTGTCCAAAAGAACCACACCTCGCAAAAAAAATTTCATTCATCACTAGTGAGTGGTCTTATTATTTACAGGCATCTTCCAGAAGTCTCCAGCATCTCCACTTATCTATGAAAGTAGTTCTCCTAGGTGTAAGTGTTAAGAACCTTTAAGTGAAAGACATGTAGCAAAGGTTTCTTATTCATAAACCCAATATTCACAATGTTCAAATTGTGTGAAGGCCCTGTATTTTAAACCAATAATTATATTTATTTAATTTCCTTTTTATCAGTTACCTTGTCATTGCTGTTAACTAAGCTGCATGAATCAATATTTGTGGCAAAATAATCCAGTTGGGTTCATTTAGAGGATTATTTATTTTATTTTTTTCGAAGATCGAGTTTTAGAGGTTTGTGAGTTTTTTTATACCTCAAATGAACTCACAACTCCAATGGTTTATAATTTATGGAAAAAAACAGAATGGTAAAAAATAGAATTAATGAGTTTGGGGTGAAAACCTGAATATTTGAGTTTATCGAGTTTTTAGCTGAGTGAAACCGACTGAAAAAAAAAACCTGAACATCATGAAGGCTACAAACCTCTTCAAATGGTTCAAGGGACCTCTGCCATTGACTTCTACGTGACTTTTAAAGGTTTTAGCTTTAGTATTTTCGGTTTCAAGTTATTTCCAGTTTTGGGGTACAATCAATCTTGAAAAGTTTTATTTTAACCTGAAAATTCTAGTTTTGACTGAAAAATACCATCAAAAACTCGAATATTTTGGGTAAAAAACAACTCAACCTTTTATAAATTACCCCCTAAATGTTTAAATGTTTTTGTAGCCTGAAGTTATGGTGATCCAAATCATGGAAAACCCCTTAACACGGGTCTTAAACTTTCCAGATAATAGATTTCATGCCTGTATAATAATTTTTATACTTTTCCCTGATTTATGGTGCCAAATAACATCCTCTATTTTACAAATATTCTATTTTGAAACAACATAGAAATTCAACCTGAAATGTCTGTGTTTTAATCATGTTGTGCATAGACAAAATATGCAGAATAAAATGAACATTGTTAGCAAGTCTCTATATCTCTCAAAATGCTGAATCACCTCACAATAATCAATTATTAGGGTTGGATATGAAGATTTTGGACTCATCTTTAAGCCATTTCCAAGGCAATTTACTATGCTTCACCTGTTCCTAAAGGAAGAGTCACAAAAAGCCAACTGGACTGCGTAACTGTAAATGTTAATACTGTAATAAACTTTAGAATTGACATTCCCTTGGCAGGAATAAAAAAGACATTTCCACCGATTCCCTTATAAAATATTAAACTAGTATTTTTTTTCTTGTCTTTAAAATATGTTATATTTTATATATACATATTTTTTGACATATATTGCTCTGTATCAAGCTACGGGAAATTGTATGCTAAAGACCTGGCTGGGGAAAAAATTCAATAAAAAAAGGTCTATCATAATTATTGAAATCCTTATATATTACAATGGTTGTAAGTCACCGTTTTATTTTTCAGTATAGGCACAAAGAAAAAAAACTGTAGAATTATACTGTATTAGCCTGCCTTTGATATTTATCAAGTTGAAATTTCAATTAGTCAGACTTTTCTAAGACCGAGCCTTAATTCATGCTTGAGATATATTATTCATGTTGCCTTTCTTCCTATGTTTCCTTGACAACTTCCTAAGTAAGAAATCACAAAAAGACCATGCACATATGCATTTTGTGCAATTATATGAGGTATCAAAAAGAAGAGCTTAAAAATTACTTTTAGTAACAACCGAATCTTGAAGCATTAAATTTAGAATAGTGCTCATTTTAAGTCATCAAACGGTCTTTGAGTTAGACGGCCATTCTGTTCATTCTTTTTTTTTTTTTCAAGCTAAGAAATTTCTATTGAAGGTTCTAATTCCTGATAATTCTCTACTAACACACGCTGGGCTTTTGAACCACGTGCTATGTAGCAAGAATAAATGTAGCAAGAGGGAAGAGGCAAAAAGTAATTAAACAAGAATTTCTAGTTCCCAGCAATCACAGCATATAAGGGTATCATTACATTTTTATCACTTTTTTTCAGGGAAACTTAATATTTATAACACTTTTTTTTCCCTTTTTTTGACACAGTATACATTGTTTATAATATTTGCTAGGGGGTTTTCCAACATATTTTACTCACCATGGGACAAATTCACTAACCTTTGAAAATTCACCTGCGACGGCTTTGCTCACAGCGCAACACTTTGCCAGCCGTAGATTCGCCAGGACAACGATAATTCACTAAAATCCAAAGTTGCGTCCAGGAAGCCAAATGCTGGCGAAGTTGCGCTAGTGTTACTGTGACAAGCGAAGCGAAGTTGCGCTAGCGTTGGCTAATTTGCATACATCGGGAAATTAGTTTAATGGATGTAAATGTTGCAGCAAATACATTACACTTCACAAGCCCAGGAAACCTTAATGAAATAAAATAGAGTTGTTATATTGCCCTACACATGAGCCCACTGTATAGTTTATGTGCCATATGTTAGGAAATGTAGGGGGGAAGCCGGCTACCCCAAAACAAATTTATGCTCTTTTTCAGCCTATCACCCTGAAAATGGAAAAGACGCTAGCGTTTTTTGGGACTTAGAAAAATTTTCAACAATTTTTTTGTAACTCCTATCTACACTATTGCACTTCGCCTCGTCTGAGCTGGCGAAGGCAAGTCTGGTGCAAGACGTAATGTTCAGTAAAATGTGCATCTTAGTGAATTTGCGTAGTTACGTCCATTCGCCAGAGCGCAAATTCGCCAGGTGTTAGGGAGCGAAGAACCACTAGAGTCTATCTCCTTCGCTAGTGAAGTTACGCCAGTGACTGTTAGTAAATTGGTGAAGTACTGAAATGACGTTGCGCTGGCGAATTTTCACCAGCGTTAGTCACTTCGAAAAACCAATAGGGAGCAGGCACTCACTCAATTCGCCCTTTAGTAAATTTGCCCCCATCTCTCTGCATTAACACATCAGTGCACGCAGTGATATAGCGTGCACTTGGTCTTTCAATTTTATTTTTGCCTTATCTTTTGTTCACAGAACTGGATTAGAAAGCACATTTTTCACATATAAAGTTTTTGTGTAAGACTGGAAAAGGGTTTATAAACCAACGCTAACCAATCTAATCCAGCAGGGTAAAAATATGCAAAAAAATCATTGTTACTCTTTGCAGGACTGGTATTTTAGTTCAAATTGCTAAAAAGAAGGAGTATAGTTATAAAATGTCATAAAGAACCTCAGTGATCTTGACAAGGCTATCATTTTTAATGTATTATTTATGCAATTTTAGATAAGTTAGAAGGAGAAACAAAGGAAAACTAAAAGAAAGAAAGAAGAGAGGTCAAGAGAATAGCAGTGGATGTTATCTAAGATGTAATGTCAATATCAGCAGGGTTAATGTCAAGCCAAGGAGGCCATATCTTTTTGAATTCAGTCCTGATCCTCATATGTGAGTCTGATGTCTGATCAAGACACCTGGGGCAATCAGTCTCTGGCTGACCAAACATATTTTTAAGCTTCACAGGGGTGTTATATATTTGGTGGACAAACTTGATTTGGAAAAATGTCAGTGCTAATGACTTCCATATTAAAAGCAATGCAAATGGGTAGCATATATAGAAGCACATGTTTTTAGTTTATGGCCCAGACATTTTTGGCTAAACCCATGGAAATGATAAATTACAAATTATACTGTTCTTCTGATATTGTGATCAATTCCACAATGGCTATTGACACTATAGACCACCAATAGGTCATTTACAGTCAGCTAAGTAGAAGAGAAAACACAAGCAGCAAAACTAATTGCTGGGATCCAAAAACATTTCACACTCTCACACATTGGCAACATTGTGTTATTGTTACAAACCCTTCACTGTTTAATGATTTTATGTTCGACTGCCTGATACAACCTTCTGTCTGACCCTTGCTGAGAAACCCACCTTCCTGTCTGGTTTCTCTCTTTTGTGACCAATGGGTTCATCTAGTGCTTAACTCCAAGACCTAGATATTATTAGACAAAAAGTGGAGAACCACATGATAGACATTCTTGTGTTAAAATTCTCCTAATGATAATATAATGTACATTTAACTGGCTTCTGTTGTTAAAATCAGTCAATACAGTATAGAAATAAAATAATTTTGAAAATAAAATGTTAAGCAAAACTTAATTTTAAATTTTAAACAAAACTTCCTCTGAATTACTTTGTAGAGAGAGTTTAAAAAGGCTGAACTGTTGATCTGATGAAGAAATATACATTTGCCATATTTGCTTTGTATTGGATATCAATACATTGGGCAAATGTGAATGCTGTGTATAAAGTGCTGACAGGGAAAAGAAATGAGAGCACACAGTGTAAAATGTACTTTACTTACTAATACCTGTTCAAATATTAGTCTCCACGAGAGCAAAAATAATCTCACGGCATGCATCTTGTATTTCATATAACAAACTCTGACAGGGAACATAGTGTATGAATATGATAATTATAGCGGAACTGTTGGGCTAATAGAAGAGTCCATTACTAAACAACAGGGTTATAAGTTTAAAACAGGAACAGGAGTTGTTTGTTTGTCTTATTAGAAAGTCCAGCTGACTTTGACCTGTTAACTTTCCTAAAATGTATTCTCACTATTGCTTTCAACACCTGAAAAATTAGGAGAAGAATTTGACTGATTACACCGCTGTTGTGCTTGTTCCACTGCTTGTTTTAAAAGGGATACTCAGCAGAACCTGCTTTTTTCCCTTTCATTTTGTGCTGTCTGCATGAGTAATTACCTCCCTGATTTCTGAGATGCAATTGAGTTGCTTCCACATTAGAAAAATCTAAAGATTGATAGAGCCATCTCTCCTAAA
The DNA here is from genome assembly GCF_017654675.1 of Xenopus laevis. Classification (NCBI taxonomy): domain Eukaryota; kingdom Metazoa; phylum Chordata; class Amphibia; order Anura; family Pipidae; genus Xenopus; species Xenopus laevis. The sequence goes on from NC_054387.1 coordinate 69,802,783, forward strand.
GGATTAGTTGGCTTCTGTAATTCCTCGTAGTAGGTCATTCTTGCAAAAAGAAAAAAGAAAAAATGTCATGGCTTAATTTCTACTATTTCACAAAGTAGATATTTCAGTTACCAGGTATGGTACAGAGAATTAATTCATGAGTTATATATTTACTTGGCAGTTGATTTTTTTTGTATATTTCCCAAAAAATTTTGTATATTTCTATGCAGACAGTTTTTAAAGAATGTTCTAATGTCTTTGATTCCCAGTGGCACAGGAACTTGTTTAATGATAAAAAGGCTCACTCTTATAATATATAAGAGTTCATATGATGGCACAAAAAAAGATTTTTGAAGAAATTAATGTTTTACCAGCTCTTTTACAAGTGCTGATTATTTGAATCAAATGATTTTTATCTTGTAAGACAGGTTCCCTCAGTACGGAAGAGCTCAGGGGCCTGCAAAAAAAAACTTCTAATGATTTATGACTTTTAAAACTCATAATTGTGAATATTAATCTCATAATTATGACTTTAAAAAGTCATAATCATGACTTTTAGGTTGGAACTACAGGTGTGCATCCTTCCAATCCAACGCGATGAGAGGAAGTGCAGGTGTCACGTCAGATGCGTAGAATCTAATGTAAGTAATACAAATATCGCATCTACAAACTGATTGCATTCGACACGACTGTCGGATGCAAACGCTGCACATTGCGTCTTCATCCGACAGTAGTGTTGTGTCGGATACAATCAGTTTGTAGATGCAACATTTGTATTACTTTCATTAGATTCGATGAATCCAACGTGACACCTGGTCTTCCTCTCATCTCGCCGTATCGGAAGGACACACAGTGTAATTCCAGCCTAAATTTCATAATTATGACTTTAAAAAGTCGGAATTATTATTTTTAATCTCATAGTTATGACTTTTAAACTCATAATTATGACTTTAAAAAGTCGAAATTATGATTTTTAAACCCATGACTCTTGATCTCATAATTATGACTTTTAATTTCATAATTATTACTTTCATAATGTAAATTCAGATTTTTGACTTTCTAAAGTCATAATTATGAGTTTAAAAATAATAATTATGAGTGTAAAAATCATAATTTTGACTTTTTAAAGTCATAATTATGAGATTAAAAGTGATAATTATGATATTAAAAATCATAATTATGGGATTAAAAATCATAATTTTGATTTTTTTTAAAGTCATAATTATGAGATTAAAAAATCCTAAATCATCAGAATTTTTTTTAATTGAATTTTTATATGAATTCTTGGTGAATCAGATGAAAGTGAGTGTAGGACTGGCCATATTGGGGATGACGTTGACATAGTTGGCCATCTTATATATATATTGCAATCCCTGTTTTGTTTAAAGGGTAAGGCATCTTAAGGCATAAAATATTTCAATGTCCTTAATATATTGATAATGGGTTGAGTGCAGAGGACCCCTTGTATTTGTCTATGTGAATGTTGTCGTCACAACCTTATATATACAGTATATATATATATATATATATATATATATATATATATATATATATATATATATATATATATATATATATATATATATATATATATATAAAGGACTCACTGGTCTTTGGAAAATACATGTAAATACAAAATATTTATTTAATCATATGAAAAATCTTTGCATTTGATTTTGCATTTAATTAAAATAAGAATTTCTTAAGCAGAAGAGGGAATTAACCCTTTGGGTCCCCTACACACACATAATGATGCCGGGACTCTTGTGCAATATAAAACAATTAATAATACAAAGATGGCTGGGTGCAGACCATAGGACTATGCAACACATACTGTAGCAGAAGATCTTGAGTAAAAATAGGCATAACTAAAGTTTGCACCAGTTCGCCATTGTTTGTAAAGAAGATCTGATAAAGGCTGGCTCATGGCTTGTGGTCACATCAGATGCCTAGTACATTCTATATTCAAGCATAAGTCGTGTGAGCGTGAATCCTTGTTCTTCTGATATATGAGCCACAACGAGGTTGCAACTCTTGAAATGTAAGAAGGACAAGTAAAATATTCTCACAGGTGTATTCACAATAGGCAGCATATCACCTAAGTTGTGATTGGGACAGGGGCCTTAGCATTATGGCATGCTGGACAAACCATCAAGAAAGTGAGGAATACTTCCAGGGCCTAAGCCAAATAAATGAAGAGAGAGCTACAAAAAAAATAGAGTAGGCATTTACGGTAGGGAATTGCAGATCAGAACAGTTGATCAAGGTGCAAAGGCTACCAAAACATTTAATGTGCTAAGAGGGATTGCAAGGCTAGTTTGTGGTGGTGAATATGTGTTAAAACAGGAGTACTTGTGTTTTCAGGTCTGATATTGCTGAAAGACAACTAACATTTCCTACTGTCTAGCTAAAACCACATGTTGGATATTATATATATATATATATATAAACAGTACTGTCAATTTTTACATAAGAAATTAAAGAGGACAAGATATGGTTCACAGTGGTAGACTCATTCATTTTCCCATAGCAAACCATTTATTAAAACCTGAAATATAGCAAAATTGGCATAAACATGGCCTCAAACGCCCAATATCACTTGCAATAAGGATTATACAACTAACAAAGTCCATAAATTACACTAACAGTGCATAATAGCTTGATTTCCATGGCTATTCTCAAAACAAACAAAACTTGCCTAATTGCCCTATAGCAACAGAAAGCATACAAATCTGTAACATGACACCCAAACAAATTCACTATTGGCTGCTATGCCTTTCTGCACATTGTGATCCATCACCACAACATTAGACAAAAAATATGGTTGATAAAACTGCTGATAGAATCACATGTGCTTCATTATGATGGAAACTTGAATAACCATTGTCCATGAGTATGTGCATAATGACTTTCACATTATGATTCTACTTGGGACCAAACTCCTACTTTTTTCTGCATGACCCAAAACAGAAGATGACGTAGAAGGCGCCTAGGAAACTGTTATTAAAAAGACTTGCTATGTAAACTCTATTTATAAAAGCTTTCACTGTTCAGAGAAACACATTTACTATTGTGTCACAGGGTCAAATGCTTAAAAATATATTTTTAGCTGTGTTGTGTGCATGGGCTATTTCCACTTCAATTTTAGTTCGACTTCAATTTTAGTTCGACTTAGTTCAACTTCGAATCGAACGATTCGAACTAAAAATCGTTTGAATATTCGACCAGTCAAAGTACTGTCTCTTTAAAAAAAACTTCGACCCCCTACGTCGCCACCTAAAACCTACCGAGGTGCAATGTTAGCCTATGGGGAAGGTCCCCATAGGCTTTCTAACAATTTTTTGGTCAAAGGAAAATCGTTTGATCGATGGAATAAAATCCTTCGAATCGATTTTTCGTTCGATCGTTCGATCTAACTATTTGCAGTAAATATCGAAGTCGAAGGATTTACATTCGGCAGTCGAATATCGAGGGTTAATTAACCCTCGATATTCGACCATATGTAAAGCTGCCCCTTAGGGATGGACAAAATTTTTCTCCAAGTTTCGCAGCGAAAATGACGCCCATAGACTCCAATGGGTGAAAAAAAATTGTCTCCCATCAAAAATTTTTTGGTTGCATATCAAAACAATTACCCATACAATTACATTTTTATGCCCAAAAACCAGGAATGTTATGTGACTCTTGTGAGGTCATAAAGAGAAGTCAGCCTTTGATACCATGACTTTATCTGGGAGCCAGTCCTTACGCCTTAATCAAGTTTTAAGAAAGGGATGAATTAAAAAGACTTGTATTCGTTCCACCTTTTTAACTTTCATTAATTCAGCTTCATACATTTCTATTGTGCCCAATTGTGCCCATTTAAATAACAATAATGGCAAGAGTAATAATAATATGATCATTAATGCATAATTGCAGTCTAGCCTCTCAATTTTCACAAATAATTGATTATATATATACACTCTATGGCTGAATGTACATATCACAACCTATCCTGGGAGACATTCTATAAATATATATGAATTCTCTGCTTAGAATAATCCAACATTTTCTTTTTTATTATTACTGTGGATTTTTGTTCTTATTGAAATTATCTTTAAAAATGCAGAAAATGATGAATTTGCTAACTGTCCCTAGATACATTCTATTCGTTCTGAAAAAGTGTAAATACATGTGTACATGTGTAAGCATACATTATCTGCAGTTGTTTATACTCCTGAGAGAATTAAACAATAATTTTACTTCATAATTACAAGATTCTATTTTTCTCTACATGGAACGATCATTACATATTCATCCCTAAAGTGTTATCTAGAGTACTAAACAGTGCCTTTTAAATAGGCAGTAGACAGAATGTTTAGTACAGTGTATATCATGCAGAGATGTTGTTTAATGAGAAAACCATTTCATTTGTCTGTCTTTTAACTTAAAAAGTGACAAATATGAACAAATTAAATAATAAGTAAATACATACATATACATTTTTTTTCTGAACCATAGATTCTACTGGGATTATAGTTTATCGGCATATATTTACAATAATAATAATAACCATTGGTAGAATCCCTGGAGAAAAAAGCAGGAAATACATATTTAATAACATCTGTAATGATACAAAATGTAATTGTTTGGAAGCTATATTTTAACTGTGTAGCTTCCATTATTAGTTATAGTTATTTTTTAATAAAAATTTAAAAATCAAATAAGAAATGTAGGAGAAAGGAAATACAAATAATTATTTGATTCCTGATTCATTTTGTGTTGCATCCAGTCTTCATTAGTAAAGGAACATTTATAGAAGTTCTTTAATGAAAAACAATTGAATTTGTCTTGTTTTTAACTTTACACAGTGACAAATGTAAACACATAAAACAATATACAGGTATAGGATCCCTTATCCGGAAACCCGATATCCAGAAAGCTCCGAATTATGGAATGGCTATCTCCCATAGACTCCATTTTAACCAAATAATCCAAATTTTTTAAAATGATTTTCTTTTTCTCTGTAATAATAAAACAGTAGCTTGTACTTGATCCCAACTAAGATATAATTAATCTTTATTGGAAGCAAAACCAGCATTTCGGGTTTATTTAATGTTTAAATTAATTTCTAGTAGACTTAAGACATGAAGACCCAAATTACGAAAAGATCCGTTATCCGGAAAACCCCAGGTCCCGAGCATTCTGGATAACAGGTCCCATACCTATATATATATATATGTACCATCCTTAAACCTTTCACACACCGTTCACTAGAAACACTAGGTACTATAATAATATGCTGTAGAATTCATTATTCAAAAAGGTGCCCCTTTTTTTTAAGAAAAAGTTAAGGGGGTTATTTACTAAACTCAAATTTATCTGATTGGTCTTTTTGGGGCAAAAACTTGAATAATTTGTGAAAATAAACCTCACATTTTTCGAGATTTATTATATCCCGATGCTGCAAAAAGCCAGAATCCGAAAATCCACCATCTCAGACCTGTCAAGGTCATGTATAAGTCAATGGGAGATATTCTATCCCAATTTGATTGGGAATTTTCGCGGCGTATTCACGAATTTATTCGCTGGCGGCGAATCACGGGAATTCACCGCGAATTTGCGCCTGGCGAATAAATTCGCCCATCACTAGTAATGATATAAACTAAAAAATGTTAGTTTTTTATTCTGACTGCTTACCTGCCATTATTATTTATAGTTAATTTTTATTATCTTAAAAATAAAATAAGATATATTAGAGAATTAAGAGAAATTATAACAAAGATGTAATGTATTCATGGGGATCATGGGGGCTTGATTATAGTAACTTTCATGGTCAAGGAGAAAAATCATGATTGTGGGATAAATGCAAACAAGCATACAATTTGTCCTGCCTTTTTTCCCTCAATGATCAACTTATATAAGAAAAAAAAGACAGAATATCCATTGTCCTGCACACTATGGAGCAGATTTATCAAAGCTGGAGTGGATGATTTGTCTCAATTCAAGAACAGAAAAACAGCAAATGACAAATGAAAGTTCAAGTATTTTCTGAAACTTTTTTTGTCTCATTTTTTGTCTTTTTATGAAATTGCAAATTTTCTTTCTCGATCTTGACCTCGAAAATTTGTGAAATGGGGCAAATTTATCAACATTCAAATTTCAGTTTTTACCAGAATTCACTTTTTTGGTCAACCTGCTAAAGAATTCAGATGAGCTGGGGACCCGTGGCATTGGTAATAAAATTAAAAGAAAATAAAAAGCCAGTGCTGTTCATTTATTGGGCCACTTTTCCATTTTTGACTATTAATTGATCAGCACCGGTGATGTTTTATAAGCCAAATCAATCTGTGATGGCACCCCCTTGTAAGAACCCCTTTTGTTGATAGCTTTTAAAGGTAGGGCATTCCATTGTCTATCGTATATGGAATACTGTCAGTGTGTGTTGTTGTGGAAGGGTTTACTACAGCATAACTTATTTTTGCCTGGCCCCTTACAATGTTTTAAACAGCTCACTTTGCAAATACTTTCATTTATGCACCAGAGACAATTTAAATATATGTAACTGAATGGCCCATGAACTCATTAGTGAGTTATCAAGTCAATCCAAACAATTATAAATTAATTAGAAGGCTGCATCCTTACTGTCCTACAGAGATGATGCAGAGCCTACAAGGAATGTATCTGACTGTGGAAACCTTGCATCATTTATAGGGAAACTCCACGTTATTGTTTATATTAGTTTAATAAAGTGAAATTTAGCTGAGAAAAAAAACAGAAACAGAAATAATAAATGGATTGTGTATACTTAATATTAATGAGCCCTGCATAGCCCTCCATGGCCACTTAGGACTCAACATGAAAAGGTGTGGATAAATTAAAACATTTAAAGAAATTGCCTTGCACATTTCAGTTCCCATAGGGCTTCCACACTGTGTGAATCCCATTTAAATGAGGTAGAGATTTTTCATGAGCTGTATCCCCAGTGTTTTAAAAATTCATGTGTTATGAATCATACTAGGTATTCTAATTGTTTATACTAATATGTGTGACAGTATATAATAACATGGTTTGTAACATTAATTAGAAAATATGTTGGCAGCAAACCCAAAGCATGCAATCATAATCTAGCAGCAGTATTGCCCCTTTGTGTTTTGTATAATCTTTTTCTGCAATACTAAGCTGAATAATACAGTTTCTTATATTACCATATTTTTCTTCTAAATATGCTCTGTTGACTGTGTTCAGGGCTCTCCATAACATTGTATCTTGCTGTAATGCATCTAGAGATTGTTTCCTTACATTAGTCTTATCTTCATGGGAAGGCTAAGCAGGGCTAATCCAAATACATATGTCAATCACTCCTGTGCATAGAGACTGTGTTGACATGATTTTCATATTGTTGTATAGCAGAGCAGTGTTTGGTCTCAGTAGATGCTGTAGTTGACATCACTGAACTAAAACAGCTGACTTAATTCCTTTCACTTATAATCTGGTCTACAATATTGTGTATTGTATTACAGGAGAAGTTTGAGGGGGAAACGTATTTAAAGAGAACTGTTATGTCCCACAAAATACAGAGAAAAAATAATATTTGACTAATTTAAGAAGGTTATATCAAGTTACCAACATGCATGGATAAAATGGGCTAAACGGAAAGTCTTTGTTATAGTTTCATGGATTTACCAGCAGGACAGCGTCTAAGATTTATATTGCCACCTTTGATTTGCTTGAACATACAAACAGCTAGGGAGTACCTGTGCAGACTGTGGTGTGCCTAAAGTTAGTAGTTGACAATTAAAATTATGCTAATCAATAGTATCATTTTAAATTTTTTTGGGAAAGAACCACTCTTGCTCTATAGTTAAAATGTACAAATACCTTCCTTACCAGTGTTGCTCCACCTAGTTGTTGCTGAGCTACAAGGTTAAAGCAAGCTGGTAGCTGCAGTTTACAGAAATCAGGGTTGAATTCTTCAATTAAAACTACTTGATAAAACCTCTTTATGCATAGGGATCCTTCAATACACTAACAACAAAGGAAAATTGTGCTCATAACCTCAAATTCTAAAATGAGGATACAACAAAGGTCCTTAAGTGAGGATCTCATCTGGCATCAGGCAAACGCCACTTGAGTTGTTCAACACATGTCCAACACCTTAAAAAAAAAAATTCTTGTACAGTTTACTTACAGTATAATAGGATCAAATATTAACAATAATCTCTTTCTGCAAGATGAGCATACGATATATAGTGCTGGTAGGCATAAGGTAGGTGAATCCTCTTGTATCTGTAATTACAACTGGGACACCTAGTTTGGAGAGCTGGAGGGCACTAATGAGAGAGTTTTCAGAAAAGTTTATCTTACCTTTAATGATGGGAGAATCTGACCCGTTTAGTTTTGCCGTAAATTTGTAAAATGGCAAAAATTCACTGAAGTGCATTGAAGTCTATGGGTGACACAATTCAACTTTTTTCTTTTTGACACGCGACAATTTTTTTTACCCATTGGATTCTATGGCCATATTTTTCTCGGCAAAACATGGAGAAACATTTCGCTCATCACTAGTCACCTTTAAGTAGCATGTACCCATGGGCTGGTGAAGACCTTGGTCAGTGAAAAGTGCGAAAAAAACTGGAGAAAGGTTGGGACAAAAATATTTATAAAGAGAACAAAATTTGTATGATCATTTATTATGTTGTTCACACTTAGGGGCAGTTTTTTCAAGGGTCGAATTTCAAAGCAATGGGAGTTTTTTGAACTCCCATAACAGCAAAATTCAAATTAAAAAAGACCAATCAAAAATTTATCAAAAAATGGGAATAGGTCCATTTTCGATCATACGAATTGAAGTAACAGCACATTCGATCGAATTCGATTTGAAGTCTTATTTTTTGAAAAACTTTGAATCGAATTCGATTGAATGCAATGTTACTTCGATTCGTAAGTTAGAAAACGGACCTATTCCCATTTTTTGATAAATTTCGATTGGTCTTTTTTAAATTTGAAATTTATCAAAAAATTGATCGAATTCGATTCAAAGTTTTTCCGAAAAAAACCTTTGATTTTTCAAAGTCCACCAATTGACTCAAATAGGTTCTAGGTCCTAGAACCTGTCTAGGAGGTCCCCCATAGGCTAAAGCAGCAATTCAGCAGGTTTTAGATGGCGAATGGTCGAAGTCTAATTTTTAAAAAAACAGTACATGATAAATTTCAATTTTTGAATTTTCAATTTTTTTCAAATTCAAATCGAATTTGGACTATTCCCTAGTACACAAAAATTAGCTCGAAATTTGAATTTTTTTTAATTCTAATTTTCACTTTGACCTTTGATAAATCTGCCTTTGATAAATGGATGATTATTACAAATACAGGGATTTGCCAAAAACATGATAACATAACTTGCACAGAGAAGCATCCCATTATTATATCCTATCAGCTTAGGTTCCCTAAACAGCTCATGGATGTTAACTGTATGAGATATCACAAATTTCTGTAACATCAATAAGTATAAACATATACAGTATGTTACCATAGATGCATAAATAAAATGAGTATACTTTATTATGAAAGAGGAAGGGCATACATTCCGAAGCGTGCACTCCACATTTAGGTGAAACATGAAGTTTCTTAGAAGGCACATTCGGCTAAGGTATCAACTTGATAAATATGCATCTAAATATGCAGTGCTATAAAACCAAAGAATAATATACATTTACAAAAGACTTATAAAATTAGCAATGATGGTGACTGAGCAAATGTGTAGACACCCATCTCTTGGTATAGACTGGGTAACAATAATGACAAGCAACAGGAAAAATAAGGTGCTCCAGAATATCAATATAAATAGCTCACGAGTTGATCATGTGATCCAGGTGCACCAGAGTACGGGATACAGGTGCACGTAGCAATTTAAAGGAGAAGGAAAGCTCCAAGACAGTTTATTGCCAACAGATTAGCCACAATAGTGCAAGCTAGAACGCTATATTTATTCTGCAGAATGCTTTACCATGCCTGAGTAAACAGCTCTAGACACTGTCTCTGTTTGTTTAGGCTAGAAGCTGCCATATAAGCTTGGTGTGACATTACTTCCTGCCTGAGTCTCTCCCTGCTCACTAACACCTCTGAGCTCAGATTACAGCAGGGATGGGAGGAGGGAGGGAAAGAGGAGCAAACTGAGCATGCTCAAGCACTGCCCTGGATGTTTAAACTGAAAACAGGAAGTCTGATACAGAAGCCAATATGTTATGTACACATGACATGGGCAGGGACAAATACCTGCCTTTTTTCCCCCAAACTGGCCTAGGAATAACCAACTCGCTCACCATACATTTTATTTGTTGGAGTCTTTTTGTCCACGGCTTTATTGCACAACTGATTATTTAACAATAGATAACACATATATCAATAACAATTATATTAACAACATTATAAACATACAAATATGAACAGTGATATACCATTAACTTTTTAATCCTCAGCAAGGCCCCTGGCAATGGACCCAATTAGGTGCATGCAATCGTGAAGCCACCAGCCGCTTGTGCCTTCTAGCATGATGGGTACGCAGGACTGCATGCTACCCCCCCCAATACAACATACCCTCCCAGAGACCACCGCTCTTAGAGAGGAACACCACCAACCATGTTGTTAGGTGCACCAGTATCCTGTATGCTTGACAAAGGGGTTTTACCCTGAAAACGTTGCATACACACATTGGTGTGAGGTTGCCGATACCTCTTTCACAGTGCACCAGGGTTTCACATCACTCAGAGTGCCAGGGTGTGCGAGTGTAACTTTGAACTTTGTCAGGTGCACCAGCCCCAGACCCTCAGCTTCAGGGAGCTGCAAACCGAAATGAACAGCAAGAAAAACAGGACTATCCACAGGGCCAAACAAATATGTTGAAAAATTTATATTTATTAGTCAAAGTTAAAAGTATACATACATAGGGATGTCGCGGACTGTTCGCCGGCGAACTTGTTCGCGCGAACATCGGCTGTTCGCGCTCGCCGAATGTTCGCGAACGTCGCGCGACGTTCGCCATTTTGGGTTCGCCTTACCTGGCGCTTTTTTTTGACCTCTCACCCCAGACCAGCAGATACATGGCAGCCAATCAGGAAGCTCTCCCTCCTGGACCACCCCCACACCCCCTGGACCACTCCCCTTCCATATATAAACTGAAGCCCTGCAGCGTTTTTTCATTCTGCCTGTGTGTGCTTGCAAGAGCTAGTGTAGGGAGAGAGCTGTTACTGATTTCACTGATTTCTTTGAGGGACAGTTGATAGTAAGTTTGCTGGCTAGTAATCTACTTGATACTGCTCTGTATTGGAGGGATAGAAGTCTGCAGGGATTTGAGGGACATTTTAGGGTAGCTTTGCTGGCTAGTAATCTACCTTCTACTGCAGTGCTCTGTATGTAGCTGTCTGCTGTGGGCACTGATCTCTTCTGATCTCATCTGCTGACTGCTGTAATAACCCAATAGTCCTTGTAAGGACTGCTTTTATTTTCTTTTTTGTTTTTTACTTTGCTAGTTGCTACTATAAGCCCAGTGCTATTAGTCTAGCAGTGTTGGGGAGTGGGACTGGTGTGCTACTGTGCTGCTCCTAGTAGTTCAGCAGCACCAACCCGAGAAAAATATTTTTTTTAATATACATATATTTTTTTTTCTTTTACTTATCTTACTGTTCTTTAACGTGTACAGTGCTGTTGCTGTTCTTCATAGTAGTGCACCAATAGTAGTGCACTTGCAGGCATTATTTGCTCAGTGTGTTCTTCATTTTCAAACAACAACCATCTAGCTGTGTGAGCTTGTTCACATTCTGTCTAAATATCAATAATAATACCGTCTCTAGAAACACCACCCGAGTGACGTTTTTCAGGCAGCAATAATATATTCCGTATCCACTGCTGTAGTAGTGTATACGTTAACCTTGTAGGCATTATTTGCTCAGTGTGTTCTTCATTTTCAAACAACAACCATCTAGCTGTGTGAGCTTGTTCACATTCTGTCTAAATATCAATAATAATACCGTCTCTAGAAACACCACCCGAGTGACGTTTTTCAGGCAGCAATCATATATATCGTATCCACTGCTGTAGTAGTGTATACGTTAACCTTGTAGGCATTATTTGCTCAGTGTGTTCTTCATTTTCAAACAAAAACCATCTAGCTGTGTGAGCTTGTTCACATTCTGTCTAAATATCAATAATAATACCGTCTCTAGAAACACCACCCGAGTGACGTTTTTCAGGCAGCAATAATATATTCCGTATCCACTGCTGTAGTAGTGTATACGTTTACCTTGTAGGCATTATTTGCTCAGTGTGTTCTTCATTTTCAAACAACAACCATCTAGCTGTGTGAGCTTGTTCACATTCTGTCTAAATATCAATAATAATACCGTCTCTAGAAACACCACCCGAGTGACGTTTTTCAGGCAGCAATCATATATATCGTATCCACTGCTGTAGTAGTGTATACGTTAACCTTGTAGGCATTATTTGCTCAGTGTGTTCTTCATTTTCAAACAACAACCATCTAGCTGTGTGAGCTTGTTCACATTCTGTCTAAATATCAATAATAATACCGTCTCTAGAAACACCACCCGAGTGACGTTTTTCAGGCAGCAATCATATATATCGTATCCACTGCTGTAGTAGTGTATACGTTAACCTTGTAGGCATTATTTGCTCAGTGTGTTCTTCATTTTCAAACAACAACCATCTAGCTGTGTGAGCTTGTTCACATTCTGTCTAAATATCAATAATAATACCGTCTCTAGAAACACCACCCGAGTGACGTTTTTCAGGCAGCAATAATATATTCCGTATCCACTGCTGTAGTAGTGTATACGTTAACCTTGTAGGCATTATTTGCTCAGGGTGTTCTTCATTTTCAAACAACAACCATCTAGCTGTGTGAGCTTGTTCACATTCTGTCTAAATATCAATAATAATACCGTCTCTAGAAACACCACCCGAGTGACGTTTTTCAGGCAGCAATCATATATATCGTATCCACTGCTGTAGTAGTGTATACGTTAACCTTGTAGGCATTATTTGCTCAGTGTGTTCTTCATTTTCAAACAACAACCATCTAGCTGTGTGAGCTTGTTCACATTCTGTCTAAATATCAATAATAATACCGTCTCTAGAAACACCACCCGAGTGACGTTTTTCAGGCAGCAATCATATATATCGTATCCACTGCTGTAGTAGTGTATACGTTAACCTTGTAGGCATTATTTGCTCAGTGTGTTCTTCATTTTCAAACAACAACCATCTAGCTGTGTGAGCTTGTTCACATTCTGTCTAAATATCAATAATAATACCGTCTCTAGAAACACCACCCGAGTGACGTTTTTCAGGCAGCAATAATATATTCCGTATCCACTGCTGTAGTAGTGTATACGTTAACCTTGTAGGCATTATTTGCTCAGGGTGTTCTTCATTTTCAAACAACAACCATCTAGCTGTGTGAGCTTGTTCACATTCTGTCTAAATATCAATAATAATACCGTCTCTAGAAACACCACCCGAGTGACGTTTTTCAGGCAGCAATCATATATATCGTATCCACTGCTGTAGTAGTGTATACGTTAACCTTGTAGGCATTATTTGCTCAGTGTGTTCTTCATTTTCAAACAACAACCATCTAGCTGTGTGAGCTTGTTCACATTCTGTCTAAATATCAATAATAATACCGTCTCTAGAAACACCACCCGAGTGACGTTTTTCAGGCAGCAATAATATATTCCGTATCCACTGCTGTAGTAGTGTATACGTTAACCTTGTAGGCATTATTTGCTCAGTGTGTTCTTCATATTCAAACAACAACCATCTAGCTGTGTGAGCTTGTTCACATTCTGTCTAAATATCAATAATAATACCGTCTTTAGCAACACCACCCGAGTGACGTTTTTCAGGCAGCAATAATATATTCCGTATCCACTGCTGTAGTAGTGTATACGTTGACCTTGTAGGCCTTGTTTGCCCAGTGTGTTCTTCTTCTTCATTTTCAAACAACAACCATCTAGCTGTGTGAGCTTGTTCACATTCTGTCTAAATATCAATAATAATACCGTCTCTAGCAACACCACCCGAGTGACGTTTTTCAGGCAGCAATAATATATTCCGTATCCACTGCTGTAGTAGTGTATACGTTAACCTTGTAGGCATTATTTGCTCAGTGTGTTCTTCATATTCAAACAACAACCATCTAGCTGTGTGAGCTTGTTCACATTCTGTCTAAATATCAATAATAATACCGTCTCTAGCAACACCACCCGAGTGACGTTTTTCAGGCAGCAATAATATATTCCGTATCCACTGCTGTAGTAGTGTATACGTTGACCTTGTAGGCCTTGTTTGCCCAGTGTGTTCTTCTTCTTCATTTTCAAACAACAACCATCTAGCTGTGTGAGCTTGTTCACATTCTGTCTAAATATCAATAATAATACCGTCTCTAGAAACACCACCCGAGTGACGTTTTTCAGGCAGCAATAATATATTCCGTATCCACTGCTGTAGTAGTGTATACGTTAACCTTGTAGGCATTATTTGCTCAGTGTGTTCTTCATATTCAAACAACAACCATCTAGCTGTGTGAGCTTGTTCACATTCTGTCTAAATATCAATAATAATACCGTCTCTAGCAACACCACCCGAGTGACGTTTTTCAGGCAGCAATAATATATTCCGTATCCACTGCTGTAGTAGTGTATACGTTGACCTTGTAGGCCTTGTTTGCCCAGTGTGTTCTTCTTCTTCATTTTCAAACAACAACCATCTAGCTGTGTGAGCTTGTTCACATTCTGTCTAAATATCAATAATAATACCGTCTCTAGAAACACCACCCGAGTGACGTTTTTCAGGCAGCAATAATATATTCCGTATCCACTGCTGTAGTAGTGTATACGTTGACCTTGTAGGCCTTGTTTGCCCAGTGTGTTCTTCTTCTTCATTTTCAAACAACTCCCATCTAGCTGTGTGAGCTTGTTCACATTCTGTCTAAATATCAATAATAATACCGTCTCTAGAAACACCACCTGAGTTGTTGTTGTTGTTGTTTTAAAAATAATGCCAGGCAAAGGCAGGCCGCCACGCAGAGGCACAAGGGGCCGTGCTGCTATGCTATCCTGTGGCCCTAGGAAATTGCCCAGTTTTAAAAAGGCAATGACCCTGAACTCCCAAAATGCTGAAGAGGTAGTTGACTGGCTTACACAGCACACCCCATCCTCTACCGTTTCTAACTTTACCACAACATCCTCATCCTCCACTGCTATGGGCACCCCACGTAACACTTCCTCCACCACCGGCGCCCCTTCTTCACTGGAGTCAGAGGAGTTATTTTCACATGAGTTTCTTGAACTGAGTGATGCGCAACCATTATTGGCAGAAGAAGATGAAGGAGATGAGGACGTTACACCAGATTTAATTCTGGCAGAGAACACAACAGAGATGGACATAATGAGTGATGACGAGGAGGTCCCCGCTGCTGCTTCCTTCTGTGAGCTGTTAGAAGAAATTGATGCATCTGAGGAGAATGAGGATGAGGAGATTGATGTTTTATGGGTGCCCAGTAGAAGAGAGGAAGAGGAGGATAGTTCAGATGGAGAGACGGAGAGTCAGAGAGGCAGGAGGAGAATAAGACTTAGAAGAAGCAGGGAGGACAGCTCGCAGGGAACAGTAGGGCAACAACATGTATCGGCACCTGTGGTCAGCCGGCCAACGCACCCGCCATTGCCGCCAACGCCGCCGACTTCTACTGTTACCGCCAGATTGCCAGCCTCAAAAAGGTCAACAGTGTGGGATTTTTTTAATGTGTGTGCCTCTGACAAAAGCGTTGTCATTTGCAATGAGTGCAGTCAGAAACTGAGTCTTGGGAAGCCCAACAGCCACATAGGTACAACTTCTATGCGAAGGCACATGAACGGCAAGCACAAAGCACTTTGGGAGCAACACCTCAAAGGCAACAGGCAAACTAAAAGCCACCCTCCTTCTGGTCCAGCATCTTACTGCTCTACCTCTGCTGTCCTTCACCCGTCTGAACCACCCTCCACTCCGCCTTCCACCTTGACCACCAGTTCCCATTCCCAGTCATCTGCCCCCAGCCAAGTTTCTGTGAGGGCCATGTTTGAGCGTAAGAAGCCAATGTCTGCTAGTCACCCCCTTGCCCGGCGTCTGACAGCTGGCTTGTCCGCACTCTTAGCCCGCCAGCTTTTACCATACCAGCTGGTGGACTCTGAGGCCTTCCGCAAATTTGTAGCAATTGGGACACCGCAGTGGAAGGTACCCAGCCGCAATTTTTTTTCAAAAAAGGGAATACCACACCTGTACCACCATGTGCAGAGCCAAGTCACCGCATCTCTGTCACTTAGTGTTGGGCCAAAGGTCCATATGACTACTGACGCATGGTCCTCCAAGCATGGTCAGGGCAGGTATGTCACCTACACTGCCCACTGGGTGAACTTGGTAATGGCTGGGAAGCAGGGAATGTGTAGCTCAACAACGACAGTGGAGTTGGTGTCACCGCCACGGATTGCACGCGGTTCTGCCACCACCTCTACTCCTCCTTCGCTCTCTACCTCGTCTTCTTCCTCTTCTTCGTCCTCTGGTGCTGGGTCCTCCTCCTCCACACCTGTGCACCCCCAGCTCCCCCTAGGCTATTCGACGTGCCAGGTACACTGTTGTCATGCTGTCTTGGGGATGACGTGCCTGGAAAGCAAAAACCATACCGGATCTGTACTCCTGTCATCTCTGCAGTCACAGGCCGATCGGTGGCTGACCCCACACCAACTGAAGATCGGAAAAGTGGTGTGTGACAATGGAAGCAATCTGTTGGCAGCACTGAGACTGGGCAATTTAACACATGTGCCCTGCATGGCACATGTTCTGAATTTAATAGTACAACGTTTTGTCTCAAAGTACCCAGGATTCCAGGACGTTCTCAGGCAGTCCAGGAAGGTGTCGGCCCATTTCAGACGGTCCTACACAGCCATGGCACGCCTTGCTGACATTCAGCAGCGGTACAAAATGCCAGTCAGGCGTTTGATTTGCGACAGCCAGACTCGCTGGAATTCAACGCTCCTCATGTTGGAACGTCTGCTGCAACAACAAAGAGCCGTCAACGAATACCTGTTTGAACTGGGTGGTAGGACTGGATCTGCAGAGCTGGGGATTTTTTTACCCCGTTACTGGGTGCTTATGCGCGATGCCTGCAGGCTCATGTGCCCTTTTGAAGAGGTTACAAATATGGTCAGTCGCACCGAAGGCACCATCAGCGACCTAATACCCTTCGCTTTCTTCCTGGAGCGTGCCGTGCGACGAGTGACAGATGAGGCTGTAGACCAGCGTGACGAGGAGCAGGAAGCGCACGATTTCTGGTCGGAATCACCAGAACGAACCCAGGCACCTGCTGCAACGCAGGGAGAGGTGTCAGAAGTGGAGTCAGAGGAGGAAGGTGGCTTTGTGGAGGAGGAGGACCAACAGGAGCAGGCTTCCCAGGGGGCTAGTGGTGACCTTTTGGGGACCCCTGGTCTTGTACGTGGCTGGGGGGAGGAGACCGTGGATGATGCAGTCCTTGATAACGAGGAAGCGGAGATGGATACCTCTGCATCCAACCTTGTGAGAATGGGGTCTTTCATGCTGTCATGCCTGTTGAAGGACCCCCGTATCAAGAGGCTTAAGGAGAAGGACCTGTACTGGGTCGCGACTCTACTAGACCCTCGGTACAAGCATAAAGTGGCAGAAATGTTACCAACATACCACAAGTCTGAAAGGATGCTGCATTTAGAAACCAGCCTGCAAAACATGTTGTACAATGCTTTTAAGGGTGATGTCACTTCAGGAACTCATCAACATTCCAGGGGCAGAGGTGCCAGTAATCCTGCCACGAGCGCACCTGCAAGGACAAAGCACTTTGGCCACTCTGTAACGTCAGACATGCAAATGTTTTTCAGTCCAAGGCAGCGGCAGAACCGTTTGGGATCCACCCTCAAAGAACGCCTCGACCGGCAGGTAGCGGACTACCTGGCATTAACTGCAGATATCGACACTCTGAGGAGCGATGAACCCCTGGACTACTGGGTGCGCAGGCTTGATCTGTGGCCAGAGCTGTCACAATTTGCCATGAACCTCTTGTCTTGCCCCGCCTCAAGTGTCCTCTCAGAAAGGACCTTCAGTGCAGCAGGAGGGATTGTAACTGAGAAGAGAACTCGCCTAGGTCACAAAAGTGTGGATTACCTGACCTTTATTAAAATGAATGAGGGGTGGATCTCGGAGGGTTACTGCACGCCGGAAGACTTGTGCTGAGTTTCTGATTCTGACTCCCCATGCAGCTGTCCTTCTCTGCACGCCTCATGACTCCACATACAGCTGTCCTTTAGCGTCCTCCTCCCTCCACCACCGTTACAAACTAGGGTGCAAACCCTACTGGTTTAATTTGAATCCAGGTAAATCCTGAGTTTTTCTGGCCTCTGTGCTTCAGTGGCTGTGACAAAAAAATTGAATATTTTCAGCATTTATATGGCATATTTTTTATGGCCTCTGTGCTTCAGTGGCTGTGACAAAAAAATGAATATTTTCAGCATTTATATGGCATATTTTTTCTGGCCTCTGTGCTTCAGTGGCTGCGACCAAAAAAAACAGAATATTTTCAGCATTTATATGGCATATTTTTTATGGCCTCTGTGCTTCAGTGGCTGTGACAAAAAATGAATATTTTCAGCATTTATATGGCATATTTTTTATGGCCTCTGTGCTTCAGTGGCTGCGACCAAAAAAAACAGAATATTTTCTGCATTTATATGGCATATTTTTTCTGGCCTCTGTGCTTCAGTGGCTGTGACAAAAAAATGAATATTTTCAGCATTTATATGGCATATTTTTTCTGGCCTCTGTGCTTCAGTGGCTGCGACCAAAAAAAACAGAATATTTTCAGCATTTATATGGCATATTTTTTCTGGCCTCTGTGCTTCAGTGGCTGTGACAAAAAAATGAATATTTTCAGCATTTATATGGCATATTTTTTCTGGCCTCTGTGCTTCAGTGGCTGCGACCAAAAAAAACAGAATATTTTCAGCATTTATATGGCATATTTTTTATGGCCTCTGTGCTTCAGTGGCTGTGACAAAAAAATGAATATTTTCAGCATTTATATGGCATATTTTTTCTGGCCTCTGTGCTTCAGTGGCTGCGACCAAAAAAAACAGAATATTTTCAGCATTTATATGGCATATTTTTTCTGGCCTCTGTGCTTCAGTGGCTGTGACAAAAAAATGAATATTTTCAGCATTTATATGGCATATTTTTTCTGGCCTCTGTGCTTCAGTGGCTGCGACCAAAAAAAACAGAATATTTTCTGCATTTATATGGCATATTTTTTCTGGCCTCTGTGCTTCAGTGGCTGTGACAAAAAAATGAATATTTTCAGCATTTATATGGCATATTTTTTCTGGCCTCTGTGCTTCAGTGGCTGTGACAAAAAAATGAATATTTTCAGCATTTATATGGCATATTTTTTCTGGCCTCTGTGCTTCAGTGGCTGCGACAAAAAAAACTGAATATTTTCAGCATTTATATGGCATATTTTTTATGGCCTCTGTGCTTCTGTGGCTGCGACCAAAAAAAACAGAATATTTTCAGCATTTATATGGCATATTTTTTCTGGCCTCTGTGCTTCAGTGTCTGCGACAAAAAAAATTTATATTGTTAGCATTTATATGGCATATTTTTCCTGGCCTCTGTGCTGCAGTGGCTGCGACCAAAAAAAATTAATATTGTTTGCATTTATATGGCATATTTTTTCTGGCCTCTGTGCTGCAGTGGCTGCAACAAAAAAAAATTAATATTGTTTGCATTTATATGGCATATTTTTCTGGCCTCTGTGCTGCAGTGGCTGCGACAAAAAAAAATTAATATTTTCAGCATTTATATGGCATATTGTTTCTGGACTTCTGGTTCAGTGGCTGCGACAAAAAACATAATTTTTCAGGAAAGTACACATGCCTAATTTTTCAGGGTTCTGCAACAGTGGCAAAATCGCATCTTTTATGGTCACCGCAGGTGATCAATAAAGTAGACCAAAACTGGGCCCACACTGCAGAATCAGTGTTTTTTGGTTCACTTCACTGTACATAGAATTACCTCTGCCTGACAGTGCACGTGCGCACAAGCACGGTGACTGCTAAACACACCACTACAGAAATATTGCCACCAACAGGACGAACATCCTGGAGGTGACAAGCAACTAGTAATTAAAAACTATTATTTGCTCACTTAACGGTATCATTCATTAAAGCTCTTTGCGTCTTTTTGCGTTGCAGTAAGCACCGCGTTTCGTCTTTGCGTGTGAACAGGCTGTAACCTTTACACGACTTGATTGGCATGTAGACGCCGGACGTTTTAAAGCATTTTATTACACAGGTTTAGAAATGTAGTGTGATTTCTGCCCTTTACAGCACAAAACGCAGCGCTGTGTCAACAATGGATTTTTTAGAAACATTTTTGCCCTTGATCCCCCTCTGGCATGGCACTGTCCAGGTCGTTGCACCCTTTAAACAACTTTAAAATCATTTTTCTGGCCAGAAATGTCTTTTCTAGCTTTTAAAATTCGCCTTCCCATTGAAGTCTATGGGGTTCGCGACGTTCGCGAACCGTTCGCATTTTTGACGCAAGTTCGCGAATATGTTCGCGAACTTTTTTTCCGACGTTCGCTACATCCCTATACATACATCTCCATGGGTCCTACGCGTTTCGTATCCCCAAGGTACTTAATCATGGGCTATGGTCTCACCCACAAGAAATGAGCTTTTGATCAACTAATCAAAAACTATTTTAAAAAAATCGAATTTCCTGTGGGTGAGACCTTAGCCCATGATTAAGTACCTTGGGGGTATGAAACGCGTAGGGCCCATGGAGATTTAAGTACACTTTTAACTTTGACTAATAAATATCCATTTTTTAACATATTTGTTTGGTGCTGTGGATTCCTCTGAGTGCAGGATAACCCTGTTTTTCTTGCTAACAATAATGACTAAACAGTAACAATCAAACACTGTGTTCTTGCTACCCTTTTATACTGCGTCACTACATTTGCCCATTAAAGCAGCATCTAATATGCTGAGACTTCATATTTTTTCATTACTAAAACAAGATCCTTAATGGCACATCCCATATTTGTCTAGGCAATTTCTCATTGGCTGCCCATCTATCATCCCAAGAGATAGTTTGCATAATGCCATTTTGATATAGTATACAATGCACAATAATGAGCTTAATCAATTTTTCTGGAAAATATTTTTGTAAAAATTCAGCATAGTTAAAGTCATACAGTACACTTTCAAACTAAATCCTGCTTGGCAAAAGGAATAGTGCCAGGTTGTAGTTCTAGGGAACCCGAACAAAAACCTACAGTCATCAGCCAATGAAGGTGATTAATTAAGAAGGGCAGGCATTTTTTTTTACAATTAGTTAAACTTTTGAAAACCCACCAAATTCTCTTTTCTGGCAGCACAGTGACAAGTGGAATAGCATTAAGAATTGCTGTGTCAGCGCCACACACTTATAAAAATGTCACATACTCAGAAATAGGCAAAATCGAGATTCTTGTATATTTCTTTTTTTCTTATAGTTTATTCCAATTAAGACAGGCAGTGATTGAACATGCAGGTTGCAAATTAAAATTTGGGGAAGGTGGAGAAAACAGAGTAGAAGGTAATAATGATATATGCCAGAAGAAGAGTTACAATTTTGAGATTGCCCTCTTTCATTACCCATGAATACAGTTGTTAGCACCAAATTCTAAAATGATAACAATCCTGATCCATAAATTTGGGTTTTAGGTTTCCAAACTATATAATCAACGAACTATTTATATGATCATCGGTGTGTGGAGTCTCATTTTCAGAGACCTGCCAGATGAGTGTGCCTTTATATACCATAATCCTGCATTGTTCCCTTGCCATTTCTTAGGCACTCCTGATCCTGGTATTGACCTGTGTCTGCCTTAAACCTTTTAACTGGATCTCTGCACTGTGTGCTGAACCTTGGACTTTTCTTTGCCTTGCCAGTAAGCCTGCTAACCTGTCTGTTAACCCTGCTCATACCTATCTTCTGCCATGCCTGCCTTGTTTTGCTCAGCCAGTCTCTACTTCGATAAAGTGTTTGCGTTTGCCAAAAATCTGTTTTCTGGTTATCTCCCTACTTGACCTTAATTCGAACACTAGACCAAGTCACACGCCTAAAGATTGTTTACAGATCACTCCAATGTTCCTTTTTATATGCTCATATTTTACAATTCAGAGAGCAATTTCATACAGTGAACAACTAGAACCGAGGCAGTAGCCACTTAGATAGTTAGTAGCTGCCCTTGTGCCCAGTGAATTCAGTTGTATACAAATACAAAAGAAAACCAGCGCTGAGACACTGTACAAAAAAACCCACATACAGTGTATTTTCAAAGCATCCACACCAATTCAAATTGTGTTTAAATAAACTCCAGACACAGAATTAAAGGTAACAGTGACATCATGTACATATATAACTGCTGTATGGTTTACATAAAGTATCCAAGTGAATTAAAAATGTCAAATCAAATAACAAATTAGAAATCTTTGCAACTCCTGGGTCTTGTCCATGTACTGTAGGTAAATTGTCTATTTCATATTCTCCATATTTATTACTGTTAAGTGTTGTCTTTTCATGTAAAAAAAAATCAGACAAAGCTGGAACAGACCTTTCGAATTATTAATAGCCAATGTAAGTCAATGTTGCCAGCAACTCATTATGCTTAGTCACTATAAAAACTAGCCTGACATTTCTTTATTGTATAAGAACTCAGAGCTGAAGAAAGGTACACAAATGTAACACTAAACGAGAGACTGGTGTGCTACACCATATGTGATCTATACTAGATTTAATCATACAGTTCATTCATGTTTTTTTATTTTTTGTACAATTTCCTTTGTCTTGGATTTTACTGAAACAGCTAGCCAACCCAATGCCCAACTTACTTTTCTACATATAAAATAAAAGAGACAAAGAAAGCCACATTCTTGCTCTACCTCCAATTTATTCCTTTCTATTATTGTTTAATCAGTATCTCCAGGGTTGGGAAACCCTTGAGGTTTTTCCACGTTTGCACTACACATTCGGGTTATGGTAACTGAACTTCAGGATTCTCATATATCAAAGGATTTATCTTAATCTCTTGTTTCTCCCTTTAAGAAAAGCGTTTCATTTTACATTGTTTGAGGTAGGTTTTATGTATTGCTTAATAAAATATAGACAAATGACTAATCTTTATGAACAGAGATCCCTTATCATCTCCCATAAATAAAGTGCAAACACATTTTGCTTTATATATATATATATATGTTGTGATTACATGATAATGAATTGCAAAATATATTATGGGTGATTGACACTTGATAGTTTGCAATATTTGTGGGTTTTATGTGACTACATGTATCAGGACACAAGCGAGTTGTAGTTGAATCCTAATTTTTGGGAATACACCTACTGGTGGTAGTGGGTAATACACATTGTGGGGAGTGTTTATTCATTGAAATAGTGATCACTTGCTACCTGTTTGATATTAGTAATGACATGGAATATAACACGCAACAGAGATGCTCTGCTAGTCCTCTTATACACATATTTAAGAAAATAATTGAGGTGTACCGACATTTGGGGATACTAGTTGAGGCCATACATATGATTGCCCCCGAGGTGGGTCGCTCCTTGTAGTGCTATAGAGTAAAAGGGTTAACAATAGAGAGCCAATATGTCAGTGAGACATTTCAAGTGAAAGTTTAACAGCCCAAAGGAAGGAGAGATCATTGGTTTAAACTCAATGGTTTTCACATGAACAATATAATTTACGAAAATGGTGTCCTTGAGAGTAATCTAGTAATGAAACAATGTATTAATGTAACAGATAAAAGTAGTAACATATAGGAACATTTCCAGATTTGTGTGAAACACGGACACATTTTGTTATATTATTGCAATATTATGGTGTTGTTTTTAACTTAGTGTTTTCTGCTAGGAGAGATGAATACAAACTGATAAACTCTATGGGGCCCATTTACTTAGCTCGAGTGAAGGAATAGAGGAAAAAAACTTTGAATTTCGAATGTTTGGCTACTTCGACCATCGAATGGGCTACTTCGACCTTCGACTTTGACTTTGACTTTGAATTGAACGATTCAAACTAAAAATCGTTCGACTATTCGACCATTCGATAGTCGAAGTACTGTCGAATGGATTGAAATCCTTCGAAAAGATTTTTCGCTCGATCGACCATCCGATATTCGAAGTCGAAGGATTTAACTTTGACAGTCGAATATCGAGGGTTAATTAACCCTCGATATTCGAAACGAAGTAAATTTTCCCCATGTGTGTATGTGTGTATATATATATACATATATATATATATATATATAAATATATATATATATATATATATATATATATATATATATATATATATATATATATATATATATATATATGGATTGGAGATATACCTAGTCGAATTTTTAATTAGCTTCTAATCAACAATTAAGTAAATTTGCCCCATGTGTGTATATGTATATATATATATATATATATATAAATACGTTGTAGATGGGTGCACACCAGGAACGTTTAAAGTCAAATTACTTAAAGATTAAAACATACTTTATTGAAAAATTTTTTAAAAACAGGCCAACGTTTCGGTCTCCTTCTCAGACCATTATCAAGACCCGAATAATCATAGGGAAACAGCTTAATATAGATAAAATGCATAGGCACTCACCCAATCACGTGTATGGAGACAAATCATGTGACAGAACCCAATCACCTGAATAGACCAAACATGTGAAAACGAAAAAGGGAGAACACCTGGACCAGAGATAGACAGGAAGTAGAAAAAGAAACATGATTAAAAACATACATAACAATGTTTCAAAAGGCCACTGATAAGCAGAAAAATTGTAGCAACAAGTCAGGTTATATATACACAACTATAAATAGCATAAAAAAAGGGGACAGCCTATAAAATATAGTGTTACCTCAACTGAATTATAATGCACATAGTCATACTTCACCTTTGATTCAAAAAGCACATAAAAGAACAATGTTCATTTAACCCTAAAGGGGCCATCGTATTTAGTTTTTTTATCCAAAAAACTTCTCGCTGAAGTAGGATTTTTGATCTATCACCACCCCGTTTCAGGGGCGGTACATGATCTATGGCAATATATTTAAAAGTGGGTAACCTATGTCCCTGTTCAAGAAAATGCTTGGCAACTGGTTTAACAGATACACCATCCCTAAATGCTACGCTAATTGCTGAGCGATGGGCATCCATTCTCAGTCTCAGGGTAAGATCTGTCTTGCCAACATAGGGCAGGCCACAGGGGCATGTGATCAGGTATATGACATGGCTCGTATTGCAGGTAATGTGGTGTCTAATCAAAAATCGCTTACCCGATTGCGGGTGTAAGAATGAGTTGCCCGGTGTCATGTACCTACATGAATATATATATATACACACACACACATATATATATATATATACACACACACATATATATATATATATACATGGATTGGAGATATACCTAGTCGAATTTTTAATTAGCTTTTAATCATGTGACGAAGCTGTAGCTGGTGGTTTACCGCCAGTGTGTGGTTAAAAGACATGTTCAGTATTGTCTTTGGAAGGTTGAGGAGTCAGCTAAAACATCAGTCTGCTGCTATTTTATTAAATAAATTCTGTTTAATTTTTAAGACCTGATTAGTGCTGATCCCCTTTTTGTGATTGTATGGAGATGTTTGTTGATCGTGCACCCAGGCAATTTACTGCACCTTATCGAGAGTGCCGGCTCCACGTGGCTTTATATATATATATATATATATATATATATATATATATATATATATATATATATATATATATATATATATATATATATATATATATATATATATACACACCATTATATTAAAAAAATGAATAAATTTAGATTTGTGCCTTTTTATAACAAAAATCATGGCTTCTAATATATTTTGTTCTTTATCATGTTTCTTCCAGACGACTATTGTTTAACAGTAAACTGATCACAAGCATAAAAACAATGCAAGGTGGCTATCAGGACTGGATTTACATAGTGTGCGCCCCTAGGCCCACTGCCGTTCGTCGCCCCTGTCCCCTCCCCTTTATTCATGAAAATTTTCATCATCTGGACTGGAGAAATGGGGATTGTCGCACGGGAAAATTAAAAAATGATTGTACGCAATGTTTTTGAACCAATGTGGGTGTGGTTGGGCAGCATGCCACCCCCCTAAAATCCTGCCGCCCTAGGCCCGGGCCTAGGTGGCCTTTCCACAAATCCAAGCCTGGTGGCTATATATTCGTACAAATGGGTCAAAGGGTAACTTATGGTGGGGCAATGAGTACATTTTAGTAGGGATCATGCTTGGTAGGCATCTTTCAGCCTTGGTGGAGGTTGTTGATTAAGATCTTAGTGTTACTCCATTCTGTGTGTGTGTGTTTTTTTTCTCTATCTTTATCTCTCTTACTATCTGACTTATAGCTTAATGTATCATTAGGCTGCTCTAACTAAATCAAATTGAAAAGTTGCATACATGTACTCTACATGTAAATCGTAGAAGTGGGGCTGGATGTAAGTTCAGGGTCGGACCGGGCCAGCTGGACTGGGTGAAAATCTGGTGGGCCATAGGACAATGTGGGCTCTGCAGACCCAGACCCGCAACCCACCAGTAAACCTTGCCACTTCTCTACCAGCCCAATAAAACTCCAAGAAGATGAAGCCGGGTGCTCTTGTGGGGGCGATGCAGGGGGGTTGAGTCTGTAGAGGGGGGCCAGTGTATGGGAGGATGTGAAAGGGGCAGGGGGCCCTGAGACAGAAACCCCAGCAAGTCCTGGACCCCCAGTCTGACACTGTGTAAGTTCCATAATTTAAGGTTTAACTAGCAGCAACTGGGCCAAAATGAAATTTTTTAAAGGAACCAAAGGCAAAAATTTGTTTCATAAACTTATAATGAAACTGCATACTCATGGTGCAAACTCTAGGGTTCTGGGCCCTAAGCAGCTGCTATGTCTCCTGACCCTATCAATGCTGGACTGGGCCAGCAGGACACCAGGAAACAACCTTGCTGACCCAAGTCTGCTTCAGACTGCTTCACTGACAGTCCCCTCTGCCCAACAAGGACCTGATCACAGCTAAAAATTAAGGATGTATGCAGCAACAGTGTGCACATGGGGGGTGGCTATGCGAGGTTGGATTCAGGGAGAAGGACCCCTGAGTTCACACAGAGGGCCCTTAAAGGCATAGTCCTGGTAGGCCCCGGATGCTCCAGTCTGACCCTGGATTATTTTGCATTTATTTTCAAAACAAAGTCATGGTTCTAAAGTGGTCCCATTTCCCATGCCAATAACTTGCTAACTCAGATGCTCTTATTTTCCTTTTGTCAACTCTCTATCATTCCTTTGCCAACTGATTTGCTTTACATCAGGAATATATTGACCAGTAGAGTGCTTCTTACAGTGATACATTTGTTCCGGAGGGCTGTCAGTATCCTGAATCTAAAACTCATAGAGAAGGACTTAAATTGCAGCCAAATGCATGTGGCTGCTGAACTGAGAAAAAGATGATACCATGATAGTCTGACATACAGATGATATTCATAAAAATAAGGAGTTGCCCCTGGCTTCATGATAAAGGGGAGGCTATAACCACCAAAATACAATAAAACATTCACCAGGTTTCCACATAATCAGACTTATATAGCATAGAGACCAATTGGTAAATCAGTAAGTGACTTACATTACATTCACAAACACATTTATAATTCAAGCTTGTTGTGTAGTGTCTGTGCCTATTTTTATGAGTGTTCTGTGATTCTAGTTTTGGCTGCAGGAAGGATTCCCAAACTCTTACAGATTCTGAAGCAATGCAAAAGGTGAGTCTAAAACACTTTATTGTGACCTGGTGCATTGTTTAAAAATCCCCAATATTTCAAAATCAAAAGTTTCAATTGCTTAAAAACCCTTAAGAGTTTGGGAACTCAGTTGGGAAATCACTTGAAATGAACACAAAATAAAAGTCTGAAGGGAAATTAAGTTTCCTTTCCATCTTCTCTTTTGCAAGAGGCATATGAATGTGCCAAAGTAAACTCCGCAACCATACAAAAACCTGTTATACGGCCTTTATGTATGTAATTAGTGTACAGCATTTTGTATTGGTAAAGACTTTAGCTAGCGCACTATAAATTATACACCTTGGCTCCAAGTGATTATTTTCCATTATTTCTGAATCAGACTAATCTCTTAATACATAAAGGCTCGTATTTGCTAAGCAATGTAACACGTAGATGCCTTTTGTCATTGTAGAACACCAAGTGTATTCATCAACAGGTTGTAAGATATATTACTGCTTGTGTTGGTGATGGAGATCAGCTTTCAAAACCAGTTATTCAGATGGAGGTCAGGCTGTTTGAAGGGACAATTGACTTGCATTATTGCAAAAATGGGCACGCTCATTTCATGTATTACTGACATTCATTAAAGGTAATTGTGTCTAACCCACTTTTTGCACTTCCTACAGTTGTTCTTGGTGTTGGTGGGTCCATCCTAACACTTGCTCCAAATCACACTCAATTGTGGCTATGGATGCAGGAGCCAAGCTGGCAGTAATACTATGGTTTGGTTTGGTCTTGCTCCTAAAAAATCACGCTCAGACACCATTTTGGAGATGAGCACCAGAAACTATGGCATCTAGGCTATTTTCATCACAACTGCATTAGGCACAAATCCGTCAGCTGCAACTACACTGAAATGGTAGCGGAAACTGCTGATTTTTAGGTAGAAAGCATGACAAATTGCAACTGAAATTGCACTTTGCACTTGTATTTGTAAATTACCTTTACCGTGTTTATTTAATGTACCACTGAGCATTTTTTGCTGCACACTGGTTTGCATGGCATAGCTCAGAGTCAACAGTGGCACATAACTAGTTAATGGTCAAACAATATCTGTAATGAGTTGTGCAAATCAAGAATAATACTAGAACTAAGAATCTGTTTACTGTATAGGGGAGTAAGGCAGGAAGTCCCAGCTCAATTAGGGGGCAGTATCATGTTTTTAAAGGAATAGTGTACCACATTTATTGAATAGGAAAAGAATGCTTGTGTGGAGTGAGCCAGGAAGGGGAACAATAGGGTCCATGGCTAGGAAGTAGGGAACCGGAGGAGCGTGTTAGGGATTATGGGTGTTGTAATTTCCTGGGTTGCTATGAGGTTGGGTGAAGAAATTAGGGGTTAAAGGATAAAGGAAGTGAATGGGGGTTTCTCTTTTACCTTGAACAACTACAGCCCACTATCCACAGTGCAAGGGGGTAGCAGTTCAGGGGGGTGATATTAGTGTAGTGTTACAGTGGGAGCCTGGGAGGGTCTCCCCTGGAGGGGAATATCAAGTGTAGGGCGTAACAGGGGTTAGGCCTGGGACCAAAGTGATGGAAGGGGGTCCTGTGGAAGGGGCATGTGTTATACACTATAGAAAATCCACACCTAGTAGGGATAACAGGCAGGCCCCTCACTCTTGGTTACAACTGTTTGCAGCCTTCAGTGGTTAAATATTATATAAATGTAATTGTTTATATTGTCCTACACTTAACTGATGTTGATACATGTTGGTCATTGTTTATGTAAATTTGTTAATAAACAAGCTTTTACATTTTTCACCTAAAACATCTTATCTGCTATGTTATCTTAAAGGAGAAGGAAACCCTTTCTGCGCAAAACCCCTCTCCCCCACATAGGCCCCCCTCCCTCCTCCCCCTTGGCCTACCTTTCCCCCGGGCAAATGCCCCTTAACTTGTTAGTCACCCCTCCATGCAGGTCCTCTCTTGCCGAGTTCATGGGTGCCATCTTCATCTGAGCGCACTTCTTCCTTTACTGATCGGCGTTTGGCGGCACATGTGTAAGTAGGAGGCATTTGCCGGTTGGATCTACTGCGCATGGGCCCGAATTTCACAAAGTTTCCGATTTCTTTTTTCGGAAACTTCGTGACTTTCAGCGCATGAGCAGTAGATCCAACCGGCAAATGCCTCCTACTTGCGCATGCGCTGCCAAAAGGGTTTCCTTCTCCTTTAAGTAAAGGGGGAGGAGCTTGGTGTTGTTGGAAGGAGCCCCTCAGATTGACGCTGTCACTGTCATGTTACTAAAGCTCTTCTAGTTTATTTAAATGAGATTCTTTCCATTCCTTGGAGTTGCATTATTTGAAACTGATTAATATCTGAAAATTCTACTCTACTGTGCTTGTACAAATCCAAAGGGCTCATTTCCCAATGCCAGTGCAAAAAAATGCCCGGTTTAAAATTGACAAAAGCTTGTGCATGTTTTGACGCTATTCATGCTCCTTGCACCTCCACATAGTTGCACTGAGTGCCTCTATGTTCATCCCCTTTATACTGTAAATAAAGTGATGGTAATTCCAGGGCTCCAACAGCAGGCTGCATCAAAAGACTTGCACCAAAAATGTAATGCCCCTTTAATCCTGAAAATAAGGCCACCCCCACTACTATAATTTTAGGCGTAACTTTACCTCATTCGCGAACAAATTCACTCACAATTATGCAATTTTGGACACAACTGAGGAAGATGCAAATCTGGAATTCTGGGGAAAAAACTTTATTGTTGGTAGAAATATGTTGATTTGAGTGGGCATGTGTAACATATATTTATCCCCCCAAGGAATTTGCTTTATACTTTAATGATGAAACTGCCAACTATTCTGTGAAAAGCAGTTGCTACTGCACGTTTGTTAGGCTGAAGAAAGCAATCTGATCATTTGTGTGTTGTTTGGCTTAAACGTTATGGGAAATAACTGTTCATGTCATCAGTATCAAGTATTCCAGCAACATGAATATGATTATGTTTTAAGCTGTAAAGAAAGGCTTGTATTGTCTATACTGGGAGTTAGGTTTTTATCTAGAGCAGGAAATGGGTTTTTATCCATACCTGTTTATTTTAGAATAACAATAAAACATTTCATTGCTGCTACTACAAAGCAAGATACATTCAAAGAAATCCACTGTGTGGCCCAGTGCCTGCTAAGTCAAGTGTATGTGTTGGTAGCACACACTGAGCCTACTTCTCATATTTTTTTACAGTCAGTGATACCCTGTGTTTAACAAAGAGCTGCTTCAAGCTATGATAATAAAGGTTTGTATTAAAAGAATTCTACTTATCAGACCTATGGAGCACAGGTTTCCATAGGGTGATGCAACAATGTTAATTATGGAATACATATATGGAAAACAATAGTGTTTACCTATTCAATAAAGTTTTTTTATTAATAATTCATTTTGTTCCTAATGATATGGGTATACAATTGCTTATCTAGAAACCCATTATCCAAAAAGCTTCTAATTACAGGAGGAACATTTCCCATAGACTCCACTTTAATCAAATAATTGACAGTTTTGAAAATTATTTTTTTTCTCTAATAATAAAACAGTAACTTGTAGTTGATCCCAACTAAGATATTATGAATCCTTATTGGAGGTAAAATAATCCCATTGTATTTATTTAAAGGGATCCTGTCATCGGAAAACATGTTTTTTTCAAAACACATCAGTTAATAGTGCTACTCCAGCAGAATTCTGCACTGAAATCCATTTCTCAAAAGAGAAAACAGATTTTTTTTATATTCCATTTTGAAATCTGACATGGGGCTAGACAGTTTGTCAATTTCCCAGCTGCCCCCAGTCATGTGACTTGTGCCTGCACTTCAGGAGAGAAATGCTTTCTGGCAGGCTGCTGTTTTTCCTTCTCAATGTAACTGAATGTGTCTCAGTGGGACATGGGTTTTTACTACTGAGTGCTGTTCTTAGATCTACCAGGCAGCTGTTATCTTGTGTTAGGGAGCTGTTATCTGGTTACCTTCCCATTGTTCTTTTGTTTGACTGCTGGGGGGAAAAAGGGAGGGGGTGATATCACTCCAACTTGCAGTACAGCAGTAAAGAGGGATTGAAGTTTATCAGAGCACAAGTCACATGACTTGGGGCAGCTGGGAAATTGACAATATGTCTAGCCCCATGTCAGAATTCAAAATTGAATATAAATAAATCTGTTTGCTCTTTTGAGAAATGGATTTCAGTGCAGAATTCTGCTGGAGCAGCACTATTAACTGATTCATTTTGAAAAAAATGTTTTTTTCCAATGACAGTATGCCTTTAATGTTTAAATATTTTTTTGCAAACAAAGTACAATCCAAATTACAGAAACCCATTATCTTAAAACTCCAGGTCCCCAGCATTCTGAAAACAGGTCCCATACCTGTTTGACTAACACTCTATAACAGTAGCTGCCACACAGTGGCCTGGAGCTGTGGAAGCTAAGGCAGAGCCTAAAAGCATTTTGGGTGATACATGGGAATAAAAACAATGATTTGCTCTTCTAGATACCCCTCAGAGCCCTGTTACAAGATCAGTCATTGTGAGATTTGGAGCTAAACATTTTCTTTGATATTTTTTGAAACTTTGATGAATAATCAATACAGTAATTTTTTCCTATACCTATAAACTTGTTATGTGCTAAGTGGGACCAAAGATGGGTGCTTCATGGGGATTTTGAACAGATGGTTTTTTATGCATTTACAAACAAAGCATATATTGCATTTATATGCATTTTCTAAAATGCAACTAAATCTTTTATTTTATTGCATACCTCATGTGCAAGAAGATGCAGCTAATTGCATTAATACAATGAAAGACAACCCTGAAAACTCATGATTACTACCAGGCAAAATGTAATGGAATCAATTAGCTGATGCAATTAGTTGTGCTCACATCTGCAGCTGAAACAATCATCAGGCGAATAAAAAAAATCTCCATACTGTATATAACGAACTATATAGAGACACCTTAATAGTAACAAATAAAAGCCCCACTTCAGGAATATTAGTATTTAATGAATGTCTGGCAACATTTTCTAATGTCTGTCTGCATCTGGTGCCTGACTGGCTGTGAGTTGCAGCATTTCTTTTTGAATAGACTGAAATAAAGGTGAAGTCTTGTATGATTTCATAATACATTGATAGAAAAATTTTATCTGGTAGACTAGTGATCCCACGAAATTCAACCACGAAAAATTCATGAAACTCAAAAACTGACGCCCGCGTGAAAGTCAGTGGGCATCCAAATAGTGTTGATGCACAACAGTTTCGACACAAGCAACTTTTCTGATTTTTTCGGGAGAGTTTCGAGAATTTATTTGCAAAAATTCGCGCCTGCCGAATTCATTCGACCATCACTATTGTAGATTATTTTATTATTATAAATGTGTCAAGAAGTGTGCTACTTTTCAGTGCACATTTCCTGGTTGGAAACAGCCAACTTTTATTTTTATGATATTCAAATGTATCTTGACTTCCAAATGTTGCCAAACTGAAAATGTAATATTTTGTACCCATTAGCTCAATTTTGGAAGATTCTATTCATGATTTAGAACATAGTTCATAGTTTGTTCTCCTTTATAACCAAACTACAAATGAAGTGGGCCAGGAGGGCACCACTCAATGGTAAGTACCAGAAATAGGTGTCTGGCTGATGTCAAAGAGGACCAATGAGACTGATTAACAATGAAGCCATCATAATTTGATATAGCTGGATAGTACAGTTAAGCCAACAACTAATAGCCCTATACTCTCATGATCTCTATTACACGTCACTCTGTGTACAACTAGGTTCTCATTTTTATTCATTGTCCGTAATCATTCTGCATTTCAGATACATATCATTGAAAGAGTATTTCACAATGTTGACACACCTCAAACATAAGGAGCTTATTTTAACTTAATCTAACAAACGTTCTTGAGATATCAACAGCCAGAGCTGGCAGAAAGCCATAATGGTTTTTCAGTTAAGGAACCATCAAATTGCTTTAATATGTTGATATTTTTTCATGGAAGCTAAACATTCTACTAAAACATTATTGAAAATTAAAATTTCACACACATGGCGACCAGTCACATAGTTACAGAGAAAGGCAAAAAACCCCATCTGAAGCCTCTCCAATTTGCCTCAGAGGGGGAAAAATTCCTTCATGACTTCAAGATGGCAATTGGACCAGTCCCTGGATCAACTTGTACTATGAGCTTGACTATCTTCCATAACCCTGTATTACTCATTTGCTAAAAAGCCATTGAATCCCTTTTTAAAGCTATCTAATGTATCAGCCAGTATGAATAATTCAGGGAGAGAATTCCAAATCTTCACAGCTCTCACTGTAAACAATCCCTTCCGAATATTAAGACGAAACCTCCATTCTTCTAATCAGAATGGGTGCCCTCTTGTTAGCTGGAAGGACCTAATGGTAAATAAAGCATTGGAGAGGTTATTGAATGATCCCCTTATATATATGTATACATAGTTATCATATCCTGCCTTAAGTGCCTCTTCTCCAGTGTGAACAACCCCAACTGGCCAGTCTTTCCTCATAACTGGGATTTACTTACCTTTTACCAGCTTAGTTGCCCTTCTCTGGACTCTCTCTAATTCAATAATGTCCCTCTAGGTGCTACCAGGCTCTGTACAGTGGAAGAATGACCCCCTCCTCCTGCAAATCTATGCCCCTTTTAATACAGTTCGATACCTTGTTTGTCCTTGAAAATGCTGACTGACATTGCTTGCCACAGCCAAGTTTATTATCTATAAGGACTCCAAGGTCTTTTTCCATTATGGATTTGACCTGTGCAGTCCCATTAAGAGTATAAGTGGCTTGCATATTTTTACAGCCTACATGCATGACTTTACATTTATCAACATTGAATCTCATCTGTCCAGATTGCCAGACAGGCCGAGGTCGGGGGCAGGCTGATGACAATAACAAGTCCGGATGGCAGGCCAAGGTAGTCCAGTAAACAAGCTGAGGTCAATAACCAGGAGATCCAACAGAGAGCAGGTAATGGGAACTGGAGCAGAGAACACAGGCACTAAGAAGGAACAGGGAACCGGACGGGAACTCGGGAACAAGGCAGGAATCAGGAACAAAGGCAGGAATAGGGAACCAGGCAAGGTAATATAAGGTCTGTAGAAACAGGCTGTGAAGCTTAATGATCAAGCACTTGGGCATGGTCTGCAACAGGCTTATAAAGCCCCTTAATTGGCAAACTACACACACACCTGCATTTGATGAAGGAGGAGGAGTTGAGCAAACAAATAAGGAAACCAGAGTGTCTATAATCATTTGTGTAGAATCCAATCCCAAAGGTCTCCAGGGACTCAGTGAGGTAATGCAGGAACTTGTAAGTATATAGTTCAGAGTTCGATTCCAGATAGTTCCTGACAATGCCATACATGCCAGTTCAAATATGTCCTGCCCAGCATCTTCACCTAAAATGGCAAATCTGTTGCTTTGGACAAGCTGACCCCCTACCCTTCTGTCCCCTATTGACTGTCACAAACCTGTCTTCTTCATTAGCCTCACTGCCCCTTCTCCACCCCCCCTACTATACTTGGTTGCTCTGTGAGCCTCCTTTCCTCCCTCATGTTTGCCACCACCCTCAGTGGTGCAAGTTCCCCCCTTAGAGTCTACAGTTCAATGTGTTCCCCTACTGCTAGACAGACTGGTGCATCCTCCAGTCAGTGCTAACTTTGCTCTACCTACCAAGCTGCCATGTTGCCTTAGAATTAGCTTTAGTTTTCAAATGACCATTGACCAGCCATTGAGCAGTTAAAGTGACTTTGCGGTGTCCCAGAGAATTCGACTTTTGTCTAGCCAAGAAGCACTAGAAACAGGAGAGGCGCCCAAGAAAAGGTTATGAGTAGCCATCTTGTTAAAGATGATTAGGCCCTGCATTTAGGAGTAAAGCTGAGTAACACTGAGTGTTCCCCATAAGTTGCCTTCTCCATCTATGATTACCAGTATTACTTAGGAGGAGGTGAGTTCAAAAAGTCTACCAGAGGTATCCAGTGTAAGAAATACTGTACCACCCAATGATGAGGTGAAGAAGGGATTAAGTATGTTTATTGTATGCAAGTTATTGCCCCATAAGAGTAATTCAATTATAAATATCTCCATCTACCTCAACCTATTAAGTTTAAATATATAGTTATTGTACTAGGATAACTGGCTAAAACTGAGTGCCTTGTTGATCTATTAGATATATTCGCTACTATATGCATTTGTATCATAATATTTTTATCTATTAAAAAACTTTTGCAGAATCGATGTATGTCTTCTATGTATACTTTATGGGTAAGTTACCTGCTTGATAGACCACTTTTGCATAGTATCATGCTTTATTGTATACCCAAATACTGTAAAAGAAGATGAGTGAAACTGACTTGCGCAAAGGACTTTCAAAGGGATTAATTTGTGAAAAGCCAGATGGAGACCATTCGTAGTCATATATTTATAAAAAAAAACAAGAATGTCCCAAATACATCCTCTTTGGATTACAACATCAATGTCAGGGAAACTGCCCCATATATTGATATTGCAGATACTCCAGTTCCCTTATAGAAAGAAGTTGCTGCTCCCTCGTTTCCCTCCTTGGAACAGACAAAAAGCAGTATAATTTATGTGGTAAAGGCAAATAATAGTACAGGTATGGTACCTGTTATCCAGAATGCTCAGGACCTGGGGTTTTCTGGATAAGAAATCTTTCCATAATTTGGATCTCCATACCTTAAGTCTACTAAAAAATAATTTAAACATTAAATAAACCCTATACGCTGATTTTGCTTCCAATAAGGATTAATTATATCTCAGTTTGGATCAAGTACAAGGTACTGTTTTATTATTACAGAGAAAAAGGAAATCATTTTTAACAATTTGAATTATTTGATTATAATGTAGTCTATGGGAGACAGCCGTACCGTAATTCAGAGATTTCTGGATAATGGGTTTCCGGATAACAGATCCCATAAAATGCATATTCTTTGATCAGACTTTAACTACATCATATAAACAGTATAAGCATACCTGAAAATTAAAAAGCAGGGCATTTTGGGCCACTGCTATGGTCAGTCTGGAACAATCCCAGTTACACACAGACTTGCCATCATCCCAAAACTTCATGCCATTCCTAGTTAGCCCTGTCTAATTTGGGGTCAGTGATACATCAACACTGGTAGCATCTTTTGCAGATATGTGATTGTGCATGCATCTGTAAGGATATCTGGCAACTATGACAAGGGTATTTATTTATTTGTGTTGTGTTTAGCTAGCACAGGCACAGAGTGAAAATAAATAGTGATGGGCGAATTTGCGCCGTTTCGCTTCGCCGAAAAATTTGCAAATTTTGCGCAAAATTCGCGTCCGTTTTTTCTAAAACAAATTTTTGCCGCGAATTTTCGCGGGCGTTTGGCGAATCGCTCAAATTCGCGCCTGCCGAATAAATTCGCCCATCACTAAAAATAAACCCTGAACCTGAAGGATAGGCAAAAGTCCAATGTTATGTATATATTTTCTTATATAAATAGTGTAGTGCACTGTGCTAATCTTAGACACATTTAAAGAGGAAGTGGATATGTTTATTTCTAATGTCGGGACTACCCCCTGTTTATTACCTATATATCTGCAGAGACTTTATTGCAATTAATTAGTGCAGTTTTTATTACACTTTGAGTTCAGCAACTGCTTTTCTTCCATCTTTATTCACCTCAGAACAGACTTTTGAAGAGCAGTATTTGTGATAATTGGTATAGCTTTATTAAGTAGCATAATAGGCACAATGCTAGTCATAATGATCATATATTATTCATAACTATGAACAGCAGAACTGTATAACAATCCAGGATTTCATAAACACACCCAAAATATTTTTACTTTATGAAATCTATATTCATAAATAAAATAAAGCTGAGAAAGTGACCTGATGCTTAGCTGGCTTTGTTGCCTTTTGATCTCCAGACTTAAGGAAGCCTGCTGAGAATCAGCTTCACAAATAACCTCATTGGAGAGCCAAGCCTTCAGTGTGTATGTTTCCACCATACATAATTGATTAGAATGATAAAAGAACAAATCCAGGCCCTATTTTTCTTCTTGGAAGTATTTTACTAATCCTTTACTCTGCAATTATTAAATTTATACACCTATTTAGGACTATAAAGCCATGAGAATTCTTACTCATATTTCAAGAGAACAGCATGTACTGTTAATCTGAGTTTGTTTGTAAAGTTAAAGCAATTTTTAAAAGTTCAAGCCGGTTTCTTATTTGAATATCTCTTAGTGAAAATAAAGAGTATTAACGAATTACATGCTTTTCACACAGATAGGAAGGCTGCAGTCTTATACCAGTAGGTGCTTATAGGGCGTGTGTGTTTCTGGCAAAGCATATGTTTGTCATGTATTTGTA
Organism: Xenopus laevis; assembly: GCF_017654675.1. Classification (NCBI taxonomy): domain Eukaryota; kingdom Metazoa; phylum Chordata; class Amphibia; order Anura; family Pipidae; genus Xenopus; species Xenopus laevis. The sequence continues at coordinate 69,841,118 of NC_054387.1, forward strand.
ACTAATGGGCTTTCTGAATTATTTTAATGGAATATAGGTGCCTGTACATTTAACTAGTCTGTATAGAACCAATGTCATTTTTTCCTGATCTTCGTTGAGGTTCATTCAAATATCATTTTAGTCTAGCTGAAAATCTTGGTGGTTGAGCACCCAAAGATTGGACCAGACCAAACTACATATGCAAAGATTTTTAAATAGTTTAAAACATACAGGTAAAAAGCAGTAAACTGTTGTGAAGTGGTAGCCATTTATAAAAGAAGAAAAAATTAACATTTATGTAATATCTGTTATTGCTTAAATTGTCAGATTTCTGTCTGAAAGTAATAACACATAAAGACTGACCAATCAATCCAATGTATAGTTAGGGCACATAAACTTCTCAAGGTCAAATCGCACCCATCAGATGGGGTTATATATTATGTTTTGTCTGGCAAATAATGTTCACAAAGACCACTGCAATCATGTTTGTGTCCTTTTTGACCAACTAAGGACCTCAATGACTTCCTCAAAAAGTTTGTGACAAAATGGCTTTTGCAAACATTCGCAGTGTACGGTATGTATTAAAATTTTCCAATTGCAAAGCAGATTTTGCGATGGAATATTTAATATTTTAAACTCCAGAGCAGGTGTTAACGCTAAACTTTGCTTGGCGATGTAATATTCACCAAGGAATGATTTTACATTGTGAGCAGAGATAAACATTTGCAAAAACTCCATTTTAAATATTGCTTGCGATTTTTAATTACATTCCCTTTAAAGCAATTTAAGATTTCCAAACTTGAATTGTCAAGATTTGTCAGGCAAACAAATCTAAAAAAACAGATTTGGCAACTAAAACTGTGAGCTTCTACAGAAGTCAATGGAAGGTGTATTTCAATTTTATAATTTAACAACAAAAAGTTAAAAATGAATGGAACAACGTTATTTCATGGAGATCAAGTTCTTTTCCAAACGTTCTGAATATCAATTTTATTTTTTACGATAAATTGGAATTTGTAAACAGCAAGTCTACAGTCACACTCCAAACATTCAGCTATGTGCATTGGGCTCTGTGGAGAATAATTGGAAACACAAATTGCTGTCCTGTTTTATAGAGTATTCTTTGTAGCAGTTCTATTTCAGACTGAAGCAACATCTTTGTAGCTTATTCTTCAGAATTAAGCCATTCCAGAATGATGCACCTCAAGATTGGCGTGTTTCACTCAATAGATTGTCCATTCACACAAACACATAAAATCCTTTGAGAATCTGCACTGGGTGACCTCAATACATTGTGCGTCAAGCTTCAAAGAAGTCTCCACTTACCATGTATCAGGCTGTTCTTCCCAAGTTGACACTCAATAGTAATAGTTCTCACCCTTTGTAAATTGGAAATTTTATTTTGTAGTTATTATTCTTAAATTTCTCTGCAATATCCATTTTCTAATAAAAGTCACCAAGGAAGAATGATGTCTCTAGATGCTTATTTATGTCAAGCAATTTTCCTATTTCCAGCAATGGGAAAATATATCTTAACTACTGACTGTTACAGCTGATGTATGGAATACATGGTGGTAAAATGTTACCATGTCTTATCTGTTTGTTTTGTACACAGAAGTCTGGGAACCCAAACATGCTTTAATATATATAGCATTTACATGTTGGCTGTAGTAGACCCAGTTCAATAATTTGTGTATGTATACAGTTTTTTAAATGTCACTAAGCTACCTTATGCCAGTGGGGTCCCTATTGATTTATTTTGTTTACATCCGTAATCTGTAAAATTATTATTTTAATTAAGTCATGAAAAATTATGTGTAACTAAAATCTTTTATATCATTATATCCAAGTATTTACAAAATCAAAAAAGAAAACATTTTATTCAATATATATGAATGTGAATGTATGTGTATTTGTATTTATATGGTGCTTTGTGTATACACATCACTGTACATTAAAGCGATGAAAAAAAAAGTATAGACCTGATGAGAAATTATACAAGAATTGTATATAAAAAAAATTCCAAAATCCAAACACATTTAAGAAACAAGTGGGTGAAGATCCTTGTCCCACAAAGTTTAGGATATTGGGGATCTATTAATTAAAATTCGAGATTGCATTTTTACTAGGATTAGAGAAAATGGCTGAGAAAATATGTGATTGCAAACAGTTTCAAACAGCCAAAAGTGTGCACTCTGTTTGATAAGGTTACATATCTGGGTGCAGAAGAATGGAAATTATAAAACATCCTCTAACACCACCCTGACAGGTCTTTAGTGATGAACAAAAACACAAAATTAACATTAACTCCAGCATATAGTGAATGTGATATAAAAACAAGTTAGTAATAATGCATTAAGCAGTAGTACAAGGTTATGCTTATATGGTAATGTAAAAGCGTAATCAGATTCCCTGGAAAGGGGAAGTAACATATGGAAAAACTTTAGGTAAACCAGTATTGTGGAAAGCATGATAGTAACCCAGACATGCTATACGAATGTGAGGCATTGCTATGGTACTGCCTAGCTGTATTATTTTTTATAGTAAGATTATTAAAAGTAACATTGGATAGATTCACACTTGGGAGTATCTTAAGCTACTGAGTATTAGTACGTCAGGAATGCAGAGTGTCTGTGGTCAACCCCTGTTGGTGGTAAGCAGACAGTAGGTGTCAAGGAAGAATTGGCTGAGCAGACTAGGGGGAGCCATTGAGAAAGCATTCCCCAACAATGTCTGTGTTTGTTAGTAGTGATGGGCTAATTTTCGTTATTTGCTTCGCCTAAAAATTCGCGAATTTGACGCCAGCATCCGTTTTTTTGGCGAAAATGCACCGGCGTCCAAATAACGGACGAGTTTTCTCCAGCAAATTTTCGTGGTCGTTTTGCGAATTTATTCACCGGTGGCGAATCGTGCAAATTCGCGAATTCTTGCCTGGCGTATAAATTCGCCCATCACTATTTGTTAGCAATTGGTAAAGCCTAGGACCAGGAGTGCTCAGAACAAGAGCCAAGGTATTGTATTCCCCACAGAGGTTTCCTAGGTATTAATATACAGATACATGGTCCAAAGACAGGTAAGCCAGTGAGAAAAGCCTAAGGGGTCTCAAAGGCAAAGCTTTATCAATAGCTTTGTGCGGTGTGTGTAATATATATAGTGAATAAAGTACCCCCTCTTGTAAAATATAAGGATATTATAAGTTACCGAGGAGTTTCATGACCATATAAAAACACGAGGCCGAAGGCCGAGTGTTTTTATACAGGTCATGGAACTCCGAGGTAACTTATAATATCCTCATATTTTACAACTGGGGGTACTTTATTAATTATAATTCACAAATTTTAGTGAGTCATGTGACAGAAATGACATCACTACTCACCGTTTATAACTGATGACATCACTACTCACCGTTTATAAGGATATCATTTACAAGATATTCATGGCTTTTGTGTATTATATATATATATATATATAGACCACATATTGTACAAAAAACCGCACACTCAGGTCTTCTCAGAGGTGAAAAAAACAACAACTTTATTACGACGTTTCGGCTTCTATACTGAAGCCTTTCTCAAGTTGAGTGCACAGTGCAAATGACAATCCGTATTTAAACACAAAATGGCGCCAAGGCCCACCTAGTGACATCATAGCGTCATGTGAGCGTCATCAAGTGAATCGTGTATAAGTTTAACATATTATGCCAGCGTTCCCCCTAAGGAGCAGAACTTAGAATGTCCAGCTCCCGAGGAGAAAGTTAGTGCCATTCAACACAGTAAGTTTCCAAGTGCATTAAGAAACATAGTGTTACCAAGTGTATAGCACATTCATTCTAAGTGGCCTAAGTGAACTACGTGCTGATCGTCACTTACCCCAGAGGGAACACGAATGACAAAAGGTATGCGCTCCATGTCGCCTGTACGGACAGAGGCGTAATCCACATCACAGCCGGGCACCCCCCGCCTCAGCTCCCCGCCAGACTTACTCGTCCTACCGGTGCGTGCCAAGCTCCCTTTGGGTCTCTGCGTGTGGATCCGCCTCCATTTCAGTGCCGGGTGGCGCCCGCACGTAACATCTGTAAGCCCTATGGGTCTCTGCGTATGGATCCGCCTCCATTCCGGTGCCGGGTAGCGCCCGCACGGAACCTATGTCGGGCCTGTGTAGTCCAGGCCGCTCCAGACCTTAAAATTATTCGCCACTGTCTACCATCACACACCTGGGGGACTAAGGCTAGGGTGAGAATACATCCCACTCAGCCTGTCTCCCAGCGCGTGATCATCTGGGAGAGCAAAGTTAGCTCGGTCCACGTACATCAAAATTATTATCTGACACAGGATAGTCCAATGCAAAGAGACCAGGGAGATAAACTGACCCATCTAAGCTGGCTCCGTGGGGATGTAATAGTTTAGATCTCCAAAGGTTCTGTGGGGTGTCCAGCTGTGGGATACGTCTTACCTGTCTGAGGCCTGTCAATCATCATTATCAATCATTCAGTGTTTCCATGGGGTCAGAGCATAGCAACCATGCCCTGTGGTTCATACGATCAGATTCTGTGAAGAAAAAGGAAAACCAAAAGGATAAAATCAAAGCAACCTTATGCTATCAGCTCACATAATCACAGTTATACATTGTTTTATAAGGTTTAACTGCAACATCTCCTTCTTGTGATATAATGTTGCAACCACAAAAGTCCACATGTTTGTCATTAGAAACCTCCAGTCCAGAAGAGACAGAGTATCCATACAATTAGAAAGTGTCTTTAGACAGTCTGTGCGTATAGTGTATATGTGTGTGTGTGTATCCAGTACGCGCTGGATTTGGTGGTTTCTGGATAAGGATTATTTCTGTAATTTGGATCTCAATAATTTAACTCTACTAAGAAAACATTGAAACCTTAAATAAACCCAATATCATTGTTTTGGCTTCAATAAGTATTAATTATATTTTAGTTGGTATAAAGTGCAAGGTACTGTTCTATTATTGCAGAGAAAATATTTTTTTTTAAATTGTAATTTTCTAATTAAAATGGAGTCTATGAGAGAGAGTCTATGACCTTCTCGTAATTCAGAGCTTTCTAGATAATGGGCTGTATGTATATATATATATATATATATATATATATATATATATATATATATATATATATATATATATATATATATATATAATTTAAATACTCTAAAATATAACAACATTGGAAGTCACATTTAATAAGTGATGACAGCAACATTTATATTGGCATATTTTGCAGAGCTCAAAGCCATTAATACACAACAAAAAAATACATATCTGCAAAAGACAGGAAACTGTATTCCCAAACCCCATCAAAATTAATCTTCTAGCACGTATGCTTGTCTCGTCTGATGGATATTCAGATAAAGGGAAAAAAAACAAGAGAAGATGAATTATTAGCAAGTTCTTCACATGGAAACAAATTATTGTTTTATAGACAAGAGCCCCAGAAGTTAAATAATGTGTAATTTGTTACAATTAAAGCAAAACATGGCAATTAAAAAATCATCATTTTCAGTAACATTTGATAGTTTTAACGATTTTGTATAAAGGTGGCATTATCTGCTGACTGGCCTACCAGGAACGTTTTACAAACTTCTCTCATGTTTCCATAGAAATGTATTGATTAGAGCATAATTTCAGCTAATATTTTCTCTTATAGAGTGCTATGCTTGCTTACACTAAATGCACCTTCCCCATGCAATCGTTTTCATCTTTTGTGCGGCTCAGTAGGTTTCCTAACTGGTAGATTTTATTGAGCAAATTCAAACTGTCACTTCATCTGCCTGAAGGATGGCTCAAATAGAACACATAATACTAAAAGAAAAGTAGAATAAAATAATCTTGTCAAGCCAGAAAAACTGATTGCTTGAAGTTGTAGCCTTCAATCAATACACTAATTCCACAATTTATACCTCTTTCAATTGGAGAGGAAAGAACCTTGATATGGTGTTTCTTGGCTGACTGGCAAACTTTGACCTTCTATCTATGTGAATGCAGGATTAGCAAGTTACTCCGCTTAGCGAAATTGCATATGACAATATAAAAGCAAATAAGTGACATTTAAGACTCAAACTAACTTTATTAATTTTCAGAAACACAACAGGGAACTTGGATTTTAAATGTGATGCAGAAGATTTTCCAAGCACATTAAATCATCACATTAACACTTGAAAAAAGTGAATTTAAAAAACAGTGCTTACGATATGAATATGAAGATTTCGCAAGATGTTGACTTTCAATGTGATAGAAGGTTCGTTTCATCTTTTTATTTTTACACATTGAACATCAACATTTTTAGATATCTAGGTGTGTGTTTGTGTGTTGCAGTTTTTATATGTTTGTATTTTTCTGATTTGAAAAATTAAAAACTTCAAATGCCACTGGGATTTGTATAGTGTACCATAATTAATTTAATTATTGAGAAGACAACAGCACAGCTATCCCCCATATGCAACAAAAGGCACAAGGTTTGCCCAAGAGCAGTAGGACATAGCAACAAACCGTGATGTTTGCTTTTAAAGAGGTGACTGGCCAATAATGTCTGCTAATTGGTTGCTACAGGGGATTAGGTGCAGTCATCATTACTGGTATGGTGTATGTATAGGTGTAATAAAGGGCTAAACATTAAGGGCTAAATGATTAAGCCTTCTGATGTACTGCTAGTGAGTGATCACTTATACACACAAGTAATAGAATAAGTAAACTTTACTTTAACTCTGCATGATACTAATTACTTTAACATTGACTCAATTTGGGAGACCCATTACCTTCAGGTCAATCCAACTGATGAGCTGAATTGCCTGGCACCCATTCACAAGTTCAATGATAAACTTTCGTTAAATCTCTCACTATATGCTAAGGAGACCTCCAATCCCAAATTCTAATTTGTGCAATATTTTTAGTTTGCCATTTAAATCCTTTAAATGGCTAACTAAAAATATTGCACAAATTAGCATGAGCAGATACTGTGAGAACTGAGTTAGAATGGGAGAGGGGGCAGTAGCTTTATTGTGGGACTTGGGCACCAATACTATTTGGTCCCTTTCTGCTAATTTTTTGTTGTGCTTTTTTAAGTACAAAAATAAAACTAAATAAAGCACATTTCTTGAAGTGCTGAAGCTGTATTGTTCATTAAACATAAAATATTTATCTCCCTTTTGGGATACTTTGCCAAGCAAAGGTGCCCATACACTGAGAGATCCGCTCGTTTGACAATGTCGCCAAACGAACGGATCTCCCTCCGATATGCCCACCTTGAGGTGGGCAATATCAGGCTGATCCGATCGTGGGCCCTAAGGCCCAACGATTGGATCCTAACGATGCCTAACGGGCGGTCAGATCGCGGGACCGCATCAACAAATAGATGCAGCCGCGATCCGACGGGATTTTTTGTCCCATCCGATCGAGATCTGGCCGACTTTCGCCCAGATCTCGATCGGTGAAGCCCGTCGGGGGGCCCCATACACGGCCAATAAGCTGCCGACACGGTCTGTCGGCAGCTTTTATCGGCCCGTGTATGGCCACCTTTAATTTACCTAGGGTTTCTGTTATCTTCATTCTCCTGTCCTTAACACCTTCAGATGCCATGTAGACTATAATAAAGAGATTAATTAAGATTAGGATATGCATACCCTTCTGTGCTGGCTGGTTCAGGTAACCAAATAGATGGGAGTACTTGTGGATTAGAGACACTAGGTACAATGGCTCAAGATGTCCACAACCACAGATATGCTGATGAAATAAAAGTTACCTTACAGTGACATTACTGAACTATCCTGAAGACAATGATTAGAAGTTTTGGAGTTGCTTACAACTCTGAACTGGAAAGACACTGAGTTTGGATTTCGACGTTAACCTTCAAACATATCCAAAAAAAAATGATCAGGCTCTCAGGATTAGTGATGGGCGAATCTGACCAATTTTGCTTCGGCAAAAATTTGTGAAATGTTGAAAATTGGCGAAATGCATTGAAGTCTATGGACGACAATTTTTTGTTTGATGTGTGACAAATTGCAATACAAATTTTTGACGTGTGACATGTTTCCACCCATTCGAGTCTGTGGGCATAATTTTGCAAAACTTAGCAAAAATTTGCTCATCACTACTCAGGATAAGTAGAGTAATACAAATATGAAGAAGGTTTGTATGCTGTAAATGGTGCTAAAAATGGGGAAAATATTCCACCTTGTTTTCATATGTAAAGGGAACAAAGACTGAGCAGTCCATACCCCTTATCCTTCCCCTTGTCTCATAAAGTTTGGTTACCTGGGTGCTCCTACTGGATAGTCATTGGGGTACCATCATAATTCAAGGGTGCACCTGACAGTTGTCTTTGGGTAAATTGTATAATTATTTTGATATTCAAACAATGGTGGCTGTCCACATTTTTTCTCTCCATTGTTTCCACTATATTATAGCTTTATTGTAGTAGAAACAATTCATTTAGGGGTTAAAGCCCTCTAAAACTAAAAAGAAGAAATTATATTTGACCTCACTGTAATGCAAAATATAATAGGATGGGAATTATCATGAGAATAACAAGGACAAACCTTCCAGAGTTGATTGTTCTCAGTACACATGATAAACAAATGAAAAGTGTGCTGTTTCTCCCAAAATAAAAAAATAAATATTATTGAGTAACGTGTTTTCTCTTGAGCCTAAAGGGAAAAAAGGATTTTACCACTTGAAGTGACATATTTGTAACTAAACCTCCCATGATTACTATGCTTGTGGATTTAGAGTTTATTTTTATGTTGAAGGCAAGTGCTGGTACTTTCTTTTTCCAATGTACATAACAGCAGGAAAAGTAGTAGATGGATGGCCTATTTCTCCCAGGTTCCCCAGAATGGATTGAAAGCCATTCATAGTGGGAGGCTTAATTAGGCTCACCTGTCTAAGACTTTTTTCATAGTCAGGGAACTCAGCATTCACTCTCTCTGGGGGAGCAAAAGCAGGTGGAAACCGCTGGGCTCCCTGCAAAGGTTCATGGTTGTTATTATCACAAGATTTCAGAAAATGTACTGGAAATCCCTGAACTGGGATAACTGCAGATTATCCAGGTATAAATGATAAAGAATGCAAGCAAAAGTATGCTGCCTCTTTCAGAACGTTGGGATGAAATATGTTTTAAAACTATTGCCTTAGAATACAGCTTCCCAACAGGGGGCTAACAGTGTGATCGATGCACAGGTTTCTTTCTGACCAAACAACAGGGAGAACGCTAATGCTACAGCATGAGATCTATAATCTAGAGAGAGACTCCAGCAGGACCCATCAATGCAGGCAATTGCCCCCATAGCTGCTGTTTAGCACCTGTAGTAGTAAGCAGAGCAGATGACATGGAATATTACTTATCTGATATACCATTTTGGCACAGGAGATTAGACCTTTTTAATAACGTTCTCCATCAAACTCTTCCCTCTTTAGAGATGTGACCAATAGTGATGAGCGAATAAATTCAGCAGTCATGAATTTGCGGTGAAAAATCCGCTGCGTCAAAATTGTTGCATGCATAAAAATTGCTGCGCGTCAAAATTATTAGAACACCCATTTACTTTAATGCATTTGGACAAAATAGTCGAGCATATAAAAATTGTCACTCATGTTGTGCATCAAAATTATTTGAGAATTATTATAAAATGGGACAGATTCACCCATCGCTAGTGACCAAAAGCACAATGCACTTGTGCTTGTAAATGAACCTATATACTATCTAACTAAACCATCAGAAGTTTGGGGGTGACTGTTGTTTAGATAGAAAAAAAACCTTTTTGGAAGGTTGGATATGGTGCTTGGAATCCATACTGGCTGCAGACTGAAGATTTATGAGAACCAAAATCAATCATGCTTGGGGCTTCAGAGGACATGAAAACAGGAAACAACTTTTAAATACTGACAACCATAAAAATAAAGCAAAAACATTTTATGATCTTTACGGTTTTAACAATACAACTAATCAAAAGCCCTTACCTTTAATCCCATTCTGCATTTTTCTACCACAGTACTTTTCTTTTTGTTTTCTTTTGTTGTTTTTTGTTGTTTTTTTAGAAGGATCATTTATACTGTAAATAGAAGCCTATATCCATCTATTTGAAAATCCAAGTTTTGAGTTAACCTAAAATACAACAATGTGAATGAATAATACAATTCATATACAATATAGAAATAACACATTTTACATACATGATTATCATTAAAATATATTTGCATCCAAACAGGGGAAAACAATATTTTAATACTTAAAAAAAAAATATATATCATACCTATACAATAAAAAAATTATTTTTATATAGTTTGGAAATTTTATGTTGTGAATCTCAAAGTAAATGTCATTATGCACAAGATAGCATTTTATTGTCCATTTTAATTTCCACCTTACAGAATGATTTCCATGCAGCTATTCAATGTCTAGTCACACAGCCTGTACAACGAAAGATATTATAAAAAAAATAACGCTATCTCTCTGTAAATGGATGTATTTGGTGTTGATAGTACGATACAGCTTTCACCTTTATCCCAGCATGCTGCTGACCCAGTGGGTTAGTGCTAATCATCACTGTAGGCACCAATAATTTCACATATGTGAAATTTGATAACTTGGAGCACCCACTTCAATTGAAGACGATTCCAGCTGACTATTCGGTTATCGCTATGGACACCTTCAAGAACATCCATGCCTGTCCTTGTATTCTTAGCTTTATCAAATGCTTTACACTTATGTCTTTTATCTCCTAATTGAGGCTTGACTGCTAGAAATTCCTATCTCTCAAACTGTGTTGAATTCAGTATTAACTTTAACTGCATTAGGTAATTTAGTCTAAGAAAAGAATTTCAAGAAAATAGAGAAGGCAGAATAAGATTGTGCCTGAAGTAAAGTTTATTATAACACATGTTGTAGACTTTAAAAAACATTGCATTTTTTAAATATTAGCGTACTGATTCAGGAAAATATAAACTGATCACATAAATATAATAGTTTACCTCTGTATAAGGAATGTATTAGTATTTATTCTTCAATTATACAGCACCAGATGGTGCTTTAGAAAGGATGTTTAATCTTTCACACCAGTCCCTGCTTAATGGAGTTTACAATTCAATTTGCTATGATGTATTCCTAAAGATTAGGTACCCCTTTATATGGTGTTAAAGTTATAATATGAATTCATTGCCCATGTGTTAACTAGGGAAATGCTATAATTTCACTAGAATTTAAATTACATAAACAAAATGATCAACTAGTAGTAAAATACTGATCATTTCTTCTTTCAGTATGTCCAGCAGTAGCACTTTATCTTCTCAAAGGAATTAATAGGAGTTTACCAGTGCTGGAACTAGTGGTAAGCAGAAGAAGCAGGTTCCTTGGGTGGAACTTGGGCACTATCGGTATGGAAATAGATTGGTGGGGATAGCAGGTAGCTGGAAAAGCGTCAGGGGGATCACGCAGCAGGGGTGCTGAGCAGACTGGGCATGGGGGGGTGAATGGAGTAGATGTCTGTGTCAATGTGTGAGCACATGGAAGGTAGTGTTTGACTCAGTCACCAATACCACCTGGCCCAGATCTGAAGATTAGCAGGCTGATGAATAGTACAATGATATTTTGGACAAAGTAGATGTCAAACTTTATAAATAGGGCAAAGCTTGTTAATGAGAAGTCATCGCTGTGTAAACCTCATGTGGATGAATGGAACACTTGGAAGACCATTATTATAATACAGGTTACATTTCTACAGGCATGGGATCCGTTACCTGGAAAACCATTATCCAGAAAGCTCCAAATTACAAGGAAAGTCATCTCCCATAGACTCCATTTTAATCAATCTCTGTAATAATAAAACAGTACTTTGTACTTGATACCAACTAAGATATAATTAATTCTTATTGGAGGCAAAAAAAAAAAACCCTATTGGGTAAATTTAATTTTGGGTTTATTTAAAGGGATACTATCATGGGAATTTTTTTTTCAAACTGCATTAGTTAATAGTGCTGCTCCAGCAGAATTCTGCACTGAAATCCATTTCTCAAAAGAGGAAACAGTTTTTTATATATCTGACATGGGGCTAGACACGGGGCTAGACATATTGTCAGTTTCCCAGCTACCTCAAGTCATGTGACTTGTGCTCTGATAAACTTCAGTCACTCTTTACTGCTGTACTGCAAGTTGGAGTGATATTATCCCCTCCCTTTCCCCCTAGCAGCCTAACAACAGAACAATGAGAAGGCAACCAGATAACAGCTCGGTAACACAAGATAATAGCTGCCTGGTAGATCTAAGAACAGAATGCCAGAAAGCAGTTCCATCCTAAAGTGCTGGCTAATTCTGAAAGCACACGACCAGGCAATGTGACCTGAGCTAAATAAAAAATACATCATAAAAAATCATGGCAGAATCCCTTTAATGTTTAAATAATTTTTTAGACAACTTACAGAAAGACCCCATATCTGGATAATTCCAGGCCCTGAGCTGTCTACTTACCTCTTTAAAGGAGAACTAAAGCTTTACTAAAGAAGTAGCTAGAAATGTTGTACATTAGGTTTTGTGTTTCTGTACCAGCCCAAGGCAACAACAGCTTTTTAGCTGATCAGTGTCTCCAAAGATGCCCCAGTAGCTTCCCATCTTCTTTTCTGCTGACTCACTGCACATGCTCTGTGCTGCTGTCAGTTACTGAGCTTAGGGGCCCACTCACAATATACAGTACACATAGGGGCATATTTATCAAGGGTCGAATTTTAGATCAAATAGGTCCGTATTCGGCCGAATTTGAATTGTTCGAATCGAATTAATAGTGCATTCGATCAAATTTGATTCAGTTTTTCCCCAATAAAACTTAGATTTTTCAAAGTCCACCAATTGACTCCAAATAGGTTTTAGGTGGTCCCCCATAGGCTAAAACAGCAATTCAGCTGTTTAGATGGTGAATGGTCAAAGTTGAATTTTAAAAAAACAGTACATGATATTTTCAATATTCAAATTTTTTAATTTTTATCAAATTTGAATCAAATTCGGAAAATTCACCTTGACCTTTGATAAATCTGCCCAATAGAATAGAAATGTCACAATATAAGGCTGATTAGTAATTAATACAGATAATTACTACATGGCAGCAAAACTGTGACTTTTTCAATGTTTGACTATATATACTACATATAGGTACAAAATGATAAATGTGCATTCTAATAGGTAAAAAGTAAAAGAACTGTCTTATACTGTGTCCCCATGTGAGATTTGCATCAGGGATTCAAATGGGTGTTAGAGTTCAGTGCTGATTTGGATAACAGACACCAATTGAAAATGAGTGTGTTCAGCTTCTCAAAGCAACAAAAACACATTCTGATGAATCAACTAGGAATACACCAAATCCATTATTTTGGGATTCAGAGTTTGGATCCAAATTTGCTTATGCAAATTAGCACCATGAAGTGTTAAAGAGGTTTCAGTGACAAAAGTCACGTGATTTTAAGAATTCAGATTTGATTAGGCCAGGCTGTTGGATTTGGCTGAATCTGAGCCTGCTGAAAAATACCGAATCCTGTCTGAATCCTGAAACGAATCCAGGATTTGTTGCACCCGTAAAATCAACATGCCTATATTTTTTTGATAAATGTGTCAGCTTATTAACACTTTCCAGAAAAATTTTGTGACAGTCCAGATAATGTTTTTAAATAGGAAAAATTGATTAAATGACTTAGAATTCTGCACATTGGTCTTATATACATTTGCCCTTCAGTCTCACGTCTCCTGTGTAATGGCACAAATGGCACAAAGTTTGCCCAGGTACAGTAACCCATAGCAACCAAAACAACATTTGCTTTTAAACAGGTGACCAGGGTTGCTGCATCTGGGCAAACTTAGTGCCATCCATTACATAAACCCATTGTCATGAATGAATGAAAACCAAAGGTGAAAACTTTTGTCAACAGATGATGTAAGTTTGTTACTCTTCCATTTTATAGAAATTGTGGTTTGGAATTGGTTAGTTGGGGTGTGCAAAATATTTTGCTGTGTTTTAACACAAAAAAATACCCATAGACTCTAATGTATAGGGAAAAAAGTTGCATGAAAAACGCCCATTGACTTCAATCTGTTTGGAGAATTTTTTGGCATTTTGAGAATTTTCAGCGAAGTGAAATGGGTCAGATTTGCTCATCACTATTGGTTAGGTTTTGTGCCAGATTTTTTTGTGGAATTAGAATTTGGACAAATGCAAAGGATCTTTCATTTTGCTTACGTTACTCCTACCTACTTGCTTGCAAACTGTTCAAATCAATCACAATTGATATTGGGAAGGTAATTTGCTATTATCGTCTGTGTTCCCCCAAAAGGGGTCCTTGTGACATTCCTGGCTCGAGAAGGACAAGCTAAGGCCTCAAAGCTTTTTTGACCTAATAAATACACATAACAAGGAAGTGCTGCAACTGGCTTTTGTACTTAATATTAGATACCAGATATAACACATCCACCCACAAACATACCCAAGCAAACATGTATCTGCTGACCAGATGCTCATACTCAGTAACCTCTCACTTTTCTAAGCTGGCTGACTTATTTGGTGCTGGTCACACTGACCTCCATCCCTTACAAAAAGTGTGCCCTGCAAGAGTAAAACTATAAGAAATTAGAACCGGAACATTCATCAGTTTTGTACAAGGAGTTATGCTGAATGAGCAGGACATTAGGCTGTTATACAGTATGTGAATAACAGAGAACCACTAAAAATGAAGAATGCCCCTCTAAATGTGTGTGTCACCTCTGTACATACATACTGTTGTATTGGAGTTTTTTGGGTACATACATACTGTTGTATTGGAGTTTTTTGGGTACATACATACTGTTGTATTGGAGTTTTTTGGGTACATACATACTGTTGTATTGGAGTTTTTTGGGTACATACATACTGTTGTATTGGAGTTTTTTGGGTACATACATACTGTTGTATTGGAGTTTTTTGGGTACATACATACTGTTTGTATTGGAGTTTTTTGGGTACATACATACTGTTGTATTGGAGTTTTTTGGGTACATACATACTGTTGTATTGGAGTTTTTTGGGTACATACATACTGTTGTATTGGAGTTTTTTGGGTACATACATACTGTTGTATTGGAGTTTTTTGGGTACATACATACTGTTGTATTGGAGTTTTTTGGGTACATACATACTGTTGTATTGGAGTTTTTTGGGTACATACATACTGTTGTATTGGAGTTTTTTGGGGACTTTAAAGTATAAAGGTCACCATCTTTTGTACATTAGTTGCCGGCTTCAAGCTTTATTATTCATCTTTATATTCAGGCCTTCTCATTTTCATATCCCAGTCTCTTATTCAAATCAATGCATGGTTAATGGGGTAGGTTGGACCCTAGCAACCACATTGCTGAAACTAGAGAGCTGCTGAATAAAAAGCCAAATAACAAAAAAAACAAAAATAATTGCCAATTAAGTGTCTCACTCTCTACATCATACTAAAAGTTAATTTAAAGGTGAACAACCCATTTAAGAAAAACAGTAAAGAGTTAAGAAATAGGTGTATAGTAGGTAATGGTATTTAAAAACTTATTGCTGTATTTTAAAACATTTAGAGACAAAGTCTGTACATTCAAAGTTCAGTGGAATTGATCCAAATCAATAAATATTGAACAGATTTAAAATGTATCCTTTTCCAATTCTTCAAGATTCATTATGACAGACCAGAAAAAAATACAGCTGGTCTGCGGTCAGGTGATTGCTAAACTTTGATCAAGTCATTATATAAATTTGGACTGCGCTAGTTAGTGATTTGCACCACTTTTTTTCTCAATTTCTTTATTAGTCTCCTGTTGCAAATGGGCACTGTTTAGTAACTTGCATTCGCATGCTTGTGACTATAACTTATCCCCAAGCAGGAGGCTAATAAATTTACTGTGCAGGGGTCAAAGTTCTGGCCTTAGACATTTAGACCGTGGCATTGGTCATAATTAAATTAAATTTATTATTAATTTATTTACCAATCTACTTACTAATACCGGGCACTTAATAAATGGCGACAGTATAAGCACATTGTTTGTTGCATTCTATACCTTAAATATTTACATAAAACTTTGCTGTTTCTAATCTTAATTAGTTTATCTTACTTTTCCCATCATGCTGTTATCCTTGCTAAAAAATAAACCAAAATAAAAGCCAAAAATAAACCACCATCAAAAATCACTGGCAACTCCCTGGCAGTGTTTTAGTAAATAGATAGTGACAAGTAAATCCTAAAGAACATGGGACTTACAGTATATGGCGATGGCAAACGGTATATATTGCTTTTTTTAATTTTTAGTCTCCAGGTCGATTGGACCTATTTGGCCCAATTGGGACATGTGCCCAGTGGGCCCCACATGATGAGCGTATCACTGCCTTGCATAAGTGCTGGTAGGAAGATCATCCACCAGAAAGTCATACAGTTCTGTGCTTCTAAGTTACATGAATATACAAAATAGCAAAAAAGCATTCCACCCCAATAACCCATCTTTTCAACAATCTATTATTCTAACAATCTGTTCATCGCACCTTGGAGGCAAGACCCCTAGTCTAGGAGCCCCCACTAACTACAGGGTCAATATTCTTATATCCTGCAAGAGATAAATGCATGATGCTGCACATTTCTACAAAGATTGTGTAGACTTATAAATGGCAGTTACAATAGTTGAATAATTTTTGTCAAATTGAATGGTGCAAAACAAATTCAAATTTGATTTTATCAAACACAATCATGATCATGTACTAAAATAATCAAGAGTGATTTGGAAAATCAAGATATTTAATAACATATTTTTGAAACAGGCTTATTAGCATTTTATAATCTCATGCCATGATTGTTTTCAATCCACTGATCCTCAGTTTCTTGGATTTATATTGCAGATTAGAGATATGTTCACTTCCTAGAAAGCTCTTTAATTTCTGGCTAAAAGTTCTACACCTTTTGCCTTTAGGGACGCTTGTATTATTGTCTATTTCAAGAGTTAAATATTCCAGGAGGAATTTGTTAGTACATGGAGATACATAATTCCTAAAAACCCCTGCACCAATATTGCTCTCAAATTGGCAGCAAGCGAACAAGGGACATGAAGGATGCTTCAGTACAATAACCTATCCTTTCTCCTCTCCTGGGAGCCACTTGGCCGGCTTTCATCCTCATAATTATAATAAATTTGACATTTCATAGATAATATTGATTTCTGTATTTTAGCATTTCACCATAGGTGACAGTCTAGCGTCAAGAATGAAATTTCTATTGATCTCCTGCGCATTAATCTCTCATGTGTATGTGATCATTTTTATAAGACCTTTTACTGCACATAAATCAATATTTCATATTTCCAGCTATGCCAGAGGAGATGTCATATTTGTATACTGTGAGTTGACACCTGCAATTCCTTCCTGTTCAGCTTCAACTGTTCAGTTGCAGTCGATTCAGGGTTGGGAAAGGATCAAGCGACAGAAACAAGGTAGATGAAAAAAGCAGGAATGCAGAAATCAGTAATTAGCTTAATGAACAAAAAAAATCAGAAATGAAAGATGTATATATATCTGTATATGTGTATATATATATTTGAGCTTGTAAACGATTTGTCTTAGCATGCAATATTTTCATTTTCAACGAAAGAACTAGCTTATGCTGCATTTTAATGTGATTACAGAACTTGAACATTTTATTGTATGCTAGTATTTTGTGATGTCACGGTTCATTTTCAATAATTATGTATATAATTGTACAACAATAGTTTTGTTACTGTTTTCTACTAATTTGTATTTTCTAATGTATTATCTAATGTATTTGTGTGTCAAATATTTTTAAATATCTGTAATAATATAAAAGCATCATTTATTTTATGTAAAGTATATTACCACTGCTAAACTGTTTCTAATAAACTAATCAGTTTCATCTTTTTTTTCTCCTTCAGTCTCTTGTTAACATGGCTTACTGTAAATAAAACACAATGCAGCTCTGGGAATGTTATTTATTTTTCTTCTTTTCTAATTTGTTTTTTTTCCTCTCTTTTCTAACTAATTAAATTGAGAATATGTATGACTTGTTTGCGGAAGCCGATTCTTTGTTAACTATTCTTTGTTTTCATCTGTTAATTGACTGTTAAACTCATACTGATTTTACAGTGAATACAGCCATTTATTTTATTGCAGGATGAAAACTGAATGGAAGAAAAATAGTTTTTTTTTATTTAAACTTATAGAACTTATCAAAAGATTTACAAGACTACAAAGTTTAACCGTGTAATGCTGAAATGAATTTGAAATTAAATTTGAATTAAATTCTCCAATTTTTATTTTTACATAAAAGGCAAGACGCTGGCCGATATTTCTCTTTTTAAGATAAAAATGCTCAACCTGTTGGTTTAAGTGCCTGATTTTTATAGAATGAGCACAGTCACTATTGACATGTCATTATTTTAGATTATATGGTGTTTCACAGAAAATGTGAAAATGTGGTTACTTATTTTAAAGGCCAACCCTCTTTGCTAGCTTCTGAATCATGTTCATTGTGTGAAAATATGTCAGCGCATGACTGTTGCAATGCAATGACAGACATACTATCAAAATGAACCGTTAGACAGCCACGCCAGATATTCATTGAATGACTATTAACTGCTACATATTCAAAAATGAAAGCAGCTGGCATGTTTCAGGTATGAAGACAGTAAGTGCTACGTTTCATAAGAAATACACCAAGAAAATGGTGTTTTAGGTGTCCACTGTTGCAAAACATTAGGATATTAAAGTCCCTTTGAGTTCCATGACCTGTATAAAAGAACTCAGTCTTCAGCCTTGCACCTTTATATGGCCATAAAACTCCTCTCTGCCTTATAATATCCTTATATTTTACAACAGGTTGTACTTTATTCACAACATTGATATGTGACTTTATGTTGCATTGTGCAAAATTACATAGCAACCAATCAGGCACACACATGAACAAACATTATATCAGGGTCATTTCATTTTTAACTGAACATAATCATGACATAAATAGTTAATTTGGTCCCATACCGGGCAATAGATATTATATTGATTTTACTATCAAAGTATTGATAGTAGATCAAATGTATTTCTGCTACAAAATACTGCAAT
Source organism: Xenopus laevis (assembly GCF_017654675.1). Classification (NCBI taxonomy): domain Eukaryota; kingdom Metazoa; phylum Chordata; class Amphibia; order Anura; family Pipidae; genus Xenopus; species Xenopus laevis. The sequence goes on from NC_054387.1 coordinate 69,860,218, forward strand.
TCATATTTTTATGTATTTTCGAATAGTAAAACAGTAATCATAAATATTGCATGAATTCTGATTCAATTTAATGTATGGACAAACACATACACTACATGGAGATGGGGATCCATCATACAGTCTCCCAGTTTGAAGATAGGCCTAGTATTCTCATTGGTTGGAGACTAACATCATAACCCACCCTATGATTGGCAGTTTTGCTTCCCATACCTCCCACTTCATAAATGCCAAAAGGCAGTGTCACCTTTCATGAAATGTGCCTTAAAATAACTGCATCACATTTCCAGTTTTGCATGTATGAAATATATTTTACTTAAATATAGGACATTTCTGAGCATGATAAGAAGATAATTTTGAAGAAGTGAAAAGACTGAAATAACAATCCCTGTCCCAATGCATTTGGAAGGAACCAAATAGCTTTTGTACCAAGTCACAACATCTATTATTGACTCTTTTTCTCAATATCCATGAGGGCTCTGCTTCTGACCTGTGAAGACACTGATAAAAATATAATTACTGTCCAAACAAAATGGACATGCGTAAAATTCAAAAATCAACACAGAAAAATATTTGTCAAATCAACATTTTATTTTAGTAAACCCAAACTTACACCTATAAAACATAGGGGCAAATTCATGAATTTTTACCAGCAAGGATCTGCCACACTTCGCGCCACTTCGCCAGGTGCAAATTCACTACCACTACATTAAAATGCGAAGTTGTGTCTCTGTGGCAGAACGTTAGTGACGTTTTGCTAGTGTTAATTCATCAGTACGAGCATTTCATAGTGAACTTTGCTAGCGGTCATTTCTGCCTAGCGAAACTTTGTTAGTACTCTTAAGCTTAAGTCAATATATGTCGTATAGACGTCTTTATTAGAAGTGTTGGTACAAATGCTTGAAGTGGACACTTATTATTACAAATGTCCAAGGAAACATAATATAGACAAAGTAAATCCTCTAATGTCCTAGACATGAGCCCACCCTAAAACAAATGTGGCATGCCCCTCAAATGGTTGGGAAAAAAAGTTAACCCAAAAATCTTTGATAGTTCGGACTTATGAAGGCAATGCCACTTTAAAAGGGTATGGACAATGATAAATTATGATAGAATTGAACAATCAAATTGGTCTGTAGATTAATTTGATCATTTCAATAGAAATTCAGTCAAAGTATCAGAGGGGAATCCTATAACCTTCCTGCAAAATTTCTGGCCATTCAATCTTGAAAAATCTTTCTCTGTGGATTCTGTACACATTTTCAGTTTAGTAGTAGCCTTCTATTTAAGTCTTTTTTTCATGGAAAATGTCCAAGAAGTGTGTAAAATTATGACAGGTTAATATTATGCCCTTCTAAGTTGCCCATAGGTGGAGCAAGGATCTGTTTTTACTGCGTTACTCCATACGTGATGTTCTTAGCTAAAATTTCTGGAAAAGATTTTGAATCTGAACTGAAATTCCTGTTAGCAATAGGCCTCACCAGCTCATGCAGAACAGCATTGGTCTTAAGGAAATGGCAGACACTGCACTTCCACTCCTACCCCCTGTGTGAATTTATCTTTACTTTCTTGAATGAATCAGTTTTCCAGTTTTGACCACAAATCAGATATGATTCACTGTCATAACTATAGAGACAGCAGACCCCATGGGAAGAGCGCCTGTCGGTGACCTGTGGTGCATAAAATTGTGGATCACTCATATTTTTTGTACATCACAGATGACCTGTATTTTTTTGGCCCCAGAAAAATTATTTTTGCGGGGGACCCAGGGTCCCTGAGTTATGCCACTGATATGGTTCACAAATGATGTTTCACCTGCCTAAATCCAAAAAAAATTGATATGTCCTTCATAATTCATAATGGATAGCAAAAATGAAGAAACTTATATGAAGATTATTCCACCATTAAAAAATGTATTCTCAATGCTAGTTAAGCTTAAAAAATGATAAACAATGTTCTTGCATCTCCATTTGTACAGTTGAATTTCTTTAATTAGGCACACAATACACAGTCTGGAAGCTGGGGCAAATGATTCCATGGATGGTACAAACATCTGCAACAAGGCTGACATTGCAGGAGGGTAACCAACTTATTAATGTCTTATTTAAATATGAGAAATAGTCACGAGTGTGACAACTATAATTTAAAGTGAAAATAATGCATTTGGGCCACAAACACCCAACACAGGATATATTATTAATGTCAACTACAGAGGAAAGGTACCCACGAGTCATTATTTCAGTTGATTTAAAGGTGGGCTAACAACGTAGCGAAACAGTAGGAGAACAGCGGGATGCTGGGATGTACAGGGAGAGGTTATGGCAGCAGAAAGAATGAGATAAAGGTATTTAGATTAGTGCTAAGAATTCATTTGGAGTACATCTGTTCAGTGTAGGACCCTGTGATAAAAGGGAAAAATATATCAGGAATGGTGAGATTCTATTCTAGATTCTGATAACAATAGACAAAAAGATTTAGGTTGCATAAAATGTTTGTGTACTGCACTAATGCTTATGTTCTGTGCTACATTAGATTATATTTCTATAAAGCAGGGGCGTCTTTCTTTGTGAATTTACAGAATTCCAGAATTCACAGCTTTCAGCCAACACAAAAAGGGACTGGTAGTGGGCAAATCACAGCAACTAATCAGATATTGCCTTTATTTATTCTACCTGAATGAAAGCACATTGCTAAATACAATATCTACAAAAAATAATTCTAAAGCAACTGGATTTCTGAGGGGTTTTTTTAAACACATTTCACCGCTTCAACTGCTAACTTTGGTCACCAGTATGGTGACAATGATTCCATTGAATTGAAATCGAATTGAAATTGAATTGAAAGTGGAACCAGTCACATTTGTACCATGATTCTCATTGAGACGATGACTAAAAGCATGAATTGTCTGGTAAGGATGCCAAATTGCCATTGTACATTGCTGGCAAGCAGAGTTGCAGCCCCAGTTCCTACCTTGTGATAAAAGTTCAGTGTAATTCAGAAACGTTGCTGTCTGAAGTCTGTGTTAAATATGTGCTGTCAGGAATAGGTTTGCTCATTCATACCTTTCAATCCATATTTTTTCCCTGTCCAAATTATGAACATTCTTGTCCTCAAATGAATGTCCCTTTTCCTACTGATGTAGATAGATTAGAGGAGTTAGCCCTCCTATACTGAGCCATTCCCTTACTGTGCTGTTGTTTAATTCCTCCAATGTATAGATCTGTGCATTCTTAACTACACTGGACAGCATAGATAACATTACTTTTCATGTACTTTAGTGTTTGGTTTTGTGGGTATACCAGCTTCTGTCTCAGGGTGTTGATTGGTTTGATGTTTATTAAAAATTCTCTTCAGTTTTTCATATATTTCAGCCACATATGGAATGTTTAGTGTGCAATGTGCCTCCACTCTGTGTGTTGTCTGGTGTTTTTGCTTGACCTCGACGCTGTTTTGACAAAAGCCCATGCTGGATATCTACAAGTTTTCAAAAGCTTCTTTAAGGTGCTTGAATTCCTTGTGCTTACTTTATGTTAAAGAGGAGAGTGGGAAACGAACAGGAAATACAGATCTTGTATATTATTCCTGTATATTTCTTTTAATCAATATTGCACAGTTCCATACACCTGTCTATAAAAACATCCTAACATCCATCCTTTGTACAAACTTTGTAATCAAAAGTGTCTTTTTTTAAGAAAGTTACAGTCCAGTTGTGCAAGAATATTTTTTCAGGGGGTTATATATTGAGAGTGCTGGGGCTACCTTGTTTAGTATATATATATATATATATATATATATATATATATATATATATATATATATATATATATAAAATACACAAGAGCCACGCATAAATTATATCCTTACAAACAGTGCTTAGTGCTTAGTAATGCCATCAGTTATAATGTTGGTGATGAAATTTGTGTTACCTGACTCACTGAAACTTTTGTATTTCAACAAATAAAGTACCAGTATTGTAAAATATGATGATATTAAAAGTAAACTCAAAGTTCAACCTCTTGTATAACTCAATCTGGCCTTGTGCTTTAAATAGTCATGAAACTCCTTGGTGACTTCTTATATCCTTATATTAAGCAAAGGGGCTGCATTATTCCTTATATTAACATATATAGATGTATTAGTTGCTAAGGAAGCTTACTGTAGTTTATACAGGAGTATACAGGAAAGTCAACAAGAATTTCAGCCCAAAGAAAGTTTAGACTGGAACCAAGTTTATTACCTTCCTAGGCTGCCAGAACAAACTGTTCTTATAACAATTTCAAAATAGTTCTAAAGATATTCCTTGTTCATTTATATCATATTCCATTAAAAGTTATTCCTTTCTGCTTTTGGTCAACTATCATCAACAACGTACCTTATTTAGTTTTCCTCTCCATTTACATAACCCCCTCCCACTCCGCCCTTTGAAACAATCATTTGTGCATAATAACATTATTCCATTGAACTTGAAAGGTTATTGTTGTATTTGCTAATTTGCATGCAAAAAGCAGGCATCCAAATTCAGGACCACAAAGTACCAAAATACCATCTTTATTTCTATTCTTTGCACAGATTAAATAAAGCAAGGTCCCGCTATCTGGGGTTTTAAACCCCTGACATAGCTATTTATTATTCTATAGTCTAATCCTATTTTTTCATACCAAAATGGTCAATATTATGTAGACCTGCATTATATTATCTTATTCTTAGGAACAGGGTAGATAACTGGTACACTTTCTTTTGAAATTTAGTGATGTTTTTATCAGAGGTCTATAAAGAATTTTTCTAAATAGAGAGGAATCAAAATTCACAGAAAATAGTTGACTTTTTAGTACCAACTTTCAGTGTAGAAAAGGGACACAATTTGAAATACTGTTGCCTCAAAAATCACACCGTTCCAATCATTTTTACAGATTCATCTGAATGTCAAAAAATATATTTTCTGTTAACCGTTGAATATTTCCATTTCAGTTTTTCCAAATTTTTTTTGTTGATAAATTGAAGATGGTTAGATAGATGTAGAAAGATAGGTATCTATAGTAAGATAAATAAAACCAGCTTTCATTATGCTTTCAGCTGGACACAGCCCATGACACACGGTTTTTCTCAATGTAGTAAATGGCATTCCTCCGTAACTGTCTTCTCCATTTGTATGTACATTATTCATATCAGTTAGCTATTTTTGTAAAATTGGATGTACAATTGCACAATGCAAATAAAAGTATCTTTGGTAATAACCTGACCTTTAGAAAGAATATATATAATTTTGAAAAACGTAAAACTTAACATTCCTTGTTAATTCAATATTATAATACATTTACAATGATCTACTCAATGTTGGGATTCAAGCCTGCAAAAAATAAGCAACAGGGAAACATTAACTGATATGTGTGGTTTTGGGAAATTAATTTATATAAAAACTCACAACACCGTGATGTATCTTGAACTAAAGAGGTACAGACAAAGGTATTGATTTTAGATCTTTAACTAAATAAATAGTATGTAAATTGTGTCTTTTCCGGCAAAATTAGATCAGAACGCATATACAGTGCTGTCTTTTTTTCTGAACAGATGACAGCTATTGAATTTGGCAGACACTGAAATTTGGTTAAAGAGATAAAGACCTTTGCTCTTTGGTTTTGATTAAATGAAGCCTCTTTAAAAGGACAGTAGTATATCAGGCGGCCTCTGGAAAATAAATTGTAACAAGTGGACAGAAAAAAAACACAACCTCGGTTCCCAAGGACTATGGCATAATAACATTTTGAATAAGCAGACGGGTTGCTCAGAACTGTAGATATGTGTTTACACCATTTATGAAATGGCCCTATCATTTGATTTTTTGCTATTGCCAAAGAATTGGTAGCCAGAAATGACAGTTCCTTGAGTACCTCCTTTTGACTTGTGTGACTTTTCCATTGACTTTAATACAGTTAAAAAATGAATACTGATAGGAATCATACTCCATGCCCCCCACAATTATTTAACTAGCATCATTTATGTTACCTTCAACTTTTTTTATATAAGACTGTCAAGTTGTTGCCTACTAATGCCTTTCTTTGGTTATGGTCATGTTGTATCACTGTATTAGTTTTTTTTAATCATATTTCCATTAATTTTATAGGACAACCTTTAGCTAACCCTTCGAAATAGAATATGTCCAGAGCAAGCACATTGTCACATTTATTTTAGTGGGTTAAACCAGGACTGGTTTACTAAAAGCTAATTTGATAATGAATTATCCCATAAGACTGGTGTTCTATGGAGTGCACGTCATAAGACAGAACCAAAGAATGACCCATTGAGCAAGGGATGTTGTGAAGTAGTGAGATTGCCATTTTTATGATTATAAGAGGATTCTATAATTAAAGTGACAAAGTTTGCCCAAGGTCTCATAACCCAAAGAAACCAACTAGATGTTTTCAAACTGGTAAATACTACCTCCTGATTTCTATGGGATATTAGATACATTGTTTATTAAACCCACATGTCTAAAATATATCAACTTGCAAAATCTGGAAATAAAGGATCAGAAGGAACAAGGGTTATGGATGCTGGTTGACAAATGCATATTATTCTGCTTTGATTATGTAATCGAGAAAAACACAAGTAAATTAAGGGGTTTACTTCCGCTTGAAAGATAACATTTCAGGGTATTACTGTTCATTGATATAAGGGGATGATAAAAGAACCACAGATTTCTGAAAAATGTACACATTGTTTGGCTAACATAGCACTACAGTGTTACTACATTCAATTTACATACACAAGATTTCAACATCTTCTTTAAGGTCCCTTAAGCTTCACCATCTTATGCAGTAGTAAAGCTGCTAGAATTAATTGATTATGAGCTGATAACCTAAATAGCAATAATTCAACTTCTGTTGAAAATAGCTGATATAAATAATTGTCCAGGGCAATACCAGACCTACCTGGTTGCAATAAACAAATATATCACCCCTGTTGGTAAAAAAAACTTTGTTTGGGACAAATCTATCTGCTATAACAAACAAGGAAAGTTGTGCTCACCACTAATTTTTAAAACCATTAGGAGGGAGTGCAATGAGGCTGTGACCACAAAATACATATAGTCAACTACAAGAGGTCCTCTGCACTCAACCCATTATCAATATATTTAAGACAGAGACATTTTGTGCATACTGCTACTGAAAAATGCCTTACCCTTTAAACAAAACAGGGATTGTTTGTCCATATATTGCAATATATTTAAGCTGGCCAACTACGTCAAAGTCATCCCATATCTGGCCAGTCCTACTCTCAATTTTATCTGATTCATTAAGAATTCTATTGCTTCATTATACATTTTACAAAGGGACTAAGTTTTACCTGCCACTTACTAGCTGCTTTCAAAGTAAAACTCCCAAACTTGGCTGCCCTTTTATTAGACACCAGTGGGATCACCTGACTATAGCTGGGAAGGGTGGGAGCTACAACAAAGGAGCTGGTCACTGCTCCTGTATAACTATAACAAACAAGGAAAAGTTGTGCTCACCACTAATTTTTAAAACCATTAGGCGGGGGTGCAATGAGGCTGTGACCACAAAATACAAGAGTCCTCTGCACTCAACCCATTATCAATATATTTAAGACAAATCTATCTGCTCCCTATAAGCTGACTTAAGGTCCCTGATAGACTGAACGATTCTTCTTTGGTGAACGACCGATTTCAGCGAAGTCCGACCAATCCGTCAATTTATCGTGCGGTTAGTGGTATTTGAACGATTGTACATCTTAAGATTTATCGGCCGACATCTGTCCGAAAAAAAATCTTTATCGGTCCCAGTGCAATCTATCTATGTTTGCAGGGCTAAGCAGGCAGCTACTCTTCAGTTTTGCTGGCAATATCGCCTGAAATGGTCTTTTTAGTTGATGGGCACATTTAAACAATCGTTTTGAGATAATCGTGGTCTCACAATAACGATTGGATCTTTTAAAAATCTTTACATCTACGACCAGCTTTATTTGATATTTGGGCTACTCTGAGTCTTTTGTGTAATGTTATTTAAACTGATGCACAATATGAAAATGCCTAAACATTTACAGATCTACATGCAGGGTTCAAGTACGGTAAGCTTTTTAGTCCTATGGACTTTTTATGGTGAAGGAATGCATCAGTAACTAATATCCTCATATTACAAATCCCCTATACATTATTCCCTATATATCCATTTAAATGTACATTAATGTGCATATACCATTGAATCTTATCATCCACTGGGTTTTAAAAATAGATATTTTGCTATTTGGGTGGCAAAACAAGCCTTTTTAACAGCAGTGTAAAATGTTCACAAATCTGACCTAGAATTTCTGCATTTGTTTTGTTTCACTGGGGAAACACACTGGTTTTTAAGCCAGAAAAAAAATTAGTATGTGCACCTTGCCTTCCAAGAAAAACATTATTTAAGATATAAAACATTAATATTTTTTATCTCTTAAATATTGTTTTTTTCTCCATTGACAAAATAACTTAATCCATACAATACTCAACATGAGTCCTATGTTTTGGTAAATTGCCATGTATCATATAAAAAATTTATATTTTTATATGCATATTCTAATACAGTTTAACCTGCATTTGCTGTTATCAAGATACTTGGGGAAACAGTTTTTTTCCATCACATTTATTATACAATGTTAATCTTTAAAAAGGTACTGAATTTACAAAATATTTCCAAATAAACAAATTTAGAAAGGGCGAATTTTTCTGTCTTTAGACTGTTACTACCCAATACATTTTTTTAACTTTAATGTGCAAATCACGTATCACCATTGAAGCTAATTTATTTTGTTATGTTGTCTCACCAAATGATGCCACCTCCATTAAGTCAACTGATATGCAGATCAATCAATTTAATCAATGGCACCCTGACTTTTCTGTAGATGGCCTTTTTATATAAGAAGTCACATGTGCAGTATGATTGCCATTAAAATGACATATCACCATCAAACACAAAGCAAATGATTGCTATAAATTAGGCACAGTTGTAATTGATTGAAATCATGCTGAAGTTCCATTGAGAGTAAATATCAGTACAATCATTGCACACAGTTAATATATTGTCATAGGAACTTTCTGCCAGGAGACACAATATTTGAGGCACAACATTTGTTGTTTTTAGTACTAGGATCATAGAGACTGGGGAGAAAATTTATCAGAGGAAAGAACCCATATACTTGATCTGGCCTTGAAATCTATGGTAGTTGCTTACAATAAATACAGTATAAGGATTTTCCACAGTTCATAGGGCCCAAAACATAAAGACTTAGCACTATATGTAGGGCAGGATTTGCTGATCAGTGTGGGACTGAGTCTCCATGGGTCATGGAGAACATGAAATTGAAAACCTGTTCTCACAATAATTAGATGTAGATAGTGCTAAATGTAATATATTTCATATGGTAGAAATAAGAAACAGCTCATTGAAATTGTATCATAGTGGGGACAACAGGGAAATTCTCTGGTACTCTGGTAAAAATGTTTGTCTTTGTTGTATGTTATTTCCAGTGATGTTATCCCACTAACAGTTGTTGTCATCCCACTAACAGTTGTTATCCCACTTACAAGTCATGGACAAAGATGCAAGTGCCCAACCAGTTAGAGGTGGAATTAGGCCATTAGACCACCTTCAAATATAACACCAATTTGCAACCACCTGTATCACTTGTATGTTAGCCATAGTAGTGCATCACTCAGTGGCTTAAGGGAGCTCTGTACTAAATCTCTCATATATGTCATACAAGTAGGGGCCGTGCATGTGGATGTCCAAAGGTCCTATCTGATTACAGCTGAATGCTAAGGCATTGTGCAATAAAGAACTGTAGTCTTGTGCCGTTCACCAGATAACTTATGCAATTTGGCAGCTTTATTTGTAGATCAGTCTCAGTAAAATTACACATTAAAAACAAAAAAAGGGGAGCAGTGAAATCACAGAACCCAAGCATATCCATTGAAAGGAGCAAAGTATGGTTTACTTGCCCAGACATAGTGTAATTTCCTTTTAAGGGAAAACAAAAATTGCTACAATTTTTAAAGGAAATGTATAAAATACAACACAAAGTTGGCAGGAAACAAAAATGGGACCTAAACCATTTAAAAAAATGATTAAAACCATATTGTCTTTTATAGGTCTTCTTAAAACATGAAATGTTACCATTCAAAAGTGAAACAAAGCTTTGACATTTAAACTTGTTTTTTTTCTTTTTTTAAAACCATACCGCAAGAATATATGGAAAGCACGACAAAAGACTGAGTTGCACTGGCTGCTTGGATTTACTGCTAGAGCAGTAATGACTCAATTTACTATACAGAGACAAAATGGAAATCTGAGACCTGGGGACTGCTAAAAATGACTTCTAAATATACTGTTTATTGTGAGTCTGCTCCTAAGTTTGGGCAACTGAGAGCAACAGAGAGTATGTGTTGTGAATCAGCAGAAAAGAATAGGGGGCACTTTGAAAGCAAAGATCTTCATTGCTAAAGGGCTGTTGTCACCTTGGATTGTGTAGCATTTCTAGTCTAGTTTTTTGTTACAATTTAAGTAAGCAATCGGTACCTGCCACCAATTTTATGTTCCAAAACTACCCCCATGCCTCCCTTTAACTTCTCCATATTACCTCTTTCAGACCCAATGGTGCAGTTGAGGCTGGGCTTGGGAAGAGGGTTGAGACACTGTTTCCTCAGCCAATTGGGTTTTGGCTTAATCTCCAAGCCTGACCTCACGTCTGAGACAGGTCTGCCATAGAAACTGTGGAGGGGATGTAGGGAGGCTTTTTTTAGTAACCTCTATAGATTAGGAATTAAATTCTACTAGTTCCTTTGAAACACGGCTACATAGACTTAAACACACAGTACAAATACAGTAGTACATAGTACATACAATTTAACACATAGTATAGGAGAGTAGATGTATAAGAATCTTATTCTAGTCATACTATGATATTCTAAATCTGGCCAGTATGATCCCAATTTTCAACTAATAGCTTTGTTCCACGAAGTTCAGTTAGTTCGTCTGTTTGGCAGGTTTTACATTTTTGGTCAGTTTGGCTTAAAGGAACAGCAATATCTGTACATGTATATTGAATCTAACCATAGCAATAGAATTTTCTTTTGTTTCTACCTTCATCTCTCTACCTTTCTCACAAGTGTTTGTTAGGAGAAAGACAATTGTCTGGTCTGTGTGACCAGCTTAAGACAGTGCAGTTCATATAGTAACATAGTAAGTTAGGTTGAAAAAAGACACACATCCATCAAGTTCAACCTTTTAAGGCTATGTATGACCTGTCTAAGTGCTAGTTGATCCAGATGAAGGGAAACAACCCCTACTTAAAGGAACAGTAACACCAAACACCAAATAATGAGTTTTTAAAGTACCGGTAATGAAAATATAATGTACTGTTTCCCTGCACTGGTAAAACGGATGTTTTGCTTCAGAAACACTTCTAAGGTTCATATAAACAAGCTGCTGTGTAGCAATGGTGGAAATTGAAAAAAGGTTATATGGAACAGGTTAAATAGTGGATAATAGATAACACCATTATGTTCTACAGAGCTTATCTGCTGTGTAACCTAAGCCTTTTCTCCTTTGAATGGCTGCCCCCATTGCTACACAGCAGCTTATTTATATAAACAATAGTAATGTGTCTGATGCAAACACAGCAGTTTTACCAGTGCAGGGCAACACTGCAATATATTTGTATTACTTTAAAACACTTTTAATTTTTGGATGTTACTGTCCATTTAAAGCCTCTCCAATATGCCTCAGAGGGGAAAAAAAATTCTTCCTGACTCCAAGATAGCAATCGGACTAGTCCCTGGATCAACTTGCACTATCTTCCATAACCCTGTATTCCCTCACTTGTATCACTGATTCAGGGAGACAGTTCCATATCCTTACAGCTCTCACTGTAAAAAACTGATATTTTCATCTGTAGTTAACTTGCTATTGACTTATTTTGTCTTCTTTTTCAAAACAACAGATATTTTCCTTTAGGATCGGCGTAACAATTATTCTCCATAATTGGTTTGAACTTTATGTTTTGTTTGCACTTTACAATTAATGGCACTTTAAAATTATTGTTTTAAATGTTTCTCTAAATGTTTATTGTGATCCGCTGTGCTTCAATTTCTTTGTATGCATTGTTTATCTTGACATTGTTGTGAGTGTTGTGAGAGATATGTATATGTCTATATGTAAACCTGCCAACCAGTGTCCACCCTACATCAATTTTGAAACTGTTTTATTTTATTTTTTTCACTTTGAACAGAAAACTGTATTATGTATTGGTAGTGTAAATGTATATTTAAGACAGGCACTATAAACCAGTATCAACTAAAGGGGTCATTCATGTACAGTGGGGGCGCAAGTGCAAGGTCTTAAATGGGCAGCCAAGTTTGGGAGTTTTACTTTGAAAGCAGCAAGTAAGTTACAGGTAAAACTAGTCCCTTTGTAAAATGTATAATGAAGCAATAGAATTCTTAATGAATCAGATGAAAATTGAGCATAGGACTGGCCAGATATGGGATGACTTTGACGTAGTTGGCCAGCTTAAATATATTGCAATATATGGACAAACAATCCCTGTTTTGTTTAAAGGATAAGGCACAAAATGTCTCTGTCTTAAATATACTGATAATGGGTTGAGTGCAGAGGACTCTTGTAATTGTCTATATGTATTTTGTCGTCACAGCCTCATTGCACCCCCGCCTAATGGTTTTAAAAAATAGTGGTGAGTACAACTTTCCCTTGTTTGTTAAGGTCTTAGATGGCCCACTGCCTAAGGGAAGCCTGTGCAGAGGCCTTTGGATATTTGGACAATTATATAAGGTAAATACCTGCTAGAAAAAAGGTTAAAGGATTATGGATAGTATGTAAGGGCAGCATTGGCACATTTGACTTTTGTCAAATTTTGTATGATTATGAAGTTGTAACCATAGAAAACTGGAAGAAGAGCAGGAAGAAGATGGTGCCTGTGAACTCCGTGGACTGGACCTGCGCAGAAGGGTAAGTAACAAGTTAGGGGCATTTGCTCAGCGGGACAGGTAGGCCAGGAGGGAGGAGGGAGGAGGGAGGGTGGGCAACACACGGGAGGGGGGGAGGGTTTTTGCGCCGTCTGGGTTACCTTCTCCTTTGAGGACAACATTGGCTCATTTGACTTATTTAAATATGTGTTTTGTTTCTGTTGTTTAGTTCTTTGTTTTGAAAAGCAAGTTATAAGCAATATGTTCCATTACTAGGTAGACTTGCATTTACTGAAGCATGTACATTTATATGTCTCACATGAATACCTAGTAAATCTGCCCAAAGTGTACATTCCCTTGTTGACTGAAAAAATCTCCATTAAATCTGAAGTTGGAAAAGTTCTGTATGAGTTGGGCATATAGTCAATGTGCTCAAAGAAAGATTATGATTGCAACATAAAATCACGTGGAAGTGCAATGTGTGAAGGGTGCCCTTCTTACCCCCCTTTGTACTTGAGCTGCTCCAATATTACTTTGCTATGTGTTTGGGATCACTATTCTGCTGAAAGGTGAACTTATATTTAGCAGACTGAAATAGCTTAGTTTAAAGTGTTTCTGTGTTTTTTGCATCTTCCATTCTTCCTTATATTTTACCAAAATGTCCAGGCCCTGTTGACGAAAAGCACCCCAACAGTATCATGCTACTGCCACCATACTTCCCTGTAATGATAGGTCAGACATATCTAGAACTCTGTATAGCACTGACCTGTACGTTAGAAAATGTTACCCAAAAGAACCATATCAAAACAATTCGAAATTTACCATACCATAACATACCAAGAAAAAACAGATTAAGAGATAAATATTTGCAATTTTCCTGGATTCTGTTGCCCTAATGGTGGCAGGTTTCTAACGTATTCAGACGTGGACCATTATGTTCTGGTGTTAATAAATGTCTTTGTTTATTTCCATATGTAAACTGAAAAGTGATTGTTTCCGGAAAACCATGCTGTGCACATACATTTTAGACTGAACATCTTGCTTACAATATATTTAATCACGTCCGTCATAGATCTAGGAGGTTGAAAAACAAATGCTGGCAATATCTGTAAAAGAGAATGATTTGGAGATTATCAAATTATGGCTATAAATAATTAATTTTGTACATTGAGCAGAACTGCTTGTTTATATTGTACCAAAATATAATATAGTGATTAATACATGTAGAATTTTTTTCCGTACCATGAAGCAGAACACTTGGTTCGATGTTTTCACTCCACCCTGCTTCTTACAGTGTCATGCTAAAGACAGATCCCAGGTTGTTTCCTGTCACCCAATGGAGCTAACTGCTCAGCAGAAAGCACAGTTGGACAGGCCTAATTAGTGCAGCTTGGGGTAGTCAGTATCACAGCCTATGTCAGCATCTCACTTAAACAGCAATAGAGCAGTGAGAAGCTACTGACAGCTGAAAATGCTTCTCTTCCAACTACAGCAATACAATGAATGTTGCTTGACTGTTACTGTTATGAGAAATGTTTGAAATAATGTTTCATATGGAAATTAGACTCAAATGAACCTATCAAAGGATATTTTGCTTTCTGTCTTATGTAATATATAAAATGAACCGAAAAGAATGAAGAAAACATTGAGGCTGAATGGCTCAGCTTCATTGTGTATGGCCACTTTTTATTTTCCTAATCTTAGTTTTTAATCAAATTTAAAATTTAGCAAGTTTTCTTTTCATGAAAAAACTCCATGTCTGAGTGTATTAAAGGCACAAAATGTAATAAATTAATATTTTGACCATAATATGTATGGATACAAAGACAGGAGCATGATGTAAACATGAAAAATCTAATTGTCTTTCCATCTACGTGTATTTCAGCTAAAGCTGAGAAGTTCATAAACGGGCCAATTGTAACAGTTTTCAACCTACTGGCCGTGGTTTACCTCATTCATTTTGATCAAGACATGACCAAATACTGATCAGGAGGGCTGGGCGGGCCATGCATGGTGGTCCTTAGTCTGCAGGTCTGGCCCACGAAACAGACAAATGGATGAGCCAGATTTAGACCACCACCTAGTTGGCCAGGTCAGCCACAGGTTTGCAAATGTGACCATCACATCAAGCAAGAGGATCCACCATGTATGGTTGGTTTAGTTAATGAATGAATAAAGGTTTAAACAATCCATGGATTTTCCTAAAATTCTGCAGAACAGGTTTCTGTATAATATATTACTCATCTACAGGTTCCAAAGAAACTCATTGCAATGTTAGCATTTTGCATATTTTTTATTATCAAAAGAGAGAACAAGTTTCCAAATACATTTGATTAGAGTCGGATTAGAAACATTGTATATACATGTTTTTATTCTGCGTTGGACAGGGGTTATAGGAGTCACTAGGAAACCCTCACCACATAGGCCACTAACCATTGTCCTTCCTATAAATACTATTTTCACTAACCTTCACTATCACAGTTTCATTACAGTATTCTCTCTTATCTAATTTTCTTTTCTCCTGATTTTTTTGTAGGCTAAAGGGCACATGAGACATAGCCTTGGCGTCTCTTCACCTGAGTTTTTAATGTCATGTACTGATAGACACAGTGTAGGCTTGTATGCAGACACACAGAGCAGATGTAACCACAGAAATGCCAAACTATGCATTTTCTTGCCAATATCCGATGCCATGCCTGCAAACTCACAGTGGAGTGGATGGAAGGGCATCAGCTTTTTTTCTGCCCATGGAGAAAATGTAGGTGGAAAGAAGCTGAGGCTGCTCCTCATGTGCCTTTAGCTTTACCTTTCTCCTTCCCCCTTTTAATATGCTTTTTGTCTCTCTCCACAATCTTTTTTAGATTCCAAAGCTGTTTCTTACTTTACCCTCACCCTTCGTCTTCTTTTCTCTCCATATTTCTGACCTTCCTTGAACTTGTTTATTCTTCCTCAGGGTCATTTCCCTTCTCCTTTCTTCCTTTGTCTCTCATTTGTCTCCCTTACCTTTTTCTTCCTTTATGTCATTTACTTCAATTGCCCGATAAGAATTAGAAGTGCCCAGTTGGTTATGGAACCCTATACAATGGATATGGCTCGTGAAGGCTGATTGGTTTCTAGGTGAGCAAGACAACCTATGATTGGACATTTCGTTCAGGTTTTAATTGTAAGTTATGGGAGATGAGTCATAGCGTTGACATCAACTGGCTGAAATTACTAAAGAAGCCACTGGTCTTGTCCTGTATTTGTGCCACAGAAACATACATGGAATTGTTTAGTATTAATCATGCTGCAATTCATTTTTAGGGTGATCAATATAAATATTATTCTGTTCCAAATGTGTTTGACCTTCATATATTAAATAAAGACATATATGACTCAGGATTATCAAACATATACTCTTCAATAGTATATGGAATTTTTGTTGTGTTTGTTTATAATTATTCTATGTCATATTTATTACTATGATGCAAGTTACTAGGGTGTGTTCTACAGGACAGTTCACAGTTGCAGGTCCATCTGTATGACAGTCTAACCTCAGTAGTGCAGCAGTTACTAAACTAGTGTTGTTCATTCTGCAAACATTTACTAAATGATCTCAGGTACATTAAGAACAATATAAGTGAACTGATAACTTCCAGATTTATAGGAAGCCCAGAGCAGCTATAGGCCATAGACTACCAACTAACAAGCGGGTCCATCTTCGTCAGATCTGTCAGGCAACAAAATCACATTTGTCTTTGGCTGCTCAAAAGTGCCGTTCTTACCATTCTTACTGTTTTTACCTGCAGCATATTCTAGCCCATAGTGTAAACACCAAGAAGGTAATCACCAGTCTATAAGGCGTTTAATATAAACTAATAAAAGGCAAAAAGAGACTTCCTGTAAGAAAAGAGCATTAACCTGCCCTTTTAAAACAGGTTTTTTAAAATCTAGCCCCAGGGTTAAACTACTTTCTATTTGGTGTTTTTATTCATTTTCTAGGTTATTGAGGTAGACTAGAAATTTACAAAGTACAGGGTATATATTTGAAATTTATTTTGAAATAAGATTTGGGCAACAGTTCACACAATATTCAATTCCTTATCAAGGTTGCTCAGTATATGTTGCCATACTGACAGTGCCCATTACATACTGTATGTGCTTGTTTTGCTGATTCAATGAAAATAGAAAAGTTGAATCCTTGTCCTCCCAGCATTAAAATTTTTTCCAAGTAAACCATTTGGTTTAATCAATCCAAATGGTAATGAATGATTAAGAAAACTTACCTAACTTGTTCATTCTTTCTTCTACAGCTGAATTTCTCAAATTTAGGATTTGTCTTTGCTCAGGGGCCAAAAACAGTGGGAACCCACTAGATAACACTAGAAAGGAATTCTAGTATGCTGTTTTGGAATTAGAAATCCATAATTTATGAATTCACTCGTATTGCACCATTTTTTTTCAACTGTTTCACTATTAATTTCTTTGCTTTAGAGAGAATGCTGCTTGCACTTTGTCTACAGATCTGAAAATGTACAAAATTATAGTAAAACCACAGGATTCATTTCCAGATAAGTTGGTCACCAGCACAGAAGGAGCAAGGGATAGAAAGATCATTCAAAAAGCACATGTGTTTGGGTCTCGTTGCCCTCAGCAAATAGCGCAAGATTAAACATCTCGCCTACATGCCTCCCCCACTAGACCCTTGTGAATACAATGCTGCCAAATGCAGGCACCACTGTATTCTTAAGGGGACACAGAGACCTTATGCATTTTTTCAAATGATGCAAGATAAAAAAAACACAAACATTATTAATGAGCAAATATAAAAGCAGCAAGCCAAAAGGCTCAGATGATCTCCTCTAATGGACTCCAAAAATGTTAAAATTAGAAAAGGATATTTTTGCTATTACTGGGTGTTTAATTGTGATGTCATTCAGATTTGACCATGATTTATTTATTTGCTTGTATTCTGGTATCTTGTTTTCTTAAATATATTAAAAAAAAATTAAAAAGATTTCAAACAGTATGATATTTTGTCCAAAAGCTTTAAATGTACTGTATTAAAAAAATTGTGAAGGAATAAGACAACTTTAATCAAAGCAAGGGAGCATTCAAGGTAGGGGTGATAATCCCCTTTTGTGTTTTTTAAAACAAAATCAACAGGAGGAGGGATCGTCTGCATAAAAAGTTTATTGGAGAATGATCCTTTTTTTATGATGATGATGAAGTAAATTCAAGCAGAGCCCTGTCTCGGTGTTAGTGTCAGATCAGAGGCAAGCGGCAGTGAGACACAGCTTACTGTGATTCATGATAGCTCGCAGTTAGTCTGTTAGCCCTTGTCTGGCTCTCTTCTAGGAGAGAATAATGGATAGTTACAATGTGTATAGTGACATTGTCAAGCCATCACGAATTGCTGATTATAGCGCTAAATATTGATTTCTGCTTCAGATGTGTCAAAATTCTTTCTCCCTTTAATTAGAACTTCCCTAAGCACCATACACGAGCAAAGTGAATATATCAGATCTCAGTAAGGAGTGTGGTACTAGAATATAATTGTGACCTCTTGTCTTCTTTTTTTTTCCTTTTTTTTTGAGATGACTTCAGCTGTCTTTTCTGCCCTTCTCAATGCCTGTGATAATCATACTCATTTTTCCCCTAGCCTTCCCAGAGATAGAATTCTCTCTGACTCTATTTTTTTTTTTTATCATTTAGAAGCACTGCAACTGTAGTGAGATAGAAGCAAAACTTTACAATGGCAGAAGGTGGCTTTTTCCATTTGTTTGTTTCATGGTAGACCGAACTGAGCAATGACCTGTGACAGGAGAGTCCTCTATACTACAGAAACAGGTTCACCCAATCAAACAAAGGTTTAAAACAAACACTGATCCCTTCATTTCTCTATGCAGTATATAGGAAGGCCAATTTCCTTGGTGTCATGGTGGCCTGATTATCTCCAAGCAATCAATTTAAATGCCTGGAGAAGAAGAGAAAGATTTGGCAATCGGCTTTATAATAAAACCAAATCAATTTCAGTAAGATAATCAAATATATCATTTATTTAAAAAAAAAGTTATCCCAGTTGTGATAAATGCTTCGCTTGATAAATCTAGTTGTTAAAGAGGCAGTCTCAATTTATTTTTCTATAGTGCTACTTATATTCTGAAATAGCCGTACATTTCTTGCATTGGGAAGTCTGGACAATAGCTCAGGCACTAGCTTTCTGTTAAGCATTTAAGTTTCTCTTATTCACAGTCCAATGCCTCAAAATTCTATTGAGCCAGTCTGCTCCACGCTACAATGGTATATCCAGAAAGGAGTGAAAAAAGACGCTTATTAGGTTATGCCTGGAGCATTTGCAGCAATGCCATTATCCAACGACAATGCACACTCCACCTAGTGGTTAATATATTAATATTTAAAATGATGGTTTGAGTTTAAGCTGTTTTAGCACCCAATTTATATTAAACCACATTACACAGCCACTGTACGCCATTGTATAAATAAATAGCCATTGGATACAATTGTTCTCTATGAGCACATCTGCACTTTATCATGTTCTTTATCATGTTCTTACTACTATCATATCACAATGATACACCCATCATGTCTGATGTTTAGCATTATTTATTACATCTGCTGAGTGTGCACTGTCTTGTCCTGTCCCTGCACTGTGCTGACCTGTCTTGCAGGAGTTGCATATTTTTACACTTGCACTTTTTGTCTGTTGTCCGGTACATCCATGTTGTGTGTAGCACCATGGTCCTGGAGGAACGTTGTTTTGTTCACTGTGTACTGTACAAACGTATATGGATAAAATGACAATAAACTCACTCTTGACTCTTGACTTAAACATACAGTACTATCATACTGTAAAAAACTGATGATTGCAAGCTGACCGCTGTTTCTTTTTTCTGCAACTCCGATACTGTCTTGCATAATTTCAATATCTAGTTAAATTACTACTGCTAAATGAAGCTCTGGAAGTAGTGGGGCACAAGCCTTGAGAGCGAAAAGTGGAGAAACAGATGTTATGGGGGCTTGAAAGGGCTTTATCTTGTATTGTGCCATAATGTCAGCTATAAATCTAACAGGAGCTTCAGAAGTGTAAAGTATTTTTTTTGGTCCTTTTGTATGTTGCAGCTGAAGAAGGTTCCTCCTAGAGAACTACAGAAAGAAGTTCAGCAGAATGACAGTAGAGATTATCCTCTGTTTCTGTTTAGCCATTAATGGACAGGGAAACTAATACAGGCTGTGCACCCTGTTTGGCTACCCTCTCTAATGTACTGCAGATTCAGGACAGTTGGATGGACTATTTGAGTATTCTCATGGTTGGGGTTTAGATTGTTCTTTATCTCTTGGCATAAACAGTGGGGAATGGGAATCAGGCATTTAATGGAGTTGGCGGCAGTGGCTCATCAAATTCTGGTTTGGGAATATGATGTACTGAATAGGCTGACAGAGGAGAATACAATACTATACAGAAGATTACCATGTAAATTGTGGAACTATGGCCTGAGAAAATCTACTTAAACTGGACAGAAAAGTGGTTGAAAGATAACAACCTACCCTGGGGGGACAAAACAATGAAAGGGGGGGCATGGGGGTGTAACATGGTAGTAATTCCAGGGTTCCCATAGCAGGTAGTTTTAATAGGCTTCACACTTGTGCCAAGAGAATCAATTGCAGATCCAGAAAATGTTAGCCGCAACATGAAATTATATTTTTAATACACACACAATTGCGTTTGTTTTGACCAGACCCAACTCCATGCAATTACACTGGAATAGTGGGGGAAACTGCATCAAGGGAAAAATACACCTTAAATTGAACTGTACAAACTTCACTTGTGGTCAAAAATTACCCTTTTATATTTTATTGTTCATATATTCAACACTAATCTATGCATCCCACTTTCCCTTTTGTTAACTAACTTTTCAGCTAATGCCACAAATGACGCATTAAGCAAACCCTTCATTATTGTTTCCTATGCTTTAAAATCTTAGCGCTTCAGCTTCTCACACACAGGAGATGTTCGGCGTTCATTTATCCAGCACTAAGTCCCGGCGTCCAACCCTATGAATCTTAACTAGAGGAAAATAACAACAAGTGACATATATAGTTCATAGTACTTTTTTTTAATAAGCAGGCGAGTCTGCTAAAGCTACTATCAACATTCTCGGGATATCAAAAATAATAACTGGTTTTTATCAGTAGTATAGCTGGGAAACACAAGGGTATAAGATATACTGTACTGTAAGCTCTGTTTGATGAATCTGAGCACAGTTCCTTGGGGATAGATTACTTTAAACCATGCTCTTTTACTTTCTAATCCTAACTTGATTTGATTTGTACTTTAATACAGCTGCCTGGCAGTTCAACAGCAAATAGAGACTATTTATGTAATCATATTGTAAGTAGTGGGACAAGAGGAAACTCTCTAGGACCTTTTTTGGAAAATAGTTTGTTGTACTTTTTTATTTATTGAACAGCAAGGCTCCGGGCTTCCTAGTGCTCATTATAATTGGTTTTCTGCTTGAACTTTCCAAAACTGTCATGTCAATACTCAAAGAGAATTTTTTTGCTTACTATATAGCTGTGGGCTCTGTGTTTTTTTTCCATGTGCAACTCGACAAAGTTCTCATAATATCTTCAAGGCAAGTTCTGGAGATTTTCCGTAGTTAAGGTTAAGTTATTGAGTCAGAGCTACACCAGTGTTTCCATGTGGCTGAGGTTTGGGTTCATCTTACATTTAGTACCAATCCCAGATTTCCAGAGAATATTGGTATTGGCAACTCATTTTCAAGTGTCCTTGTTTCAGCTTTTAGACACTAGGTATGAAATATACACACTTTTCAATGCTTCCTAATATTCATTCACAACAAAAATATCAGCTGTATATCTGGGATAAAAAAAGAATCCATATTACAATGAAATATCCATAAACCAAACCAAAATACTGTTTATTTATAATTTTAAGATTTTGTTGATCTGTATTTATGTATGTTTACACTGCCTCTATGTACATTCCCAGGTGAACTGCATGCTTAATAGCAGTGATGAGGGAACGTTCTCATTTTGCCTTGCACAAAAGTTAGGGAAATCTGAGATTTTTTTGGAAATTCGTTGAAGTCAACATGAAGGGGAAATCTCACTGCAGTTATTAGTATAGTAGTAGTATATATATAACCCTAAATTGTTAGGGATGCTCCTTTTTCACTATGCTATAACTGTTCTTCAAAAAAAGACCTGGCAATAGTGACTGCTTGGATCATATTGTTTCCCAGCTAAATAGGCTGCATTGAGAAATTCTTGGGTACACAAATTATTGTGTTAAACTGTAGCAGGTGAAAAAGTTAGCCCATTGTCTGACAAGGTGAGCTGGATATTCCATCAAGAAGTCTATCCTTGGGTAAGGATTTATTGGTTCAGGCGTTGGTGAACAGACCTACTTTGATTAGGATTTCTGCTAACAGTGCCTAATTCTATTACCTAGATTTGCCAAGTCCAAGCAGGCTGTGCGGCAATTTTTTAAAGTGCTGGGCAGGGCACAAAGGCAGTAAACATAGTAGATTGTGCCATTAACTTGCACCTTGCACTTCGTTTGATAACCCCTGACCTCTTGTATATCTCTCCTCAAAGAAGGAGATTGAAAAAAACACAGAAATCAGCTCCATATGTATTTTTAAGGCATTAAAAACAAAAGACATGGAAACAGTTGATAACTGCTTACAGTGTTCTGGAGACTAGACTAGTAAGGAAGCCGGTGACAAGTTAGACTCAGATTAGGCATTTAGTTGCATAATGGTTTGAAACAATACCAAACTCAAATTAAAAATCAGGGTCCCTGACTCACTAAAACACAACAGGAGGGTGAGGTGATATTGCAGAGCTCATACTTATTTCATTCTTCATTACCCTGTGGTTACAGATTAAGAAGATCAGAAATCACACCGTCTGTTTTGCTTGCAATCCATTGTCTTTAGACTCCTCTGATTCTTTCTCAAAACTTTTTCAATCTCTAACTATACTACAGGGGATAATATAAAAACAAATGAAATATTTCCTCCAGTTCTAGCATCTTGTCTGATGATAAAGATGTTATCTTGCCGCAGGCTTCCAGAAATAAGCACAAACCTTTCTTCCATATAAAAACATTTTCTAGTAACAATCTCTAGTGAATGTGGTTAATTACAAATTTCCACAAGCTACCATAGAAAATATAAAGGCTTTTAATAAACTTAGATACAAAACAAAAACTGTGGTACCTTGTTAACCAGTAGTAAAAATAACAAATAAAAAAACAAACCAAAAGTATTGTAGAAGTGATACCTATATTGGCTAACAATAAAAATACATTGCAAGCTTTCGGAGCACCAAAAACATAGATGTAACCAAACCTCTCCGTTCTTAATTTAGAAAGTTCTATTCAAAAGCACTTAAACTTGTTTATTTAAAGATCCTGTTCTACCTACCCCCAGAAATGAGGATTCTAATCTTCACAGTCATCTCTGCATCAAAAGTAACTATTGCCAAAAATAATATATTTAAGGCATCTACTATATCCTTATGTGACTAGTGTATTGTTTTCAATCAATAGTTATTGGCAATAGTTATTATTTTACCCCTGTAGTGTAGATCCATCCATACATACATTCAATTTGTAAGTGTCTTGTGTGTTCTGGAACACTCCCCTGTCTCATCATTGATTAAACTGACTTTACCAGCCTAGCAGACTTCCACTAACTATCTGAGGGTCAGCCATTATCATGTACACAAGACCCATGTAGTTGTAAGGAGGTTGCACCTATCATGAATGACCATCCATGAGATTCAAGTGCTAAGCAGATTTCTTTTGTTGTATTTCTGAACTTTATAGTCTTTTTTTTTTAATTCTCTTGGATTTTGGACCATAATAAGATAATCCTTATAGTTGGCAAGATGTGTTGCTGTCACCTTGGAAAAAATTTGCCATGGGCAGTTTTGACGCAAACTTCCAGGTTTCACCATGAGTAAAAAGTTTTACAAATTCATGTTTTTCTTTAGGCAACCAAATAAAAATTTGCACAACTAAAACATTTTGATGCACATCAAAAAAAGAAGCACATACATTGATAGTATAGCTGCACATAACACTGCCCAGCCTTTGGAATTTTAGGAGAGGAAAACTTTTTGCTGATTGAGGACATTGCAGTCTAAAGCTATCAGCTAACATGGCACTGACCTTACTCAAAACCCAGCAGAAGCGATACTTTATCAAATTCATACCTCCGCCAGAGTACAATGGCTGAAGCAGAGCATTTTGCAGCAGCTAGAAGGGTGAATGCTCTGCAGGTTTAATATCAACATGGAGCTGCACACCATCCATCGAGTCTGGTGCAACCTCAAAAGTAGGCACCTTGGAATGGTGAATGAGCTTCAGGCAGAGGTGAAAGGTATAATCATTTAATAAATTATATTAATTAGATTTTTCCTCTAAAGTCACTGTTTTCATATTTATTTTGCTCTTTATAAACTAAGGTGTGTTCTGGTGAATACTTTAACATCAATAGCAAGTGTCATATTATTGCAGAGAACAAGGAAATTAGCTATAAAATAGAGATTATCAGGCCCAGACTGTGGATCCAGGCAAATGCCAGAGGGCTGCTGTAACTTGCCATAGTCACTATTTAGTGGGCTGGTGGGGAGCTGTTTTGGCCTCTGTGTAATTGATATGCCAGGGCCTATTTTGTATCTCAGTCCAGAACTGGAGATTATTATCTGCTGCCTATTCTATACTTCCCTTCCTGATAGATGATGGTTTTCGTGTAGTTATGTCACATACCTCAGCCTGTATAATTTGTACTGTACTAATGCAAGTGTTGTATTATTAAACATTACATTATGTTATTGTCAGTTGAATTTCTCCAGGCTGCACCTGACGCAGCAGCACCCGTCGAGGCAGCACCAGTACTGGAAGCAGCAGCACCGCTACCTCCCCAGGACTGGGGAGCCTTCCCAGGACCCAAGAGACCTGCTGTTCCTGCAGGAGGTGAAAACCATTCTCCTCACTCTGAGGGGAAACCCTCCCCCCTCCTCCTCCTGCTTTATAATTTTTTTTTTGTCTTTTTTTATGCACCGTTGTGCTGTTACTGTACGGTTTTCTATTTAAATCAATTAGTAAAATGAGTAGTTAAAAGACAAATAAAAGTTGTTTGTGTATTAACAGAACCATGACTATTCTCAATCTCAGTCATGTAACACACATTACATTACAATTACACATAGATACATGGTTCATTCACATAAATATATGGTTAATTCATTTTAATGTGGGATACAACACACCCAGTCCCAGAATGTTAGAATGGTGGTTGGTCATATTTATTTACGTGTGCCTGTGTTTGTAAGCTAGTAGTTATATATAAACTATAAATTGTACTTTTTGTTTAAACGGCAACATAGTTACTAAGGAGCATATTTATTATGCTATGTAAAATGAAATTTGTGGAAAAAACTGTGTAAAAAGTTGTGTAAAATAAATGGCGAATATATAAAGGTACGCCACATTTGTCACCATTATTTTACATTGCTTCCAGCAGAAGACACTAAGAAAAAATGCCTGCCCCATACTTCACACCCTTATAGATGAATGGGTTTCCTGTAGTTACATATCTCAGTCTGTATAATTTGTTCTGTACAAATGCAAGTGCTGTAGTACTCAAAATTACATTATGTTATTGTCAACTGAATTTCTCCAAGCTGCACCAGGAGCTGCAGCAGCACCACCACCACCAGCAGCAGTACCCCCAGGGCCAGATTTACATGGTGGGCGCTCCTAGGCCCACTGCCTTTTGTCACCCCTGTCCCCTCCCATTCATTTGTGCACATGCACACATTTTCATCATCAGGTCGGGAGCACTGGGGATTGGCGCATGGGAAATTGAAAAAACGATTGTATCTCAAGATCAGCCCCAGAGATTCCGAACCAATGCATGTGTGGTTGGGCTTCATGTCGCCCCCTAAAATCATGCCGCCTTGGTGGCTTTTCCACAATCCAGGCCTGGTACCACCACTGGC
This sequence comes from Xenopus laevis, assembly GCF_017654675.1. Taxonomy (NCBI): domain Eukaryota; kingdom Metazoa; phylum Chordata; class Amphibia; order Anura; family Pipidae; genus Xenopus; species Xenopus laevis. The sequence goes on from NC_054387.1 coordinate 69,886,229, forward strand.
AGCAGCACCCGCAGCAGCACCACCACCACCAGCAGCACCACCACCAGCAGCACCACCACCACTGGCAGGAGCACCTGCAACTCCACCACCAACACCACTGGCAGCACCTGCAGCAGCACCACTACCACCACCAGGATCATCACCAGTGGCATCAGCACTGCTAGCCCAGGACATGGCAAATCTGCTGTTCCTGGCTTTCCAGCAGGTGCATCCCATGCTTTTGCTCACTTTCATGGGAGACCCCTACCTTCTTCAACCTCCTCCTTCTCCATCATCATCCCATTTTATTTAAATTTTTTAAATTAGTTTTAGTTATTATTTATAGAATATGGACCATTGTGCTTGTATTTCTAAGTAAAATAAAAAAAAATTAAGTACATTTTGTTGCTAACTTGCTATGTTTGGTGTTTTCATTTACCTACTCAGATGGTACTTGATGTAACATAACATTACATAGTATTTCAAATTCAGTACAGTTCATTCACATAAATATATGGTGCGTCCATTTTAATGTGTTATACAAAGCACCCAGACATTATCTGTTGGAATGGTGTTTGGTCCTATTTATTATTACAGTTAGTTGGCCCTCTGTTTGTAAACTATTAGTAATATACACTATAGAGCAGTGATCCCCAACTAGTAGCTTGCGAGCAACATGTTGCTCCCCAACCCCTTGGATGTTGCTCCCATTGGCCTCAGAGCAGGCGCTTATTTTTAATTCCAGTCTTGGAGGCAATATTTAGCTGTATAGAAACCTCCTGTAGCCTGCCTGTCCACACAGGGGCCACCATTAGTCAATGATAACCCTTATTTGACACTACCCAGGAAAATTTTTAATTCTTGTGTTGCTCCCCAACTCTTTTTACATCTGAATGTTGGTCATGGGTGAAAAAGGTTGGGATCCTGCTATAGATCGCACTTTTTGTTTAAACAGCAACATAGTGTAGTTGTAGTTACCATTACCAGCAGGGCCGCCATTAGAAATCACGGGGCCCCGTACAACAAAATTTTTGGGGCCCCCTGGGCCCCGCCCACACTGACGACCAAGCTCCGCCCCATATCCCGCCCACATCGCAGTTAAAAGACCACACAGACATCAGCGCTAAAAAAGTAACCCCCCCCCCCCACACAAGTTGTAAAAAGCTATTGATGGTCAGGGCCCCCTTATAAAAAAAATTGGGGCCCCAAAAAAAAAAAAATTAAACATTTTTTTTTTTTAAAAACATTGGTGGCAGGGGCCCCCTGTTAAAAAAAACTTGGGGCCCCAACAAAAAAAAATGTAAAAAAAACTAAAAAATAAACAAACATTGGTGGCAGGGGCCCCCTTCTAAGTTAAAAACAAATTGGGGCCCCAAAAAAAAATTTGAAAAAAAATTAATTTTTTTTTGAAAAAAAAAAAAAACATTGGCGGCAGGGGCCCCCTTATAAGTTAAAAACAAATTGGGGCCCCAAAAAAAATTTGAAAAAAAATTAATTTTTTTTTGAAAAAAAAAAAAAACATTGGCGGCAGGGGCCCCCTTATAAGTTAAAAACAAATTGGGGCCCCAAAAAAAAAATTTGGAGAAAAAAAAAAAAATGGTGGCAGGGGCCCCCTTACAAGTTAAAAACAAATTGGGGCCCCAAAAAAAATTTAAAAAAAAATAATTTTTTTTGAAAAAAAAAAAAAAAACTGGTGGCAGGGGCCCCCTTACAAGTTAAAAAAATTTGGGGCCACCAAAAAGAAAATTAATTTTTTTTTTAAAAAAAAAACCCCAAAAAAAAACAATGGTGGCAAGGGGCCCCTTACGAGTTAAAAAAAAAATTGGGGCCCCAAAAACAAAAGTTTTAAAAAAAAGATTGGTGGCAGGGGCCTATAGAATATTAAAATAATACATTGGTGGCCAGGGGATTAAAAAAAAAAACCACAAACTGGTGTTCAGTAGGATTGAACTCATGGCTTCAGTACTTCAACTTCGCCTCCTTTCGTGACTTCGGGTCTTTTCACCGCTTCAGGACTTCGGCTGTTTTCGTGACTTCGGGTCTTTGCGCTGCTTCAGGACTTCGGCTTCGGCTGTTTTCGTGACTTCGGGTCTTTTCGGCGCTTCGTGACTTCGGGACTTCGGCTTTTTCCGTGACTTCGGGTCTTTTCGTCGCATCGGCTTCGGCTTTTCGGCACTTCCGCATTCGGCACTGAAGAGGCAAGACGTACGGCTCGGGCGCTCGTAAGGGGGGCCCGGATCTTCAAAAAAATGCAGCGCTGCCGGGCCCCCCTTCATGCCCGGGCCCGGTACGCTTGTCCCCCCTGTCCCCCCCTGATGGCGGCCCTGATTACCAGTCAACCAGAGATAATGTAATAAATCCCAGACATGGCAACATGGGAGTCTTTTTTTCTGTTGAATAGCCTAGTGGATAGGTGGTCCCCTAACAATGTAGGGAATGTGTGTAGTGGTATACTGAGTGAAATATTTTACATAGTTAGTTACATAGTTAAATTGGGTTGAAAAAAGACAAAGTCCATCAAGTTCAACCCCTCCAAATGAAAACCCAGCATCTATACACACACCCCTCCCTATTTTCACATAAATTATATATACCAATACCTATACTAACTATAGAGTTTAGTATCACAATAGCCTTTGATATTATGCATGTGATTTGTCCTTCCCATTGATTCCAATGCAAGTAGGTGAATTTTTACACCATTTTGTCAATTTTGTCGCAAAGCAAAACATGGCAAATTCACTTCAGTCATTCAGTCAACAACATTCAACAACAAGGCTTGTAAGGAAAAATGTCTTATTGGTAGCCACAAAAGAGAAAAAAGGTGCCACAAAAAAAATGCCCATAGACTTAAATTTAATTTCCTACAGATAAGTTATAGACAAAAAAATGATGTAGCACAACAAAAGTAAGATTCCAGTCAAAAAGAATATGTTGCGTTTTTTGCAAAAGTTTCACGAATTTTTCAATGAAGAGAAATGGGAGAGATTCATTCATCACTGGTTTCTGGTAGTATTTGACTTCCAGTGCTGCCCATTTTGAACATGTATTCTTGAAATATATTTTTATACATATTCGGGTATGTATTCTGTTCATGTACATCATATTTACTGAATGACTATTTGTATAGGTAGAAAAGATTTGCAATACAATCTAAAAGCCATTCTAGCTCATTTTTTCCTCTGTACCTCTCCCAGTGGATGTCAAAGAATGTTTCCACAAAATTCTCTATGGAATAAAACAATTTTTACTTTTTTTTGTTTGTTTAAAAAAAACCTGCTCAGTTGCCTCAAAGTAATTCTGGAACATGCACATAAAACTACAGTTTTAACACAAAATACTCCTGTGCTAAAAATAACTGTGGTGTTACTAAAAGCTAGTCCCTTTACGAAAGTATTTACTTTAGGAAAGATTATTATAATATTATAATACAGGTATGGGACATGTTATCCAGAATGCTCGGGACCTGGAGTATTCTGGATAATGGATCTTTCTGTAATTTGGATCTTCATACCTGAAGTCTAGTAGAAAAGCTTTTAAATATTAAATACACCCATTATAGTTTGGATCAATGACAAGGTACTGTTTAATTACTACAGAGAAAAAGGAAGTCATTTTTAAAAAAAATTATTATTTGATTACAATGGAGTCTATGGGACACAGCCTTTCCGTAATTTGGAGTTTTCTGGATAATGGGTTTCCAGAGAACGGATTCCCATATCTGTACACATATTATATCCTTATAAATGGTGCTTAGTGATGTCATTGGTTATAATCAGAGCTTAGTGATGTCACATGACTTCTGTATTATGATAAATGTATTATAATAAATAAAGTCTCCCCTGTTGCAACATATGAGGATATTAGAAGTCACCTCGGAGTTCCACGACCTATATAAAAGCACTCAGCCTCAGCATCGTGGTTTTATATGGAACTCCTTGGTATCTTATAATGTCCTTATATTTTATAAGAGTGGGTACTTTATCCACTATATTATATAATTATTATTTTATAACCTGTATATAAGCACTCAGTCTTTGGTCTTGTCCCTGTGGTCATAGAACAGCACAGTGATTTCCTTATAATTTACAGTAGGTTGTACATTATTCCTTATAATGCATCAGCCTGCATCCTTGTGCCTTTATATGGTCACAGAATTTCTCATTGGCTTCTAATATCCTTATAGTTTACAACAGGGGGCACATTATACCATATACTGTATATAGGAAAGAGAGCAAGCTACATTAAATGTAATGTCTGTTAACTGGCCTTACATAAGTAAGTGAGTTATAAGTTTGATATCCAATTTTGATGCAGGTTCAGGAGCACCAAGTGTATCAGATAATTGAGTTTATATTATTCTGGCTGAATGCATGCACAGCTTTTTTACTTATATTAAAATGTAGAAATGCGTGTTGAATTCTTGAAGCATACTGTGCTTATTGTGTTTAAAAATGTATATATATATTTGCATTTAACAACATACAGCATGCATTTCAATAGACATGCATGCAAACTCTTGTATACGAGAGCCCTTAAAGGAACAGTTTAGTGTAAAAATAAAAACTGGGTAAATAGATAGGCTGTGCAAAGTTAGCCAAAAATGTAATGTATAAAGGCTGGAGTGAACAGATCTCTAATATAATAGCCAGAATCCAACTTCCTGCTATTCAGCTCTATAACTCTGAGTTAGTCAGCGACTTGAAGGGGGGCCACATGGGACATAACTGTTCAGTGAGTTTGTAATTGTTCCTCAGCATTCAGTTCAGATTCAAAAGCAACAGATATGACCCATGTGGCCCCCCTCAAGTCACTGATTGGTTACTGCCTGGTAACCAATCAGTGGAAACCAAGAGAGCTGAAAAGCAGGAAGTAGTGTTCTGGCTATTATGTTAGACATCCAATCATTCCAGCCTTTATACATTACATTTTTGGCTAACTAATTTTATTAGAAATATTTTTTATTTTGCACAGTCTATCTATTTACCCAGTTATTATTTTTATACTGAACAATTCCTTTAAGGTTAAATGCAGAGAACAACCAATAACTCCTGTTTGAGCTTCTACACACTTTCCTTCAAAGCTTTGGACACACTGGCATTTTTCTGCCATGCTTTAGAATTGCCACCGTGCCCCAATTTGAAACTGGACACAAATTAGATGCATTTACTGTATGGCTAATTTCACAATGAATTCTGGTGCATATCGCACGGCAAAACAAAAACCAGTGCAGCGGAGAAGTGACCAATCTAATAGGTGTAATATGGGCATGATGTGTAGAGCTGCTACATAGGATATATCCTTAATAATCCCTTATTAGAGATGAATATAACCCTACAGACAGATTGGGTTGTCATATTATCCCATTTTATAACACATAAAGAAAACCTGATTGGTAATCGAATGTGAAGCATGCTGGGGGCAGCCACGCTTCCTAAGCACACATGCAGCATGCATCTCATCTGACTATTAATTAGATTTACATCTTGCTCATTATATAGGCAACACATTTTACAGGGACACTAGAGCAGCGTGACTTTTATAGCGATTCTGTTCTTAGCTACGCCACACATTTCAGCAATTTATCCAAAATCTTTCCTGCTCCTGATGAAAATTCATGAAGTCTCCTACTTTTGCCCAAAGTGCAGTTGAATCATCCCCCAGCGCAAGCCCATACCATGATCTTTCTCGTGCAGCTAGTAGAAGGAAATATATCTTCCCCTTGTATCTGTATCCCAAATCTGTATCAAGGCTACTCTTTTAGTCAACGAGAAAATTTATATACTATACGCTAGCCCTCCTTTAATATCCACACTTTTTCCTCTGGGCATTTATTGCTGTTCTTTCTAGTTCAGTAACCAGTGAGCAAGAAGGTTCATTAAAGCTAATTGAATTGGAAACTTGTCTGCCCTGGGAAATGTTAACCCTTTCTTGATGTCTGGAGAAATTGCTTTTCCTTTTCCTCCTTTTGAAAGCCATGATTAGTTAACCCTGCATGTTCCAGAGAGTTCACCACACATCAAGGAGCAGCAGAGTCCTAAAGCAGCATAGTCCTCTAAAGTGGCCAGGTTGCAACTGTGGTTTAATATAATTTATGGGAGAAAATAGAATAGTTTATAAAGGGAATACAAATTTGGATAAATGAAGACTTTTATTTTACATACTGAAATTCCTATTGTGCATTTGAAAAATAATTTATATTGTGTAACAACTATGACATTCACCATTAATATACCATTCTGCTGAGTTGCTCTTCTTCAAACAATTCACCAGCCTGGGGTAATATTTGCTAAAAATACCATTCCTCCCAGGAGTCCCTATGACAGTTTCAAGAGGGTGCACACTCCATACAGAAACTTTAAAAAATGTTTTGTACTGTATATGCGCTCACCCATGCCAAACAAGGAACAACAGGAAGACTGGATAAAGATAAAGAAGAAAACAGTACACTTGGCTAGTAAGATACTAAATTCATTTGGGGTGCCTAATAACTTGCAACCCCAGGTATTATAAATGGACAGGGTAAATGGACAAATTCTGAGTTGTTTCATTTGAAATTTCAGTTCCATTTGATTATTTTATTACTATGTTTAATACACATAGAAATGCATCTATATTATGGTGCGAGCTCAAAATATTTATATTAAAAAACAAACTGTTATTTAAAAATTAAAATGGTTCTTGATTATTTGGTTTTACCAACTTTTACCTGATGTCTATAAAAAGCTTCACCAAGCCTACCAGATACATAAACCTTGTCAGAAATTATGGATTAGATCAATTTTGTAATTTGAATTATGCAGTCACACCCCCCCCCCTTCCTTGAAAAATGCCTGGACTCGTGAGCACAAATGTTTTGCTATTAGATTGTACAGGTGCAGAGGCTAATTCCTTGCTGTAGGTCTCCTCCCACCTTGAGATAGGAAGTATTTGTAAGGTCCAATAAAAAAACAATTATTTGGATTTGTAATATTACTTTTAAATGAATTCCCTATATAACTCCTAGTGCAATTTTAGAATTTCAAAACAAACAAAGTGATGGTAGGAATAGCCAGACCAGGGATGAGTCAGACTCAGTTGGCCATCTTAAAAATAATGCAATATACAGACAAATGATCAAGAGACATTTTTATTAAATGATTAAAGGAAATATCATATATACAGATACAGATCAGTATAAAGATATCCAAAGAGAACATCACATAAATGCATATTTATAGTCTGATATTACAAGGATCTCATGGCTTCACTATATTGCCTGAATCACAAACTGTAGAGGATTGGTTCTATTGATTTCTATGATGTATACCACACCAGCTATTTGTCATTTAATACACAGCTGCCTAGAGATTTGTGCATGAAAAAGGCATAGAGGAAATTTGTTCTAATTATACCCAGGTCCAAAGACACAAGTGATTTGTCCACATGTCTTTTTCCGTTAGAAAAGAACAATCTATTAAAATGCAGTAAAATATCCCAGTTACGTGTGTAACATGGACGCAAAAATGTAATTTAATACAGAGCAGAATAAGTCAAGAAATTACATGCGTGTGTATAGACTCATGGGGCAAGCCTTATCAAGTTCATAAATAATACTATGGGAAAATGGCTAAAGATATTAATGACAAACTTGGGTGACGTTTTGCAACAGTGCAGTAAATAAAGCAAATATAGTAGTCCACGTTCTACTACTACTAATTCAATTCCAGTTTATTTTCCATTAGCCAGATGCAAATCAATAAGAAACCTTATCTCACTGTTTATCACATGAACACACTACTGGAAGTCTATGGAAAAAAATTGGAACTGAATTAGGTAAAAAGAAAATTCTCCTCATATTGAATCTCACCTATAACTTTACATGTGATAAACCATAAAATAAGGTTTTCTCATTGACTTGGATCTGGCCCAATATTGGTTGCATTTAAATTTAAAGTGATGACAAATTGTGTATTTGAATTCATTATCCTTGGGCAAATTTAAATGCCAGGCATAGATATTAGAGGGACATACCATAGCCATAATTTTGGGATTCAGTCAAATACAGAATTTTCCAATATCAAACTGAATTCAGATTTGAAAAAATAAAAATGTATTTAAAAAATATAGTTTTCAATTGTCCCCAACCAATGGCTTGTGAGCAACATGTTGCTCACCAACCCCCTAGATGTTGTTCCTAGTGGCCTTAAAGCAGGTACTTATTTTTCAGTTCCAGGCCTTGAAGGCAAGTTTTGGTTTAAATAAAAAACAGGTTTATGACAAACAGGTCCTCCTGTAGGCTGTCAGTCCACATAAGGCAACTGAATAATCATATCTTTGATTTGATACCTCCAGGAACTTTTTAATGCTTGTGTTGCTCCCCAACTCTTTTTATATTTGAATATGGCTCACAAGAAATAATAATATCAATAAGAAACCGTATCTCACTGTTGGGAACCCCTGGTCTAGAGCTTTAAAGGGTAAAATATCTTCCCTTTTTTGAGATGGGCGTTGGGTTATGTATAAAAAATTAATACAATATCTGATCTTCCAGGAATTAACATAAATGTATTTTTTTGCACAGAAATACCGGATTCCACAGATTGAATGGAAACCATGATTCATCATAACAGCCATCTCCCACCATCCAATTTTGAAAGCAAAGGAACGTCAAGTCCCAGAATGCATCACTTCACAATGGAACAAGATGAGGGAGGGGTGCATAAATTTACCAACCAAAGGGAGCTTTGGGAAATGGTTCCTACAAGTCAGAGACAGACTACCATAGTTATCTTTCAATCTGTGAAACCAGGCATGTCTGTGTAAAAATATTTATATTTATTAACTGGAAGTTTAGATTTTTTTTACATAACACCGAAACTAGAAAGAGGTGTGTTTTCCTTTGAAAGTCACATGATTTTAAGCACAAAAAGTGCTGTGATTTGGTCCACCTGATCTCGTTTGAAGCCAGTCAAAAAAATGTCTTTGCTTCTGGGCAGTAAAACTGACAGATAAAAATAAAATAAAATTGCCACTACTAAAATTCCAAACTACCTAAAACCACAGTCACAGGCTGTAACTTCTCTGCTATTACAATCAAGCTATTCCCTTTCTGAGAACTACAAAACTGCTGGCAGAAAAGGAACACGAATCACCCCCAATTACTCCTCTTTTATCGTTGGGTCTCACCCCCAATATGAAAATATTGCTGCAAACAATTCCCCCTTAAATTACAGATCTATTATTTACTTAAAGCCAAACTGAAATCGCTTATTTTCTCCTTTAATCGAGATCCGATGCCAACAAAATGTCAATTGGAAGATATTAAAATAATTAGCCGTCCCGAAGCGGTGAACCTATGATAGTGTTGGCTTTCATGAGGTTTGTAAACAGTTCTTACAAGACACATTTAATAAGACTCTATTATAATTTTGTATGTTAGCGAACAATTTCCAGCTTGAAGATATTGACAGAAAGGAACCGCTTGGTAATAGTCACAGTAGGTGAGGAGGGGGGGTTTGCCAGCTTTGAAAAAAATCAATTGGAAATAACAAGCTACCTACTGTGGCTCATAAAAGTAAATATTTATGACTGATTTGAGTGGGCTCCAATACCAGTCAATCACTTTCTAAAGGATCTTTGCAATTCATTAACCTCTTTTTACTGGTCTTGTCCCTGTCGGTATTAGACATTAAAAGGGAAAGGGGGGGGGGGGTTGGTCTGTATTTTCTCTTCTCATCGTTCATAGCTTATTTGTTCATTCCCGTACATTGCTGCTGAATTGATTGTCTGTTTAGTCATATGAATGATAAAGGAGAAATGCCACAAGCATTGAGATCATCCATTACTTTGCAAGGGAAGGTGGAATCCCTTAATGTAGGCGCCAGGCTTGCAACGGAGGCTTTGTACGTATTTTCAGGTTTGTTCAGTAAAATGTGACGTTTGTGATGTTTTTGTTTAGAAAATGTCAGGAATGCTGAATTATTGCAGTATTACCAGGCGGTGCAGTGCTTTGTTGTAATGTAGTGTAACCTTTTAGTGTCCAGTGGACTTTTATGTCACTGGAGTTTTTAGACAATCCAAACACATGCAAGCTATGGTATTGGTAGATACTGAAAAGAGGGAGGCTCTGAAAGCTAGACCCACAGCTTGGTACAACATTTTCCAAACAATTAGTGCTTTCATATAGTGAGGGCTGCCCCCAGTATTACCTGCCCTTGTCCTTTAAAGCAATATTACTCTGCAAAACTGTCCCCCAGCTCTCAAGGGACCCCGACTGCATTAAAATGCTAAATAATCCTCCTATGAGAATCGCAGCTGATGCGTGAAAATCTCGCTCCACCCTCTTTGTTCTTGCAACTGGAGTTGGAAGCTTGAAAAATAAGTTTTCTATCACAGAACAACTAAACAGCAATATGGCTGCCCTCCTGTTTGATTACAAAAATTACATAATATTCTCTGTAGGTAAGAACTGAAAGATGACATAATGCAGGAGATCAGAACTGTAGGTGGGTTTGACCCCTTTAAAGGAATTTTTCAATATAAAAATAAAAACTGGGTAAATGGATAGGCTGTGCAAAATAAAAAATGTTTCTAATATAGTTAGTTAGCCAAAAATGTAATGTATAAAAGCTGGAGTGACTGGATGTCTAACATAACAGAACAGAACACTACTTCCTGCTTTCCAGCTCTCTTGATTTCGAATGACTGGTTACCCCGGTTGCCAGTCAGTAACCAATCAGAGACTTGAGGGGGGCCACATGGAGCTGCATGCTATGGATCAATTGCAAACCCACTGCAGAGTTATGTCCCCTTAAAGTCGCTGACTAACTCAGAGTTAGAGAGCTGAAAAGCAGGAACTAATGTTCTGGCTATTATATTAGACATCCAGTCACTCCAACCTTTATACATTACATTTTTGCCCAACTTACTATATTAGAAACATTGTCTATTTTGCACAGCCGATCTATTTTTACAGTCTATATTTTTACACTGAACCGTTCCTTTCAAATATGTCTTCGGAATTAGAGTGCACTTGCCTTTTTGTATAACCGCACAGAAGTAGAGAGATTTGAACCAACTAGCAGTTGCATTGGGTGAAGATTTTATTGGCTGCTCCTATGTCCTCTTTAATACTGTGTACTGATAAAAGTCAAATTAAAAATACCCCAAAAAATTTTAGATATGATTTTTATATGTAATTTTTTGGTTCTAAATGTGATCTGAGCTTGATTCTATCACGGTCTTTCTCATTCACACTGTGCTTCCACCTCAACCCTAACTATGGTTACTCTCTGAACAGTCGCCAAACTAGAAGTTGTTGAGGCTCACTATAGACACATTTGATGCCCCACAAAATGTAAAATGATACTTTTTAAAAACATGTGTTTTTTTACCAGGTAGGGCCTCCCTGTGTCCTCTACACTCTGGAGTCCTCCAACAGTCTGGATCTGCTTAATCAAATGGTGTATGGATTGTGGTTTTACCAGTAAAAAAATGTAAGCAGGCTGGTACATCTGTACCCTGTACTGGTAATATGTCTAGTAACCCACAGCAACCAGTCACTGTTTACTTTCAAACAGTAGACCAGTAAATGCTTTCTTCTGTTTTGTTGCTTTGGGTTACTAGAATTAGATTCTGGGGGGTTGTTAAATAAAAAATTGCAAAGTTTGCATCAAGTAACCCATAGCAACCAGCATATTTGCTGTTGTGTGATGATTGGTTGCAAGGCTTAGTAGCATGAGTTATGTATCTTCGCACAAATGAAGTTAAAATATTTATCATAACACATGTGGCTGTTCTATGAAACATCTTATTTGAATGTTACCTTAAAGTGCAATGGGAAAGAGCGATTCAAAATATTTATTTGATGAAAGCCTTCTGTGCCTTCATACTCAACAGTTGCCTATCCTCCCAGGGTTTCCATAGAGTGGAATGGCGGCACTCCGTCATGCTGCAGTACCTTAGAATAAATACACGCCTTCGCCACAGACTTTTTCCTTTATGTGAAACCAATACGAATGCAATGGCCAAAAACACCCTGAGGTGAGAGAGAAGTGGCCCAGCCAGTTCTTCCTCTGAATGAAACCATTCCACCTCAAATTTAGATGTTCTCCACACCCGTAAGGCGAATAGCAGCAGCAAGCATATTGGGCCAAGGTGTGTAACAAAATGAAAGGTAAAACAACAACAAAATGACATCTTTCAGAGGATGTCAAAATAAAGAAAGGGTGAAGAATAGCAATTTTTAAGTGATTCGTGTAGTGCTTTTCAGGTTATACAGCAATTCTACATGAAACAGAAAGCACATGCATTGTATTGTCTGACGTATGTAAATAAGGCCTTTACCCACATTATAGACCAAATTCAATTCAATTAGAAAAACTTATGTTCTACCAGTGGTGTTTTCAGGTCAGATTCATATCAATGAGAAAACATTATTACATTAAAACATTATTTCATGGTTTATTAAATAACACTTATGGATCAGTTTGAGAAGAGAAAAAAACTTTTCTCCTAATCCAGTTCCACTTTTTTCCACAGACTTCATTAAAGATTCATGTGAAAAACAGTGAATTAGTTGTTCTCACTGAATTTCATCTGGCTCAATGGGAAAATCTGGGATTGAATAAAATGGCTCTTCATGTGATTATGGTTGCCACCTTTTCTAAAGTTCTTTACCGGCTGGTGGGGGGACACAAAGGGGTGGGCAGTGACGTCAAAAGGGGCGGGCCGCTCCACGGACAGTGTGAAGATGGAAAGAAAAGTTAAGTTCCAGGGGATTGGGGGCAGGCCGAGGAGTCTTTTTAAGCGTATTACAAATTGACCGGCAGCTACATTGCCGGTAAATTTGTAATACCGGCCCCGGCCTTGGCAGGTATTTTACCGGGTGGCAACACTTCATGTGATAAACCCTGAGATAAATTTTTCTAATCCAACTGTAGGCCAGACTCAATTTCAATCAACATTTCTCCTAATTCTATTCCAGATTTTCCCATAGAGCCAAAATGTATCTCACTGTTTATCACATGAAAACTCTATTGAAATCTATGGGAAGGGGTTTTTTTCCTCCTCAAACTGAATCTTGCTCATGCGTTTTGACGTGATAAACAATTTGTAATTTATTTGAAACTGACCCTTCATGCCAGCAGAAAGGGGTTATGAAGAGTAGCAGAGTAAGGAGTTATAGGAGCACAGAGGTATATTTGCAATATCTTCCATAGAATTTGACAACCACTGAGAGGGAGTAAACCAGTAAACCAAAAATTAATATTTGGATGTTGTATCCTGAAGATAAAGGGTCAAGAACAGATATGTATTTTTGTCTGGTTGCCTGCCCTTAGAGATCAGCACATGTATAATATCTGTCTGGGTGTTGTGCAGATACAGAAGGATATCCCAGTTCAGTGGTGGCTTGGGGGATATTTTTTTTATTTGGCATCCCCCCAATAGCAGGGGAAAGGTCATACAAAGCAGAGGACTCTGCATGCACGCTCCCACGTGGTGGCTATAGCAAGCGTCAATGGAATGTTTGGCAGTTTTGCTTGCCTTTAAAAGAAATATGTGGTGTATTGTTTAACTTAGAATTACATTAGTGAGTAGTTAATACTAGTATTTGCTATGTTGATGATGTCATGCTTGCTCCTACCAGTCATCCACTCATGCAAGGGAACAAAAAAGAATACTCTGACTTTATTTTTGGTGAATCCGAATGCAGGTATGGGAACTGTCATCTGGCACCTGTTATCCAGAAATACAGCAATGTTATTTCCCATAGTGTCCTATTTGGACAAACAATTATTCATTTATAGTTGATAAAAAAAATTCTTATACATGTTGTTAGTGAAGCAACCATAAAACCATTTTGGGAAAACCATTCTGTTGGTTTAGTAAAGAAAAAGGATAGCTGGAATTATTAAGTGGGGGCAGTCTATTTGTTGTGCAAGCCAAAAAGCTCCTTCCCCAGGTTGGTGCATCTCTTTAATTAAAACTGCACTGGTCTAGAGTACTTGCAGGCACACTGCCGCCATATTTTTTTTATTTCCTAGTTATTCAGTGCATGGCATTGGGCTGGAAACATTAGCCATGAAAGTGACATCAGAGTTCCTGATGTAGGAAGCAACTTGCATCTGAAGTGTTTTAAAGCACCTGCAACTCAAAAAAGAAGGTAGAGGCTTTCCCCAAGTCAGGGGCAGAATATTGTCAATTTGGGGAGGGGCTACGTAAAAATTGATTAAAACTGTCTTTCTCATTTTATTGTTTTAGTAGCCTTAAGTCATGGAGCTCCACCAAAGCAATATGGATAATATATCCTATATCTTTGTCATACTGATATCCATTACAATGAGCAGAATTTGGTGCAACTACTGATAATAACAGAATGTTGGCTCACTTATACAATTTCCATATCTGTAAGTTCTGGGAGGAGGGGTCCTGGTTGTTTGTTAGTATCAACATTTTCCATTTCTCAGTTTCAGTTATTTTCAAACAAGGAACTGAGGCTGTGCTGCAGAACTGTTCCTGCTGACAGACAGCCATGCAACATCATAAAGGTCACTGGCAAGATACAGAAGACAATGCAATAAGCAAATGTCAAAATAAAAGAAGTACCAACACTGAATCTCTTGTGATTTTCTTAAGTGAAAGAAATGTGTGAAAAGTCTATTAATTTTTAAAGTGATACTGATGTGTGTGTTTGTTTGTTGTAGTAAGTTTTTTATAGTAACCTTTAAGCATAATTTTAAAAAAGTGTCCCTGGCACTAATTTAATGAGCGGAAATTAAAACAGGTTCTGCTGGTTGACACAGGTAAGTAAATTAAATTACAGCTACCCTGGACATGGCTGTAATTCTAGGGTTTCCCTGGCAGGTTGCATCAATAGACAACTGACTAGCACCAAACATATTGCAAGGTAATGCCATTATCAAAGCCATGTGCATTGACATGCTGCAAATGTTGCCCAAAACTTACAGCTGACTAAGTGTGTTTGGCAGTGCTGTATTCATGAGGGGCAGCCACAGGGATGTGACTCTCCTCGTCCCCTGACCTGTGAATTATCTTGCACAAGTTGCAGAACACAGACCCGGAACATAAGTGCTTTTTGAATGACCAATAAAAACTGAGTTTTGTTTCTAAAAGGACAAGGAAAGTCATTGTCACTTGGGGTGCAAAATGTTAGGCATGTCCTAGTGATTATAATTGCTTACCTGATATCCCGGGCTGGTGTTCCTGTTACCTGAAAACTGCACTGGCTAAGGGACTTCTGTAAGAGCACCAAATAGCGATAGTCTTCTTCTGTTGCCCCATGCTGAGAGTGAGAAAGCTGGCTTTTTTGCTTAAAGTTTAGTGTTTGAACGAATGCATATCCACCAAGAAAGAAGAAGCAAAGAAGCTTGCAATGTGGTGCTCTACAGAAGTACCCTGGGCAGGCGCAGTTTTCTGCTAACAGGAGCAACGACCTGGGGTGCCAGGTAGGCAAATATATTTACTGGTCACAAGTGACAGTGACTAAAATTTTTCTTCTCCTTTAATGATCTGTAGGTCAGGGGTCTTCTTAATGACCATTGGAAGGGTTTAAAACATTTTAGGCCTAATTGACAAATATAAACGCTAACCTGAACTAGTGCATTTAGCAAGAGCAACCAATGAGCCTTTGGTGTTGATCAGTCCACTACATTAAAAATATGAAAGCAAAGATCTGATTGGTTGCTATGAGAAATGCACTCTAATATAAGGACATCGGCCTCTCTGTATTCAATGTCATCCATCAGTGCATTGAACCTTCTCAATGGCTTCTTTATTCAGTGGCTTGTTACATTTGTCCTGCTCCGAAGCAGTAATAGCATCCAGACTGTGGATGATTAAACACCCATTTGCGAGCTGTGACACAAACTGGATATTTATTGAACTTAGAATAATTGCAGATGCTCGGATCCATGAACATATTTTAACATTTCATAAACAGTTATAAAACCGGTCAGGGTATGGGAATCCAGTTTTAAAATGCCACAGAGAAATAAAGGGGTTTGGCGGTTGCCAAGAATTGTCACAACAATCACTAAACAAGTAAATGATCAGTGAATATTGTAGTGATTGGAAACGCAATATTTCGGCTGGTAACTATGAGACAACAGAAGCAAGGTTTTCCCTATTAAACCTTTTTGGCTTTCAAAAAATGTAATTGACCCCTATACAAAATGCATAACGTGACACTCCATCAACATTTATAACATTTATAACATTTATAATCTTACACTGATTTTTATCTTATTTTTTGCTTTCAAAGGGAGATAAAATCTGTTTACTATTGGGCAATAATCGACTAGGTCACCTTAAAAGTGTACGTTTAGGGATCTATTTATTAAAGGTCGAGTTTTGTTTTCTCTATGAATTCAAGTTTTGTTAACTAAGAAAACTACAATTTTGGAGATTTATTATGACCCAAAGCAGCAAAAAATCTGAATCTGAAAATACTCCAGCTCCAGCATGTAAAAGTCAATGGCAGAATTCCCTTTAACAATTTGAAGATGTTTTGTGCCTTCATGATTTTAGGGTGTTTTGGGGTGTTTGACGCTAGTTTTCCCTGGAAAACTCAATAAATTTGAGTTTCATCTGGGAAATGTGCATTTCATCACACTTTTCTGATGAATTCTAGGGTGGGGACTCACAACCCAGTAGCACAGCCCAGGGCTAGGCTAATGATGCTAGCTTTTTAACATACTCATTCTTAACTAAAATTATACATTTTATTGGAATTTCTTTTTTTTTTTCTTTGTTTTTCTTTTTACCTTAGACCTAAGACATGCTTTCATATTTTTTTTTTTTAATGAAGCCTCAGTGCAAGAAGGAAATACTGCATGCAGTGACAGGAGAGATGAGAAGAGAAAGGTATTTAGATTGAAGACAAATATGTGACAAATATGTGACAAGGAGATTTCCATTACCAGTTACAGGTGCTCCATTTTTACATGAGTACCAGATAGGGATCTTCAGATTACAAGAAGATCTTTCCATGAGGAAGTAGAGTAAAGCTGTACAACAGCTTTTTAAATCAATGTATTAAAGGAAGGGTAACTGCTATGGGTTCTGAAAGCAGATTTACTAAAGGGCGAAGTGGCAACCACTGGCGACAATTCGCCAGCATTACCGCCCGCCGGGACATCACCGATTTACTAAAAGGTGCAGGCGCCAATTTACTAGGGAAAGAGATAGGCACTAGCGCTCATTCGCACTGTATCGGCAGGCAACAATTTGCTTTTGGTTCACTAAAATGCAGAATTTTCTCTTTCGCCAGACTTGCCTTCGTCAGCTCAGACCAGGCAAAGTGCACTGCAGTGCATATATCTTCCTCAATCTTCTGTTACTAACATCATATTCATCAGTGGAAAAGCATCAAAGATAAGAAAAAACACTAGCGTCTTTTCCTTTTCCTGCAAAAATATTTTTGGGCTTCTGGTTACATTTTCTAACATATGGAACATTAACTATACAGTGAGATTGTGTGTAGGCCATTAAAACAACTCTATTGTCTTTATTAAGGTTCTCTGGACATGTGCAATTAACAGTGGAAATGTGATGTATTTGCTGCAACATATAACATAAAGACGTCCATTTAACTTTAAATTTCCCGCCATATGTAAATTAATCTGAGCGCAAGACCTTTAGCGAATTTGTGTTGGGCAGAAATGAACACAAGTGCATCTTCGCTTTGAATTGGCAAAGTAACGCTAGGGAAAAGTCACCAGCGTTCAGTGCCCACGATGAAAATCCTCATTTTAGTGAATTGTCTGAGTGAATTTTCGCCTGGCGAAGTGTAGCGATGGGTGCGAAGCAGTCGCTGTCTCCTTCCAAATCTAGACTGTTAATCAAGGAGGACCCACCTACTTGGTGTTTTCTGTCTTTCATACAAGACATGGCTAGTAGTTACATGAACCAAAGCAATTTTACCACCCAAAATAATGGTCATCTGTACCTCCTGCCCACCCCATAATCTGATGTCTCTATTGTAAAGCTAATGGTGTTATGAGGTCCAACTTTTCAAGTTGCTCATTCATTTACCTACAATTATTTCTATAGATTTTTTATGTGAGCCTAGATCCATCTTACTTTACTTTTAATTATAATAATAATAATTATTAGTATTATTATTGTTATTGTTATGATTAGTAGTAGTAGTAGTAGTATTATTAGTATTATTAATGTGAACTGCTTACAAAAAGCAGAATAATGGAAGAACAATAAAAATATATTGCTCCAACCTAAAACAGGAGAATTTAAAACCCAGCGTGCCCCTGCTAGACAATTTCCTAAACCAAATGCTCTTATCAAGTTTTATTAAACTGAAAAGGTTTTGTAAGGTCATTCAGTATTATTGAGTTAAATGCGGTCTGTTTGTTGAACCAATATTTTGTCTCAATAAATCTAAATTGAAATGTTTACAAGCTTGATTTTTGTTGTTTATTGCTGAAGGCCCATGTTTAAAAAAGTGCCATTCAGTTCCCAATGGTGATTAAATCAGTAATCCTAGTAAGATATTTGCTGCCATCTAAATAAAGGTATGGGATCTATTATACAGAATGCCTTACACCTTTTGATCCTGACAAGGGTTTTTTTTTCAATAGTGATGTCTATGCTGGGGATCTTGGACTTGGCAAGGAGTTGATACATCTATAGGCACAATAATTACATAGTTACATAGTTAAATTGGGTTAAAAGTTCATCAAGTTCAACCCCTCCAAATGAAAACACAGCACCCATACAGACACCCCTCCATACTTTCACATAAATTCTATATACCCATACCTATACTTACTATAGAGTTTAGTATCACAATAGCCTTTGATATTATGTCTGTCCAAAAAATCATCCAAGCCATTCTTAAAGGCATTAACTGAATCAGCCATCACAACATCACCCGGCAGTGCATTCCACAACCTCACTGTCCTGACTGTGAAGAATCACCTACGTTGCTTCAAATGAAAGTTCTTTTCTTCTAGTCTAAAGGGGTTGCCTCTGGTACGGTGATCCACTTTATGGGTAAAAAGGTCCCCTGCTATTTGTCTATAATGTCCTCTAATGTACTTGTAAAGTGTAATCATGTCCCCCAAGAGCCTTTTTTCCTGAGAAAACAACCCCAACCTTTACAGTCTACCCTCATAATTTTAGTCTTCCATCCCTCTAACCAATTAAGTTGCACGTCTCTGCACTCTCTCCAGCTCATTTATATCCCTCTTAAGGACTGGAGCCCAAAACTGCACTGCATACTCCAGATGAGGCCTTAGCGGGGACCTATAAAGAGGCTTAATTATGTTTTCATCCCTTGAGTTAATGC
Source organism: Xenopus laevis (assembly GCF_017654675.1). Lineage (NCBI taxonomy): Eukaryota > Metazoa > Chordata > Amphibia > Anura > Pipidae > Xenopus > Xenopus laevis. The sequence continues at coordinate 69,905,517 of NC_054387.1, forward strand.
CCTTTTTTATGCAAGACAGAACTTTATTTGCTTTAGTAGCCACAGAATGACACTGCCCAGAATTAAACAACTTGTTATCTACAAGAACCTTCTCATTTAAGGAAACTCCCAACACACTACCATTTAGGGGCAAATTTATCAAGGGTCGAATTTCAAAGTGAAAAAAAAATTAAAAATTCGACCATCGAATAGGGTCCGACATTCGAAGGCGAAGGATTTTTAAGATCGTACAATCATACTTCGAATCGTACGATCGTACGATTTAATCGTACAATCGAACCATTTTACATAAAAATCCAAATACTGGCTATGGGTTCTAGGAGGTCCCCATAGGCTAACATAGCAATTCAGCAGGTTTAAGGTGGCGAAGTGTCAAATTCGAAGTTTTTTAAAGAGACAGTACTTCGATTTCAATTTGAATCGAAGTCGAATTTGGCCTATTCGATGGTCAAAGTACTCAAAAATTACTTTCGAAAATTCACTTCGACCTTTGATAAATCTGCCCCTTAGTGTATAACTTGCATTTATATTATTTTTGCCAAAGTGCATAACCTTGCATTTATCAACACTGAACCTCATTTTCCAGTTTGCTGCCCAGTTTTCCAACTTAGACAAATCCTTCTGCAAAGTGGCAGCATCCTGCATGGAACCTATAGTTCTGCACAATTTAGTATCATCTGCAAAAATAGAAACAGTACTTTCAATGCTCACCTCCAGGTCATTAATAAACAAGTTGAAAAGCAAGGGACCTAGTACAGAGCCATGTGGTACTCCACTAACAACACTGGTCCAATTAGAAAATGTTCCATTTACCACCACTCTTTGTAGTCTATCTTTTAGTCAGTTCTCTATCCAGGTAGAAATACTATGTTCCAGGCCAACATTCCTTAATTTAACCAGTAACCTTTTGTGTGGCACTGTATCAAATGCTTTAGCAAAGTCTAAGTAAATCACATCCACTGCCATCCCAGAATCGAGGTCTCTACTTACCTTCTCATAAAAAGAAATTAAGTTAGTCTGGCAAGATCTATTACGCATAAAACGTTGCTATAAAGTCCAGTATCTTATCCTTTATTAACCCTTCGAAAAGCTTTCCTACCACTGACGTCAGATCAACTGGCCTATAGTTTTGAGGTTGAGAACGGGATCCTTTTTTTGAATAGAGGCACCACATTAGCAATTCGCCAGTTTTTTCAGCACTATGCCAGACCTCAATGAATCCTGAAAAATTGAGTAAAGAGGTTTGGCAATCAAAGAGCTAAGCTCGCTAAGTACCCTGGGATGAATACCATCTGGCCTGGACCTTTGTTTATCTTAACATATTCTAGTCTCTTTTGAATTTCCTCATGTGTGAACCATGCATCCTTAGTTGTATTACTAGAATTGGGACTATTAAGAAGGAAACCTTCATTAAAGGGATACTGTCATGGGAAACAAATATTTTTTCAAAATGAATCAATTAATAGTGCTGCTCCAGCAGAATTCTGCACTGAAATCCATTTCTCAAAAGAGCAAACAGATTTTTTTATATTCAATTTTGAAATCTGACATGGGGCTAGACATTTTGTCAATTACCCAGCTGCCCCATGTCACGTGACTTGTGCCTGCACTTCAGGAGAGAAATGCTTTCTGTCAGGCTGCTGTTTTTCCTTCTCAATGTAACTGAATGTGTCTCAGTGGGACATGGGTTTTTACAATTGAGTGTTGGTCTTAGATCTACCAGGCAGCTGTTATCTTGTGTTAGGGAGCTGTTATCTGGTTACCTTCCCATTGTTCTTTTGTTTGGCTGCTGGGGGGGGAAGGGAGGGGGTGATATCACTCCAACTTGCAGTACAGCAGTAAAGAGTGATTGAAGTTTATCAGAGCACAAGTCACATGACTTGGGGCAGCTGGGATATTGACAAAATGTCTAGCCCCATGTCAGATTTCAAAATGGGAATATAAGAAAATCTGTTTGCTCTTTTGAGAAAGGGATTTCAGTGCAGAATTCTGCTGGAGCAGCACTATTAACTGATTCATTTTGAAAAAAATTTTTTTTCCCATGACAGTATCCCTTTAACTGGTTCCTCGATTGTGTAGACAGACGAAAATATGAGTTCAGACTCTGCGCTTTTATTTTGTTTTCATCGACCAGCTGACCCCCCTCTGATATTGAAGGTCCCACCCCTTCCTGCTTCATTTTTCTACTATTAATATATTTAAAAAAATATTTTGGATTCTTTTTACTGCTTGCTGCAATATCCTTTTACATATCCATTTTAGCTTGCCTTATAGGTTTTGGTCTCTCTACCTAGCCAAGCTCAGCAAATTAACTTTCTACCCTGCTTCCCTGGACAGTATCTCCAAAGAATGGCTTCTAGAAGAGTGTTGTATCTCTCCTTGCCAGACCAATTGGGTCACTCTCCTGCCAGTGATACTGCTTGTCACAGGTGGGCTAGTACACTAAGATGGAACAGGACAGAAAGTCATTTGAAGTCTAGGATTTGCCAATATAAGTTATCAGTGTCCATTTAAACATTTTCTTTGTCTGCCCAGTTACTCGCTATTCCTGGTATGTTTATTTGATTTACTAATCTGTATTTTAGAAAATTTTCAAAAGCTTCAGTTAACCCACAATGCAGTGTTTACCCCCTTCAATAGATTCCTCTTTGTCAGTACTTTATAAATAAGATGAGAATACTGGCTTACTGGTTGATGATTTCCAAGTTCTGTCCACTTTTTCTTTACAGCTGGTTCCTGGTGTTAATCCTGATAAATGTTGTTCATTTAATTAAGAATTCACATTTAACACACACGGATTAAGGCCATGGTGCTTTTGTCATTCATATTTCATTCTTATTTCCTCCTGTGTTAGACAATATATACAGTATTTTGACAATGCACATACTCCCACACAAAATATTTCTTGATGCTTAGATAACAGAAAAGAACATCTGATGTTTCCTTGTCCTGCCTAACTGTTGTTTTTGTTGTCCCTATACATTATATAATGGATAATGTACCCCACTGTAATTTATAAAGATATTAAAATACTTCTAATATCACCATAAATTGCAGTAGGCAGTACATAGAGGAGGGCCTGATGAGAAATGGGACAGGGGCCTATTTGCTGTGAGCTATTGGAGTCCGATTGGTGTGAGCCACTGGTGCCCTTCCATTCCACTCCCCTACATTGTCCCTTCCCTTCCATTGTGTCCCCTTCCCATCTCTGTTTGGCTCAATTCCTGTTCCTTTTCATTGCCCTCACTCACATGCCCTTTTACCTCCTTCGTCCTCCATTTCCATCATCTCTGTATGGTTCTCACCTTCCTTGTAGCTTAGGAGAGGTGGGATGTAGCCAGATGCAGTGTCAGCAAGCAGGAAACAGTCAGCAGTGGTACAGTTTTGGAGGCAGCAGGCAAAAAAGGGGTGCCTAGGAGGTTACCACAGTGATCACAGGGTCTTGAGGGAGAATTAAAGTGGCTATAGCAAGTGTTAAGTACAGGTATGGGGCCTGTTATCCAGATTGCTCAGGAATCTGGGTTTTCTGGAATCTTCATACCTTAAGACTACAAGAAAACTATTTAAACATTAAATAAACCCAATAGGCTGATTTGACCCTATAAAGATTAATTATATATTAATTTGGATCAAATACAAGGCACTGTTTTATTATTACAGATAATTAGGAAATAATTTTAAAAATGTTTGATCACAGTAGAACCCCCATTTTACGTTTTTCAGAGGACCAGAAAAAATGGTGTAAAATACAGGAAAATGTAAAATCAGGGACATGTATTATACATAACATATAGGTGGGACCACAAAAAGACAATGTAAAATGAGGGGAAACTTAAAATCAGGGGATGTAAAATTGAGATTCCACTGTATTTAGAGAAAATGGAGTCTATAGGACATGGTCATTCCCTAATTTGGAGCTTTTTGGATAATGGGTTTCCAAATAATGGATCCCATACCTGTAAATAATTTACTGTTTGGCCAATAGGGAAATTGCCAAACAATACATTATATAGGAAATAATGCATTCCGCATATGAGGATATTTGAAGTCATTAAGGAGATCTATGACCATATAGTAGAGGCATGAGGCCAAAGTTACTTTTATGCAGGTCATGGAACTTCAAGCTGACTTCTAATTTCCTCATATTTTATAACTGGGGGTATTATTTCTATACAAAAGTTTCAACAAGTCATACAAATGACATCACTATACATCTGTTACTGATTACATCTCTAAGCACCATTTATACGAATACAATTTACAGTTTATTCCTTATCTATTATTTATTGTTTTTTAATCTTCAAAGAAAGAAACACAACACTCACAGTGCCCATATGGGGCCAGGCTTATAATTTGGGAACAACTTTTAGTACTTTTTATTATTGCAGCTACCATTTTCATGCTGTCTGTGATTTCATCAGGAAGGCAGAGAAGAACTGATAAATACACAGTCGGTTTATGATTTTCATAAACAAATAACTTGTTCTTTCAGTGTGAATCATACTCACTTACCCAAATCCTGGACTGTTCGATTAAAGTTTACTTAAAGTTTACTTACCCCTAGTTATTTCCTCATTCAGACAAAAACTTTGGCATGCAAATGTAAGTAACCTTCTCATTTTGTTTTTTCCACTGACCTTTGCTAAGTTGTCTTTATAAATGTATTCTGAGGTAAGCCTGTGCAAGATCCCATGACTGCAAATTGGATCAAATGGCAAAAAATCATTGGACCAACACCCTTTATATCATATGGGTATGTATGCCCAATCTACGCAGTTACCCCTATAATGAAAGCTCCATGCTTTTAAGCTTATGAGCTCAGCATTACCTTAACCACTTTAGTATCACGATATTTACACATAGGGATAGAAGAGCCAATACTCTCTGGCCTCACCCAGCTTCCCTTCTCCTTTAATAGACTCATGCTGACCCACCCCACTAATGACTTCACAAAAGGGGCAGGGCAAGCAGGTGCAAGCCTATAAAACTGGAAGTCGGAAGCCGGCAGTCTAAGGTCACACGCGGAGAGAGCAGGCAGGAGTGCTTAACCTGTCTGCAACTCGCAAACAGCATAGAGAGGTTGGCCCGAACCCACCCAACCCATGGGTCCACCCCCCACATCACTAGTGCTCAGGGCTCTCTTCCTGGATCCCACCTTGCAGGGAGATGGGTAAAGGAGTAGGTCTGAGCAGGTGACAGGCCCTGATAAGGGAAAATGTATCTAGTGGTAGAAGATTGTGTAATATTCACTCTAAAGGCAAAGGTTAGAGGCAGTGTATATAGCGAGCAGCTTTCTGGCTCCAGTAAGGAGAGCAGTTGAGGTTAGCACCCTTGTGGTGATCAAGACACCAGACAGGGACACAAGTGGATGAGCTCACAGCACCGGATTTAGTGGGCCTGGTGCCTGACCGCGCGGTCCTAGCACCCACCCACTTACCCCCTCCAGTGTGAGCGCGCATGTGCACCTGCACTGGAGTGCTGCCAGAGCACTGGGGAGCTGTGCTCCCTGGAGGCAGCTTGGCAGCATGCCATCCCTAATATTCTGCCGCCCTAAGCCCTGCCTTTGTGGCCTCACCACAAATCCGGACCTGTGAGCTCAGGAACAAGGAGCAAGATTTTCTAGAATCAGAGCAGAAATTCAAAACTCAGATTAAATCTGCCTCTCCATGTTGCTCACTCTGATAAATTACTGGAATTGAAATTAGCAAAATGAGCCAATTTTACTATATTGTTCCCTTTATAACACTGAATTGACTGAAAATCCCACCAGTACAAAATCCCCCAGACCAGCAAAGTAGAATATTATTAGCTCAACTGGAACAATGAAATCAAAAAGTGAATGTTTCAAATCACCCTATTATTTTGTGAATTACAGTCTATGTACATTACATGCATTACTGCTAGTGAGAATCCATTAGGGGCTCATACTTTTCATGGCAATATCCCCAAGATCTTACAAGCCTTGATCAATTTCTGATGCAGAAAAAAAATAACCCATTTATAATTGTATTCACTGGCTTTGATAAACCCTAAGCACATGCCTAAAAAATAGAAGTGTTTTCTCATAGATCTAACAATGTAAAGATGAATTATTTTATATGTTTGAAGAGGCAGTTTTAATAAATCTCCCAGCACGTCCAAACAAAGCAATATGTGGCTATGCAGCATTACTGCAGTGCAAATATAATTTCGGCGCTTCTTACAATTTCTTCTCGGTACTAAAGACTGTAGATTTCATTAAGAGCTCTTGATTAACGTTGTGGAATTGTGATTCTCCACCTGAGCATGGACAATATGATGACAGACTAGATCAACTAAACATGAAATCTTGGCAACAGCATTCACAAGCAATGTTGACATTTGTTCTCTGAAAAAGCCTTAAGTCTAGCTGGGGAAGATGCGATGCACATTTAAATATGACATTGACAGAGCTGGGAGAGCTTGTCTTAAAACAAGTGCTTTCAAAATAACTCCTATGTAAGGTGACTGTAAAATAAAATGTATTGGTAAAAATATTGTGTGGGATTTGGATTTTTTACATTTAGGGCATTAAGGAAAGGAAATATGCAATATCTAACCAAATGATGTGTAGTTAAGTATAATTATATATTGAGGGGTTCTGTGTATATATATATATATATATATATATATATATATATATATATATATATATATATATATATATATATATATATATATATATATATATATATATATAGGCAAACACAAGCACCTAGGCATGTCCTGCTTGGGTTGAGAGTAGTTCCTAAATAATTAGGAATGAACAAATATTTTGCTTGGTACATATTTGTGGCACAATTTACAGTTTTGGGGAGTGGGATAAATTTTCACAAATCCATGGTAGAATTTTGTTATACATTTTATTTGACTGAAAATGTGGGAAAAACCTCCATTGTGTCCAATGAATTTGGCACAACAAAAAAATTCATAGAAAAAACACCCACTGCATCCAGTGTAAGGGTGTAAGAAAAACACCAAAGGGTGTCCTTTGGCTCCAGCACATTTATCAAGGGTTGAATTTTCGAATTCATGTGAGTTTTTCTTAAACTCACATGAATTGAATTACTCAATTCAACTGAATAAACTCAATTCAAATTGAATTACAAAAACTTGATTCAAATTTAAAAAACTCAAATGTCATGAAGGGCACAAACATCACCAAATTGATCCCTGGATCTCTCCCATTGACTTAAACAGCAATTCGGCAGGTTTTAGGTGGCGAAAAGTCAAATTTGAGTTCTTAATGTGCCAGAGTATGATAAATCTCAAAATTCGATAATTCACAATTCGAATTTGAGCGTTTTGACCAAAAAAAAATAGAAAATTCGAATTAGAATTTTCATTTTGACCCTAAATAACTCTGCCCCTTGGTGTGAGAAAAATGCAGCAAAAAACACCCATTGACCCAATGCATTTGGGAACGTTTTTCATATTTTTTTGGGCAAAGCAAAATGGGGTAGTCACTAATAATTACATTAATGATAATAATAATAATAGGGTAATATATTTGACTGCAAATGTAGTCAAGCTTAGGCAAATTTCCCTAGTCTGTTGCTTGTCAAACCCCATCTTTGCATCAAAATGCACTTTATATACTTTCATATAGTAGCACTTAGCACCATTTAGTCCGTCCTGCCCTCTATTCCAAATTTTGTACAGTTTTGCCCACCTCTGGACCAGACAGTAACTGCAGTGTTCCCTCGGTATACTACAAGTTAGGGGGGAAAACATGATTGAGCTCAAATTTCACTTTGCTTACTGCACGTGCATCGTAAATGACCCATAATGTGTTTTATTGAATTACTTGCTGTTTGCATAGTTTATAGATACAGGTAAGTCACATTTTTACTCTCTAAAAATTAAAAATAAAATTGGTCAAGTTCATTGATTTTTAAATACAAAATTTAAATTTTCAAAAGACAAGGTTCATCGATTTTACTGCTGGTGATAATGATGCAGTTATTAAATTTTATTTAGCTTTCTATAGTCCATCTGGCTTAATTCCAGATGGAGAACCTCCCTATTATTAAGACTGTATATATTGCCACTAAGGAAAAAAATTGTATCACACAGCCCCACTTACTGCCAGATACATGAAGAAAAATGAATTGCATTAAAGGAGATATAAACCCAAATTAGGAAACGTATGTATACTTATTCAGACTGTACAACGTTTTAATATCATAATAGAGGTTTACATACATGTTCTGTTTGACTTTAGATTGCATTTAATTCACAATAGTGGGGTATTACGAATATCTCAACATGAAGCAGGAGGCTTGTGTCGTAATGCAGCATGTCCATAAATGCACATGACAGTCCAATAAATGTCACACAATCAAAATCAAAATCAGCTGTCATCTCGGGGAGGAAACTGCATTCGACTGACAAATCCTGGGACAAAAATAACAGGTTGCAAGTTTAATATTGTAAAATGAATAACCATATAAAATTACAGTAGAAAAGTCCAATGTGCATCTCTTTCAACTCTTTTTCAGTTTCAGCCATCCCCATGCTTTGAAAGCATAAGGGGGAAGAATAAAGAGCCACATGTTGGCCTGCAATAGTTTTGCTTATCCAGAGAGACTGGTGAAAATGAGAATTCTCCATAAGCACATGAAGGGTATCTTCTTTATTCTTCTTTATTTCCCTACATCACCAACCAGGCTTTGAAAAGGGTGGTCAAGTTTTATGACCGTAAACTAAAGGCGATACAGTATTATAGATTATGAGTAATATAGATTATGGGGTTCGGTTTTGACAAGGTCCAAAAAAGGGCAATATTAAGAATATGGATGTTTTCGTTTTTTAAAGAAATACTTTGCAACAATTTTAGAATCATAGTGGAGAGACTGGACACATGTAAATGTATTTTCAGCTCTTTGACTTCAGGAGTCACCACACTGGAAAAAAGTTGTTTTAACTAGGAGCATGGGAAGGTTTTCTGCACACGTTATGGAAAAACCTATCATATGCAGCAACTTTTGAAGTTATTTATGAACTTAAAGAGCTGCCTGCATTCTGTAATTCTGTACTGTATTTTGAAGAGAGGGAAGAGTCATCTAGGCATATCCTTTTCTGCCCCTTATGGAAACAGTGCAGTACTGCCCTATGGCAGATGGTAAAGAAAGGGCCGGCCTGCACCCACTGGTTCTCTTGAGCTCCTTAGTGTTCTTGCATTTCTGCCCAGGGTCATAGTAAATTATACCATATGAGTGATACTTTATTAGTTTTTTAATATGGGTCCACCAATAAGCTTCTGGCATAATTTGGTGATTAAATACAATCAATAATAAATGATAAATAGGCTACTATTTTGAGTCAGGGTTAGATGCAGGTTGAGTCAGCCTTAATGGCATTTTATGGTTGGTATTGTTTGCCTTATACCAGATCAGCTCAAGGCAGGTTCTGCAGAGATTTTACTTGATTAACCTTTGTATACTTGACTTTTAATGAAAGTATGTAACGAGGCACCCTCCTATGTTCCTATAAACAAGCACTATGACAGGACCTGTTACAGAAAACAGAAAATGTCATACATATCAATAGGGATGTAGCGAACGTCGGAAAAAAAGTTCGCGAACATATTCGCGAACTTGCGCAAAAACGCGAGCGGTTCGCGAACGGTTCGCGAACCCCATAGACTTCAATGGGAAGGCGAACTTTAACATCTAGAAAAGACATTTCTGCCCAGAAAAATGATTTTAAAGTTGTTTAAAGGGTGCAACGACCTGGACAGTGGCATGCCAGAGGGGGATCAAGGGCAAAAATGTATCTGAAAAATCTGCCTGTGTGTGCTTGGAAGAGATAGTGTAGGGGGAGAGCTGTTAGTGATTTCAGGGACAGATGATAGTAAGTTTGCTGGCTAGTAATCTGCTTGATACTGCTCTGTATTGGAGGGACAGAAGTCTGCAGGGATTTGAGGGACATTTTAGCTTAGGTAGCTTTGCTGGCTAGTAATCTACTGTTCTCTTTAAACAACTGCCATACGTTGACCTTGTAGGCATTGTTTGCCCAGTTTTTTTGGACGCAGCCACTGAAGCACAGTTGCCAGAAAAAATATGCCATATAAATGCTGAAAATAGTCATTTTTCGCCATACGTTGACCTTGTAGACATTGTTTGCCCAGTTTTTTTGGACGCAGCCACTGAAGCACAGTTGCCAGAAAAATTATGCCATATAAATGCTGAAAATATAAATTTTTTTGGTTGCAGCCACTGAAGCACAGAGGCCAGAAAAATTATGCCATATAAATGCAGAAAATATGCATTTTTTTGGTCGCAGCCACTGAAGCACAGTTGACAGAAAAATTATGCCATATAAATGCTGAAAATATAAACTTTTTTGGTTGCAGCCACTGAAGCACAGAGGCCAGAAAAATTATGCCATATAAATGCAGAAAACATGCATTTTTTTGGTCGCAGCCACTGAAGCACAGTTGACAGAAAAATTATGCCATATAAATGCTGAAAATATAAATTTTTTTGGTTGCAGCCACTGAAGCACAGAGGCCAGAAAAATTATGCCATATAAATGCAGAAAATATGCATTTTTTTGGTCGCAGCCACTGAAGCACAGTTGCCAGAAAAAATATGCCATATAAATGCTGAAAATAGTCATTTTTTGCCATATACGTTGAGTCAACGTATGGCAAAAAATGACTATTTTCAGCATTTATATGGCATATTTTTTCTGGCCTCTGTGCTTCAGTGGCTGCGGCCAAAAAAACTGGGCAAACAATGCCTACAAGGTCAACGTCGTTGACCTTGTAGGCATTGTTTGCCCAGTTTTTTTGGCCGCAGCCACTGAAGCACAGAGGCCAGAAAAAATATGCCATATAAATGCTGAAAATAGTCATTTTTTTGGTCGCAGCCACTGAAGCACAGTTGCCAGAAAAATTATGCCATATAAATGCTGAAAATATAAATTTTTTTGGTTGCAGCCACTGAAGCACAGAGGCCAGAAAAATTATGCCATATAAATGCAGAAAATATGCATTTTTTTGGTTGCAGCCACTGAAGCACAGAGGCCAGAAAAATTATGCCATATAAATGCAGAAAATATGCATTTTTTTGGATGCAGCCACTGAAGCACAGTTGCCAGAAAAAATATGCCATATAAATGCTGAAAATAGTCATTTTTTGCCATACGTTGACCTTGTAGACATTGTTTGCCCAGTTTTTTTGGTTGCAGCCACTGAAGCACAGAGGCCAGAAAAAATTAAACCAGTAGGGTTTGCACCCTAGTTTGTAACGGTGGCGGAGGGAGGAGGAGGACGCTAAAGGACAGCTGTGTGTGGAGTCATGAGGCTTGAAGAGAAGGACAGCTGCATAGAAGTCAGAACAAGTCTTCCGGCGTGCAGTAACCCTCCGAGATCCACCCCTCATTCATTTTAATAAAGGTCAGGTAATCGACACTTTTGTGACCTAGGCGAGTTCTCTTCTCAGTTACAATCCCTCCTGCTGCACTGAAGGTCCTTTCTGAGAGCACACTTGAGGCTGGGCAAGACAAGAGGTTCATGGCAAATTGTGACAGCTCTGGCCACAGATCAAGCCTGCGCACCCAGTAGTCCAGGGGTTCATCGCTCCTCAGAGTGTCGATATCTGCAGTTAATGCCAGGTAGTCCGCTACCTGCCGGTCGAGGCGTTCTTTGAGGGTGGATCCAGAAGGGTTGTGGCGCTGCCTTGGACAGAAAAACATTTGCATGTCTGACGTTACAGACTGGCCAAAGGGCTTTGTCCTTGCAGGTGTGCTCGTGGCAGGATTACTGGCACCTCTGCCCCTGGAATGTTGATGAGTTCCTGAAGTGACATCACCCTTAAAAGCATTGTACAACATGTTTTGCAGGCTGGTTTGTAAATGCCGCATCTTTTCGGACTTGTGGTATGTTGGTAACATTTCTGACACTTTATGCTTGTACCGAGGGTCTAGTAGCGTTGCGACCCAGTACAGGTCCTTCTCCTTAAGCCTCTTGATACGGGGGTCCTTCAACAGGCATGACAGCATGAAAGACCCCATTCTCACAAGGTTGGATGCAGAGCTATCCATCTCCGCTTCCTCATTATCAAGGACTGCATCATCCACGGTCTCCTCCCCCCAGCCACGTACAAGACCAGGGGTCCCCAAAAGGTCACCACTAGCCCCCTGGGAAGCCTGCTCCTGTTGGTCCTCCTCCTCCTCCTCCACAAAGCCACCTTCCTCCTCTGACTCCACTTCTGGCACCTCTCCCTGCGTTGCAGCAGGTGCCTGGGTTCGTTCTGGTGATTCCGACCAGAAATCGTGCGCTTCCAGCTCCTCGTCACGCTGGTCTACAGCCTCATCTGTCACTCGTCGCACGGCACGCTCCAGGAAGAAAGCGAAGGGTATTAGGTCGCTGATGGTGCCTTCGGTGCGACTGACCATATTTGTCACCTCTTCAAAAGGTCGCATGAGCCTGCAGGCATCGCGCATACGCACCCAGTAACGGGGGAAAAAAATCCCCAGCTGTGCAGATCCAGTCCTACCACCCAGTTCAAAAAGGTACTCGTTGACGGCCCTTGGTTGTTGCAGCAGACGTTCCAACATAAGGAGCGTTGAATTCCAGCGAGTCTGGCTGTCAGAAATCAAACGCCTGACTGGCATGTTGTAGCGCTGCTGAATGTCAGCAAGGCGTGCCATGGCTGTGTAGGAACGTCTGAAATGGGCCGACACCTTTCTGGACTGGGTGAGAACGTCCTGGAATCCTGGGTACTTGGAGACAAAACGTTGGACTATTAAATTTAACACATGTGCCATGCAGGGCACATGTGTTAAATTGCCTAGTCTCAACGCTGCCAACAGATTGCTTCCATTGTCACACACCACTTTTCCGATCTGCAGTTGGTGTGGGGTCAGCCACCGATCGGCCTGTGACTGCAGAGATGACAGGAGTACAGATCCGGTATGGTTTTTGCTTTCCAGGCACGTCATCCCCAAGACAGCGTGACAACGGCGTACCTGGCACGTCGAATAGCCTAGGGGGAGCTGGGGGTGCACAGGTGTGGAGGAGGAGAAGGAGGACCCAGCAGCAGAGTAAGAAGAAGAAGAAGACGAGGTAGAGAGCGATGGAGGAGTAGAGGTGGTGGCAGAACCGCGTGCAATCCGTGGCGGTGACACCAACTCCACTGTTGTTGTTGAGCTACCCATTCCCTGCTTCCCAGCCATTACCAAGTTCACCCAGTGGGCAGTGTAGGTGACATACCTGCCCTGACCATGCTTGGAGGACCATGCGTCAGTAGTCATATGGACCTTTGGCCCAACACTAAGTGACAGAGATGCGGTAACTTGGCTCTGCACATGTTGGTACAGGTGTGGTATTCCCTTTTTAGAAAAAAAATTGCGGCTGGGTACCTTCCACTGCGGTGTCCCAATTGCTACAAATTTGCGGAAGGCCTCAGAGTCCACCAGCTGGTATGGTAAAAGCTGGCGGGCTAAGAGTGCAGACAAGCCAGCTGTCAGACGCCGGGCAAGGGGGTGACAGTCAGACATTGGCTTCTTACGCTCAAACATGGCCTTCACAGAAACTTGGCTGGTGGCAGATGACTGGGAATGGGAACAGGTGGTCAAGGTGGAAGGCGGAGTGGAGGGTGGTTCAGACGGGTCAAGGAGAGCAGAGGTAGAGCAGTAAGATGCTGGACCAGAAGGAGTGTGGCTTTTAGTTTGCCTGTTGCCTTTGAGGTGTTGCTCCCAAAGTGCTTTGTGCTTGCCGCTCATGTGCCTTCGCATAGAAGTTGTACCTATGTGGCTGTTGGGCTTACCAAGGCTCAGTTTCTGACTGCACTCATTGCAAATTACAATGCTTTTGTCAGAGGCACACACATTAAAAAAATCCCACACTGCTGACTTTTTGGAAGTGTGCGATCTGGCGGTAACAGTAGAAGTTGGCGGAGTTGGCGGTATTGGCGGCAATGGCGGGTGCGTTGGCCGGCTGAACACAGGTGCCGATACATGTTGTTGCCCTGCTGATCCCTGCGGGCTGTCCTCCCTGCTTCTTCTAAGTCTTATTCTCCTACTGCCTCTCTGACTCTCCGTCTCTCCATCTGAACTACCCTCCTCTTGCTCTCTTCTACTAGGCACCCACAAAACATCAATCTCCTCATCATCATTCTCCTCAGATGCATCAATTTCTTCTGACACATCACAGAAGGAAGCAGCAGCGGGGACCTCCTCCTCATCACTCATTATGTCCATCTCTATCGTGTTCTCTGCCAGAATTAAATCTGGTGTAAGGTCCTCATCTCCTTCATCTTCTTCTGGCAATAATGGTTGCGCATTACTCAGTTCAAGAAACTCATTGGAAAATAACTCCTCTGACCCCAGTGAAGAAGGGGCACCGGTGGTGGAGGAAGTGTTACGTGGGGTGGCCATAGCAGTGGAGGATGAGGAGGATGTTGTGGTAAAGTTAGAAACGGTAGAGGATGGGGTGTGCTGTGTAAGCCAGTCAACTACCTCTTCAGCATTTTGGGAGTTCAGGGTCATTGGCTTTTTAAAACTGGGCAATTTGCTAGGGCCACAGGATTGCATAGCAGCACGGCCCCTAGCACGGCCTCTGCGTGGCGGCCTGCCTTTGCCTGGCATTATTTTTAAAAAACAACAACAACAACAAAAACTCAGTTGGTTTTTCTGGAAACGATAATACACACAGCTAGATGGCGGGTTGAAGAAAACACTGTGCAAATAATGCCTACAAAGTCAACGTATACACTACTACAGCGGTGGATACGGATTACGTAAAATATATGAATGCTGCTTGAAAAAAAGTAACTCAAGTGGTTTTTCTAGAGACGATAATATTATCAATATTTAGACAAAATGTGAACAAGCTCACACAGCTCGATGGCGGGTTGAAGAAAACACTGTGCAAATAATGCCTACAAGGTCAACGTATACACTACTACAGCGGTGGATACGGATTACGTAAAATATATGAATGCTGCTTGAAAAAAAGTAACTCAAGTGGTTTTTCTAGAGACGATAATATTATCAATATTTAGACAAAATGTGAACAAGGTCACACAGCTCGATGGCGGGTTGAAGAAAACAGTGTGCAAATAATGCCTACAAGGTCAACGTATACACTACTACAGCGGTGGATACGGATTACGTAAAATATATGAATGCTGCTTGAAAAAAAGTAACTCAAGTGGTTTTTCTAGAGACGATAATATTATCAATATTTAGACAAAATGTGAACAAGCTCACACAGCTCGATGGCGGGTTGAAGAAAACACTGTGCAAATAATGCCTACAAGGCCAACGTATACACTACTACAGCGGTGGATACGGATTACGTAAAATATATGAATGCTGCTTGAAAAAAGTGACTCCGGTGTTTTTTCTGGAGACGGTAATATTATGGATATTTAGAAAGAATGGGAACAAGGTCACACAGCTCGATGGCGGGTTGAAGAAAACAGTGTGCAAATAATGCCTACAAGGCCAACGTATACACTACTACAGCGGTGGATACGGATTACGTAAAATATATGAATGCTGCTTGAAAAAAGTGACTCCGGTGTTTTTTCTGGAGACGGTAATATTATGGATATTTAGACAGAATGGGAACAAGGTCACACAGCTCGATGGCGGGTTGAAGAAAACAGTGTGCAAATAATGCCTACAAGGCCAACGTATACACTACTACAGCGGTGGATACGGATTACGTAAAATATATGAATGCTGCTTGAAAAAAGTGACTCCGGTGTTTTTTCTGGAGACGGTAATATTATGGATATTTAGACAGAATGGGAACAAGGTCACACAGCTCGATGGCGGGTTGAAGAAAACAGTGTGCAAATAATGCCTACAAGGCCAACGTATACACTACTACAGCGGTGGATACGGATTACGTAAAATATATGAATGCTGCTTGAAAAAAGTGACTCCGGTGTTTTTTCTGGAGACGGTAATATTATGGATATTTAGACAGAATGGGAACAAGGTCACACAGCTCGATGGCGGGTTGAAGAAAACAGTGTGCAAATAATGCCTACAAGGCCAACGTATACACTACTACAGCGGTGGATACGGATTACGTAAAATATATTATGGCTGCTTGAAAAAAGTGACTCCGGTGTTTTTTCTGGAGACGGTAATATTATGGATATTTAGACAGAATGTGAACAAGGTCACACAGCTCGATGGCGGGTTGAAGAAAACAGTGTGCAAATAATGCCTACAGGGCAAATAATGCCTAAAAGGTCAACTTATACACTACTACAGCGGTAGTAAAATAAAAAAAAGTAAAATAAAAAAAAAATGAATATTAAAAAAAAAAAATTAAAGTTGGTGCTGCTGAACTACTAGGAGCAGCAGATTAGCACACCAGTCCCACTCCCCAACACTGCTAGACTAATAGCACTGGGCTCTTATAGTAGTAGTAGTAGTAGTAGTAGTAAAACAACAAAAAAATAAATAAAAGCAGTCCTTACAAGGACTACTGTTATTGCAGCAGTCAGCAGATGAGATCAGAAGCAGGACAGCTGCCCACTGCAGCTACATACAGAGCACTGCAGTAGAAGGTAGATTACTAGCCAGCAAAGCTACCTAAGCTTAAATGTCCCTCAAACCCCTGCAGACTTCTGTCCCTCCAATAACAGAGCAGTATCAAAACGATTACTAGCCAGCAAACTTTCAACTGTCCCTGAAATCACTAACAGGCAGCAGCTCTCTCCCTACACTATCTCTTCAGCACACACAGGCAGAGTGAAAAAACGCTGCAGGGCTTCGGTTTTTATAGGGAAGGGGAGTGGTCCAGGGGAGAGCTTCCTGATTGGCTGCCATGTACCTGCTGGTCTGGGGTGAGAGGGCAAAAAAAAGCGCCAACAATGGCGAACCCAAAATGGCGAACGTCGCGCGACGTTCGCGAACTTCCGGCGAGCGCGAACACCCGATGTTCGCGCGAACAAGTTCGCCGGCGAACAGTTCGCGACATCTCTACATATCAATACATTTCCAAACTACAAATTGTACTTCTGAATGATTCTTGGACTTTGGTGGCTTTTTTTGAGGAAAGAATTACAGTTCTTCCTTCTCTTCTTGCCTTCAAAAATATAAGATAAGATTATCAGGGCATATATAAGCAGAAGTCCATTATGGACCAATCATGGAGAAACTTCAGTTTGCCTGTTTGCTCTGTTTAGCTTAAGAGATACAAACTATAGTGTTTTTGTGCTTAAACAATAATGTTCAACATATGTTCATTACACTCATGCTGAACAAAGGGCTATAATGTCCCTTTAACCAAATGTCTATACATGTTATATAAGGTATCAGCAGGCTTTGGTGTTTTTACAGTATGTTCCTAGTCAAGGCATCTGTTAACATTCAGTGGCATATAGCTTATTCCAAAACAAGAGAATTCAATATTATGTTCCCTAGAAACAGAGTATATTTTCAGCTGCAATAAGGCAAATTAAGGCTGCTCAGCGTGAAGCCCAGCATGAATGCACTGCATCCTGGGCTCTTATCATCTCTGAACACTAAGGATGGAGCTTTAATAGTTAAAGACATAATATACTCTGTTAAGAAGTACAGTTTGAATGTTACTTATTTCCGGCTTAATGGACTGTAAATTGTGATAACAAAGCCTCCTGCGAGAACAAAACATGTCCTCTATGAATACAAGCTTTTTGCTGCTTGCGTTCGCTAAGGCATTTTCCTTAAACTACATGAGAAAAATGAAGTCTATGTTCTTTATTCAGCCTATGGATAATGTTTTATAGAGGTAAGCAATATGGCAGCATCTACTCATATGCATGGTAATATCCACACAAGGACTGGGAACAATAATTTGAATAATGCTTATGAATAAGGAGTATTTTACCTTAAAAGGCTGTATTACAACATTTTGATGAGCCAGCCTAGATGATCAAGACTTGAGGAAAGATACTGAGATGGCAGTAGCCTGTCTGATTTTGTTTATTCATCTATATGGCAAACTGTCAGTGCATCTTACCTGTCAAGAACTTTCTACATACGACATCTGACTTTGTCCCTACTAGACAAAGTAGCTTAATTGAACACATTAAATTATACACAGTAGAAATGATTTTACTTTACTTTCTACCTAATTAGAGGCTAGAGGTAAGGTTGCAGTGATAAGCAATGTGTCAGCTAAAAAGGTGAACATAATATCACTTTAAGCTCATTGTTTGTGAACAGTTAAAAAAGGGAGCACACACTGAGCCCAATGAAGACCAATTGTGGCATCTAAATTTCTTCCTGGTTGCTGAGCTGTATTATGGAAGAACTCACAATGAGATTACTCAAGGCTGGAGATTGTTGGTAATGTACTGTAACAGATGAAAGCAATTTTTAAGAATGGTTGAGCAAACAGTATCATTCAAATCTTGAAATATTTTCTGTGACCATTGCACAAAACTGTGTGGGGCTATGGCAAATTAGGGATCCATACTGAAGGGTTACCCTAAGGTTAGTTGGGAGTACGGAAGAAGGTACTGCCTGTCAGGTTCAGTTAGAAGGAGACAGTAGGAGAAATGAAAACAGCCCTAATATGTTGTATTTTGATCTTGCTCTGGCATAGTATTCCATGTAGTAGGATCAGGTGAGCCCTGACCCTAGTATTTATAGTGCGGGAGAGGTATCTACATCTAGTTCTCTCTGTTGCTGTTTGTTCTGGCAGATGGAAAGAGAGTATCTGCAGCCTGGGGTGGATATGCCACAGTGGACGCAAGAGGAAAGAAGAGGATCTGGTCAATGAGGAATACATTATAGGGCTAGGCAGCTAGAACTCCATTAGCGATCCAACAAAAAAGACCTCCTCTAGTGACAAAGTTTAGAGATTCTATCTAAGTAGAAGTCAAACAGTGCTTTAACTCAGCAAAATCATCTGTCTATATATTGACAGAGAAAACAGATATTTATATTTTACTAAAAACTCTATGTAGAGATAGATATATTTGCACAATACCACAATATGTATATTTTATCAGGAATATGCATATTTGTATAATCAAGCTGCTCTGTAAAGCTGGTGTTTAATTTTCCAAATATTCAAGCAATAAAAATTTAAATAAAACCTTCATAATATGTAATTAATATTTATGGTATTAAAAATAAACATAAATAGAAATGTTATGGCATACAATGTCTGTGTAGGAAACCACAATAGCAAGACCATTCTATCTGGAGCTTGTTATGCTCCCCAAAACACCAAACAGGTGTAAAAGACACTATACAGTCTAAAGCCTATCTTATGTTTGAAGCAGTTGCATATTTCATGATAGTAACAAACCACAGCACATTGATTCATGTGCTGACAAGGCTTTCTTGTTAACACATCCTTCATCTAGATCTTCATGTAAATATTATATCAAAAGTGTCCATGTAAAGGTAGATCCTGTTGGTGCTCACTCATTTACTTGTATATGTAAAATAGTCATGTATTCCATACTTAATTGCCTAATGTCTCATTTATTGTGACAAGCAACATGAGTTTGTAACATAATTTGTATAACTTGTCTTTGTAGGAAGTAAACAGACAGTATAAACGTAAATGAACGATCAATAACTATGTATAAGATTTAAAGGTACTTGTAGTGTAACCTGTAGGAAAGAACTTAAAGAAGTATATATGTATAATCAATGAGCAGATCAGTTGCATGTCTCCCCAAGACTTCAGATATTGACAATTTTTTTTTAAAAAAAATACCCTTTTTATCTTTTTCAAGAGTCCCTCCTTTGTGGAACATATACTTCTAATTTGGCCCAATGCGTGGGATTGAATCTAGACCTTGTTGAGTCCATGCTTATAATACATTTAAATATTGGAACATATTAAGCAATGATTACATGATACTTGGACATTATTTAACCCTTAAATGTTGAATGGGAGAGAGAGAATGCAAAGTTTAAGGATTCTGTAAAATGTAAATCATTGCCAATCAGTCTTCCAACAGCTGGATTAATTTGTATGGTAATGAAACCAGCTGTTCCACACAAATGGGGTAGTGACAGCCACTGTAGGCTCTGCTGCCTACTTTAACCCCTCAGCAAACAATGTCCTGGACTCTACGAACAGGCTGATATTACTTCCCTTATTGCATTATTGATTGTATTTAAAGAATTAGCTTGTGGTAATGAGGATTCTTTACATGGTCTTGGTTTTACATGTGTGTTTAGACTTCAGCCTCAATTTCCTCTAAAATATACAGCACTATTAGGTTGCTATATACATTCTGTACCTGAGATGGAAATAATAGTTACTCTTTAGCTATTTCTTAATTGATGTTGGACAGAACATGAATTTTAGATTTTATCCGGGAACTGGAAAATGTTCTTAGTCTTCATTATTCAGGAGGCCCATTAAAAATGCTTACAATAGTATCATCCCTAGAATGAGTCGCACTAGACAATAGGTTTAATTAGGACTAGTAAAATAAGATAGATAATTTTGCTTTTTTTTCTCCTTAAATAAAAAATACTAAATAAGCCATTTACAGGCTGAGAACGACATTTCAGTTTTTTTCCAAAACACTACAATGGGAAGGACCATGTCACATATATGAATGAATATAAATCTCATCCTATTTTCTCAAAATATTTATAAATTAAAGAAATTTAAATAGTTTCATAAATATTGGGAGACTGGTTGGCAACAATCATGGTTTTTAATATACTGTATGTAAATATATGTCATTGGTAAAGATAGATAACATTTGACAGTTATCTGCAATGTTATTGTGATATTTGTCTTGGGGAAATAGAATGCAGCACATTCTAGGTGTGATTGAACTGCCAAGGCTAAAGATGATGGACAGGACCACATTGTGAGTCTAGATTCAAGCTATGTATCAAAGGAATCCTCTTTAGTAAACAACTGTAGAAAGACAAGGAGGAGCTAGGAGAAGATGCACATGCATGGACTTCAATTGTAATTGTGAGCTAGAGTGGTTGGGGCATAAGGACTCACAAGGAAGTGATGGAGGTATTAAATATAAAAAGACAAGGCAGTTTAAGTTCATTTAAGATGACAGCACACTTCAGAACTTAGAGAGGTAGTAGTTTAAGTCCTCTTGAACACCCAAGTCAAGGCAGGTCAAGTCAAATGTTAATGTGTAAATGTACCAGCTTAGACTGGCACACACCTGATGAAGCCAGCAGGGTTCAAGATGCAAATGATTTATGTGTTCTCAGAGTTCTCATATAAAACTGTGCCCTCAGAGATGCAGACCTGAACGGATGTAATCTGGGACTGCTACAAGTTATTGATCTAACACAAACAGCTCCACCTATCTATCATTTCACCATAGAAGGCAACATCCTGTTTGACTAAATGTAGCTAATTGTAAATGCAGTGCGGGTAGTTGGGAATCTAACCAGAAACAAAACTAAATCATATTGTATCACAACAGCAATTTACTATGAAATATGTTTGACAAATTGAGGAATTTGCATGCATGCTTGTTTTTGGTGACGCAATATTTCTTCGCTATTGTTTTTTTTAAATATACAAATTTATCAAGAATGACAAATCTGTTTCACCCTCATTTATCTGCCATGCTTACATCCCACATATTTTTATTGTTTTTTGGAGTTAACCTTCCATTAGAGATAAGTGAAACCATTAAAAATCTAGCCAAAACTTTGCAAAATGCCCCTTTGAAAAGAAAACTTCCACTGACATAAACAGAAGCTTATCCAAATAATCCGTTCATCTCAGTTATCAAGAATTTTTTGGTTGACAAACCTTGCATATTCAAGTGGGAAAAATACACAATATTTAATTATTTACTTGCATTGCTGCAAAAACTTAAATTAGAATCCCTTAATAATGATGTGGTGTAAATAAGTGGGATGGGATGGATTTTTAGTCTTTTTTTTTTTTTTTTTTTTTTTGGAATCTTAGTTGAAATGCCCCATAGAACTCCCCATAGACTTCCCCATAGAAGTTTTGTTCAGGTTTGTTTCTAGTAAATATTATCCAAAATCATTCTAAGAAATTGCAGGTTACTTTTTTTCATCTGAAACATATAATACAGGTCAATGAAAAGTGTGTCTCCCCCTCCAAAATGCTTTTCTTGTGGCAGGAAGACTTACAATTGCACCTGTACCTGATACACATATTGTGAGTTGATCATGCGTACAGTAGGTACATGTGCTTGGCTTTGATATAAAGCAACATACAGCACAGTCCTTTCAGATACTTGTGCTACAAAACATATTTTGTCATTCAACAAATTCCTCTATGCAGGGCAACACCACAGCAAACAAACGGACAATAGTCTGGAGCACGTCAAGTCTTCATAGAATAAATATTTTATTCAAACAGTGACGTTTGGAGCAGTGCTCTGCTCTGTTCTGAAACGTCACTGACAGAATAAACCATTTCTAAAAAAGACCTGCTGGTATAGGCAAAACCTACCTGGCAAGCACTGCCTGGAAAGGAGAACTTAACTGTGTTATATAGTGTGAACATTACAGCCAACCAAGAATTTGTCAAAAAGTTTGCATATAACTCCCTTCCAATACAGATTCTGCTGAATATTCAGTTTACAAGCTTTGTGCATTAAATACAGGGGTATGCCCTGGAACACAGTGGTGGAAAAAATTATGGAGGCACCGCTTGCAGAACCTCCTTATCTATGGAATCTATACACATTCCAAAGTTAGAAACTTTTCCAAACCATACACATCTTTATGTAGAAAAAATAGGGGTAATTTACTACCTGCAAGACAATTATTATTCCTCCAGCACAGGTGGTTCGCTGCAGGTGCCCTAGTTGAATGGGGTTACCACTTCTGTTCATCATCCCCTAGTCAACCCACAATACATTATTGCAGTTCCCTAGTAACATGTTGGAAAGCTTCTATCCTAACATAACGAATTTCTGACACCATTGTTGGATTTTTCAAAATCCTTTCAATAAAATGTTGGTGGTAATAAATCACTTACTCTCTACACACCCTATTGGACAGGCGTATAGATGCATTGCTGTCAATAAAGCTGGGTTATGAATATTTTCACTATCAAATCTTAATTCTGGATTCATATTGAAAATTATATTTAGTAGATTTCGCCAATATTTATACCAGATCCAAATATTATTGGGATAAGCAGCAGCCTACCTAATATTATTAGTGGGAAATGTATCATTATAAAGTGGAGTTAAATGTCTCCAACATCCTTCTCTTATACTATACCATAGCAGAATGCATTAAACCTTCTGAATGCCCTTCATAAAAAAATCTGGACCTTACCAGAACCATTGATGTTGCTTAAAATATGTCCAAAGACAAACCTAATAGAAAAGACCTTGGTGTCAGCATGAAAAGCATAAATCAATTAAAAAGTAGATTATTCCATCTCATATACCATTATGGAATAATTCCACATTCGCTGCTTTAAAACTATTGACATGTGCGGCTCAGTTGGCTGGTAAGGGAATTGAAGAACTAGCACATGTGCTTGAGAATCATTGTGAACAGTCATATACTCAACTAAGGCAGGAGTTGCACTTAGAAAATAAAGATTATATATATATATATATATATATATATATATATATATATATATATATATATATCTGCAGAAATGTCTCATTAACAGTGTACTGGCTAGATGGGGGGTTTAAGGCTAAAATAAATCTATAGGAGCCATCCATATATGGGGGTGATTTCAAAATTGGCTGCCATTAGTAACAGGAAGGAATGAAAATCATCTATATTTGCTGAAATACTGTATTTTAACTAAATTCCTGATATAACACTCATTTTATCTTAAGCAAGACTGAAGTCAACTGAACAATGTTAAGCAATCACTAATTAGAGGGCACTTTTAATGAAGTGCAGGTTTTTCCTATTATTTTCTATCCCTGTAAGACGCGCTGGGAGATTTCTCTGTTCTCCCGGCTCATCCTCCCCTAACTTCTGGGACACTGGCGCGCGCTTCCGGCGACGTCACGTGTTCCGGTTGTGCGCAAGTGATGCTGGTGTCGGTTCGTTCATGTTGGCTGCGAGCGTCGTGAAGCTCTCGCTTTGATGCCGAACAGCATTATGTAATTTTTCAGCGCGAGATACTAATTTTTGGCTCCAATTCTCCTTTAAAAAGGCCTTCCTCCATTTTCACAGTGCCCAAGCTAACTGTAACATACTCGTCAATCAGGAACCTTGAAGGCAGCTGGTACGCTCAGACCCTGCAGATTCCAGTGTTCACCAACGCCCTTTTGGGGCTCCAGGCTTCTGCTGTGGAACCAACAAGGAATTGGTGTGTTAAATAGTAATAAGTCCGTAAAGAGGTACCGGCAAGGATTAGGCGAGGCATAGTCACAAAACAGGACAAAGGGTCAAGGCCGGCCGGCAAGTCAAATCGAAGTCAAAACAAGTAAAAAAAACAGGAAATTCCAACAGTAAATAATGGTTCAGCAGGGTCTGTAAACAGAAGCCAGCTTGGGCACTGTTAAAATGGAGGAAGGCCTTTTTAAAGGAGAATTGGCGGCAAAATTGACTTTCAGCGTCAAACCGCTGAAAGTGAACGAACCAACACCAGAGTCACTTGAGCACGACCGGAACATGTGACGTTGCCGGAAGAGTGCCTGCATCCCAGAAGCCGGTGTTGGTTCCCAAAATGTTGAACTGGTCCCCTCAGAGGTCCCTTGAATAGTAGCTTGAGTGAGAATACTTATTTGTTCTCATAGACACTCCATTGTAAGATTTAGAATAAACTCCTGCACCGTGGCTAAATGACTGATACCACAAGCTCTGTGGTCTTGTTGTGAGCATGGAAGGACCCTGACCACGTGCTAGAACTTAACAGTGGGCTTGGAGTTAAAAACCATACAGGATACTTGCTTAGGGATTACAGAACTTCAAGGGGGGAAACAGGAAAGCTATGGTCACAATGATGGGGTCTTACACAAAGCTGTAAAGACATGATGAGTTAGTAACACCTTCACAGAAGTGAGAAAAAATGAAGACAGTCCACTCTTAATATTTCCATAAGACATATAAAAAGAGAATAGAATACAAATAGTGATCGTTAAATAATTGGCCCACATTTACTTTTATCGGTATACATTTCCAATAATCTTTCACGGCCTGTTAGCGATAAAAGGAAAGTTTAGAAAAATAACATTAAGAATTATGCTGCTCCTAGCAAAAAAAACGAAATAAAAGGGGAACATGAAATAATTAAACATAAAGAAATGCAAAGCCAACAAGGGATGCTTGTAGGAATTTTAAATCTAAGGTACACCATTGAAAACAATAATCCTTGCTATTTTCAGCTTTCCTTATTTCTTAACTGTGAAATTCTATATCCCAGCAAAATGGTTTTCCAGATTGCAGACTCACTCGGACACATCCCGCGTGCATATTACATAAATGTATGCATTGGAAAAGCAAAGCCTGACACAGCCCCGAGGGTATGAAATCCATTAGGTCTTGTCAGGTCACAGGCTTCTGCAGGTTCTGCCTCTTTCCACCAATGCTATTTCCAAAGCTTTGTACCGAACATACAGACTAACTTCATTACCGCAAGGCTGTTTTATTACCATAACAGAAAAAAAAGCTTGTTCCTTTGCACAATGCGTCAGATGTGACTGCACCATAGATTTAAGGGAAGGGTGTTCACACCATATAATTCACTGCAAAATTAGAGCGCTAAATTGTCAGGATATCAGGGCAATGAGCTGTAGTGGCTCTTGAGCCAAACCCGTATTCTATAGATAGACAGACAGACAGCCTAGAAAGATGATATATATAGATGATAGACAGATAGATATACAGACTGACAGACACAAGTACACTATAGAGAGTTAGATAAATAGTAAATGTAGATAACAAGACTGCATTACTATATTATTTGATGTATATATGCAGACACAGAGATGTGGTGATGATGATAGACTAGACAGATAGATAGATGGATATATGTGTAAGTAGACAGACAGACAGACAGACAGATGGTAGATAGATGATAGAGACAGATAGATAGAGAAAGATAGATTCATAGATACACCCTGTACGTAATCCTTGCTGGAGCACTGAGGGCAGCATTTCCCTTTTCAGGCAGCATCCAGTGCTTCTTTTTGTCTATGAGTGAGCCCTGCAGTCCCACAAAGGCCTATGTCCCATAGGTTCTCAGAAATCCAGTTACTGAAGGGTCACTGTAAGTGAGTTGTAAATCGCACCTCAGTGAGCAGTGAGGAATATTCCTGACAAGTCTGTAGCTCTGGGAAGGCCTCATGTTAATCTCCCTGGTCACTCGCATTTATCAGACAGCTGCATCTGCTTCTATAAATAATGTCACACTCCTGGAGACCTTCAGTACCTTATTTATAGCAATCATGTGACTCCATACAAACAGAGTTAACAGTATTTTGGTTTTATCTTCAACCTCATATAGACAATGAGTATTTGATAGAACTGCAGTCAGACAGGATTATACTGGACTAAACAAGTAGCCTATGTTTAGGATTAGTTG
Source organism: Xenopus laevis (assembly GCF_017654675.1). NCBI lineage: Eukaryota > Metazoa > Chordata > Amphibia > Anura > Pipidae > Xenopus > Xenopus laevis. Next base: position 69,931,999 of record NC_054387.1, read on the forward strand.
ATGATGTCTTTCCCTTTATCTTATCTCATCTTGTACCAAACTCTGGGATACTTGAGGGCAGATTTACTAAATCTACTAAAAGCAGGAACATCGCAAATTTACTAAAAGGCATAGAGGACAATTCGCTAGCGAAAGACCTCAGCACTAGTTTGGTACCCTTTCGCCAGGTGAACTTTCCAATCCGTTAGCCTTTTCGCCAGAGTTGATTTTAATCTTATTTTAATCCTAATAGTCCTATTTTAATGTGGGATTATGTGTAAAAATTGTAACTGTTAAATATTTTTTTTTTTTATTTTAGCAATTTAAAGTTCATGCCACATTTGATATAGGATGGGCTTGTGTCTTGGACAATAGAGGATATCTTTTGTCTTTATTTTGCTTCCTTGGACATTTTTAATAATAAATGGCCACTTTCAGCTATTTCACCAACACTGACTAACAAAGACATATATATGACCTACAGTATATGTACCCACCTTATTTAAGTTGATGTAAGCTTAAGTATGTCAACAAGGTTTCTCTAGGAAGAAAGTAACGCTAGCGGAAGTTCGCTTAGAAAAGCCAGCGCTGACAAATTTTAGGTGGCAACGTTCGTCTTCCAAGATGCATTGTGATAAATTAGCATATGTGCACAAATTAATGTCTGACAAAGTTGCGCTAAGTGTGGCAGAGCCTTCCGAGGCGAAAGTTCGCCCTTTAGTAAATTTGCCCCTTGGTTGCCAGGGCTCAGTCTGAAGGTTATTGTTTGGACTCAAAGAGAACATGGTGATGCATATTCATCACATGGGACATGGGACAGACTGCAAAGTCAAAATATTGCGCAGAAACACGGACTGTGTGAGTTTCCATTTCATTCATGAGACACCAATGTTTTTTTTATTTTCTTTAGTTGGGAGTCTTCTGACTTGCCCTCTATTACCAGATCAATATTTGGGGCTACAGTCACGCTGGAACTGTTTCATAAAGAGCTTGGATGCAGGATACTTGGGAATGCACAGGTTAATCTTTATTTTCTACTTCTGATACCAAAGTGCCCTAAGCAGCAGCTATATGAGCAGCTATGCAGTGCTCCCTTTGGCTGTTAACGAGACAACATTTAAAATCACCCCAAATATGCCCAGATTAATTCCCTTAAATGGATGCATAACCTTTCATTTAGATAGTTTGGGCTTTGCAAATTAGCAGCATTCATCATTTTGCCAGAGGAACCAGCCCTCTCCATGCATTTTATTGTATTTCTAAAATACCTCTGGGATGGAAATGGTTGGGAGCAGAACAAGTGCTTTACTTTTGCTTAACAGAGCTTTCTTTGGGGTGCAAGCAGAGAGGATAGAGCCACCCCCACTGTCTGTGGGGCTACAGAGAGCAGCAGTTGATACAGTAAAAGAAAAAGTCCCCTGTGTCCCACAGATAAATTTCTGAAGGGGCTTTAAATGCGGGGCAGGGTGTATAATAGAGAAAAGAAAAGAGACATAGATATATATGTATATTAAGGCAAGATGGTATAAGGGGGCCCAGGGATAACATTTGTCCTGCAGATGAGGTTTTCAAGTGCAGACATACAAAATGCAGCTGTGGTCCAGAGTTCTGTGTTATGTTATATGCTCAGTACCAGTACATAACATAACCCAGACAGGTATCACAATGATAAATTGCCATGTGTAAGCACAGAACAAACATTTTTTTTAATGTTTCATTTAGTATAAGGCCGTTTGACTGCTGTGTACACTGTAAAGAGCTGCAAACCATGTCTTACCTTTTGGCGCAATCCTTCTTCTCCTAGCCAAAACATGCACTGCCCCCTACACCAAGATGCCGGACATTTGATGCACACCTCTGACCTTCTGGGACAATGAGAGGAGGAGCAGGACAGTGCTCTTGTGGAACCTGCAACAGTAAGGTGTGTTTAGTCTGAGTATCATTTCCCCTTTAAGAGTTTTAGAATAATCCATGTAAATGGAGTAACAACAGCTGCGAACCTTAAATTTCCTTTTTGATCTCAAAAATAGTAAGGATATAATAGAAAAGAAGTTTCTCTGTATAAATGGTGTAACTATAGAGGAAACAAACCCTGTGAATGCTGGGGGTCCTAGCCTAGATATATATAATGGGAGTAGTGGAGGCAATGACTGATAAGCAGTTTAAATTTATGTCCACAGAAAAAGGCTTTATTTCCAATGATTACTGGGCCCCACTAATCTTTACTTAGCCACTGTAAATCATATCATGGGTATGTTTAGATGAAAGTTGCCAGTTGGAGCAGCTGCCCTTGAATTATGAATGATCTCAAGCTCCCCTTGACAAAGGCTATAGTGCCGAAACGTTGGGGAATTCTCATCTTTGGCAATTGTATCTGTCTGTTGTGGTGGTTTCTTTTTTGCCTTGAAATATACTGCTTGGTGGTATGTATATCTCTGTTATACTGCTGTGTATGTATTATACTGAACGGCCATTTATGTTTTGATGTATGCTTTATTATTTGAAATATAAAGAAATATTTTTTCATACCTCCTTTTATTTGCAAAAAAATTGTGTGAGTGTCCATGCCCAAAATACTGTGTATTGAGCTTTGGGTATGGACTGCGGTTGTACCCCTGGGTTGTCTGTACCTCGCATACATATTGTATGAGAGAATTAAAATCTATTTATAGCTGAGTTTGGAGTGCCCTCCGTTAATTTGTATTTCTTCCTGCTTGCTTCTAGCCACAGCTACATCAAAGTTGGCCATACACAGACACACAAAGCAAAACAAAAGCTTTTACAACTGGTACCCCCTCCCCATGCCTCAAGAGGGGTGGGAATTGGGGAATTATACAATGAGCCAACATTTCTACCAATTCCCATAGCTGCATAGTGGATTTTTTATGTCACTTTTATATAAATGATATTGGCATTAATCTGTTATAAAGCAGCTCAAAACTCAGAATGAATGGATCAGTACCCTTGACTTCTTAGTTCGCTCTCTCCCTTTAACAAGCACCATGGAGAGCTCAGAAAGGAGTTTTGTGCCTGAGCAGACTATTCCCAACTTGGCCAGGTAGGGGCATCCAGACTAGCAAGGTCACCCTCTTAAAAAGCAATCATTTTGCCAGCCTGACAACTCCTATGCCCCTACTTTTCCTTTTACGGCTGCAGCTGTGCTTCTGTCTCTGCCTTATTTGCAGGAGATTGTGCTTAATCAAACACGGCTGCCTGTGAGAGGAAGAATCCACTTGTCAATAGGATTCTGTATTGTATAACTGCAACTAGAGAAGAGTGGCTCTCTGCTGCCTCTATGATTGGCATCAAGGTGGGTAAAGAGAAAGGGCACTGCTTGCTTTTTTTGCGCATTGTGTGCAGATGCAAGGAGGAATGCAATTAAAAGTCACAAGCGTTATTTAAAAATGGCATCTTTGCAAATGTTTAGCACTACTCGCAATGTAAAATCATTCACTGGTGAATATTACATTGCGTATTATTACTAAGCAAAGGTTTAGCATTAACACCTACTCGCTTTGCAATTGCGAAATTTTATTACATACACTGCACAAAGCCATTTGGTTGCAAACGTGCGATTAAGTCATTGAGGTCTGTAATCAGTCAAAAAGGACGTAAACATGGTTGCGAACGTTTGCAAGAACGTTTTTTTCACTAGTGAACCATATTACATTCCCCCAATAGAATTTGTCACAATGTACTTGAAGGTATGGATTTAACTGAGAGTTGTGTCCCTTGATCTTTTTAATAACAATGGATTTCTCCATAGAGTTTCACTGTTACAGTAACTCATAGTTTAGAAAGAATTGGTAAAATGTACTGTAGGGCCCAGGAAGATCCAATAATTTACCAGTCCTCACAAAGAAGCACAATTACCAGCATCTCAAAACATCCTTGCTGCAGCACAGCATCAGCCAGAACTGTACTTTCTGAAACAACTTTCAAGAACAACCTACAAAGGAAATGTACTATACAGTATGAATACTGGTTTTCTTTCTCCATCATATGAGCAAATACACCGCACCAGCAAACCATTCCTCAACATATCCAAAAGTCCCTAAACTCCATCCCCACCATATCCATTAACCCCAAACCTTTCCTCCATCCCTCCATCCGTCCCTAAACCCTTTTCCACATTTCCGTCAGTCCCCAAACGAATTTCTCACAATATCTATCTGTCCCAAATCTCCTTCCCAACTAGAACCCTACCATCCCAAACTCCTTCCCTCATATCCATAAATCTCCAAACATCCTCCCCAGCATACCCATCAACCCCCAGTCTTCTTCCCAAGCATATCTACTGGTCCTCAACTACTTCACAAAAATATCTATCAGTCTCCAATCTCCTTCCTAATGCTTCCACATACTTCAACCTAAGTATATCCATCAGCACCTAAAACAGTCATCAGTCAGTCACAAAACTTCCTTGCAAGAGTATAAATTTAAGTTTGAATTCCATCTCCAAAAAATATATCTTACAGTATCCAAATACCTTCCCAAACATATCCATATGTACCCAAACTGCTCCCCAGCACATATATATCCACCAATCCCCAAATTTGCCCCACATACTATAAGCGTCTATCCCCATCATATATATTAATCCAAAAATCATCTCCTTTCACATCCATAAACCCCTAAATCCCTTCTCCTGATATCTATCTGTCCCAACCCCACCACCACACATATAAGACCCTAAATTCCTTCTCCAGCATATCTATCAGTCCTCAAATCCTCCTCCACAATATCCATAAGCCATTAGACTCTTTTACAGCATATCCATCATTCCCTACAATCTTTTCCCAGCATATACACTAGTCCCCAAATTCTCCCCCATCAAATCCATAAACCCCTCCAGCATACCCATCTGCCTCCAACTAATTTGCCAGGAAATCTGCCAACCCTCACATAATTCCCTGCATATCCATCAGCCCCAACCCTGTTTATTTGTGTCTGTACTAGAGACAAGACAGAGAGAGAGATAGGGAACGTGTTTTTATACGTGTGTAACTTGTTATGATGGCTCTCGGTTTAGCAGCATGAAATCTGTAATTAGACTTTTAACAGTAATTAGACTCTTTAGCGCAAACCATTGCGTCATTTGTATTCATTGCTTTAACCCTGTAAGCCATATCTGTGTTTAGAATACAAAACGATGGAGATTAAAATAGGGGTAAAAAGTCAGCACTTGATTTAAACCAAAGCTTGTACTTTCCTTCCCTCTATAATTGAATAAACTCCCCGAAACTGAAGCTTCTAAACACCCCTAAATATAGCCCGAAGGCGACTAAACTTAATATAGCGAAGCAAATAGCCGTGAATGAAGGAGCAGGAGAAAAAGTCACCCAGGGAAGGATGTTGGTTTAACCCTTTCCTTACATCAGTGGACATGTATCTTACACTGTGCGCAGGTGGAAACTGGTCTTTTATTCAATTTCTAGAAACTTATTGTGCGCATCAATAATAAACATCCCTCCGTTTCCCAACAGCAATGTCAAATATGCGATGTTAAATTATTAAAAAAAAATAATAATAAATGTTAATGTCACAATAAGGTATTGTGCAGAGTTTAGCATCCTGGACAAACAAACCATTGTGCCTGATCAGCAAGTGCTTTCTGCGCGCGTTTAAACAGTTCCCTGCAGAAGCTGCGATCGCTGCAATTACAAATCGCAACCCTGACATTCACTGAGACTTTCCCTCGATCAATTCTGCATGAAAAAATCATGCTGGATAAATATACAGATGTCATCTTAATAGCGATTTAAGGTATGTATTCCACAGATTAGCGACCAATATACAGATACTTTATAACCAAGAGGCTTGGATAGACTTGCCGCCCGACAACTTGTTTTCAATGCAATGTGGGGGGATAACTGCATATTTTTTTTAAACAGGAAAAAAATAATGGGAATGATTGAATTTTCAATAGGATCCAAGGAGGTCAAAAATAAATTATTTAATAAAAACTCTTAAAATGTTCAGGGCCGATCAAATATATACGATAGACGATAGATAGATAGATAGATAGATAGATAGATAGATAGATAGATAGATAGATAATAGATAGATAAATAGACTTATTATTGCATCATTCTTGATGTACTGATTTTCAAAGGGGATTAGCAGTTAAATGGAACTCTGGAACATTAGAGCGAGGTGCCAATGAAAGGCAGGTAAATATTTGTATTAAATCTCTGGTATTGATCGCCGGTTCTAAATAGAGTGAATGTCTGTCTGATGTTCAAGAAGAAAGGAAAAATAGAAGATAGTAGAGGAAAAGAAACGAATCGATAGAGAGCTGCAGAGTTATCTGACCCCCCCCCTCCCCAAGAAAAGCAACTGAGAAATTAAAATATTTTTCAATGAGTTTTAGGCATCAATTATTTAGGGCTTGTCTTTTGATAAAATTAATAACAGTACATTCAAAAATAAAAAAGGGGATTTTCTCCCCCCTTTTTGAATAGTATTTTAACATATTCCCGAATTCAGTAGGGTTGATCAATTCAGAATACATGAGCTGATTTAATTCCATCCAGCCAACATATTTAAAATAAATGATAAAGTGCAAGGTGGATTCGTTTTATTGTATTATTATTTTTTTAATTCCTCTGGGATTAACTATGTGTTATTGTCAGTGTTGGGGTGAAATCTATCCTAAACTAATGATAATAATACTTTTGAAAGACTTTAGGAAACAAAAGCACAAAAGCTTCGCCCCAATCCGGTTGAGAACATGCAGTGTGATATATTGCATATGCAACTTTTCTCTAAAAAGCCTGACTTCTCAACGTAGATTGTATTTATATTGTTATTGTATTGTACCATAATCTAAACCTGTAACAGCTTTAGTTCATTCATTCAGCTAATCAGAGTAGCATTGAACAGGGCTGAGCATATTAAAAAGAAGAGATACTTCTTTATATATATTTATAAATAAAACCCCTAGTTCTATATGTGATCTCCAAACTGCTTTTCAACTGCTAAATTACATTCTATAATACTAGAGTTTTCAAAGGAAAACATTTTCATTGATGAAACAAAACCATCTAAAATCTAATTCCAGAGCAGAAATGTGTGTCATGTATTGCCTGAGGGTACCTTGGGATGCTGTATAAATAATACACAGTGGTTACTTATAGGAAACTCATTGGAAACCTTGCCATATTGTGTGTCATGTATTAAAGTAGCAACAAAAAACTGTATATTCAAAATGAAAACTAACCAGATTCCAACGCTTTGTATGAGCGTGCCTGTGTGAGTGGCTGCTATATGGTTTTGTGATTTTATTTGTAATTTAAAATAAACAGGCACACAACTCTTATTACAGATAACCGAAATGATATATTATCTATTCACATTGAAGATGTTTTTCTCCATTTAAAATTCGTTTTTTAAAAATTGCAAAAAGGAAGTATTTGTAAATGTTATAGACCATATAAGAGTAAATGTTTTAATGTGAGGAGATGTAAAAAAAAATAAACATACTAGAGGCTATGGCAATATAACAAATTTTACTGAAACATGAAATAATATATTAACTGACAATTTGAGACATTAAAAAAAATGTCAAAGTGCTCAGTAATTTCCAGGGAGTTTTTGCATGTTTTTGCACTCTGGAAACCGTTTGAAGCAAGTTGCATGCAAGTTTCGCCTTGGACGAGAAAATAATTCAAGATATAAACGTTTTTTGTAGTTTTTCCCACATCAACAGTACATACAACACTTACAAACAAGGAATGCTGGACGGTGTTACAAACACTGTGTATCCCTCTGTTATGGGTATGTTACAGCTGAGAAAAATGTGAACTTCGCCTAACTGCCAGTTCTTTATAAAATCTAACAGACTACATAGTGTCTGAATACTATTTATATAATATAGACATTACTGAAATAGCAATTGCCTATAGCATTTATATCCCCGACCTAGTAGGTATAAACATGCACCCCTTTCAGTCAGATAACTTTTTTTTTAGTTTTTTTTTTTAATTGTAATTTTATTTCTTTGTATTTGTTTTGCAAACACAGCTTTTAGAATCGGTTTAATATTTATTCATAAATAGGCACAATATCATTAAAAATATCTAAAACTGTGTATCTTATACATATACAAGCCTTTGCCTTCTGTCATGCCATCCACTGAACATAGAGTTAAACAATATATTACAAGCTTTCTTTTACAACAGAAAACTGTCAGTCCCCCCCAACCCCCCTCTCCCTCCTTCAGAAATGGGGGGTGGTGGTTTGGTGGGCACCTTAATACTTTGCCTCAATTAATTCTTTTCTTTGCGCTAGTAGTAAATTCAGCAGTCTTCGATTTAGAAAAAAAAACGATTGATGGCAGCCGATAAGTAATAACCAAACAAAAACAAAACAAAAATAAAGTTGGGAAGGAGTGTCTTGTTCCTATTGGAGAATCCATGCCAGCCGTTGCTGTGCCCCTTATCCCTCAGCAATTGGCAGAGGTGCCAGGTAGTCCGCTGGCATATTTTTGGCACACAAGCTGAAGCTGTTACCATGTCCTACAGCAAGGTAATGTCTTTTTAGAGTTTACTCAAAACAGTCTTTAAAACGGTAATGTGTCCAGAAACAATTTGTCAATGATGGCAGGTGGAGGTACCAAGTCTTCCAGCTTCAGGTAGAATATGCGTTGCAGTCCTTGGGTGCACAAAGTGCGAAGTTCAGGCAGTTTCCCTAAGAGTTTAGAAAGGTAATTAGGGCGATTTAACCCCCCATTATTAAATGTCACGTGGTCTTTGAGGCAGTTTACAATTTTATTCTGGAGTTCTTCTACTCGTTTTGGTTCTTTCAATCCGTGTCTCTCTAGAAAGAAGAAAAAAAAACATATAAATACATATTAATCATTAATGGCTTTATTAACGCGTCACGTATCGCGCAATGCGCAATTTGACATATTTGTTTTCGTCGCAGATACTGACCTGTAATCACGGTGAGAGCTGCAATACAGGAGAAAGCTGATATGTCTATGTTCATGCTCTGTAAATTGGAAGAAAACTCAACGATGGAATCTATCCATTCCCCAAAACCACGAACACACTGCAGTCTGTTGAGGACAACCCCATTGCAGAAGATGAGTTTACCCTCTGCCGGGTTAGACCTACAATTAATACAGGGGGAAGGAGAAGAAAAAACTAATTAGTGTGGGAAGAATAAATGGCCATTAAAATGCCTTCTAATTATTACAGAGAGAATAAAATGCAAATCAATTGACCTTGAAAGAAGGGGAGCTGATATAACAATTAAGACCCTAATTTGGTAATTACCTGTATGCCAACCGCAAGACGAAAAGTTCCAGGAAAGCCGACTCAAAGAGCAAGTCTTGGTCCTGTTTGTGCAGCTCAGCGAATCCGGGGATCTTTTCTGCCCAACCTCTAATGATCTCCATAGAACCGGTCAGCAGATCATAAAACAGTTGGATGTGTTGTGTGTCGTCTGCATTCATCTGATACTCTGGGTTAGCCTGAAACTGAAGATGGGGAGAGAGAGGGGAAAATATCCTTAATGAGGTTTTCCAAAATATATAACCCGTGAAATTGCTAACCTTGTTACACCAAGAGAGTTTTGTTTAGGAACAATTAAAACTGTCTGTGACCAGTAGGAAAATGAGGTACCCATTGCAATTAATTCAGTCATGGATTGAGCCATAAGGTCTGCGCTTGCTTTATAAATCTCTAATGCCATATACACATACATTGACAAGCATTGAGTCTACTGACTATAAAACAAAAAAGGGATGGTTGAAACACACAGAGCAGAGGCCTGGGCAGATCTGTTCCACTGTGCAAGCTCTGTAGGGTTTAACGCAAATAGAGTAACTAGTGCAAATTCACTTGTGCAAACAGTGAGAGGGAGAAAGTTGGATTAGGTGTGAATTTCCAAGGGTAATAGTAATGGCCAGCGGGTAAGCCAGATCACTGGGGCAGGATTCCCAGAGAATAATGAGAGAGTCACTGGAAAGGGTCAATGGGATTTTAACATTTATTCAGAATTTGTGATACTGTCGTAGCAGTAGAGTTACTGGTGATGGAAAGTTTGCGGGGAAATCGTGGTTTCGTCACTAGTATAATAACTTGTGAAACAGTGGGAGAGAAATAAATACACTAGTGTTGAAAGATGCACTGCACCTGCTCTACTGCAACGCCCCGCGCAAGAGCAATAATTCCGAATAACAGGGAACGCTACACGTGATTTACATGAATTAGCCAAATGAGCCGAGCAAATGCTGGAGAGTGAACAGTGCAGTCCAACTGAGGGTTGCAAAGAGAGTCGGCCATAACTGCAAATTGACGCAATTATTTTTTAAAGGAGCGAAATTCAGTCAAAAACCGAGTGCAATTGTGATAAGGATAAATGCTGGTGCAAGCCCTGCACTTTTGCATAGCACCCTGCGCCACATACAGATCTAATGACTTGGGGGACACATCAGTTAGTGTTTCTATTAGTGCAGCATTATGGGGTGTCAGGGAAGCGCTCCCTGGATTGAAGTAACTGCAGCAGCACTCTGTTCTGTGATAAATGATATTTATTCGTGCATCGGCAACATTTCGAGCTATACCAGCTCTTTATCAAGCCAAACAATGTGTATAACAAACGTGTATAAATAGGTGATTACTAAGTGATCCAGTAAGGGAAGCGCTCCCTAATCTTTCTTTTTTTCACAGCACAGAAGCTTACACCCCAACATAGTGCTGTTAGCTAATCTTGATTTGCAGCTCCCAGGCAGGTAAGTGTGACCCCAACACTACACCCTAAGCTGGCCACGTTCCCAGACATGTAGGCGCACTTCCCCACAGTTGAGCGAGACTAGTTGTCAGGTAGGGATAAGTGCTGCTATTGCTAACAGTGTCCCGTGAAGTTCAAGGCCTGCTGATTCTATTCCGGCCAGAGCTGAGCGCTTTCCAGCTGTGAAACTTGCTGACCGACACCTGCAGCTCCAAGCCGGGGGAAAGCGCTTCCACATTGTGAACTGTGCAGCCACAGACCTGCAGGTCCCAGTCAAAGAGCGCCACCACACTAGCCTGCCCGAGAGACACAGTTGTCCCACTACCTTAAGGGCCACACTTACCCTGGAATAGTCCAGACTGCTCATTGCCGGATTGGAGTCAACGTGGGCTCTCACTAGTGCACTGATCAGACTCACAGGGGGGCTGGGGGGAGATGGCTCCTGGGGACTCTTGGGCTTAGATGGCAGGCGACCCCTCCGACCTTTTAAACTGTCTGTGCGGACCACTGAAATCAAGAAAAGAAACAGGGTGTTCAGGATTCACTTCCCACTCACATTCTTTCCTCTCATTGTTACTCTGTCTCATTACAAAGACAGCCTTGACTCCAGCCTGCGTGCCATGCACCCGGGACTCTGCTACTCTGCAACTCGCTGGCACGGAAATCTCACTGTGTGTGTGTGTGATTGGTGGGAGCTGCCAGACTCTCTTCAGCAACATAGGTGGAAAAGGACACTGTGTCTGGCAAAGCCCAAGTAAAGACAAGGTGTAAGCCTCAGAAATACTATGGGCACAGTTTGCTCCAGTAACGCAGACAGAACGATTCCTGGTGTATGTGTGTGGCAATGTTGGTACGATTTGTTAGAGTGGCACTGGTATAAAAGCGAGTGGCATGACGTTCTATATAATTATTTATCTATCTAATCTATCTATCTATCTATCTATCTATCTATCTATCTATCTATCTATCTATCTATCTATCATCTACTTACACATATCTCTCTCTCTCTCTCTCTCTCTCTCTCTCTCTCATCACCACTATCTCTGTGGCTGCATATATACATCAAATAATATCACAATGCAATATGTCATTTACATATGATTTAATTAACAGTCACTCAGGGTATCAATCTATTATCTAACAATCACAAAGTAAGCTATGTTCCTGCGTTTACAACGTTACCTAATCTACATCCCCCAAAGGCAACCTGATGGAATTTGTAGCCCCATCCCTCCATCTATGCCCACTTGGGATGTCACTGGCTTTGAATAATTACAGATCCTATACACTAACATATCATATATGTATATATCTATAAAATATACCCATGCATCACGCATTATAAAGAAATAACGTATTTGCCCGACATTTACCTTCTTTGACCATACCGACAACCAGACACTTTTGGAACCGGCAGTACTGACATCTATTCCTACGCCTTTTGTCCACCGGACAGTTCTTATTCGCTAAACAAACATATTTGGCATTTTTCTGCACTGTGCGCTGCAAGGGAAAGGAAAAGGCAATTAGGCTCGTTTGTTACATTCTTTTTACACCCAGTGTCACAGAACTGAGAATAAAAAAAAAAAAAAAAAGTCTAGAATTTCTGTCTCTCTTTTTTTTTTGTAGATGGCATTTAACAGAAGCAAATTGATAGTATTAACATTTCAGCTGTCCTGGCAGCTCCTGGCTGGCTTTTATATGCCAAGAGGAGAAAGGAGAAAGCGCTCGGTAAATACAAATCTGTGGGCATTCATATTATTTACAGCCCTTGGAGAATTCTCTATTTCCAACGATAAGATTATTCAATCAGGATGGTGAAATAAAGAGATCACTTAATTTCACCATAGGGAATTCTGTTCCACTTGGTTAGCCCAGACACGGTTCTCTGTCCTAACCAATTTATCTGAAGGGAAGGCTAATAATACATTGCAAGAAAAAATAAAGGTCCCACCGAGCGCCTGGTTTGGCCAGTTAAGGTAATTGTTAGCCTGGGAAGGTGGTGGGAACCATGGATGTGAATGTCAAGGTTCTTGGTTATATAACTGAATAAACAATTCTACATGGACCTTAGCAACCAACTCAAAATGTTCAGGGACAATCCCAATACATCACTAAAGTCATTTGTATACTAACCTTGAAAAAGCCTTTGCATCCTTCACATGTGCGAACTCCATAGTGTTGGCAAGCAGCGTTGTCCCCACAAACAGCACAGAGACCCTCGTTTGATGGAGACCCTCTAGAAGGCGGTGAAGGTACCTGGCTATCTATCAGTTGCGATGCATGACCAAGCTGTAGCCCAGGGAAGCCCATAGATGCCTGCTTTCTGATGGGATTGGGGACTGCAAATGTTTGTCCATCTACTACATGGTGGGCTCCAGAGGTCTCAGGGTTCATAGACACATGGTGGCCATCAAACCGCATCTGACAACTAGACACAGGCGTTCCAGGTGGAGATTGTTTGAAAGAGAACAAGGAAAGCCTCGAGACAGGACCTCCTCTGGTGGTCACATAGTTTTGATTGAAACTGTGCAGAGACCCATGGTTGTCCCACATTGGACTGTGCTGAATAGGGAAACCAGGAGTATTGGAAGTGGGGGGTGATGAAGGTTTGTAGTAGACCGAGCCTGAATGGGACATCATCTCCTCGGTTTGGGGTGGCAGGTGACTGTGTTGTTGGTAGCCGTGCATCTGTATATCTTCCACTTTTACAGAAGACTGCTGGCCGGAGATGGGCATTTGATACAAGCAAGGAGGCTTGACGTCGTAACTTGTGCTGTAGTTGTCCATAAAGGTACTAAAGCTGGGGAGAGAAGTGGTGGCAGTGATTTCAGTGTTGGTGAGGTCCATGCTAAACTTGACAAACTCTGGAGTTAAGAAATCGGAGCTGTATTCTCCTGAAGAGTGGTAACTGTAGCTCTGGGAAGCTGGGCTGGCTCCTTGAGGCGATGACCCATACTGAGCCTGAACACAGGGCATGGCTGTAAATGAAACAATTTAATAGATACCCTTACTGTTCAATTTGATACTTCCCATCACCATTGTAACCCTCTTGATTTAATATCCTTCTTTCTATCCCAAAGCTCTTTTACCCAGCTCGGAAAGGACTTTAATCGTCCCTGGGATGGTTATACATTGTTGCTTCACTCATTATCAAAATCCCAAACTAAAGATTTTAGCGCTTCCCCCGTAATCCTTCCTTATAGACCCCCTTACAATTAACGATATCCCTTTCCACTAACTTGCCCAATTTAATTGCTCGCCACAAATAAAGGGACAAACCTTCAGCTGGGCTGTGGGGTTTTTCGATGTAGGTAAAGGAGGACAGTGTTGTATTTCTTGTTGGAACAAACTTTCCAAGATTAGAAACGTTCGATTTAGAAGAACCCAGCTTGTCAGCACGTGTATCTGAAAGAGAAATCGAGTCCCTCGGTTTATAGCTGCAACAATGGCCATTGTGACATCGCCAACTGCAAACAGACATTTAATTCTGGCATCACGGGGCCTTTTAAAATGAGTATTTCAGCTGGGTAAACCACAACTTGGAATCTGCTGCGGGGGTGTTAATGGAATCCTGTACAGGACAATAGCTATTACTAACTTTTTTTTTGTGCCTTTTCTTTCTGTAAATCACAGAAAGGCATGCTATTGAATCACAGCACTTGCTTTGAGGTGTGTGCAGATTTTTTTTTTTAGCTCTGGTCAGCAGATCAATGGTAGCATATCATGACAAGCCTTAAAAGTTTGACAGGCTAAGAATAAACGTCAGGTGTGTCTTGAGAAGGCCTCATTTAAATCAGATTAATTCGATTAATTACCATGACTTTAGATAAGAGCTGGACAGTAGATAAAGCAAGAATGCTTTACTTCAGTAACCTATAAAAACTCAGCTGGGGTTCACCTGTTTTAAAGTATCCACATCATAGTAAGGGCATCAGACACGAGTAATACACTGCTACTATAATCCATGCAATACATTAGGCAAAGCAAAGAAGCGGGGACCAAAAGCACACAGGTGTATTATAATAACACTGAAATACTATCATTCAGTAGGTTCTCATTGCTATACATTATATAGAATGAATAGTCCGGCGACAGCATTCCTTATAAGCATTCCTTATAAGTACACTATATAGTAATATCACCTAATCTACATTAAATACTCTTCACCCTGACCAGGTGAGCGGAAATGCTTTATGCAAAAGCAAATATCCTAGGCAAAATAGCTTTCCAATACACCTGTTGAAGAGGGATGGACTTCCAAGCCCCAACATACAAGTAACTGTATCTGAATAACGCAGTAAGTTATATATCCAAACTTTCTTCTCCTTTTCAAGGCCCTCTCTGGCAGTCATTACATTAGAGACGAACCAAATAAGTGCATGTTCTAGAATGAAATGTGAGTTGTAGTGTCTGTGTGTGTGTGTGTATGTATATATATATATATATATATATATATATATATATATATATATATATATATATATATATATATATATATATATATATATATATATATATCTCATAAGTAGCTTTAAGTTGTAGGCATAAGAATATATACAATTAAGTGTCAGTAGCAAAGCTGACAGTGATCCCTGCCATTAGAATAAAGTATGCCGGTAGGACAGAAAGAAGAGTAAGAGAAGTGGAGCTGAAGGCAGGCTGCAGGCACTTACTTGCAGTGCTGTGGGAGCGGCGCCTCTATGCATGCAGGCGGGTGCACATCCCCCGAGCAGAGCGCTGGATGTCTCTATGTACAGGAGCGCAGTGTTACCGTCCCTCCAATGTGCCTTTGTTTATGTGGGCTCAGTATTCCAGCGCTATCATACATTAGAAGGCTCAAGCGTCACCCAACGTCAGCAGCGTCCCAGCCAATCAGCGCCGACTGGGCTCTGTGCTGTTGGCTTTGGTAAATTTCCGTCGTGACGTCACGCAGCGAGCAGCCTTTAAGGTGGGAGCGAGTCCGCTGATCGCTTTCTATAGAGGCTCCCTACAGCGGGTAACCGGGTAACCCCCGAGGAAGCTGCGGGTGTGAATGTGTAAGTGGGTAGGGGGCTCGGGCCGTGGTCAGTGGCTGCATGCTGACATGTTGTGTTTATACTGTACGGCTACAGTGTGACTGTGGGAATGGACTGTATGTACACAATCTCTTGTCACTACTGCGATGCCACATGTGCTGACAGTCACTCCGAGAGCTGTATGGCAGGGAAGAGGGCGCATTTGCTTTGGGCAGAAGCTGGGTCTCTTATTATAAAAGTAAAATGACACATGTATGTAGATTCTTACATATATAATGATCTCCCACCTGCAGCCCTATGGTAGTTGTTGCACTGCATCTCTCACTTCCTACTGCACTTGCAGGCATTAGGGATGGGAGTATAGATCCATGCTTTATATAATTCTCACTCCAGACAGCATAGCCAGCCCCCCCCCTTTCACTTTAATCAGTTTACCAATATATGTAGGATTGTGTGTTGAAAATGTTGTTTTTCATTATTGACCACCTGCTTTCCCTCTCTACTCTCACAATAAAATTAGAAAGTCACAATGTAATCACATTGCCAATTTTATACGCTGAGTACACTATATGCACATATATAAAATACACCTAATAGGTACATTTTGTTCCCCAGGCGCTATGCAAAATCCTTACCATACTCCAGTGTCCTAACCCCCCCCCCCCTCCAGCAGGTCATTCTCTTGTTTCCCTGGGTGACAAATTAATCTCGCTGGCCCAGCTAAAGCATCCAGGAGCCCTCACACCTCCTTTGTTTATGTAGGCTGGAGTGGAAGTGCCAATCATGGGGAGGTGTACTGGCGGGGAGGGGAGTCAGCTTGTGGCAGTACAGAGACCTCAGTTGCTATAAAAACCAGTGGAAACAACAGGAATACAGAGCACGTTATAGTCCAGCTTCCTGGTGTGCAGATTTGTTGAAGAAGGCGAGAGTTTGCAGATTACATCTGAAGAGGTGCTGCAGCAGCTGTCATTGTATTGGGTCTCATGATAAACAAGGGTGACTTTAATCCAGCTAAATTCAACTTTTTTTTAGCACATAGAGATGGCTGTCTGGGTCAGTAGCTTCTGTCATTGTCATCATCAGTATTTTCACTAATAAAGGGATTATTTTGTTTATGAAATGTGTGTATTTACTAACCTCCTTCTACTTGCTGCATTTGCTTGAGTCACCGGTGGCAAAAATTACATAACATTTCCAAACACATATGCAGCGTGTATCCTATAATTAGCCATGTGGGTGAAAGAATAATCTCTCATGCTGCTTCCAAGCTTGCACTGTTTTATCTCTCCACTACAAAAGCTTTAGCATATCCTGTATTTTCCCCTACTAGGAGCTCAGCCCATGCAGGACCTCTGAGCTGCAGGCAGCAGGCAGGAATCCTCTTCTGTAAGAATATAAGTGGCAGCTTCTACCCCCTCGGTGAATCCAGCTGTCTAATTCCTGCCTGCTGCTGGGATTGGCAGATCATGGCTTTTTTGTGTAGTGTTAATAGAGCAGACGCTGTGTTATTCAGAATAAAACAAACCAGCACCAGACCTTGCTCCCGACAGCTCTTTGGAAAACTAGTGAAGTGATAGCCTTTAATTGTGCCATTAAAAAAGGAAATGCATCTAGAAATTCTTCTTTGCTGCCAGGGATTAAAAAAAAACCCAAATTATATTTCTCAGATTTAAAACCAAGAAAAATATATATTTATTTTAATACTGTATTACAAATATTAGCGAATCATAACACTTCAAATTATTTTTTAGATTTTGTTTGTAATGAAAAGGGGCCCCATGGGGGAGCACATAGATACACACTGACATAACATAGTACATACTGTATCTATGTGTGTGTGTCTGTATACAAAAAAAAACACTTTTGTATGTAGTGCTGTACATTTCTTCAAAGGAATTAATGGCACAGGCAGGGGGGACAAAGGTATAATTATACAAGAGAGAAAAAGCATGTACAAACAGAATTGTATTACAGAGACTGAGGAAGAACGATTGTCCCTGTCTGCAGAGCTTACATTCTATTGTAGCTACTCATACAGGCAGCCCTCTAGCTCTCTAGCTTTTATCTGTTGTGGCATACTGGGAGTTGTAGTTGAACATCATCTGGTATTTTAACATTCCTGTATTCGTGTAATTCTTCACTGCCACTGCCACCTCTGGGTCTGCCAGCAAGCGGTAAATAAAGCAGTATTCTGCCTTCAGAACATTTAGTAACACGTGTACAGAGGCAGGCCAAGCATGCGAAGAGGAAGCAAGTGTTTCAAGATTGTTTTGAGGCTGTTTGCTTAAGTATTTTTAAAGAATCACATAATGATCCTGTGCTCATTCACCATCCCCCAAGCTGGTAACAGCAGGCACACAGATTAATATATTTTGTGAATATGAAAAGCTGATCAACATTGATTGATATTCCCATGCCATCCAGTTGGTTGGCCTACAGGGTCAAGCAGAAAACAGTAAGGAAATAGCAATATAATACAGATAGGAAGGCCGGTAGGTATTTTCAGAAAAAGTGGCAACTCTTGACCCACCCTGTGAGCAGAGGCCAGCCAGTACAGATGACAGTTACGGAACTGACCAATCATTTCTGTGAATGACTTGAGGTTGGCTGCTGCAGCATATGCCAAGGTAGAAAAATACATTTTCAAAACTTTCTAAAACCACTTTGTCCTAGATTTCCATGTTTTGGAGAGGGAGCACCATATGTCATCCAGTTGACTCCCATAGATTTTGGAGACAATGGCAGACTTTTGCCCTAGTGAAAGTCAGATCTCATATCCATACAGTGCCAGAAGGGCAATGGAGAATGCAGGGGCAAATTCTTATATTTAAATTTATTGAGACAATTGTGTGTATTTTCCATGTTGAAATCTCACCTGTACAATTGCAAGATAATTGCAATTTGGTGCTCTAAAGGAAATGAGCAGAGCCATAGATATGAAGTGAGTGATATTACCACCATCATATCCAGAGATTGTTGAAGGTCTTGAAAGTTGTGGATTATGGGTGTAGTTCATCAGTAGCTGGAGACTGCTTCTTGGACAACCCTATTCTATGAATGCAGTCCTTTTCCCACAAGGCTGCGTAGCACTGGGGCGGGGGGGGGGGGAACAGCTGTATAGCCTGATTTGGCTACAACTACATTCCATTTAGAGTTAATACTTTCCAGATTAATGGTAAGCAAGATGCTCACTGTGTATGTAAATTCCATTTTTTGGCCCCATCCTTTTCACCTCTTTCTATTGTCCACAGCAATACACTTGTTCCATAAGGGCTGAATGTGCAAAAAAAAAAAAAAATACAACTGAAATTGCAGAGGAAGACCTGGTTAATAAATGGATGCTCTGGATCCTCGTGGGACTGCCATTTCGGGCAGCCAACAGGTGAACATTTAAACTAGAGTAATGTGCTGGTTATCTTCTTGCCGCCCCATTTATGCCTGAGCCACACCATACAAAGCCATATATACAACTTAAGCCAAAATCAATATCTCCCCTGAAGATATATCCATAGACCTATCTGCAGTGTATTATGCCTTTATAAAGAGGAGTGTGTTTCTCTATTTTGCTGCTAATTATGATATATGAAATGCAGTTGCAGACAGAAAGCGGCAGCATCTTAATGAGAAAAACTTAGGGTTATTAATACCTGGGATCAAAGGGCACAGAATGGATCATCTGGGAATATTCACTGGCTGCAGCACTTTCATTGCATCCCTCTTGCTGGCACAAGGCTGCAGAGTTAACATAAAACATGCAAATGCCAGGGAGGGGGGCATTAATACTTGGCCTCAGCTGAGGTGGTGTTTCGAGGGTTTTATCTGAGCTCACAAATGCATTTGTTATTGTTGGGTTTAGGTGTGCACCTGCTTACCCCCTTTATTATAGGGCTTTTTAGCACCCCTAGCCTGTGCACCCACTGCTTCTGTTGCATCCAAAGCCTTGGACTCTGAAAATACCCATTGTAATGCAAAGAGTGTGTGTAATTAAGCACTTCTGATGCTGGCACTGAGGCAGTATAATTATCCCAGCAATATCTCAATGTGCAAATGGTCACAGACGTACCAGATGAGTATGACTCTCCTGGGTGCTGCATGAGAGAGGGATTAGCATAGGAGTGCAGCGCTGCTGAACATGTTCCCACTATATAAATACAATGTACCAATAATGAGGTTCTGTGACAGATATCCAACCAGTGCCCATCCAGCTGCTAACAAACTGTAACTAACATCCCAATCTTTGCCTGTCAGGGGGTTAGGTTAGATTATGGGAACCTTAACTTTATTGGGAACTTCAACCAATGGCATGAATGTACTTGTATGTATTGCAGATGCATATGCATTCTCATTTATTACTGTTCATTGTGTACTTAGAGCTAGTTACTAGCAGTGACATTATAATAGACCAGGCAAAGGGAGAAGGGGCCAAAAACCTTATGCTGTGAGTGCCAGTTTTTGAGGAACCCCAATGACCAATATTCCTAACTAACTGTATGTTTCCAATATATACCCAGCCCACCACAAGTGGCACCTGCAGGCATGGGAAAATGGCACTGCCTAACTGTACAGCAGGGCCACCATCATTAACAGTGGCACACATAATACTAAGTTTGCAGGGATACCCCACCCCCTTGAGTTATTAGTGCACCGCTCACCTGGGTGGTGGGCCCTTCCAAGAAGTAAAATGGGGCCCCAATGAATTAAAAAGAAACTCCGATCCCTGCATTAATAATGCCAAAACTCACTCTATGATCAGTCCCACCCTTCATGACCCATGCCTTGGGGCCACCTCTGACTACTGTATCCCTGTAGCTCCCTAATGGCAGCCCTGCTCTGTATCAAAGCTCCCTGAGCAAGTTTTAATTCAAATAGAGGATCACCTACCAAGTAAAAGGTTAGCCAGGTTGGCCACTGCAGGTGCCTAATAAATTTTCACTCCCTACATTTTTACTGTACTTGTCCTTTTACTACGTCACAGGATAATACACACTCATACAGTATGTACTGTATATGTATGGAATACTACACCCTCGCTGTAAATCATACTATTAGAAGTCACCAAGAAGTTCAGTTGCAGTATAAATAGCACAAGGCAACTTTATACAGGCCATGCCACTTCAAAGGGACTTTTAATGTACTTATATTTTATTGCAGGTTGTGTTTTATAATATACAAGTGTTTTATACAAGAGGAATGACTGACCAAATTTCATGTTATGAGTTTTGCCAATTGAAGTGAAATATTAGATTTTAAGTAAAAATGCAGCAGAGAATTAGGAATATAAATATATATATATATATAGGTAGATAAGGATATTTTCACAACTCAAATAGTGATCAAGTAATGTACATATATATATATATATATATATATGATAACGACCCAGATTGTATTTTCATTATAGGCATCAAAGTGCCCGTGCCTAGTAAGGCAGCTTCAAGGAGAAGGAAAGGTTAAAACTAAGTAAGCATTAAGCTCTGAGTCCCCTGTCAAAAGAAACACAACATTTCTTACCTTCTATTGTGTACTCATGGGCTTCTGTATCAGACTTCCTGCTTTCATCTTAAACCTAATTGCCCTGGGCAAGAGCATGCTCAGTTTGCTCCTCCCCCCTTCTCTACTGTAATCTGAGCCCAGAGCAGGGAGAGACTCAGGCAGGAAGTGATGTCACACCACGTTAATACTGCAGCTCCTATCCTAAACAAACAGAGAGTTTCTAGAGCTTTTTACTCAGGTATGGTAAAACATTCTACAGAATAAATATAGTATTCTAGCTTGCACTATTGCAGCTAATCTATTGGCAATAAAATGCCTCTGTAGCTTTCCTTCTCCTTTCAGAGCACTGCCTATTTAAGAAAAAAAATCTCCTTTTATTTCAAAAGTCCACAGTCTGCCACTGGACAGTTGCTACAAAATATGGAGGCAGAGCTGGGGGGCAGGGATTACCCCTCTTCTAAACAATGGCACATACTCAAAGCCTGTACTGTGCATGTGCCAAACTGAGTGGGTGAAAAGGCCTAGGGCAGCACCAGGTATTATTCTTGTGCTGCTATTTAATTGCTTTGTTATTTTATATAGACATAAAAGGGGTGAACTTGATGGAAGTGTCTCTTTTTTTCAGCCTAACTCACTATTTTACTATGTTGGCATGTGTGTGTGATGGGAAACGAGAGAAGCTGCAACTTATCTTTCACCCAATCGTTTGGGCATACCTGTGTGTACTGCTGATTGGCTCCACGCCATCAAGGTCAGGTTGAATAACTGGGAATCATGGTCAGTTAGTTTACTATCAGC
Organism: Xenopus laevis; assembly: GCF_017654675.1. Lineage (NCBI taxonomy): Eukaryota > Metazoa > Chordata > Amphibia > Anura > Pipidae > Xenopus > Xenopus laevis. The sequence continues at coordinate 69,954,027 of NC_054387.1, forward strand.
CCATTTGTATTGGTCATCATCCAACATAGGTGTGTCAGAAGGTGGGTTAGTTTGGCAAGTGAAGCAAGAACCTCACAACCTGACTTCCTAAGAATGCCTTGTTTATTGGTGGCTACTTCTTAGAATAAGGTCTTCTGATAGGGGGAAAATGCATCAACCCAACAAAAGTTGGATCTAGGGATGGGTTATGGCCTTTATAGCAGTGTCAGCATCCCTTTGATAGCAACCTTTAATGTCATACTGCAGTGACAACTCGGACAGCTGATTACTGGTCACAAGATATTTGCAGATGGTCAGTTTTAAAAGTCAGGGGGATATTTTCAAGGTATAAGAGTCAGCACCACAAAGTAGCCCTGAAAGCTAAGGAGAGCGCAAAGTAATGTACCTGTCACATGGTAACGCTATTACTGGGAAGGGTTAAGCCAAAGCATGCTCCCAGTCACACAAGGTGGCAGACACCCAAGCTGCTGCTGGAAACACAATGTGCCCGGAGCTATTATTAGGCAGGGGTGTCCTGGGCAGGGGCATGAGGTGCCTAAGCTCCCACTTATCGCAGGAAGTGCCAGTTATCAATAGCCCGCGCAGCCATTTATAGAGGAGTTATAAAAAGCAACACACAGCGTAGAGAAGGAGGAAGCAGCCCAGCCCGGCCACCTTAACTTTCCCAGCCGTTCACACTCTCAGCTCATTAGCATTGGGGGAGAGGGCGGGGCCCAGCCAACGAAAGGGAAAAACTGAGCCTGGATGGAAGAATAGTGCGTGACGCAGGGGGCGCCGGCGCTGACGTAACAGGGCGTCTGGGCCAAAAATAGCAGCACCTCCTCCTCCTCCTCCTCACGGTGGATCCTTCTATTTGTTCTACAAGAGGAGCGAACCATTCAGGCTATGCTGGAGGGGGGAGACCGTCCCAATTTCCCACACTGTGTCATGTTCTAAAAGCAGCTACATGTCACAAGGTGCTGAGATTCAGAACGTCCCAGAGTCACCTTTCAGTGGACCACATTTAGACGCACCCACACATGATTTGGGACTGATAGGAGGTCCAGCAGCAAGTGAGCAAGTATCCAGGGTCGCTATGTGCTGCTGAGGAAGCAATGTCTGGGGAGGGGCAGCAGGTCAGTGGGGCGCCATGTGCTTAGGCAGCAGCACTTGTTCAGTGTGGGAAGAAGCACATGATTTCTAAGAAAGTTTAATTTGCAGTTATTTTCATCCCCATGGTGGAACACAGCACACACTATTTTTGGAGCCCCAAAATGTGAAGCGGTTGCTGGATATAAATATAGGGGACACTTACCTTATTAATAACGCTTGCCAGGCATGCTAAAATCAGTTCATGTCCAATTTAGACAGCCAGGATTAGGCTTCCCTGTATTTTTTATTTATTTATTATAACTCATGATAGAGGTAATGGTTTTGTTCTAAACATTGCAAGTTAAGCAACTCCATTCACAGATCTTTGCAAAGTGGTTTCCACACGTCTCTTCTTCTGCCCTGCCCAGCTCTCCAAAATGTAAATAAATATGCACCGTGTGAGGCTTTCTGATGTTTGAGGACAGTGTGGTATTGGCAGCTGGTAATCCCCCTATTAGATAACAGTGATAACTGACATAGAGCTTGTAGGTAGGACTCTCACTGGACCATTCTCGTGCATATATAATTAAATTGGTGCTGTCAACTCTAGAAGGCACAAATGGGTGCGATACAATGGCATTTTCTAGCATGCTAACTATCATGCTAGAAATCGAATGGACGCCAAAACATGGCATGTGTTATTATCCCTAAATTGGACACATGATCATCATGTATGTATGGACTGTCTAATATTGAGTCAAGTGTGATATTGGCAGCTGGTGATCTCCCTATGTTAGGTAAAAAATAACTTACAGAGACAGGATTCTCGCTGCAGCTTTCTTCTACACATCTAATACACTGCCTAATTTCAAAAGTTAGAAGGGCACAAATGAGAATATTTGCCTGTGTACAACCAAAGAAAGGCAAACAAAACCACCAGGGGAAGCTGTTAATTAAATCAATTAAGAATGAGAGATGACTCCTTGACCTTGACCTATCCATGTCATATTTGTAATGATGCCCTGTGCGGCCTCTGGGCTTAGTCTAGAACAGGGAACCCCAACCATTTGAAGCCGTGAGCAACATTCAGAAATAAAAAGGAGTTGGGGAGCAACACAAGCATGAAAAATGTTCTTGGGGAGCCAAATAAAAGCTGTGATTGGCCATTTGGTAGCCCCATGTGGATTGTCAACCTACATTGAGACTCTGGCAGTACAAATGGTTTTTATTCAACCAAAACTTGCCTTCCAAGTTTGGAATTAAAAAATAAGCACTTGCTTTTAGGCCACTGGGAGCAACATCTAAGGGGTTGGGAGCCATTCACGGGGAGTTATCCTACGGATGAATAGTAACAGTCAGAAAATTATTTTTCAATCTTGACCTGCAGCAGACAACACATTTCAAACACTTAGATGCCTATGGAAGTGAGACAATGCCATGCCAACAGCAAACACAAAACACTGCGGGTATAGCTGGCACTGGGCATCAATCACCAATTCTTACTTCACATTTACATTTGATCCATCACCTACACTGCCAGCTTGAACCATAAGCCTTTATTTTACAGCTTGCCCTACTGTATCTATATTGATCTGCTGCTGTTCCTCATTCTTCCTATTTAAAACTGCTGCTTTGAACGGGCTCACTATAGCAGGCCATAGTGTTATATTTGACATCCATATTATGTTTTATACTCTTGAGGTAAATAGCAAAAATGTTTAAAAGAGTATTTTAAAATATTTACTAACATGGGTGCAAAACTGCACAGTTGGAGATGCTAGCAGCAACCAGTCAGCAATTAGATTTGAACAGTCCATACAAGTAAGAAAATTAAAGCATAGATCTAATTGGTTGCTATCAGTAACTGCTATTAGCACTTGTGTTAATAAATCAGCCCTATTGTGTACAAAAGATCCGGGCTTCCATAATATTAATGCCCCCTTTTTTCAGGGATCGGTGGCTTCAGCTACAATAGCTATGCAATTGCACCACGTATAGTAACCCATAGCAACCTATTAACTGGCAGCTTTTTACCTGCTCTCTCTGATTGCTATGGATAACTAGACCTGGAGCAAACTTTGCACCTGTTATGACATTCCTGCCATATAACGCAATAGTAATATTATAATAATTAAGGTGTGCTGTACAAACCTATTGTTTAAAATCATTAAGCAAAAGTGAATTGGAATTATAAATAGGGAACATCAACTTGAAATAAAGCATTCAATGATAATGTGATGAATGTATGTAGTTCACTTTGGAAATGGAGCTACTTCTTTGTAAAGAACTTTAGTTTAGTTAGCAATTGACTTACTTTTTTGACTTACTTATTCCAGAATAGCATGCAGACTCCCTGCAGACCTCAAAGCTATTCTTGAACTACAGCTGTAATCCATTTCAGGGGATGCTGGGAGTTTTATTTTATCAGCACGAAGAACTAGCCACAACTGGACAGAAGGAAATATCTGTTAATTGTTATTACTGTGAGGAAGGAGGTATTTATTCCTCTAATGAAGGTAGAAATATGTGCCTGAGGATATATTTGCTTCTAACCAAAGGGCCCCACATCCATAATGTGCAGTCTGCATAGGCCTGAGCATCTTTTGGGGCAGGTATCATTGTTGTGCCAATCACCTTTCCTGCACTAGCTCTTCTTTGTGCAGGAAAGAATAATGTGCCCTGGCAACACATTATGTTATTTTGTTGCACAGGTGACGCTTATTGATTAGTAGTTGCCAAAAATATCTCACTATTGACTTTTCTAGTACCGAGGCTGTGCCCTGAATAACACAAAATGAATGCCTAGGTGCTGGGACTTTAACATAAATGATAACAAGGCAACAAATGGTCCGCACGCATAGGTCTTACATGAAAAAATCGGTGTTATTTATTCAACATTTCGGCTCAGCTACATGAACCGTCTTCAGCAAGTCCACTTCCTGAAGACGGCTCATGTAGCTGAGCCGAAACGTTGAATAAATAACACCGTTTTTTTCATGTAAGACCTATGGGTGCGGACCATTTGTTGCCTTGTTTTATATATATATATATATATATATATATAGATAGATAGATAGATAGATATAGATATATATAGATATATAGATATATATATTTATAGAAAATACTTTGTGTGTGTGTGTGTTGAAAAGTGAATTAACATCCTTAATAACTCACTGCATCTCCAATACATTAAAAAGCAATCCAACCCCTGTGTCCCATATGACTTTACCCTATGTTATACTGTATACATTCCTTTACACCTAGGAGCGAATTTATTAAAACTCGTTTTTTTTGGGGGGGGGGGTTTAGGGGAAAAAATACAAATTACTGTATAGAGATTTATTGTACCCCAAAGCTGCTAAAAATCCAAATCTGAAAATACATCTGAAACCTGTTGAGGTCATGTATTAGTCAATGGCAGATGTCCCTGAAGTTGTTCCATGACACTGTGATCTGCGCTGTATCGTTTGAAAAATGTGGGGTTTTCGTCCAATAATACAAAAAAGTAAGTTTTCAAAGTCAGTTTTTGCTGTGAAAACCCAACTTTTCTGTATTATCGGACAAAACCCCCAGATTTTTCAGATTATCCAGCGCAGATCAGCTTTCTGAGGAAGTGGGTTGACCACGAAACGCGTAAAAGCTATGGAGCTATTGGGCTCATTACGCTCTGTTAATTTTTAACAATTTTCTAAATAAACGGATGTTTTAAATTTGCTGGTGCTCCGTGATTTCAAAGACTTGGCTGATGGATACACGCTTCGGGAGCGTTTTTTTTTCACGTAGCAGCACAGCAGTTGCACATCGATGGGTCTGTGAGTGCTCCCTACTGTTTTTCTCTTCTCTATCCAGCGCAGATCACAATGTCTACGAACAACTGCCAGTTTTCGGAGCGTCAATCATACAATTTGCGGTGTTTTTCGATAAAAGTTATTGATAAATGAGTTGAAATTGTGGAAGAGAGTTTGGTCAGATTTGTTTTCCAAAAAAAATGGGATTAATTAGAGTGTTAGTAAATGTGTCCCCTATTGTTGAGTGCCAGTGTGCTGGTTAGGCTTGGTCAGATGAAATGTTGCAATTTGAACAGAATGCAAGGGAACCCTGGAATAAACATCTGTCTGCACTTCCAGGGTTTCCCTACCAGGTTGCACCTATACATGTAACGGACTTGCATCCAGAGAATTATACACTCATGCCATTATTAATGCCACATGCATCAGCACACTGGAAGTAACCCATCCACTAAAAAAAAAACTTGCACCCAAACTTGCGTGTAATTTAGCAGACTGTCATTTACACCTTAATCGGTGAATCTGGCTTCAGTTGTGCCACAGACTATTTAATGGTCCCTATTAATGAAGTGCGGGCCAGCCTGAAACCCGGGGTGGGTTCAGGCCGACTTCTACACAATTACCTTACTGTTCCCAGGCTTTCCTCATCCAGGCTTTCTTTTTTATATATTTGCGCCTGTCCATCCTGCCCCTTCTATGACATCATATTGGGCAGGTGCAGGCCTATAAATATGGAGGTTTGCCCAGTTAGGGTCGGTTGCAGGTAGCAATCGGACGGATTTGGGTCGGATGTGGGTCGACTTTTTGTCGAGCCGCATATCACCATACCCTTGACATGACATTCTGAGGGCAAAAAATATGCATTGTGGGGAAATTATAAGGTAATGTGCATCCAAATTACGGTATGTAATAGACACAACACTCTGCTTTGGCAAATGAGCCCTCTTGTATAAGGTAGAAAGTGCCAGCATATTATACATGTTGGCTAAGACGTTAACATGTAATTTCTGCTCATTCTTGAACTTTATACATATTCCCTAATAGGACCTATAGGTCAAGACCCAGAATTGGGACTCCATTCTGTTCCTTAAGTGATATGTTCTGCAGAAGTAATTAAATAAGGTGCACAGTTAATTTTAAACCAGCTCTTTTGCATTCTAAACTTAATTTGGGTCCCCTGAGAAAAAAGTTAAGAAACCCTGCCCTAGTGAATTTTACTAAGGGATTAAACAATATTACAATTTAGAAACAAGGCAAAGTGTAGAGTTTACTAATAGAGATACATTAGATCTTTCAGTTACCCTTGTTGTACTTTTTCTTTTATTGTACGTGCAAGTCATGATTTCCCTACACTGCCATCTTGTGATGATGTCACTATAACGTGTGTATGGGGTTTGTTATGCATTCATAAGCAAGTAGGTGGCTGCAATCATTCAGGGCAGAAGGGTGACAGATTTGGAGAACTTCTGCCGTAACTGAGAAAGGAGAAGTAAAACCTCTTCTTTCATCATGAACACAATACCAGAGTGAGTAAAAGGGAAGAAACACAGAGTGAAGTGTAACAACTTGTGTGTTTCGAATGGAATAGATTGTGGTTTCTATATGATTCCTTCCTTTGATGGAAATAGTTCACAATTTGGATATTATTATTGTTTACATGTTTCTGCCATTTTGTCTGTGTGAAGGCTGTCACAAGGTGCTAGGAGGCTATTTATGAAGCGCCACAAAATGGCAACCCTTATAGCCTCCTTCACTAATTAATTCACTCTGCACATGAGACAATGTGCAGAGAGCAATGCTATCAAGTGCTCAGACTCACTAATATTTGGCACCTCCCTATGGATTAGACCTTTCCTTCTTCTTTAATCTGCCTTGTATGGCCACCTTTAGTCTGACATTCAATTCCTCGCCCACCCTGTTCACCAATGCAGCACTGAACTTAAATGCCAGTCATATTCTATATCTACTTGGCCCAGCTGCTTCTTGCGACCATTGGTGACTCCTTGACTTGCACATTGCGGTGATGTGCATGCAAGGGGGTATCCATGGGCAGGGCCGACCATCAGTGGGGCACAGTCGGCCCAGTGGATTTCATATTTTAAGGGGGGCCCAAGAAGCTGCCGAAGATAGCCGATGCAAAGCAAAAGGAGCCAAAGAGAGGCTGCTGAGGCCCTGAGAAGAATAAAGAAACATCCGTCAATGAGAAGACCACCTGCCAAAATTTGTACTTGTGGGGGGGGACCTAACAAGGTTTTTCTAAATTGTGGGGGAGGGGGACCCCAGCCACCAATTTTATTTTTAACTAATGGGAGGTGCTGACAACAGCTGGGTGTTTTTAACCTGTGGGGTGGCCTGGCTGCCATTTTTTTTTATTTTTTACATGCATGGGGGCCCTGACCACCAATGTTTTTTTATCTTGTAGGGGGGACCCTGGCCACCAATAGTTTATTTAAACCACAATTTTTAACAGGGGGGGTCTGGCCTCCAATGGTTTTCTTTATCTTTTAAGGAACGAACTGGCCACCAGTTTGTTTGTTTTATACTTGTAGGGGGGCCCTGGCCACCAATTTCTTTTTAACTTGTAGGGGGTGCCCTGAGCACCAACGGGTTTTTACCTAATGTTTTTACTGTTTTAGTACTCATGTCTGTGTGGCCTTTTTACTGTGGTGTGGGGCCCAGAAAATGTTGTTGTACGGGGGCCCCGTGATTTCTGATGGTGACCATGTCCATGAGGATGCTCATGTACCGCTCCTGCCCCACCCCTAAGAATAAAGAGCACTGCATTTGAGGAGAAGGACAAACACCTGCACCCTGGGCACCAAATAGAGGGCAGAAGAGTGTAAAAAAATCAGTGCTGCTAGTGCTCATTTTTACACCGTACACTACTTTTTAATAAGCCTCCATGACATTAAGGGTTAGATTTATAAAAGAGTGAAGTTAGAGATCTCCACAGTCCGCAGAGCGAAATACCGCCTCTATCTCCATTCATTTCTATGGGCCTTTTAAAGGCGAATTTATTATATATTAATGATGAACTTTCACTATCACCCTTTGATAAATACTCCTTTATAAAACCCCAAAGAAATGAATGGATGGAGATGGTATTTCACTCTGTGGACTGTGGAGACCTCCAACTTCACTCTTTGATAAATCGACCCCAAAATGAGAAGGAAAGTCTGTACAAGTGATTGTATTGACTTACCTGAAACCCCAGGCCGGTTATACCAGTGAGCACCACGGACTGCACCACTAATTTACTGTATTTTCTGATCTTCCTTCTCTCAACTCTCCTCAATAGGAAGCTTGCATGCAGCTAACATGGGAACAAGGGCCTATTGGGCAAGACTGAAACTGCTAGCTCACCTTCATGGAAAACTAAAAAAAGGCAATATCATTAAGAAAAATACCAAATTCAACTCTTAAAGGGGTGGTTCGCCTTTAAGGTAACTTTTAGTATGTTTTAGCAACTTTTCATTTGGTTTTCATTATTTATATTTTATAGTATTTTAGTTATTTTAATTTTTCTTCTGACTCTTAGCAGCTTTCAAATGGGCCTCGCTGACCCTTTCTAAAAAAACAAATGCTCTGTAAGGCTACACATTAATTGTTATTGCTATTTTTTATTACTCATCTTTCTATTCAGGCTTCTCCTATTCATATTTCAGTCTCTTATTCAAATCAGTGCATGGTTGCTAGGGTAATTGGGACCCTGGCTACCAGATTGCTTAAAATGCAAATTGAAGAGCTGCTGAATAAAAAGCCAAATAACTCAAAAACCTTAAATAATAAAAAATGAAAACCAATTGCAAATTGTCTCAGACATCATACTAAAAGTAATCTGAAAGGTGAACCACCCCTTTAATATCCATTAGACAAAGAGAAAATAAGAAATATAGGCCATTTAACTTTGCCAAATGCCTGTTTTTCTCTCGTCAATCAAATAAATGTTTTGGTTCGCCAAAAATTTGTGGGTGACATTTTTTTTGACAAGCAAATTTTTTCACCCATTAGAGTCTTTGGGCGTCATTTTCGCAGCGAAACGTGACGAAAAATGTGACTCATCACTGCTATGAGGCATTAAGAATAAAGGAGTATACAATCTGAATACATAGACTGACCAGAAGATGGCCACACAACATATATTCCAGAATAGAACATACACACTGACAATAACAGTAAAGGTGTTTTTCTACAGAATTTAGTTTATTTACAAAACAGATTTTCCATTTGTTATATGCAAAGGGGAAATTCTCTGTACAGTACACAGATTCCAGACCAACAGATCAGGATGAAAAACGGGTTGTTTGCTATATATACTGTATCTAATTACATAAACTATGTGTGATATGAATGTACATAAGTGTGTGATACCCCCAGATTAAACATCTATGGCCAAATTACTTTCATAAGGATGCTGCCAATTTGATGGTGACATAACTGTATATAATACACAAAAGCCATGAATATCCTGTAAATTATATCCTTATAAACGGTGTGTTCTGATGTCATCAGTTATAAACGGTGAGTTCTGATGTCATTTCTGTCACATGACTCATTGAAATTTGTGTATTATAATAAATAAAGTACCCCCAGTTGCAAAATATGAGGATATTAGAAGTTACCTCGGAGTTCCATGACCTGTATAAAAACACTCGGCCTTCGGCCTCGTGTTTTTATATGGTCATGAAACTCCTCGGTAACTTATAATATCCTTATATTTTACAAGAGGGGGTACTTTATTCACTATATAATAGACAGCGACGCTGTGCCAACTAGGTGAGTTAAGATAGTCGCCTCAGGTCGGAGTGTCCCTACAAGTTACCAGGGGTGGCAAGAAGCCTCTTCTGGTAACTTTAAGAACCAAATTGTGTTCTCTTTACTAGTGTCGTGGACCCCCTCCAGCATCAAAAAGATAAACGGGGGGGGGAGGCAGGGATTCTGCCTTGGGGTAGCATATAGTTCAGAATTGTTCCTGATAATAGATAATACCCATAAGCAGGATAAAGGATAATGTACCTCCTATGTATTATAAGGGATAATGTACCCCTACTGTAGATTATAAGGATATTAGAAGTCACTGAGGGGTTCTATGACCATATAAAGGCACAAGGCTGCAGGTTGAGTTATACAGGGAACTCTGAGTTTCACTAGTATTATAAGAGATAATGTACCCTCTACTGTTAATTATTAAGGATATTAGAAGCCACTGAAGAGATATGTGACCAATGTTGCAGGCTGAGTTATACAGGGAACTCTGAGTCTTACTTATGTATTATAAGGCATAATGTACCCCCTACTGTAAATTAAAAGGATATTAGAAGTAACTGAGGGGCTATGTGACCATATAAAGTCACAAGGCTGAGTTATACAGGGAAATCTGAGTATCACTGTATTATAGGATAATGTACCCTCTACTGTAAATTATAAGGATACTGAGTTCCGGGGACAGCAGCCATATCAAAAATTTCAAAACACTGTCAGTTCCCATTTAAAAGATGTTTCTATGTGTCTGCAGACCATGTAAAACATGTAAGGCTGCAAACAACACTCCTTTCAGCAGGTAAAAGACAATAGGTAATAAAAGTATCTAAAAATAAGAACATAAAAGAAAATTAATTATGCATTCTATATAGTAGAATGTAAGGTATAGAGTAAGGAATCCCTTCGATGATCCAAGAAACCACCGTGTGGAAATGTGTAATTTAACAACACCCTACATGCATATGGTGGATCCACATTTATTTGGAGGTCTGGGTGAAGACCTGCTACACTGAGGAAGCTGCAACAAGGTCTTTGAAAACCTTCAGTGCTTGGTTTTTTTTCCTTCTTTTTAACTATAGGTAATAGACTATTTAGAGGTATAATTCTGACAATGAGTGGATTAAGAAAACAACACATGTTTTATATGGCCTTTGCTGCTGAATTGAAGGCTATTCTATATGAGAGGTATGTGCTTAACACTTAACATATAGAAAATATAAATATAGAATTGATGGTGTGGACTGTTAGGAACCTACCTGCTTGCACCATAGATTGGGGCCCAGCAATCTGTTATGCTGTCAATGGCTGATGTGGTTTGGCAAAAAAAATTGTTATTGTTCAGTAAATCCAAGTAGGCATTCTGGAAAGTTTCAATGTTTATGAAAATCTAGCCACTAGGGCATTGTTTTATTACACTGTATTGAACAGATTTCATGTATACACATCAGTCATCAGTGTGGCAGCTCCCGTCAGTGGTGTAACTTTAAGAACCTGCTGGGAAAGATGATCTGTTTTGAACATATAGATTGTTATATCACATTATTGCAGTGGGCAGATGTAGCTGGCACTGCAGGTCCCTTTTACACACAGGTGCATCAGACTCCTTATTTCATTAAAGCCTGAATACTTACAGGGACTACAGGGAGAGAGCACAATCATTTCCTTGCTGCAAATGTAGATGTATTCTGCCTCACACTTTTAAAGCTAAACGGGTTTTGAATTATGAGGTATATACTTTATAATACACAAAAGCCATGAATATCCTGTAAATTATATCCTTATAAACGGTGAGTAGTGATGTCATGAGTTATAAACGGTGAGTTCTGATGTCATTTCTGTCACATGACTCATTGAAATGTGTGTATTATAATAAATAAAGAACCCCCACTTGCAAAATATGAGGATATTAGAAGTTACTTCGGAGTTCCATGACCTGTATAAAAACATATGGTCATGAAACTCCTTGGTAACTTATAATATCCTTATATTTTACAAGAGGGGGTACTTTATTCACTATATTAACTACTGCATGTATGATGTAATCATTTCTAAGGGATTATAATGTCTGAAACCTTTCTGGTAATAGGCCTGTAGGAATTATCACCACTAGGCCTGTGAAAGTCATGATGTGGCCCTAAGTTTTATGTTATATATATATATATATATATATATAGCAGACCTCCAACAGCTACACAGTTTGCTGTTTTTTTACACTCTTTCCATGCTGAATCATCTTTATTATACATATAAAGAAAGGGGTATAAATAAATAGCGATACTTCCCTTTGTAAATATTGCTAAAGCTTCTTGACCAGGAAGTCATTTTGGTTCCCCTGACAGTTCTGCATCTCACATGTCCTCTAAATAGGGAAATGCACAGCATATATATGTGTGTGTGTGTAGGTGTGTGGTGTGTAGGCAAATCAGATAATAATTTACATTCAAAAGACAATATAATGATGACATTAGAGATACATGCATTCAACCTAGAGGCTTCCCTCTATTTCCTCATGTTGTGATCCTGCAAGTATAAATTACTCCCTTAAAGGAAAAAGTTAAACTTTTTGCCCTCCAGTTGTTATTTCAAGTACAACATGCACCACCCTTGCCAAGGAATGCAATGTTTTAGGACTTTTTAGAGCTTTGATTCCTTCTTTTGGGCTGTGACTGCAAGCAAGGGTAAGCATTCAAGGGGATAGTGTGTATGGTGAGGCACAACAGGATGCCTGTGGGAGGGGATATACCTTTGGGTAAGGTATATATTAAGTTAAGATATAAGGTAGTGTGTATAATAAGGCAATAGGCAATATGGTGTCCCAGGAAAGTGGGATAGTTTGTATAGCAGAGGTAGGGCTGTAACTACTAGAAAGTGGTTATTATAAAGCAAAATGATCCCAGGAAAAGGGTATGTAACTACAGGCTTGATTGTAAAGTAAGCAGGGAGGGGGGTACAGGGGTTACTCCAGTCTAGAGATGTACAATGTGTTTCTTGTGGGCAGGCCCAGACTGGCAATCTATGGGTTCTGGCAAATGCCAGAGGGGCTGCTGTAAGCTGCCATAGAAAGTCAGTATTTAGTGGGCTGTCTGGGTCTCTATGTGGGTTGATTGGGCCTCTGTGTACCTGAAATGGCCTGCCTATTTTAATTCTCAATCCGGACCTGCTTGTGGGGGAATCATGGGAATCGTGGCAGCAGTTAGGGTGTAACGGCATGGCTGGGCAAACCTGAGAGTTCAGGCGGGAAACATTGCATCGGTGATCTGTGTCTGAAAATTGCACTTGCTTTTTAAATAGCCCTATAGCTCATTTAAAAAAATTAAAAAGTTGTTCCCTCTGTGACTCATGGAAATAGCCGATCAGCCTGTTAGAGAACACAGGAGGGTTCATTTGTCACATTGCTTGATACACTGTACATTGTATTCAAATGCAAACAACTCGTGCTTCATCTAGAGTTCAATGACCTGCATAAGGAACAACGCAGCTGAACTATTGGCCGGGCTTGTTTCCATACATGCAATAGCTCTGTCTGCGCGAGGTGCAACATTGTGACGACTGGTGTAATCAAGCAGGAACTGGGAATCTCCTTCCTGTATTCTAGGGACACAACACTTCTATTTTTAGTGCATTGCAAGAATATTTTCCTTTACTCGTTTATTACGTTTCTACTTTCCCTCGACCAATTTAAATAATGTGTATTCCAAAAATAGGTGCATGTTTCTTTCCTAGAGGAACAGCCAAAAGCATCACGCTTCTCTGGTTAAAGATAATTCTATTCTTGGATCTCACTGTTCTTACTTTAGAAGAATGACAAGTCAAACACATTGGCATCTGGGCAAAATAAATGGCACCTACGTGGCTTTAGAGTTATTTGATCGGCACGTTATAGTGGGTTATTGGGCAGGGGATACTTGGGAAATTAATCAAACATAGTGGTGTGGAAAAAACCCCACAACAACCTCAGGAATCTAATGGGGAGGGCAATTCTTGCTATAATAAAATCAATTATTATTACTTTAGCAACTTGACGAGTGGCTTTTAGACTGTTTTAAAGCAACTGCTTTCCAATGTTTGGAGTGGGAGCTGATACAAGTAGGGAGACATACATTTTCATTTCAGGATCAGTTCTATGACCAAATAAAAGGGAAGGCAATAGGCTTCAATATGGCTTCTTTCTCTGGAAATATTCTTATGGTTATTTTGAAGACGATTTTGTATACTCGCTGTTCTACAATTTTCTATGTTAGTATCGCTATATTGTTTAACTGTGTTTTATTTGAAGGGGTTCACATTTGAGCCTTATTTGTTTATATTGTTCAGCACTACAGAATATTTTGCCACTTTATAAATTTGCATTAACAATAATAATATATTCTTGAACAACTGCTCTCCGTACTTGCATCTCACTATGCGTGCAAATCTCACTATGCATGCAAATGAGCATACATGACCATTTTAGTGTTTAATCACGGGGTAACGTCCTTTTCCATGATGCTGCCAAATTTTGATAACTGAGTATGTGCAGTTGAAGCTCCCCTGGGCCATGGCTGCAACTGTGAATCCTCGGCTTTGGCAATCACTGCCATGAGAATATGCACTCCAACTCAGATGCACACTGGGCTATTTTAAGAGAGCACGGCAGTTCAGGAGGGTGGCTACTCCAGCAGTCATAACTTATCACTGGGAAAACATGTTTTTTTTATAAAATGAATCAGTTAATAGCACCCCCCAGTAGAATCTTGCTTTTCAATCCATTTTTCAAAATAGCAAACATGTTTTTTTTATATTTAATTACTATATTCTTAGTTTCCCAGATGCCCTCAGCCACGTGACTTGTGCCATGATAATTACTCCAGCTGTGCTGGAGTGATATCACCCCCTCCTTCCAGCTGCCCATCAGCAGAACAATGGGAAGGTAACCAGATAATAGCCTCCTGAAACCTGCATTGCTAAAAATGCTCCCATGTCCCACCTAGTGGTAGACATAAGAATAGCACTCAATAGCCCAAGTCCAGCAACTACAAGTCATGACTCCTCCAGTTACATTGAGTAGGAGAAACAATACCTTATATGAAAAGAGTTCCATTGTGAAGAGCTGGCTATTTGTGAAAGCACAGCATCAGGCACAATGACCTGAGATTGCTCCCTACACACCAATATTACAACTAAAAAAAGTATTGGTTCACAAATTCAATTTTAAATGGTAGAATACATTATTTCCAAAGTACAAAGTGTAATTTAGTAATAAAACCTATACCATAAAGTTCATGAACAAGGAACAGTAACACCAAAAAAAAAACTAAGTGTTTTAAAGGAATGACAATATCATGTACTGTTGTCCTGCACTGATGTGTTTGCTTCAGAAACACAACTTTAGCTTACATAAACAAACTGCTATGTAGCCATGGGACAGTCATTCAAGCACAGGATACACAGTAGATAAGTTCTGAAGAATCCCATTATATACAGAACTTATCTGTTATCTGCTTAGTACCCTGTGCCTTTTCTGTTTTTTCAGCTTTGAATTGTTGCCCCCTGGCTACACAGCAGCTTAAAGGAGAACTAAACCCCCCTTTAGCCAAAAGTCCCCACTGGCCCGCTCTGCTGGCCCTCTCACTGCTTCCCTTCCGCACAGTTTTACCCCTGAATTGTGTCACCTCTAGAAATACTGACCGCACATGCAGAGACAGCGCAGCGGATCTTACGGGCGCCATCTTCCGTCGCTTCAGTATTCTTCGGGTCTTCTTCCTTCCCTTCTGCAATTTCCGTTACTTTAGGCGCATGCGCACTTGTTGCAAACAGGAAGATTGCTCCAACTGCACATACGAAGAATACCGAAGCACCGAAGATGGCGCCCGTGAGAATTGCTGCTCTGACTCTGCATGTGTGGTCAGTATTTCTAGAAAGGACACAATTTAAGTATGTAAACTATAGTAGTGCTGCTGAAGCAAACACACCAGTTTAACCAGTGCAAAGCAACAGGACATGCTATTTTCATTACTTTAAAACACTTTCTTTTTTTGTTGTTACTGTTCCTTTAGGTACATGGGTTTTAGCCTCTTCTGAATGATACACTCCCCATTTAGTTTTGGGTTTTCATTACATTTTTTAGATTCTAACAACTTGAGTACATCAAAGTTTTACTGTTCTTTTCTCAAATTTAGATTTTGGTCCTTAATCTATATGGACTAAACAACAAACTTTAGCTCCTTAAAAATATGCACCCCATAGTGAACTTGTACTTCTGTCTGGGGTCTTTATAAATGCCCACAATAGTGTAGGACAACTATGTTTTCAAGCAATTTTAAGAATGAGAAGATTAGGTAATAAGGTAATGGAATAACTATTTATTTGTTATAATGTAAATAAGGGTAGGATTAGTAATTGCCCAGTAATGTGTTTACTATAAACAGTCCTTGTGTCCTTCCTTTTTTATTATTCTTGTTTCTTTGTCATTAATTAGCTCAGTTGATGGACTAGAAACATATCACAAGCTAAGCTAATATCTTTGCATTTGTTTTTAGTAATAGGTGATGCAGGGTTTTTAAACTATACACAGAGCCAACCATCAGCATTCATGGGGCCCATGTACCCCCTGGGTGGACCCTGCCAACAATTAAAATGGGACCCCAATGAAAAAAAATATATATTCTCCTCGCAGGCAAGGTCATGTGTCAGTTCTACCCCACCCACTCCCTGGCTGGAGGGGTGTCAATCAAATGGTTTCTCCTCCAGAGGTGTGTGTGTTTGCAAATGAGCCCCTTGCAATGGTAACTAACATTAACCACTCAGATTTTGCATTTGCTACAGCTGACTGCTCAGATCTGGAGATTGGTTGCTATGGCTTACTACTTGGGGTAAAGTTTTGTGAATTTTCCACAATTCTGGCATTCAAATCTATCATCTCTGTTAACTCATTCCTGTTAAAGAGAGATTATTTTACATAGAATATGAAATATGTTTCTCCAATCAGAGTGAGTTTTCTTTTCCATTTCTGTTTTTCTTCTTTGCTTTAAAAGTTTAAGTAAAAAACATATGCATGAACTTAAGCAATTAGGGTGTCCTTATTTAGACACTTATTAAAGTATTTATACATATTATCTTAAATCTACAGCTATCATTTTGCCAATTAAAATTAGGACCGTAATTGCAATTAAGTAATTTAATTGCCAATTGAACAGCAAAATTGCTAAGTGACTAATTTTAATGCCTTTTTTAATTACCAATCATGACTGGGGAGGGAGCTAATCAAGTTAGATCAAGCAGCACCGAAGGAAATGATGGGAAGCTAAGGGAAGAAAAACACCCAGGGCGACATCTTGAACATACAGGTACCGACTCATTCGTGACAAAGTGCGGCACCAGGTATAAATACATGCAGCTTGAATATAAAGTCATGTTTTCAAGTTCCTCTCTTTTTCTAAAAACACAGTAGAAATAAGTTCTTCTGTCACCAAAACATGAAAAAAGGCAAAAATAATATAAAATATTAACTTTGCAATGCTGGGGACTTGATAGAGTTGTCACTTTATTGGGCACCAATTAACAATCCTAGCGCTGGATGCAAAATTAGTAGTTCATTTGAATGCATCCTCCAGACTGCAGTGGTTTCTATGTAGCCATGCATTAGGCCATTGTGATATAATCCATTTAGCCTGTAGACTTTATATGTATCTCAATATAAATATACAGGCATACACAATTCATACTAAAGCTGAACCAGTTACAGTATCGGACTGGCCCACAGGGAAACTAGGGAATATACTAGTTAGCCCAATCGTGGTAGGTCCTTGGAAACGACACTATACCCTATGAAGTTGACTATGGGCAATTACAGACAAGCAGGATGCAGGAAAAATGCAACATGCTGCGTCCCAACCTGGGTTCGGCTCTTACATGCGTCTGTGTGAGTACAGCCCCATCGAAAAGAATTCAGTGCGTCTACTCCTGCTCCACCCCACATGTGTTTAATTGTGAGAGTATATGCCAAGAAATGCCATACTACATGAATGAGACTTTTAGTCCAGCACCTATCAGTATGATAAATACATTGCACTGTTATGCTGATCTTGCAATTCACAGTCATTTGCAAAAGAGCAAAGAGAATTTGGGGAAATGTATAAAATTTATACTCTCACTTTATAGCAAGGGACATTTTAAAGGGGAAATCAAAACTATAATTTAGGTTACTGGCCTTGTTAAGAGTATCAGGCATTTTTGGTCAAATGTCCCAGTTCAGCTACTGAATGTTACCTATTTTTAAAAAGTCAACTTTCTGTCACCAAAGGGTCATTTAATATTAAACTGTAATTTCTATCACGTTTCTGTCGTGTTTCAAAACAATTAATTTCAATTGCAAATTTTGGATAAAGAAATCACATGTCGTGATATATTGCTCAGTACTGACCCGGCGCCTCACGTGTGCTGCAGACAAAATCCACACAGACCGGGCAGTTTGGTTACACTTTACTCCAGCCATGAGATAGGCAAAACAAACAGTTATTGTACGTAAAGATAATGCTGCATGAACTGTCTACAGGCACAAATGGTAATGAGTATATGGCCCAGTCACTGGGTGTGTAAGGAGATGTAGTGTAACAACTCATGATTGTGCATGTCTCTTACTGGATGTTCTGCATAGTCTGTAGGTAGCTAAGGGAGTCTTAGGGTACTCCATGCATAACTCAGAATCTTATCCCTGCAACTGTATTAGACCGTATTAATGGCAAATATGGTGTTCCAGTAGTAGATCTAGAGCAGCACTGTACATTTGGGGAGATGAATTATCCTAGAATAATGATGTTATAGCAAGAGGTCTATGGAAAAACTTTGGCATACTGTAGCCATACAAGTCTCTTGGTAGACCATACCACATGGAGAATAAAACAAATAAAGCACTCTCTCAGCCTCTCCAGAGTTCATCTAACTTGGGCAGGGGGCATGCGTCTCAAGGAGGGCCTAAGACAGCACTCTCCCCCTCATTTTGAATATTATCATTGGAGAGTATGAGACATGCCAGGTTTGATGTGGTGTAAAAATTGTGATTTTGCCATTAGTCTGGTGTAAAAAAAACACCTACTACCACTTTAAATAACATGCTGATTATCTTTTGTAGTGGATTATTCATGCCAAAGAAATACAATGGAGCTTTGTAAATAAGCAATTTATTTTATTTATTGGTGTAAATTACTTTCAGGCTTGAAACCAGAAGTATACATCGAAGTACATTTTTAGCAGTTGAAGATTTGCATTGACCAATCTCACAGGTTAGACTCTGTAAGATAGTTAAGACCAAATGGCAAATTTTAGATTGTAAGCTTTTGCCCTCTGATCCTATTTTTATTCTGTAAACCTTGTTTGTTAAATTATTGTAAGGCCCCTGTTTGTTTTAAATGGACAATTCAGCAAAACACTTAAGTGGTTATTCAAAAGGTCAGGTCAAAAGACTGGACTAACACTGAATAACCATTGATGTAAGCAGATCCTAAGACTACTGAGGGTTAGCAGGAGATATAAGGTTTCTGAAATAAAAATTCTATAATAGCCCAGTCATTTCTAGTTACATAACAGGATAGACTTTGTGACCTATGTGTTAGAATGCTCTATTATAAAGATAGCTATCGTCAGACTGGTGTATCTAGGGTCCTCTAGGGCCTACAGCCATCATTGAGCTTCCCCATTCCTGTCACCTATGAAGCTAGAATCTCAGCAATAAAGCAGCGGAGCAGAAATAGCTAGAATCCCAGCCATAAAGCAAGGCAGGACTGCTGCTTCCAATGGGTATCGGGATCTGTGCCACTGTGACAGAATGTCCTCTTATAAAGGTAGCAGACAGCGGATATCAGATAGGATGTGTGTCACAGAATACTCTGTTATAAAGATAGCTAGAAGCTCACCATAAAGCAGGACAGGACTGCTGCTTAATAAACCCTTTTCTTCAAAACCACTCTATCTGAAGAAAATTGCAGATACAACGTTTTTGTCGATAACATCCCTTTAATTAATGTGCAAGTGCAGCCATGCTCAGTTAAACGTTTCCAGCTACATAATGAAGCCCCAGACCAGATCCTCTCTGGATAAGATCCCTGAGCCTGGGGCCCAGCTAGAACTACACTTAGCAGACTGATTATCGCAGTGATATAAAATGTTACACAGGAAGTAGTAATTATAGCTGTTGTTGTGTACAGTGTTGCTGGTGATTTTATCGCACTCGTGCGGACCCCGTATACTGCTGCCAGCATAGTTATTTCCAGCACGGAGGCAGGAGTGAGTCACTGAAGCACGCTGATTGGGAGCTACGGGGGAGATAAAAATAAGTGACAATAACGAAATACAGTAGCACATCGTATTCCAAAAAATAACAAACTGCTCTAATTGCGGTCTGTAGTAGGGCAGCTTAGCAACGTTTTCAGGGGACTGTAATGAACTCATGGAATACCCTTTGTAACCCCAAAATTGGCTTAAAACACACTATGCACCTCATTTTAACTACTGTTTTCTATTGAACTATACAATATTAAAAGGGAACTTCACCAACACCTGCTTTTTGTAGCATATCACTACCGTGCACACCAACCATTGAGGGGTTACTCCATATGGAATGTAGCAGGTTCGCATATGGCCCAATTAGCCCCTCACCTAAATGACTATCAATCAAATATTTCCTATCCTCAGATTCCTGCTTGTTATTTGTTACATTTCCCCTAATCAAGAAACACTGTTCGATTTGGGGATCAGGTCTTCCCCTTTTTGTGTTGTGTTGCTGTTTGTTGTGTTGCTCACACTGTTGCCTGACTACAACTCACAGATCCCAACAGTAGCAGAAGCCTGACGAGTTTCTGGGAGTTGTAGTCCAACAACAGCTGGAGGATCATAGACTGCTCATCCTCGTTTTGTCTTCCAATACTACTAAGTTAGTAAGGCTGTCCTCCAGGGGTTTCCAATTTTTAGCCCATTGGTTACCTAGGCTCCATGGGTGGAGGGCCCTGCCAACAAGCAGAATGGGGAGCATTGAAAAAAAATCACCAGTTCATGACCTCTTTCCATTATGCCCATGATCTCACTCACTACAGCAGACATGGCGACTATGGCAGGGGGATGAGGGATGCGAGGCAGCGGGCCCACAAATTACAATTTTGTGACTCTTGGGAAGCCAGCCTCTGCCATGGAACCCCTGAATGGTGTCTGCTCAGCCGTGCTAACTATCATTGGGAACAGCTGCACCCTGACACATCAAGTTATCAAATTTTAATTCTACCTGCCCCTTCCAGCCACTGATGTCCAACATAGCAACTACCTACCTTTTTTAACACTAACCTACAATTCAAAGAAACTCTTAGCTATTTGGGAATGCTGGAAGCAGTAGTTCTGTAGCAGCTGGTGCGCTGCAAGTCCGAATTTGCTCAAAGTATCAGAGTTAAGGGAAACTTAACTTGCACACGTCCCCATACCCAACTGCATCACTTCTTCTACCAAAAAAACAAGTTGTCATATTAAATCTACATGTCTCTTCCTCCCCTGTGGGTAAAACAGTAACCCCCCAGCACATGACTAAACACCTTAGGGGTCCCTAACAACAATTTCCATATACTAACAAACGCCCAGAACAAACTCTACCAGGTTCATGTCCCACAAGTAGCAAAAAGCAGGCAGCGTATGGCACAAAAGGAACATTGGAAAGGCAAAATATGGCACACACAGGGAGCATTGGGAAGGCAGAGTATGGCACACACAGGGAGCATAGGACAGGCAGAGTATGGCACACACAGGGAGCATAGGGCAAGAAGATTATGGCACACACAGGGAGCATAGGGCAGACAGAGTATGGTACACACATGGAGCATAGGGCAGGCAGAGTATGGCACACACAGGGAGCATAGGGAAGGCAGAGTATGGCACACACAGGGAGCATAGGGCAAGAAGATTATGGCACACACAGGGAGCATAGGGAAGGCAGAGTATGGCACACACAGGGAGCATAGGGCAGGCAGACTAGAGCAGCAGACAGAGAAACCTATTAGGACCACTCTAAGATGAACAGTTCATACTGTGCTACATATAATGACACAGTGCTGGTGCCCTCCAGTAGTTTGTGTGAACAGATGAACAATGTGGGCACTTTCAGTCTGGGTCTGAGGTGTGAACAGTAAAGGGCTTTAGGGGTGTGAACAATAGAGGTGTGAACAATGCAGGATCTTAGGGCAGGGGCACACGGGCAGATTCGGGAGATTTAGTCACCTGGCAACTAATCGCCTCTTCTTTGGGGCGACAATCTCCCCGAACTGCCTTCCGCAATGCACTCGCAGCACTTCGATTTCCAATGTCGCCTGAAGTTTCCTCGTGAGGCAACTTCGGGTGACTTCGAAAATCGAAGCGATGCGAGTGCCATTGCGCTGGCGTTTTCTCATTATAGCAGGGGGAAGGCAGTTTGGGGAGATTGTCACCCCGAAGAAGAAGCGATTAGTCGTCAGGCGACTAAATCTCCCCAAATCTGCCCGTGTGCCCCTGCCCTTAAAGTCCGAAATTGAGGCATAAAGAATGCAGGGGCCAGATAATCTCAGTGCTGATACTTTTTTAAGATTACACAAGGTAAGCAGTCTCAGCAGGCAGACTTGTATGGGACCACACGGGGGGGGGGGGCAGATGGAACAGCACTGATACAAGGGAAATGTTCCTCCATTAATGTTGCAGTCTCTGTAAAGGAAACACAGTTACATGAATCTTGTGCTATTGAATAAATGCATTATTTGTAAAGCATTAAAGGGGAAGTACACCTTGATGGAACTCTAAAGCTGGGGATACATGGCAAAATCCATTTTTTTTTTGTTTGTGTGTATATGCTGATTGGCCCAATTGGAATTATCCAACTGTTTGGCCGCTAGAACCTATGGAGGCTGTCGGGAGATGACCACATCAACCTGCTGATGCGGTCTTCAACCAAGGGGTTTCTTTGGTTTTCTGAAGTCGCCCAAAGTTTGCTTGTGAGGCAACTTCAGGTAACTTTGGAAAGCCGAAGCGATGCTTATGCCATCCCGCTGGCGAGTCACGTTCTTGCCGGTGGTATTGGCATTTTGGGGAGATTAGTCGTCCACAGCAGGGAAGATTTATCGCAAATGACTACATTTCCAGGTGTGCCACCATCCTTAAATAACAAATGGGCAGGAGCTTCTTAGAGCCCTATACACGGGCTGATAAGATGCAACTGGGGGAGCCGAAAATTTGCAATTAGTGAACTTCCCCTTTAAGTACTAATCTCTAACATAGTTGCAGCCTTTCGTCTAGCAGGTTGCTCCACCCCTGCACTGAGTAAAGAAAGTGGTTTAAACTGTCAATATCCCCCCACCCCACACAACTTCCTTTTTGTCTGGGCCACTTAGAGACTAAGTAGGGAGTTTTCCCTGAACAAACACAAAATATCTGGGCACACTATTACCATGGGCGCCTGCCAGCTCCTTTATTGTTCTGGGAAGCTGGAAGAGGCCAAAAGTTGGCATCTGCTCCAGAGTAAGCTCAGAGTTAAAAGTGCATTTTTTAACAATTCAACTTTTTGTTTGGCAGATTTTCAGATTGCATGGGGTCACCGCTCTTAGCAACTGGCTATGATTTGCATGGAAGATGAGTGGGAGAAGGCCTGGATAAGAAATACTGTAGTGAAACGGTAATGGAGACCTGCAAATAAATCCTAGTGGTTGGGGTCTTGTGTTCAGATAGCAATGGCTCCTGGGGCATTAATAGTAATGGTAACTGCCTGGACCCTGACAGCAGAGGGTGCGTGTGGGTTTTTAGAATAATAGGGTGTCACAGCAATTGCCAGGCAAATAATTGGGGTTCCATGCTAACTCATTAGCATAGACCCCCCATGATTACTTATGGCAGCCTGTCCAGCAGTACACACGTGGGTTAGGCAATTATTGCTTGGAAATGCAGTAGCAATTGTGTCTGAATTGTCTAACAGGCATTTCCAGGTGTTTTGCTGCTTGCCCTTCAAATCAATGGGTAGTGATTCTGAGCATTTTTTCAGCCACCTGGCCATATGTGTTTATCACTGCCCTAAAGCAAAATCTAAACATTTTAGGCGTACTTCCCCTTTAATGTTTGCCATGCTACGGGGAAAGGCCACAGTTTCCTCTCTGTGTGCAGGTATGAGCAAAGATAAAAATTCACCTGGGGGGGGGGTCTCTGCAGCCCTTTAACTGTTGTTCTACTACAACTCCCAGCATCCCCTGACAATCTTCAGCTTAAAATGGCCAAATACTTTTACACATTATAATAGGAACATACTTTCATGTGCATTTCTTTTCTCCTTCCGCCTCCCTCAAAGGGGTTCCCTGTTGCTGGGCAGATGCCCTTTCTCCTGTGCCCTGGGTACCAGAGCATAGCAGTTGTCTCTCACCCACACCCCCCTGGCACATACTTTACCCTCCGCCTCTTGCCCACGATCCATCCATCACCGGGGGTGCTTCTCTTTTCTATCTTCAAGAGGTTTTGCAGCAGCCACAAGAGGGAAAGAAAACCACACCTTGTAACCTATGTGACTCATTCAATTCTGGTTGTTCTTTTAGTACAACTCCCAGCAGCCCCTCTAAGCTATTTGAAAGATCCAAGAGTTGTAATTTAGCAAAAGCTACAAAGGTGCATCCCTTAGCCAAGGTTTAACCTCTTCACTGCTAAGGGTTAAAGCTAACTGGCTAAAAGCCACCCATCCTCCTCAGCAGTTAAGGGGTTAAAGCTCAATTCTATTTTGTAATTATAACCCAAATATCTGAAATTTCCAGGACCCCCATTTCTATTCTTTGTGCCCCCATAGATCCGGCGGAGGGTTGTTTTTCCAGTCCCGAGATAAAGCGCAGCATTGTATGAGAGCAGCCGGCCAGGCGCAGCACCGCAAGCCCAACTCCCCAGCCAAACGCGTCACGTGTGACGTCAACGGGGCCTGTCTCCGTGACGTCAGCCGCTCTGAAAATATCCCACGGGGGTGGTTCCAGGGCTGGGGCTTCCAGGCGGGTTCATTCATGATGCTCAACCCGAAATAGTTCCAAAGCGCAGTTGGGGGGAGCGAGAGAGCGCGGCTGTAGCTTCCCCGAGAAGTGTTAGGAAACTCTCTACTTTCCATTGTGGCATCATCACTGCCATGTGAGTAACAGGGGAGGAATGCAGCAGCCCAGCCATGGAATGAGGCAAGTAGGGGTTCTCCCTGTAGGAATGCAGCCTGCCTGGCAGCCTCTCAGCTGCAAAACGAGGCCAAAAACGGACGCACGAAGGTCAATACAACTAAATGAGTTTTCCTTAAAGGGGAAGTAAAGTTGTCTTGCAAGTTGCTTCTTTGTGAAACAAGATACTCTCAGCAGAAAAATGTGACCAATGACACAATTTCATACAGGTACATGTGTCCAAATCTCCTGTGTCAGTGTAATTACACCAATAATGTTTTCCCAATGGACTGCGCTGAATCTGCCATTAGGTAAGCCCTTTTGGTTGGTGTAAAAACCGCAATCAACGATGGAGAATGTATTTTTAGGCAGTGATGGAAAATGCCAGTTACTTGGAATGCAAAAGTAACAGTAGCTGCCACATGGATGTTGCCAGTACACCCGGAGGATAGGCAATTATCCCTCAAAAAAGGCATTAATGTGAAACATCATATATGTCTTTAGCCAAGGGGTTGGGCGGCCATTGAAGATTGTTTCTGTTCCAGCCAAATGAAACTGGTGCATGCCACATTTGTAAATGTCTGTTAGGGCTGCATTGGATTCTAAGCTGTGTACTATATACCTTATCCGCCATCTAGTATTTCATAAGTGATATGCAGAGTATGGCATACACAGGGAGCATAGGGCAGGCAGAGTATGGCACAGACGGAGCATATTGCAGGCAGAGTATGGCACACACAGGGAGCATAGGGCAGGCAGAGTATGGAACACAAAATGAGCATAGGGCAGGCAGAATATGGCACACAGAGAATAGGGCAGACATAGTATGGCATACAAAGGGAGAATAGGGCAGGCAGAGTATGGCACACAAAGGGCGCATAGGGCAGGCAGAGTATGGCACACACGGAGAATAGGGCAGGCAGAATATGGCACACACAGAATAGGGCAGACATAGTATGGCATACAAAGGGAGAATAGGGCAGGCAGAGTATGGCACACAAAGGGCGCATAGGGCAGGCAGAGTATGGCACACACAGGGAGCATAGGGCAGGCAGAGTATGGCACACACAGAGAGCATAGGGCAGGCAGAATATGGCACAGACAGGGAGCATAGGGCAGTCAGAGTATGGCACTCACAATGAGCATAGGGCAGACAGAATATGGCACACAGGGAGCATAGAGCAGGCAAAGTATGGGACACAGAGCATAGGACAGGCAGAGTATGGCACACACAGGGAGAATAGGGCAAGCAGAGTATGGCACACACAGGGAGAAAAAGGCAGCCAGAGTATGGTACACACGGAGCATATGGCAGGCAGAATATGGCACACAGGGAGCATAGGGCAGGCAGAGTATGGTACACACGGAGCATAGGGCAGGCAGAATATGGCACACATAGGGAACACAGGGCCGGAAAAGTATGATGCTGATGAAGAACCAATGCAGTGCAAAGGGCAGCCTATTTGCTAAAGCCCTAACTAAGGTGACTTAGATACCAGTGAGAGACAAAGGCTGACTAACTACAACTTCTAAATGATTTACAGTACAAATAATCATTATCAAAAAGCTTTATAGAAAGAAAATAATTAAACATTAGGGGGTTTTATCATGTGTCGATTCTGCTATCTTAAAAACAAAGTATTCAGACCAGCATGTTCAGGGCTGCTGTCACAAATCCAGGGTATACCATTGCAAGGTTTTTAGCCCTTAACAAGATCTTTTAGCAGAGTGACTGTGATAATAAAGCTTAGCAAAGCCAGGGAAACAACTCCTTTGTAGTTTTATAATGTGCAGTTTTATATCTTCATAGATTTGCAGGAAAATGAAGCTGGACTATTCAAAGAAAGGGGACATTTTGGGGTGACAGTATGCACAAATTGTTCCAGAATGCAAATGTGTTTTTTTTCAGGCAGTGGCAGAATTGCAGGGCCTCTTTACACAGTGCATAACAGGCTGATGTTTGCCAAGGAGATTTCTCTATGTGCCTTAAATATTTGGCCAGCCTTAGGTAAGTGAAGCCATGTGTGTGAGGTTTGCCTACGCAGAATAAAAAGACTTGTGAGGTTGCCTCTATGAAGTGCTCCCTTGTTCCTGCCCCGGAGTGCATCATCCTGCTCAGCAAACTCACTCTCCCTTATTAATAAATGTTGATTTTACGGCTGGATTGCGTCTCTCATCTTTGCGGTAGAGAAAGGGGTTAATTATGGTACGGAGACCACAGAAACAAGGTTGTTTCAATTTTACTGTTGCTATTTGCTTACGGTGGAGCATATAGTCCCCCTGATTGGAAAAGATGGCAAATTACAGCGTGAAGGGCCCTGAAACTCCCATGCATTCACTTTTAAAGTTTTGTACAATATGTGGGTCAGAAGGTGACATGACATGATATGACCCGAAATGAACCAGTAAGGACAATGACACATGGGCATTTTCTTTAGCAGCCGGTAGAGAATCACAGCCCAATGGCACACACCCCTGCCCCCCTGTTACCTGACCTTGAGTAAGCAGTTTGGCATCAACGTCTATCATTACTCCATGTGTGTCCAAACTGGTCCAGTAGGGCGCTGTACATTCAGTAGTGTTCGGAGAGGTGTTTTGATCCCCATTGTTCAGCAGTTGTCAATAAACCCTGTATAGCCTTAAGCCTATTTCTAGTTTGCCACAAGTAGCAGCTACTTATCTCTCCTTGGGATATTGGGCCAAAGGTTTTGCAGATGGCAAAGTCTTTAGGGCTCATTTATCATTTGGTGGCACACCCATTTTTTGCACCTTGTCCCTATGAGGTTTGCAGCTCACAAATGGGGTGTTACTTGAAGGGGAGGAGTTAAGTTTGGGTGGCTCACAGGCAGGGTTTTGGCATGTTGGGGTGTGGTTAAGTAGATAGTATGGCAGAGGTGTGATCATGTGTGCATGGGCATATTTTTTCATTAGGGCAGCATTCTATTTTTCTACAATACCTACTGCCCAAGGGTCTCAGGCAAACCTCTAAACATCCCTGGATTTTCATGACTTAAAGGATCATGGACCCCCCACCCCTGAACTCTCATATATTCTATAGCATTCCCCTGTTTTTTCAGTTTTCCCATCTGTGTTAGAGGTACACAAGTTCAGTAAGCATTCAGTAACACGAGAAGGGCTTCTGTGCATGGGCATTGACTTAAAGGAGAAGGAAAGGTTAAAACTAAGTAAGCCTTATCAGAAAGGTCCACCTAAATATACCAGTAAACCCTCAAAGTAGTGCTGGTCTGAGTCCTCTGTCAAAAGAAACACTGCATTTTTTTCCTTCTGTTGTGTAAACATGGGCTTCTGTATCAGACTTCCTGCCTTCAGCATAAACCTCCTTGCCCCAGGCGTGAGCATGCTCAGTTTGCTCCTCTTCCTCACCCCTCCCTTCTCTGCTGTAATCTGAGCCTAGAGCTATGAGTGAGCAGGGAGAGACTCAGACAGGAAGTGATGTCACACCAAGCTAATACTGCAGCTGCTATCCTAAACCAACATCTTTTTACTCAGGTATGGTAAAACATTCTACAGAATAAATATAGCATTCTAGCTTGCACTATTGCAGTAAATCTATTGGCAATAAAATTCTTCCGTAGCTTTCCTTCTCCTTTAATTTGGGGACTCCCAATAGGCCAGTTTGTAAGTTGATGTCTCTGCCTTTGTCACATCTGGGCTAATATTTGGGATTCCTGTGGGAGGGTCCTGCTAACGTAGTAGTAGTGGCTCCATGATTACTGGTGATGGCCCTGCAGAAAATAGTTGGAATTAGGTATCCCAGGTCACACCTAGCATGTGCAATCAGAGAAGAGTGTAGCAGTGTTAGCTACAAGGTGCCAACCTAACCACAGCTAATGTCCCAAGTGCACTATTTTAGTACCTCTCGCTACTCTTACTCTTGATACTGGTGCAATAATATATGAGCCCCAGGTTTTCTGCAGAGACCGTAATAAAGGGAATTAGTCTGTTAATTCCTCCTCTCCTTACAGAGTGTGAAGCCACCGTGCCAGCCTTAGCTTGGCATCTCATATCCTGATCTATTTGAGTGTCATTATGCTAATGAAGCAGCTTTCTCTTCTAATCTAATTAGAATGCCTTGCAGGCACATGATGGATTTCTAAGAATTTGCTTCTCATAATAATAGCTGGAGTGGGAGGAAACAGACTCCTATTCTCTATAATAAACAGTGTCTCTGGAATATTTTAGTTCTATTACTCACCAGAGATGATTAAGCGGAGCCAGAGAAAGCACAGATTTGGGACCTGCAGTATCTGTATTTTTGTAATATAATATGTAGTAATAATATGTTGTGCAGGATTTAGCCTTGCTATTTTCAGACTGTTTACTACCCTTAAATGTATAAATTTAAAGAGGACATAACCCTTTCATAATAGCATTGCTCCACCCTAATGTTCTTGGACTACAACTCCCAACATGCTCCAACTTATTCTTAAAGGTTAAAGCATACTAGAAGCTGTAGTCAAGCAACATAAAGGATGTGCTCTTTAAGCAACACCCAGGCTCTTTAAGAACAAATACTGTGTCTGCCCTCCTGATGTTTGATTAAATTGAAATATTAGCCAGCCTTCATACATTTACAGTTGCACTCCTCCTCTCTCTGTATATAAAGTGCTTATTTGCATTTACTGCACTGCTGCCTGGGTAGATATATAAATTAGAGGGATGAATATAGTGCCCTTTCAACAATATCTTGGACAGCAAATACATTGTCACCCCAAATTTCACCCTAACTGACCTTTAAGCTGGGCTTTCAGGTTTATTTAAATAGGCATTCTCCACAAATCTTACCCTAACTGACCTTGAGGCTGGGCTTCCTCAAACACTCCTCCACACCTGCCATGTCCAAGCAGATGCCATACAAATGGCGGACTCAAGTATTGTGATTTCTTTGTTAGATAATACTTGGTTTGGAGTCAGAGCAAAGCTGGATGGAGCAGTGGAGAATGTCTCCAGTATATTGGTTGTTTGCATTCCCAGAATCTATCAAAAAGCTGCCTCTCATGACCTTGATTTTAGTTTTTTTAACAAGGGATTGTGGACTTTTAGTGATCCAACCACCCCCTCCCTGTTTGGTCTGAGTGCAGGCAAGGTTCTTTGGCATTCAGTCTGCCCCCCAAAATTGAATAGTCCTCCTGCCCCATCTGAAATATGTCAACTCCTTGTGGGCCTTCCAACAAGAATGCACCTTGGCAGGAGTTAGAGAATTTTGGAAAGGCTGAGATGGTTTGGCATTAGAAATAAACCTTTACTCATCTTCCAACTCACACAAAGGTAAGAGAAAGCTTTGGCCCGAGTCTGACCCCTTTAGGAATGTTCCACCCCAAGGGTATCAGGAATGACTGAGTGCTCCTAAAACTACCAACTCGTACTTCAGGTTGTGGATATACTTTATGACCAAAAGTATGCGGACGCCCCTTTTAATTATTGGAATTGGCTATTTAGACCACAACCATTGTTGCCGATCCAGATGCCACTTGATCATGTAATATCATTCTTGACAATTCTGTGCTTCTTACTTTCTGGCAACAGTTTAAGGAGGGCCCTTTCCTGTTTTAGCAGAGAACTTGACTTGAACTCCTGTGAGATGAACTGGAGATCTACCAAGAGCCAGGCCTAATCCCCGACATAAATTCCCAACCTCTTTTCTATGAATGGAAGCAAATCCCACAAACAATGTTCCAACATCACGTGGAAACCATTCCCAAAATGTAAATTAATGGTTTATAGAGACACATAAACCCCCCCACCACCATATTTTGTAAGGTTAGCCAAATGCTTGGAGTTGTTCCCAGCTGATTTGAAGGTTACCCACTAGCCACAATTCTGATCGTTTTGAACTATTAGGGCTCTTACTGACAAGCGGTTGTAGCTGCTCTCCCCTGCGTTCCGTTTTTCTGCGTTTTCCAATGGGGCTGTACTCACACAGGCGCGTGTAGGCACCGAATGCAGGTTGAGACGCAACATGCTGCATTTTTCCTGCGTTCGGCGCCTACACGCGCCTGTGTGAGTACAGCCCCATTGGAAAAAACGTAATGTGTCTATTCCTGCGCTCCCCTGCGGCTGAACGCAGAAAAACAGAAAATAGGGGAGCGCAGCTACAACCGCTCGTCAGTAAGAGCCCTTAATGACCTAAGCGAAAAAACGCCACAATCAACATGTGCACCATTGCTGCTAATCACAATGTGTGTGTATGGCTGTTTTTCAGCTCAGCGGCATCAATCAGTACATGGTAGGTCAGTATGAAGCCAGTGAGGCAGATATTTTCCATTGAGCCAGGCACCAGTGCTGCAAAATCCAATCAATAAAATGAGCGAATTTGTTGTAATGGGCAAAGTACTTCCCTAGTCAACATCTTCCAGCATGTAATGTCCAATACAAACGCATTGGTATTTCAATAATGAATTGAGCCCGTGGGGTCAATTTACAAACTTAATTAATGCTGCGAAGCCATCGGTGTCTCACAATGCATCCGGCTTGGAATGAAATGAAAGCGAATGTGCACGATGATATTGTACCCAGGATCATTAACCCTTCTCTGGCAGGTTTAGGAAAATCATCTGATCTCAATTCTTTTGCAGAAAAAGGGGTTTTTGTTTAGGTTATACCTTTCCTACTAATGCTGCTTTCCTTTTTAGGGTAACAGCACATGGGAAATTAAAGGGGAGTGTTTCAATTAGACCAAAAACACAGTGTTAAAATGGCAGAAACTTCCCAGCACAGGCTGACATTGTTTATTTGGAGCAAAAATCTAGTTTTGTAGAAGAAAGGTCTATATCCTATAACAATGCAGAGAGCCATACCATTGGTCTCTGTTTGTTAGCACTTAAGTATTGTAACCCTAAATTGGTGTCAAAACATCTGAAATTGCAATCTGCAGGCTTCCACTGTGTTGAATGTGAATCCCCTGAAATCTTCAGCACTGGTGACAAGTGGCCTAAAGGGCACCCCTGCTGTCGCTTTAAGGAATTTCTTATTCCTGACATCAAAGTTTCCACTTTGTAACTATTGCCGCAGCACCACCCTCAGGACCCAATATTCTGGGATCAGCACATAATTTTATCCAAAGCACAATATTTTTAGAGCTACAGCAAATATATGGGACAGACAGTTCTTGTAGGACTCAAAGTTTAGGCAAGTATTCTTTAAGCCTCACAGCCCAAATGGTATCAGTATAGTGTTTTTAAAAGTCTAGAGGGCAGGTCTTATCAACTGTGGGGTCCTATTAGAACTATTTTATTGGGTATCCAAAACAGGGTGTTGCTGGCTGGCAGATTACTGGGGCTTTGGGACTGGGAGTACCAGTTTCTCCGTCTCTACTGCTGACTGTTGCTGTAAAGTTGCCTGTTTATACCAGGTTCCATATGTCCCCATGCGCCAGCATTTTATGACATACTGTAGCCCCCATGGATTTCATAACACTGTGGCCCCCCCCCCAAGCATTTCATGATTATTGTGGTCTCCGCCAGTGGTGCATACAGAGAGGTTGGCCTGGACGGTAGCAGAGTATACTATGTGCCAGCAACCTACCACTGCTCACTGCCCACCATCACAAGTAAGTAAGTGGCCCCCAATATTTTTATGGCACACTGGACCCAAGCATTTCATAACACACTCTAGCCCCAACAGGTTTCATGACAGCCCCTGCCAAAAGCTCTCACAGACTTTATCACCAGTGATCCCCATGTGAGTGACGTCACAATCTCATCTTGGGAGACTGACAAGCATTTCGAAGGAGGGCAGCCAGTACTGGGAGCTTTGCCATTGAGGGCTAGGGTCCAATATGTTCAATCAGCCTCGAGCAAGAATCTGAAGCGATCATCTGGGTAACCATTAGGTTAACCACAGAGTTATGGAAGGGTTATATCCCCTTTACAACCCATTAAGAGGCTTATCAACCTACATGTTTAAGATAAGAGGACGCACACCAAACATATGATTTTGCCTTTTAGGACATTTATTCAGCAGTGTTGGCACAAGCTTTCGGGGTCAACCCCTTCCTCAGGTGCAATAAAAGGAAGGGGTTGACCCCGAAAGCTTGTGCCAACACTGCTGAATAAATGTCCTAAAAGGCAAAATCATATGTTTGGT
Source organism: Xenopus laevis (assembly GCF_017654675.1). Taxonomy (NCBI): domain Eukaryota; kingdom Metazoa; phylum Chordata; class Amphibia; order Anura; family Pipidae; genus Xenopus; species Xenopus laevis. The sequence goes on from NC_054387.1 coordinate 69,986,899, forward strand.
GTGCTTCCTCCCTATGGGAATCGTTGTATGAAAACCAGGCTTGGAAGTAGCTGGAGGAGTTGAATGCACCCTAAAGAAAAAAGGAAAAGTAAGTGGTGTGCCGAAGAATATGTATGCTGGTAAGATAAGAGGACACCTTCACATATAAAACACACTAAGAAAACAAATTTGATATTTTCCTTGCAGCTTGGGACTGTTTTATACTTATATACAGAACCATGTTATGTACTTCTTTTGATTTTTATTAGTATTCACCATTAGTCTGATATACTGAATAGAAATTAAAGGACAATTCATTATGACAAGAAAATGTCCTTACTATATTTTTTTTTCTTCCCAGCTGTAAAAATTGAGATTAAATGTCAGATTCAAAAAGTTCATCAGAGTTTACCATTATCTGCACTTTGTGAGAGTAAGCATTAATTTTCCCACAGACAATAAAACGTCTCGGCATTAGCAACTCCCGTAGTTTTACAGTGAAATACAATAAACCTTTCCCTTTGCTCATCTAAATCAGCCACGAGTCATATGGTAACAAGGAGCTTTTATGCAGCCACTTCTAGGGAAGCTAAGCCAAGATTTACAGTTTCTTTCCCAGTATCTTTTTCCTCAGACCTATTTACAGTAGTTTTTTTTCTGGGGAATGTTCGTAAACATTTTTGGCCCTGCTCCCCCAAAATTACACTGTGGCTGTGGGATAGTTGGTATAGTAGGGAGAGATGGTGCATATAGTAGCAGTGAGATAATAGTCCCTGGGAAGGGACTGTGGCTGTGGGATAGCAGGTATAGTAGGGAGAGATGGGGCCTATAGTAGCAGTGGGATAATAGTCCCTGGGAAGGGACTGTGGCTGTAGGATAGCAGGTATAGTAGGGAGAGATGGTGTCTATAGTAGCAGTAGGATAATAGTCTCTGGGAAGGGACTGTGGCTGTAGGATAGCAGGTATAGTAGGGAGAGATGTGGCCTATAGTAGCAGTGGGATAATAGTCTCTGGGAAGGAACTGTGGCTGTGGGATAGCAGGTATAGAAGGGAGAGATGGTGTATATGGTAGCAGTGGGATAATACAATTTGGGAAGGGACTGTGACTGTGGGATAGCAGGTATAGTAGGGAGAGATGGTGCCTATAGTAGCAGTGGGATAATACAATCTGGGAAGGGACTGTGACTGTGTGATAGCAGGTATAGTAGGGAGAGATTCATACCTCCCAACTGTTCCTTTTTTGGAGGGACAGTCCCTCTTTTGACAGCTCAACCCGCTGTCCCTCATTTGTACTGGAAAGTCCCTCTTTTCTCTGCACTCAACAGCCAGAAAAAGAAACAAAGTTTCTCACTTAATTGGCTTTTAGCAGAGAGCCCAGAACAGTTAACAGGTGCAAATAAGATACTTTGTAACAATTTTGAGACACAAAAACACAGTTTAGATAAGGAGAAATATTTTCAAACTTTCATAACCTGCCAAATTTTGTAAAACAAACATGGTAATTAGGGGGTGTGGCCACAGAGAGGGGTGTGGTCAAAAAATTGCTGCGCTACATGCGGGAAAAAATTTTTTGTCCCTCTTTTTACTTCCAAAATGTTGGGAGGTATGGAGATTGTGCCTATAGTAGCAGTGGGATAATAGTCTCTGGGAGGTGACTGTGGCTGTGAGATAGCAGGTATAGTAGGGAGAGAGGGAAATAACTAAGTGCCCCCCAATCTATAATATAAACATTTGTATCCTGAGTAAATGTATAAAGACGTCAGTGAGATGTTCTGGAATATACATGTTTCTGGGTGAGGTGGTGAAATTGCTTCTGAAGCCTATGGCTAATAGGAACTATCTGATGTCACCATGTTTCTCATAAGGCACAGCACCGTCTCTTTGTTTACTTTATCCAGAAATCTGAAGGAGACAGTGATGGTTGCGAGTTGGTTGTTTTGAAAATAAAATCCATTCTGTATAATATTCTCATCTTTTAGCAATAAACAATTAGGCAGATTAGGAATGAAGGATCCACTTGGTATTGAGCTGACAGTCAGGGAAATGAATACTTGAAATTGCCTCTTTATTAATGGTAGTAGTAACCAGAGCCTGCTAGCACACTTGCCATGGCGTTACTGCTGAGAAATGTTCGTGCCTAAAATGTGAAGCCAACAGGGAAAAGCAGGAGCAATCCTAAGCGTTTTGCTACATAGTGCCAGCAGCAATAAGCAGGGGCTTGTGCTGTTCTAATGGCGATTTATGGGAAACAGTTACAGAGTCGGAATATTCATGAACACACTAGTACACGCGTATTATCCTAAGAAGAGTTTACAAAAGGCTGATGGAGATGCCGGGGATTGAACCCGGGACCTCACACATGCGAAGCGCGCGCTCTACCACTGAGCTACATCCCCCAGCTGCCTGCGTCAGGCCTGTTCTACCGGTGTCATAATCGGTACCGCGCTCGGTAATTTAAAACATTGTCGCAATGTCGGTTTTCAATGCTGCGCGGTGATTGGCCTCCGGGTTCGCAGCGCAAATCAGAAAGCATTGAACTGAGGGGCAGCTGTGTCAGCTCCAGAGATGAACGCGTTAATGTAATGTACTCCCTGCCCAACAACAAATGACGTATTTGTATCACATCTAACAACAAATTATCTTGTTTATAATAAATGCACCTGCACTCATAAGGATCCCACTACAACGACTGATTTGTTCTCCAGGGTTTGATTTCGGAATAGGTAAAGAAAACTAAAGTACTCTACACCGGAAGTCGGAGTAAATGAGACCGGAAGTGAAAGGAAAAACTATTGTTGCATTGGCCGGGAATCGAACCCGGGCCTCCCGCGTGGCAGGCGAGAATTCTACCACTGAACCACCAATGCTTCATGGTAACGCTTGTTTTTAAAATGTATTTCAGGATATACACATACTTTCACAATATTATTATATTTCTGCTGTGCTGATCTGATAGCCAACCATGATTGGTCCTTTGCTGCTAAAAATTATGGATGTAAAGTTCTCTAAACAGTACAGGATGCTGGGAAATGTAGTTCACAAAGACACCACTCAGCTTTGTAATGTATTTTTTTTATGCATGGCTGCAAAATAGTTTCCCAAAGAAACAATATGATATATAGTATCATCACACATTTCCCACAGTAAGTCACATTGCAGCTCTTAGATGAGTAACCCTGACCAACACTGGAGCCTTACTCATAGCTTCTTCTGACCCAGTTCCAAGGCTTGTGTAAATCAGGGACTATGTCACACAGATTTGCCTGACAGTGTGCATTGTTGTCATTTCATGTGATATTATGACTCTGTGTGATATTGTACACACCAAGGCTTCCCAAGTTGGGGGACTTTTCCTTCAATCATTAGATGGTGGGGCTGAATGGCAATTAGGGTTGACAGTGCATTGTACCTACAAACTGTCACATTCCTAAAAGGGAACAGTCTGGGATGACAAATGAATGAGTGGCTGGCTGTAATGAGGTGCTACTGGTGTAAACTGTGGCCAATGCTTACATTGAAATTAGGGTGCAACAAATCCACTATTTTGGATTCAGCCTGAATACTTCGTGAAAGATTCGGCCGAAAACTAAATCGAATCCTTTGCAAATTAGATGTGGGGAGAATTAAAACATTTTTTACTTCCTAGTTTAGTGACATAAAGTCACGCAATTTCCCTCCCGACCCCTAATTTGCATTTGCAAATTAGGATTCTGATTTGCTTTGGCAAAAAACGCTGAATCCTGGCCGAATCCCGAACTGAATCCTGGATTAGGTGCATCTCTAATTGAAATACTTGTCCCTGTATATTTGAGTGAATTTCAGTTATCAGGCTTGAAAAAGGGCAGAAATACCTGCATGGGGCAGGGACTGATCATGGGGTGTCTATGGCAATAACTGGGTGGAGAGTTGTGACCTAAAGGGAAGGGTGGCACGTGCAGTGGCCTTAGTTCACCAATAAAGAGATACTGACACCAAAAATGAATACTTTTTTTTACATCTGTCATAATATTGTCTTTGCATGCTATCTATAATTTTGCCATAAAAGTATCTACAGATGCTTTTACATTACCCATCTGATCTCCCATGTTCCTCTCTGAGAGGGCTGCTATATTTGAGCTTCAGCAGTCTGTTGCATTAGAAACTCTAACTGACATGTTGAGAAGGGACAGTCAGGTTGGTAAAACAGTCAGGTTGTCAAGTAACAATTACATACAAAAGCAGCTTTTTCAGTTAAAAAACGATCAACATGACCGTATAAGTATATAGTATACTTTCATAATTGAACGCTGATTCTTGAATCAGTTGCGGTTTCCATAATATGGTTTATTGTTTGTTACTTATCTGCTTTTAATTGCAATTATCTATTTTTGATGAAAGTCCAGTATATTAAAGTTATTCATGGCAAGCTATTATAATCATAACACATTATAAACATAACCTATTATAATACACAAAAGCCATGAATATCTTGTAAATTATATCCTTATAAACGGTGAGTAGTGATGTCATCAGTTATAAACGGTGAGTAGTGATGTAATTTCTGTCACATGAGTCACTAAAATTTGTGTATTATAATTAATAAAGTACCCCCAGTTGTAAAATATGAGGATATTATAAGTTACCTCGGAGTTCCATGACCTGTATAAAAACACTCGGCCTTCGGCCTCGTGTTTTTATATGGTCATGAAACTCCTCGGTAACTTATAATATCCTTATATTTTACAAGAGGGGGTACTTTATTCACTATATAAACACCCCGCAGACTATAGGTCAGGAACCTTTCCGTAGTAACACATTGCGCTACATATTCTGAGCAGGACTAGGGTTCTTGAGTAATGGAAGGGGTGGTCAGTATAATAAAGACCAATAAAGGAAGATGGAAGGTTAAATAACCAGGGGGTACCAAAAAATGCTAGGCACTCCTCAATGATTGAAATCACTTATCTAGCTCCTGTTTGCTAAAAACTGCACCAGCCCAGGGTATTTCTGAAGAAGGTCCTGATCACCTTTTTCTCTGTCTTCTTTTCTTCGGGCATGGGCAGGTGCACGCGTGGCAGGGTGAAAGACAGCTTTTTACTATTTGTGAATGCACCTGCCCTTGTCTGAAGAAAAGAAGAGCTTCTAAAGAAATACCCAAGGCCAGTGAAGTTTTCTACTAACAGGAACACCGATTTCGGTATAAGGTAAGTTATTAATGCTCACTGGGAGGTGTCTAACATTTGGCACCCACAGTGATTTCATCTTTCCTTCTCCTTTTAGGTGATTTGAATAGGATGAATATTTGCTTCTAGAAACCCTTCAAAGCCCAGCTTAAATTCCCAGGGAGAACAGGGTTATTTAGAAACTGATACCCTTGAGCTGGCATTTGGGCTGCTGGGAACCAGACCATACAGAATGTTTAACCTGTATTCTCTACAATCAGCTAGGGGTTGTTGTATATTTATTTTTGTATCTTTTAAACACTTATATGTGACCACAAGTAACACAAGAAGAAATCTGCACAGTGCCAGCTTGTTACTTGGGAAAGAGAGGCGTTGGTACTGGACTCCGGCACAGAGACATGAAGTGACGAGATAAGTGCTACATAGCGATTGCCACATCCCCAGGAATTTATATACTCAGTAAGGGCTGACTTATTGTATCAAGGCGCTTTTCCTAAAGCATCGCCCAGCCATGAAATCCAACCGGAACCATAATGAACAGTAATGCATGATAGGGTTGGGGACTTGACACCATCACAACCCAGTTCTGTGGTCCAGATTAAGAATCCATGTAAGTAAATAGACGGCATCCTTAGTTGCGGTTTGCTTGAACCTGCACAAACTTCATTGCTCATGTGTTTATATTTCTACTTGCTGAAGGGCAAAAAGAACAAGGCATAGTTGCCCTTAAATATTTCTAATTGACATACCAACTCTCCTGGTTCATTACATGTAAAAAGATTTTGTCTGAGGCTGAACTGTGATTTATAAACATTGTTCGGTCAAACTTGTATCTGCCCCACTCGTATAGCTATCAGCAGGTCCGGACTGGGAGTCAAAATAGGCCCTGGAATTCCAAGTACACAGAGGCCCAAATAGTCCTCCACCAGCCCACTGAATAGTAACTGTCTATGGGACCTTACAGCAGCCCCTCTGGCATTTGCCAGACCCCACAGCCTGGCTATCAGCCTGTATCTATGACAACCCAATACTACCCAAGTCACATGTCAGACAATAATACAGTGTCTGTATATTAGTCCTGTATCAGTTCCATTGCTGTATCTAACAGTCCGCTAGATAGCCCTCATATCAGCACTGTGCTTCTACAGCTCATGATCGTCCTACACATACAGACTGCACTGTCCCTATCACATAACGTAACTTACACCCTAGATGTGCCAGTCACGTGGTTACCCCCAGAGTCGCACATTCCGACTTTCACATCCCTCTTACAATTGTGGATACAGGTGTTGCGCAATATCGAGAGGGCGGGACATCAGTGACAGGGTACCATGATCAGCTCTCTGCTTCGCCATTGGTCCGCTTGGCATCTGTCAAACTGCTGTACTTCCGTGTTTGGTTAGGGTGGATCTTGCGGGCCGCTTGGCAGTGCGATGTGCCCCTGGCAGCGATGAGCAGGTGTTCGACCGGTGTTTGTAGCTGTTCGGCTGTGTCCGTGCCCTGCTGAATCCGGGGATAGGTGGCCGTGTGTCTGCAAGGAAGGGGACCCTGGGAAAGCATCAGCTGTGAGTATAGGACTTGTGCTAGTACAGCTGACTGCCATTTGGTTGGATGAAGTGAGGGGATATTTTGGTTATAAAATCACTTTACTGGAAAAAGCAAAATCTGCTGCACAGCCTTTTACATAAGCTTCTGGCACAGATTCCCAGCTATCCCCGAGCTTTTAGAGCATGCTGGGAGATGTAGTACACAGCATCTGGACCTCTGATATCTAGGAAAGATAATTGATTTTTGAAAGAAATAAAAATGGATAATTAACACCACACCCTGTTAATCAACCCTATCAACTGTATCTGTCATTAGTGTTGTGAGTAACAGCCCCCAGAGGCTCCATCGTAAGGTTTTGCAGTGACACAGGGAATGCTGGGAGTTGTAGTCCAAACTCAGGTGCAATGTGGACATTCCCGCTTTATAACTAATGAATTACGACAAACATTAATGTTACTTCCTAATATCTGCCACCAGTGTCGGACTGGGACAGCAGGGGCCCACCCGAAAACCTTTGACCAGGGGCCCACCAATTAATCTTAGACCAGGGGCCCACTCTTAGTACTATTTTTCTTCCTCTTATTTAGCCTCTTTGTTCTCATAGAAATAGGGAATGGCCATTAAATAAGCCAAATGTTTAGCTGCAGGAGGGCCCACTGACACCTGGGCCCACCGGGACTTTTCCTGGTATCCCGGTGGGCCAGTCCGACACTGTCTGCCACCTCTCTGGACCCCCTGGGTAGGAAACTAGTGCAAATGTTTCATCATCTCCCATTCCACCAATTCAGTTTTTTGTGCAGTGTAACCTTCAAAGCTGAAGTGAACATGCGGAGCACATGTGCCTGACAAAGGGGAAGTATGACTCACAGCTCAGATTGCATTTTTTATTATTTTACACAATCTTTGTGACATTAGCACTTAATGCCTTGAAAGTGCAGAGATCAGCTGCAGATATTCACTCTGTAAAAATGTGCCCTTATACTTCTGGCTGTATTTTGAGTTGTGCTTATAAACAGAACACTACACATGGGGGGGGGATTATAGATTAAGCAGACCCCGTGACTGCTGGGGTGCCCAAGGGGACACTGAATTATTTGCAATTTTAATACTTGGTTATGAATAATGCCTCCTTCCCAAAAGCTTAGGGTTACCCAATAATTCTAGCTATGTTACTGGATTCATAGTGGTGACATTAGCCATTCATTGTACCCCTGGCAGTGGCCGCAATCACACAATATCCCCTGGACTGATTGTGTTTGGTTACCTTTCTGTAGTGCTGTTGGCTGAGAGCATTCTATGTTCAGTTTCCCCATTGTCTTTCAGGCGCAGCTTTATTGATTTAGAATTGTCAGGACAACACATAGCTTAGCAACTGTAGCAAATGAGTTTTGTCACTGGACAAATCCTGTGACATTCTAGCCGGCAAGAGTAGTCAGTGAATAAGGTCAATAGACAAATGCAGTTAGGTTGTAACTGAACAGGAGCCATTGAGTTTAGTCACTAGACATATCCCATCATGCTGGGACTGTCAACTGGGTTATTATTATTATTTTTCTTCATATGTATTCATGACCTCTTACCTTGGCTGGCCACACTCAGTAATGTTAAGGACAGACAGAAAGGAACCCTGGACAGCATGTTAGATAGACAGCAAAGTGCTGATATGGTATATTGGCTGTGGATTGAAACACACACTCTGCTCCCGCTTCTTTTTTCCTTTAAGCTTCTTCTTCTGGACCTATATATACATAAATGAAAGCATACATATAGGATAAGAAAAAAACTGCTAATCTTGTAGACAATAATGAATAATATATGGTGCCAGTTTTACTTTGAGCTATAAATTAATATTATCTTCAAATGGCCCCTTTATTGGAGCTCTCTATAGATCTACTACAGTCACTGGGGCTCATTTATTAACGCAGCGCAGCGCTAAAAAGAGCGCAGTGGCCAGACATTTGCCCAGCGCATGCGAGTATTTAATAATGTAGCGCACGATACCTTAACAGTGCGATTTGTGCGCTAATGTAGACACAAGACAGGTGCGACGTGTGAAACTGCGTATCAGCTGTCGCAGTGCTTATAATAAATTGTGCGCACAGGAAGATACCGCAAAGGTAAGGATTAGTTGTGCTCATGTATGAATGCGCTGCTTTAATTAGTTGCGTCACATATTGCGCATATTGCGTTCACTTAGACGCATCTGCATTTGTTTCTGTGCTAATATTTGTTTGGTTGCAAAGGTGTTTAGCCTACCTGATACCCTTAAAGGAACCTTGGTCAATATAAACATGTTGGGTGGAAGGCGTGGTTAATATGCACTTTACAAGGGTTGTTCATCTTGAATATACTAGCGCAGCTGGGCAGGAATGCGCATTTTGAAGAGCGTTACTATTACGCCACGAAGAGGCAGGCGTAAAAATTGTGGTGCTGTTGCCCGGGTGCAGTTTTGCACATATACAGACGCAAATCTGCGACGGCCGCAGTGCAAGCGCATTGTAGCCACGCCCACAGCCACGCCCCTAACAACCACGGCATCGTTTGCGACATAAATGCCCAATCTTTTGCGCAATGCGCATAAACAAAACCATCGCAAAAGCTCTGTGTTATGCGCAATATCACGCAAATATATTAGCGATCACGCTTGTGATGGCGCAGACAACCTTTTGCGTCCACTTATGCGCTGCGCTGCTTTAATAAATGAGCCCCACTGTCTGTATTGCAAATGAGGGCTGGCCATGTCCTAACTGTCCCTGCCAGAAGCACAGTAGGAGGCGGATAGCCAATCACAGTCACACAAGCAAACACAGGCTTCAAATCCCTATCAGTTCAGCCTAGATCCTTACCTAAAGTGCAGTGTTCTGGGATAGCCTGGGAAAGGAGGCAGCAGGAAGTGGAACAGGTGGGCTGTTTTTGGATGTATGTGCAGTTCAACATCGATTTTACAGTTCTGGATTTTAAGTTTTCCCAGAAATAATGTCTTTGTGTTGTGGCCCCACACATTGCCACATTCCACATATTGGGATAATAGCCACTTAAAGGGGGTCTCCACTGAAAACATTATTTTTGCAGAATGAAATAAAATGTATTTCTATGTTTTTTCCCAATATACATTAATTGAATGCAGTATTCCTTTCTAACTTTCTGCACTGCAGCTTCTCACTTTGAAAACCATGCAGTAACCATCACCTCTCCTTGAGCCAAGACAACCAGTTTCTTCAATGCCTAGCACAATTTAGTCAGCAAGGTGGTAAGGACAGGGCTGCCTTGCTCCTATTGGTGACCCCTGGGTGATTGTAAAGCTTTCAAAAACAATAACAAATAGTGATAAAACCAGTGACATTTTTAATATTTACCTTGTTTATATTGAATAAATTGATTTTAAATTTACATTTTCACAATAGTTCCCCTTTAATGACATTTTGTTTCATTATAAAATAGAGGGCGGTGGTGTCCCCTTTCATTGTAGTGCTACATAAGTCTTGTAACCTTACAGCAATGCACTCAGTGACACCCAACCGGACAGCCATTAACATGATACCAAGGTCAGATGGTAAGGGAAGAGTGGATAGCAGGTTATTTTGGATTAGAAAGGTCATCCCTTTGCACTAAAGATCAAGTGCAGCAGCTGCTTACTATGTTAAAATAGCACAACTGCCATGTGTGTACCTTTACACAGTCCCTAAATGTCAGCTTACTCCAAACTTGATTGCTTGCACTTTTTATAAGCGAGTACCCCGCAGCAGTGCAGTTAGTCAGTAAAGGCTGGTGTTGGGCCCTGGTTTCTCAGCAGTGAGTTTCAGCAGTGCAATAATGAATATATTTTCCTTTACTGTCTGAGGGTGTCTAGTTCTGTACTAGGTTGGAAGCTCAGTGCATCGATTTCAGTACATACAGATCACATTGTTAGATTACTGATTAATAACTGAATGCGTGTTTTCGATTGATGTCACAATGGCACAAGTGAATGAAGGTGACAGGACCTGCAATATAGGTCAAACAGAAGGGTGTATGGTTTTGATTTTACATTGTACAGAGGTGCTGTACCCCCATCTGATAACAACAGTGTATTTTTGGGGGTTTTCACTTCTTCCTGGAACAGGAGGAAGGAACCTGGGTACCTTGTTCTTTGTAATCCCATAGGTCTCCTTCCCTCACTGATTGTGACACTGACCATCCTTTATTGTGTAAACATTATTACACCAGTCTTGTGACCTTGTGAATACTCATCTCCAAATAAGATAGAATACCGCTTTGTGTTGGTTCCTGTGAAAGGCAGTTTATTATTGCAACTCAGCATGCTATTTGTGTAGTTGTTATACCTCAGGGCAGTGTTAGGGTTGCCATCTGGCCAGTATTTTACCGGCCTGGTCGGTAAAAATAATGGCGGATCCCAATGTTATTAATAGGGAAAAAAGATAAATATATAGGAAGGCCGGTATTTTTTCCCAGAAAAGGTGGCAACCCTAGGCAGTGTACACTGTGTTTATGTATGTGCTTTAACTGTCGGGCGACTAATCTCCCCGAATCTGCCTGTGTGCCCTGACCCTAAGGGCTAGTCCACACGGGGAGATAGCCACGCGTTTGCGGTCGCGGCGACAAAGCGCCGCGCCAGTCGCCGCGACCGGCGCAGGCGACAGTTTTGTATGGGCGCCTATGTAAAAACGCCTGTGCTAACCACACGAGGCGATGCGCTTTTCAACAGTCGCCTGAAAAAGCCTGGCGAGGCATTTTCAGGCGACTGTTGAAAAGCGCATCGACTTGTGTGGTTAGCACAGGCGTTTTTACATAGGCGCCCATACAAAACTGTCGCCTGCGCCGGTCGCGGCGACTGGCGCGGCGCTTTGTCGCCGCGACCGCAAACGCGTGGCTATCTCCCCGTGTGGAATAGCCCTAAGAGTCAGGATTGCATCACAGAGTTAAAATTAAATTTGTTTCTGAAATATTTGGTGCAAAGCTGTGGCGCATACGGAATCATGGAATTATCACTACTTTCAGGGTGACAGTAGCTCCAGACCAGGGCTGGACTGGAAGTAAAAAGCAACCCTGGCAAAAAAATCAAAGCAGCCCACACAGAAACGTGTGCTGATCTTTTACATACACACAAGCATATTTTTATATATATATATATATATATATATATATATATATATATATATATATATATATATATATATATATATATATATATATATATATATATATATAGTCCTCCAAGAAGCCAGCACTCTCGAAAAATAGCTTTTGAACGCCTGGGTGCAGCATCGACAATTTCGAACTCCACATGCACAAATAAGATCCGCACTCACAGGACTTATGAAAATTATAGAAAATTTATTGCAAGAGTCTAACGTTTCGACCTCATCCGAGGTCTTTTTCAAAGTAACAAATACTAACACACAAATGCTTTAAATACCTAGATTGGCGGGAAAAACCGGTACTTGGCCAATTAAAGATGACGTGTCCACCTCATCATTAAAGCACGACAAATATACATATCCCAGTCAACATAAATAATAAAAAACATTACACAAAAATAAAATACAGTATAACAAAACCCACACACTAATACAATGTTAAAAACAATTAAAACCAAATATTCAGTAACATTATATATCACTTCCCACTTGTTGCCATAATTGCTACATAGCTGTTACTTGTTACGAAAAATATAAGTTTGAAGAAGAGTGGAAGGTCTGTTCTGGGGTTCCAGCTACGTTTGTAATTTGATGTTACTATTCTAATATCTGAAACTGGATAACAGCACTAAATTACTGTAAAATTCTAATGGCCGTCATATAACCCATCTCTCTACCGCTCAGTGTCATTCCAGCCCAAGGGCTTTACAAACGTAGCTGGAACCCCTGAACAGACCTTCCACTCTTCTTCAAACTTATATTTTTCGTAACAAGTAACAGCTATGTAGCAATTATGGCAACAAGTGGGAAGTGATATATAATGTTACTGAATATTTGGTTTTAATTGTTTTTAACATTGTATTAGTGTGTGGGTTTTGTTATACTGTATTTTATTTTTGTGTAATGTTTTTTATTATTTATGTTGACTGGGATATGTATATTTGTCGTGCTTTAATGATGAGGTGGACACGTCATCTTTAATTGGCCAAGTACCGGTTTTTCCCGCCAATCTAGGTATTTAAAGCATTTGTGTGTTAGTATTTGTTACTTTGAAAAAGACCTCGGATGAGGTCGAAACGTTAGACTCTTGCAATAAATTTTCTATAATTTTCATAAGTCCTGTGAGTGCGGATCTTATTTGTGCATATATATATATATATATATATATATATATATATATATATATATATATATATATATATATATATATATATATTGAAATTGTATGTGTATTAGGGCCTCATGGACCCCCCTATACCTCCTGGGCCCCCCTCTGCAGTTACACCCCTGAATACAGTCGAATCTGTCCCATTTTGCTTCATGGAAAAATTTGTGAAACAGTGAAAAATATTTTCACATATTTGTTTATTTTTTTTCACTGCACATATTGTGCTTTTTTGGGATACTTTTGAGTTGCCTCTTGACTAGTTTTGGCCTGGTTTTGTAGCTGGCTTTGGCTGGTTTTGGAAATTAGACCTGGCAACCCTGCACTGTGTACTTGAAATGGCAGGGCCTGATTTGAATTCTAGTCCAGATCTTGTTTGGCCACACTTTCCAGCTCAGACTGGACAATATAGCCAGAGGGGAGTGTATCACGTTTAGCTTGCAGGTTACACGTTCTTTCGTGGTAGTAAATAAGATGCCCAAACACTTGGAAATCTGTTGCTGAACTACAGTTCCCAGAATCCCCCATTCAGCATGCACTCTCCCAGTTGCTAAACTACAGGTTTGACCACCCCCTGCAGAGCAAATCTCTGTAACTACACAACACACCAGTGTCCTGTGTTCAACTGGCAGTCTCCGCTACATGCCTCTATCTCACCAGCACATCCCCTGGGAAATAAACCACATGTTGGGGTTTCTGGCAACTCTCCTGAGCTGGACAAAGCATAACGTCATTGCATCTGGTAGCCTATTAACTGGGCACAGCGGACAACCTGTTGATGGCTTTAGAGCTGGGCACGGAGGAGACTCCTGCACACATGCTAATGACCCCGGCCACTGTGTGAAGCAGCAGCTTGCGGACAGAGCGCACCACTCGGCACTTGGTGCATGGAGCCAAAGCTAGCGCCCAGTTACTATGCCTCCCCCCCTGTCAATCCTGTGACATCACCGCCCACGTGGGTCGCTGGAGAACAGAGAAGAAGGGCAATTCACGGGGTCTGGAAGTGGGAAAGAGAGAAGATGGGAAACAGAGGAGAGTACAGTGTTGGTGCGTGTCTGCGTGACTGTGAGCAACGTCAGAAGTAGGGGAGAATCATGTGAGCCAGTCGGCAAGGAACAAGAGACTGATTCATGTGATGTTAGGATTCTTGGACGGCATGTGGTATAAGAAGCGCAAATCTGCATGTACTTACACCCTGGCCACATCTATTAGCAGAAATGGGCAGCCCACTTAAACACAGGGCAGAGCGGCCCCTCGGGCATTTGCCCTAACGGACCGATTTCCAGTCCGGGCCTGCTCCAGACAGGGCTGTATTTAGGTCTGGGGCTGCCATAGGCACCGGACATCAGACCACCCTTCTAGCAATTGGCACATGTGCAGGCTGCCAGTCTGTCCTGCGCATGTGCCTATCAATGGAGAAGAAGCAGACGAAGAACACCCCCTCAACTTTGCTGTCAGGTTTAGCAGCTTGATGGTGGTGGGCCTGTGGGCAGGTTCACCATAAGTGAATAAGAGGGGGTACTGTTGTGCGGGGCCAGGCAAATCTTCATCTCAATGTCTGCATTTCAAAAGTTACACAGCTTGCTGATAAACTGATGTCAAAACTTTACATAAGTTCCTCGAAAAAAGACTGCCTTGAAAAAGAAACTTACTAACTTGCGTATCAAGCAAAAGACAATGCAGAGAATCGCCACAAGGGCAAACACCACTGCCCCCCACTTAAATGACCAAATGAGGGGATCTTTTAGTGTATGGCCATGTTTACTTACATATAAATTATACTAACCCCCAATTACAAAATAGACTTAATTAGCACATTAATTATTGTTACTATTTTTATGAACTACTACTGACTATTATTGGGCCCTACAGCAAGATCATTGGGTCCCTAAACGTATGCAATTTACATAACTTATGCACAAAACTTGCGTAACTTCCATATTAAGCAATTGCAGCACAGTGCAAGGGCAGGAAGGACTAATTAATTCAACTAATTACTTATTGTTAAGTAACATCAATTGTTTATATTGGGACCTAATTACTGAATGATATAAGTGTCTCCTACATGAACTTTTCAGCAGTGGAATGACTAGTTGAAGGCCCCACAGGCCCCACAGCAAGATAACTGGGCCTCTAAACATACGTAACAGTTTACGTAAATTATGGAATTACTATTCTAGAAACTTACGTAAATTGTGTATAAAGCAACCACCGGCACAGCAGTGTGTAGGGTGTAAATTTAGAGCAAATTCCACTGACCCCCCAATGGAACTCTGTATGTAAATACTTATTATATTGCATCCAAAAGGGGCGTGGCCAAAATGTTGGTGCTGTGCACTTTTGTTCATGGGGGGTCCATATAAATAACTTGTACGGGGCCCCCAAATTTTCTGATAGCAACCCTACCCATGGGCCTCCACACTAAAGCTACCCCCTAGGCACAGGTCCATTGCTACCTCTAACAGCTTCAGTGTTCCACAGTGTCAATAGAGGCACTTGCACACAATTCAACTGGTTGGACACAATGCCCAGTGTCGGACTGGCCCGCTGGGATACCAGAAAAGTCCCGGTGGGCCCAGATGTCAGTGGGCCCTCATGCTGCTAAACATTTAGCCAATTTCATGGCCATTCCCTATTTCTCTGAGGACAAAGATTCTAAATAGATGGAAAAATAGAGTATAGTATGTAAAGAAAAGAGACTAGGAGAATGGAGTTTGAGTGAGGAGAGGAAGAAAAATAGTACTAAGAGTGGGCCCCGGTCAAAGGTTTTTGGGTGGGGCCCTGGTGTCCCAGTCCGACACTGACAATGGCACTTGTAAACTATACCTGGACACAAGTACCTTCAATGCATAGTGACCATACATTCAAAATTTGCATCTATTTTAGCACAACTGGCTGCGTAGTATATGCGTCCTGTTATTCTTTCAGGGGCACAGATGCAATATGGCACAGACTATAAGCAGGTTCACTGCATTATTCCCGCTTGTACAGTAACTGTACAATAGGTGCCTTATTTCAAACTGCAGTATTTGGCTTCCGTGAAGCTTTTGTGGGTTGTGCAGCTGCTGTATTTTTGGATAGTAGCACAAGCTATGGTACCAGCCCACAACTTCTTTGCATTTTTTGTATCGGAATTCCATCAGGGGGTGCCAGTGCCACATTGGTAAACATGATAATGAGGGTATATGTCAACATGCGTGAACTTAAATAGGTTGGATAAACCTGTTCATATAAAATTAGATGAGCTGATTAAACCTCTCAATTCTGCTGCTAGGTAATTTGCAACCTGACACAATAAATAAAGGAACCCGGAAACCCAAAGGCTTTGGTGCTGCCCTCCATAGTGTCTGTTCTGTACGTTCTAACTGTGGCACTTAAAGGTTAAGCTAAACTCTTGTAGATGCTTTATTGGAAAGTTATTTAATTTTTCAAATTATAATGCCTTATCTGCTGCACAGGCCTGTCTTTGGTGCTGTTCTGTTGCAGCCTTGTGGGAATAATTCAGTAGCTTCAATATATATTCTTTAAACATTGTCTTTGTTTTTATATTTATTTGTAGATGTAACTGCAACTTAATGTAGTATTTTTCTCTCCTTTTCAGTGTTGTTGGTTCTGTCCTTGAAACAATGAAGCCAAGTCATGCTTATTCACAGATCTATTAACCAGCTGGCTTCTGCTTCATTGTTCAAAAAGTTAGCACAACCAGTGAGAGAATAGGAAGGGACAGACAGCTACTGCACTTACAAATATCTGTCAAACCACTGAAAATGTGTAATTCTCAAAGCTGTCTCAGCTAGTATTGCTGCTCTGTGCATAGACTATATGCATAGAAAGTTGCTTAGAATTAGAATTAATTTGGGGTTTATGTCCCCTTTACATTGATGTTCCTCCCATAACACTAGGGAAATACTTTTCTCTATTTACAGTAAACTGACTGTTTCCATGACCTGGGCCAATACTGGCCATGATTCTAGCTCTTCCAAGAATTTTGTGCACAGTTGTTGATGGAAGAAGTGAAACCAGTTCTCTTCCTTAAAATCATTCATTCCTATTTTTTTTACCAATCTACAAGCCTCAGTTATGGTCATTTGATCATGATCTTGTTAATGATTCTGTCTGCGCCAGTACTGCATAACTGGCAAAGCAGCATGGTGTCTCCCGCTAGGTCATATTTAATAGAAATAGATTTACCATTGAGCCATTTCCCATTTAGCAAAATAGAAGGAAGTTGAAAAAATGAAGGACTTATTGATGGCCACTAGTCTCTTAAAGAGGACCACAGTATTCATAAACTGCTCTGCTCATGGACCTTATGTTTTTTTATCCCTTCAGTTTCCAATTCTGTCCTCTGCTGACTGCTGTAGTGTGTCAGTCCGTATGGCACTGTGCAACACTGCTATAAACCCATGCACTCTAATTTATCATTTGTGACCCCAGTTCCTTAGATTGTAAAGCTGGCCATACATGGACTGATATAAGCTGCCAGCATGACCTCTCCAGTCCCCTCCAGCAACTTATTGACCAGTGTATTGGGGCCTCCTGCTGGCCTGCCCAATTGATTTTGGGCTGAAAATAATGACCATATTGGGGCATTGATGTGGCCCTCATTTGACAGAACTGCATAGGGTCAAATTAGGATCCAACATTTGTCCCTGGGTCTGAATTGATGGATGATTCTGCTTTGTCCCAGCACATACATGGCTAAATCAGGCAAGGAGCTGCTAAAAGAGTGAATATGTTAGTATATGACCAGCTCAAGTCCTTGTAGTGTGAACCCTTTGTTCATTCATTGCGTTGTGCCAGTGTATTGATAATGCTGTTATATTCATATTTTAATACCTTAAAATGAAGGTAGAATAGGCAGGGCCGCCATGAGGGGGGGACAGGGGGGACAAGTGTCCTGGGCCCGGGCATGAAGGGGGACCTGGCAGTGCTGAAGTTTTGAAAAGAGCCGGGCCCCCCTTGAGAGCGCCGAAGCCGTGCGGCCATGCGGCACAGCCATACCAGCACCTTCTCACGTCACTCTAGCGGCGGCTCTTTAAGAACAAACCCCAGGAACAGGAGATTGAACCCGCCAGGCTCCCGTCCTCAGCCTCCAATTGGCTAGGGAGTAACGTGGCTACAAAATGCAGTGGGCTGGGAGAAAACAAATTTTCGCTAAGCCGAGGAGATGCGTCTCAATATCTGTCGGAATGAGCTGAAATGTATTTGAGATGTTTGTTAACTTTATTTGAAATAGGTATGAAAGAGAGAGCTTGTTCAGCCAGGTTGAAACTCGAAGAAGGCATGCCACAACGTCATTTTACTGCACTCCCACGTAACACACATATGCACTGAAAAATTTACAATGGTCAAGTAACATTAAAATACAACTGGCATTCCAGCTCGAAGGAAGGGTTAACTTGTCGTCCCCTAGCCATGGAAATGCTTATGTGTCGCACTGGGAATCACAATGGCTTTGTGCCAAAGGTACCTTTCATTAAAGTGGGATCTGAAACTCCTCTCTTCAGCAAACTGGGGTGTAATTGGTTATTCCTATAGTGCAGTAAGAATAAATCTCCTTTATATATTAGCAGCGCATGAGGAGCATTTGCTTATTATTTCACCAGCCCTTCCATATCCCTATCATTCACCTTAGAGTTAACTTTTAGTATGTTATACAATAGCCAATTCTAACCAACATTTCAATTGGCCTTCGTTTTTTTCTTTTTTTTATAGTTTATGAATTACATGCCTCCTCTCCAGCTTTCAAATGGGGGGGGGGGTCACTGACCCCATCTAAAAACCACTTGCTCCGTAAGGCTACAAATGTATTATTATTGCTACTTTTTATTACTCATATTTCTATTTAGATCCTCTCCTATTTATATTCCAGTCTCTTATTCAAATCAATGCAAGGTTGTTTTGGATCCTAGCAACCACTTTGCTAAAAATTGCAAACTGGAGAGCTGTTGAATAAAAAGTTAAATAATTTAAAAACCAATTGCAGATTGTTTCAGAATATCTGCAGAATATCAGATCTGGGGTGGGGCTTGGGCGCTAGTGTGGGCAGGGCCCAGGGGGCCCCAAAAATTTTGTTGTACGGGGCCCCGTGATTTCTAATGGTGGCCCTGAGAATAGGTATAATTAAAGCAGCGCTGTGGTATCACCCATTTAGAGCATGGACTGAGGTGAGTCAGAGACTGTTGGGTTGTTCTTTGTAACAGTCCTTCACTCTGACACATATGGATTATTTGAAGCACAAGAACCTGACACATCATGAAGAGAATATGCTGGCCCGTGCGCAGTGAGTATGAGACACAGGGAGTTCCCCTGATCTGAGATGAACCAGCAGAACTCCCAAGGGTGACATTTGGGTCAGACTGTGGGCTCCTTGCCCAATACAAATACCAATATGGTGCCAGAAAGGGATAAAGGCCAGGGATGTATTGCTCTGTGTCTGTGCATTGGCCGCCCTGCTATTAGTAACATGCAATCAATGCTGCCTTCTGGTGTCGGGACAATCCAAGTTTCTGCATCATCTCTTTCCCTCTAGTATAAACACTTCTTTTTCACTAGTATTTTCCCACTGTCTTTAATATTTGACTGTAATATAGTGCTAGGCTGGTTAGTGGATTAGCAGGGAACCAGGAAACATTGAGGCAGGGTGTGTGAGTCTGGGTGCTCCCTGCTACCTGCCGCAATGGCCTTTATCTTTATATGAGTCAGGCTTTGTAATCAATAGACCGTATGTCCCTGTGCTTGGTACAGTCCTCTTCTGAGCAATGTGCACACACATGCACGCTTACACACACACACACACACACACATATATATATATATATATACACATATGCTTACACACATATGCTTACACACTTACACATATGATCAAACATATACAGTACATAAACACACACACACACACACACACACACACACACACACACATGCTCACACATGCTCACACACTAACACACACTTACAAACATACATATATGCTTACACACGTGATCACACATATACATAAACACATACATGTGTATACACGCACATAAACACGCACACACATGCTTACACATACACAATCGTAATGACAGGAAACAAGTTTACAGCACAGTACGTTATGTAACCTGTTATCCAGAATGCTCAGGACCTGGGGTTTTCCGGATAACAGATCTTTCCGTAATTAGGAACTTCATACCTAAAGTCTACTAGAAAATCATTTAAACATTTAATAAACTCAATAAATTGGTTTTGCTTCCAGTAAGGATTAATTATATCTTAGTTGGGATTAGGTACAAGCTACTGTTTTATTATTACAGAGAAAAAGGAAATTATTTTTAAAAATTTGGATTATTTGGATAAAATGGAGTCTATGGGAGACAGCTCTTCCTTAATTCAGAGCTTTCTGGATAATGGGTTTCCGGATAACAGATCCTATACCTGTACTCCCATAGTACTCAGAGACTAGGAGCTCAGTGGCCGTCCTTATTGATTAAAATCACTAATAAATTGGCACCCCCAGTGATCAGTCCTTTCCTTTAAAGTTATTCTGTTGTTGGTGTCTAGACTGCATGTGTTGACTCTTTAAACAATGTAGCAGAAGTCAGTTTTCCTTCTGTCCTCCACAACAGGATGGGTGTGGGTGACAAGAAAGTCTGTGCCCAGGTAGACAAAGGTAATAGCAACTTTGACAAGACTAATATACTTATTTACATCTTAAGTGCAAAGAGCAAAAAATGGACACAAAGCACTGGGTCTTTTGCATATTGCCTATCTGGAATTTGTGGGTTGTATCTGTATGTGCAACTTTTTGTACTCGTAAAAAGGAATTTTAACACTCATTTAAGCTGGCCATAGACGCAAAGATCCGATCGTACAAATCGTGGATTCGTACGATTTTCAGACCGTGTGGAGAGTCCCGTCATTTTTCGTCCGTCAGAGATCGGTCGTTTGGTCGATCGGACAGGTTAGAAGATTTCTGTCGCCTGCCGATAATATCTCTGCGTGTATTGCCGATCGTACGATTTTCAGTGGGAGACTGTCACTAGCTTTGGTTGGACATAGATATCGTACGATTGCTGTCAGGGGCAGAACATTGGGTGATCTGTTCTTATTTGATCGGAATGGTAAAGACTTTGATCTGAATGGTTAATGGAGGGTCGGGAGATGGGAAAGTCCGATCGTACGTTGATTCGTACGATCGGATCTTTGCGTCTATGGCCAGCTTAATGTATTGTAAGCTGCGGGATCCACGACAGACACTTCTCTTCTCTTTAAGACAGTTTATTTACACATAGGGGTGACCATTTCAGGATACAAAACAAATAATAAAAATAAATCCTGCCCACTGGGCGCTACCTTTACACATGAAGAGTTCCCTTACTAAACTGGGCCCCTTGTGGACTACCAGTAAGCAAACACATACAGTGGTGTGAAAAACTATTTGCCCCCTTCATGATTTCTTATTCTTTTGCATGTTTGTCACACAAAATGTTTCTGATCATCAAACACATTTAACTATTAGTCAAAGATAACACAAGTAAACCCAAATTGCAGTTAGGGAGAAAAGAAATCCAAACCTGTGTGAAAAAGTAATTGCCCCCTGAACCTAATAACTGGTTGGGCCACCCTTAGCAGCAATAACTGCAATCAAGCGTTTGCGATAACTTGCAACGAGTCTTTTACAGCGCTCTGGAGGAATTTTGTCCACTCATCTTTGCAGAATTGTTGTAATTCTAATTATTTGAGGGTTTTCTAGCATGAACCGCCTTTTTAAGGTCATGCCACAACATCTCAATAGGATTCAGGTCAGGACCAAAGTCTTCATTTTGTTTTTCTTCAGCCATTCAGAGGTGGATTTGCTGGTGTGTTTTGGGTCATTGTCCTGCTGCAGCACCCAAGATCGCTTCAGCTTGAGTTGACGAACAGATGGCCGGACATTCTCCTTCAGGATTTTTTGGTAGACAGTAGAATTCATGGTTCCATCTATCACAGCAAGTCTTCCAGGTCCTGAAGCAGCAAAACAACCCCAGACCATCACACTACCACCACCATATTTTACTGTTGGTATGATGTTCTTTTTCTGAAATGCTGTGTTACTTTAAGCCAGATGTAACGGGACGCGCACCTTCCAAAAAGTTCAACTTTTGTCTCGTCGGTCCACAAGGTATTTTCCCAAAAGTCTTGGCAATCATTGAGATGTTTTTAAGCAAAATTGAGACGAGCCTTAATGTTCTTTTTGCTTAAAAGTGGTTTGCGCCTTGGAAATCTGCCATGCAGGCCGTTTTTGCCCAGTCTCTTTCTTATGGTGGAGTCGTGAACACTGACCTTAATTGAGGCAAGTGAGGCCTGCAGTTCTTTGGATGTTGTCCTGGGGTCTTTTGTGGCCTCTCGGATGAGTTGTCTCTGCGCTCTTGGGGTAATTTTGGTCGGCCGGCCACTCCTGGGAAGGTTCACCACTGTTCCATGTTTTTGCCATTTGTGGATAATGGCTCTCACTGTGGTTCGCTGGAGTCCCAAAGCTTTAGAAATGGCTTTATAACCTTTGAAATTGAACTCAGGTGTGATAAACCACAGTTAAGTTATTTTTTAACAAGGGGGGCAATCACTTTTTCACACAGGCCCATGTAGATTTGGAGTTTTTTCTCTCCCTTAATAACGTAAACCTTCATTTAAAAACTGCATTTTGTGTTCAATTATGTTATCTTTGACTAATAGTTAACGGTTTTTGATGAGCAGAAACATTTAAGTGTGACAAACATGCAAAAGAATAAGAAATCAGGAAGGGGGCAAATAGTTTTTCACACCACTGTAAGTAGGGGTCACCCCTATACTCACAAATCTCCTGGGGGATTGCTCAGCCTCCTGGCTTTCCTCAGTCAAACAGACAGACCCTCTGTCACTTGGTCTCCTCTCTCTGTACCTTGCAGTAGCAAATGGCACCCCCAGCCCCTCTGGGAGTTCCTCACACAGGCAGGTGTCCTTCCTGCTCTGTGTCCTGCTCTGAGAGAGCTCCCTAACAGCCTCACTAGAACTAAATACCTTTCCACAGGACAGCCTTCCTGTGGAAGGTGAGCGCTAATCCATGATCTGGACTACTGGATTGGAGTACTTGGCTTGCCTATTCTTTCCAGAATACTCCAGCTTCCAGGACCTGGCCACCAAAGCCTTTAAACAGAGAACATTTTCTCTCTTTATGAACACCCTTCCTGGTGCCTACCTCTCCCACTAAGGAGAACTTAAAGGGAAAACACACCTTTTCCCACATTGTTTTGGTCACTCTACCACAGTATGCATACTATATTAATGTATGTAGGCTGCTATTGGTATGGGTGCATGTGCTCTTGGTGCTATGGGCCCTAAAGGTGCAATTTTCCACCCCATAATGTTTCAGCAGTTGTGCCAGTGGTAAATGAGCCCTTAAACAGTATGCATGAGTCAAAAAGAAATGAAATCAATGTACAGTTAACTTTAAATGGATAAGGAAAGCCAAGGAATCCAAATTCTTGCCCCAGGCTGGTGCTTCTTTATCGTAAAAAATTCACTGCTTTACAGTTCCCAGCATCCTCAGCCAGCCAAGCTGGAAAACTGCTGATGCCATTAAATGTACTGTATTTGCCATTAAATTATGTTTTTGTTCTTTTTCACAGTATTTATCTTTTTATCACCCACAAAGAATGGCTTTTCGGAATGTGGTCAAGGGAACCCTGTTCCTCGGAGGAGGTGCTGTGGCTACAGTTTTCGGGCTTTCCCATTTAACAGACAAGAGGAAGGTATGTTTTTCTGCTGCAGTTACGCAAAAACGTTGTGCAGATAGATAGATAGATAGATAGATTGCCTGTATGGGCAATTGTCATTCTACAGCAATTTTATAAATCAAAATGCCTTACCAGCGATCTCCTCTGTTAGATACTATTGATTGGGCCGCATTCACATTAAACACACTTAGAGGCTGAATCCAAAGTTTTCAGAATGCGATAGAAATCAATTTTTAATTAAACACTTTTTGTATTATGGGGAAATGCTCTGCAATAAAATGTCATTCCACGCGTTATTTGCCCTAAAGGAACACGCGTATTTAAATATAAGTTGCTTTTATGTGAAATAAGCAGTTTTGTAACATTTGCAGATTTGTATGTCAATATTTCCATAATGTGATGGAATTCTTTTTAAACATATATTTTATTATAAATACAATGGAGTAAAACTCTTTGTACTTGTTTACTTTCTCTTATTACTGTACTTCTACAGTGTGCTAGTAGCAGAATTAAATATCCCCATACACCATGGTATTTCCCTAGTACAACATATTAAATAGTATTGTAGTGTTTATGGGCAAACTGCATTAGTAAATTAACTACAAATAGTTTTCTGTGGGGGGCAATTAATGTTCCCTCTAAGCTGTGTGTTCATGTGTGTGCACACAAGTTTTGAGGCCGGTACACACAACAAAGAATTTCTTGTGAAATGACTACATTTTGTATCTATTCTGACCTAACCTCAAGATTTTTAAAAATGCTTACACAAGTTTTTTTTCTTGCACATAGCCAAGAAGGAATTAGAGGAAACAATGGGGCAATACATATACCAGTGGTTTTCAGACTTACTGGGCTCAAACACCTGCCTACCATTTGGTCATGCCCTTCTTTCCCCATAACGGTATACAGAGATATAAGAACCGTTATTGACACAATAGGGGTCATTTAATTACCACACTGCAGTTAATGGTCTTTACATTTTTTCTCAGTCAATTGAGGAAAAAATCCCATTCATTAAAGGTGCTCATGTCAACATGAGCATACTGTCTCCTGCATGTCTCCTGTTTTGTATTACCTATTAATACAGTTCGCTGTGGAAACTCTGGATTTACACCCTGGAGCTACCAGCACCTCCATACCAATCAGTAGCTCCAGGGTTAACACAGTGGCCTGCGTCATTAGTCACAGCCAGCACCGATTCTGACTAAGGAGCCGTCTGAGGCGGCTCCTGCAATGCCGCCCCCCCTCACCAGCTTACGTGTCGGGAGGGGAGGCAGAAACACTATTGCGGAGAGCGCAATTGCGCTCTCTCGCAATAGTACAGCTGAATTTCGGTTTAAAAACCGGAAATTCGGCTCTTAAGGGTGCAGGAGCGGCTTTTTGCCGCCCCTGGAATCCATTCAGGCGCTGCCGCCTGAGGCGAGCTGCTCAGCTCGCCTCATTGGCGGAGCGCCCCTGGTCACAGCACAATTTCAAGCCAGAAATTATGCCAACCAGACTGAAATTTTCAGTGCAATAGTGTTGGATTAATGTTGAAGTGCAAGCACAGCTGTGTAAATTTTAACACATCGGCCACAGTTAGGTCATATACAAGTTGCTGAGCTATCGCCAAGGGTACAAGACAATATATGTGCTGGTTAATTCGTATGCTTCGTATTACTTACTATTTTATTAAAAGAATATTTTAGGAGTAATTTACATTGAGCCCTTAGTGCTGATGCAGAGAGTATTTCTGCCCCAGGTCTGGCTGTGCCCAGTGCAGAGCTTTAAGTACAGGTCCTTGTTGCAGCCTGTGTTGACCACTGCTCCCTAGCATTTGAATGATGTGCAGGTGATGGGATGGGGGCACCTACATGCCTCCCTCTGCCCACACTTATTGAATACAGTGATCCTGGGCACAGGCATCACTGTATTCTAGAGTCCCACTGTATTCTAGAGTCAGGAAGTGCTGTCATTGTAAACCAGAAGTGACATCATCAGAAGTAGGTATGATCAGAAAAAAGGAGAAAAAATCGCAATTGAGAAGACCCACAACTTGGCCCTCAGAACCGCCAACCCGCGTCTATACCCGCACCCGGAACTTCTACCTGCAACCAGCAGGGTACAGCAGGTTTTTGTGGGTAACCCGCAGGCACCCGACCCGCTGCAGGACTCTACTGTATTCATAGGGGCCGCGGTACTCTGTACTCCAAAACAGAGCCAATTTATTTATTAGGAAAATGCAGGGTGCAAAGTTCAAAACAAATGGTGGATTTCACTATTTTTTTTGAACCTTTGCAGACTTAGCTCTTATCTATTCTATTCATTCTGTGTTATTTTCTTACTCTTTACTGTTCATTTTCTTGTCTGCCATTCAAACCACTGACTGGCTGCTAGTGTCATTGGAACCCTGACAACCAGATAACAGTTGAAACTCCAAACTGGAGCGTTGCGTATAGCTGTGCGTGACTATCACCTTGGAGTTACATGATTTGTATAAAAGCACTCTGCCTGCCTTGTTTATTGAAAAGGTCACAGAAGGCCATTATCTTTATATTTCATAGTACATTATTTTTTTATAACACATACGTTTTAATGAGTCATGTGACACAAGTGAGGTCACTAAGAAATGAATATAACAATATATTTTACAGGTTATTTATGGTTGTTGTACAGTATATTATAGATTCATGCAGCTTTCTCCAGAATTAGCTCTGTTGTGGTCACCAAGGGAAGATGTGCCTTTATGCAGTTGCTGGGCAATGTGTTAAAATCAGCGAATTGCGTTTGCATTTCGATGTGAATCAAGACGTAGTTGTGCTGAAAACTTTGTATGCTCGTTTGGTGATATTGCCAGAATTCAACAACCTGGGAACTACCACCTATTTAAGAAGCTGCAGTAACGCCTGGGGTTTCCTGCGTCAATAGTCGGAACTACACTCAATTTGGAACTGTAGACAGAACTGACTTAGTTGAATCTGAGCGCAATTATAGGTGCAACTATAAGTGCAAGGAAACCATTTGATTCAAGTAACTTTACTGAATGGATTTTTCATGCAACTGACTGCAGAAAAATTTGCAACTGTGCTAGCGGCTGTAAATGATGCTTATTATATACGTATGTATAGATGTCATTTTTTTTATTATACATGCAGCCATTTTAATTTATGTGAGGAAATTTTTTATTAGCCTCTAAAAGACAATGGAAACATAAGTTTAGTCTCTGAAAACACCAGTGCCAACTAATTCTGTACCGTATCTTTCAGGAGAGAAAAGAAATAAGAGAATGTGAAAATCTTCTGATTTGATTTAATTAAAGTGAACTCTTTGAACATTGCTGAGGCAGAGCTTTAGTGGGGTTAACTTCCTGTACAAGCTGAAATAATTACCCAGCATTGATTGGGCATCCTCTTTCCTAGGCATTGTCTCATGCTCACTTGTTAACCGTATTGATCTAAATAATTCTAAAGTAAAAAAGTATCCCAATTTCATCATAGAAAGTGCCACTTGCATTATTACATCAAGATCAGGGCCATAATGAAGTAGTTTGTTTTAATCAAATGACAGAAGTTCTGCTGTGAAAGTCATACTGGGATTTACTCAGGCTAATGCCGTATTAAGTGGTTTTACAATTGCAAGATGATTAAGTTCTTTTAATTAGGTGATATAATTGGCTAATCTGACATGTTGGTTCATCAGTGAAAAGACTCTCTTGTTGGGTTTTACAAGGTGCTTAATTCTGGATAAGAAAAACGAAGCACTTCAATTATTTCTTATTCCTGAATATACTCTTAGCAATTATGTCTTTATACGAGCTAGAAATAAGGCTCGGAATCTCTTCAAAGAACGTGTTAGACTTGCTGTTTTCTGTTGCTTTTAGAGGAGACCATATAAATGTCTTTGAGGAGCTTGCCTCTTTAAACATTTCTATTTATTTTAATTGCCTCTATAGAGAGTAAATGTGCCAAAAAATATCAATTGAAACAAAAATTAAAAAATTATTATTATTAACAGCATTTATAAATCACCAGTGTATTCCAGCGTGCTCTACAATACATGCAGAAGAAACAAAGATACACATGTAAATAGTAATGATACAGGAGGTAACCCGGAGACTTCCATATCAGAGCTTACAATCTAGGGAATATTTGACACAAGGTGTGGGGTGGCATGATCAGGAGTCAGAAAATCAAGAGATATGGCATTGAGTATTACAGGAGAAGAAAATACATAATGACTGGGGGTTCAAATTTGGTAAGAACTTCCATACAGAAATCCAGAGGATAACAAATTGGCACCTTCTAGCAATTGTAATAACTTTCCTGACCCTCCTGTTTGCTGAAAATTGCTCTGGGCCAGGGTACTACTGTTGAGCTCCAAAGCTTTGGGCAGGGTACGCATATGGAGAAAAACAAAACAATGCCCTGTTTTCTTCTGATTTTGGCTTCTCATTCCACTGTGCATATGGCCAGCACACATCACCTACAAGGGGTCTCTAGGAGAAAATGTTATCCTGGATCAGTGCAGTTTATAGCAAACAGGAGCACCAGGCCAGCTCCCAGTATGTGCTCTATCTGAAGCCTATTGTTTGCACCACTACAGGATTTGGACCGCTTTGAGGTCCAACATTTAGGAAGGATCCCCTAAAGCTCACAACAAGGTTACCTGAAAACATTGTTGCATAAGCCATTTAGCAATAGTTTCTAGAACAGGGGACCATAAACTTTTTACCCTTGAACCTCATTCAAATGTAAAAAATGTAGGGGTAGCCCATATGAGGACTTGCAGCCTACAGGAGTTTCTGCTTGGCAGTTCACCTGGTTTTTAGGCAACCAACACTTGCCCCCAAGTCTGGAATTCAAACATAAGCACCTGCTTTAAAGCCACTGAAAGCAACATACAAGGGATTGGTGAGCAACATGTTGCTCATAAGCCACTGGTTGTGGATGATCAACTGGTCACCAGGCTTCCATGTAAATGTAAGGGAGCACATGGGCAACCACTGCATTATTAGGTGTAATTGACTTTTCAGCCTATTGTTGTTTTTAAGATGTAACTCTCTGACAGATATGTTTAGTAACAGACAACTGAACAACATTAATTAGAAGGGTAATAAATAGGCTTTATTTGTCCTTAAATCCCCAAACACTGTGATTAAGCTACTGAGTTGTGTTGCTTGACTTTCTGCAGGTTATTTGCATTTTTCTGTGGCTATATTTTTAAATGAAAAATATTCTTTCTTACGATTTCCATCTGAGTCTACATTTTAGCGTGCCCAATTAATATCGTATTCTTTTATATGCAGGCACAGTTAATTTTCAATCCCAAAATATAATTTTCATATTAAGATATACTAAATTAAAGGAGTTATTTATCAAATAGAGTAGGTACCACCTCAATAAATAAATTAAAATAAAATGACTCCATATATTAGTGGTTCCATTAGCGGGCTATGCCTGAGAGGATGAACGCAGTTGCCGGTTAAGAGTCATTTGCATGAAACTCAGCACTACACTCAAATTAATACTGTACATGATTACAGGACAACCTGCTTGTTAATTGCCTGTAGTCTTTAAATATGCACTTCTTTCAGAAATAGACACTAATTATTAGATCTTGTTTGCTGTTACACCATAAGTTGCAAATGTCTCTGAACGTTCGGAAATTTGCAATTCTAATGGGGTATGAGCACAGGGAAAATCGATTTAATCATTTAAAATGAGGGTTGCATGCAAAATGAAGAAAATGTTTCCCTGAGATTAGGAAATCTTTGATGTGGGTTTATCAAACATTTACTTTCTTAAGTTCACTTTTGTATATTTAGTCTGGAGATATGAATTCATTATCATAAACAATTCAAAGGGCAGAAAAAGTTTTTCTTATTGCACAAAAACCTGGGGGTCAGAGTGGGCTCCAATGTCTTTGTGTTTCTAGGGATGCTGGAAATGTTAGTGCAGATAAAGTCTTTATTTTTGTAATAGTTTTTGTGGTTTTTTTTTTGTAATTTGACAGATAGAGCAGAATATGTGTGTTGTGTGTGCTATATCTGTATATTAACAGCTTATAGCAGGAAATAGCAAATCAGAGACTTCCAGATGTTGGCTGTCAGAGTTTTATTGAAATTGTAATTCAGCAACATCTGGAGAGCTTTGTGGTGTCCCCTAAATGGAGCCAGAAGTCATCTTATGTACTTGTTTTCACTATTTAACCATATGGAAATTAATTTAAATAGATTTTCAAATACAATTATTTGATATTGATGACCAAGATTTACACAACATCATTTGGAGTTGACATTTCATCCTTGCAATTGCCTTGACTCAAATTGTTTGGTGTTCTTAGAAACACATATAATGGGACTGCATCCATGTGTATACATGACTGCAACTTTATTTCAGTAATTTGCAACTGGTTCTATAACAAGGCTACTGATATTAAAGCTGATTAATCCAGAGACTGGATTTTTGCAAACTGTAAACAGCCTTTAAGGACTTTCTTTAGTCTGGGTTTTTTAAAATATGAATACAGAAAAGTTGGCTTTCTGTAGGCCACAGCTTTTTTTAACTTCTTCCATCCAGGTGATTATGGCCCCTAAGATGCTAATCCAGAGAGAAAGAAAGAGAACTGCACATGGATTGGCTAAATGTGAAACGTTTGAACACTAGTAATTCTGAACCAATTACTGCATAGCTCCATTTATTGCCATTAGATAATACTGCTATGCTATTTCTCCCAATAGACACATTAACCTGAAGGGATGGAGGGATGATAAAGCAGTTAAAGGGGTTGTTCACCTTCAAACAACTAGTTGTTTTCAGATAGATCACCAGAAATAACAACGTTTTCCAATTACTTTCTGTCTTACCGTTTTTCTAACATTGAAGTGCAAAGTGTAATTTTTCACCTTCTAAAGCAGCTCTGGGAGTGGGGATCGCCGACCCTGTAAACTGTTCTAAATTGATACATTTAGTTGATACATTTCTTATCTTTGTCCTTGCTGGGCAGAATCTCTGGGTTTCATTACAGGCAGCTGTAAGAATTGATACATTAATTTCTAATACTCCAGAGATGCTGCTGAGAAATGTATCAACTAAATGTTGCAAAATTATAACAGTTCTGCACCTGAATTACTGAACTGCCGGACTCAAACACCAGAGACTGGAACATTCAACTTTAAACTTAGATTTTGTAAAACAGTAAAAAATAAATTATGGAAATAACTGAAAAAAGTCTTTTTGGGGAACAATCTGAAAACAACTGAACTGAAAAAATTGTTTTGAAGAACCTAGAGTCCTGCAGTGGGTCGCCTCGGGTTACCCACAAAAACCTGCGGTACCCTGCGGGTTGCGGGTATAAGTTCCGCGTGCGGGTATAGACGCGGTTCTGTGGGTCACAGGTTGATTTTTACGTCTTTTTTTCCTGATCACGCCTACGTCCGATGATGTCACGTCCGGTTTACAATGACCGCACTACCTGATTCTTGATGGTCAGCGGGTTGCGGGTCTGGGTTGCGGATAAGTTACTTGTGGGTCGGGACAGGTAACGGGTCCAAGTGGGTAAGAATGCGGCTTGCGGGTCCGGGTTGCTGATTGCAGGTACGGGTCGGGTACGGGTTCCAAAAAATGGACCCACGCAGGACTCTACAACAACCCCTTTTAAAAGAAAGGGGGCTAATGAGAAGGAAATGGATAATACTCTAGGAACAGTGAAAGGATAGCACAAATAAAAAGAAAATAGGTAAAAGGTGCAAGACATAAAACATAGGTACAAAAAGTGCAAAATGAGAAAGCCAAAAAAGAGTGGAGAACAGAAAGGAAGTGGTGACAAAAGCAGGGACTAGGGTGGGTAAGATTGTGAATATTAAAAAGTGGAAATATATCTCATATATCTTATATATGAATAACCTTTGTATGATTTGTAATCTAATAAACAACAGGCATGGTTAAATTACAGTTGTTTTTGGCTAAAATATAGAGGAGAGTTTAAGGGGTTTTAGTATGATAGTGATAGTAGAGAGTGATATACAGAGACAATTTGCAGCTGGTTTTGATTTTTTATTATTTGGGGTTCTTCGTTTTTCAGCTTTTTTTTCTTCAGCATCTCTCCAGTTTGTACTTTCAGCAATCTTGTTGCTAGGGTCCAAATTTCCCCAGCAACCATGCATTGATTGGAATAAGAGACTGGAATATGAATAGGAGAGGCCTGAATAGAAAGATGAGCAATAAAAGGTAGCAATAACAATAACTTTGTAGCCTTACAGAGCATTTGTTTTTAGATGGGGTCAGCGACCCCCATTTGAAAACTGGAAAGAATCAGAAGAATAAAGCATATAATTCAACTATAAAAAAGAAAAAATGAAGACCAATTGAAACATTGCTTAGGATAAGCTATTATCTAATATACTAATAGTTAACTTAAAGGTGAATTACCCCTTTAAAAGAAAAGCTGCCTGGATAAACAATTTTATCTATTGCAGCTTTTTGTCCACATTGTGGATGTTTATGAGTGAGTGATGCTGTCTATTAATGTACCTAGTCTTGCTTCCCACCATAACTAGGAGCCTGTATCCGCAGTGCAAGATTCTTTTCTCATGAGTTCCTTTGGCCACAATAAATGTTGAACTCACACTTCTACCCATGCTAAAGTTAATGTGTCATTTGTTTCTTTTTTAGGCAAGCATAACTTCTGTGGAAGCCGCAGAAGCCATTAAATCGTTCGCCCAAAATGAGCTGCCCTCAAGGGAAGCCCAGCTACTAACACTACAGAAAACTAAAGAATTTGATGTGTTGGTCATTGGCGGAGGAGCCACTGGGTGTGGATGTGCATTGGATGCAGTCTCTAGAGGTAACTGAAATCAGCTGTGTAACTATAGAGCAAGTAGGAAGGTAAAAGACTTATGGGGACCCTCTTATTCCCTAAGTCCACACCAACCAATCAAATATGGTTTATCATTTTTTCAACCTGTAGTAGAGTCAACAAAGCTAACTTTTGCAACCCTTGGGCAGATGTGCTCAGTGGGTGCATTCATAAAACCCACGATATTTTGCAGGATTCCTTTGTAACTGGTCAAACTAGATTTTAACCCTTGCTAAAACAAATATTGTTTGCTTTCTTAAAGGCCTAAAGACTGCCATTGTGGAAAGAGATGATTTCTCCTCTGGGACAAGCAGTAGAAGCACTAAACTGATACATGGCGGTGTCCGATATTTGCAAAAAGCCATAATGAACCTTGATATTGAACAGGTATAGTTTCCATCAAGTAGCTAATTCTACAGCACGTGTAAATATGATGAGTTTCTCCCAACTGGCTAAAGAGAAAGGAATCCATGAGTAGCCCATGGGAAATTGTTATTTCACTACTAAGGAGACAACATTTTAAAAAAAATTATTTCCCATTTTGACCCCTAGCGAGATTGCATCCATCCATGTTCCTTTGCATCGTGCACTGATCAGGGGCCTCTGCAGTCATATGATAAACAGCTGCTGTATTTATTGGCAGATTTATCAAGGGTCGAATTCAAATTCGACTAGGGAATTATTAAAATTCAATTTGAGTTTTTTTAATTCTAATTTGATTTTCGAGATTTATCATACACTGGCCCTTTAAGAACTCAAACTTAACTGTTCGCCACCTTAAACCGCCACCTTAAACCTGCCGAATTACTGTTTTAGTCTATGGAAGACGTCCTGGGATCAATTTGGAATTGTTTGCAGCCTTCCTGACATTTGAGTTTTTTGCACAGAAAAACCTTGAATCTATCGAATTCGAATTTGCGGGTCGATCCTATTCATCCGACTTTGAAAAATTTGATTTTCTAATAAATTTTAATTGGTTGATCTTCGAGTTCATGGGAGTTTATGGGAATTTTAAATAACTCCCATGAACTAGAAATTCGACCCTTGATAATTCTGCCCCTTTAGTGTCTCATTCTTACATGAGATATTCTTCCAGCGAGCACCCCGGAGTGACCGGCTTCCTTCTTATTCTTTCTTCAAATTTCCCTGGGCAGACGCATGAGCAGTAGAATGAAATAGCTGACTTCTTTGTTAAAGTTTAGCTTTTCGCTCTACTGTGCATCCGCACTAAGAAAGAAGGAAGATGATCACTCTGTGGTGCTCGCTGGAAGAACCCCCGGACTGATGCAGTTTTCTGCTGATAGAAGCACAAGCCCAGGGTTTCAGGTAAGTATATACAATCACTTGGGGGTGCCTAACTTTGAGCACCCCCAAGTAAATTCAGCCTTTCCGTCTCCTTTAAGCTTTGTTCAGTTAATATTATATTGTTGCACATTCAACAAAATCTCTGCAATCCACTAGTATAACCTATAGTGTACAAGAAAAGCCTTTACTTTTCCTTTAATCCAGTTTGTCATGCTGACAGTGACGGGTTGAAAGAATATGACCAGGGGTGTGTCACTTGCCTAACACTGTGGATTATTGTTCACCGTGAACTCACTGACCTCCGCTTTTGTCACCGTGACACAGCATGAAAAGGAAACCTCTAGTTTAACCACAAGCTTGTGGCATTACTCGGCGGCTAGGAATGAAAGAAAAAGCACTGGAAGTCGTGCATATCAAAATAGCAGCTTTAATAGGGGAGTAGCAATTATTGGTTTCTTTAAATAAAAAAATGAAAACAAATTTCCTTCAGTTCTGTTGAAGGACTAAAACCACAACATTATGATGTACCAAACAAGTGTGTGAGTGCCGAATATGAACCCTAACCATATACGATACACTGTCAGGTTTCCTTAATGCTGCCCCTGTCACTATAACTTTTGTTTTCTTTTTATTAACACCAAAACATATTGCAACCAAAGTTATAAGGATGAGTAAAATAAGGAAATTGATTGCTGCAATGAGGGACTACAGGGAACTTTGAGTAACATTTATTATTATAAGAGATAATGTGCACTACTACTGCTTCGTTGCAGATATCACTTCTACTGGGACAAGCAAACAGATTTATGTAGCAAGTCAATCATAGTGCTGCTCTGTATTCAGTAAACATTAGTGATAGATAATAATAGGATCTAATATCCAAAAACCTGTTATCCAGAAAGCTCAGAGCTAGGACATTTTCCAGTGTCCTATTTAAATAAGTAGTTCTTATTTTTTGACAAATAGTGCCTAACAAATTGATTTTAAATTTAATTCTCCTTTAATTTGGCCAGAACTGTTTTCCTGCTGTTTAAACCATAAGCATGTTGTGCCTCTGCACTGTGTAAAGCTAGATAGAAAGGGAACCAAAAGACACATGTAAAAGCCTTCAGAGCCTGAATTAAGGACTTTATGAATCCCAATAACTAGGAGGAAAATCAAAGTAAAGAACTTTATGTAGCATATTGAGCACTTGGATCCTTAAATCTTTATTTCATTGTAACTAATTATTTTATTGACTAGTTAGTTGGCATCCTTCTATCTGCTGTGAGAGGTCTTCAGCTAATTACTGTGTGTGCCGCTTTGCCCCAGGCAATGGGTTTTATTAATCAATTGAACACTGATAGGTAAAAAGGTCTCTGGAGTTTCTTATCATTAGAGCTTGAGAGAGCTGCACTGGTTGATATATCTGGAGGAGGCATTGTGAAATGGTTAAAGGGGAACTAAAACCACCCAAAATTTCATTCTGAGCACTTATGCAGTTTACATTTATTATTTCACAAGAGCATACCTTGCAGTTTTGTCCTAGCTAAGCAGAAAGCTAGAGGCTTAGAGGGGGACTGGTCATCCTTATAAATAGATAAACTTCACTTACACTAAAAAGTTATATAAATAAAAGTTATATAAATAATTTAGATTGTGTTTCCTTCTCAAAAATACAGTAGACAGGCAGGCATAATTTTGTGTATACTGTTATAAAGACAAGTTTTGTATCACGACACCCCAAACTCTTGCTTATTCACCAGAATGGGGGACCCATGCCCATGATACACAATTTTAGAGCATATGGGGGAGGGGGAATGTGAGAAGGGCAGTGACATCTAGGAAGTACAGAATCGAAAGTGAAAGTAATTGACTGCCCCACCTCTATGCCTCAGGCATAAAGTCTGTGCAGCACTATATGATTGACACATCAGATTTTTAAATACATTTATAACAGATATGGATGTTTAAATAGAAAAGATAACTTGTGTTTCATGTCATTTTGCAAAGGACTTTTATTATAAAGATTTTTATGTCTGGGTGACAGGTCCACTTTAAGTTATTGATATAGGAGTCTCAGTTTTCTTCTCTTAGTATGGTGCAAATTGTGATATTATGAGACAATCTACAGTCTTTATTTATTATTTCAATTATCTAGCTTTTTATTCAGCAGCTCTCCAGTTTAGAATTTTAGCTATCTGGTTGCCAGGGTCCCATTTACCTTAGCAACCAGGCAGTGATTTGAAAATGCAGATGAGAAATAAAAATTAAAAATAAAACTGTAGCCTCACGGGGCAATAGTTTTTGCTTGCTGTTGGGTATAGTGACCCCTGTTTGAAAGGTGAAGAAAGGGAGAATTGATAAGTTGCTAAGATTAGTACATTATATAACATTATTAAAGTTAACTTAAAGGTGAGCACCCCTTTTAGCTTCTGGCATTCTGCTTTAAAGAACCAGTTTGTACTTTACGGAAAAAAAACCACCAAGACACTTTAAACTTTAAATTCGCACAGTCTTAATTAAGAAATAACTTACCGATTCTCTGCTTGCGCTCCTCTTCAGAAACGGGAACAGGGCGATGATCCATCGTGCAACGCTCGTTTTCTCCTCCCTTACTATCTCCTATAGAAGGCAGGGAGGAGAAATGGAGCGCTGCAAGATGTATCATCGTCGTTTCTGAAGAGGAGCACTAACTTGCGAATTTAAAGTTAAATGTGTCTTTTTTTCGTTATGTAGAAACTAATTTTTTTTATGTTACTGGTCTTTTTAGTGGAAGAACTGAGCAGTGAAGACCCAGATGATGCCTCTTACTTCAGTAAACTTGTTAGTTAACCTTGTGTTAAAAACTATTTGCATAGTAAACGGACATATTAAGAAAACTAAAAGTAATACTGTATATAAATGTAAAATTGCAAAAGAGCACAGACAAGCAGTTTTGCATTAAATTGATTGGGCGTGATATGTTCCCTTTAAATGTTGCTTTACTAGCATGATTTTGAGTGCTTTCTGTTACACACACATATTCGCTTTTCAAACATGTTACTACAGATAAAGTAGGATTTAATACTTTTTTTTCTCCACTATACAGTATAAACTTGTTAAAGAAGCTCTTTATGAGCGTGCCAATCTTCTGGAAATTGCACCTCATTTGTCTGCACCATTACCTATTATGCTGCCTGTTTACAAGTAAGTTGTATACATCACAAGCACAACTTATGCACATTTATTTTTCATTTATTTAGTGCAACATCTGCATAGAGTTTGTGTGTTCTTTCTGTGTAAGCTCTTTCCAGTTACTCCGGTTTTCTCCCACACTCCAAGTAGGCAGGTATATTGGCTCCTAAGAAAATTGACCCTGCTGCAAATGCAGTGTCATGGGTTTAGCACAAACCCATGTGTATTACCTTCGTATGCCAGGTGGCAAGTATAGGGCCCGCTGCACCTTGTGCTCATTGGTGCTTTATCACTTGCACATCTGAATGACATATATGATAGAGGGTGTCCAAGGGAACACCCGATGCAACCCACCCCTCATGAATACAGCGATGCCGAACATCCAATAAATGCATGCTGAAGTTTTACAGAAATAGCTTGATATGTGTATAGAACATCCCACTTATATATACTTGTGTTTATATACATCAGTACTGTCCAACTGGAGGCTTTAGGCGAGATATTGCCCTCCAAGAGATTGTTAGGGGCCTCGGACATCTCAAGAGCTCCTCTTCATCATATTTTCTGGCCACCTTACATATAGTTTAATGAATAGGTGATCAACTATATGGGAGAGAAGTGTAAAGCCCTTATAAACATTCATGGGAGCTGTCATATTTCTTGTCACTGATGCTTTTCCTATTGACTGCAGCTACAACCACTATTGTGCTTATCCATACCTATGATGGTTATTGTTATATATGGACAATGCATTAGCTAATGGTAAATGGTAAAATAAACGAGACATTTCTCAATATAAATAAATATAAAATATAAATAAATATAATTTTTTTCATGTGAAGCTCACCTGTGTGTTTCTGATTATTCTTTCTGCTTTAGATGGTGGCAGTTGCCTTACTACTGGATTGGAATTAAAGCTTATGATCTTGTGGCCGGAAGCCAGTGCCTGAGGAGCAGCTACATCTTGAGCAAGTCTAAAGCCTTGGAGCTCTTCCCCATGCTGCAGAAAGATAAACTAGTTGGGGCAATTGTCTATTATGATGGTATGTCACTTTCATCAAAAGACGTTCCTTGGTTGGATGGAGCAACAGTGTTCATTCCTAATACACATTATTTATCGCAAACATGCCATTTATATGTGACAGCCTAGCATGTAGTAAGAAAAATGACATCATACAAATATTAGGCTACTTACAAGTAATCTTACTCTGTAAAACTAGATGACATTCGCAGAATACTAATTAGCTCTGGCTCCATCTATACTTTATCACTTTCAGGCAGTCAGCTACATATTTTATTCTTGTCTCAATTTGGGTGCTTTTATGGGACTTTAAGTTCCTTAATTCATGACTCTAGTACCATCTATTACTTTGGAACAGTCTGTAAAGTTCTAGCATCGAATACTCTATGAGGCCTTTTTATACAGCTGTTAAAAGTGATTTATGCCCAGAAATTTAGTGGAAACATTATATTTATAAATCTCTGTATTGCACTGCATGCATCACAGACCCTGAAATGCCCATTTAAAAACTAGCAACTATATAAATAAGTATGTTTATTCATTTATATACAACATTATTTACACAATTATTTCACACCTCCTCACATTTGGCATTGTCCAATTAAATCAATGGAAAATTAATGAAACATTCAGGAACTCCAGTGTAAGTATCTTGTGGCCTTCTGGGGACCATTTGTTATGATAGATCTGTAGTCCATTAATTCTTTAGTGGTATCTAGGGTTTGGAGTGGTATGTAATGTACAGTTGGCAGTTGGTGCTTAAAGGAACAGTAACAAGTGTTTTAAAGTAATGAAAATATCATGTAGTATTGCCCTGCACTAGTAAAGCTGATCTGTTTGTCTCAGAAACACTACTACAATTCATATAAACAAACTACTTGTGTAGCAATGGCAGAAATTTAAAAAAAAGTATATGGCACAGGTTAAATAGTGGATAACAGATAACACCATTATATTCTACAAAGTTTATCTGCTGTGTAACCTGAGCCTTTTCTCCTCTGAATGGCTGCCCCCAGTGCTACACAGCAGCTTATCTATATAAATAAAAGTAGTGTTTCTGAAGCAAAAAAAAAACTGTTTTACCAGTGCAGGGCAATACTGCATTATATTTTTATTACTTTAAAACACTTATTTTTTGATGTTATTGTTCCTTTAAGTGGGCACAGATGGAAGTAATGTAGACAGTTGTATCTTCTAATAGCCCTGTAGATCCACCAGTCTTGTGACTTGTTTCTTGTTGTATCAATGAGGACTCACATGGCGTTGTATCATTTCAGAATGTAGGCCATATGCTTTTAGGATACTTTCTAGTATCCTACATGCAAAACAAGGGTCCGTCAGCAATGACAGCAGCCTACAGTGTTTCCTAGAGAGCAGGTGACAGTTCTTAGGCTGGCTGCAAGCCATAGGGCGACACCTGCAGGCATCTTTGGAGACTTTCTTTCAGCACCAAAAAATAACTTATTTATTTTTAGCAGAATCAATAATGACCACAAGATAATTATAATAATAACATGCTGAATTATAACAATGAACAGTAGGTATCAGTGGTACATGGCAAACTGTGACAGTTACGATTTATTTTTCTTAAAATACCTAAGTGGGCCAGGAGAACGTCTGATTCAGAATGACAGCTATTTTATTTCAGATCTCTGTACATAAACAGCACTTGAAGATAGCAATAGGAGTTGCCTTGAGGATTCTGACAACTGAAAAACAGATTATTATTGCTAAAAAAATCCTTTGGTTCAAATCCGATGTGACAGGCTGTAGAAGTAAATGCTCGTGTCAAGTGGCTGAATTTGAACGGGACTCGGGGTTATCAGTCAGATGGTGAAAGGTCCCTACACCTGAGCATTTTTTTCAGTTGCTTTCAGTGGATTTTTTTTAGCCACATTAAGATCAGGTGAATATGACTCAACCTTGTACTGTGGCTCTCTTGAACAAGGTTCCCATAGATTTTAATAGTAAAGCTATTTGAGAATTTTCAAGACACAGAGCTATAGAAAAACTTAAGCTGGCCATGCACCGGTTGATGAAAGCTGCAATATGGTCCTTCCATAGAAGTCATCAGCTTAATGGGGCCTGTCTGACTAATATGTGGCTAAAATTTGGCCAGATATTGATTGGACGTGTTTAAAAATCTCATCAGTGAGGACCGCATAGGCATAGGAGCAAGGGTGTTTCTTTTCTAGTTTACGCTAATGGCAAATTGGTTGTTTTCTCAGCTGCCATATGTACAGACTGATCCCATGCCTGAGGAAGGCAGAGGATTGGAAAACCCATGCCTTATACAGGTTGGGGTACATGTGCATGTGCATGCAGCTTTATGCTGTTGCCTGAGTTAAAAACAAGTAAGTATGGCATGCAAAGTCTTTCTAGGTTTGGCACAGCTACTGGTGTTTAACTGAATGTACAGGTGGTCTGGACTCCAGTTATAATTGCATGTAGCGCAGCTGGTTAAATGTGCAGCAGAACACAATTAAATATTGAGTTACTTTTGCTCCATTGGCACTTTCATATCCTATTGTTTTGCTCTTCTCGCCCTAAAAGTAATACTGTATTCCATTTCTTTTCCCCTGAAATCACAGCATTTAGCCTTGAGAAGTCTTGGCTGAATTATATGTTTGATTGAACCCAGAGATTGATAATTATACGCTAGCCTTATTAAATGTGCTTAGTGGCTGCTGCTTTTAATTGAAAGCCACAAAAGAGCACACATAAATGGTGTAAGTACCAGCCGCAGCCGTTCCCAGACAAGACCAGGGGCTATTCGTGCTCTGCCGGAGCATCTGCAAACTAAAGCATATGTTTGATGTTAGCCTGGGTGTACACAATGTGTCCTATTTATTTAAGGCTTCCTTTCAAGGCACAACTTGCAAGTTTGTTACTTAAGGGTACATGTCAGACTTGATTTAACATACACTGGGATTTGGATACTCCTGAACAGCAAAAAGGCAACATTTTGGGGGTAGAATGTGGCTGCTATGTGAGCAGTGATCTGTCACTTCTGTTTATGTTGCTCTGGGAAATCGGCAAAAGAGGCACCAGAGGAATTTCAATAAATTAGAATATATGGTGTTTAAAGAAGTACTTAATGCTTCTGTGTAAACATGTCTTACTTACAGATATTTCCTCTGCATTAATTATTACTGTATAACTGGAAACTTATTACTCAATAGTTAAAGCAGCTAGATATGTTCAGACAACACTGATTCATCTATTCTGCATAATTTTTTTTTTACTTAAAGGGAAACAATGCCACTGACCATTGCAGGACTCCATAAAAAATATCCAAAAAAATGGCCCTGTTTCTTATAAATAAAGATAAATAAAGCCTTTCATGAAAAATACATTTTTCTTATAATATGTGTCATTGGATAATTTCATATTGTAACTCCATTTCAAATACCAAAGGTCAATAAGTAGACATAGCTTTGTCTTTTACTCCGACATTTATCTTCCCGTTACATAGTGCTGTACACTTGCTAAATAAATCTTTGCAGTTTAAGTTGGATTTGGGTCTAAAGCTAGCCATACATGTCCAGATTTGGTCAGCAGCTTAGCCATTTTTCACCACACTGTGGAGCCATGTGGACATGTATGGCAAGTCGGAGGGGGGCTGTTAAAATCCTGTTATTTTGGTGGATCAAGGCTTATCTGTCATAACAATAATTACATAACAGATCCTCTTTGCTTCATGTTCCAATCATTCAAGTGGGTTGCCCAATAGAATAAAATAAAAATGAAAAAGTGACCATACACGTATACAGCCACATATGCGATATTCTTCCATTTGGTCTGCAGGTTGATCAGTTGAGTACCGTATGGGTAGGTCCATCTAAGGTCACCCTAAAGGTGGCTATACACTGTTAAGGACCCTTCAGATAAGTGGCAGATTATCTGCCCATGTATGTCCCTCTCTGATTGCCTGCTGGGCAGGACCACATGGATGAATTGATGTGGTCATCTCCCAATGGGCTAACAGAGGTGCCTATTATGACCTGATCACTGGCCAGGAGGCCAAATGATCGGATGTAGGTAGCCAAATCAGGCAAAATATCCACTTGTTTAACAAGATTGCTCTTGATCTTTTCACATTACCTCCTCAGGCTGCATTTATTGGTCCCAATACTTGCACAGTTTTTGTAATTGCCCTTACTGTACATGCAGTAGCTGTACAATTAATGTAATTTGAGATCACTTGCCCCAGCAACATACTCCCTTTGATTTCACAGGCTGATAGCAAAGTAAATTTTGTTTGAGTGAGAAGACAGCCTCTCCTTACCTCCTGCCATATGCCAGGCAGGTGTGTAGAGCCTACATCCCTAACCTGTGTGACAGGTAGGGGCTGTCAACATGCCTTTCCCTGTATTCATGGGTTGAACATGCTCCATTTTGCAGCACAGGTACCTGTAGCAATTTCTCAGGACAAAGCACAAAGTGCAACATGGCCCGTTTTTAGATCTTCAGTGAATTGTCAGTACCGTATAAGAATAATAATTCGAACAGTATCACCGACATGGCTGGATGAGCATTACATATCATACCATAAAG
Source organism: Xenopus laevis (assembly GCF_017654675.1). Lineage (NCBI taxonomy): Eukaryota > Metazoa > Chordata > Amphibia > Anura > Pipidae > Xenopus > Xenopus laevis. The sequence continues at coordinate 70,029,507 of NC_054387.1, forward strand.
ACCAGCTAAGGCTTGTGTATAAGGTATTTTGATGAATAGCTCATATTTGCATGGGATTTGCATATACATGGAATTCCTGGATCATATATTACAGAATTTTAGCTTTTCTCTACTTCCTTTCTAAGCTGTTACCACCTGGCCCCCCTTGCAAGTCTCTGTGCCATTGCAGGCATATGGGTTTCATTAGGATTAGCTTGTAACAAACCAAACCTTGTCTGTTCCGCAGCAGGTCGCTGGCATAGCAGCAGTGGCACTAACGTACAGATGATAAGTGAATCTCCTGCTGTACCTGTAACAATTTAATTGTGTAAGTCAGCCCAGTCAGGCATCCTTGCTCATGACTTGAAGACATGAAATTCATTGTCGTTATTGTCCCTGTCATTTGGTATCATTATGTCTTGACTGCAGAATTTTCCTCACTCCACTGCTTTTTCTACCTCCAGGAATGAGAGATTATGGCTGAGGTTGGGGTATCGGCAGGCCTATGAACTACATTCACCTCAAGGGAGCTGCTTATTAGACATTCTTTTCTTCTTTGACAGGCTGGATTTGACTATTTGTTCACCATTAAAACATTAGCCCAGTGATGCGTATTCTATGTAAAAGTTGTACTTTAATATTCTAGCACATTTTTTATACCGATAGTGAATATTTGCAAGGTTTCAAGAGCAATTTTTGGTCAGTTTAACTTTCAAAGTAATTTATTAAATGCAGGTTTGTGTGCAAAATGCAAGTTTTTTGCATTCTGCCCTTCACTTTGAAATCTTGCTGCATGTCTCTGTGTTACAAAAGGAGTGCAGAGACATATGTCCCCCCATGAATAGTATGCTATGTGTGTTTGGCACTGCTGTATGAGGGGTTGGTGGGTTGTGACATGTTGCAATCCCCCAGCTTGCACATCATTCAGCAACAGAACCAGGACAGGGCTGCCAGATGCAAAATTTAGCCCTGCCACTGCCGCAAGTCTAAAGCGAACATTGTGGAAAGGGGCAATAGTAAATAACCCCTCCTTTGAACTATTTCTGAAAATATATTAGCCATTACCGCTAAAGGCTGGAAGTTGTAGTCCAGCAACAACTAGAGGGCTGTCAGTAGGAAAGCTGGCTTTTTATAAATTGCAGGGCTTTACAAAGATTATTGCATTGGTTCCAATCCCACTAGGTAGAGAAACACAATTAAAATAATTTTTTTGTAACTTTTGGGTCCCTTTAAAATATAGTGCTTTAGTAAATAAGTATAATAAGATACACACATTTTATCACTAAACTTAGGCTGTGGATGTACATGTTAGAACAAAAATAGCAACTATGGGCAAATAAAAGCAGTGAAGACAGTGAAAGTAATGAACAGTAATCTTGTGGATCTCCTTAAATAGCCTCTATGGGGGCTGTCTTAATTCAGGCATGAATATCTGGCGGTATTCTGAAGTGAGTGTTAATAGATGAGACAATCATGATGTCCATTACAGTTGCCAAATGCCTTCACTTTTCATCCCAGAAAAAGCCCCCGCTGTTCGGCAATGGCAATCAGAAGGAACAATAGGAGCACTGACACATTATGTAGAAGAAGGATATATCATGTCTTGCATCCTTCTGTTTGCTTCATTCCATCAAGTCTAATATATGTTTCCTTTGCTTCATTCCATCAAGTCCAATATATGTTTCCTTTGCTTCATTCCATCAAGTCTAATATATGTTTCCTTTGGCACATTTTTGCCCCTCCATGTGGCTTATGCACAGGGTTGCTTTTGTTTCCATAGCATGTGAGGTATCACAAGATTGCTTTGTGTGCACATAGTACCCAGAGATTCTATGGGATTCGTCTGTTCTGGTAAGAGAAAGTTTAGAAATCTTAGCCTAACTCACCTGTAGGCTGGCCCCCTTAGGAAGGGCAGTCGCAGAGTTTAAGAATGTGATGCTAAGACTTGTACTTGTGGTGTATGCCATGGCATGGTGGGTAAAACATGGAGCTACAGCTGAAGCTCCATCTTTTTTTCCAGCATAGGCCAGCACTAGATATAACCTTTAGGGTGTTCCTGACACTTTACATTTTTGTCACAACTCGTCTTCTAAAACAATATCAGGGTAACTGAAAAGGGTTGTATGAAAGGCATAGCAGGAGCATCACCTGTGTGTGCCCAGGCATATAGACTGTGCTCTCCCACTTGCACACTGTGTGGGGGCCTGCACGTAGGCTGGCATCAAGTACAGGGCATCTGCACTACCATGTCAGCTGACCCCTTATTGCACACACCCCACTAAGTGCACCTATAGGCAACATGGTAATGTTAGTGAGAACATACCCCAGTGCAGAGGAGCACCAAAACAGACCCTTCCCATATATACATTATCTACAGGGAGTATTTTATGCTTCTGCCTCATGGACAGTACTCAGGGAGGAAATGTCTCAGCCCAAAAAAATGCTTGGTTCTTCTAAAGAACATTAAAGCTCCATACAAACCCTGTTGTATTGTTTGTATGCAGTGTTATTTGTGTATGGGGACACACAAGGCCCTATGTGCTTTGCACCATACCCTACTATTCATATTATTTGGCTTGTCTTTTCAGCACCAGGCAGCAGAATTCAGCACAGTGTTGGTGAGCAGCATTCTCTGTAATTCCCATCCACCCATCCCATTCTACAGTATGCATTGTCTGCTTATGTTATGTCACTTGCTTCTCCCTTATAACTTATTTAAAGCTGGACGTTTATTAAGCACCTTTATTTTGCCATATTACTGACATTTCAGCTCTTCTCATTTATGGCACTTGTGCAACAAAAATTATGTTATCAGAAGCTTCTCCTTTATCTTTCTTATGGCCCAGAAGTTTGGGGCTGAGGTTTCCAGAGTGCGGAGTTCACCACCCTATCTGGGCCTTCAGGCTAATGCCAGATGGTGCTGAAAATTGGCCTGCTAAAACACGCAGGCCCGAGAAGCAGCCCCTATGTTGGCATTAGTGTTAAGTCCTATAGTAGTGAACAGTGATATTCTGAGAGAGAAGACCAGTGGAAAAGTTGTTAAGAATAAGATATTCTATAATATACTTAAAGTTAATTTAAACATACTTAAAGTTCATAGAAACTTTAAGTATGTTTAAGATAACTTGTTTTTGTAGATGTAGTCAGTCTGGAGACAGAAATGACATAACTTGCTATTTGCTGTTCTTCATATAGATAGGTGGCGCGCTGATACATTATGAGCTAGGTAAAAGGCCTGGGGAGGGGCTTGGACCTCAAAACACCTATGTCTTTGCATAATTGTAATATAGAACTGTACAGTGTCAGTGACCCAAGAAACCAGCCAGTGCAATCGAAGAATAAACCAGTGCTTGAAGCATAGAGACAAAAATAGAGAAAAAGAACAAGGGGAAAAAGGAAAAAGAAAATAAGGAAATATCTAATGTAGTATGTTTGATTTACTGATGTGTGATCATACATTTAGGTGATCTGTAACATCACAAACAACAACTACTTTAGTTGACATGAATTAAAGTGCAAGTGTAAACCTTCACATCGAGGTACAAATAGTGCAAGTGCATTGACTTATTTGTACTTCAATTATGAAAGTTGAAACTGTTAGTTTATATATACTTTGCACTTTAAGCTATTACATCTAAAGTATTTTTTGAACTGTCACTATCTGCACAAACTATAGAGTGTATATAGAGTGTTACAAATAACTTTCATATATGATTACAAGTCAGTGCACTCTACACTATGGGGCAGATTTATGATGTGATGTAAAAAATAGTGGAATAATTTGCCACACATTTCCAGGCAACGCTGTGTAAAAAAAAAACAGAGCAAAAAATGTAGTTATTTTTTTTACTCACTTTTTCTTTGAGCAACTTCCTCTTGAACTTACTTACAAATGTCTGAAGCAGTGTAAAATAATGGTGGCAGATATGGCGTTCGCATGGCGTAAAATGAAACACCTTAATAAATTAGCAATTTATTTTTACACAACTTATACTGTTTTTTCAGCGAATTTCATTTTACACAGCATAATAAATAGGCTCATATATGTTTTATTCTTTTCTTTCTTCTTTTTTTCCTTTTCTCCTATTTTTCTTTTTCTTCTTTTCCTCCTCTTTTTTCATCTTCATGGTTTATTTTTCGATTGCAATGATGTGAGGTTTCTGGAGAACTTCTTCAGCCGGCTTGGGAGAAAAAAAAATTGTGGGACTCTTGCTATTTGTTAATATTAAGAGAAACCAGCCAGTGATTTGTATAGTAAGTGGGAGATACATGGGAAAAGATCTTGATAGATTTTCTAACATAGATGCTAAATTGCCTATGTGCACTTACCCAAACACACTCTTGTTAGAGTTATGCTGATCTGGGAAGATTGTCAGCTTGTTTTGAGCAGGGGCAAATATAAACAACTGAACACTTTCTGTAATGTGTTGTGCTATAGAAACAGGATAATAAGTATAACATTATTACGGACCCCTTAGCTGGATAAACTGTTATACTTCACGGAACAAGAAACGTGAATGTGATTCCTACTAACAAATAGTGCGTATTTCCCCTTTACTGTACTTAAATTGTGATACCATCACCATATAGCAATATCTGCATCCAGTATGCACACATAATATTATTTCACACAATATTAATCCCTACCATTTACATAGATATCTGAAATTCTTTCTCCCATTTCTTTTAGGTATAAGAAAAATTACATAATCATGGTAAATAGCTAAAAATCGCTTCTCATTATTGATTCGGCTTTGTCGCAATGAGGTGGCGAGGGGAGTGGACATCAGAACCACTAAAAAAATTGATCTCTTCTTTGCCCTTTTGCCATAGACAGATTACTTTTGTACCGGTTCAAAGCAGCACAGACAGATCATAAGCGAGATATTTTACATAATCAATTTGTATTAAGCATTTGGTATGCCGGCTGCATAAATCAACAACAATATCCATTACAATTCCATCCCCTTTTTCTCCAAATTATCATGATGGAACTGATGTTAGCACACTGAGATTTGAGTAATAACGGCGCCATAGAGTAATCAGAAATTAATTATTCCGAGCACATAGGCCTCCGGTCCCAGAAATGTGGAGTCATTTCTCTAAGCCAAGCCGAGGAGTCTTAACTGGAGAGAGAGAGAGAATAATAAGCACAGAGTCTCTTCTGATGCCTGTATTTCAGGAGATTAATCTTCCTTTACCTCGGCCCTCCTTTATGAAAACCATTTAGATGCGTGAAAAGAGATTTCATGATGTCAAAACATATACTTCACCTGTAAAATGCACTTGTCACTTGCTTGTTTGCCTTTAATATTCTGTCATTGTGCTTGAAACAAATGGAATATTGTGGCTCTGATATCTGCTGTTATTAATGGAGCAATAACATGCAGGCTTTAAAGGGAAAATGCACTTTATTTTAGAAATCCAGCCTGACCGCCACTTGTTTTTGGATAAAGGGGCACTTTAAAACTTTGCTTGCTTTTTTTTTTTTAATGGACATTTTTTTCTGTTTCTTAATATATTCATCCTTTGCAACAGTCCTGTCCCATTTATTGAAATGGAACCCAGAAACACTGAATATATGTTGTTAGCAAACTTTAACTTTTTTTCAAGTAAAGTAGATAGTAGAAAGTTGGTAGTAAATGGCTTAAACCTCTCTGAAATTGTTTAATTAGCTGTTTAACCAGGGGGAACTCTGCCCCCCCCCATGCTACCCTGAGGCAGCCTTCACAATGCCACTACCCACATTTTGTTTGTTCCTACTGAGCCAATGAGGGGCCGAACACTAATGCAGAGAGCTTTCTTTTTAAACAGCGTAATTTTGTCTCCTAACCTGCAGGGCAGTGCCCCTGCCTTTAACTTTTTTAAAGTTACCTTTGTAAACAGTGGAGTTAAGATAAGATGGGGGATTTACAAATGAGCATTTTGGATGCAATTTTCCATGTTTTTAAACTAGAATGCAAATATATTTTCCAGACAATTTTAGTATCATTGACACAGTTGTGACTTAAGTGTGAATATGTGCAAACATATAGTTTTCAGCATTCGTAGTAAAACTATGTTGTTAAATAAAGTCTGCAAGCAATTTTCAAGTCACAGGTCTGCTGCATGTATTGATGTAGTATGCAGTGGAAACTGTGGAATTAGCACCGGATTAAAGATGGTGGTAGTTCCAGGGTTTCCTTGCTCCAATAGGCGCAGTCACAAGCAATTTGGAATAGGAGTTAGAACAGCAAGGAGCATGGACTGAAATACCTATAATACATGGTATCAGTACAGGCAATAACTGTGTCCATTTATCCACAGCTGTAACTGTAAAAGATAGCTAAGATCTTGGTATGAATGCTCTGTTATTAAGAACTGTTGCTTCCATTATATAAGTCTGCTTACTTATTCTCTAGAACACACTTAAAGGAGACTAAAAGCAAAACCATCAGATAATTTATATCCTAACTAGAATCGTATTAGACTGACATGTACTCGACATGTCACTAAATATTACTATTTTACAACTGTTTCCTTGAGCCGCCATTTTGTGATTGTCTATTTGTCACTCACTGATCACCTGACAGGAAACAGTGCAGCTCTAACCTTAACAGGAAGCGTGAGAGTAGAAAACAGCAGTAACCTGCTTCATTTGTGCTGTTCTTGGAGGCAAACGTCAGTCAAAGCAAATACTGGAGCTGCTAATGTACCAGTATAATTATGACAAATCCTGAAAAATAAGATTGGATATCGAACCAAATCCAAACTCTAACTTGAATATTAAAATTGCAGCACAATCCCTAAAAATAACCTCAATAAAAATTGGTCACCTGCAGTGCTTTAAAGTCACATGACAATAATGGTTCAGATTCAGATTGACCAATACCTGGGAATTTGTCCTCCATTGCATGCATTCCTTAGCAAATTGTAATTAATACACTCATAAGTATCTAAGACTGTATACATTGGAAACTGGAAATAGGATATAGTTTCTCTTTAATCTGAAGGACCAGTAGCACAATAAAATAAAAAATACACATTCAAGCTAACATAACAGTTATTTCAGTTACATTTTTTTCTTCGAGGCAGAAGACCTGTTTTATGCTATTAGCTCATAAAACGGCAGATATATTTTATAACTGCATCCAGGGCAGCTGCATTTCCTGGTGTTTGTGGTTCTGCAATAGTGCAGAGTCTTATACGGTAAAATGATTATATAGTACAAAAATAGCTATAGATAAAGTAAGTATAATATAATTTGCTGTGAAATAATGGCATTTTTAAGGTAAATACCATTATAAAAATATACCATTCGCACTGGGTGCTGTTAGCTCTGCTCATTGTAAACAGCCGTGGCGGTTAAGATGAATTAGCCAGCTCTAATGTACAACAAGCTAATGCTGTGATGTGGAAAAAACAATGCAACTTTAAATAATCCCTGTGAGATCCAGCCAACCATCATGTATATTCAGTGTGACAGGGACAGATGTGACAGATCGGATCTGACACACTTCCATAGCACAAGTCAGTGGCTGGAGGTGACTCATGTCCTTCCTTTGATTCTGCCCCTCTGCTGCAGGACAACACAACGACGCACGGATGAACCTTGCCATCGCCCTCACTGCTGCCAGGTATGGTGCTGCCACAGCCAATTACACTGAAGTGGTACGCTTGCTGAGGAGGACAGATCCAGAAAGCGGCAAGGAGCGCGTCTGTGGCGCACGGTGCAGAGATGTTTTAACAGGTATGGGACTTGTAGCCTGACAGACAGATGTGGCTCTGCAGATCGGAATGGTTAACGCTTTCTGGGCACTAAACCTCAGCTGGGAATATGGAGACGTGAATGCATGTTTGATAATGAAACCTGCAGTGAATTTATATGATATTAAATAACTGCCATGAATCCAAATTAGAGGGGAATAGTGTCAAACTATTTATAATTCATTTTACAGCTATCCGACTGTTATTGATCAGTAACCCCAGCAAATCAAGTTGGCCAACTAGGTGACCCTCATTCCTAACACATAGCACAACCATGGTCAAATAGCAGAGATGCAGACCAAGTAGCTGTGCTGGGCTACTTTTGCCACAGCTACCTGGTCTGCATCACTTCCTGTCTCACCCTGGTTGTGCCATAAGGTAGATAAGAAAGAAAGGCCTCCTAGTTGGGTGGACTTTGACAAAAAAAAAAGTCTTTATACTTTTACTGCAGCTCCATTAGGGGTGTAAAGCAATTGGTTATCAGTTTTAGTGGTTTATATCAGCATTAACTTTACCCCTGCAAGTTAAAATAATACACAACATAAAAAGTTCTAACTGGATCTCCTTATGTTACAGGGCAAGAATTTGATGTCAGAGCAAAATGTGTCATCAATGCAACAGGACCTTTCACGGACTCTGTGCGCAAAATGGATAATCAGGAGGTCAAAAACATCTGTCAGCCTAGTGCTGGTGTTCATATTGTGATGCCCGGATATTACAGGTAGGTAAGATGGGAGCAAAATACACCTCTAAGTAATAAGACACAGGTACGTCTAGCATTCATATACAGTCATTCCTACTGTACAAAATATCTATCTTTGATTTGCTGCATAAGGATATACGTTTTTTCCTAGCTCCATACCAGAAAACCAGAACCTTTAGTACATGTGTTAATACCAGAAACACTTCCACCCCTCCAGTGGAAATATCTAGTGTATGTTCTAGTTATGTTGCTGCACAGAGAGAATTACATCTCACCAGCCTTGCCCCTGTGCATATGTAACTTAGTTATGTGGTAAGTGTAGCCCTGGCCAAATGTGCCATAAAGTGAGGTTTGAAACTAAAATGTCTTGGTCCAGGTATTGATTAACTCTGTGCTTATCTTAGTGTCTGACCCGTCTCAATACCTAGACCACGGCTGTCCAACTGGCGGCCCGCAACCCCCCATTGTGTGGCCCTCCATATCAAAGTCTGCCTGCTGATCACATCATATTGCCCCCAATCTTAACCTGTGCCAGCAGCAGCCAAAAATAAATATGATCACATCATATTGCCCCCAAGTATTTATGTACCTGTGCCAGCTCCCAGCAGCAACAGCAAACATATGGCCCCCGGCCCAAATCTGTACCTGGCTGTGCCAGCAGGAAGCTCCACACTTTCACAGTAATAGAAAGAATGTCTTCAGTTTAGTACAACTGTGCAAGGCTGAGAGGAGCAAGCGCGAGCCACACCAAGCAGGCCGCCAGCTCTCTGCCTCTCTCTGCCACCCAACCGCATCAGTGACATCATTGACGCAAATATGCACGTCACGCTGCACTGCCACAATGCACAGAATGAGCTATTGCTGGCAAGAGGGAGAAGTTAAAGGAGGGGGATTCCACCAGAATGAGTGACCATCATTACTGAAACAAATTATTAAATAAACGCTTGGGAAAAAAAAAAAAACCATTAAAAGTGCGCCCCTCAATGAAGGCGTCCTAGACAGACGTTTACTCTGCCTACCCCTAGTTCCGGCCCTGATCCCTGCAGTGAGCACCAACCATCTGTTTTTTTGGTGTGGGTGTGCTATAATGTGGACATGGTCTTGCGGTAACATGGGTGTGGTTTAAAGTGGGTGTGGTCTAAAAACAGGGAGTAGCTAACACTGGCTTCCATTATCGGCCCTCCACAATGTAGATTAGAAAAATTCCGGCCCTCTGTACCATAGAAGTTGGACAGCACTGACCAAGATTATGGGACTGTGAGACATATGAAGATTGTTTTCCTAGTTCATGCTTTCTCAGACAGACAATGTACTTACAGCTGCATGGGTCACTTTTGGAAGCCCATACATAGGCAGTTAAAAGCTTATTGGATATGTATCTGTGTTGGATATGTAAATGTGTAGGCCCACTATATGATCCAATGGTTGTCCCCCAGGTCAACAGTCTGATCCAGTGTGTGGGTGCAGAGATTTAATTATTTGGATACCTTAGCAAATGAGGGAATCTAAACATGTATTGCTTAGTTTGGAACATCAGGCTAACTTTTTCTACCCATTTACTTTTCCTTTTTTTCTCTGCAGCTTTACAAATTTACAATTAAAAATGTAGTTTCCAGGATCAATGGGGCTGATATACTAAAATAGGCACTGAATTGCATTAGTGTAGTTGCTAGTAGCAACTAATCAGCAGTTACTCAGAAACTGTGCTACAACTTATGAAATGAAATAAAAAATCTGATTTGGGTAACTACACAAGTGCAATTAAGTGTCTAAGTACTAAATTGCACCAGTGCAACAGATTAATGAGCAGGAATCCTTTCTTCATATTATTATATCGCATTAAAGAGATGCTATTGTATGTTCTAGAGGAATTAGCCTTACAAGAATAATAAAAGCAATGCTATTTTTTAGCCCAGACAACATGGGACTGCTTGATCCAGCCACTAGTGATGGGCGGGTGATTTTCTTTCTGCCATGGGAGAAGATGACTATTGCCGGAACGACTGACACCCCAACAGAAGTCACACACCATCCCATTCCAACAGAGGAAGATATTAATTTCATATTAACAGAAGTGCGAAACTACCTTAGCAGCGATGTGGAAGGTAAGGCTGATGTGCCCTTTATTCCCTTATCTACACTTATGTCTAAAAATAAGCTTTGTTATAGTGTTCTGTAATAGTACATACTAATGACTAGGAAAACAAATACACACCCTGAAATTGCATATTTAGTCTCTACATAAAGTCAATTTAAGAGCAATTCAACTAATACAGATGAACTGGCCAGGGATCCTCAAATATTGAGGTTTCTCATAGCTTTCTATGAAAGTCTCTAAAGTCTCAGTTGCATGCAAGAAAGAAGGTAGGATACTTTTAGTGCAACCTTTGAGCTCACATTGTGATGCCACAACCTAGCTACTTGTAGTCAATCGGAGCTTACACAACCCAACCCCACACTCATTAACATCACTTTCTGATTACGTAACTCATGATAGCATCCTTTTCTACAGACAGTAGTATCATGGTACTAGACTTGTGCACAAAACATTTCTTATCTGTACTTCCAAATATATAAGGGAGCTGCCTTACTGATTTAGCATAGCCACCAGCTGCTAGATATCAAGACATCATGATTCAACCAAGGCAAGCAACATGATAACGCCATGTATGTATAGAGGGTGGGACAGAAACCAGGCAACTGGCAGAAATCTGTAGAAATCAAGGGGATAAACTTCAGCGCTAAAGATGCCCCCTTCCCTTCTTCTTTTCTGCTAACACACAGCATTTGCTTTGGGCTGCTGCTGTTACCTGTTCTTAAGGACTGACCATATACAGTATAAATATAAAATCCACTATACACGGCTGATTAGTAATAAATTCCATATCAGAAAAGGAAAAGAACTGACCCATATAACTGCACCCTCCGATCCGTTACATCCGAAGGCTCGTGCTATTAATTGATAAAATGTAACTTTTAATAGATTGTTAAGACAAAATGTCCAGTATGCATCAATTAAAATCAAGGTTATTAGCAGGGGGACAGATCGACAGGAGGCAATGGGTTGGTTGTATACATATGCGGCTATTATCTATTATGTAAAAGGCGCATTCTTAGCTTATGGTTAGGCAGGGTGGCAGATTTTGAGTTAGATTTAAGGGCAGTGATATCTACATGGATCGGGAGGGGACTCAATCTGGGTAAAGGGGTTGGTGACTCGAATGGATCCAAGGGTCAGTGCTGTTTAGCGGTATATATAATTGCCGGATTGTGCCTGATGCACAGCACAGTTTGCCCGATAGGTAGTTCAGATACTGGTAGGATGTCGCCATTACACTTCATATTGGAACATCTACCTGATCGCCTTATGGGAGCGGACTCTATGTGGGACTGAATGCTTGACTCTGTCAGTTCTGTAACTCATTACTGTATTATACCTCAGTCTGCAATATAGCATATCCAGTAAGCAGGTTGGTAATCCAGTTACATAATAGCCACATATATGACCAACCCATTGCCTCCTGTTGGTCCATACCCCTGCTACTAACCTTGATTTAATTTGCTGCATACTGGACATTTTGTAATGGGAGGGTGCAGTTATATGGTCAGTTCTTTTCCTTTTCTGATATGTGATTAATCCACTTAACCCCGTACTCTGTAATCTATAATTGATGGATGGTGCTCCCCAATGTCTGATCTTTACCTTTAGTAATACATTCAAATTCACATTACATGGCAGCTACTGCATGAGTTACTTAATAATCAGCATCATCTTGAATGACAGATGTAACTTCACTTTCTGCTAATGTTTTGATGGTTTGCCTCAGCTTAACTTCTCGGTAGCAGCCCAGAGCACACTGAGCATGCACAGTGTGCACTGGCACTCAAAAGATGGCCTAATAAGATCCAAGATAGGGAGCTCATGTGGACAACTTTGAAGGCCTGAATCATTACTTTGATAGGGCTGCTAAAACAATGCGCTAGTTCAGTATGTAAAATATATTATTTCAAGCCACAGTCTTTTTAGGTTTACTTTAACTGACTTCCTGGCGCTTGATTTAGATTAAGAACAGTTCTCTGTGTTAGTGCTAGAGAAACCTATTAATTTTCTGCAGCAATAGAGCCTGTTTCAAGGTTGAAATATACTCTATAATTCAGTGATCCCCAACCAGTCACTTGTGAGCAACATGTTGCTCTCCACTCACACATTTATGTTGATCCCAATGGCTTGATAGTAAGTGCTCACTTTGAAATTCTTTTTTGAATTTTTTCTTGCTTGTGTGGCTCTCCAATAGTTTTTGCATTTGAGTGTGGCTCACAGGTAAACACATTGGAGACCCCAGCTATAATTCATGAAAATTTGTATGGACTTTCTGCATACATCCTCTTGCTCTAACTCAAGCCACATTTTAAGACATTACTCTATATCTGTTTTTAGGGTACACCTCATAACTTCAGTCAATTTACAAGCAGACCACTCTAGTGAAAATTACCATCAACCTGATTTGTAGTAGTAATTAACAGATATCATTCATTCATATATCATTTAAACTCCAAAAAAGACTGCACAGCTTTCACCCTTTCAGCACATGCATATGAGCAATATCCTTCGTTCAGCAGAATGATAAGTGTGATGTGCGCAATTATTTAATGTGGCCGTCAGCCACTTGTCACTTTATGTGCACCATTTAAGGTGACGGTAATCTTTCATTACTTGTATTTCAGTCAAAAGTCACTTATTTGCCTTTGTGCCTTGCTCATTCCCTGCGGTGGTACATTTTTATTAGAGAAAAGCTTCCCTCTCACTGTCTTAGACAACCACCCTGGTGCGTGAAGCTTTTTCATCAGTCAGACAATTTTGTTGCTTTGGGATTCTTGTATACAGGAGAGAGTTGCAATCACTTGTTTGTACTTTGTACACCTATTCCCCCAACTCTGAATATTGCATACACATATTCCACATATTTTTTTGAAATTCCTTATACATTCTTTTTGGTATTTTACATAAAAAGAGTTCAATGTCTAAATGCTAGAAATAGGTTTACAAATATTGACAGTGGGGATGAAATCCTTCTTGCCAAAGCTGGTCATACACCACTGCCAAATAATCGGATCTTCACCTGATTTTGTTCACCCAATAATGTAGGCCTTGCAGACATGTCAGGAAAGGACCACATCAGCACATGGGATTTTTTAAAGGTTACTATAAAAGATGTAAAATAACTTGGTCTGTAGTGGCAGATAAGTGTTTGGCCCAGTACATAGGCAGAGAAATGCTCATTTGGTGACCTCACCAAGCAAAAAGTGGTTAAGGTCTATGTCCATCTTACCTGGCTGGTTCTTAGGCAGATATTAGTTGGGAATGTTTTACTCATGTCCGATTTGGAGCCAGGAAGGAATTGTGCCACTTCTGATGGAAATTGTTTCAGTTTCAGATGGATTTTTTTTTACTTTACTCTGAATCCACTAGCAATTAGGTGGAATTAATGTGAACAAAAGCTTGAACTTTATTGATGTGTCTATTTTAGTCAGTTGTATTGTCTGTGTAACTGTATATAGATTTATATGTTAAAAGTGCAGCAGGTTGTTTCTTGTAATTAAAGAAAAAGTTATGTCAGCATCAGTAACCAAAGACAAAACTGTAGACTTCTCTTCCAAGGGGATTGACAGGTAAAAATGGTTTCATTTTGTTTTTGAATTATTATTATTAGTCATTGCTATAAAAAATTAGTTTGCTTGCTGTCTTCAAGTCAAGATGATGTTTCCCTTTTCAGGCAAAACAGGGTCAACAGCTGGAAGGGTTGATGGCACCTTATGGCCTTATGCCTTTTTTATTTCCATGTTACTATGACATCAGCATTGATATCCTTGGGGTATTCCCATTCATAGGGAGCACTGATGGGTCAAAGGAGACACTGATTGAAAGTCCTACTTAGCCTCAGGGTTCTGATCTCATTGAGATCTGAAACACAGCTGTGCCTGTCACTTTAGCTCACATAGCCATGTTGAGCCACACACAGATCTCATGTAATGATCTTTTTTGTGATCTAATAACCATTCATGAAAAAGGAGAATTTTGGGGGGGATGCCTCAAGAAATTTACTTTGTTCTCAGCAACTCCTTGACAATGAAAACCAGGATGTGTCATCAGTAGTGATTGTCTATCTATAAAAATGCAATTGATGCAATTAAATAGTGAAACACATTGGGCCATCATGAAAGTGGAACCTTTGCAGAGGTGCATTTCCTATCTGTATAAGGATTAGAGCTGAAATGACTGGAATTAACCACTTTATAATGTTTATGCAATACTTTTGAGTATTGTAGGTCTAGTGGGGTAGTAAAAATACCATTCTAAATCAAAATATTCCATCCTCTTCCACCTAATAGTTTTGATTAGCTGTTGCACATCTGCTGGACAGAACTTATGAATTGGATATCATACACAAATTCATGACGAAACCTCCCAATCCAACACCAATGAATATCCTACACCAAACATGATGGAGGTATAATGCATGAAGGTGGCACTGCATTTATCCTGCCATGTATTTTAGGATGTATAAAATTGGTACTGTATTTACAGTATTTTGTGTTCTGGGATATTTTATATAAAACTGACACTACATTTATTGGCCCTGGTGTTCTATGAAGGAATCTGTGTAATCTTCCAAAACAAAAAAATTACCTCCCACCTATGCCGGTATCTATTGCCTTTGGCAGCTCATGCTATTATTGATATAAGGCCCTGTCCCCTGCATCTATAGGCCACATGCCCTGCTGCCTTCTTCAGAGAGGATAATGAGACTAGGGCTGTGGCAATACAGCTAGTGTAAAATGGACGCAGACTGAGTTAGTAACACCTTTAAAGAATGTAGGAGAAAAAAAAGGAAGGAAATAATTACAACTCAGTTCTTGATAGTTCCATTCAACAAATAGTTCGGCAAAGGCGCACTTATAGTGGTGCCTTCAAAACATACTTACATCCTATCATTTTAGTTGAAAACATTTTTTTTTCGATTCCTTCTAAAGAATCCCCACCTTGTCACATGCTGTTATTCACTTATTCAATTAGCTGTGTTTATAGATTGCCCATTATTGAATGCACAACTGTGCTAGCCATATCAACTCACGGCAGACATGCCTTTCCTCTGCCAGACACAGTGCCAAGGCTATCGACTTACACAGGCTTGGATACGTTCCAGCTGTTTAATTATAGTGTCTCATGAACAGCTATTCCTAGTTCCATTAGTTTATAAATGGAATATGCTATTTTATATCCGTGATTAGCACTTCATTTAGACCAGCTTAACAGGCTGGCAGAACATCATCTGTTCTTGATTATACAGAGTTATCTTGTGGGTATATTTCAAATTTTATATATGTGTGTTCTAGCGTGTTAGCCTAATGCCGGAAAGGTTGGTAAAAGGCTCTGCGGACTGTTTAGATTTGCACTTACAAAATTCCACAATCACTAAAAAGAAATTCACAGGTTTGTCAACATAAACATGCAGTTAAACCTGTCCAGAATGCTAAATGCCTGGGACACTCACACTTTAAAGGTCAATTAACACCAGGAAAATGAAATGCCCTACATGCATCGGGCAACTCAAAATTTCTGGGAATTATTCTTGAAATTTTATATTAAGAATACCTTTACTTTGTTTTAACAGGGTTTTCTAACCCAAGTATACTCACATTTACCTATATGGCAATTATATTGTAGAGATCTTCAATTCAACTTGATTGACCATTTCTGTGAAATGTTTTATATTTAATTAAATTCATAATTAAATGTCCAATATTAATTTCTTAACTTTCATTATTTTATTTCACTTAAGTTTTGTTCTATTGTAGCCTTTAAAATCTAGGCTAATAGCCAAAGTATGACATTTCTGTATCCTGAGGAAAGTGGGTGACACAAAAGGAGTTATTGATTAAACCTCAAATTTTTCTGGTCAGGATTTTTGGGGCAAAACTCAGATTTTTCAAGGAAAAAAACCTTGAATTTTTCGAGACTTATTATACCCCAATGCTGCAAAAATCCCAAATCTGAAATTCCGCCATCTCAGACATGTCGAGGTCCTGTATAAGTCAGTGGGAGAGGCACCTATCCCAAATTGAGGTCATTGTGGTCTTCAGTGGGTTTAACAGAAAATCCGAACTTTTCATGGTTTTCCGGCAAAAGCTCGAAAAAAAATATTGGGGATAAAAATCAAATATTCGAGCAATTTGGGTATTTGCACGATTTTATTGAGTTTTTCTGCAATCCGATTAATTAAGGTTATTTTATTAATAAATAAAGTCAAATCGAGCATGGGGTAAATAACCCCCTAAATGTTGTTTTATTTGGCCTTGGCCACCTTCTCAGCATAGGAGCACCTAGGTATTATTTTGTTTCTTTTGAAATTACTTTGTGGTGAACCTGGACCCTGGGGAATAACTTAAGAGGGATATAAATGAGCTGGAGAGAGTGCAGAGAAGTGCAACTAAACTGGTTAGAGGGATGGAAGACTTAAATTATGAGGGTAGACTGTCAAGGTTGGGGTTGTTTTCACTGGAAAAAAGGCGCTTGCGAGGGGACATACCCATAAAGAGGATCACCGTACCAGAGGCCACCCATTTAGACTAGAAGAAAAGAACTTTCATTTGAAGCAATGTGGATGGTTCTTCACAGTGAGGACAGTGAGGCTGTGGAATGCACTGCCTGGTGATGTTTTTTTTGATGGCTGATTCTGTTAATGCCTTTAAGAATGGCTTGGATGATTTCTTGGACAGACATAATATGAAAGGCTATTGTGATACTAAACTCTACAGTTAGTATAGATATAGGTATATATAATTTATGTGAAAGTATGGAGGGGTGTGTGTATCGATGCTGGGTTTTCATTTGGAGGGGTTGAACTTGATGGACTTTGTCTTTTTTCAACCTGATTTAACTATTTAACTATGTAAGCATAAAAACCACAAAAAAACACTGATGTAAAAAGTACACATCTAAAAGCTGCTGTCACGTAGAAGTCAATGGGAGCAATACTTAATCGGAGCTAATTTTTAAATATTTAGTTACTTTGAGGTTGTAGAATTTTTGATGTTTTTTTTTGTTTGTAAACACACAAAAAATTTGGAGTAGAAAAGGATTTTGTATTCGTATTCAGACTTGTGTTTTATTTGTTTGTGCTTTTTATATTTGGATGGTTTAATAAATACAGTAAGTAGACATACTTGCTTTTTTAAAATGTGAGATTAGTGGTAGTTGAAAAACCTCTAAAACTACACAAATTAAAATTTTGATGAATAGGCCTTCTATTTGCAATGCCTGCTTGACGTCCAAGGGAATACGTAGGCCAGCCAATAACTAGCAGAACTTTCTTGAAACTTGGTTGGATGAAGTCTTGAGATAAAAATGCAGGCATTTGAAGTTACTGTAAGGAAGAGAGCATATTACTAGCATCCTACAATGTTAAGGTGGCCATACACTGGGTTTCTGTCTTATTGGCTGGTCGGTAAACTGATAGATACCACACAACTGATCAAACATATAGATGAACACATTCTACTGTTCCATTCTGATCAGCCCCTCTTCACTTGCCGACAGGTTGTTTTAGCAGATGTCCAGTATAACCATTTCTGCTCTGATCCAAAGGTTGGTATACCTGCCCAGTCCAGTTGAAACAGCCAAACTGCACCAACTAAATCTAGGCACAAATTGCCAACTATAAGCAAACCAAGGGCAAACCTTTCTCGTTGATTTAATTGAGCATTATTAAATTTGTTGTCAAGAGTAAATGAGCAACTTATAGTAGAGTGGCATGAATGATTATCGATATGCTTTTTCCCACTGACATTATTTATTGTGAAATGGGTCATTATAATTTGATGAGTACTTTGTATCATTTCATACAACAGCGTGTAGAAAAACAGCTTTATTATACAAGCTGCGTGTGTCATTATAATTGGATAAATATTGAGCATCATCAAATGCAGATTTTTTTCATTCTTGAGTAATTGTCACCCTCCCTCATTAAATAGCACTGCTGACTATCTAGAGGGAATTTAACTCAGAGGTAAGTCATCCAAAGCATCCCTAGTTTAATAGTATAGTACAAGGCACTAAACCAGGTGTCAGCAATACTATTCATTAGTCTGCTCTATTCTTTTTTATTATTTGTTTTTTTGAGTTTGTAACACATTGATTTGCAAGTCACAGTGTCATACAAAAGGATTGGTAAGTTATCTGTTATCGAGGATACCCACTATGCAGAAATATCTGGAATATGGCAGGGCCAATTCCCCTAGCGTTCTATTGCAACATATTGTACTTTATTTTGGAATTTCTAATTAATGAGATGGATTTGTTTGAAGTTAGCTGTACAGCAAGCATACTGAAAGTGAGGAGAGTGATATCCGACTGATGGCACAGCTGGAATGGTCTCCTGTTTGTAATGTATACTAGGTTGCCAAACATACAGCCAGCCACCCAGTCAAATATCAATTATGATGTAGTGCTTAGGGATACTTCTAATTCTAATTTTGATTGTGGTATTTCTCAAGAGTGAGGCCTGGATGATGACTAGGCAAAGCATGTATGAAACAGATTTAGAACCACATTTACATGACTAACGCCACATTCAACATAAGTAAACTGACCATTGCTACATGTGTGTGTGGGGAGAATAATCTATGATTAAAAGTAAATAGAAAATTTAATTATTTAACCCCTCTTTCTTCTGTCATTTAATGTATAAGAAGGCAGGTCATGTTAGTGTTAATGAATCTGCTTCGCTCATATTAAAGGATATTCAACAGACTGGCCTACAGAAAAAAAAGCACATCTACTTGTCATTCATAGACTACTAGAGGCGCACGGTGCCCTCTCTCTTTATTAGCGTCACTTACAGCAGCGAATGTGTTTTTAGCACTGATTAGACAACATAGTATCAGTGCTTCTTGTGCACTCAAACCCCTTAAACCCATTTCTGTATTTATACCTTTGCTGCATCCAGAGGAGTAAAGATCCAAAGAAGACACTTAATTTCTATATGTGTTTTTAAATCTATTAAAATAAGAGAAATTGAAACTAGTATTAGTGCATGGAAGCAAATCTGAAGGTTTTTCAAACTAGATTTTTTTGAAGTTTATCAATGGAAAAAATTCTCAGAAATGCTAATTGCTTTGAAACAATGGAAAACTTTTGAGTTTTTTTAAATGAGATTTTTATTTGCCACCTGAAATTTTTTCTGCAAATTCACACTCTTAAGTTTTTCAGATTGAAACCTTATCATAAATTTGCTAGTGTTTGAAAGAACAAAAGGTAAAAAAAAACTTGATGGAGATAAACCTTGGTTTTGTTTCCAATATTTCATTTTCAAAAAATTCGAAAATGTATATCGCATCTAAAGGTACAGGATCCAAACAGCCTGGCTGTGATTTAATATATAGCTACTTATTAAAGAGATGTTGGAAGTAAAAAATGTTATTACTTTACTTTCTATAGTGCTTCAGAAACTCTCCAGCTGGACCACAATATTGAGCTAGCATTTCAAACAGCACAACAAATTTTCGTCAGAAAATAAGCTCACTAGTTCCCACTTTACTTACAGAAGCCCAGGCATTTTTAAATACTCATTTTTATCATTCTAAAATACACACATACACAGTTTTCCATTGCATTTATACTTTCTAGCAAGACATTTCTACTTTTTAATTTAAACTCATATACCATATTTTATGAACTAAAATTCCAAAAAAAGTTGGTCTCTGAGAATTTCTATTAATTACTCTGAGTATTTCCAGCTGTGGCTCTACATGTCCTTCAGTAGTTCAGCTTCAGGTCCTTGCTGACTCTTGATCAAATGGGCAACCCCAAGTTTCTGTTTATGGCTTCTAACACTAGGGTTGGGTTGTTTCAGGGCAGATGGTGGAAATCAAAATGCCCATGCCTGCAAGTGGGTATGAAATCGCCCATGCCCAATGAAAACTGCATTCGATTAAATTAAAAGAAGAACACTTTTTGACTTTTGCTCCTGTAAGTAGTTTGGTGTCTGCCACAGAAAGCTTGCTTACCAATCAAAAGAATAGAAAGCAGCTGTTGGCAGAGGTTGGCATTTCTATCTCCGCAGTTGACCTAGGCCATATACTTATAAACCTAAAACTATTGAATGTAAAAAAATAAATAAATAAAATCAAATACTCATTCACTTGGCTGATGTTATGGATCTTGAGATGAAGGGCATTCCAAGACCAACAGGACGGAATCAAGAAATGCTTGATTAAAATATTTATATTTGGTGGCATGTTTGTCATAGCCTTAAATGTTATGAAGTTGAGATTAATGATAAGCATAATGCAGTATATATTTTTGTCTATCAATTATTTCCTGTACCCTCTGTTTGGTTGGGGTGATGATCAGAGTTGTTATATGGGGCAGTAGGAATTACCATTTTAACCAGTCCTTCATGTGGATCATTGTAATAGTAATCATAACTTTCCAATGTTAATCAGTAATGTCAGGGATACTAGAAAATCCTTCTCATGAACTCTATATTGCCTGAAGTAAAGTTCACAATATAAGGTATCTTACTATATGAAGAGAGACAAGTTTCCTACCTAATTTGTTTCTGAAACATGTAAAATATCAGAGGCACCCTGAGGGAATCCAGCCATATTCTCCAGTGTACCTTTACACTAGATTCCAGAATGAACAAGAGATTTAGTATTTTGTGTCTGTGAGAAAGCTTGTTTTGGGTTACGTTGTAATGATGGTCTGGTTTCAGCATACTTACTGTTGTCGAATTCTCCGCTCCCTTAAATGGAAGATGCTGGAAGTGTGGCAAGAGCTTGAGTGCTGCAAGTTGTAGCTTAGTAGCTGGAATGTTGTGGGTTTGTTTTTCACCTAATAAAAAGTCCTAACCATTGGTTACTCCCACCTGAAATTTTAGGATGCTGCAGCTTAAGCAGGAACTACTGGCATAATACTGCAGGAATGAGCCAACAGATAAAAGTCTAGGGCAGTGATCCCCAACCAGTGTCTTGTGAGCAGCACGTTGCTCACCAACCCCTTGGATGTTGCTCCCAGTGGCCTCAAAGCAGGTGCTTATTTTTGAGTTCCTGGCTTGGCAGCAACTTTTGGTTGCATAAAAAACAGGTGTACTGCCAAACAGAGCTTGTAGGCTGCTAGTCCACACATGAGAGAGTTTGGGGGACCTCTAGTCTAGGGCATCAGTACTAATGCCCCAGGAGATCCATTGTCTCTTGCTCAGGAAAGCAACTAATGGCTACATATTATATTGGGGGTTTTAAGCTCATAGGCTGTAAACCATATTGGGGGAGATAGGTTCTCCAGCTGAGAATATTTGGAAGTAGAACCTCTAGTCTGAAAAAAGTAGTCCAGTACTGTTGAAGATTGTATAATGAAATAAATGGAGTTTTATAAACCGTAATAAGAAAACATATTGCCTCAAAATGTCATTTATTTTCATAGTTTTCAAGGGAAATATTAAAATGGGCCAACATATCCTTCCACAAGGAAACAGCCAACAACTCATTTTGCTTTAGGAGGCCAGCTCAGTAGTTTGGTGACCATTCTTTGTTCTCTTCATACCAGTTCGAAGAGGAGATGTTCTTGCAGCCTGGAGCGGCATTCGACCTTTGGTCACAAATCCCAATTCCAAAGACACCCAGTCAATATCCCGCAATCATGTTGTTGATGTTGGTGAGAGTGGTCTTGTCACAATAGCAGGTAATTTTATGCCATATAAAGGTTTTTAAGCAAGTGGTGCATCTTTCAATTTCTTTGTCAGGGATATTCTAGTAAATAACTTTAATGTGACCCTTTACGTGAAGCATCATTCTCATGACAAAATACGTGGGTGGTTTCAATGGATGGTCTATTCATTCTGCTGTAGTTACATAAAGCAACCCTACATGAGAAATGCCAAATATTCTTTAATGGTACCATAAAATGCAATAGTCACCATAAGAAAGTGCAACATTTTGCACCAATTGGGGTTGGGAGGCAAATGTACTGGCACAGAATTCATAACTAGAATAGAATAAATTATTTGTAAATTTAGGCAATTCTTCTTTTTAATTTGGGAGGTGATACACTGTGAGAACCTAGAATTTAGGCAACTGTCCAATATCAGCCCAGCCAGTAAAAATCATACCTGATCCAATGTTATTGATAGGAAGAAAGATATAAATCTTAATATTTAGTATTTGTCTTGATTAATATCTTGAAAGTTATTTTGCCTGGGGAAGATTTCAAACTCAGGATCTGCTTGTGTCAGCTTTTTATGAACTGGATAAGAAACCCTATCTTTACAGGACTTTCTGTCTAAGTAGAAATTATTACTGCTAAAGATTAATATATTTTGTTAGGTGGGAAATGGACCACATATCGCTCAATGGCAGAAGACACGTTGGATGCAGCAATAATAGCACACAATTTGAAAGCAGATCCATGTAGAACTGTGGGGCTTTTCCTTGAAGGGGGGCGTGATTGGTCCCCCACCCTTTATATCCGTCTTGTTCAAGATTATGGGCTTGAAAGTGAGGTAGGTGGTTAAATATTTGTCCTACCATCTGCTATTTATTTAAACATATATAATACTTGTATGGGATCTGTTATCCAGAAACCCATCATCCTGAAAGTTCTGGGAAGATTATCTTTCATAATTCTTTTTATTATTTTTGATATTATTTCCTTTTTCTCTGTGATAATAAAACAATACCTTGTACTTGATCCCCAACTAAGATACAATCAATCCTTTAAATCAACTTTTAGTGTGATGTAGAAAGTGACATTGTAAGACAATTTGCAGTTTGTTTTTTCATTTTTAATTATTTGTGGGTTTTGAGTTATATAGCTTTTTATTCAGCAGTTCTCCAGTTTGCAATTTTATCTGGTTGCTAGGATCCAAATCACATAGGCAACCATGCCCTGGTTTGTATAAGAGACTGGAATATAAATAGGAGAAGGCCTGAATAGAAAGATGAGTAATAAAATGTAGCAATAACAATAAATATGTAGTCTTACAGAGCATTGTTTTTTTAGATGGGGTCAGTGACCCCCATTTAAAATCAGAAGAAGGAGGAAAATAATTAAAAAACTATAAAAAATGAAGGCCAGTTGAAAATATACTTAAAATTAGCAATTCTATACTATACTAAATGAACTTAACCTAAAGGTGAATTCATGTTTGAATGCTTTTTACAAGATGTAAAGTATGGTGATCAAAGTACAGAAAGACCCCTTATTTTGAAAACACCTGGTCCTAAGCATTCTGGATAACAAATCCCATACCTGTATTTGAAAAAGCATAGAGGAGTAAATCTTCTGAATGTATTTGCTGGGGCAATATGTCCATCTGTATGCACAGGAGGCTGTTACAGCAGCCAATTGGAAGAGTTTTATAAAATGTTCATAAATATAACTTCATATCACTTCTGTTTGATATGTTTGGAACTTTTTAGATTGCTAAACAGAATAAGATATAAAAAGGAACAGACTAGAATAATACTATATAAGGAATAAAGCATGAATGTCTGCAGCTCCCATTTACAGATATTGGTTTCCTTTGGCTGTTAATAATGACAGTGCCAGCTCTGTGACATCTCATTCTAACTAAATATTTTTTTTTTGTAAATGTGATGGCTGTAGCAAAGAATAGTTGAAGCATCATTAGTCACAGTTACATTGATACATGCATAGTAGTGTAAGTGCTGCTCTAAGCATTTACAACACAAGTAGTTTCCACCCACACAATCAAGATTTAATACCCTCTTCAGTCTGCTTGATAAAAGCTTTGGGAAACTGACATAAGTAGCCTGCCTTTTATTTCCCCTGCTGTGCTCTGAGAAGCAGAACAGGAAGATGAGGGAAATGCTCTCTGAAAGCCTGTGTTTTGTCTGGCAGGTGGCTCAGCATCTTGCGGCTACCTATGGAGACCAGGCCTTCGAGGTGGCCAAACTGGCCAAAGTCACAGGAAAAAGATGGCCGATTGTTGGAAAGCGTCTAGTGTCGGAATTCCCATACATTGAAGCAGAGGTGGGTAAATGAGAAATGCACGTTATAACCTTTCATAATGATTTTCACTGGGATTTTTAGTGGGCTTATACTATAGGTAGGATATACTATACGAATACATATACGAATAAAAGACAGTGGCTTGTGTCCAAAAAGCACGTTAGCACTATAAATGGGCCTTTGTATGTTTGGGTGCCCAATTAAATTAATTTAAAAGATATCATAAATCAGGGATGCAAACTGGTGGTCTTTATATGACCCACAAACTGCAATGAAGCTCTACAGAGGTGTAGATCTGGAGTCATTTGTATTTTATTACATCAGAACTCCCAGCAGTGACGGTGACACATGCAAGTAACCAATAACAACTAATAAGTGATTTGCCTTTATTTTTCTACTTTCAGAAGAGTTATCAAAGTGCATTGCTTATTGGTTGCATCATCTAGGCAAACTTGCTCAGTGATAGTAAATGATCCCCAGTGAGTTCTGGGATGCATTTTGCCCTAAAACTATAAATATATAGTTGAGGTTAAAGTACAGACAACAAGCCTAAAAAATGCCTCTAGGTGCAAGCAATGTGCAAACAGATACAAAGGGGGTTATTTACTAAACTCTGAATTCATCTCATTTTTAATTAAAAAAACCATGACCAAACTCCCATGCCGATTATACTTTATTTTTTATTTAAAAAATTCAAATTAATCGGATCAGGAAAAAACCCAATAAAATCAAGCTAAAACCAGAATCGTCCGGTTTTTTTAAAGATTTTTTTCCCAAATTGCAAATTTTTTCAGGACTTTTTTGCCAGAAAACACAGAATTTTTCAGATTTTCAGGCTAAAGCCAGCGCAAACCAAGATCACTTCAAATTGAGATTGGTGCCTCTCCCATTGATTTATACAGGTACCTCCACAGGTCTGAGATGACGGATTTTCGTATTCTGGCTTTTTCCAGCATCAGTTTATAATAGATCTCGAAAAATCGAGTTCCTTTTTCCGCAAAAAAATTTGAGGTTTAGTAATTAACACCCAAAATGTTAATCTTAAACAAACTGCATCCATGTCATTATGGACATAACGTGTGAATGGCATGGGAGTCTCTTACACTCCCTCTATTTGTGCATGATTCAGTCTAAGAAATAAGATGCAGGATTGAGACTGGATAGCTTGTCCCTCTGACTCAGACAAGATCTCACTCACACGATGAACAGAATAAGTATATTATAATCAATATTTACACAGATATCTGCCCCCGGCTCTAGCAGTAATGCAGCACTCATTTGCCATTACAGGTTAAGTACGCACTAAGAGAATACGCCTGTACAGCAGTCGATGTCATTTCCCGCCGTACTCGCCTAGCATTTCTCAATGTCCAGGCTGCTGAAGAAGCCTTACCGCGAATAGTAGATATCATGGCCAAAGAGCTTAACTGGAAGGAGCAAAAGAAAAAGGTATGGTAAAAGATAAAGGTATCCAGTGTGAAAAATATTTCAGGATTCTTTACCTATGTCTCAGGACCCCAAAAAAGTTTCTCATGCTGTGTATGATGGGTCACCCTAGATACACTGAAATTTCATATTGCAACAGGAAATTAAAATAAGGTGCATAATTCCTTTGTGAAACTGGTTCCTTAAAAACTTTTGGGTACACTCTTGTAATGGGACCTAGATAGCTTTCCAGAGTAGAGGGCTGAAGCTTAAATATTTCATTTACCCTACCATCCTAGTACATCTTATTTTTATTTAAAATAGGGTAATTATATTCAACTTTGAAATACTTGCTAATATTAGCCTATGATCAAAGATCAGTAGGGTGATATAGTTTAATTTAGGTGTTCAGAACTAGAAGAAATGCCATCAGCACAGAGTAGGCAGGATGCTCATTGGTTGCTCGCATTAAGTGGGCCACTGGCATTCTTTCTTTAAGCATGAATTCCTAATATGACTGGACTTGAGCTGCCAGCATGCTTAATTTACCTTTAATTATTTGTTGGGGTATGCTAGAATTAGCCCTAAAGTAGGTGAATCAGTACTGTTTCTGTTCACTTTATTAGCTTACTATATACAATAGGTTAATATATGTATATGTACATATACATATATGTATATATATGTGTAATAGGTTAATATATATGTTTTTTTAAAATCTCAAAGTTGGGAGTTGTCTGGTTCTTAAAGCTACAACTCCTGCACTGAAGAATGCCAAAGGTGGCATACCCCTATTTTAGGCTATGAGACTTAGAGCTGATCAAATTGACTGTAATTGTCATTATGGCCTGGATTGTGGATGAAAAATCCAGCACTATGTGCATGTGAGCAAACAATTGCAACCCACCACCTGAAACTAATGGCCATAAGCAGACACATATCAATGCATATATTAAATGCTTGTCTATCCAGGTTTGTATTTTCTGTTGCACAGCCAGTAATGCCAAAGAAGAATATAAGGATATTTGCAAAGCTATGGCTCTCACTATTTTACATTTCATAAAGCTAAGTCATTTCTTTGCAATAAATTCCCATTAAACAGAAAATTAAAGCCATGTTGCAGCAGTTAATGTTCCAGGCACTTTGGTTATTATATTCAGTCTAGAGAGGCTCCTTTGCATTTTGAATTGTTGCCACGAGGGTTTCAGCATTAATGCTAGTGCGGTTATAGCAGGGACACTGCAGGGAGGACAAGTAGATTTAACCCTCCAAGAATTTGCCCTTCCTCCTTGCAGCACTGCACTCTGTCACAATAGATATCCAAATTAAGGATCATGCATTTAGGAAAGCTTGATGAGAAATTAGGTAAGGAAATAAGAATTAAAAAAGCCCACAAGCAGAAAATAAACTACAGGGATAATAAGGATGATGAATTTTTAATAAGATTCTTTGTGTGTTATACTGTGGCACTTATGCAGTCCTGCTATTTGTAATGCAAAATGTCACAACTGCCACACAGCACAAAAATAAAAAACTTAATTCAGAATCTTGCTAAGTAGGAAAATTCTGAACTGCTAGTAAAACCTCTGATAAGGAAGGACTTTCATATTAAAGATAGTATCTGTTAGTGCCATGTTAATTAGTATTCTCTTATTGTCCCTTGTGCCCTTTTCCACTTTCCCATGCCTGGAATATTTAGTATATTGAATTGGTTGCCTAGGTATAGCAAGGTTTATAAGCCTTTTTAAACTGTTAGGCTAATAGCCTGTGCATCTTTTCAGGGCTGTTTTTAGTGTAGGGCAATAAGGGCATTTGTCCTGGGCACCTCTAACCACAGGTATCTCTGTGGGAGACAGTGCAGAACATCTCTCACTATGCCAGCAACAGCTCAACTTGTGTCATTTAAAAAAAATGACTGTGTGTGTGTATTATCAAGGTGTGTATAATTTTTGTGAAAGCCGAATTTGCTGCTATTATTTTACATTGCTTTTGAGGGAAGAAAAAATTCAGTTTTTTACACGACGAATCCTGGGGATGTGTGGTGTATTATCCTTCTGTTTTTTACATAGCATAATAAATACGCACCTTAATCTGAACATACATCTAAACATCAATCATTTGGTGTGGTAACCAAATAAACAGCTCTTTGTCTGATTTGGCCATCTACATTTTGGACCGAATCGGGCTGATCCAGTTGCTTAGCATGGGGGCCAAGCGTTTGGATTATAATAAGTACCTGTGCAGATCCATGGCATCAATGATCAAACCTGCTCAATAGATATCTGACTGATTTTCAGCCATTTCAGCAGGCCCTTGCATGGATTTTTTTTTAATTCAAGCTTCCCTTGGCAGTCCAGCTTTGGGTCAGGGCCTGACTTAGCTCATAATAAGTATGCAGATACAGAAAAACATTGGTTTAGCAACTATGCATCAATATTTTCAAGAATATCTAGGACAACAAATATTTCAGCACAAATCATGTTAAATTACCTTTAAAGGAATTGTTCAGTGTAAAAATAAAAACTGGGTAAATAGATAGGCTGTGCAATATAAAAAATGTTTCTAATATAGTTAGTTATCCAAAAATGTAATGTATAAAGGCTGGAGTGATTTCATGTATAACATGTCAGTCAGAGCACTACTTCCTGCTTTTCAGCTCTCTTGGTTTACACTGACTGGTTACCCTGGCTACCAGGCAGTAACCAATCAGAGACTTGAGGGGGGGGCCACATGGGTCATTTCTGTTGCTTTTGAATCTGAGCTGAATGCTGAGGATCAATTACAAACTCACTGAACAGAAATGTCCCATGTGGCCCCCCTTCAAGTCGCTGACTAACTCAGAGTTATAGAGCTGAAAAACAGGAAGTTGGATTCTGGCTGTTTTATTAGACATCTGTTCACTCCAGCCTTTATACATAACATTTTTGGCTAACTAACTATATTAGAAACATTTTTTATTTTGCACAGCTTATCTATTTACCCAGTTTTTATTTTCACACTGAACTATTCCTTTAAACTGGGCTTTCAGATACATCTAAAAGAGCAAATAGGCACTTTACTCAAATTTTACTGCTCAAAGCATCCCAAGAGGGTACTGCCCTACAGTATCAGAACCACTGCTATACAGAGTCTAAATTCTATATGATTTACAACAATTTGGATAATCTAAAAGTCAATTATTGCAAATCCTTATTAATACAAACTCATTGTTTCCAGATCCGAAAGGTTTCGGTAAAGTGTTGCTTTTAGAGAAGAATTTTCCATAAGGCCCAATAGCTTCTAGTTGGACCAATATGTTATACCACTGGTAGTCAGTAAATAATTCTCTCTACTTACCGATCATCATAATATATAGCATAATAGATAGCAAATACATAGCATTTGTAAAGTAGGTAGCTCTTTCTCTTCTACTAGTATTTCAGCTGTCTATAGGGGACCTTTGTGTGTGTGCTGGCAACCATGTCACAGAGCCCTTTGCCACTGGACCCCCTGGTGGCAAACTGCACATTGAATGTTTTCATTATACTGTATCTTCTTCCCCATTAATACTTTAACCCCTTTCAGATCTGTTTCTTAAAATGCTCAGGGGATTAAATTAGTGCCTTGTGTAATCAATATCCCTTGTGCTAAACATTTGGAATACGGTTGCTAGCACCTCATTTTATTGGACGATGCATTGGCTGCTAGACTTCTTTTAGAGGATCAGCAGCAATAAAGGCAAAAACCTATTGATGGTCAAGTAGATTAAGAAATTAGGAAATACCCCAACCTGGGGGCATATTGTTTTTTTATACTTGTATTACCAGTAGTTTTTTTGATTAACTTTAAGGGCACATTACAGAGTGCTCACATTTACTGCAAATGCCTGAGGCATTGTTCTATATGATCACAACATTGTAGTACACAGGTTAACTGATTTCATGTTTCAGAGTGTGTGCCTACAAAAATGGAGATCAGCACTGAACATGCATCCATCAGTATGATTAAATAGTATATTTGTCAGAATTATATTTACATAAATATCTTATTGGCTCTATAAATTATTTTATCACGTTTGTCATTTTACTTTTTTTTTTTAAAAAAGATTTTAATTGTAGAAAAGAAAGTTTTTGGAGTTTTTATCAGGTCAGGAGTATAAAACACATTTCATAACAATGAAAGGCTATCGAATTTCTCAATTTTCTCAAATTCTACACTTTAATAGAAATAAGGAAAATGTGAGCCATTTTTGGTTGCTTTTTTTCTAATTCTTTTTTCTACTTGAAATCTAAACCTGCAATTTATTATTATTGATTTCCAGGAAGAATTGGAAACAGCAAAGAAATTCCTGTACTATGAAATGGGATACAAATCTCGTTCTGAACAGTTAACAGACCGATCTGAAATTAATCTGTCACCTTCTGATGTAGACAGGTAAATGTGTCTTATTGTTCCTTACCAAAAGTGCTGGATATATAAACAGCTTGTCAACAGGAGCTGTTATACTAATTGTTATTCTGACATGGAAAACCAGCTATTGTGTTGCACTGATTAATGTTCGTCAATCATTTCATCCGAATTTTATTTTTAGAGGATGCTGAAATACGGGCCGTGTGAAAAACAGACATAAGTAAATTGAAATAGTTTCATAGTCCTAATTAATAGGAGTGGAAGGACCCAAGTTAATTTGATAGGTCAGAATCCTTTCTAATTTACTTGCAAAAAGGAAGTCATTCAGGCATGGCACAATTTTATTGTTTCTAATTATGTGAGCAAAAGTTTGGTACTCATGATGCAAACTGCAGAAACAGCCGAAAATGGGAATTAGGAAAATAGTACAGTATGTCCAAGCAACAACATGTTCTTACATATGTATGATGAGGTGGACAGTAGGTTGTGCTAAGATAAGGTCCTAATTCTGCACTAAAGATATCTGTACTATGTTTGCTCTGGGGGTACATTAGCTGCTTCCTAAACATGCTTTGTGTTCTAGGTATACAAAGAGATTTCATAAGTTTGATAAAGACAAGAAGGGATTTATCACCATACTGGATGTTCAGCGTGTTCTAGAGGTAAACTTTTTCTTCATATCCGATTCTGTAAATAGTCCAGCAGGAATCTCACTTTAGGCAGCCACCTATATACAGTACTCTCACAATTCAAGGCAAAAACAGGGATCTCCTATAATAAAGTTTATCATAAGCTTTAAAGGAATATTACATTGTTTTAACGTAATTATAATGTACTTTTGCCATGCACTGGTGAAACTTGTGTGTTTTGCTTCAGAAACATTAATATTGTGTATATAATTAAACTTGTGTAGCAATGGAGGTAATTGAAATAGGGCTAAATGGCACAGGTTTAAAAGCAGATCACAGATAAGCTGTGCAGAATCCATTATATTTTGTATGTGCTATCTGTTATGTAACATAAGCCCTTTCTCCTATTAGTAGTGTACCAGTAAGGTGTCTGAAGCAAACACAACATTTACCAGTGCAGGGCAACAGAACATTATATTTTAATTACTTTTAACACTATAATTTCTTTAAACACTATATTTTTTGGTGTTACTGATTCTTTTACCCCCACAACGGGTCTTTCTCAGGAGTAGCAAGATAACATGCCGGCAACTAGAAAAGTACGCAAGCACTTAATTTTTGCCACAAAGCAAGCATTTTAAATCATGCTCTAATGGATGTTGGCTCAGCATGACTAACAACCATGTGTCCTAGGTGGCTGTGTCTGGCATAGTTTGCAAGTAGCTGTATGCAAGTATCTACATAGCAGGCATAGGCACAAGTAGTGGATATGAGTGTAGAAACCCTAAGCCAGACCCAAGTAAATCTTTAGCTTGCAATGTTATGTATTTGAAAGTCACCGGTTTATATTTGCTACATGTATTTGTAAATGCTGCTTAAGAGTACCATATGTTTAAATTTTGGTATACATGGCAGCTGCTTTGATTTCAGTGACAACTCACTTTCGATCATCATTTGTTGCATTACAGAAATCTCTATGCCAGAAATTGTAATTTTTTTATTTTTTCTAGCTGTTAATGAAGTAGAACATGTTGTTTTCATGGTATTGTGGGATTTGTAGTTCAGCCGCAGCTTGTTTCCCAGCAGTTTACCTTCACACTAATCTCTGAATTTGCCAATAGAACTCTCCAGCACCTCTCTAATCAATATTCCCCTTGAATTAATGCAATGTCTACAGTTAACTCAGTGAGGAATTTCCCTGAGCCACAGTATGGAAGTATCATTAATTACACATCCCAATTTATGCCAATAATTGAATACACTTGTCTGTAGGTCCAAGCTCATTTTAACAGCATATAACCTCTTGGTCTTTATTGTAACAGAATATTCACGTTCAGATGGACGCCAACAATCTACACGAGATCCTGAATGAAGTTGATCTCAATAAGAACGGGCAAGTGGAGCTCAATGAGTTCTTGCAGGTCAGTGCTGTTCCTTATGGAGTTAATCAGACATCATGTTCTAATCACAAAGAGAGGTAATAGCTTATTTACAGGTAGATTCACCATTCTTTTAATATAAACCTCAAACGCAATATACATAGACTTCAATAAACCCATGCCCTCCAATAGCCAAACTAGCATATTTGGCTCTACTGAGCAGTAAATCGCAAACTGCTATCTACCATCTCATCTTGGCTTCATATTGTGGGTTACTATCCATTCAATGACTCTGTAGCTTTTTTTTAATTTTCACAATGTATTCGTCTAATGATGGGATTGTATAATTATTTGTATCTTACTCTGTTTCCCCTGCTTATATAAGTGCAGTTGGGCTACTTCTTTGTGGTCATTAAATAGCATGTGAAAGAAGCTGAAAATGCTGTGGAGGACCCTTAGTGAGTCTGTAGACTGTAGTTGCTGAACACTTTAGGAAGCATCTGCTCACTAGTAAGAAAAGCACTAAGCTTGCTGTCTACAGTTAGTGGCGGGGGTTAGTGAACAATAGGCTATGGGGCATATTTACTAAAGCGTTAATTTTTTTCTCATATATCTCCACCAATGTTTGCCTCAGTACATCGGGGATATTTTCACGGCATGGCATATTTATTTGCTGGTGTAAATTCACCGTGTATATTCTCATAATACTGTAGCCGAATATTTACGCCATATAGTAGTTTGTCAGCCTGAAGCTAGCAAAATTACTCTTGGTGCATATTTGTTCTTATGCTCTGGATTAATTGACGAATATTCGCATTGGAGAAATTTCACCTAGCAAAAACAATTTTAAAGTTTGCCAAAACTTGTCGTATTTACCTTTTAGTAAAATTAAAATTTTAACATTTGTCCTTTTTCAAACATGCACCAATATCCATAAGTACAAATACAGTAAAAATAAAAAATATTCTAATAATGTTTGCATTTAGATTTGAGCAGAACTAGTCAAAAACATGAAAAACATTTTATTAGTTCTATTTAATTTGTACTTCATAATTATCTGTTTAATGTATTGATTTTTTTTCTTTACTTTCTCATATTTACAATATAATCAGTTTTTTTGCTGTCCACTTCCGCCGCCCATGCAGTTTCATTTTTGTAAAGTCTCATTTAGTTGGGCAGGTATTTCAGATGTCTGCCAACTCTTTCTTGAGCAGTGGCAATGATGAATGCCGAACATGAGATAAATTAATGCTAGGGATTTTGGTCAATGTCAGCCCTTTCTTCACTGTGTCAAGTTAAACAAACAAGATCAAGGGAGAGGGAATGGTAATTGTCTCTCTCGAGATGAGCACCAGATAACAGCATTGTTGAATCTAAATGCAGACATTTTTTTTCGTCCGTTGTGTCCAGAATCACAAAAAGGAATAATTATTTCTTAATACATTTATCATCTGTTCAATCAGATTAAATGCATATTCTATTAAACACTGACAACAATGAATTGTTCCTTAGAAATTATACTGGAAACATTTTTAGTCCCTATTTGACAGGAAGGTGATATAGCCATTTGGCTCTATATAGAATTGCTTTCATATCTTCCAGGAAAACGTAACTGTCATTCTAAGCCCAGTGTGGATATTGTAATAGTGAAGAAGATAAAGTAGACAATAATTTATTTTTATTGTGTTTTTTTAGACCATAGGGTCCCAGGATTGAGCTGGAGAATTCTGATAGGGAATGGAACTGGGGAGATTTTCAAGTATATGCATAATAAAGAACCTTTTAGGTTTCTCCAGCTAGAAACCTTAGCTAAAAATGCAAAGGGTGTCCAGGCTGAACGTCCATGAACTTAACAGGCAAATATATTTATATACACTTATGCTGTAATTGTTGTCAGTTAAATTCATTTATATATAAAAAACCCTTACTTAACATGGTGGTTCGGAAACAAATTGTATTCAAGCCCTAGCCTTACCCCACCAAAAATTAAATCTCTCATCACCAAAATAAAGTAAAGCCCTAACCCCAACCTTTTGGTACCGACCAACAAAAATGAATGGTTTGTGGTCATCCAAATGAAGTGAATCCTTAACATCAACCTATTAATACTGTCCACCAGAAAGGAAAGCTCTCAGGTGACCATAATGAAGTCTTGATACTGCCCATAAAAACTATAAGATTATTAAATGAAGACAATATTCCCCATGAGATCTACCTATAAGATATGTGGACTTCCCTAAAATCTTCAAGTGTACTTAATGACTTACTTAGGGAAAATGCCTTCTTGATGGTAACATTCTAAAACACACACAGTAAAACAGTACTGCTTACTAATAGTATCAGTATGTGATAATAGCAATTTATAGACATTATCCCTCAAAAAACATAATATAATTTAATTTGTTCTTGAATACTATAGTTTAATTGGTATCCTGTATGTTTTAATAGTTTCCCATTAGTACTTTTTGTGGGCCTCTGAACCTTCATGAGTTGGCCTCACAGATCAAGAATATTTATAACTGTCAGGTTCAGTGACCCCAATTTGAAAGCTTTGAAGAGGCAGAAGATGGAGGTAATTGAAAAGCTGTTAAGGATAAGACTTTCTATAACAAATAGGTGAATAACCCCTTTTAGACATTCTGAACGGGGTTAGCGTCTGAGAGGCGAGGCAGCAGTGGTAGGGATAGGTTGCAGTAGTATAGGCTGGGTAGGACAAAAAAGTTTTTAGTAAGAAAGGGATGGTTCTTTGCAATATTGTCAGGATATAAAGGAGCAGGCTTTGTCAGAGGTATTGGAGAAAGTAAGGAAAGAGTTAAAGGCTACTCCAACCAGTACAACTTGTTAAAGTAGGGTTAGGTTTTTGTGGAACAATCAGAATTAGTATTTGGGTCTGGTATTCAAGGGTAGCACAATATATGTGGTTATCATGTGCATACAAATGGCATTCAAAGGCAAATTAAGGGATAACGCTTGGTAGCATAATAGAAAAAGTCTATTAGAAAGTAAAAGGGAATGCAGCTTGATTG
This sequence comes from Xenopus laevis, assembly GCF_017654675.1. NCBI lineage: Eukaryota > Metazoa > Chordata > Amphibia > Anura > Pipidae > Xenopus > Xenopus laevis. The sequence goes on from NC_054387.1 coordinate 70,064,813, forward strand.
CAGATATCAGTGGAATGAAGAAATTGCAGTAAAACAGAAGGCCAACAGTACCAGTATATATTATACAACATTGTGTGATTAGGGTAATCAGGTTACTAACAGATACCTACAATAACAGAATAATGAGACCCAGTCCAAAAAGTTTACACTCTAGTAGATTAACGATCAATGTAATTGAAGACATTCACTCCAAAAAACTCAAAGTGCCGTAATACATCTTCTCTTGTACTTGGCTGGACATGAGCTTTAAGCACTAAGCACTATGGAGCGCTTTAATCAGCTCTTTCATTATTACTTAAGAGAGACAGTGATGGATCAAAAAGTAGCTTCATTTATTCAGCCTGTCAAGCTCTGAAGGCCTCAAGTCACATCTGAAGTTTCACCCTGGAAGTGAGCTTAAAGCTTGATACTGAACTCTGAAGCAGGCAAGCCTGGTCTTATTCTAATGTCAACTACTTGTGACCATCTTTTTTCCTCTCTGTGCCTCTGGTAAAAATAAAAATAGACACTAACTGAAAGTAGTTTGCACATTGCCCTAGTAAATAGCCGCACCTAAAAATAAACAGATTAACTAATTTTACTTTACTTCCAATTATTGTTGTTTTTTTATGTCTGTTAACTGGACTTGTTAAGGGAGACATAATGGGGCTCATCTATCAACACTGGGCAAATTTGCCCATGGGCAGTTACCCATATCAACCAATCTGTGATTAGCTTTTTAAAGCCAGCTGCAAGTAGAACAATGAATGCAACAATCTGATTGGTTGACATGGGTTATTGCCCAAGAATGTGCCAGTGCATTATACTCTGTAAAATATAGAAGGAATGTGTTGGGTTAATTTATTGAACATTTTTGCAAAAACCCTACTAGTCCCACCCACATTGCACTTCCTGCTGCCTCCTTTCCAATGCTGTGTTGTAAGGGTGCCGAGGAACCAATCAGCATCTATGCTGACCTGATGGGAAACTGAAGCCTGTCTTTGCTTTTGTAACTGCAGGGCTCCTACTGTGCTTTTGGCATCAACCATTAGGACATTTGAAACACAGACAGGGACCACAGCAGATGTATAGGAGAAGAGAGGTTCTCAATATACAAGGACAGATACAAGCTTAGCGTTGACTATTATTCTCTCCATAATATATTGCAGCTATTATATTTATTTCATTTTACTGGAACTTTCTTTACCACCACCAAGTAGCAGATATCACTGGCCGATCACTATAGGGTGCTTCCTATTTACTAGTGATCTTTGTGGAGCTTCCCATTGGATTTAGTGGAATGCAACTGGTGGAATTTCCCAGAATTTCTAGTAGTGTGCTTTCTTAGCACTGTAAAAGTGTCAATTACAACAAGCAGAGCAGATAAGACCTAGTAGTACTATACATGTATACATCTATTTTCCTATTTTATTTGTATTATTGTCCTTTTCAAAAAAAGATAACATTTTTGGTTTTATTGTTATTGAATAAAGCTTATGAGTGCGATTCAGAAAGGCTTCGTGTCAAGCAGCCGCCTGGCAATTCTCATGAAGAGTGCAGAAGAGAACATGGATCAAAGAGAACCTATTCCTGTGCATCGCAGCGGTGGCGGAGTGTGAGTCTTATGGAATTTGGAAGCTTGTTGCTGCTTCTGTATGCTGGAGAACATTCCAAAGCTGCTTTTTTTCTGTGAACACATGCAGATTTGGCACCCAGTGTGACATTACAAATATTTATATTTTTTTAAGTTGTTTTTTTTTTCATGTAAACATTTATACTCTGAGGTCTTTTGGTGTTTTCTATATACAGTAACTAATTCAGGGTCTTAACATTTCATCTTGATTTTTGGTTTATTTTATATATTTTATGAATGCAATTTCTTAATGTAAAGGAATATTTAAAGTTCAATGGGGAAAAGCTGGTATTTTAACACTTAAAGCTGTGTACATGTTTTCAGTAAGAAACAATTTTACTTGACTCAAGGCTTGCTCACTTGTGCCAAGACCCAAGAAGATAATGTAGGACAGATTAAAGCCACTATTCAGGAACAAGCACATATTTTGCTTATATCTGAATATGGGGAATGTTTCATGTTGTAGCTGCTACAAAAAATAGGCAGATCTCAAATTTTTAATGACAAATCTGCTTTTGCTCTAATCTCCCTGAATAACTGTGTGTTATTCATACAACCAGTTCCATGAATTCTACCCCAAAATTAGCATTTATGTTAAGCTTTGGTATAATAACTATTTCAGCATCTTGAAGGCCAATTTACTAAAATTGGAAATTTTGTTTTTTTTTAAAATCTGAAACAAATATGAATCAAATGTGGTTATTTCTTGGAAAAACTCAAAAAAGCTGTGCAGAAATACACAATCACACTGAAAATCGAATTCTTTAAATTATTTTTAATGATTCTGCACGTTTTTTTAAGTAAAAATATGGAAAATATACTTAGCAAAAACTTATCATTGACTTATACAGAAGCTTACCAACTTTGAGCTACCAATTTTTTTTTGTTTGAGTTTTCCAGATTTTTTTAGCTGGTAAATCTCAAAAATATCAAGAAAAATTCAGAACAATTGTAACTAGATTTTTTTTCACCTTAGAAAACTCAAATTGTAGAAAAATTGGAACAAGAATTTTAGTAAATCATCCTCAAGTCCTTGTATTAGCAAAAACAATAAAGCTATGCTTTTTTGGGTAGAAATTACCAGTGCCTTTATTAACATTGGTGATGTTCACTAATTGCTAAAAATGTGGTGCCAAATTCACATTTTGCTTAATTTAAAGTGCCGATTCACCATTGGGTCCTACAGGATTCCCAAGCTTCCAGACTTTGATAGAATTGATCCAATTGGCCACTTGATTTTGATAAATATGAAATAAAATCAATGGTCCATCTAAGCCTTTGGGGGTTTGTTATCCTAGAGTAGCCAAAAGAACTTGTTGAATCCATAGAAGGTTATGGGCAATGATAAAATAGATTTTTTCAAGTGGATCGGATCATGTTTATCAGTCTTTGCAGAAGTAAATCCCAGGGATCATTACATCAACCTGAACTGATAATGATCCATAAGGATTATTAATATCTCTGACCCTGGGTCTTTGCTATTTAAATAATTAAGTGCTATTTCCAGCCACTTACTGACATTGAACACTACTGTGAATGCACATGTCTTAAGTTATCTGACACCAGTAATTACCCTCAGGTTGGCATGAATGGTATTATTCCATAGCCAATAACCAGAAAGACCACTGATGTTTGCAACTACAGACCAGACTTCTGGTTAGAACAAAGCTTTTACATTATATACCTACATAGATTTATCTAGGAAAGTTGAAGCCACTGAATGTCTTTATAATACACAAAAGCTATGAACATCTTGTAAATGATATCCTTATAAACGGTGAGTTCTGATGTCATCAGTTATAAACGGTGAGTTCTGATGTCATTTCTGTCACATGACTCACTGAAACTTGTGTATTATAATAAATAAAGTACCCCCAGTTGTAAAATATGAGGATATTAGAATTTACCTCGGAGTTCCATGACCTGTATAAAAGCACTCAGCCTTTTTTATATGGTCATGAAACTCCTCGGTAACTTATAATATCCTTATATTTTACAAGAGGGGGTACTTTATTCACTATATAAACTACAACCCAATAGGCCCACAAAATGGCACAATTTGCATTTTGGATGTCAGTATTATACTATATTGACAAGGGAAACTATAGTTATACTTTAAAGGGATAATGACAGTCTTTAATATATATTTGTAATCCCCACAACCTGATATCCTGGAGATTGTATGTTTCATGCCTGGTGAAGCACTTAGACTAGTGCGTTAGGCTATATGTCATGTCCTAAGAAAATAGATCAAACTATTTACAACTACTGCTTCACTTTTATAACAGGCTCACACACATTTCTCCTAATTTAGCTGACAGCCAATGTTTACACTGGTATGGCCCCCCCCTATATATAATATATAATCAGGCACCCCCAGTGATATGGGGTCATGTTAGTGGCAATCACAAAGGCACAATCATCAACGAGAGCGAGTAACATCATATAGAAGCTGTGAGTATTGAGGACAGGAATATCTTAATTCATCACTTGCTACAGTATTTTCTTTCTAAAGAAAAAGAGTGTTTTGTGGCCTTTTGATATTTTTTAGAGGCTACTAGTATTAAGTAAAAATGATAAGTACGCACAAAACCCAGACGTTATTTTTTCACATCAGAGCTTTTGAAGCCTCTTAATTTTTCAAACTCGTCTCTGAGCTTAAATGCCTCTAAAAAGGTTGCCTTTTGTAAGCAGGTGTACTCACATCTGTGTGCCAAATGCCATGTATCAGATCATTTGTGCAAGCTCTGCTTCCGTACAGCATGATGAATGCGAATATCCCTGTGGTTCCTCGTCACGTGCAGTTGTTCTGTGCTTCTTTTGCTGTTGAGATAATCAGTTATTTGGGGGACAAAATGGCAATGTTATGTTTTTCACTGAAATGGAACTGCTGACATCTTCGAGACAAATATTTCTCCATATAGTATAAGAGCATGACATATTATACTGAAATTAAAGTGCTGTACTTTATACAATCACAAAGTAATGTGTACAGTGCTGGAGTATATATGACCTTGTTGCTTTAACTATACTTGCAGTAAGTAACTGCTTATAATTGACACATGTGAGCAGTTAGCATTGAAGAATCATCATTATTTGGTCTGATTTGGGTTCAATTAGCCAAAGGAACCTAGTGACAAATGAAGTGTTTTATCTGTAATCAGTCCAGAAGGCCATTGATATTATGGCTCACAAGCCATCAGCCATATTTTCTTTGCTATTTAGCATTGGGGAGCACTCAGTTGGCCATTAGGCTTTCTCTACTAAAAATCCATTATACATATAAACAGGCCAAATAAACTTGTAGGTAAGTCACTCCAATATTGTACGTACCCACCAAATGAGTTTGATGCTTTTCTTTTGTCTTGATTCATGCACTGATTTCTTTTCTGTAGCCATGCACTGCTATCCGAAGTAAATGTACGCTCTGATGTTATTGACTGCATGAACTGTATGTACTTTTGAATTTTCAATGAACTGTTTTGTACTGTTCTTAGTGAGTGAAATGTGGGACTTTTACATGACGAATGACAACTCCCAGTGATTTTTCTACACCAGGGTCCATAATGCATGCAATCCAGCACAAACTGCCTTTTGAGTCAGTAGCAGGTAACGCCGGATAATTCATTCTCTTTTTCCAAGAATGGACCTAAGTGAATAGCCTTGGTGTAATAAATTTTGAAACTGCACGATTGGTATTTTTATTGCCATAATTTATTGCGTTTTCATATGAAAATTAATTGTATGAATTTATACATGTTTGAGAGGCTCTATTAATGTGCCTTTTTTTAAAATTGACTATGCATGAATCAATAAAGGTATTGAAACACTGATTCACTGATACTTTCCTATTACAAGCAGTCCAGAATGTATTTTCACAATGCAAACAATTAGAATGAATGTTAATATTAATATATCATTTGGAGAATGTATAGCTTACAAGTACTTTAAAAGCAAGGTAGATATATAGATGATAACTGAAGCCACTATTTCTGTGTACTCTGTAATTCTGGTCAGCCAGAAGTTTAAATACATATGTTATGAGTTTCATTTTCATTTATTAAGCACAAAGGTAAAGCTGATTTAATTGAAGCATCTGACACCAGAAATTAAACTCTTTTTTACATCTATCATAAAATTGCCTTTGAAAGCTACTTATAATTTTGCCATAAAGTATTTGCACAATGCTTTAATATTAACTGATGGCCCATGTTCCTGTATGAAGGGGCTGCCATATTTTTGCAATAGGAGTTTTTTTAGCATTAGAAACTTTAACTGACAGGCAGGTTGGCAAAACAGTCAGGTTTAGAAACGTCAACTAACAATAACTTTGATAACCAAATCTCTCAGCAAAAAATTAACAACATGACCTATAGGTAACTTTTAATGTACATTCATATTTTAAAAAGTAGTTTTTTAGTGTCAGTATCACTTTAAGTTAACTTTTAATATGTTATAGAATGGCTAATTCTAAGCAAATTTTGAATTGGCCTTCATTTTTTATTTTTTATAATTTTTGAAGTATTTACCTTCTTCTCTTTCCAGCTTTCAAATGGGGGTCACTAACCCCATCTAAAAATGCTCTGTAAATCGACATATATATATTGTTATTGCAACTTTTTACTACTCATTTTTCTATTCAGGCCCTCTCCTATTCATATTGCAGTCTCTTATTCAACTCAATGCATGGTTGCTAAAGTAATATTGACCCTAGCAACCAGATTGTTAAAATTGCAAACTGAAGAGCTGCTGACTAAAAAGCTAAATAACTACTCAAATATTGCAAATTTAAAAAAAATAATAAAACCATTTGCAAATGAAATAAATTTAAAACAGCAGCACCCCTTGCTGGTCTTTGCTCTTGTAACAGGGAAGCATCTACTGAAGCTTCTCTGCTGAATTCCGTCGGTCTCTGTCAGATTAGTGATAGAACTGCTAATATCTTATATATAATAAATTGCAAAAGTATTAATCCTGAGCTTTAATTTGTTTTAAGGTGTTCATTTCCCTTTTTTATTATCGGCAGAATATTTATATAAACATCGTAGACTGGAAATACATTATTGTTTGCAAGAATCAGGTCCTAACCATATTTAAACCATCATCCTTAATCTGAAAAGAACTGTTTGTACATGGTATAATTTATTTGCAAAATTTAATGGCAACAGTAGTTTAGAGATGATATTATAACTTTTCATTTGTTCTGTGAATTTGTAAAGGTAAGTTCCATATGAATATTCGGTATGATTGATGTATATGTATATATTGCACCAGCATACTGCTATAAACCAGGATAATAACATAAATGCAGTTGATGACTTTACCAATGAGATTCAGATATTGCTAAGGACAGGGGTCATCTGAGACAGCTGTGGTACTGTAGTTTGTATTCATATATTATTTATACAGCTTTTCAGCTATTTCCCCCCATATATTCTGCCTCTTTACAACCTGAAATTTGATGTCGGGTCAGAAATGTAACCAGAGCGCAGTGTATTTCTGAAGCTGGATTACCAGGGCCTCTTCTATTTCAGTCTAACATCCAAATCACTACCTGGTTGGTAGACTGGGACCTTTGCAAGATAGCAGTATAAGGAAGTCATGTAATAAAAGGTGAAAAGTTTACAAGTGGTCTAGTCATCCACTTCAATCAATCAGCTGACAGTATTTGCTGGTCTCATGTTTCTAGGTCTGGGGAAACCACTCACATTTTCTTACAGTACTTGGTAAATTCCCAAAGCAGAGCTGTGAGACAAAATGTTAATAATGCAAAGAATTTATAGTAAACAACTTTATATTAGCTTAGAATATCCCTGTCAGCATCATATTGGGCAAACTTGTCCTTTAAGGGTAGAATAGGGTTTTGTATCAAGAATTCTGCAGCCAATTGCATTTTGATTTACAGAGATAAGTTTTTAATGGAATAACAGTTTCAAGTAACAACAATAAAGCCAAGATAATGAACAAATACATTCATGTTTTGGTCTTGTCTTGCTTGAGGTAAGAGGTGAAAAAAAGCATGTATAAAAACACATTAAAGACAGAGGTCATAGCAGAGAGAAGCAAGAAGTTTCATAAACAAGTTTTATCAGAATAAAGTTATTACTAAAATACAAAACTACAAATTTAAATTGCCTATATTGGAAGTGGGGAATGGCACTAGCACATTGAATTGACCATAGTAGTACCACAATTAATATAGAAAGAAAAAGTAAGTAGGACAGGGAATAATAGACAAGAAAGAAATATGGTAGAATGGGAACTTGGATAGAGGAGCATGGATAAGACTGAATTAAAGACAGCAGACAGAGCCAAGCTATGTACCAATCCGTAAGGACACAATTACTCTTAACAGTTTGAAAAGCTTCAAGTGAAATTTAGACTTAAAAGACTCCAGCAGAGATGAAGACAGCAGGGGAAGCAAGTAGGGTTAGATGTTCAAGTATCATGGATCAAATTCCTGGTAAAATCAGAATTCAACCAATTATTAATTCAGCTAATATTTATTTTTTATTAATGCTTATTAAAGTTAGTCAGTGTTCCAAAACACATGATGCCCTAAGGCACATTGCCCTTCTTAGAGTCAGATTGCAAAATTATGACCCTAATATAATTGGGACATGAGTTTATAGTCCAAATTTTAAATAAATCCTTATTTACTACTAATACAGTTATTATAAACTATGCCAGTGGTTTTTCATTCCACCTCAGACACAAGTAATCTAAATATAAACCTTTTTATTCAGCAGCTCTCTAGGTGCAATTTCAGAAATCTGGTTGGGCTGGTCCAAATTACCCTAGCAACCATGCATTGATTTGAATAAGAGACTAGAATATGAATAGGAGAGGGCATGAATAGAAAGATGAGTAACAAAAAGTAGCAGTAACAAGAAATTTGTAGCCTTGCGGAACCTTTGATTTTTAGATACCCCCATTTGAAAGCTGGAAGGAGTCACAAGAAGAAGCAAATAATTAAAACAAACTATACAAAATAAAAAATTATAGCTTAACTTAAAGATGAACAACCCCTTTAAATTACTGCATTAACAAGACTTACCACCATGTTATTTAATTTTATAAATTGGCCGCTGCCCCAGCCAATGGCAGCAAACTTAACAAACAAAAGTTTCATTACACTTCCTTAATGCTGCATAATTTGGCGTGTTTTTAGTTTGCTTATATTCTGTGCTCTTATTGTTTATGGTGGCACTCATGTAATGTTAAACAAAAAAATGAACTGAGCCCTTGAGGAGTTTGAGAGAGCCATACCTGCCTTGCGGGCCACCATTTTGCCATTTCAGCCATGGTGTGTAGAGAATGGTGTCCCCCACCATCAACAGCTGTCAAACTATCAAGTGTCAGAGTATTCCATGTTACACAACATTATCAAGGCTGAGTTGCTTTTCAGTCTTATCTGCTAGATGCACTACACTTACACAGACTCTTATATTAGTATTGATTTCTCTTAAATATCTAAGTACAGGTATCTGTGAAGATCTTCAGCTGCCCATTTCTCTTTTTTCATAGAGAACAAAATGGACCTGTGTCTTGTAAAAGGGATTTATTTTTTATCACAAAGTATCAAATCCTTTAACACTGCTACCAATAGTAGTGAGGGATTGGTTGTTATATGTTGGAATATAATACAATGACTTGTATAGACGTCTTTGCATAATAATAAACCATTCCTCATCTAAATATGACTTCAAATGCAGAAAACTAGAAGTAACATAAAAGTTAAAGGACCAGTAACGCCAAAAGTGCAAAGGGCACTGATCTGCTGCTGTAGAAATTGTTCTGTTCCAAGCTTTAATTTAGTTCAATTTAGTTCAATTCAGTTGATATAAATATGTTTCTCAGTAGCAGTGGAGGCTACCATTCAATGTCCAGTAGGGACCAATGCGGCATTGTGCATACCAGATAAACAAAATTACAGCCTCTCTATGAAGATATCGGGTTGGGCCTCTATCAGTTATCAATCAGACAGGCTTTCAAATGTTGAGCTCGAACCTAGTCAGACTGTGGATACCTAAACAGTTTTCCCAGCGGATGTTAACTAGTCATTCATATGGAGTTTTTTGGTGTGGGAGAAGTAATCTCAGTATCACTGCCCCAGAACAAAACCCAACAAATCTTGGTGAGTATGTCATCTTACCAAGTTTGTTTCTACAACACCCTTAGACGAGTTTGATAACTCATGTGTAGGTTCCCAAAAATATAATTAAAAAAAATAAAGGCAGCTTCAAAGTAAACTAGTGTGTTATATATATGGATATTCGTACCCCTCTTTTTTCTGCCCCTGGAGTCATCATCCTCAGTAGTCTAAACTATGTCCCCTAGCAAACTACAAACTTAATGCCATCCCCAGGAGTACATCCATCAACTTTTGCAAATAAATGCCTTTCTTCATCCCGGCGTATACCATTTCTTACATGGCGGCACAGCATTGCTTTTTTTCCCATTGTACTATTTTTAATAGAATTGCCAAGCTGGCCTGTATAAATTGCACACAGTTGCAACCACGACAAATAGGCAGACGTTGGCATGATCTTTTGAGTACTAAAATTTGAACAGTGGGCTAAAGACTGTACTTTAAGCCTGCTTAATTACACTGAAAGTAAGATTTAATTGAATAGGGGCACATTTCAGATTTGTCACTATGCCTTTAAAAACCTACCTGACTCCAAACTTGTGTTCCAAAAGTGACCCTCAACCCCCTCTTTTTGTCCTGTGTTTGTCAGAGCTGCAGCTTCTTGCACAACTCACTAGTGACTTCAGAATCTGAAGGTTAAAGGAAAACTATACCCCCCGAACAATGTAGGTCTGTATAAAAATATATTACATAAAACAGCTCATATGTAAAACCCTGCTTCATTTAAATAAACCACTTTCATAATAATATACTTTTTTTGTTGTATGTGCCATTGGGTAATCATAAATAGAAAATTGCCATTTTAAAAAATAAGGGCCGCCCCCTGAGATCGTACGATTCACTGTGCACACATACAAACCACATGTAAGGTCACATGAGCCAATTAACAGACAGAGTTGTGTCTTTTGCTTCCACACTTCTTCCTGTTACAGTTAGGGGCCGATTCACTAAGGGTCGAATTTCGAAGTTAAAAATACTTCGAAATTCGACCCTCGGATTGAAATCCTTCGACTTCGAATATCGAAGTCGAAGGATTTAGCGCTAATCCTGCGATCGATCGATCGAAGGATTTTCCGTTCGATCGAACGATTAAATCCTTCGAATCGAACGATTCGAAGGATTTTAATCCAACGATCGAAGGAAAATCCTTCGATCAAAAAATCACAGGCAAGCCTATGGGGACCTTCCCCATAGGCTAACATTGACTTTGGTAGCTTTTAGCTGCCGAAGTAGGGGGTCGAAGTTTTTTTTAAAGGGGAAGTACTTCGACTATCGAATGGTCGAATAGTCGAACGATTTTTCGTTCGATTCGTTCGATTTCGTTCAAATTCGAACGAATTTAACCAATTCGATGGTCGAAGTACCCAAAAAATACTTCGAAATTCGAAGTATTTTTCATTCGAATCCTTCACTCGAGCTTAGTGAATCAGCCCCTCAGAGTTGTAGTATTTCTGGTCAGGTGATCTCTGAGGCAGCACACAGACCATCACAAAATGGTGGTTCAAGGTAAGAGAAGTAGGACAATATTTACTTAAATATATATTCCAGTTTGGTAAGATTCTTTAATATACCACTTCATTTGATATAAACTATTTAAAACTATTTAAATCTGTTCTCTTAAATATTCATTTGGGGGGTATAGTTTAAGCAAAGATCCCAATAGGATAGAGGGAAACTATTTAAATTTGTTCTTCAGCCTGTCAGGACTTTGATCCTGCCCTTTGCCCTACAAGCTGTATTGCTGACTGACACATTGTAGTAACTGGGGCATAGAGGAATATGGGGTCCATTTTTTTCACCAGGTTTTC